>NC_140081.1:13569374-15969374 GCF_964194135.1 Talpa europaea
TAAACCTACAGATTCAAGAAACAAGATCAACTTAGAGAAATCCATACCAAGATATATCATAATTAAACTTCAGAAAGATAAAGATCAATAAAATATCTTGAAAGAAGCAGGAGAGAATGGATATATTATCTATAGGGGCAAGAAATAATTTGAATGACAGGCATTTCTCATTGGATATCATGGAGAAGGAAATACCACGTTTTTCAAATGTTGATAGAAAAGAATTGTGAGTTGCAAATTATATGTTCAGTGAAACAATCCTTGAGGAATAAAAGGGAAATAAAGGCATTCTTAGACTAAGAAAAATTAAAAGAATTAATCTTTAGTGGACTTACCAAAAAACTTCTAAAGTTCATGAAATAGAAATGAAATGAAAGAATCTTGAAGCACCAAGAAGAAAGAACAAAGGAAAGCATCAAAATACAGCCACATTCAATAGAATTTCTCCTCTTATGTTTTCTAAATTATATTTAACAGTTAATGTAAAACGTTTAACATTTTTCGATGTGGTTCTCAATGTATGTGGAGGAAATATTAGGATAATTATAAACAGGAGAGGATAAAAGAACTTAAAGGGAGTTGTTTCTATGTTTCACTTGAACTGGTAAAATTTCAACACCAACAGACTGTGATAACTTATGAATATATATTTTAATATCTAGAGTAACTACTAAAAATTTATTTATGCATGTGACAACTTTTATGGACCTCAAGGGCATTATGCTGAGTGAAAAAAGCCAATCTTAAAAGGTCATATACTGCACGATTCCATTTATATAACATTTTCAAAATGACACACTTAAATTGATGGAGAACAAATTAGTGGCTGCCAAGAGTTAGAGGTGGTGTGGAGGGTGGGTTTGACTCTAAAGAGGTAGCATGATGGAATCTGTGATGATGGAATAGTTCTGTATCTTGATTACAGTGGTGATCACATATATCTACATATGTGATAAAATGGCAGAGAACTGAACACACATGTTGAACTAATGTCTTTTTCTGGTTTCAGTATTGTATTATAGTGATCTAAAATGTAATCATTGGGAACAAGTGGGTGCAGGGAACATGGCTAGGCTTCTCTTTACTATCTTAGCTATTACCTGCAAATCTATTTAAAAATAAACAAATTTTGTTTTATTTTGGGGTCTCATAATTAAAGCTTTTTTTAACATTTATTTACACAACCAAAATTTTGGGATTACAGAGTCACACCTTGACATGGGCATATGATTTACTCACTCACCACCAAAGTTCCTGTGCCAAAATACTATCAGATGAACTTTATCTCCCCAAAATGGTTAGGACCATTTTGTCTGGTAACCACCATATTTTTCAGAGTCTCAGAGATAAACAAATTTTAAGAAGAGGGGGGAAAAAAAAGCCCTTATGTGATGAAAATATTTTGTTTTTATTTTGATTTACATTTAATGATTTAAAAAATCATTTTTTTTTTTAGTTTTCACGTTATTGTGAAATTTGTCCCATTAGCAATGTTGGATGGCTGTAGTAAATTAAAACTGCAACTTTCTCTCCTAAATGTTATTTTACCATTTGAGGTACCATAGTTTTGAGTTGGGAGCTGTAGGTGCTAGTATTTATAGGGGAGGATGATGTGACCTTTTCACCCCATCTCACCACACTTCTACTTTTCAGTAGAAACACTGAAAAAACATTCAAATCCCTCCTTATGCCTGCCTTACCCAATGACCTAGTTTCATGTGTTGGTTGTATACAGCCAGAGATTTGGTGGCTGTGGAATGGATTTCTCACTGCACGAGGTTAAGTAACCTGTATGATTCTCCTCTTTATAACCTTGACTAACTGAACTTGGATTAACTGCAAGTTTTCTCTTGTGACTATCATGTTTTCCTCTAATTAATCAAATTTTCCGGAAGCTCTATCTGTACAACTAACTAGACTAGATCTCTCTGCAGAGGTGGGAATAGAAATTACTCTGAGAATCTTGATTGTGTTACTGATTTGCATAGTGCTAATGATTTGTATGTTAATGGGCTGGGGAGGTCGAAGGATTGCATGTCAGTATTACCTGTTTCCTATTTCCAGTTCTGGAGCCCACGCACGTTCTCTCTCTTTATGTCCTTTTTGTTTGCACTTTATTTTATGGCCAGAACTTAATATTAACTAGCATTTATTTGGAATATTACTCTGAGCTCGCTGCTTTTACATGTACTATCTCGTTTCTCCAAACAGCAATCCTTTATTTTAAATGATAATTTAGTACTTCAGCATTCCATCATGTTGACATTATGTTTAAATGCTAAATTAAATATTAAAAAATTTGATGAATGCTGTCAAGTGCTTTCTATATGACACATGAGACACATTAGTTTGATACAATAGAATTATTAAATATATCTTAAGAGATTTAATATTATTTCAATGCACAATGAAGGACATTCACGAACCATAATCAAGACGCTTCTCTATTAGAAAAAATTATACAAGATAGAGCAAACCTGACAGAACATTTTCATCTTGCCATCTATTTACTTTGGTCCCTCAATGTTCATCTTTTAAGAAGTTTCTATTTCAAGTATTATTATAAATGTAAGAATAAAGGTGAGATGAGTAATGTGCATCTCAAGGTCTATGTAGTGGTTAAATGATAATGAAACCACTACAGTTCATCATGATAAAGCAAACACACTTGGAAATGTATTATTGTTATTATTATCATTATGACAAGAGTTGAGAGGGGCTCAATTAATCAATCAAGGGTGTAGCCATCTGATAGAAAGATGGGATTTGTAATAAGAGGTTTATTATTGGGTAGCAGATGTGGCATACAGCCCAGACAACAAGCTTGGAAGGGTGAACCACATATCCTACTGGCAACATTTGTGGCACCGGAAGTGGTGTCCGTATGCATATATTTACTCAGAGGAATGGAAAAGGGGAGAAAAAGTAGAGCACACTAGTGAATGAGATTATAAAGCCAAGGATCACAAATCATGAGCCAAATTTCAAAACGTACCCTTAAATTGAAAGCAAATTTTGTCTCCTTACAAATGCTAATAATGGCATGCAGTGCTATATTATAATATATAAAATAGTATAACCATGGATATGTTTTTATTCAATACATTGGCCCTTATATATTGTGGTCGATCATCCCCAAGATGGCCCCCAGTTATCTCTGCCTCCTGCTATCCCCACTCTGTGTAATTCCTTCCTCTCGAGTATGGGTTGGACTTAGTGTCTTGCTTATAATGAATAGAACATGGCAGAAGTGATGACATGCCACTTCTGATGTTAGGTTATTAAATAATTTGTGATTACATCTTGGAGTTCTCTCTCTTGGACTACTTGTTTTGGGAATTGTTAACTCTGCTCAGTCTGCCATCACAGAACACCATAGACTGGGGAGCTTAAACAATGCAATTGATTTTCTCCCACTTCTGGAGGCTGGAAGTCCCAGGTCAAGGTGCTGGCTGACTCTAGTCCTGGTGAGGACTCTCTTTCTGTCTTGTAGGCAGCCACCATCATTGTGTGCACACAGGACTTTGTGTGCCTGTGGGGGGAGAGAGGGTGAGCTCTATGGCCTCTCTTCTTACAATGACAGTAATCCCATTGGATCATGGCCCCTCCATTATGACCTCTTTCACCTTAATTTCTTTCTTAGTGGCCCCATCTACAGTCACCCTGGGGGTTAGGGCTTTAACTTAGGAGTTTTGAGGGGACACAAACATTGAGTCCACAAATGTGGGGGAAGCTAGCTGCCACGTTAGAAGGCAGCCCTGTGGAGAGGCACACATTAGTGAGTTTGGAAAGGAACCTCATATGTATTGCCAACAACCATGTGAGTAATCTTTGATGTGGCTTCTCCCAAAGTTGATCCTACAGATAACCGGCCCACGTTCTGCAGCCTTCTGAGAGACCAAACCAACATCACCCAGTTAAGCTGCTCCTGAACTCTTGATTCACTGAAGCTATGAAAGAATAACTGCTTGTTGTTTTTAACTACTACGTTTGGAGTAATTTGTTATGTAAGCTATATATAATGAATACAAATCATAATCCTTAACATCGACTTTTTAATTCCTGTGTCAGAAATTTCAGAAATGGGATCTACCATTAAATGGGATCTGATTATCAACAAGGTGTAGGATTAGGAACAAGAACAATGCTATCAGCTCTTTATTTACAGTCTAGTAGAATCTACTGTCTAGAAATGATTTATATACTCTGAATGTCTTGACAAATGTAATGATTTTATCTGACTCGGGAAATTGTGTATTTAAAAAAATTTTTTTTGAATTGTGTTTTATGAAGGCTACTTGTAGGACCTCTTATTCTGTAGATGCTTTCTGAATAGACTGACTGGAAATTCTTTGTTACTATAGGGTTTCACTAATGCAATTGTCATTAAGCATAATTTTTACAAGTGATCACCACGTAGTCTGCAGGGGTGAGAATTTGATAGCCAGCAGAGGTGAGACTTGGCAAGTGAACCATTTGCAATTACAGTGCTGCCCAGCCACCTCCAATTTTCCAAATGCACAGTGTAAGGATCCATTTGCCTCAAGCCTCTCAGGACTGTGGGCTACTCCGCTCTCCATTGGCATGCTGGAGTAGTTACATTCGTAGCCAATTAGCAGGGTGGCATACACTCGCCAAGAAGCCCCAGTCTCTATAGACCCGGTATAGAGAGTGAAATTAGCTGAGACAAATACCTGTTAATCCCCCGTTCTTGGCCGAAGCGGAGCGCCTACTGTGCAGTGCTAATAGTTCTGGGAAATCCCAATTCCCAGTGTCAAGAGTTGAACAGACTAAGTCTGTTAAATGAAGAAATTTACAGCACATTAGCTTTGATCAAGAAATTCTAGGTGCAAGTCTCTTAAACAAATGAAGGCTGCTTGGGAATACAGGTCACCCTTCTGGGAAGCTGTTTTTTGAGGGAGTCTATCTACTCTTTCCCATGCCAGAATCAAGGGCAGAAAAGTGGCAGTTTGAGTGGCTGGATCTGGGAGCAATAGAAAATAGTCTTATTTGGACAAGACGAGGGAGGTGAGTGACTACACCAGAGTTTTGTCCACGGGAGCTTGGATATGGTTTTTGAAATGTAAAATTTGTAACAAATATCGCAGGAGCCCTTAAAGCCTCCAGTGAAGGTTCGTTTCTACTTACATATGTAAGCTGCGCCCTCTGCTGGCTGGATCAAGCCACGTCCCTGTCCTGTCTTCTCAAACACCGCCCCCCCCCCCCGCCCCCCTTCCTGGGAAAAATGTGTTGTAGTTTCCCATCAAAATTCTGTTTTCCGTTGCATTCTATCAGCCCGATGCTGTCTGTGCACAGAATGAGGCAAGCAGAGTTGAATTTGTGGCTTGTACCGGACCAGCTGTCATTCACAGCTCTGTGTCTCAGAGAAGGGCAGAGGAGTCAGAATTCTTGGGGACACACCACACATTTTCAGATTCTGATTCCTTGACTAAGTTCACAGACATCCAGGTTTGTGTTTTTTTTTTTTTTTTGCAGCATATCTTTTAATGTAGGCTTTGTTCCACTGTGGAAGGCAGAAAAATACTTCCTTTGTTCCAGGAAATGCTTTTAATTCTTGGTTATTTAACATATAGGGAGTTAGGCTGTCACCCTCTACTCTGGATAAGGCAATGGAGAGAAGGTGAATAGAATCTGAGTGAAAGAGAAGGGTGGGCTGAGGAGACCAGTGAAAGGCACATCAGATGATCTGATGCTCAAGTGCTGCGTTGCCTTGAGCCTAGGAAGAAGATGATTTACATTTTGACAAGTCAGTGAAAGGAAACCAAGAGAAGTTGTGCGACTAACAACTAACAAGAGCTTCTGAGGCATAAAGTGCTCTCCAATTTTTTTTTCCAAAAAAGGAAGAAAGGACTATCCATTTCAGAGAAGACAGAGAAGATACAGCACAGTCCCCCGAGTTGGGTTACGCCTGCCATAAGGCGTGAATGTGGTAGATGGTGCTGTGGAATTTCATCTCTGGAAAGGCATATTCAAAATGTGGTCCAGGATCTTTGTGAAAACGAGCTACCTCATCCTAATCCTTCTAGACATTAACACACATCATTTAACTCTTTCCCCTCAACCCCTGCGCAGAGGTTAGTGCTGTTCAATGTAGTTGGCAAGACATGACAAATAACACAGGTGCTTTTATAAACTGGGATTAAGTCGCAGTGAGCAGAGGTGTACAACTAAGCTGTTTGGATAACCCTCTCCCTCCTCTAGCCGGCTTTAGTTGATGAAAGCTTTCCCTAATAACTGTGATCACTGTATGCGTGTTGCATTTATCCCAATTCATAAAAATCAAATCTACAGCAAAGAAGTTTCTATTGATGTCAGGCTTTGGCAAACTCGCTTTCAGACTGAGACCATGCGTGGGGGGATATTAAGCCCTTGCAACAATGGATTCCAGCTACTCATGTTTACCAAGAGCTGGGGATCAGGACCTATGCTGTTCTCCTACAATAGAATATTATGGCGATTGCATGGGGACTCTCCACAGACATGTTTAATCTGCAATTTGTATGCAGTATAACATTGCTGAAACCTTTTAGCTCTGCTAAGCCCTGAATAATAATAATAAAAAAAATCAAGCATTTCACTGCCGTCTTGATTTTAAAGATTATATTTTGATAATTTTTCCTATATCTGCAATATCTTCAAGTGAATTATTATTTGATAACACAATCCATACCATGTGAGAGTTGTCTTTCCAATAGCGAAATGTTTGCCAATAATTCACCAAATGAATGGTTCGAAGCATGGATTTTGGAATCAGACAGGCCTGGATTTGATCTTAATGTGTCACTTTTAGATAAGTTATTTCATGCCTTTGGACCTTAGTTTTCTTTAATTATAAAATGGGGATGATAATAGTTCCTACTCTTGGAGTTGTAAAGATTTGGTTGAATTATGTATATAAAGTTTAGTCCAATTCTTGGCCCATGTGGCTTCTAAGAACGTTAGCTGTGTAACTGGTACATCAAATAGGCGGTAATCTTAGGGATGAAACCAGAAAACCCCAACATTTTGGGGGGTCTCCCATTGTCCCTTTACATTGTGTTTTATCGATAATGTTCTTCTCCAGACATTGTTTTAAAATTCAGTCAAGTCCTAGGATCCCCTGGCTATTCACAGGAAAAACAATAGGTTTTCCTGTGGTGACTTTCCTAAGGTGACTTTAATTTGCAAACTCCATCTCCATCCTGTTAAATGTGACCAGTCTCAGATAGGCTAGGTCTGACTGAAAGTGGGATTTCTCTTTTCTCCCTGCTCTCCTTCCCCAGCCTGTTTGCCCTTTGGTACAGCCTCTGACCCTTCTGGAAGCAGAGCAGAGAGGAAGGGAAAAAGAGCAGGAAAGCTCTTAGTGGCTGGGCCTGTTGCAGAGTGGCTTTGTGATCTGGTCAGATGTTTGAAGATGGTTCTCTCAGAACATTTTTGTGGGCTCTGCAGCGACCCCCTGCTGGGCTCTCAGCCAGCTGCCCCACCCCCACTCGCTCTTAGCCCAGGTGGTACATCCCATAGCCTCTTAGTCCTGGAGGCTGTGCGCCCCGCAGGGTATGCTCCTGGGCAGCGTCCACACCTGGTCCCTGTGGTTGATGCACATTTGACCTGCAATAGAGGGAAGTGGAGTCACTTCCTAGATTCAACCCTTTGACCCCATGTCTCTGGCTACACTGGCTCTCAAAAGCGTGAGCCAACCACCGGCTTACTGCGTGCCATCTGCTATGTGCCCGTGGAGCCCCTCTCACCTTACTTGGAAGCAGGAGGAGGTAGGACCCTCTACCCCACCTACCCCCTGGGAGGCCTTGGTGGTGAGACTCAGAATTCAGCTTTCTCCAAGAAGTCAAAAAGCGTCCTCCTTATAAATTCTCATCATTTCCAATACTTTTCTTGCCTGTTCTTCATGGGGATGAAATACCTACTGGAGCTCATTCTCCTATTAAGTGTTTCCATGACATTCTGTCTTACAAATCTAGTATCTGATGTCACAGTGTCTCAGTCAAAACTTCCAATTATACATCCTTGTGTAGCTATTGTTATCTATATGAAAGACGTTTAATTTGATTTATACTTTTCTCTCATCTAGTTCCCGTTGTGACAAAGTGGTATATGTTTAAAGGTAAAACACAACATTTTTCTGAGAAATCTAGTTCTCTGATTTTCCCAAATGCTCTTGGTTGGTCAGTTGTTTTAATATTAAACTCAGAGAAAATGATACCTAAGGAAAAGACATGTTGATTTGATATATTTTCAAGAAGCTTTTTTTTAAATAACATTTGAATGTCTTAGAAATATGGAGCGATGCAAAAGTTAAGTCTGAAAGGATATTCATGTAGTGTTGTTTATAATAATGAAGAATGAAGACAATGTAAATGTCTAAATCTAGGTTAGAGTGTTGGCAAAATTGAGCTATGGAATATTATGTTCTTATTAAATTGATGTAGTAGGAGAATATTTGATGACCTGAGAAGATATTTATTTGCAAATAAAAAGTGGAAAATTAAAAAGTATGCACAGTGTATAACCTCGTTTTGGAGGAAATATGCATATCTACATGTGGATAAAAAAGAAACCATAGAAGAAAACACCATGAAGATGTCTACCAGAATGTCAGGGGTGTTATCATGTAACCCTTTTTATGTGTACATTATGTGTACATTGTATTTCACTAAAAACTTTTAAAAATGTACATGGACCTGATATCTTAGTACAAGATTTTAGGTAGTTTTTGTATCTTCATTCTATGTATATTTCTAAATTTCTTAAAATAAGCACATGTTTTTCATAATATATATTTAAAAAGTTACTTAAAAATAACTTTTGGGTATTTCCATGAAGTGCTGGTGTAGGGCTCTCAGAAATGTCATCATAAAGGTTCCGGTCAGCACCTCCGGGTTGGGGGGCAATGCAGCTTTCTTATAGCCACCATCTTCGAATAGAATCTTCTCAGTGCTCACACCCCGCCTGGGGTTATGGAGCTTGTTGTTGTTTTCTAGAACTGTGTGGAAATTAGAAGCTGTTCTGAGCATGCACAGTAGTGTGTGAGTCAATTCCTGAACATTGATTTTCAGCTGAAGTGAAGCAAAGACTAAGCAAAAGCCAAGGATTTAGCCAATTCTTTTGTCTTTACATGAGCGGGGTTCTCTAGCTCATGGAAGCCCAAAATAGCACATTCTTTGTGGGCTGCCACCAATATCTGAGGAGCTGGGAGGGAGAGAGTGAGATTTGGTAGGAGAAGGAATCTAGTGTTACCCAGGGCTTTGTGCTCTGGTTGCCCTGTGCTGCCACTGCCCAAAGCTCTGCAAGTTCATTTTTCACAGCCCCAGAAAGGTGGAGGTCAGTTTCAAGGGTGGTGACAAAGGGAGATTTAGGCCATGCGTGGGTGCTAGGGATTTCCAGAATGGAGCCAGCTGAGGGATTTTCAGCTGGAGAGTAACACATTCATGTTTGCTTTTTATTACATCATCTGAGTTTAAGAGGAAAAGCTGAAGGTCTGAAGATATACTAGGAGGGTGGGGTAGGTCCTGGCCTGGATTCAAGTGTGAGGGTAGAGGTGAGAGCAGGGGCAGTGGTAGATCAGACTTAGAAGACGACGTTGACCAGCCTTGGTGACTGAGTGCAGGACCTGACAGAGGACAATGGCTATAGGGAGACTTTATGGTGAATTATGTAGCACAGGAGGTCTATTTACTGGGTAAATATAAATCATGGTGTGACTTTCATTCAGTCTTCGAAAAATATGTGATGGCTGCCCTTTTGCAGGCATTGGGTAAATATTTGTTGACTCTGTGAATGAGTTTTAGACTAATGAAGGAGCATAGCTAGACTGTTCATATAAATGTGTTGCACAACATAATTGTAACTTAGCTATAAAACCAAAAGGGCTATTTTTAAAAACCAGTCTCCTTTTCAGCACAGTGGGCTTTGTATGCTGCCTTAGCTGGTCAATGTGGGGGGGTCCCCAGGAGCTGGGGTAGTGATCCCAGTGGGTGGATGACAGCGAAACACAGTAGAGAGAGCTTGTCGAAGTGACCACTTCTTGGCTCACATTTAGTTCTGTCCCTTTGCAGTCACATTCTGCCAGCAATATCACCGTGAAAATGTAACAGTCTTGCTAAAAGTGGCTTTGTATGTGTGGGCAGTGGAACAGAGAAATAGAAGACATTTCTAGGATGCCATTTCAACCATGTAAATGAACACTTGTTCATGTACCTGGAATTTAAAGTAGATTCTTTACTTTTTTTCGACTGAGCTGCCTGGGAATTAGGGTTTGTAAGGGGAGTGGTTTGGATTCATATGGCATAGCTCCAAGTGGGAATCTGAGGTCACTGTCACTGGGTATCTGTATGGAAGCCAGAATGATCTAGATTGATTCTATATGCTTATCAGGTAACTATGAAATCAGTGGGAACAATGGTCTTTTCTATATATACATAGCATATGTGAGTTGGCCTGAAGGAATATGACTTCTTTTAACTAAGTGCTGGTAGATTAGCTCCGAGCAACTGTGGAAGAGTAACAAGTCCGGTGTTTTGAGCACTACTGATTTTCTACAGGGAGCTACAAATGTATGTGGGGCTCAATTAAAACATTAATCTGACTATAAGCTCTGTTATTTAATATAAAAGGAAATAAATTGACAAGGTAGCTCGTTTTTGAACAAAACAACTGGCCCATGATGATATTATTTTGATGTATCTGGAATTATCATAATAGCAAAGTCCAACAATAAATAGAAAAATGAATGACAGTGAGAATCCAACAGAGACCATTTCTGTAAGAATAGGAGTCAGACTATGCCAGTTGTATTCACAGTATCATTAAAATATGAATAAACAGCAGCAACTTTTTATTATACGGTGAAATAACCTCCTACAGGGCACTGGAAATTGAGTGGTGTGTGTTTAATGAATTAAAATCAACAAGAAATGGCTATTTACCAGGATGCAGGAAGGACTTAGAGAATAATGGGGTTTTAGCCAGGGCTCTGATGGAAGTAATTTATTATTAGGTGGGGTTTAAGGTTTCAAAAATTTTAATTATACAGCAAAAGTTGTGAGGGAAGGAGAGGGAATGATGAGAGATGAGACTACAGAGTTTGGTGCTAAATCGTGAAGTGTCATAATTTTAGTAAGTTAAGGTGTTTGGGCATTCTCTTGAGGCATATTATTCTAGGACTATAAGCAGGAAACAGAAAAGATCAGTTAGCTTTTTTTTTTAAAGATTTTATTTATGCAAGAACTGGGGTACAGTCAGAGGTGTGGGAGGGTGAGAGAATTCACCAGAGAGAGCGGGGAGCAGAACAGGCAGATGGACCGAAGACACTGCTGAGGGGAGCAGCGGGCAAGGCAGGAGAGGTCTGCTGTGCCATGTGGGAATCTCCCTGGCCAGCCGGGAATCATACCGACGCTGCAGAGGCTGCGGACAGCTTCACAGCACTGTGCTCAACCTGCTGAGCCACCGGGGAGGCCCGATCAGTTAGCTTTGACCATCTAACAAACTACTGGAAAGTTAGTGGCTTAAGACTATAGCCTTTTATTGTTTATCATGAGCCTGTGAGTCAACTGGGTCATTCTTTTGGTGTAGGCCAGGTCACCTGAGGCTGGATGGTCTAGAAAGGCCTCCTGTATCAGGGACCTCAGATGGGAAGGCTGGCTTCACTCTCCACATGGTCTCATTCTCCAATAGGTGATCCCAGGCTTGTTCTCATGTTGCCTGAACCGCTCCCAGCAGCAAGAGAGGCCAAGCACCAGTGTGTGAGCACAGTTGAAGCCTTTGTGTGTGCCCCTTTTTTAATCATTCCATTGACTACAGCAAGTCACATGGTCACATTCAGGCTGAAGATGTGGGACATTCTACCACTTCATGGGAGGAGCTATAAATATCGTGACCATTGTTTTTCCTGATCTACAACAATTAAATTTGCATTTGGACTGGATCATGGAAGGCCCACAAGAAAAAGAGGTACGTGACAGTGCAGTAATCTAACGGAGTTGCAAGAATGGATAGTGACAATAGCGATAGAGAAATGGTGAGACTTCAAGGAATATTAGGAGATGAACTCAACAGACCTTGATGATTAAGGATATGTGTGTGTGGGGGGGTGTTAGGCAGAAGGGTACACTCAGAATCAAGGATGCTATTCACGCTTTCACCATGAGCTTCTGAGTGAAATTAGATTCTTTTTTTTTTTTTTAAGATTTATTTATTTATTTATTTATACAAGCACTGGGCACAGTCAGAAGCGCGGGAGGGTGAGAGAATTCACCGGAGCCAGAGCGGGGAACAGAGCAGGCAGAAGGACCGAAGTACACTGCTGAGGGGAGCAGCGGGCGGCAGGAGAGGTCTGCGCGCCCTGTGGGACCCTCCTCCGGTGGCCGGGGAGCAGCCGGGGATGGAACCGGCGCTGCAGAGGCTGCGGGCAGCTTCGCAACCCAGCGCTCAACCGCTGCGCCACCGGGGAGGCCCTGAAATTAGATTCTTAATAGTCCTGTGGCATTCTTTATTGATATATTTATGTTCGTTGCTGAATTAGACTAGTCTAAAAGGTTTAATCTCTGTTTGATCTTACAGCTAAATAAGAGAAAGATAACCAGAAGTGTTGCTCTTACTAGGTAGAGAAGATGCATAGAATTTTTCACCTATTTTGACAAACATGATGTTTTTTTAGTGATTAGTAAAAGTTCCCTGGGCACTGCTTGTACATCTGCGGTGGACTGAAGGAATGCGTCATTATGTACACAGCTGGTCCCGTTAGTCAAATGTTTATGAGATATTCTCTTTTTGTTCAAGTTATTGGGCTAAGTCCTTGGGACAATTTGAAGAGTAATACGCCCTTGACTTGATTCCATTTCTGTTTGGGAATGCGCCATGTTTGCAGTATCTAGAAAAGGCCTTATCAGAGCTGTAAGTGTTGAATCAATGGCAGTGATAGTAAGGTCTTCAGAAACCCCGAGCAGGAAGCAGAGTTCAGAACTCAAGCTGTTTAGGTAGGAGTCAAGTGGGTAGAATGTATATTCTGGAAGGAGATTCAATTTTAAGGCAGTTTTTTAGAAAAAGTTTGTGTTTGACCTGAATTACTTTTACAACTGAGCTATGAAAAAATAGGTTTCTTTCTAGGTAGCAAGCAGGCTTTGTTGTTTGCGTTCCTGCTTTTAGCAAAACTGCTGTATAGAGGTTTCTTTAATAGTCTTAAAATGTTTTTCCTTGTAATACTTGTTTATTATAGTGAAAATGTATTGCCACCCCCCCTTTTTTTTGCAAATTTATATAAAATGATATGGAGAACTGAAGCAACTATCTGGGTAATTCAGCTTTCCACATTTTAGTTTTAGAAATGTAGGTAAGACTTTGTATAAAATATTCAGATAACTAAAGTATATGTATATACACACATTTTTTATTTGGCTTTTCTAAGTAGTTGTTATAAGGCTAGCATTGGGTCAGCTTCCAAACATGGTCTTGGTTTCGCTGATGTTCCATTTTAATTATGTAGACAGTTTCCATATTGAAAAGGAACTTGGAATATCTCTTTTAGCTATTGTAAAATGTGTTGGTATTTGCATCTGATGATTAAAGAGGGAATCCTTATTTAACTTCCTAAAGAAAAATGAAGTCTCTATAATATTTAGACCATTCTTGCAACCGCTAATGGTGCTGATAATCAAATAATGATTGCTTATACTTTACATGCATTTCCTCATTTACTTCTCACAACAGTTCTATAATGTAAGCACTGTTTTATACAGAAGATGAAACTGAGGAACAGTGTTTAAGATACTTACAATAGCTGATAAGTGGCAAAACTAGACTGGAGCCTGTAGGAGACTGGTTTATTGTTCAAAAATAACCCAAGTTTTCACCCACAGCTCCAGAGGTAGCGCATACCTGCCCATCCGACAGATGTGAGGCTTGGCTGTGTGATTTGCTTCTGGTCTCATGGAGGGTAGAAATACCTCACCACTCATCTCCTGTGAGCTTGATCATGGGCTTGCATTGGCCAATGGGATAGTAGCAGAAATCATGCAAGCAGAAATGTGAAATTTACTCAAGCTTGTCCTTTTGCATTTCTACTATTACTATGAGGTGAACATGCTCCAGTTAACCCACGGATCCACAGAGGAAGAGACATGTTGAGCAGACAGACCCAACCAACAATTTGAAGCCAAACCCACTGAGCCCAGCACAGATCAGCGGAGCCACCCCACCTGACCCATAGATAGGCGAGTAAAAATAATGACTTCAGTTTATTACATAGCAGGCACAATCTGATAATGAGCCTAAGCAATCCACATCTGAAGAACTGGCCTATTAGTCATTATCAATGCATCAAAATTTGGAATTATTCCTAAATTGACATTTTTGAAACAACTACATCAAGAGGTGCCTGTCCTATCAAATGATTAGCTCTGTAACAGTATGCGATAGGTATTATTATAGAAGTATTCTACTTGGAAGTTATCATGGGTGAATTGTATGTTTTTATGCATTTTTCTCTCACATCTTTTAAAAATTAAGAACACAGATATTGGGTTTCCTTTAATGTTCACCCAGCTTATATGTATGTTTCTTGATACTCAGCTCCTAGATGTAATCCACTTAGGAGTTAGGAAACATGTCTGCCACTCTGAAACAATATCTGAGATGGATAAGTGAACACATTTTGAATGACACAAATGGCTCCTATCCACAGAAAAGCAATGACAGGGAAGGAAATGGAAAACTGGATACTTACAACAAAAATAACTAACAATGTGAAGAGGTTAGTTCTGCACCGATGGGCCAGAGATGTAAAATTTAGATAGAGATGTGGACGATAGTTACCTGAGCAATGACAGACTTTGCTTTTCACCTTTTAAGATGTTGATCTTATGCATTTAAAACAGGGCTGAGAAAAGTGGAAAGCAGGTCAAGGTCTTGGTTTGAGCTCGCCTATGTTCGATCTCTAAAGCTTTAGGGCATAAAATAGGATGGGAGATTATATAGTTTAGCAACACAGAGTGATTGTTGAGCCTCCTCCTGTGGACCATCCATTTATTTCATGTGGTATTTTCTAGAATATGTGTATGTGTGTGTGTGTATTCTGAGAGTTTGGGATTTTGTGGGTATATGGGTTTAACAAATGCATGCATGTTCACTCAACAAATTAATAAATTTCTTTATTGCAGAAGTTGTCATAGGCTTTAATATATTCAGATGCATTATGAATCGTCCAGAGAGAGGTGAAACATGTGACATTTCCTAAAAAAAATTGTTCAAGGAATAACACTGAGGGCTAAAGGGGTACAGTGCCTATGTTGGGAAATTTTGCTCTCACATACTATTCACATGAAATCCTGCTACTGTAGGGACTCTGGCCTTCCATTTCTCAGAACATCCAGTAAAATGAGTAAAGAAGAAGCTTTTTTGACTGGATTCTTCTTAATGCAGTAGCAGTGCCTGCCTATGTAAATTCACATTGTGGTGAGTACAATGTGAGTTTTGGCACCTGCCTGTATGAAATAAATTATAACTTTACCACTTACTAATGGTGTAAACTCAGGTGTCTGTGCCTCAGTTTTCTCATCTATAAATAGTAACAATAATTAATGTACCTAATCTCATAGCTTGCAGTGAGGATTTAATCAGATAATAACTGGGATGCAATTAGTATGGTAAATTCTCAATAAATATTACCTTAAGTTATAATTATTTTAAACCTGATAAGTGACTTATATTTAGAACATATAAAGAATCTTGTAACTCAGTAATAAAAGGACATAATCCAATTCCCCAAATTAAAAAAGAAAAAAGGATTTGAGTAGACATTTATCCAAAGAAGGTGTACAAATAGCCAATAAGCACGACAGCATTAATGATGTTACGACAAGATGCGTAACATCATTAATCACCAGAGAAATGTAAATCAAAACCACAGTGAGATACCACTTCCTCCCACTAGGGTGGCAATAATCAAAAAGACAAGTAATAACTGCTGAAGAGGACAGGGAGACACTGGAACCCTCCTACATTGCTTGTGGGAGTGTAAAATGGAGCAGCTGCTTTGGAAAACAGTTTGGCAGTTTCTAAAACAATTAAACATACACTTAACACATGACCTGTCAATTCCACATCTAGGGATATACCCAAGAGAAATAAAAATATATGTTCACAGAAAAACTTGTACATGTGATGTCATAAAAGCATTATTCATAGTAGTCACAAAGTGAAAACAAGCCCATATGTTCATCACAGATAAATGGATGAAGAAAATAGGATATAACCGTAGAGTGGAATGTTATTCAGCAACAAAGAGAAATGCATGATACGTGCTACAATGTAAACGAACCTTGAAAACATCCCGGAAGAAAGAAGCTTATCCCAAATGGCATGCGTTGTAGAATTCTGCTATGTGAACCACTCAAATAGCCAGATCTATAGAGACAGAAAATAGATTAGTGTTTGTTTAGGGGAGTGACTGCTAATGAGTTTTGATTTAGAGTGATAAAAATACTCTAAAGTTAACTTGTAATAGTTGTGTTAACCTGTGACTAGACTAAACTCAATGAATTACATACTTTGAATGGGCGAATTGTATAGTCTGTGAATTATATCTTGATAAGCTGTTAAAATTATAATAATCATATTATAATATAATTATGATGATCATTAAGCAGAATGGCTGGCATTAGGTTGTGAGACATCCCAATTTGTAGAAATGTGAGTATCTATTGGATCACTCCCATAACTGTTCATTGTGATGTGGACTAAAATTTCCCAGTGAGGTCTGAAATGAAGGAATGGATCTAAGTTCAGAAGCACTGAAGTGCCTTAGTCCAGGCCAGTAGAAACTAGAATCCCGTGTTTTCAGGATGTTGGTTATTGTTGGGAGTAAACTGAGGCCTAATTTACTTATTTCAGTGTTTGTATATAGATGTAGAAAGCAAGCTTGACACAATTCATTTGTCTTTGTCAAGTGGTTATGATGTGACAGAGGTCTGTTTCCTTTTTATAACTGGAGACCTTGAAGTGTATGGGTTATTAGATAGATAATCAAAAATAAGAACTGAGAAGACTTTGGACTGTGGAGAAACCACACTTTTTTTTTTTATAAGTTTTTTTTTTTTAAAGAGGCATGTATTTTATTCATTTATTTATTTGTTTTGTTTTGTTTTGTTTATACAAGCACTGGGTACAGTCAGAAGCGCGGGAGGGTGAGAGAATTCACCAGAGCCAGAGCGGGGAGCAGAGCAGGCAGAAGGACCGAAGGACACTGCTGAGGGGAGCAGCGGGCGGCAGGAGAGGTCTGCGCGCCATGTGGGACCCTCCTCCGGGGGCCGGGGAGCAGCCAGGGATCGAACTGGCGCCGCAGAGGCCGCGGGCAGCTTTGCAACCCAGCGCTCAACCACTGCGCCACCGGGGAGGCCCGAAACCACACTTTTATCATCATTTCCTTGGCTTTTTCAAATCTTGAAGCAAGAAACATGAATATGGGGTAAACATTCTGCCTCTAGGTATCTGTAGCAGAGAAGTCTCTGTTACATACAGTGTTGGTCATTTAAATGTGTCCTGATGATATTAACAAACAAATGGAAGGTTCTTCTTTTTCATCCTAGTGACTGTCTACACAAATGTCTGAAAACACAAGAGATAAGAGTCTTTTGGCCTTAAGAAGAATATTTGAGTTGCAGAGGAATCTCCTGTATTTTTAATTCCACTTGGGAACCTTTTCCTTATCCTGCAAGCTAGCTGCCCGGAAACACCACCATGCCTACTCACCTAGTCCTAGTCTTGGGCCATTCCCTCAGTACTTGGGGAATTTCTTGCCTTCATTCATTCATTCATTCATTCATTCATTCATTCATTCATTCAATTCTTGTTCTTTTTCCCAGCCTAAGTGCTTGGCTTTGTGATTGGTTAAATAACCCAGTGAATGAGTTGACTCTTTGGTATAAGTGGCTAATTCGGCATAATGTATGCTCATTTAAGATAATTTTTAAAAATCCTCTAACCATGAAATTTTTATTTTATTTTTTTAAATAATAAATTTTATTTTTATATTCCCCATACAATTGCAACCCGCCCATTTTGACCCCAATCCCTCCCCTCCCACCCCCACCCCTAAAAAAGTGTCTCTGGTTCATAGTTTTTTGTTGATTTTGATTTTCACTTTCTTATAGTTATTCTTTTTCCTGGTCCCTTATTCAAGTTTTCTAGATTCCTGCTATGAGTGAGACCATCCGGTATTTTTCTTTTTCTTTCTGGCTTATTTCGCTGAGCATGATCCCTTCCAGCGCCATCCATGTTGCTGCAAATTGCATGTGTTTATCTTTTTTGAATGCTGAGTAGTATTCCATGGTGTATATGTACCACATCTTCTTGATCCAGTCATCTATTTTTGGGCATTTGGGCTGTTTCCAAAGCTTAGCTATTGTAAACAGTGCTGCTATAAACATAGGGGTGCAGGTGTTCTTTGGAATTGATGTTTCTGTGTCCTTTGGGTAAATACCTAGGAGTGCAATTGCTGGATCATATGGAAGCTCTATGTTTAGTAGGTCCAGAAATCTCCACAGAGCTCTCCATAGTTAACCATGAAATTTTTAAATGGAATTTTTAAAACATGCACAAAAATAGAGACACTTACAAGGAACTCATCTTCAATAATTGTCAGTACATAGTCATTCTTGTTTAATATAGAGTTCCACCAACTCCTCTTCCCCCAGATTATTTTGAAGAAATTCCTAAATAACATGTAATTTCACATATAAAATTTTTGGGTTGCATTTCTAAAAGATAAGGACTTAAAAATATATAACCACTGTATCATTATCATAGGTAAAAATTTAATATAATTCCTTAATATCAAGTGTCTGGTCATTCCTATTTATCTGGTTGTCTTATAACTTTAAAAAATAACTTATGTACTTTCTTTGCATTCAGAGCCTATGAAGGGTCCTACATTTAGATTGGTTGCTGTCTTGCAAGTCTATTTTAATCTACTGTTTTTCCCTTTTCTCTCATTTGTTGAAGCAATTAGTTATTCCTGTTATTCATCTAGTTTTGCTGATTGAACCCTTGTAGTGTTATTTTTTAATAATTAATTTTTTATTTTTTACATCATTGTTCATTTTTTAAAATAATAAATTTTATTTTTATATTCCCCATACAATTGCAACCCCCCCATTCTGACCCCAATCCCTCCCCTCCCGCCCCTCAACCCCCAAAAAGTGTCTCTGGTTCATAGTTTTTTGTTGATTTTGATTTTCGCTTTCTTATAGTTATTCATTTTCCTGGTCCCTTATTTAAGGTTTCTAGATTCCTGCTATGAGTGAGACCATCCGGTATTTTTCTTTTTCTTTTTGGCTTATTTCGCTGAGCATGATCCCTTCCAGTGCCATCCATGTTGCTGCAAATTGCACATCATTGTTCATTTTTAAACAATATTTGCTTTCCCCCACCCCTTGTAGTGTTATTTAACATGCACTTTTGTCCTCTGAGTTTACTCTAAAATGGTAGATTTGGAGGCATTCTTAGGTTTATATTTGATATTTTGGGGCACAGCAACATCATAGGTGATTTTTCATGTTTTCAGTTGGAGCCCCGTAATATCTGCTTGCTTTGTGTGATGCAGCATCTCTGATAATCATTGCCTACATCTATTATTGTCTGTGTGGGGGATGGCAACATAGTAATATTCTAATTCTCTTTTCTTCATTTACCAGTTAGAATAGTTCTGTAAAGAGAAGTTTCCCCTTGAACTGTTTATCCTCATGTACAGAATATAAAAATGCAGTATAAATGCTTGATTCTTTCTCTTTATTTACCAGTTTTTAAAATAATGAAGAGGTTGCCTAATCTCCTTCGGTAGAGACTAATGAAGGTTTTGTATTTTAATATTTTAAACTCATGGATTTAAACATATTCAATGCTCTTATATTCATTGCAGTTATTATTCTTACTTGTGCTCAAATTTTCCCATCTTTGGTCAGTGGGAATTCCTTCAAATAGCTTCTGAGATCCTGTTAAAATAACCTAAGTAATTTTTGATAGCTTTTCAGTTTTCTGAGATGACAACATGTTTAAAGCTTGTCTTTATATTTCCTATTCTATTCTAGATCTGAAATATAATCATTTCATCAAGAAGCCCTGGTTCCTTTTAGTGAATGTTGAGAGGCTACAGTATGGCTGCTTGGGTAAGTTGTTTCTATCTAGATTTTTTTTCTAATGGACAAAGATGTGCTCTTTTTTTTTTCCTAAAGGGGAAACACAGTAGGTCCATACTAATCCTTCAAATTCGAACCTGGGACTATGTGATTTTTGCTTAACCTCATTGAGCATACATTATGTCTCCTTGGTTACTAGTGACACTAATGTCCCTTCTTTGCTGTATCTTACCATAGACGTACATAACTTCCTGTAAAATAATACTGGTATTACCACCCAGAAGATACAGTTACTGAAAAAAGCTTAAGTCTTTTTGGTAGTTGTTTGTGAACTTTGATTTTATACTACTAGAGCTGTACAATCAAATAATTGTATTTCAGGTTACTTGGAATAACTCTCTTTGTGGTTTATCTCCAACTAGAAACATAGGTTCATTTTCTCTTAATGCTCATATTTCACTTTTTGGGATTGATTTTTAAAATTTAATTTTGTTTTATAATTATGTTAAATACCAAGCCAAACCTATACAACAGGTTATATTTAAAGAAGGTTAGCTTCCCTCTACTACTTGTCAAATATCACCGATACCCAGTTAAAAGAGTCACTTCTGTTGACATAAAAGGTTACAATCCTCCCCATGTACTCCCTATCCTGATAGATTTAAAAAAAATAGTACTTTTTAGTTTTATGGTTTATTAAACACTATTTTATAGAAATAAATATGTATATATATGTGTGTGTATAGATATATATGTATCTCTACTTTTTCTGAGATTAATGGTACTATACTAAACATACTTTATTCTATGATACTATTTTCACTTAATATAGTCTGGAGATTACTCCATGTTTAGAATATTTAGAGATTACTTCTTTCTTTTACAGCTGCCTGGTACTTCATTGGGTAGAGGTACCATAGTTTATATTTTCAACCCCTGGTTAGTGGATATCTGACTTGGTTGTAGACTTTTGATTTCACAAATATTGCTATAATGAATAGCCTGTGCACATGCCATTTTATTTTATTTTTATTTTTTGCCATTGTATCTTGGGATAGAACTGGGATTATTGGATCAAAGGTAAAATGTGTATGCAATTCTGTTAATTATAGCCAGATCCCCCCTCCATATTGGTTGTATGATTTTGTATTCCCAGAAGAAAGGAGAAAGACAAATACCAAATGGGGTCATTTATATGTGGAATATAGAGAAACAAAACTAAAGAAATCAAACCAGTAACTAATCCTAGAAATCCGGGAGCCAAGTGCGGAGAAGTACTATGGACTATGTTGGAGGACTGTGGGTGTCTTGGTGGTGTGTGTGTGGTGATAATAACAGTTAAGGGGGAGAGCCTATTGCTCCAAATCATATTCAATGTTGTAAACCAATGTTACCTCAATTAAAAAAAAAGTTTTCACCTTTTCAGATAAAATTCAAATGCCTTAGTGCTAGTGGAGAGAATGGACTGAATTTCAGATTATGTACTGAAAAATGTGGAAATTGTCATTTTATTTATTTGGATTCATAGCTTTGGCTCTGTCCACTATGATTGTCAAAGTCAATTCATCTAGGGATAGACATGTAAAGAATAAAGGTGTGTGCATTATTCTAGCTCTCCAAGTTCTCAGAGGCAGCAAAGGGGTCAGGCTTAATATTAGCTGTGGTGGTTCTAAAGTGCATCTGCCTGGTGGTTGACTGCCTGTTTGGCTAGGCCCTGTGTGCCATTTGCCACCATAATAAAAACATCACATGAAAGTACTATAGTCCATGGAAACTTCCCACAACTGAGTAGAGCTTTATTTTAATGCCCCACTAAAGTTATCTGGGGTTGTTAGGCATTGTTGTGAATTTTCCCAGTGACCCAGCACTTTTAATGTATATTAAAGAGGACCCTAAATTTTCATGTTTAAAACCACCTGTTTGTACTATCTTTCCATTTAGGTGTCAATCTTTGGAATATAGGAACTTTATCATCCTTCTTAGTTTCATGAGAGAAATACAACATAAATTTTAAATACCCAAGACATATATTAGATACTCAAAAAGTCAGGCTGTTTGGGATCTTTAAAGAAGTGTCTTCATTTGCCTTATAGGGATAAAATAAAAATGCTCTGCTGGTAAAATTGCTTGGACCTGAAGCATTGTGCCTGATGGCCAGAGCAGTAGCAAATATGCTGACAAGCTTGGACAGGGAAAAAAAAATACTCCAACACGTTGAAATGTCTATGTAATGCTGCTTCAGGGAAATGCTATTTTTAAAGAAAATGAAACACATGATTTTAAGGTTTATGGATGCAATCCAGGCCTTTGAAGATGGGAAGAAGATCCTAATTAGAAAGAAATGGCAAGATTGAATGCTTTTATGAAGAACCCAACTTTAAGAGGTATGTTTATCATAGATGCAGATGATATATATTGTGTACTGGCTGAAGCCCTTCTTTGACAAAACCAAAGCCTTTAAAGTTATTCGGTACATCTGTCCACAAGTTTGTTCAGCATCTAATGAGCAGGCATTAATCACGTAAAACTTGGAGCCAGTTCATAAAGGACAATGAAGATGATTTAAGGCTTGGAAAATACTACAAGGAAAGGTTAAAACAATTCACATTATGAGCTTGGCAGAAAGGAGATGAGGAGTGAGGATTTCTAGCCAATGCAAGGTTATTCTTGGTTGGATGGCGTGCTTAATAAGAAACTGTCCCCAGGAATTCTAAAATTTCTCTTTTGTTGGTTTTATTATAAAATTATTTTCATAGAAAAAATAGGAAAGCAGAATGTGTCCTTAAATGTTATCACCCAGAGGTGCTTCACAAAACTGAAATGGAGAGGATGGGCAGAATGTGTGGAACTAAGACTTTCTTAGACAGAAAGGATAATATGCTGGGCCTTGGAGCATTTCTCATAATTGAAATGAACTCATGGTTTGTATCCTTATTTATCTAATATCTGTCTTCCGAGCTAGCTATAAACTTCAGGAAGGTGGGATTATGTATGTCTTTTTTTTACCACTGTATTCTTATAACATAGTGCCTGGCATATAACAGGTGTTTAATATACATTTTGTACACAAATGGGGAATAAATATGCATATACTATTTTAAACAGAAGTGGGATTATGCTATATATGCTGTTCCATAACTCCCTTGCTTTTAACAAATTATTCTGACAATCTTTTCATTATTAATATAAACATTAATAATGTAGTTATTAATAGTCTGTGCTGTCATTTAAGTGGCAGCAAGGTATCCTGCCATGTGTGTGTGACTGCAGGTTTCTAACCATTCCTTTATTTAGGGGCATTTAGTTTTTTTCCAGTTTCTGGCAGTGCAGCAATAATCATGGTTGTAACTAAATCCTTCTTTACAAGAATTCTAAAAAGAGACTTTTACAAGAGATGACACTGAAGGTCTTGAAAACATGGTAAGTTCTGATTTAGCCAGTATTGCTGCAGTGTTCCATGGGATTCACGACTTCAGGGTCAAATTTGGCCTAAATTCTTATACATGTATATATGATTGTCATAGTCCATTCACGCTGCTATCACAGAAATACCATTGACTGGTTGGTTTAAAAAACATTTATTTCTGGGCCTCCCCGGTGGCGCAGCGGTAGAGCGCTGGGTTGTGAAGCTGCCTGCAGCCTCTGCAGTGCCAGTTTGATCCCCTACTGCCGGGGGAGGGTCCCACATGGTGCGCAGACCTCTCCTGCCGCCCGCTGCTCCCCTCAGCAGTGTATTTCGTCAGTCTGCCTGTTCTCCCCGCTCTGGCTCTGGTGAATTCTCTCACCCTCCCGTGCTTCTGACTGTACCCAGTGCTTGTATAAAATAAATAAATCTTTAAAAAAAAATATTTCTCACAGTTTTGGAGCCTTGGAAGTCCAAGATCAGGGAGCTGGCAGATACAGTATTTCAGTGTCTGATGAAAGCCCGCTTCTGGCTCATGGATGGCCATCTTCTTGCTATGTCCTCACATGGCAGAAGAGGTAAGAGAGCTTTCCTGGGGTTCCTTTATAAAGATAAGATCGTAATCTTATTCATGAGGGCTCCACCCCTATGACCTAATCACTCCAAAGGCTCCACCTCCACAATGCCAACAATTTGTAGATTAGGTTTCAACATAGGAATTTGGGGGGCATATAAACATTTAGTCCATTGCAACAACTATTTACTCTAAGGTACTCATATACTCATATTCCTTAATGGATGGTAAGTTTGCAAAAATTAAAGAGGGGAGAAGTAAATCCTTTTGAGATAGGAGAGAAAATAACATATTTTGAAAGAAATTGAAGTATCAATCTGCTTTTGTCATCTAAGGTTTATAAGCAAATTGAACCATGGTTCAAATTCATGGAAGGTATCAACTCTTTTCTCTAACTTGGGTGAGTGTACTTGTTTTACATGAAAATCTAAAGTCAAGATCAAATTTTTCTTTTTTTTTTAAGATTTATTTATTTATCTATACAAGCACTGGACACAGTAGGAAGCGTGGGAGGGTGAGAGACTTCACCAGGGCCAGAGTAGGGAACAGAACAGGCAGACCGATGAAATACACTGCTGAGGGGAGTAGTGGGCGTGGCAGGAGAGGTCTGCGTGCCATTTGGGACCCTCGCCGGTGGACGGGCATTGAACCGGTACAGCCTTGCAGCCCAGCGCTCAACCCCTGCACCCCTGGGGAGGCCCTCAAATTTTTCTTAAAGATGAAAGTAAGAGTTTTTAGAGGTGTTACTCCTTATGAGGTGCTGACTTATTTAATTTTAAGGAAATGAGTCATTTTCTGAGGAGTGATTCATAATGCAAATGTCTGCATATGGAATTCTATCTTTCCAGTGACTTTCATGATCAAACTGAAGATGTGTTCTGGGAAAAAAAATGCATCCAAATGCTACTCTTAGAATCTAGACACCAGATGCTATTTTCTTCAATTCCCATACTCTTTATATAAGTCAGGTTGTTCTAATTTTTTCCTCCATTGTAATTGTGGCTAGTTTTGCCATGATTTTTAATGAGTTTTGCACATTAAAAAGCCTTAACATTGAGCCCTTCCTATTTGGGGATAGTGCCTCTACTCTCATTTCTTGATTTTTTTCCCTCTCATTAGACTCTGGGTTCCTGGCTGCCGCCTGATGGTAGTGTTCACTGTTCCCTTTTTTTTTGCTCTCTGTAGTGTCTGTCTGGGCACTACAAGTTTCTTTAGGACTGTTTTTCTCAGCCTACAAATTTAACAAATTTCTTGTGTCCCTAATTTGATGATTCCCTTTAGGACCAGGGGTGAGGGGGGACTTGGGAGATGCTTCTCCTTTCCTTGTCAGTTGGCAATCACAGATCTTGCTGGAAGAAGGGGTAGCATCCCTAAAGCTAAAGTTAGGCAGAATGACTTGAGTAAGACATAGTCCATGTATACAGGGATCAGTTTATACATGGCAGGTCACAGAGGAGACTCTGGTTGAGAGAGACTATACTTCACCTCAGGGCATTTGCACATCCTGTTCCCCCTGCCAGGATCACCCTTCCTTCTTTTATTCTCATGGCTGTCATAAACTCTGAAAGGCTGGACACCACTTTGCTTGCAAGCTAACAAGTTAGCCTGCTACTGTTTCATGGATGTTAGTAGAAGACATGACACTCCTGGGTCAGAGACAAAGGAATTTATTGTTGACATTAATAGTCCTAGCCAGAGTATTGGCAGTTTCTTGCACTGGTTCCCTGAGTTCCAGTTCCCACAAGGAGGTAAGAAGAGAGCCAGGTGATCCCAGCACATGATCCCTGAGGCTGGGAAACCTGAATCACTTCAGGTGAACGGTAAGCATGGCTAGCCTTTCCTCCAGGGGGAGACATTATCTTTTTTTTTTTTTATAGAGGCATGTTTTTATTTATTTATTTATTTATTTGCTTGCTTGTTTTGTTTATACATGCACTGGGTACAGTCAGAAGCGCGGGAGGGTGAGAGAATTCACCAGAGCCAGAGCGGGGAGCAGAACAGGCAGAAGGACCGAAGCACACTGCTGAGGGGAGCAGCGGGTGGCAGGAGAGGTCTGCGCGCCATGTGGGACCCTCCTCCGGTGGCCGGGGAGCAGCCGGGGATCGAACCGGCGCCGCCGAGGCCGCGGGCAGCTTCGCAACCCAGCGCTCAACCGCTGCGCCACCGGGGAGGCCCTGGAGACATTATCTTTATTGTACTGGACAGCAAGTGACTCTGAGCTTCACTTTGGAGATATTATCTCTGCCTTCCATGAATGTTTCCTACACAAACATCTTTAAAAAACTATACAGAACATGGAATATTACTCAGTATTCAAAAAAGATAAACACATGCAATTTGCAGCAACATGGATGGCGCTGGAAGGGATCATGCTCAGCAAAATAAGCCAGAAAGAAAAAGAAAAATACCGGATGGTCTCGCTCATAGCAGGAATTTAGAAAACCTAAATAAGGGACCAGGAAAATGAATAACTATAAGAAAGCGAAAATCAAAATCAACAAAAAACTATGAACCAGAGACACTCTATGGGGGGTGGGGGGCGGGGAAAGGAGGGATTGGGGTCAAAATAAGATGGTTGTAATTGTATGGGGAATATAAAAATAAAATTTAAATTAAAAAAAACTGTACAGAACAAAGGTAGTCAGTGTTTTTTTTTCCCCTAAGTTGCGTGAAAGAACAGGCGGCCTGTGGAAAATCATCTGCTAACAATTAAGTTGCTCTCAATTCCTTTGGTTTTCTGTTCCAGTGTCACTTTGTCAGTGATGCATAGTGAGCATCAACTATCAAACAGCCACGTATGAGCAGTTATATTCAATAACTCCTCATCACTGGGATACAAAACTGCATATACTTAGCTTTATGTTGTTGCCTGCAAGCTGCAGACTCTGATGACAGAGACTTTGTGTTATTCTCTGTTGTATCATCAGAGCCTAGCATAATGCCTGGTACATAGTAGACGTTAAATAAATATTCAATGAATGAATGAATTACCATCTGTCAAGAGAGTTACCAAAAAAGTCTTATTTTTACTTTCCAAATATAAAATTATATTAAACACACTCCATCTACAATTTCCTTGCTCCAGCTCTGGCTGGCAGAAATTTTGTCAATTCTGTGTAGACGCCTGACTTTCTGACCTGTCGCTGGCGCTAGGAAGAAGAGCCCCTAGTGCGTAACCCCTCCTATACTCTTGTCCAGCTCCTAATCCTGGCTCCTTACCTCACAATCCTTTATCTTTCACTGCTTTTTGTCCCGCATCAGACCATGGCAACCCTCTTAAAATTCACCCAGAGTGCAGGTAAACCGACTCTCAGTATAAAAGCCTGGATATGTAGTTTCGGCTAATTTCTGTGGTCTAAGTGCTCTCACCACAGCTGACTGCAAGATACCAATGGTTTAACAACTGGTTTGCAAAATTCCTAATGTTTAACAGTCTACTCTCATGAGCTGGTAGGAGTTGGCTCCAGTACACCCTCATAATAAGAAATTAACAACATATTATGCAATATTGGGATTATTTTTTACTTGATAAGATATAAAGGTTTAAAAAAATCTGTCCATGGATCAAGAGAACACCTTTACCCTGAACTGGGTTTCTCACTGCTTATTCCTTATTCCCATCTCCTCCGCCCACAGTGTTTTCCACACCATAGTTTGCATCAGGATTACCTGGAGGGGTTGTTGAAACACAGATGGTTGGGACGCACCCCCAGAGTTTCTCTGTTGGTGGGGCTTGAAAATTTGCATCTCTAACAAATTCTTGAGAATCTGCAGCTCCCACGTGCTGCTGCTGTGCGTCCTGGGCCCATGCTCTGCGAACCACTGCCCAGGTGGGGCCATGTGCCAGATATTTTGCTCAAAATCTATTTCCAAGTGCTACACGGAAGAGGTACGTTTTGTAAATAAATAGTGTCTCTGGACCAGATAGAGGAAAAGCCACAAAATGAAAGAAAAAAAGTTCAAAATGTATTTATAAAATAGCTAACAGATGGGAATGCTAATAAGTAACTAAGGCTCATTGCTCCAGGTCTTCAAGATGGTGAAAAGCGAGTTTCCAGGTGTGTGTGAAGAAATAATCCCTCAGTTTATAACTGCCAGAGACAATTTTGTAGTATTGGGTTTCTCATAGATAAGGTGGAGCTGGAAATGGTTTTGATGAGGGTATGAATCTTGAAGCTTTCTGGGTAACCTCTTTCGATGAAACGGAGCACTAGTTCACTTATTTAAGGGCCCGCATCTCAAACAACCTTGAAAAAATTATTTATCCATTACCATGTGGTACTCGTGCAAATAAGAGGGCTTGGGCAAAGAGGGAACACTTAGCCTTGATTAGATGGGACATATTAGCTTCCTGAAATTTTCTCACCTGTTTAAGCAGCTCTCAATCACAAATCCTGACAGGATAGACACTCATTGTAGGAAGGATTAACAGGGCTCGGCTAAACCCGAAGGGTGGCACACTTACCCTAAATCTGCAGGGCAGTGCGTGGTTCTCTGTATCGCTCCAAGATTACAGTTTGCAAAGACCCTGCCTTGTGGCCACTCCCTTTGTAATTCTTCAGAGGTCGATGCTATATAAGACTTACTATTCCGAGCCTGGCATCTTTGCAACTGATTTAACTGCAGGGCTGGCTAATTCTCATACCACATGGCAAAACAAGATAGGAATGTGGTTCATCACTCCTGTGGAACAGGAGTGGAACGGGGTGGCAGTCAAAGCCCAATTTTCTGGAGTTTAGCTGTTGTTTGCTGGGAGCAGATCTGTCCATGCACTCAGGCAATTTGTTTCAATAAGCTTTATTTGAAAGAGGTAGGGAGGAAAGATAGTTCATTATCAGATAGATACCTCCTTGGCACAGTAGCCTCTGACAGAATTGTTCTTTTTCACTGGGGAAAGGAGAGAGACCAGACCTCCTATGCATTGCTTTAAAAAAAATGATAGCAATAGTTTCAGAGATTTCTATGTGACATCTTTAATTCTATGAGGCCACTTTCCTCTTGGCCTGATGTAACCGCCAACCGTTACCTAGGCCAGTGGGTTTCTTTACCCTTCTAGAAGAACAACACCCAGGGTATTGGAGAAGGTTGAGCCTCCAGGAGGAAGTTACTTATCTTCAATCTGAGGAATCAGTAGCCTCCATTATGACCCTGGATATCTCTCTTCATGCCAAAGGCTCCCCTTGTCCAGGGTAACTTCAGATACAGTTGAAAAGATGCCACCACCAGCAGTGCTCATGGCAGTAATTAACGGTGCCCACCCCAGTAGTTCTCAAAGTGTGGTCCCAGCAGCAGCAGCAGCCACCGCCCTGGGAACTTGATTTAATTGCAAGTTCTTGGGCCTTACGCCGACCTGTTGGATGAGGAATTCTGGGGATGAGGCCCTGCATTTTGTGTCTTAAACAAGTCCTCCAGGGGATTCTGATATATGCCAAAGTTTGAGGCCCACAGACCCATGTGAACTTTATCTCCTGCAGGTATTCTGTAGCAGTAGACAGCAGTAGTTTTGAGACATCTGGGATGAGCTGTTTCTTGGCAGTCATCCTTACACTCTGTTTGCATTTTAAATAATACTCATTTCTTCCCTGGCATCTCTGCCTAATGATAAAGTGGCACTCTGGCTGTTTAAAAGGTAAGTGAAACTGTTTCTTGGTAAGTATAAATGTAAAGGCATATAAATAAAGGGAGACAAGCTCTTTAGTATCCATCTTTTAGCAACCGTGATTGTGTGCCTGGAACATTCGCTCTGATTAACTCTCCCCTCCACTCCAAATCAGAACATTATTATACATCCTTTCAATTGGTTTGGAATCCTACTTTAGGCTTTTCAGAATGGTTTGTGATTGCAACATGGTGGCAGGGCCTGGTTTCTGAAGCGCCCTTTGGATCAGGATTGACTTAATGACCGCATGCAGGAGCATCGGCCCTAGGTAAAGGCGCTTTCTCAAGGAGTAGACTGCTGCTCACCTTGTGTCATCACCTGCACCCGTGAATGCTTGCCTTGGCATTTCTGATAGATTTGAGGGTGCATCCAACTTTTTCTTCCCCGAAGGAGTCTGACAAGTCTGACTCATAATTGATGGTGATGTTGAAGTAAAATTTTGGGAGGCTGGAAAATGGGTGGAGCTACTACGGAAAAGAAATATTTTTTGGAAGAGCTGGATGATGAGTTACCATTTGGTTAATAGCGTTGTGATTGTGAGCAAGTCACTGAGCCTCTCTTAGCCTTTGTTTTCTTATCTGAAAAGTGGGTATAATACCTAGAAGTGGGTATAATACCTAGGATTCTTGTGAAAACAAGTAAAATTATACAAGTAAGGTACTTGGCCTGGTGTCTGCAACTGTCTCTGTACTCAGTGACTAGAAGTTTAAAAAGTTATACACTCTGGGTATAACTATACACACATATACTTTCCTTATCACTGATGTGCATATTTGATCTTGCATGGGTACACACATGTATACACTCACATTTAAGCATTTATAGATAGACAAATACACACACACATACGCTAACACTCAGGTATACTAATATGTGTAGGAGTAAGTAGGCTATTCCATGAATAGGAGTGATCAGATCAGGACAGATCTCAAACTAAAAAGATTTATTTTTATTTATTTATACAAGCACTGGGTACAGTCAGAAGCGTGGGAGGGTGAGAGAATTCACCAGAGCCAGAGCGGGGAGCAGAGCAGGCAGAAGGCCCGAAGTACACTGCTGAGGGGAGCAGCGGGCTGAAGGAGAGGTCTGCGCGCCATGTGGGACCCTCCTCCAGCGGGAGCAGCGGGGATTGAACCAGCGCTGCAGAAGCTGCAGGCAGCTTCGCAACTCAGCGCTCAACTGCTGCGCCACCGGGGGGGGGGGGGGGGGGCCTAATCCTTTTTTTCTTTCTTTCTCTGCATACACCTTTCCCTTCTCGTTGTCACTTTTACCTTTAGGTGGGTGATCATCCCCATTACAACACTAATGTCCTGGAAATTGAGCATTCTCTCCCATCTGAACTTCACTGTGATTTGGGGTGAGGGTGGGATAGGACATCCAGAGCACCAGGCTCCGGGGGCACAGTGGTTGCAGGAAAGCATCTAGGAGAGTGGGCTATAGAAGCAGATTCCGGTTGGTACTTCCCTCCCTCCTAGCATGCTTAGGGCTGTCCCGAGTGAGGGAGGCCATCTTGTCCTGTGGTACATGGATAACTCTTATTGAGCTCCTTTCTCTAAGAATCTTGTCTCTCAGCAAGATTCTCGTGTCTTTGGACACGAGTCTTCAGTGATGGAGCAGGACGGCACACCAGGAATGCTTCCCAGACGTCTGTGGTTTGGTCCCTGCTATCTCACCTGCTGTTGCAGGCTCCACTTTCCCTTTTTGTCACTGTGCTACTACATCATGGCTCTTATTTCAAATGCTGCATTTTCTCATGTCTCAGGGCCCTGGCACATGTGGCCTTTTTTCTGCCCAGAATATTCTTCCCACACTCTGGTCTCACCTGTGTTAGCTTACATATTACTTATTAAGGACACTTCTCTGCTTTCTCCCACACGAAGTTTGTGTCTCAGCTATGTACCCCATAATAATTTGTCCTTAAATCTTTAACCATTATATCCCCAGAGTTCTCCACAGTTCTTAGAATATGGGATGTGTTAATATTTGCTGTTGAATAAGCAAGTGCGTGTTATGTGAATGTTAATGGTTGGGAGGAGGGAGAAGGAAATTGACAGTGGATTCCTTTTTTCAAATCTTCTCTATCCTGGTTAAAATTCATTCCTATAGATGCCTAGGATAGAAACTGTTCAAGGAGGGGAAACTGCTATAGTTGGGAAAGAAAAAAAGTTATTTTCACAGTTTCAGTGAATTTCCTTCAAATTCTGTGGCTTGACAAGAATCTCTTATCCTATCAGCCCTGGGGGCTCAATTGTTAGTTTCTGGCTCTGTGAAATGTATCTTTCCCATAAGCTCAGTTGCAAAATGGGTACTTTAGAAACCTTAGAAATAAACATGCATTTTTCCTTTCTGTCTTAGTAGGTGGGAGCACCAAGAATTTCTGGGAATTTGAACATTTCTTTCACAACACTGTGCAGGAAGTGGTTTATCATTTTACTTTGAGTTGATGTTCCTGGTAATAACACTCACATACCTAGGATGGATGCAATTGTTTAGCTGTCACCCCCAAAGTTAGTCATACCATTGATCTGACATCAGAAAGTACTTATCCTATTGATCTAGTGTCAGATGGGTGGTATAATAGTAATAATGGGCTTGGATTGACAGCTTGAGTTGACAGATTATCAAGTCACATTTTCCCACAGCCAAACTGCTGATGGGCTTGCAACTTTTCCTTGCCTACGCAGATCTTCTTGACCTTGAAACTTTTCCTTGCCCACACAGATTCTCTTGACCTTTAACTTCTTGTTGCATGCATTCAACCCAGTCCTTATATAATGACCCTGGAAATGCTCCTAATTCAGCTTATTAAAATGCACAAATGGAGAGTCTAGAATGATCTAAACTTAGCTGAGATCATTCCACACAAGAGGTAAACAGCAAATATTTGTTGATTGGATGAATAAATGAATCTAAATTTATGGCTTGTATACCAAGAGAGGTGGTCAGGGACAGTCAAGTAACATTTACCGTGGCATCTTGGGCTTTCAGGGATAGATTGTCATAGCAGCTGAGACCAGCCTGCATCAGCCATGACAAATATTCATGGTCACTTGGGGCACTGACCAGAATGAGGAGGGCAGGCAGCTCATTATGTGAATTCAAAGTAGGAGTGACTTGAGAAATCCAGGCCTGAGGCCTCCCTCTTCAAAATTTAGCTGTTTGGTTAAACAGCTGTTTTCCTCAACAGCGTTTTCTCAAACCACCACTACCACCACTGGTGGCAGCAGCAGGAGGAGCAGCAGCAGCAGCAGCAGCAGCAGCAGTAGTCGCCTCAGGGAATTTTGCCTCCACCCTAGTCCTGCTGAATCGGAATCTGCATTTTAACAAGATCCCAGGTGATACTCATTAGATTTTGAGAAGCCCTGGTTTAAAAGTTTCATCCTTTTTTAAAATATGAAATTTCTTCATAGGAGAGTTTTTAGACTAGGTCTCAGGTTCTTAACCTGCAGAAGTGACATTTAGAAGGTCAGACTTTTTAGATGTAAGCAACAGAAACATTTTGGGGTTGATTGAAGTAATTGATTATAAAGACTCTTTTGTAGCACTCAGAAGGACTGAGATGATGGGGAGACAGGTTGGGAAACTGCCACGAAGTCTACTAGTGACCTAGGACCTCAGAACAGCTGCACTGTAGAATCAGTTTGGTGAGGGCATTGCTGTGCCCACCACTGAGGCCACCAGGGGTACTACGATACCAGGGGTAGTGTGCTGGAGCCAGCTTATTCCAGCGTTCAAGGGCAGATGGCCTGCCTCTCTTCCCAAATCTGCATTTAGTGATGCCTAATACATTGGAAGCTTAGTATTAGCTGTGATGGGAGTTTTTACACCATGTCAATCAGCATATACTACAAATCAGGGCTTTTTTTTTTTTTTGACAGCTGGCTTGTCACTGACTCCATTACTGGTGCCACTGCTGCTCTTGGAAATGGTGCTGTTACTGTGGTTGAGTAAAGGTGGGTATTTATCAGTTCTTCCCTCCTTTTTTTTTTTTTTTTTGGTATCACTAACTGGAGAAAAGTGTCATCTCACTTGGTTCTAGATCAGTGTTTTCTACCTTTGGCTGCACAGTGGTATTACCTGGAGAACTTTGAAAATTACTCATGCTAGACTTCCAGCCACAGAAATTCTGATTTAATTTGGGTGAAGGAGTCTCAAAATGTGGTCCCTGGACCAGCATCATCATTGTCATTTGGGAACTTATTAGAGATGCAAATGTTTGGTCCCTACTCCCCATCCTAGACCTGTTGCATCAGAAACTCTGGGGGTGGGCCTCAGAGATCTATGTTATAATGATCTGATGGAGCTAAAGTTTGACAACCACTGGTCTGGGGTGAAGTGTGGACCTCTGAACTTAAAAAAAATTCAGGTGTGGCCATGGTTGAAAACTGGTGGGTTAATATCTTATTAAAGGGGCCCTGTGTGTGCTTGCCCTGGTTTATAGGGATAGCAGATGATTCATCCGGAGATGAGACACATAGCCACGGGACGACAGGTTGAGATTTGAGTCTGAAATCTTGATTTGCAGGCAAGATCAACACTTATTAGAAGACTCTTTGGAGAAGGTTCTGGTGGGGGGGGTAAATCTTTTTTTTATTTAAATATTTTATTTTATATAATTCTTACATCTTTTTTCATCTTTGCACAATGTATGCATTTTGATTTTGGTTATATTCCCCATACAATTGCACCTCCCCCCTTATTTTGAATCTAGTCCTTCCTTCCCCCCCCCCCTAGTGTGTCTCTGGTTTATATTTGCTTGTTGATAGGGTAAATCTTATCATTGTTTTTAAATGAGTGAAAATATGGCTTTAATTTCAAAAAAATCTGTGCATTCTTGTAGCAGCAGGAATGGACGGAGCAGGTTCTCTATGATTCCAGCAGATGGGTGAAGGAGGAGTCCTGGAGCCCTCAGTGGCTTTTCAGGCTTTTATTGGGATTTACCAGGTACACAGCAGGCAGCGGTGCTGGGGGGCCGGGAGGCTGGCAGGCCTCCCAGCCCCCAGCAAGTCTTTACTCTATGTGGGCTCTCAGGTCTTCTCTGCTCGCTGCTCTCGTGGTTCCCGTTCCTTCTCCCTTCCTGCTTCTGCTGGCATCCCCGTGACCCCGCCCTTATAAGCACAGTCTTAGCCCAGGTGAATCCCATCTATATATGCCCACGCCCTACTCCAGGTGCCCGCCATCAGGCATGCATTCAGGACCGCAGGGATCCATCATCTATCCTGATGGCGGGAGGGCAGAAAAGCCTGATATCATTTTCACTTACCCTACAATTCTCTTCAACTCCAAAAGTTTTGGGAGGTAGGTATATTTATCCCCATCTCTCAGATGAGGGAGCTGAGAAACTGAGTAAATTGCCTGTACTTGTAAATGGTAGACTTGGGATTTGCATGTAGGACTATTTGTTTGTCAAATTAACTTTTTTTTTTTTACTTTTTTTTTTTTAAAGATTTATTTATTTATTTATACAAGCACTGGGTACAGTCAGAAGTATGGGAGGGTGAGAGAATTCACCAGAGTCAGAGCAGAGAGCAGAGCAGGCAGACTGACGAAGTACACTGCTGAGGGGAGCAGCGGGCGGCAGGAGAGGTCCACGTGCCATGTGGGACCCTCGCCCGGTGGCCGGGGAACGAACCGGTACTGCAGAGGCTGCGGGTAGCTTTGCAACCCAGCACTCAACTACTGCACCACCGGGGAGCCCTGAAATTTATTTATTTTTATTTATTTTTTTAAATAATAAATTTTATTTTTATATTCCCCATACAATTGCAGCCCCCCCCATTCTGACCCCAATCCCTCCCCTCCCGCCCCTCACCCCCCAAAAAGTGTCTCTGGTTCATAGTTTTTTGTTGATTTTGATTTTCACTTTCTTATAGTTATTCATTTTCCTGGTCCCTTATTTAAGTTTTCTAGATTCCTGCTATGAGTGAGACCATCCAGTATTTTTCTTTTTCTTTTTGGCTTATTTCGCTGAGCATGATCCCTTCCAGCGCCATCCATGTTGCTGCAAATTGCATGTGTTTATCTTTTTTGAATGCTGAGTAATATTCCATGGTGTATATGTACCACATCTTCTTGATCCAGTCATCTATTTTTGGGCATTTGGGCTGTTTCCAAAGCTTAGCTATTGTAAACAGTGCTGCTATAAACATAGGGGTGCAGGTGTTCTTTGGAATTGATGTTTCTGTGTCCTTTGGGTAAAGACCTAGGAGTGGAATTGCTGGATCATATGGAAGCTCTATGTTTAGTAGGTCCAGAAATCTCCACACAGCTCTCCATAGTGGTTGGACCAGTTTGTACTCCCACCAACAGTGCAGGAGAGTTCCTTTTTCTCCACACCCTCGCCAACATTTGTTGTTGCTAGTTTTTTTAATATGTGCCATTCTCACTGGTGTAAGATGGTATCTCATGGTAGTTTTGATTTGCATTTCCCTGATGACAAGTGATGTTGAACATTTTTTCATATGCCTGTTGGCCATTTGCATTTCCTCTTCAGAGAAGTTTCTTTTTAGCTCTTCTGCCCATTTTTTGACTGGGTTATTTTCTTTGTTGTTGTTGAGTCTCATCAGCTCTTTGCAGATTTTTGTGATCAGTCCTTTAGTGTTGTAGAGCAACCCCGATACAAAACGGGGTGCCTGACTGTGGGTCCTCACCCGCGCGCTTAAAGGGACTTATCAATGCTCTACTGCAGGCACACGTGAAAGGTTAATAAAAGGTTTATTTACAAGGGAAGGGGAAATGAGGAAATGTACAGCTCTGGGAGAAAAGTGGGAGACAAAGTTTTAAATGAGTCCTACCCGATCCGCCGATCAGGAATCCCAAAATGGCGCTCTCAGAGTTGGCCGCCAGCCAGGAGCGGTGAAGCCAGGAGGCGAGCGATCGCGAGCCAGAGAGAGAGCAAGGCCCACGTGTTTGGTTTTTATATCCAACCTGGCTGCCCAACTCCACCCTCAGGTCCCAGCCACCCTCCCCTTGGTGGTGATAGGATTTGTCTTTCCCAATGTCCTGATGGCTTATCATTAGTGTTGTGTGCAAAAATGTTCTCCCAGTTGGTGGGGTTTCTCTTTGTTTTTGTTATTGTCTCTTTTGCTATACAGAAGCTCTTTAATTTGTCAAATTAACTTTTACACTCATGATTTCTTCTCTGTGCCATTTTGTGATTGAAAAAAAAAATCGGAAACTTTTTTTGGTAGCAAGTTGGTGAAGTTACACTATAGGAGGGAAACCAATGCAGAAAGAAAGCCAGTAAAGATGAGCTAGCTGATCAGAAAGCCAAAGGAGGTCATTTTGTTCTTGAATGCTTTAAACAGAGTCAATAAACCATCATTGACTGGGAAAGAGACAAGCTGACAACTGAGGAAATAATCCTGAATGTAGTTTTAATGCTCACTGGTTCCTGGTTCCTGGATGTGCAAATTCCAAGAAAAGTTTAGGATGATTTAGATCAACTAAAGCCTGGGGAAGGAATTATGTTTAGATTAAGCAGTCACTGGTCACACTTGAAAGGTATGAAATAACTTTTATGAAAAAGGCCTTGAAGTTTGAAAAGTTTTATTTGATATATTGCTTTTTCTGTGAGTTAAGTAAGACAAGTGTGATTTTATTTTACTGAGAGGAAGCTGAAGCTTAAGAAGGTTCTAGAATTTTCCTTAGGTCATAGAGATGATAATTGGAATCCTGTGGCTGTAATTGGAATTTTCTGACTTTCTCTCATGCCACAGTACCCGTTAAATATTTTTTGCAAATTGTAGATTTCTTTTGTAGTTACTAGTGCTAATACTGGTTAATGTTCATGCTTAGTGATTTAAATAAGACTTTGATGTCTGAGTTCTTGCCCAGAGATTCTGATTTAGTTGGCCGAAGGTGTGGCCTAGTATTGGGGGTTTTTAGAAGGTAATTCTGATGTGCAGTAAAGTGAGAACCATTGGACTAGAAATTCCCCATCTCTGGCTCTATTTTCTTGCCCTTATCCTGTTTTGGGAACATTTTGGGGAACAAAGGGCTATAAAAACAGCACTCTCATTAATCTGTTAGGATGATAGCAGTTGGGGAGCACCCTGGTTAATTCACACTTATAAATGTGAGACATAAATTTCACACCCACCTAGTCAAATGTGGAGGCTCTCCTTGTCTTTCACTCATCCAGAGACTTTCTTTGGCCTGTGTAGGGTAAGGAAAAATGTCAGGCTTTTCTGCCCTCCCGCCATCAGGATAGATGATGGTTCCTTGTGGTCCTGAATGCATGCCTTTATTGGGTAAATCCCAATAAAGCCTGCAAAAGCCACTGAGGACTCTGACTCCTCCTTTACCCGGTCTGCATGGGATCCTAGAAAACCTGCACTGTGTCCTTCCTGTCCTTACAGCCTGTCATAGCTGACATTCAAGTACTTGCTAATTTCCACCTTTGTCAATGAGACTTTCAGTTGTTCTGATGAAGTAGCAGTTGAGTCTTTGTCTTGATGACAGCCGTTAATGAGGGCAGTAGGAAATTGTTCTTGAATTTTTACAAGTACGTTTGTGCTTCAGTTTCAACACCTGTAAAATGGGGATAGCAACACCAATCTCTTAAAGCTGGTGCAAAAGGTTAGGTGGGCTAAATTTATGTAGAGCACCTAGAATCCTCCATGGCACTAAGTAACTCTTTCCTAAGTGCTAGCTATTACAGCTAGTCACCCTGGATTTGACTTCCTTCTTGGAATTTAGGCTCAACTAAGGCATTCAAGAATGGAAACATCCAATCACAGTGTGAGCTCCTATTCTACCAAGTGGCCAGCGTGCAAAATGATGGTCTAAACAGTCCCATTTAGTCCTCATTTCACATGCGCTAACTGCTATTCTTTGCTAGAGAGGTATTCAAATATTTATTGGATTGAAATGACATTGGCCAGAGTTTAGCTTCCCCTCACATTCTCAATATGAATTCTACTTGCAGTCCAGATTTACAATAAAAAGGATACTAGATAAATTTTTCATTAGGTTTGAATTAGGCAGTTGTGCTGCATAGACATAAACTTAGAAGCTTAGTGTTTGTGCTAATTTCCAATCCTTACAGGATTTTGCCCCTTACTGTAATATCTGCACACAGCTGTCAGGTGACATTTAGTTTAATTCTACTCTAGGTGCATTATTGTTATTATTTTTTAAAGTGTTCTTTTTTCTTGGTGAAGAGGGCTGATTTAAATGTGTGCTTTAAGTATTTGAATAAAATAGAGTTTTCATCTCCTAAAAGTAAGGGCAAAGAGAAATCAAGAAATATTTCTTTTTTCACTCGCCTGCTTTTCTTCTGAGACTCCATGGCAGTAAATAAAGAACATTGAACAACAACAAAAAAAAGCACCACTGCAATATGTCTTGTCACGTTCTGCTCACCCCTACACCTGATTTCAAATGTAAATTGCACGGCATTTAGCGCTAATGAAAATACTCCAGTGAAGGAAATTGTTAAGATTTTCTGGTGCTCCCCTAGGGGTAATATTAAAACCCCTGTTACTAACATCTCACTCCGAGAAGACAAAAATGTGCACTGAGAATACAAAAGCCCTGTTGGTATCTAAATGTGGGCCAATTAATTTGCTGTTATCGACGTATGGGTTTACGAGGAGATGTAAAAGTAGGACCCAGGAAAGCTATTGAGATCCCCGTATTGTGGGACTCCTTGACCCTGGATTTTCAATGCTTGCTTAATCATGGCATTCTGCTTTCTATTTATTTATACAGTTGCTTCAATGAACAAATTAATAATTATACAGCACATTGACAAACATGCCGGGTAATATTTGCCAGATTTTAAATTAATTTAATTCAAGGGCCACTTCATTTACAGGATTCATCCGCACATCAGGCATCAGCCTTACCTCGTTGCTATTCATGTTACACCAAGATTTTTCATCATTTCCCCCTTCTTTTCTTCTCTGCAGACAAAGACAGCACAACTTGCCATGCCAAATAAATAGACACTAACAGGCAGGTGGAAGACAGATAGATGACAGACAAATAGGAATATAGATAAATGTGCAGATGACATAAATTTAGAAGGAAGGATAATAGCTGTTACTGTGATATGTGAAAAAACAATTAGATTCCACTAAAATCGTGTATTTATTTTCTCTAGCTCCAATTTGCAATTTATCTTCTCTTGTTTCACACCCACAAGGCTTCTTCACAATTTACAGACTGGAAATTCAAACGCATAGCTTATAGTACCAGAAAGGATCACTCTTCTTGGAAACAAAAAACGTAAAAATGCAACTTTGTGGGCTTGGGAAGTCAGGCAATATTCTGTATTGCTTTGTGTATTGGTAAGGTTTAAGTGAAAGTTAATAATGAGGTTGGGTTGCATAGAAGGGGTGAGTTGCTTTTAGAAAAATCTCAATAGAGCCCATTGAGACATACCTGTACTAGGGTTTGTGAGAAAGAAAAAGCCTTTATAATTTAATAGTGGTCTATTATCCTATATACCATCCTGGTTAAAGATGAGACATTGGCTAATAGGAAGGAATAACACCAAGGAAATGAATGAATCAGTTTTCCTATCTATGCCTTCATTACATATGTAGACATGGAAAATATTGCCATTAAAGGAAGATCTGGACATCAAGCACAATATCTTTTCTATTTATTATTAATTAATTAATTATTTTTTGGTATATAATTTTTTTATTTTTATATTCCCCATACAATTGCAACCCCCTTATTTTGACCCCAATCCCTCCCCGCCCCGCTCCCTACCCCCCATAGAGTGTCTCTGGTTCACAGTTGTTTGTTGATTTTGATTTTTACTTTCTTATAGTTATTCTTTTTCCTGGTCCCTTATTTAAGTTTTCTAGATTCCTGCTATGAGTGAGACCATCCAGTATTTTTCTTTTTCTTTCTGGCTTATTTCGCTGAGCATGATCCCTTCCAGCTCCATCCATGTTGCTGCAAATTGCATGTGTTTATCTTTTTTGAATGCTGAGTAATATTCCATGGTTTATATGTACCACATCTTCTTGATCCAGTCATCTATTTTTGGGCATTTGGGTTGTTTCCAAAGCTTAGCTATTGTAAATAGTGCTGCTATAAACATAGGGTTACAGGTGCTCTTTGGAATGGATGTTTCTGTGTCCTTTGGGTAAATACCTAGGAGTGGAATTGCTGGATCATATGGAAGCTCTATGTTTAGTAGGTCAAGAAATCTCCACACAGCTCTCCATTAGTGGTTGGACCAGTTTGCACTCCCACCAACAGTGCAGGAGAGTTCCTTTTTCTTCACATCCTCGCCAACATTTGTTGTTGCTAGTTTTTTTTAATATGTGCCATTCTCACTGGTGTGAGATGGTATCTCATGGTAGTTTTGATTTGCATTTCCCTGATGACAAGTGATGTTGAACATTTTTTCATATGCTTGTTGGCCATTTGCATTTCCTCTTCAGAGAAGTTTCTTTTTAGCTCTTCTGCCCATTTTTTGACTGGATTATTTTCTTTGTTTTTGTTGAGTCTCATCAGCTCTTTGTAGATTTTTGTGATCAGTCCTTTATCAATAGTGTTGTGTGCAAAAATGTGCTCCTAGTCGGTGGGGTTTCTCTTTGTTTTTGTTATTGTCTCTTTTGCTGTGCAGAAGCTCTTTAATTTGATGTAGTCCCAGCTGTTTATCTTTGCCTTCACTATCACTGCTTTGGGTGATGTGTCTGTAAAGATGTCTTTGATGTGTATATCACGTAGTGTTTTGCCTGTATTTCCTTCTATGTATTTTATGGTTTCAGGTCTTATGTCTAGTTCTTTAATCCATTTTGACTTGGTTTTTGTGTATGGTGTGAGGTAGTGGTCAAGCTTCATTCTTTTGCATGTAGCGACACAGTTTTCCTAGCACCATTTATTGAACAAACTTTCTTTGCTCCAATGCATATTCTTTGCTCCTTTGTCAAAGATTAGTTGACCATAAATATGTGGGTTTATTTCTGGATTTTCTATTTGATTCCATTGGTCTGTGTGTCTGTTCTTGTTCCAATACCATGCATTTTTTGATGATTATGGATCAAGCACACTATCTTATATTCATAAACAATAATGAAATCTAATACAGTCATAAAAGGTTAGCTCAGTCAAGGAACTGTAAACCAGACTGCACTTAGAGAGTTTGTAAATTATTTGTCATGCTACTGGTATTCTAATATTTTGGACATTAGCTGATCATTATTGGCTTACAGCCTTTATAAAATGCATATAAAGCATTTTGCAGTTTATGCTTAATGGAGATGAAAACTTTTCCTACATAGCGTTCATAAATTGTTACATATGGGGTTGTAGATCAATATCTATCACAAAACTGTTATAAGACTGGTAACCACTTTGATTAAAAATCACCATAGGATATGACTAAATTATATCTTAGTAAAGCTTGATAATATCTACAAACAGATTAGTGTTGTGTGTGTTTCTAAGTATGTGTACCATGGCATTGAGAGGTACTTGTTCTCATGAATGTGTTTTTGTTACAGTTGCTTTGGGGTTTATTTTGGGGGGTGGGTAGGAAATCCACAGGGTATTGTTATAAATCTTTTCTTTGGCGGGGGAGATAATTATCAAACCTAGGATTATGTTACAGAATCAGAGAATGCTCTGCATATGTACAGAGCTGTTAATCTATCATAATTAAATTATTCTTAGAATACTATATTTTCATTTTCTAAGCACAGAAGGATACTTGGTACAATGCTAAAGGTGGCTCCTTTTAAAAAAATGGAGTAACCATTTAGAGAAAATCAGGCAAAGACTAGGCAGATAATTTTAGTGCAAGCAGGCTTTTGCTTCAGTACCCGAGATAATTGTCTCAATCTCCTTTTTACTCTGCAGGGTCACAGATGTCAAAAGGCATTCCCACATGCAAGTTGAAATTGTACAATACATAGCGCAGAAATTATGTGTCTTTTACTAAAAAACTCAGGTAGACCTATATGCCACAATAATTATAAAAATTATACTAGCATTTATTTGGTTATATTAATATGCTATTTGTATTAACTAGTTTTACTAATTACCTAATTACTGCCCGCTAGGGTAATTACTCATCTTGATTAAATGAATGTTGAAAGGTGAACCCAGAGGCATGAATTTGGTAATCATTTTCCTATCTGGAATAATAATGCTGAGGGCAGATGCTCAATCCATTTAATTTTCTCATTGATTGTAGAGCTAGGAGGAGATTATAAGGTGTAGTTCATAAAGCTGGTGTAACTAAATAGAAGATTGAAGCAAATAGGTATACATTAGAAGCACTTAGTGGTGTTTCCTTGATAAAATGGAGCATTAGAGTGGATGGTTTGAAAGTCACTTTAAAAAAGGTGTAGTGGAAAAAGCAAAGACGTTGGTATTAGAGAGACTTGAGTTTGAGTCTTAGATTTGTACGACTTGGGAGAGAGAAAGCAATCTCACCCCTGAGTCTCATTTTCTTATTGTGTACGATGTGGAGATCATATTCACTCTCAACTTGCAATAGTATTGTGAGGAGTGAAATCACGTTTGCAAAGTGTCTGCAGCTAAGGAAGCAGTTTTTAAATTGTCTGTGTTTCAGTCTACAATTTGAGTTTCATAATCTTGACATGTTGCTTAATTAATTATAATAAATCTTGAAATAAAAGTTATTAGAATGGCTATGACTATGTAGTAGAGACAATTGTGCTTCAATTGCTAATACCCCAGTGTCACCAGCCCTAAAATCTCAAGGTTATTTAAGACAGCTCTCCATAGGTGCCACCTGTGTGGATAGAAGCATCATAAAGGTTTTCCTTTTGTTTAATCTTACATCATTAGTACTTATCATCAGTCTAATAAGTATTTAATAAATATTTTTGAATGAAAGAGGGAATTGTTATATATCTGTATAGTACACGTGTCATACCCTTTGTGGTCTCCATGGCTGTGAAGGTCACTTTGGGGAGTGCACCCATGTTTCTAGGACAGGAAGACATTATCTTTGGGAGCAACTTTGCACATGTTAGAGGCTGCAGTGTACTGGTGTGGTTTCCACAGCCCGGCTCTTATTCACATGATTCTTCAGATGAGCCAGGGCTCTTTCTGTCCACATTAAAGGGCTAGCTCTGGAGATTCAAAGGAGAATAAGACAAAATCAGTCTGCAAAGAGTCTAGTGGGCAAGTCAAAAAACCAAATGCATGATTGCAACCATGCAGTAAACATTCATGAGAACTATTTTCAAACACAGAAGAGAACCTCCCTCCCCAGTACTTCTGGAGGTGTTCTGTTAGGTCTGAAGGCTACCTTTGATGGTAAGATGAAGCTCTTGCTGGGTAGACAAGAGCAAAGGGCTACTCCAGCGAGTGTCTTTGAGAGAGTCCACATCATTTGAAACCTGGTCAGTCCTCTCTAGAGAAACATCATAGTGTGAGCATCAGTAATTGCAAATAACACATTCACGGTGATGGTGCACAGTTCACTGCACACCACTACCTGGGGTGATGGTCCATCAACAATTCCAAATTCTGTCATTCCCCCAAAGAATGGGAATTTATAATAAAACACAAGTTGGGGGGGTGATTACTTGGGTAATTTATTTTGTGAGAATTTTTTTTCTTTCATAAAGTAAATCTTGTGAAAAAGCAAGACTCTCCTTAGTGCACTTGGTGGGAATGGGGTTGCCTCAGACATTTTAGTGGCGCACTATGAAGAGAGGTGTGCCTATGTAGTTCCTGAATGTTTGTCTCCCCAAAGGTCAGGGCCCTCAATGCATAGGTCAGAAACACTGCTGGTGATTAGTTTCTCACTTAACCTACTGAACTCCACTCGTCTTTGCTTCCAGCAGACAAATAAATAAACAGAACAGGACCTTGCATTTTATGCAACACGAGCAGAAGATGATTTTTTTCCCCCAAGAGCTTTTAGGTGAGAGTCCAATCATTTCTAATACCATTTAAAAGCCTTTAAAAGAACAGCTTTCTCTCTCAATAATTGACAGTCAGGACAACACCACGGGGGGAAAGGGGTGGAGAGGGACTGAGGTGTAGATGTACTTGACTGAAAGAGCCTGTAAATTATGTTGTCAAAAAATTATAGCAACACCATTTTAAATGCCTTTCCTCTTATAATGCTCTTTTCCCCCCAATACTAATATCTCTGCTTTGTTTTGTTGCTCCCCTACATGTTGAGGTTATATTATGTTTTGGGGGGTCACTTCTTACAATGTTAAATGGAGAGCCCAACCATCTGGTGGAGAGCCAGCTACTAGTGCAAGAGACAGTGTAGGCCGTTAACTACTTCCCTGATCGCAGGGGCTCTGTGTTGAGTTGTTATGATGTGCTGAGACTACTTTGAGCTTCTAACAAGTCCCAATTTGAAGTCTCTAAGAATGCTTTTTTTTATTTTTTATTATTACTATTTTTTAAAATAAATTTTATTTTTATATTCCCCATACAATTGCAACCCCCTTATTTTGACCCCAATCCCTCCCCTCCCTACCCCCCCCCATAGAGTGTCTCTGGTTCATAGTTGTTTGTTGATTATGATTTTCACTTTCTTATAGTTATTCATTTTCCTGGTCCCTTATTTAAGTTTTCTAGATTCCTGCTATGAGTGAGACCATCCAGTATTTTTCTTTTTCTTTCTGGCTTATTTCGCTGAGCATGATCCCTTCCAGCGCCATCCATGTTGCTGCAAATTGCATGTGTTTATCTTTTTTGAATGCTGAGTAATACTCCATGGTGTATATGTACCACATCTTCTTGATCCAGTCATCTATTTTTGGGCATTTGGGTTGTTTCACCCAAAGCAGTGATAGTGAAGGCAAAGATAAACAGCTGGGACTACATCAAATTAAAGAGCTTCTGCACAGCAAAAGAGACAATAACAAAAACAAAGAGAAACCCCACTGACTGGGAGAACATTTTTGCACACAACACTAATGATAAAGGACTGATCACAAAAATCTGCAAAGAGCTGATGAGACTCAACAACAACAAATAAAATAATCCTGTCAAAAAATGGGCAGAAGAGCTAAAAAGAAACTTCTAAGAATGCTTTTCTTGGAGGATCTGCTTGGAAAAACCCAGGAAAGCAAGAGAAATGGGCAAACTGACGTAGAAAAGGCTTAGGATGGACAGCATTTGGAGACTCTCTGAGTGTAGTAGAAAATTGGAGGGTGCAGGAGGAGAGAAGTCAAGCCTTTTCAACCTTTTTCTTCTTCCGGTGTTGCCTCTGATTGCCACTGTCTTCTCTGTGGCTCAGCTTCCTCATAGAGCCCTTTCCTTTGTGGTGTCGGTTACTGCAAGGCAGTCCCAAGGGGCTCCCACTGTAGCCGGAGAGAACCCAGGTTTGGGCCAAAGTAATACCCTGCATCTCCTTGTCCTGCAGCCCTAAGGATGATGGTGATTTCTTGCTGCTGATCGTCTCTGGAGTGGCATCGTTGCCTGTTTGGCTTCTCAGCTTTTTTCCCGTCACTTGTGTAACCACTTCACTATATCATTTCCCTGTGTTGGAAATACCTGGTGCTGTGGACTGACGTACCTCCTCCTCCTGCTCCAATTGATATGCTGAAGCCCTAAGACTATGTTGGTGGGGCCTTTGAGAGGTAATTAGGGTTAGAAGTAGCAGGATCCTCGTGTTGGACCCTCCATGAAGACCTTCACATGCCCTTCTATGACACCAGAGACCTAGCACCCTCTCCCCACTCTTTCCCCCTCAACCTTTCCAGTCCAAGCTGGCCACTCTGTACTCTACCTACGCACCTGGGTGGTGGCAGGGATTGTGCTGTGTCCCAGGTACATCTTTACATGGTGGTGGTGGTGGGGGGGGTGAGCTCATTGACTTGAGGATGGGGACAGTATCTTACTCTTCATGGTAAATGGCACATAACCCAAGTGTCTGGACCAGAGTCAATGCCCAGTAGAAATTGCTTCAATTACTTAGTAAAATTTTTTTTCAATGACTTAATTTTTTGTAACAATTCAAAAACTTTCCTTGATGAGCGCTATCTTTCTAAACCTGGCTGATTTCCATCAAGTCTCTTTGGATTGTATTCTCTTAGGAGGTCCTCCTTTGAGGCCTCACAGCCTATCAAAATAATAATACTCTCCCCACCTTAGGTCCCTCAGTAATTAGGTTTCTGGGCTAAAGGGCAAATGCAAACGTGTTTATCCTTCAGGCAGGAAAACAGCCAATATGAAACGCAGCAATTGTCTGTCGATATGGGATATGGGAAAGCACTGGGCGTAAAGGAGGCGTCTGCACAGGCGCGTTCTCAGTGGTGGTCAGGCCTCCTCCGTGCCCGCTTCCTCGTCCTGCAGGGGCCTCCACGGGCCAGTGGAGTGGCTGCCGGAGGAAACTTCAGTGGTCCTGCCTCAGCCACAGGAACTCTTGGTACTAAGAGTGACTCGCCTAGTGCTCTTCAAAGAACCTTCTCTTATATTCTGAGCCGGGGACACATCGCTTAATGGACAGAATTAAATCATTCTCTGCCCAGTGTGCAAAATCTTTTCCTGGCCAGGCTGATGTGGAAATGTCTGTAAAGTGTCTTCATAAACCGCTTACCTTTTAAAAACTTGGGCTGTTTAGCCTGATAGAGTCTTAGGGCACAAAGGGACTTTAGAAATCACTTGGCCCAGTGATTTTCAAGACTTCATGCTTAGGATTCTGCCAAGTGGGTTAGGGGCTTGGGCAGGGGCCTAGAACAGAGACGGCATGGTGGCCGTGGGTGGGTCTGGCCTGCCTGTCCACGCTTAGCCGTAGCAGTTGGCTTTTGATCACTTGGCTTGTTATGATTCTAGAAACACTTTCTGAAAAGGAAAAAGGGGTTAATTGCTAAAATTATGTGAAAACCTTCTTGATTTTGCGAACTCTTGTTTTACAGATAAGGAAACTGAGGCTGAATGAGTTAAAGTTACACAACTGGTTAGTGGTGGAGAGCTTGGTAGAAGCCAGATTCTCTCTTCCCCCAACCAGTGACTTTCCACACAGGTACACTGATTCTTTAGCGCTAATTGACATTTAGAAGCAGATTAATTCATGTTAGGATGACTATTTCATATTTGCATGATGTATTCTTAGACCACAGGCAAAAAACCACAGTTATTCTAGAACAAAAGAAAAATTGTACCCAGGAATGAGCAGAACTGAAGTCCTTGGGCATCCATCAGAAGGAACCTGAATTTGCTTTGAAATGCCCCTTAGAGATTGCATCTAACACCCTTTAAACTTTCAAAAGGTAACAATGGTAGGACTGCCTGAAGCGGTGCTACATCTCTGTTCCAGTGATGGAGGGCATGGTTCTGCTCAGTAAAGGCCCATTTACTGCACTCAGAAATAAATTAGGAATAAGAAGCAAGTTTGCCAGGGCCTGAAGGGTGGGGCCGCTGCCCCTGTCCCTCTTTCAGTCAGAGAAATGCTTGAGTTGCTGCTGTCATCAGTCCTAGGTAAGTGCTCCCTTCAGCTCTCAGCCATAAGGTGGCCACAGCTCACCCCTTCACCTGCTCAGAACCCCCACCCCTTCTTTCCCATCTACCATGAAGGGAATTTTAAGTACATTAAGCAGTGTTTTTGGAAGACAAGAATAAATATGATTTCATCTTTAATCAGTGAATTTATGATTTTTTTATGAAGGAGCTGAATGAAAAGCAACGAGTAATGTTTTCAGCTGAAAACGGATGTAGCAAGACTTTTTTTTCTCTTTTAAAAAGCTCACAGGCAGTTTTATTGGCTGTGTTAGTTTTTTTTTAATCCTGAAATGAGGAAAGGAGATGACACTGATATTTTTGTAGGAGATCATATATCCCATGAAACAGTTCTATGTTTTTTTTTTGCTAAGTGGGCAGTCTGCTGTGGTAAATAAAAGCTAGCGATAACACGACAGGTAAATTCACCTGTAACAATCAATGTAAAGTAAGTCTCAGGTGGTCACGATCTCTCTCTACAGAGCTTTGTGGCGAGACTTTGGTTCAGTCTGCTTAGGGGAATTTCAACAGTGTGGGCACTGGTGTCTGACAAATCCAGATGTCAATCTTGGTACATGAGTGCTGGCACTGAAAATACGTAACCTCGTCGAGTTGCCTCGATTTTATCATCTGTAAAATGGAATGAGAATACCTTCCTCCCAGCCTTGTTTCAGAGGTTAAGTTGATAATATAAGTGAGAGCATGTAGCACTGCTTGAGCCACTGTCGCCATGTAATGACTAGAGTTCCCTCTTTTTTTTGCGTATGCTGCAACAGTTTGAGGTCAGGTTATTTAAATGGAGACATGTTATAATGCTATATAATATAAGGCCTGTGTTAAATAAGTTACATTGCATGTGAAATAAGACCCAGGAGAGCCAGAAATTCTGGGTTTTTCTTGCATGTTTGTTGAAGTATTAAGATCATATGTATATAGCAATGCTGTTTAAACTTCCGCTCATAGGATTAACAAATTAGAGCTGAAAATGCAAAAAAAAAAAAAAGATTGAGGAAAAATGGCTAACAATTGACTGGGAAAAAAATTGCATACTTTTTCTATAGAAGGAGCTAACAAAGATTGGGTGTGAGGGTTGTGAGGGGAGTGTGTGTGTATGGGAGGTGTCTACGTGACATTGTCACTAAAAATCATTGTTTGGTGCTGATTGAAGAGTCAGCACAAGAAAATGGCTTCCAAAAGTAGAACACATTTTTGTTGAATGGAATAATATTAGGTTGAATCACATGAAAATGCCATGCTAGATCAAAATGGTCAAGTATCAACCATTTCAAATGATTCGACTTAACATTTTGTCCATTAGGAAGACAAACATTGGAATAAGTTGCTACAGGAAGGCTGTGGAGTTTTTACTTCTGATCCAAGACTAGGCAATTATTGTCCTGGGTGATGTAGATATTGAGTTCCCTGAAAGCAGGGGGTGGATGAGATAATCTGTCAAGATGAATTTGTTTGTCTCCCTTGAGAACAACTCTGTTCTTCTGGGATGCAAATAGAAACAGAGGGTGGAATCTGGGCCTTCATGGGAGAAAAATCCATCAATATTTTCCTCCTCCACAGTGTGTTGCAGGGATGTTTATCTAGACCAGGGTTTCTCAGTCTTGGCACTGATGACATTTGGGCTGGGGTTCTTCTTGGTTGTGGGGGTGTCCTGTGCATTATAGGTTGTTCAGCAGCATCTCTGGCCTTGACCTATTACATGCCAGTGGCAATGCACAAAGTCTGTTATAAACAGCAAACATATCCTCAAACATTATCAAATGTCCTCTGAAGGGCAAAAATGCCCTTCGTTGAGAACCACTGCTCTCCATAGCAGTCCCCAACCTGAGAACTTGTCTACCCAGTTCCCCAAAAATGTCAAGCCTGACATCCCACCTGCCCTGTTTTCTTTTCCTATCCTGACTGCCATCCCTTGACTGCCCTCATTCAGGCAACATGTTTACAGATTCTGAAATGCTTAGAGATTCTTTTAGCCTTTTTTTTTTTTTTTAAGGAAGGCTTGAGTGAGCTACATGAAACACTTAAGTTTCCACTGGAGAATCTGGTTAGCATCATGATCATTATTGTCATCTACCATATGTTACATTGTCAGGCTCTTTGATAAGCATTATTGCTTATTCCTCCTTGTCATCTGTGTGGTATGAACCTGTCTCATCAAGGCCCCTGTGCCATTTAGTGATGGAGCAGTTTCCACTCAGTGTCCCCAAAGGTCTCATGTACTGAACTGGGGGAGACTCTGGATTGTAATTTGCATACAGATGCATAGCTTTTGGGGTGTTCTCCAACAATATAAACCTTTATGGTTTCTATCTGGAGGCTTGTTCTTTCCTGAACATTCCCTCTCATTCACTGACCCAAGTGAATTTAGGTTATGTAGACAGATGCCCGTGTTGCTAAGCTCCAGGAAGGAGAGGCTCTTTTGCTCCCAATAGCTGAACATATTTTTTATTGTCTCTCCCTGCTGGAACTGACTCACCACATTCTTGGAGACCTTTAGCCTCCTGCTGGATTCAGGAGAATATAGTCTCCAGAGAGTAACTGAATGACTGTGTGCCTTAAAGTTGGTGACGGGCCATCTAGACCTCTTGGGGTATCTGCCTGTGTGTGCTGGGGCCTTAGGGAGGTCTGGGGGACATATGTGCCAATGACCCTGTGGTGGCTGCTGCCGCTGTGCTAAAAGAAGGTGAAGCTTCTCTTCTGTACTGTTTCCCAGGGGCACCCAGATACGAGGGCAAGCAAGGCAATCGTTGCTTTTCAAAACCAACTCAGAGGGTGAGCGGACCTTGTGAAAAGGCCTGACTGCTGATTATTTTTTCTGTGCTGCAGAAATAAAAGTGACCTCCCTGCCCTGTGCAAAAGCATAGCAGTGTTGACAGCTGAGGATATATGTGTGAAAACTTTGGTGGCAGCAGAATGCCATTTCAGGAAGAATCCAGCCTTCTTTTTGAGGTCATTTATGTAGCAATCTTGACTCGTGTCCCCCCACACTGCTTCACCTTTTACTTTGGAGGTTCCCAGCCCTGGCTGCACATTTGAGTCACCTGGAAAGCTAGTAAATAATTTGAATAACTAGTTTCCACCTCACACTGATTAAATCAGTCTCCAGTCATGGGTCAGCATGGTCATCAGTATTTCTAAAATTCCTCAGCTGATTTTAATATGCAGCCATGGTTAAGACATTGGTTCCCCCCCCATCACTTTTTCTAAAAAAAAAAAAAATCCACCCAAGATTTCTTCATTTCTCTACGTCAGTGGTGCTTACATTTGAGTGTGCATCAGAATCCCTTGGAGGGCTTTTAAAAACAGGTTGCTGGGCTCCTTCCTCGAAGTGTCTAATTCAGTAGGACTGGCATGTGGTCAGAGAACTTGCATAGCTAACAAGCTCCCAGGTGGTTTTAGGGTGCTGGTCCTAGACCCACCGTTTGAAAACCTCTGCTGTATGGCCTTGTAAATGCTGATGGTTTTCTGCATGAAGAATTTCTCAGACACCGTCCTTGTCCTTGCTTTTCTTTGCAACTACATTTCCCTCTCATTTCTTGTTCCTTTGCAGTGATAAATGCTTCCCTTTTGATCCCCATCCATCCATCCATCCGTCCATCCATCCATCCACAAACAATTCCTAGGCACCTGACACATGCTTGAGAGAATCTTTTGTGCTTTTATTTCCATTCAACCTCTTCTTTACAGCCATGGCCACCATTGGCAATAGCACTTTGCTACCTCCATTGCTGTTCTTGGTTTAGTCTTTGCCCTTGGTGGTTGATTTTTGACATTGCCGTGCATTTCAGTTTGGCACTCATAGTTACCTACTGAGTAGAATTTCCTTATTTTTTCCTGAGGCATATTCAGTTCCTCTGACTCTTTGCATTTAGCACTGTATATGTGGGCTCCTTCCAAGGATAAGGTAGATACAGAATCATGGTTATGTTGTCAAGCAACTATGCTGGAGCAGGGAAGATCATCCTGAAACATACTTAAGTCTCCCTTCTTCTAGAGTCTTTGCTCTTAGACATGGGAAGGTAGATTGGAGTGGGTAAGAGTGGAAGCTCTTGTTCTAACTCCTATGGGTTGGCCTCCACTTAGTGTAGACTTCTTTTCCATTGTGGGTTCTTCCTAACTGCACTGGCTTTCTATTACCACATAAAAAATTACCACAAGCTTAGAGGCTTTAAAGAAAATCCTTTTATTAATCTTTCTGTAGAAGTCTGGGCATGGATTAGCTGAGTTCTCTGCTCTGGGTCTTGTAAGCCTGAAATTGAGGTGTGAACCAGACTGGGTTCTCATCTGGAGGCTCCACTGGGGAGGGAATCACTTTCAAGCATGGTTATTGGCAGAATTCATTTCTGGAAGCTGTAGAATTCATGGAAACTTTATTCTTCGAAGTTAGCAGTCTCTGCTGCTTCAATTTTAAACAGATTGCCTGATTAGGTCTGGGCCACCCAGATAATCTCCCTTTTGGTCATCTGATTTGGGACTATAATTGCATCTGTAAAATCCTCCACTTTTGCTCTTTTGTGTTGGTTAGATGCAAATCCTACGTCCTGTCTATATTCAAGGAGAGATTATGAAAGGATGTGGGTGATCTTAGAAAACATTGATTGAAAGGGAAATATGCATTCCTGTGTGCATTGCAACACTCTAGAATAGCGAAGTTATGGGAACAACCTATGTGCCCCGCAACAGATGAATGGATCAGGAAGATGTAGTATATATGCACATTGGAATATTACTCAGCTATTAAAACGACAAGCTCTTGTCATTTGTGACAACATGGATGGTACTGGTGGGGATTATGCTACGTGAAATATGTCAGAAGGAGAAAGACAAATGCTAGATGGTGTCATTTATATGTGCAATATAGAGAAAGAAAACAAAGTGTTCGATAAAACCAAACTAATAACAAGCCCTAGAAATAGGATGTGGAACAGAGGCCTCCATAGGAGGAGGGGTAGGGTTAGAGAGGTGAACAAAGTAGGGAGGAACATAATGGACTGTGCTGGTGGACTATGGGTACTTGGGTGGTGGGTGAAATATGGTAACACCAGAAAAGGGAGATCCTGTACCTCTAAAACACAATGTTGTAAACCAATGTTACTGCAAAAAAAAAAAAGTGTGCCTATCATAATCACTAGAGTGAAATTTTTGTCAGAAGCTTCAGAATTCCATAGGTTCCCCAGAACTTTAACTATGAGGCCATATTACAGCATTCAGATAAATGCTTGATGGATGAAGCTTCTTGAATACAGTGTGGAAGACAGTATCTGTTCCTTGAGAGGCAGTTCTGTGAGTCATAGATAGTAGTTGATTTAGCAAGAGCATCATTTTCCCCTTCTACAGTAAAACTCAATTTATTCTTCTGTGCTGCATTCCGTTTTTTTTCCTGGTATATTTTCTAAATAAACTGATTACAAGTTATATTCTTGTTACCAAAGAGAAAAAAGTGAACCAATCCTTGCCTGTTTACTCCAAAATAAATTTAGTCCTTAATCAGAAATAACAACGCTATTCAGACTGCAGCCCTTCATAAAGCGTATACCTTTGGGCATATGTAACCAGTACAGTGAGCTATTATATTAAAAATAGGTCCACAAATCCCAGCCAAGATGACATGTGAGGGTAGCCTTACTTAAACCAACTGGGAAAGCCTTACTTAAACCAGCTGGTAGCCTTAGAGGTTTGCTACTCTGTGGCAACCTAGGATTCTCACCATGGTCTAGAACTAAGTGCAACATGGTCAATGCTAAGTATGGTGGACTTTTATGCTCTGGGCACTGGAGGCAACATCTTTCTTTGGCTTGTCCAAGAGAAGTTATCAGGAGGGCTAAATAAGAGTCTAGTGTTGACAGGGATAACAGAGTGACGAGAAGGAGGTTGTGGTGGTCAGGCAGGCAGGGCAGTGTGGGGGATCAGGAAGAGATGCAGTGATGCAGTTGAAGTGTTGGGCCCAATGAGTTCTACCCTCCATTCAAGATTTTCAGCAACGTCCTTGAAATTTCCAGGTGGTCCACTCTTGACGGGACAGTTCTAAAATCAGCAGCTTAATGAGTCAAGCAGTGGGTCAAGCATTTGAAATCATCTCTCTCTGGATTAGTAGCATTTTGGGGGTTTTTTGGTGGAATTTTTATCTGAGGTGTGGAAAGCCAAGGTCCCGTTGTATTACATAACTCAGTAATATGAGCTACAGTTAGTGTTTCCTGTGAGTCTCTGGACAAAATGCTCTTCCAAATGCTATTGAAAACATAAGGGGAAGATTGATAATGTAAGAGGTTGTATGTAAACACATAAACTAGATTTTGATCACTAGATAAAGAGATATAATTTCAATGATATCCTGTCAAAGGACATTTCTTGTGACTTGATATGGTTTAAGAAAGCTTGATGAACCTTCATTCTAATGATTATTTATTCATGTTACCAAAGAATCCTTTGTTGTTCAGGATTCAGTCAAGGGTTCCTTTAAATAGTACCTTTAAATGTTTGTTTATAAACTATTAACTACTTGACAGAGAAGCAGGGAAACTTAAACTGTTGGGAGCCACCGCCAGTTGAAGATTAATCCAAAATGTAGATAAAACCACTCTCTGATTATAATGTAAGTCAATGAGAAAATATAATTAAATTTATAAAAATTTAATCACCACGGAACTCTTCAGGAGCATATCTTTTGCAAGAAAGGAGGTACACCTGTGGAGTGTCTCTATCAGGTCTGCAAATCCTTCTAAAACACGTCCCACAAATCTTTACTCAGCCCACGCAGTTCTCATGAGCTTCGTTCTCATTTGCGAATACTTCACTGCTTTGCATTTTGCTTTCCTTCACAGTACCTGGCAGGTTGCCTGGATCGCAACAGGCCCCCTTGTAGGTATTTGTTGATTCAATATGAGAGGTTCCTTCAGCAGTAGGCCAAGATATGGTCATTGCACACATGGTTTGTGTATAGTTTGATAAGTCCTGCTACGATTTTCAAAGTCGTTTTTGAAGAAATGATCAGGATTTACACCTCTGGGCTAAGGGAACATAAATATTGAACTGAATAACTTCCAAGTTGTGTCAAGGACATTTTCCACAGAACTTCAGTGCAAGTGAAATAGAAAGGACAGCAGATGCTTGCTTACTTGTTATCTTTTCTACTCATTTCTTTATATATTTTCCTGGAAAAAAAAACTCAGACAACTGGATAAAAAATATATATAATCTAATGAATTCTTATGAAGTCAACACTCCTTCTTTTGACACCCAAGTCAAGAAATAGAATCTTGCCGGTCACCTAACTAGTCCCCAGGCTGACCCTACTGTCCTATCAAACCTCAGCCACCTCCCTACCTCCCTACTGGACTTTTATTTATTATTTTAAAAAATTTATTCTATTTTAAATTTATATCTTTTATATCACTGTGTATTCCCTGTAAAATTCCCACCACCAATTCACCCATGAACCATCACCATAGTCCCTTGAGCTCTTCTCTCCCCAGTTTGATACCTTTTCCTCCCCCTCCCTTGCAGAATGAGGTCTGCCTGCATGGTTTTTTTTTGGGCAATATCTTGAGGCAGTATCTTGAAACCTAGTTTGTTAAGATGTTGTCTGTGAGTTTGTTGGTTTTTCTGAGTTCCTCTGCCTGATTTTATGGGAAATATTTGAGGAGAGTAAAAAATGTGCTACTACTGCCACTGTCTTCCCAGAAGATATGTTTATCTTTTGGGATAAACATATGGTACCATTATGTTTATTTGGTACCATGTGATTGGGATTTAGGAAATTTCTTTAAGCCTTTGCCACGTAGAAAAGTATTTACTTTTAATGGAAATCAATTCAGTGTCTTGAGAAAAAGGACAGATTTTGGAGGTAGGCATGGAGTTTCAATCTTGACTCCTTTATTCACTAAATGAACTAGATGAATTGATCCAATGTTATTGTATAAATTATTTAATCAATTTTTACATCAGTAAGGAAAGGATAATAAGATCTTTTTATAGGATTTAAGATAAAATGAAGTAACATCCATTTCTGTACTAACTAATTCAGCAAGTATTTATTGTCTGTTCTGTACTAGGTGCTGTTTTGGAACCAGGGTAAATATGTTGTAATTCTCCGAAAGCAGAAAAAGTGTTCTGTTCTCGTGAACATTTCATTCTGGAAGGGCGAAGATGGATTGAAAAATGGTTATATAAAATTGGTGGTATGTTTGATGATGAGAACAATTATGGAGAATAATAAGACAATACACAGTGAAAGGGCATACCAGATTTTTTTCAGAATTTAAATAGGTTGCCAAGATGACATTTGAGCGAAGATTTTAAGAAGATGAAAAAGCAAATTACTGTATTCAGTGGACATCTGGATCAGGAGCATTCTAGGAAAAGGGAATAGCAAGTGAGGTGAGAAGATGCATACTATGTTCAAAAAACTGCAAGGACACTGATATAGTTTGTTATATGGAATGGTTAGGGGGATAGTTGGAGCTGAAGTAAGAGAGATATCTATAGGGAAGGCATTAAAGGGTCTTGACTTCTAAAAAGAATTGGGCTTTTTATTTTGAGATAAGAAGTCATTGGAGGGTCTTAAGCTGAAGAGTGACATGACTTGGCTTATTCTTTTCAAATACTCATTCTAGCTACGGTGTTAATAACAGCTTGTAGTGGGTCAAGGGTCATATAGAGGAAATAATGGTGGCTTGGAACATGAAGTAGTAAGAAATGCAGAGTGGTCAAATTGAAAAGTAGAGCCATGAGGATTTGCTGCTGGATTGGGTATAAGGTGCCACAGAGAAAATCCAAGGATAATTGCAAGTTTTTTGGTAAGAGCTATTATATTGATGGGACAATTGTATTGATGGAGCTCTGGGATAAGTGGGTTTTGGGGAGAATATCAGTTTAGTTTTGAACATGAAAAGGTTGAAATGTTTATTAGGTATTTCAGTGGAGTTTCAGAATTGGGAGTTGAACATACTAGTCTAAAGTTCGGGAGAGTGGGATGGGATGGAGGTGCTATTTGAAAGTCATTAACATAAAGGTAGCATTTGAAGCCATGAAACAAAATAAGATTTTCAAAGCACTGGGTTTAGATACAGAATAGATGAAGTCCTGGAACACTCCAATATATAGAGATTGGGGATAGGAGAAGAAACTGACAAAATATATTGATAAATTATTGTTAGTGAGACAGGAAGAAAAGCCAAGAGTGTATGGTGTTCTAGAAGCCAATGAAGATATATATTTTTAAAGGAGTAGGGAGTAACCAGCTATGTCAACTGCCATTGATAGATCAAGAGAGATGGGTGCTGAGACTTGATCATTGAATTAGCAATGAAAGGACCATTTGTGACCTTGACAAAAATTCTTTCAGTTGTGTATGTAGAGTAGGATGGCTATGGGGAGCAAAGCCAGACTAGATTATATTTAAGAAAGACTGGGAGGAGAGACAGATATAGGTCGGTGGGTGTAATGCATAGTGAGAGACTGTCAGAATTCTCTTTTGATTGTTTATTTTCCATGAAGCAGGAAGCAGGGCCATCAGCTGAGAGTAAGGAGAAAGACGCACTGAGATTTGAAGAGAGTAGTCATTTAGTGGAAGAATGAATGGATGAAGGAAAGGATGGGGCATTCAGCCTTACTGAGGACCTAGTTGTGGTAATTGTGAATTTTAAGTGAGACCAGTTCCTGCAGTAGTGATTTTTTTTTTCTCTGGCAACGTTTTGATAATGTGGATGCAGATATGGAGTCACCAGATATCTGAATTTACAAAGTGTGGGGTTTGCTTGGCAATTACAATGAAGAGAGAGAAGAGCAGTGTAGTTGACAATAGAAGTCATAACTGACCATGGAGTTTATGATGGATGAGTAGGAAAATAAGCACATGGTGGGGAGATGAGGGATATTGAAAGGGTGGTTAAGAACAATGAATTGGATGAATTGCATAGAAGGGTTGTTGTGCTGGATACTGGAGGGAGTAAGTCAGAAAGATATGCTGTGGTGCTTGGGAAATAGAATGACTGAAATTAAGATAATGGAAGGGTGCCATTATTGGTAATGACAAAAATCTTGAATACGGCTTAGGAGTGGGTGGTTGAGATAAGGCTCATTGTTTGACACATAGACTGTCAATAAATGTCTAGTCCCTCTCTAATTCCTTTACTGCTGTTTGATTAGAGCACAATAAATCTGGGGTCTACTTGCAATGTATTCCCTCTCTTAAAAGAACCCACCAATCCAACAGGATCTTTGAAATCCCTGGCCCTCATCCCTCATCCTTCATTTTAAATTGAGGGTTTGTATTTTATTTTTCTTAAGTTGTGGCAGTTAGCTCAAAGTTTTGGTACTGGCACACAGCTAATATTGGTTGCTGATTGATCCAGACATGTTTTCTCTTGTACGTGGCCTCAGAATCCTGCTCAACACTATGAGCTGGTATATGTGAATTACACCTATTTGTCATCCTATTTGTCATACTGATAAGGTCATTTAGAAATAGTTTAATTTTTTGATTTGGCAAAAATCAGTTATTTCTAAATAAAATTCTTTAACCATATTTAATTTTCCAGCATGGTAATAAATGCTTTCTTACCCAAGATAGGAAGGGAGTTTTCAATTTTAAGTAGTGACTTTTTAGGTGCACGGTTTCTACAGCGCTGTGTTTCTTTAGGACAGCCCCATGGAAGAATGCTGGGTTTTTTTTTTTTTTTTAGATTAGCTTAATAAAAAGAAAATGGTAGGAAATTAGTTTCTCCAGGATACTTTTATACCAGATCATTATTATTAGTTAGAGTTTGTCCTAAAGAGTGGCACTAATTTGAAATGTTAGGTTTTGAGCGTGTATTTTAAATCTTTAAATTATAACCATTCAGATAATTGTATTGGATTATTTTAGTATTATCAGAGAAAGCAAAATGAGTAATGCTTTTTAAAACTCTTCGTGTTTCAGAGTAACTTTGGATTCTAAGTGACTAAAAACATGAACTGTGTCTGAGTCATTTGCTTTAACTATATTTTGGGGGTTGCTTGATTTATTTGATTGCTGTGAGCAGAACACATTTGTGTCCTAGTGATAGCTCACTCTCCCCCTGCTTTCACGGGGGTGGAGATGCAAAGTGATTATTTTTGGCTTTATCCATCAAAAGGAATAGAATGAGGTAAAAAAGCATTAACTTCTTTTCTTGAAACTTAAATTTTCAGCAACCTCAAATGACAACTGATTCTCAGCAAAGGATATTGGTAGAGATACTTAATTGCAAAATTATTGGAATAATTGTTTTGAAAGTTATGTCTTTACTGAAGGTTCAATGAAATCTTATTTAATGTGTGGAGAATAGTGCAAAGCAATTGAGGATTGTAAAGATGTTATTTACAGTTCTTGCATTCAGTGTGTTGCAGTCCAGTTGGGAAGGCATGCTGTACTAAGATGAAAATGTAACAAACAAGCCAAAGTGTAAGGGAATTTTGTTAGGGAATACAACTTTCTTAAGTGCTTTGAAACAATCACTTCACTTTGTAATTAATAAAACAGTTGCTATAATTCAGTAGTTTTGAGGAAATCATGTTCATTGTTTTCTATTCCTTTTCGTCTTCTTTCCTACTACATTTCTTAGATCTTTCATTTCACCCACTTTGCTTTTTTTCTGCATTTGGTCTCTGTATCATTCTCTGAGACTCCTCCTCTCATCTCTGTCCAATACTTAATATTCTTACATTTATTTTATTTTATATATTTTTACATCATTTTTCATTTTTGCAAAATGTGTGCACTTTCATCTTGGTTACATTCCCCATACAATTCCCACCCCCCCTTATTTTGACCCTACTCCCTCCTCCCCTCCCCCCGCCATAGTGTGTCTCTGGTTGATAGTTGCTTGTTGATTTTGATTTTTACTTTATTATATACTTAGTCTTTTTCCTGGTCCCTTGTTTAGGTTTTCTAAATTCCTGCTATAAGTGAGACAGAAAGAAAAAGAACAATATTTAAAATTTTGTAAGGAATCAGCCAAGACTCAACAAGCCTCCTTTCACTTGGGTTTTTGCATTGATGACAATACCAGAGTGCAGTATAAGTACTCCCGAAAGGGTGACTACAGTTTGCTGGCCTGTCTGCAGACCTGTGCTCTCAGTGCGGCCCTCTGCTCATTGAGTGTAGTCTTCCCGGGGCCTGGAGACAGGGTCTACCAGCAGACAGCTCAGGTTCAGTGTTCTATGAGAAGTTTGTGCAGGTGCTTAGTAACTCATGTTCATCATGAAACACCACCAGGGTTTCAAACGTTCACTGTGTGAATACATCAACATGATGTCAATAATGACCTGGTGTACTTAAAACAGGAAATATGCTTCCAGTTCATTCTGCATAATTATACCCATTTAGGAATTCCTTTGCATATTTTTTTCTTTTTATATGTGTAATTTTCCATATTGCTTTTTATTCACTGATAATGGCTCTTTATTTAAAGATAACCCCTAAATAAAGTTTGAACTGGTTGGATAATGCTCCATGTATTAGTGTTCCACAATAATATTGTTATTCTTCCATTTTTGGTCACTTGATTTGACTTTTGAACCTCCATTACAAACAGTGGGTGATCCTGTAATGACACTTATGCAAATATATCTTTGTCCAAATGTCAGATTATTGATCTAAGATAGACTCCTAGATGAGTCTGTCCTAGATTTTTATTCAGCCATAAAAAGTAAAGAAATCTGGGCATGTGTGGTAACATGGGTGGTAGACCTCTTGGGCACTATAATAAGTAAAGTAAGTCAAATAGAAAAAGACATTATTCCATATAAACCCACTTATATGTAGAATCTAAAGTTGAACTCATGGAAACGGAATATTCAACCCTGGTTACCAGGAGTTGGAGGTGTGAGAAATGGGAAATGTTGGTCAAAGGGTATAACCTTTATTATTTTTTTGTATTTTTTTAATATTTTATTGTATATAATTCTTACATCATTTTTCATTTTTGCACAATGTATGCACTTTCATTTTGGTTATATTCCCCATACAATTGCACCCCCCCTTATTTTGACCCTAATCCTTCCTCTCCCTACCCCTCTCCCCCCAGTGTGTCTCTGGTTTATAGTTGCTTGTTGATTTTGATTTTTACTTTGTTTTAATTAGTCTTTTTCCTGGTCCCTTATTTAGGTTTTCTAAATTCCTGCTATGAGTGAGATCATCTGGTATTTTTCTTTTTCTTTCTGACTTATTTCGCTGAGCATGATCCCTTCCAGCTCCATCCATGTTGCTGCAAACTGCATGTGTTTATCTTTTTTGATTGCCGAGTAATATTCCATGGTGTATATGTATCACATCTTCTTGATCCAGTCCTCTATTTTGGGGCATTTGGGTTGTTTCCATAGCTTAGCTATTGTAAATAGTGCTGCTATAAACCTAGGGATGCAGGTGTCCTTTGGAATTAATGTTTCTATGTCATTTGGGTAAATACCTAGAAGTGGAATTGCTGGATCATATGGAAGCTCTGTCTTTAGTAGGTCCAGAAATCTCCACACAGCTCTAAGCTGTTCAAGTTCACATAACTTTTATTTTATAGATTAACAGTACTTAGTGCTTTTTTCCTCAATAATTTTACTTTATTTTCTTTTAAAATCAGCATGCCACACAATAATTAAAAATTATGAGGTTTCACTTTTGAAAGAAATGCTTCATCCTGCATCACACAGAAAATATTTTCTCTGGGCTTCACATAATATCAATATCAACATTTCTTTTTTTTTAAAGCATTAATATATGTTTTTATTTTGTAGATATGTTTAACATTTATCAAACAGACATAATTTAACACCTAGTCTGTTCCATGCCTAGATAATAGGCTCACAAGATAAATAGGACCCAGTTCCTTCCTGGTCAGTTGTCTATTTCTATTTTTTTTTTTTCACACTAAAGCTCTAAATAAGGATCTAGACCTCATGGGATTCACTAACATCTATAGAACACTAAACCCCCCAAAAATCTGCGTACACATTTTTCTCAAGCGCACATGGATAATTCTCCAGGAAAGGGTATAAACTTTAATTATAAGTTGAATAAGTTTTAGGGATCTAATATACAGTATGGTGATTATTATTAATAATGCTGTTTATCACTGAATACTTGAAAGTTGCAAAGGGTGTAGATCTTAAATGTTCTTACCACAAAGGAGAAATGGTAATTATATGATGTGGTAGAGATGATAGCTAACACTACAGTAGTAATCATTTCATTTTATAAGTATCAAATCAACACTATGTATACTTTAAACCTCAACAATGTTGCATCTCAGTTTAAAAAAGAAGAAAAGGACTTCTAGAAGCAGAATTACTGGTTTAGAAAATATAAACATTTTGGAGAATTTTGATAAGCATTGCCCAGAAAAGTTGAGTTATCATAGTCCTGCACCAGTTCTGAGTAATACCCACTCCCTGTCTTATATTGTTAACTGTTGCTAATTTGATAGGTAAAACTGGTATCTCGTTGTTATGTATGTTATGGAAGTTATCTTTCACTGCTAGTGAGACTGAATATTAAAAAGTCTTCTAGTAAGATAAATCCTTGGAGTCCTTACTAAATTGTTGTATAACATCCCTCCAAAATATTTTTTTTGGGGGGAGTGTACCTTTATTCACTTATTTTAGAAATACACAGAATCAACAGGTTTTGATTCATCTTCTCTCTATCTCCTGATGTTTTTAATGCCTGCACATTGACCTGTTTCTTTTGCATCTACACTAGAAAAATGTGTTCATGCCTATTTAAGCTGATCATTTATGGAACTGGCTTTAACAAAGTGTAGGATGGAGAACCTTCTCACTATGGAAGATAGATGAAGGTCTGAGTTAAACCTCTTTACCTATCTGATATGGTCTAGTAGCATGCGGAGGATTCTAAAATGTTGGTTTCCTGAATCCTTAAGGAATGATTCCACCTCTCTTTTAGACGCAGGCACATTTTTTCCAACCTCTGTATCCTCAGGCAGAAAACTGTGGTTTAAACATGGCATCCCAATGAGTCAGGAAATGACTTCATTTCTTACCGAACTGCTTTCTCTCTAATGGGAAGCCCTGAAATAGATGTGCCTCACATCCCTGCTGCAAGCCTTTGCTGTCATTTAGAGGAGCTATTGCTCTATCAGAACTCACACTGAAGCCTATTATTCCAGTGAGACAATTTTGTTATAAAGAAATGATTTGTTATTTTAAGACTTGGCAAACAAGCATACAAGGGGGGGGGGTGTTCATTTGGAGAGATGACAATAAGTCTCGGAGAGGTGTGCTTCTACCTTACTTTGTTTTGTTTTACAGAAAGGGCCAGAATTTGGCATGAGCTAAAATTCTGTAAAACTAATTTATCAGACTCAGCCAGCCTCTGCTCATTGCCCTTGAAAATAGATTGCCTTGTCTTTTGTACACCTACATGCAATATTCTTCTGTTGCTTAAGTGGGACACAGTTGGAAGAAATACCTGATCCAGCAGTATAAATGCCTTGTGATCATAATCAGGAATTGGTAGAAATTGACACATGACAAAATAATTTGTACTAAGTTTTCCAAAGCCATGCTATCTCTCTACCAGTGATTGCCTGTGCTGACTTATCATTTATTCAAAGTCTCATTGGAAGCAATTACAGACATTTTAAAATAGGCAGTCAAAATAACAAGTCATTTGACGGGCAATTATGCATTATATGTAGTTGTCCTTTCTATTAGAAGATGACACTATTGATGCTACAATCTCATGTTAAAAAAATGTGGCTGAAAGACTGAAATGTGACTGTCAGATTCTTCCCCTTGGATCACTCACACTGCCTGTCATTTTGCTGTGAACTCAAGTGGCAGCCTGCAGGCATCCTAGATTTTCTTCTCCACCTCTTTGCCTCATGGTCAGGGCCTAATTAGGCATCACGAGCAGGCAAAGAACATATTTACAACGTCTGCTATTGGTGGAAATGCAATGGTTTCGAGGCCTCCGTGGGGGTTTCAGGCTCCTGGGTAATTCGTGAGCTTTGACCCACTGGGGGTGCAGCTGGCTTGGCACACATCTTTCAGATAGAAAACAGGGACGTTTTCCCACCAAGCCTGGTGTCCTTCAGACCTTCAGATTGATTCATGTTTTCACAGAGGCTTGGAGATAGAGGATTTATTTGTCAAATTTATATTTGTGCAATGTGACAGTCTCACTGTGTTTAATGTGTTTGGTGGATTTGAAAAATGGTCTGTCTCCTGAAAAAGTCAAGTTGTAAAAGGCTATCTCTTCTGCTGTGAGGCTGAGTTAAAGAGGAACAGCTGGGGCCGAGTGATGTCATATGCCACCTGCATGAAAGGCCGTCCAGAGGCTCACACCAGAAATGAGAGTGCTCCAGAGAAGTGGGGATCAGATCTATTGGGTTTTTTTTTTTTTGATTTTTATTTATTTATTTATTTATTTATTTTTTGCAGAGGACGATGTTTCCCATAGAAATGATTTGCACAACCCTAAAATGTATCATGAAGATCCAAGCTGACTTGCTGTGGAGGAAATTATAGTGGGAAGCCCAGCACTTATTCAGCTTTCCCACCTTAAGCAAGAGTCTTTGAATCTCTTCTTTGGAGTTTGGGTGAAGTAAGGATGCACAACAGACATGTACCTCAGAGAGCTCACAAGATGTTTTATTTGGGTGGTGGGAGAAAATGCTAGTCATTGCACATTGTATTTCCCCTCATCTTTTGAAAAAAATTTGCTTTTATATAATACAGTGATATGCTAGCACCCATAATTTTTTTCAAAGAACAGCACATTTTTTAAAAGATTTATTTATTTTTAAATCAGAGCTGGGGCGCAGGCCAGAGATGCAGGATGGTGAGAGGATTTACTAGCGATAGAGCAGGGAGCAGAACAGGCAGATGACCAAAATGCACTGCTGAGGGGAGCAGCGGGCGAGACACGAGAGGTCTGCCTCTCCATGTGGGAATGTCTCTGGCCAGCCGGGAATCAAACCCGCTGCGGAGGCTACGGACAGCTTCACAGCGCTGCGCTCCACCCGCTGCACCACCGGGGAGGCCCTGGCACCCATAATTTAATAGTAAACTCTGTGTTGGAGAAACATGCTTGATTTACTTTCCCATAGAGACATACTCTCAAGAATATTTGGAGACTTCTCACTGAGAAGCCAGGAAAGATTGTGGGCACAGTGTGGATGATCCATGGACTGACTATAAGAAAACTGGCTTGTTTTTGACTGGGAGAGCAGCAAGACAGTGTTGCCACAGTGGGTAGAATCTTACATTTGGAACTTGCAATAGGCAGAATGTCTGCCTTTTCCTGAATCCCTGGCACCTATGAGTATTACATTATTTGAAAAAAGGGTCTTTGAAAATGTGATTATGTTAAGGATCTTAAGATAAGGAGCTAATCCTGGATTATCCAGGTGGTACCTAAATGTCACCACAAGTGTCCTTATATGAGAGAGGGAAGTTTCACATATACAGAGGGGAAGGTGATGTGAAGGCCCAGACAGGGATTGGAGTTCTGCAGCTACCACAACCTGGACGAAGCACATCAGTTTTGTTTGGACTCTTTCTTCTATAGTTCATGTTAGGACTCTGGGGCATCAGGTCTCTAATTTTAAATGGTTAATTTGGGTCAGCAGTTTTGTGGTTTTAAAAACACTTCCACCATTTTGATCGGATTATCTCTTCTTTTTTTAAAAAGTTAATTCTTTTAAAAATTTTTTTTTTCATAGAACAACTGGAGTGTAGGCCAGAGGTGTGGGGGATGTGAGAGGATTCACCAGAAACATAGTGGGGAGCAGAACAGCTGGATTTACTGAAATACGCTGCTAAGGAAAGCAGTGGGCAAGACAGGAGAGGTCTGCGCCATACGTGGATTAGCTCTGTGGCTGGCGATCGGACTCAGGCTGCAGTGGTGATAGCGCTGAGACTTAACACCTAGGCCACCAGGCAGGCCCTGTTTTCTTGTTGAGTTGTATGATGTCTTTATAGATCTTGGATATTAGCCCCTTATCAGATACATGATATGCAAATATTTACTCCTATGTGGTAGAATGTCTTTTTGTTTTAATGATAGCTTCTGTTGAATTGATTTGTTTTTTGCACATGTGAACTCACAGTGTAAAGTTTTTACTGTAAAGTTACTCATGGGCATCCGTGCTATTGACTGAAAAGTCTGTTCTTTGCACACTGCTGCTATTCAGTGCTCCACCTCATCTACCAAGTTCACATGTGTGGGCTTATTTTTCTGCAGTCTGTTGCATTGGTCTCTATGTTTTGATTACTACAACTTTATATTTTTATGTCTGGTAGGTAAAGTCCTATTATGTGGGTCTAGTTGAAGTGTGTGTAGACCTTTCTTTGCCCTTTTCCGTATACCTTTTAAAATCAGCACATCCAATTCAACAACAAAAAAAAAATATGTTGGGATTTTGATTGGGACTGCATTGAATATAGATCAAATAGATCAAATTAAAGTAAATTAATGTTTTCAAAATACCAAGTCTTCCAAAGCACAATTGATGTATCTCCCAGTTTACAAAGTTCATATCTTCAAAATCTTTCAATAATGTTTTATAGTTTTGCCAACAGCAATCTTACACATATTTTGATCAGTTTATTCTAAGGCATTTGATAATTTTTGATGTTATCATAAACAGTATCTTTTACAGATTTAAGTAAGCTCCTTATTGCTGGTATTCAGCAACTCAATTTAACTTCTATCTAATGTATTTTTGGCATATTAATATCCAGCAACTTTGCTAAATTATATTATAATCCTACTAGTATAGATAATTTTGTTTTTGCTTTTGACAAAACCATATTATTTGCAGATAATAACAGTTTTTCCCCTCTAATTTTTATTCCTTTATTTTCTTTGCCTTAGTATGGCAACTAATATGCTCAGTAAAATGTAATCTTGTAATGAAGTGAATTACATTAGTTGTTTTCAAGATATTAAGTTTTCCAGCTTTCCAGGAATAAACTGAATTTGGTCACACATTTTTTTTTTCATTTTCTGCTGGATTTGGAGTGATAAACTGTGCTGATGTTTACATGGGTTTCCTGAATGAAATTGTCCAGAGTTTCCCCCTCATATTTCATTTATCCAGTTATCCTAGCCTGATATTATAATGTGGGGACAGTATTCCTCATTCTCTGTTCTCTGTAAGAACTTGTGTGATGTTGAAATATTTCCTAATAGAGTATTTGTAGAACTCATCAGTTAAAAGAACTGGGCCTGGAGTTTCTTTGAAAGAAGGGTTTGTCTATAGCTTTAGGTTCTTGAATTATTAGAGGAATTTTCATATTTTCTCTTATGTCAATTTTGATAACATATTTTTTCTAGGAATTGATTTAAATATCAAATCATTTTAAATATATTTTAAGAAATTTGCAAAATATATAATTATGACCATTTTTTTCTTACATATTTGTGTACTTGTGTCTTCTCTGGTCACTTGATTAAATATTCCAGTGACTTACCAATTTTATTAGTGCTTTGGATTGACTACTTGCTATTACATATTTGTTTTCTATTTCATTAATTTCTTCTCTTTATTTTATCACACCTTCATCCTTCTTCCTTTCATTGTATTTTGCTGTTCTCGCCCCACCCCCTAAATTCTTGATAGAGTCGGTTACTTTATTAATTTTTGGTCATGCTGTTCTTGCCCCACCCCCTAAATTGTATTTTGCTGTTCTCACCCCACCCCCTAAATTCTTGATAGAGTTGGTTACTTTATTAATTTTTGGTCATGCCTCCTTTCTAATCTAAGCATTAAAAACTGGTAAATCTTGTTTTTGTTTCTTTTTCTAAGTGTCACTTGACCTTGTTGGTAATGTTTTATATAATCAGTGTTCAATTATATTGGTCCTCATATTTACTGTTAAGTTCAAATCTTCATTCTTATATACCTTCAAGTTGGAATCATTTTCCTTTCACTCGAATTATTTCCTTTAAAGGTTCCCTTCAGGAAAGTCTGTGGTAATATCCTTTATCAGTTTTTGTTTGTCCAGAAGTTATTTCGATCACCCTCATTCTTGAAAGATCTCTTCCCAGTGTATGTAGTTCTAGATGAGCAGTTATTTTTGTCAGCACATTGAAAATATCTTTCCACTGTATTCTGGCTTCAATATTTAAAAATAACTCTTGATCTAATTGTTGTTCTTTAAAGGATAACTGCCATCCTTTGATCTTGTTGCTTAAAAAGTTTTACCTTTGCAGGCTTTGCTGGTGGCGCAGCGGTTGAGTGCTGGGCTGTGAAGCGGTCCGCAGCTTCTACAGTGCCTGTTCGATCCCCGGCCGGCAAGGGTCCCACATGGCACGCAGACCTCTCCTGCCTCACCCGCTGCTCCCCTCAGCTGTGTAGTTCGTCAGTCTGCCTGTTCTGCTCCCCATTCTGGCTCTGGTGGATTCTCTCACGTCTCACCCTCCCGCACTTCTGACTGTACCCAGTGCTTGTATAAAATAAATAAATAAATCTTAAAGAAAAAGTTTTATCTTTGCTTTTGACTTTTTACCATTTCATTATTGTTAAGGTGCAGATTTCTTATTTATCATATTTGAGATTCCCTGGACACTTGATTCTGTCACCATTTGTGGAAAATATTGGACAATATTTCCTCAGATATTGCCTCTGCTCCTTTCTCGCTCTCTTTTTTGGATCAGATGTATTTTAGACCTTCTCACTGTATCTTCCATATCACTTATTCTCTTCTCTGTATTTTTCATTCTTTTCTCTTTGTGCTTCATTCTCTTTATTTTCTTTTGGCATCTTTCAATTCGTATTTTTTTCCTTCTGCTCTGTTTAATATGCTGCCAAATAAGCTCATTGAGTTTTAATTTCAGGATCATTTTTTTATTTTTATAAGTTCTTATTTGTTTTGTATCTACTCTGTCACTTTTTAAAAATTTGACCTATTTGCAACACAGTATATGTTTTAGGAGTGCAGGCCCACACTTCTTCAAATATGTGTCACTACACACACCCACTCTCAAAGTACCAATAACCTGTCACCATAGCCCACTGGACCTCCTCTACCCCCTGTTCCTTCCCACCCCCTCTGGTATTTTCACTTCTGCTGTAGAAACTGAGGGTTTGTTTTCACTGTTTCTTTGCTTTGTTCCTTCATATTCTACATATAATAGAATCATGTGGAATTTGTATTTTTCCTTCTGACTTATTTTGCTTAGCATGATCCCCTCCAGCTCCATCTATGTTGTTGAAATGTCATGATTTCATATATTTTTTAATGCAGTTAAATAGTATTCCACTAAGTATATATATTCCATAGCATCTTTACCCAATTATCAGTCTTTGAGCACTTAGGTTGCTTACATAGCTTGACTATTCAATAATGCTGTAATGAATATAAGAATGCATATATCTTTTCAAACTCTTGATATTCTTTGGTAGATGCCTAGGAGTAGAATTTCTGGATCACATTATAGATCTATTTTTAATATTTAGAGAAATCTCCGTACTATTTTCCATAGGGGCTAAACCAGTCTACATCAGTGTATGAGGATCCCTTTTTTCACTGTCATTTGAAAATATTACCCTGTTCCTTGTAGATATTTTCAAGTTTGTTATTTCTTCAAGCACTGCTATTTTAATACCTATTTTGACAATCTCAGTATCTGAAATCTGTGCACATCTGTTTCTGCTGCCTATTTTTTATGCTTTTCCTAGTTAGTGTTTTGTTTCCTGTGTCCCTTATCATCTTTGACTTCTTATGGGACTCTGACCTTAAAAATTATTTGTGTGGTTCTTTGAGGGTTAGGATGGATTTGCCCTCCTCTAGGGATGCCCTTAGTTTCATTCTGTCAGGTACTCAAATACATTAACAAGTAGAGATAACCTCAGATTAAGGTTAGGGCTTGAGATTCCTTGGCTGACCTAGGTACAAATTCATTTATAGTTTGTGGCAAAACATCTCATGATTTATTTTCTATCTCATTTTTTTCTCTGGCTAGGCAAATTTTCAGCTCCTTGTCTTGGGAACCAAGGGTTGATTTTGATCTGAGTATGTAACCCTTATGGAGCCCTTTGGAATCTCAGCTTAATGTGTGGAGGCTCTGCTACAAGACTTCCCATACCTGCCTGACTCTGGGCCTGGATTTCTGTCACCTCTGAGCCAAATGCATAGTGTGGTATAGGCAGATGCTCTGTCAGCAAAAGTGACTTTGGAGCTCCAGCACTACTCTTACCTTTCTGGATAGGCCTTCATCCAAAATTTAGTCATTGAAAAATTTGATGCATTTAAGGTGATTAAAGCAAGTTTATCGAGTTTTTCTCCTGTTTTCAAAGCTAATTTGTTCTGAATAACTGTGTACACCATTACTGAAAACAGGAAATCCTACTTTGGTGTTTATATTCTCATTGAGTATAGAGTATTAGTGAAGTTGTGGAGGAAATATATATTTCATTTCTAATACATTTTTGTATATAATTCTTTAAACCTTGGTGGGTTAACTTAATCCAAATTCTTCTCAGATCTGTTTCCATGTTCAGAGATGCTTGCCCACTAGGCATGTTAACTGCCATTGAGAGGTATTAACTCCCACTTTACTCCGAGGATGTTATTCTTTTCACTTTACTGCAAATTAATTTATTATATTACTTTGTAATATCATACTTCAGGAAGCAAAGAACCCATTCTCAAGAAATGGTGATAAAATCTAAGTGAGTTTCTGAAGAACTGGAGATGAGAAAGTAGTGGTCTTGACTGTAGCACCTTCTAGGTATTCAAATAATAAGGACAACTGTTGGAAGGGACAGATATGGAGAATAAGATTTGATAATAGGTTTGGGAAGAGGGACACAAAATATGCTTGTAATGTGAAATAATATTCATTTAATACCTTCTAGATTGCACCTCAGTGCTAGAAACTTTACATAGGCTACTTCCGTCAATGTGATTCTGTGAAGAAAAGATACTGAAGTCATCAATCTTAAACTATTTTATAATTTTATCATGTTGGTAACAGTTTGACTGCTTTAATTCTCATTTTCAAAACTATTTCCAACAACTAAGGGTAAAGGGGAAGTTAAATATAAAATGATCCCATCTGACTTTTGGTGATAACAGTCACGTTCATTTGTAATTGGAGAGAAGGAAAACTCAAGGAATGACCTCTGTAAAAAATCCCTTTGGAGCTGCTAATAAATAGCAAAATATATTTTTTTGAATTTCATTTTGGGTGGCCAATGCGTAATCTCATGGGGACTTGCAAAATTATCAATGCACCAAATGTGAGCAACGAGAAGGCGTGGCTCATCCTCAGAATGGATAATCATCTTCCACATTATTTTCAGTTCCTAAGATTCTTTCCCAAAGCTTCCAACATGGAAGCTATAGTCTATAGACCTTTTACTTCCTAGAACCTCTTCTGGTGGTAAATACCACATCTGCAAACATAACTTTGTATAATCTTTGGTTTTGGTATCACATAGGATTTGTACCATACGGAGTCTAAGTGGAAGAAATGGAAAATGCAGAATTAAATGTTAGTTCAGTGTGTCTCTGAGCAATTGCTTTAGCTTTCAAAAGGCCAAAGCCTTCAGCTGTTATAGCACTGATTGGAAGTAAAGAGCTGGCTCTCAGGAGAATACTTGCTGAAAAGAACAGGACTGCGTGGCTTTGCCTCTTTAAAAATTCTACTGCTAAACCCTAGGCTGCCCTGCCTACTTGCTATTTTTGCCCATTGGCAATTTCCTCTTGAAATGTTATCATCTAATTCTCCCCCAGGCTTTACTCAACCAAGTGTTGAACTGCTAAATGCTGCTTCAGCTAATGTCACCATTCAACATAGAACAATATGGGGTCTCCAGGAACTGGAAAAAAAAAAAACCAGCTCCCCCTTTACCTTTAAGGCAAATGGCTGTCTCTGTGAAGATGATACTGATTTTGCTTACAGCTGTTTTAGGTAAAGCCGGAAATCGTACAGTAAACTTTCAGGAACTGACTGATTACATATATTTTGTCTCGACAGAACTAGGCTCCCTTCTGCTGGCTATAATACCGTCACTCCTTAGTTTTGTGCCTGAATCTTGCTCCTTACTTGGCACAATGCTAGGCTTTTTATATACATCCTGTTTAACATACAACACCCCATTTAGGAAACATTTTTCTTTCCATTTTATGATAGGAACCTGCAAATCAGGGAAATTTTTTCATGATAGGAGTGAGGTTCTGTCCAAGTTCAGCCTGACTTTAAAGCCTGTGCATTTTCTACTCTACCTTGAATTCTTACTGTCCATCTGAATTTGTCTCCTAGGAATATTGCAGTCTAAGAACAGTATTGAAATAATTGGGACTTTGCTTCTGCTGGGCCAACTTTTGCAGTTTATAATTGGGGAATTGGCAAAAGTATAGCTGTTCTCAAAATAGGGTTTCCCTCTGTTCTCTGAGGACAACAATAAAACCCATGTATATCTTTGGTCATCCAAAGGAGTTAAGTGAAGAAATGTCTAAAAACAGCATGATTAAGTGCTTGTATTGGCAGCACATACACTAAAAAAAATGATTACGAGGAGTTTTAATTATTAGACTCTTGTTTGGAGATTCATTTTATTCTTTGAACAAATACTTTTAATTTATTTACTCTTGGTTTACAGTACTCTGGAATTTTCAGGAGTATAACCTCACACCTTTATATGTGTATATACCATACCATACCCACCACCAAAGTTCTAGTACTAGTCACCACTATCAAATTAACACCCTTTGCAACCATTCCTCTTATTCCCTGACTGCTTCCCCTGTGATAACCACCATTTTGTTGTCAGACTCTAAGAGTTTTATTTGTTGTTTCTTTATATTCCAAATGAGTGAAACTATCTAGTTTTTGTCTTTTCCTTTCTGACTTGTTTCATCAACTCAGGTTCCATCTGTGTTGTTGCAAAAGGCAAGATTTCATCTTTTTGATAGCTGAGTGTTCCATTAAGTGTATATATATATATACTCCAACTTCTTTATCCAGTCATTGATAGATGGGCACTTGGGTTGTTTCCCTATCTTGGCCATTGTGAATAGTGTTGCACTGAACACAGGGGTGCATATATCTTTCTAAATTAGTGTTTTCATAGTCTTTGGATGAATACCCAGAAGTGGAACTATGGGATCATTTGGTAGTTCTATTTTTATTTTTTTGAGAAACCGCCATACTCTTTTCCATAGTGGTTGCACCAATTCGCATTTCTGTCAGCAGTATCTAAGAGTTCCTTTATCTTCACGCCTTTGCTAACACTTATTTCTTCTCATTTTGATATAGGCCTGGCCTTTCTCACACTTATGAGGTGATATCTCATTGTGATTTTGATTGAGCAAATAATTTTTAAATACCTATGATGTGTATAGGCCTATCATTGGGGCAATGTAGTGAGCAAAGGAGACAAAAGTCCCTATTCTTTTGATGCTTACATCCTACTGGGAGTAATGGGGAGGCCAACCATACAAAAGATAAAGAATAAAAATATAAGTATTAGATGGTGATGAATAGGGGCATACTGACTTTTAGTTTTTGTTCACTACTGTATTAGCAAAATAAAGCGTATATAATTTGGATTTATTATTAATATCAAGCGTTCTATTAAACTTAGAATGTAGCCTCTCCTTATATTGGATTGTATTAGTTTCTTGGGGCTAATGTATAAAAATTCCCCAAACTGGGTTGTTTATTACAACAGAAATTTATTGTCTAATAGTTCTAGAGCCTAGAAATCTGAAATTGAGTGAAATTGGGTGCTGACAGGGTCAGTTCCTTCTGAAAGCTGTGAGGGAAAGTCTGATCTATGATTTTCTCCTAACTTCCGGTAGCCTCAGGTGAGCCTTTATTTGTAGATGGCATTTCTCCTCTGTGTTTTGATATAGTCTTCTCTCTGCCATGCCCTCACTGGGAGACAGAACATTCTTCCTCTGACCCTTGACTTTGGTTTCCTATGTGACTTACTTTGGTGATGATGCATGATGCAAACAAAGATTTGAAATATGCTTGTCTATGTAACTTCGCCCCCTACTTGAGTGCCTGACTTTGGCCATGAGAAGAATATGCTTTGGATTGCTTTTTGTCCAGAGAAGAGAGATATGTAGGTCAGACCTGGACTTAAATCAATAATTAAATGATGACTGAACCCAAACAGTAAGACAAGTACTTCATAGATCCATGAGCAAGAAATAAAAGCCTATTGTTGACTGCGATTAAGATTTGAGTAGAGGGATTGGGGTCAGAATGGGGGGATTGCAATTGTATGGGGAATATAAAAATAAAATTTATTAATTAAAAAAAAAAAGAAAAAGAAAAATGCAGGATGGTCTCACTCATAGCAGGAATCTAGAAAACCTAAATAAGGGACCAGGAAAAAGAATAACTATAAGAAGAAATCAAAATCAACAAACAACTATGAACCAGAGATACACTATTGGGGGGTGGGGAAAGGAGAGTTTGGGGTCAAAATAAGGGGGTTGCAATTGTATGGGGAATATAAAAATAAAATTAAAAAATAAATAAAATGTTACACATATATAAAATATAAAAAAAAAGATTTGAGTAGAAGTTTGTTATGCAACATTATAGTGGAGGTGCCTAAGTGATACATTGTTATTTCAAAATATTTAAGTCAGTGAAATGATCCAACAAATTGAAACCTTTCCACTTAGACCTAAGATTCACATTCTCAACCATTTGGCATTACTTCAGGTCACCAACGCCCTCATGAGAAAACTTTTGGGGAAAGGGAATGGTAACCTTACTTTTTGAAACAACACTGTCACCATTTTTATTCTGGCTTTTTATACTTTTCAAATGGGTATCTCTTTAATAGGGGTTTTACACTTCAGAAAATGATCATCATCAGCTGTACATGAAAAGCTACTTTCTCAAAAGATTGCTCAAATACACTTAGAAGTTGTTCACAGTGTGGTGGATCCATTGCTTTTTAGACTTCAGTAGCTTTTTGTTCAAGAGCTCGTCTTGATTACTTAAGGGTTGTGGTTCTCCACTTTTTCTTTGCAAGAAACTGTTTCTGAGTAAGAGCATAAAATAAAAGAAAGAATGTGCTTTATTTTTTGGTGATACTTTAGTATGGGTTTGAACAACAAATTCTAGTCTTGGTAAAAGAAGGCAAAATGTTTTGTTAATCTATTTCAAATTCACAAGGAAGTTGCATTATGAAATGTTCAGTCTCATAAGTGACAGAAGAGCTGTATCTGTTCCTGGGAGAGCATTGATAAATGCTTCAAATACATGGGGCTTTTAGTTTTCAAACTCATTTGTATAGATGATAATTTTCCAATGTATTATATAAAGGTGATGAATTACACTGTTACTGCAACATTTCTGGAATGGTGTTCTGAGAACTTTAGACCTATTTGAGTGATTTACCATATATCAGTTTTTGAAAAGCAAGACATAAAAAAACTAAGGGCAACATTTATTTAATATATGTATGTTTTAAAATATAAATTAAGCACAAAATTCCTATATAATTCTCATAGGTTGGATTCTGTCTCTCAACAAGATCTTGAAGTCCCAATCCCTAGTACCTCAGTATGTGACCTTATTTGAAATAGGCTTGTTACAAGTATAGTTAGTAAAGAGGAGATCATCCTGGAACAGGGAGGGCCCTTAATCCAATAGGACAGACGTCTTTGTAGAAGACAATGTGACATCACAGAAGAAGAATGCCATGTGGTGACAGAGGCAGCGATTGCACTTATGCAGTTGTAAATCGAGAAATGCTAAGGATTGCTGGTGACACTAGAAGCTAAGAGGAAGTCATGGAATAGATTTTCCCATTGAGTCTTTAAGAGAGCACAACCCTGCTGACACTTGATCTCTGACTTTTAGTCTCCAGAACTGTAAGACAACAGATGTCTGTTGTTTTAGCTACCCACTGGTAATTCGTGGTAGTGGTAATTTGTTATGCAGTCCTGGGAAACTCATGTAATTAGTGTTCAGAATTTTTTAAAGTCACCCTTTTTGATAGGTGTCAGAATACAAGCACTTGGATGCAGACATGACACATAAAGTTATAAAAATAATCAGCAGCATTGAAATCATATTTAGTAAAACGTCAAAATAATCTTTCTCTTTATACAAATAATACATAATTATGGGAGAACTTAAATATAAACAAAGGGAAGAGAGGGCAGGAAGGAGGGAGAAAGGAAAGAAGGAAGGAAGGAAGGAAGGAAGGAGAGCAGGGAGGAAGGATGGAAGGACCTAGAGATCACCACGTGTTCTAAACCCGGGGATAATCACTGTGAAATTTTGTGGCATAGCCTGCCAACATATCTCTGTAAAATAGATAATTTCCCCCCAAATAGGATTATACTATACACATTGGCTTAGTGACCAGTTCTTATTTTTAGCATTGCATCTTAAGCATGCCATTATATTTTTAACTCAGAGAAAGCAATTATTTATGCTTCTAATTATGTATCATTCAGTACTTTACAAAGTGATTCCATAACCATCATCTCATTTGGTAATGAAGGAAAGGGATGAAGACAGCAGTTTGCTCTCAGCTGGGGAATCAAATTTTAGGGAAGAAACTTGGTTTACCTATTGGGCTAAACTGAGGAGTAGGGGGAAGAATTGAACCTTTATTTACTGTTGCCAACTTCCTTCTTTGTCTTAAAGCCTACAGTTAGCTGATGAGGCGCCCAACACAATGAAAAAATAGAAAATTGGAGTAAAAGGAAGGCTAACACTCAATAATTACATTCACATTATGTGACCAGTAAAAATCATTGTGTAGATGAAGAGTCAGTGATACGGGAAGATACTCATTATGTAATAGATGAAAATTAGATCATAAGAATGTGTGTACCGAGTGACCCCAATTTAGAAAAAAAATATGAAAAAAGAGTGGAAAGATCTCTATCAAAACATCAACAGTGATTACATTTGGGTTATTGAATTACAGCTGATTTTTTAAAAGTTATATGAGAAAAGGACCTTGGGGAAAGTTGCTGAATTGTAAGGTGGTGAAGATGTCTCAGGAAGGGACTAAAAATCCTTGTACCTTATACTTTCACACTTTGGGTAGTAGATGTAAAACATGCAGTTGGTGGGTTTGGGTGCTGGGATCTAGCCTAGATCATAAAGTGGTTTGATTTTTCCTCTATACCATTCAATAATAAAGGGTCAAAGTTGAAACTTTGGGGGTTAAGTGGTTGGCGATATGCATGAAAGAAATGGGTGTAGATAATTAAAAAAATATTGTTTATATTTGTGTTCAGCCATTATTTACACTCTACGTACCTAGTACTGTATTAGATTCTGGAGAGGCTATTAAGGAAATAAAAGACGTAGTGATTTGCCTTCTGGTAAGGAAAGCAAACACGAGCGTGTGAATACATTAATCCCTTAGCTCCCTGACATATCTAATGACACTTGTCTTTCCTAGTAGGACTTATTTGTTGTCGATATCTTCCCATTCAGACTGTGGTTTCCATGAATATGGGGATATGTGTGTTTCGTTTTCTTGGTATCCCAAGAGCTAGAATCTGTGATAAAGGCAGGTAATCAAATCAGTCGAATGAATGAACGGACAACGATGTGAGAATTTAAAAGGAGAATAATGCAGAATGAAGCAGTTGGAGAAGGATATGAGAGAAGGAACTGGAATCAGGTCTGAAAAGTGTGCAGATTTGATTAGCAAAGAGGGATTTTTAGGAATAGAAGTGAAATCATAGGAAGAAACTGTTTTCTAAACCTAAACAGAAGAACGAAGAGTCAAAAACACTGAGCTTTGAGTTCTGGGTATGGGGAAGGAAGATAGAAAACATGGTTACCAGTGATTAACCAAAGGAAAGGGAGAGTAGGACTTCTTAGTAGAAAACAAATTGCAGAGTGATTGAAGAAAATACTTTATGGGTTTTCTTTTTTTCCCCCAAGTCAACTCTTCACCCCCTTCATAATAGTTAATTCTTACTTTGCACTAATATTTGGTTTCTAACTACCTCCCAATTAAGGATTAGTCTATTTTTATTCCCAGGCATGAGTTTTTTGAGGAGAGAATTGCATCTTCTCTCTGAAATACTGATCCTTACCACCACATATTACATGTAGTAAATATTCAACCAGGGTAGTTATTATGAATCTGATATTCTTCAGGCAATGATTACTGATATCTTCCATAAAGAAAAGCTATATCAGTAGAAAAGATATTAAAGTCCTCTATTTATGATGTTTCCAAGGAACAAATGTTTTTCAGTCAGAAAATATATTTTCATCTTTGCAGTGATTCATAGAAATAAATATATGTGAAAAACTAGATAGGGCAGAAGCTTTAGTTCTATACATTAGAATAACCCAATTATCTTCCCCCCCCACACACATAGTTTTATTGTGGTATAATAGACATATAGCATTGTATAAGTTTTATATATACAGCATAATGGCTCGACTTTCAAATATTGTGAAATTATTACTGCAATAATTTACTTAGCATCCAACATCTCATACAGAGACAAAAAGGTAAAAAAAAAATCCTTGTGATGAGAACTCTTAGAATCTACTCTCTTAAAAATTTTTAAGTATACCATACAGCAGTGCTAACTGTAGCAATCAATTGTGCATTACAACCCCAGTACTTATTTATCTTACAACTGGAAGTTTGTACCACTATCATTCAATTTCCCTCCCCCAACCTCTGGTAACCACAAATTAATCATTTTTCTGAGTTTTGTTTTTGTTTTAGATTCCATATGTAAGTGAGATCATATAGTGTTTGTCTTTGTCTGACTTATTTAATGCCCTCAGGGTTCATCCTTGTTGTAGTGAATGACAGAATTTCCTTCTTTATGACTGAATAATATTCCATGATATATATGGAACTTCTTTATCCATTCATCTGTTAATGGCAACTTAGGCTATTTCCTTATCTTGGCTGTTTGATTTTTTTTAAATAAATTTTATTGTTATATTCCCCATACAATTGCAGCCCCCCCATTCTGACCCCAATCCCTCCCCTCCCGCCCCCGCCCCCCTAAAAGTGTCTCTGGTTCATAGTTTTTTGTTGATTTTGATTTTCACTTTCTTATAGTTATTCATTTCCCTGGTCCCTTATTTAAGTTTTCTAGATTCCTGCTATGAGTGAGACCATCCGGTATTTTTCTTTTTCTTTTTGGCTTATTTCGCTGAGCATGATCCCTTCCAGCGCCATCCATGTTGCTGCAAATTGCATGTGTTTATCTTTTTTGAATGCTGTATAATGCTGCCGTGAACATGGAGGTACAGATAGTTCTTTGACATTAGTGTTTTCTTCTATTTGAATATATTCTTAGAAGTGGAATGCTGGATCATATGGTCATTTGGTTTTTAATTTTTTGTGGACCTGCCATGTGGTTTTTCCATAGTGGCTGGACCAATTTACAATCCCACCAAGAATGCACAAACATTCTCTTTTCTCCTCATTATGCCAGCATTTGTTATTTCTTGTCTTTTCATGACCATTCCAATAGGCATGAGGTGATATCTCATTGTAGTTTTTTTTTTTTAAGATTTATTTATTTATTTATATAAGCACTGGGTACAGTCAGAAGCGCAGGAGGGTGAGAGAATTCACCACAGCCAGAGCAGGGAGAAGAACAGGCAGACTGATGAAGTACACTGCTGAGGGGAGCAGCGGGTGTGGCAGGAGAGCTCTGCGTGCCATGTGGGACCCTCGCCGGTGGCTAGGGATTGAACTGGCGCTGCAGAGGCTGCAGGCAGCCTCGCAGCCCAGCACTCAACTACTGCGTCACCACAGGAGGCCCTGTTGAGCATCTTTTTATGTACTTATTGGTCATTCATATATATTCTTTGGGAAAATGCTCAGATCCTTTGCCCATTTTTAAAAGGGCTTATTAGGTTTTTTTTCTTTGCTATTATGGATTTTTTAAAAAAATGAAAAATGAAGAAATAGTTAATATTGTACATGACTAATTTCTTTAGGAAAAATTACTGTAAGAATCATATATTTGAACAGTATGATGAAAATTTAAGTGCCTACATCATTAATGCTTCTTTAAAGTTCCAAGAATATTTGAAGCTATCTGATGTTCATTGTTCCCTTTTAAGCTGTCAGTCATTAAGAGTAAACCAACTATATAATTAATAATAATGTTTTTCTAATTGATGGATATTGTCAGACATGATTTAATATGTTATCTTGTTCTATCATTTCAACAGTCCTATTGTTCTCATTTTGCAGTTGCGGAAACTGGAACACAAGATTTTAATAGCTTGCCCATAGTTATGTAGCTGTTAAGGGGCATACCCAGGATATAAATGTACCAGGTTGGCTTCAGAATCTGCAGGTTTAACTAAATTGTGCCTCGGTATTTACATTATGTCCATTTGACCAATGGATAGTAGGAAAACCTGTAATCATTAATTTTAATTTAAAATATATTTAAATCATATTTATGAATTCAAAAAGGCAAGAGAGAAGGCCAGGACAGTTGACTAGTAGATTAATATATTAACATGGGATGAGATGCAAAATAATGATAGCGATTTATGTGATGTAACATGCTCATCCCTTGCATATTTGCTTATTTGCACTGTCCAATAGTAATATCATACAAACCGGGCCTCCCCAGTGGTGCAGCAGGTTGAGTGCAGTGCTGTGAAGCTGTCTGCAGCCTCTGCAGCACAGGTTTGATTCCCGGCCAACCAGGGAGATACCCACATGGCACGGCAGACCTCTCCTGTCTAGCCCGCTGCTCCCCCCAGCAGTGTTTTTGGTCCATCTGCCTGTTCTGTGCCCCACTCTGTCTCTGGTGAATTCTCTCACCCTCCCATGCCTCTGGCCTGTACCCCTGTTCTTGTATAAATAAATAAATCTTTTAAAAAAATATAATGCAAACTACTAGGTAATTTAAATTTTTAATAGCTTAATTAAAAATTAGCCTTTTAATATCCTGATTAAAAATGAAAAGGAGCAATTAAATTTATTTAAATAATATACTTTATTTAACCAAATACTTCTAATGTATTATCATTTTAACATGTAATCAATGTACACATTATGAATGAGTTATTTTATATTCTTTATATCATACTAGTCTTCAAAGTCTGGTATGTATTTTTCCACTACAGCACATCTCAATTTGAACTTGTCACATTTCATATGCTCACTAGCTATGGGTGGCTGCTATATGAGTTTAGCAGACTAAATGTCCTAGGAGCTAGTGACTCTCTTATATTTTGTTTCCTGAGCTATTCTGAGTTTCCTTGCTTTTTTATTTTTTGCATATCCATCATATACTCATACACTTTCATTTAGGTTGTCTAAGATATCTGATGGGCCTATTCCAAAGCTTTATGAAACCCAATTTGTTAGTAGTTGAGACCAGGACTTCTGAGTTTCTTGCTGTTTTCGAAACTATAGATTTTTATTTTTTCTGTGCAGTGACTGTGATCGTGATTTTCAATGGCTTACTTTTTTTCATGTAAATGGACGGATTGCTGAGTCCTCTATGTTTTGTTTCAGAGCTCTTGCTTTCTTGCAAAGGGAGTCCTTTTGGGCAATGAATCAGACTCATTGATCTTTTTTTTTTCTCCTACAAAACATCTTGAAATCTAATTCTACTTTCAGAGGAATTTCAGCAGCATTGCTATCTTTTCTGATAGGTTCTTAGGGTCTAGGTCATTTACTTTTTTCCGTGAATGCTGAGGGATCTATATATGTGAAGCAATTATTTTCCTCAAAGCTGTACACTTCTGTGGTGTTTAGCTGCCATAAGTTAAATTGAAGTATATTTAGTGTCTTAAAACTGAAATTAGAGCAAAAACTTGCAGCAGTGGTGAAAACGGATTATTGAAATAAAGTCTGGAAATCCATGAACATTGTATTTGTGTTGTTTAAATCTGTTAGTCATCAACTCAATAAGAGGTGCACATTTGTTTTAAATGTATGTATTTAAAATATATGTTATATATAAATGTATAAGTGTGTATATAGGTAAAGGAGCTATACATAAAGAAAACCTAAGAATTACATTTCTTCACGTGAATTTTAGGAAGTTTTGGCAATTAGAAGTATTTCAGGTGGTAAACAAGGCTAAATGAAATAACTTAGGGAGAATCTAAGCAATTGTGGCAAGAATGTTATTTGTAAAATTATTTTATTAAGACTTTTTTGACTAATAGTTTCTTTTGTTGCAATGAGTGGCATTGACGTGGGAAGAAATTCTAACAACATCCTGGTCAGTTAGACAAGATGCAACTTTGCTTTGTCTAATTGCTGTAACAACTAAATAGGTTGTTACCCCAAGGGAGTTAAAAACACATGCTTCTCATACTTAATGACCACAAATAACCAAAAACACTTTTGGGGATATCCTAACTCACCCTCATTCATTGTGCGTGCACAGAATTTGGGGGTTAATCTTGCTACCCACTGGATGTCACTGTTGCTGCACCAAAAATGTCAAGTATTCAAGCGTTTTATTCAGTCCCCCAAAAGGCACATAAAGAAGCTTCAATTAGAGAGAGCAGTGATAATGCTGTGAGATGGAACAGAGAAGACTCATAGCTAGGTTTTCAGGTCGATAATTAAAGTGTTAGTCTGGATCATTCTTGATTTTCACCACAATGACAGTCAATAAAATACTTTCATGTTGAGACTAGAGACTTTTGTGGAGTGACCCAGAGCTGTCTTTGATGTCACAGTAGTGTTTTCATCATTTTGAAGCAGGGCAGATGTTTTTACATCTGTTCCTTCTTGTCCCAATGAGGGTTGAAAGGAGTCTTGCTTGATTGAGTCCCCTTAGATAAGGAATATGGAAATTATATTTTTAACCTTGGTGTGACTGGACTGCTAAGTAACAAGTTGGAGAAAATGTCTTTCTTTTGTTTGATTGTGAAAGCTTTCCACTCCAGTGGTATAGAATTCATCCCTATTAGAGCTGTCAAATCTCAGGAATTAAAAATACATTTTTTTGTTATTTTTATTTTTCTCATTTGTTTATATATGGCCAGATGAAATGCTGTCACTTATTAATAGACATGACAAAGCATTGGATTCACAAACGAGTTATGGTTCTTGAAGTTTGTTTACAGTTTCCAAGGAATTGAAAAAGCTATATGGAATTTACACTGGAAAAGATATGGTTGTAAAATATTAGAATTGGAGATGAATATATTTACCTTTATGTCATAAAATGAGCATGCCTGCCTTGTGTTGATTTTCTTTAGCTTTCTAACAATGCTATATTTAAGTGATTCAGGGAGAGTATTATATTTACTGCTAAACTCCTTGAGAGCATGTAGATTTTTTCTTACTCCTTTCATCATCTTCTTTGCTCAGCATGGTGCCAATCCTACTGTAGGTATTCAGTAATGTTGGTTGGATTGGATTTGACAACATGCTAAGTGAGAGGCTGGTAAGATAAAATAGTAGATGTGTCTTGTAGCTTTGGGGAGCTTGAGCTTATGCTGTAGGTGAAGAGAAGGCTTAACAGTTGAAGAACCCATTTATAGCACTATCATTCATAGGAGTACTTTGATATTTCCTTTTTTAGTTAGTGGGACTTGGCTGTGTGTCCTGTCACAGGGTGCTATGACTTTGAAAAACAACGTGTTGAGAGGCAACCCTGGATGAAAGGATCAGATTTATTCATCTATTTAAAAATATACAAGATATTTTAAAATGTTTTCTTTGTAGATGTAGTCTTTTAATATGTTGGCTTTACTCTTCAAATTTCCAAGAGGCGACATGAATTGTTCAGGGTCTTGCAAAGGGAGGTCTGCACATACCAACACTGGCAGCCCTCGAGGTCTCACTCGAAATGTAACATCTGAGGTCCCATCTCACACTGCTGAATCAGAACCTGCATTTTCACGAGGTTCCTAGGCAGTCCGTATGCTCACTAAAGTTCTATTAACTTTATATTGGCAATAGGTCAAGGAAATGTGGAAGCCTTTTCTTAAAAGACAACAGAGGTTTATTAGCAGAACAGTAAATACTTAGTGCTGTTTAGCAGAGAGTGATTAATGAAGGGAAACAGAAATGTTAGTGAAATTGTTACAAAACAGTTTGGAAAACTGCAGCACATTGAGAGAACCATTTGGAATTGGCCAAGAAATGGAAAAAGTGAACAAGTCCAGACTGATCCTTGCTCCTCTACAGCTGCTTAATTTTCATAGGGAGGCTGCTTCATTGATTGTTCAAGATCAAATGAGCCTTGGTGATTTTTCCATTTTTTTCTTCTTTCTCATCCTGCAACAGCTAGAATTTTGCTTCACTGCCAGATACTTCTTTAGGAAAAGAGGTTGCTCACTTTGTGTAATAATATTTTATAACTTAATTCGCCTCCTCCCACAGATTGCTTTCATAATGGGAGGACCAAGGACCTGTGGATTCTGTAGAACCTTCATTTGACAAAATGCCTGTGAATGGTGATGCACAGATGGGCTGAGATGAGCTTAATTCATTACTGCACACACACTCCAGCTTTGTTTATTATTAATGACACGGCAGATATTTTCCTTAGCTCTGGAACTGCATAAAGCAATAACCTCACCATAAGGGAGACAGGAATTGGAAGATAATAAATATTTATCACCAAATCTCTCTCTTTCCTAGCAACCACAAATGGAGGAGGAAATGAGCGTCTAATTTTTTTGAGAACCAGTGCCAGGAAAACAAAAGCTTTAAAAAAATTTCATTAATCAAGCAGATTGATTGCTGTGGGTTCTAGAAATCTCAATGTGGTTTTTTAATAGAGGGAGATGCGATGATTGAGCACAGTTGAGACACTCTTTGAGACCTGCAATCTTGGCCGGATGCCACTTGCAAAAATGACTGTCGTCTATCAGGAGTATTAAATAATACAATCTGGTGGTTCTGTTCATAGAACAGTATTATTTTGTTTGTTTTTCTGGGCTAAATACACAGTATAGCAACAAAGCCATAAAACTGCAATGTGTCACACAGCAAGTCTGAGTTCTTTTCAAGCAATTTACTAATATGTAGGAATTGTATAATGTAGGATGATGTATAAATAGATACTTGCTAGACACAGAGGTTTTTGTTTTTTTTTTTTACTTTATCTGGCTTGGGATGGTGCCATTGAAAGAGTATGAGGTCTTCAAACCCTGTCAGAGGAACAAGTAGGCTTCTCCTGGACCAGGAACTGATTTCCTCAGGTTATGCATTTCATGGTCACTGTCTAGTGCTAAAGCGGAAGAGACCCAACTGGTGTGGGCTTCCAGACCTATGACTGTAGCTGACAATCCATGTGATTTTGAAAAAGTTATTTTGTTTTTCTGGGCATCCATTTGCTCATTTGATAAATGATGGGATTGAAAATGGCGCTCCCTGAAGTCCCATCTTGTTTTGAATCTGACTCTGCAGCTCCGTTGCTAGCCTTGTTTTTCTTATCTGAATCCCTGTCCTTGGCTACCCATATAACTTTGGTGTGAAGACTGACACTGAAGTATTTATTTGTTGTCTTTTCATCTTTACTTATCTGAGCTATATTCTATCTTTGCTTATATTATGTTCATTGTTAAACTATGAAATAACTGATTTGGCATCCTTCTCAGTGGATATGTAATAACTTGAATTAAGGCAGGCAGCATAACTGCTACTGGTATCCCACCGAATTTTCTTTGTGGCCATATTTGTCGGGTGCTTGTACCTGATTCATCCTTTGAGGTTAGGTCTTTACTGAAGGAGGAACGAATCCTGAAGAAATAATCGTGTATCTTCCTCCATAAAGGAGGAAGGACAAAAGGGATTGATGTATGGAGATGGGATAGAAACAAAATCCATGAGTTCTAACCATCTCTTGTTCAGTATTTGTGCCCTGATGTCTTGCCTCAGTATTTTATGTAAAAATGTCTACTAAAGGGAATATCTGTGTCAGTGCACCAAAGACAAAGGTATATACTTTACACACATTGTGTACCAAATTAATAATTCTCAATACACTGGATTCAGTAATCACTGGGCCAGATTTCATGGGGTGAATGAACTACTCTCAGCACAGCAGATACTGCATTTCCTATTTTCCTAACTTTGTTCCTAACCATTATGATGCTGTTTAATGCCCTGGAAATACAATTTACTAAATCGTACACTACTAGACTGAACAAGTTAATGCACCTCTCAAAATGTCTACCTTATACCCAGGGAGCAACTAATTCCCCATATTATCACCTCCAATATATTATAAAAATGTCAGTATGGCCATCACTATCATTTCATTCTTACACTTTCTCTTCAAGTTTGTTATACTATTAAGATATAACTACCGCAACCAAAAAAAAAAAAAAAAAGGTTCCTTTATAAAAATAAGGCATCTGTATCCCTATGGATTGGTGTTAGTTGAGCTGGATTTCTAATTTTTTTTAAGAGTACATATTTAAATATCCAAACTATTTTTGAATTTAGTGCCATGAAAGAGTGTTTAATGATGTTATCATTGATAATCATTAGGCCAAAACACACATCTTTAATAGTGCATTTTTATGGGTGGTAATTTTAAATGAATTTATTCTCCAGCATTCATTCAAGTACCTGTGCAATTCTGAGCCAGTATTCTGTGCAGCTCTTGCATTTTCAAGATTCATTTTCTAATCAGTGAAATCATTTACCTCTCTCAGATGCTAGGCCAGGAGTAATGGAGCTGAGAGAGTTGTTAACTATGACATGCTGCCTTTTCTCTCATCTTTCTGGGTAAAGCAGGAAAAAGAACACCTTAGCATCATCTTTCCTCACCAAAAGAGGAAACAGGTACTAATCAACATTCAATTCTGACCCCAGATTTAGCAACTCAATTGTCCACAGTGTCACAGTGCTGTCTGTCACATGGGTTCCTAATCACGAAGTCTTAAAAGAATGGCCACTACCTTTGGTATATCCCAGTTGATCTGGTGCACTGTCCAGGAGCATGTCATTTCCCTGGAATGGAGAAATGATAATGATGGGAAAAGTGGTGTCATTTCTCTTTAAAATTCCCAGTGTGACTTAGAGCCTTGCAAAATGTCAGACAGTATGCTCGGCTTTTACAATGATAAAATCAATATGTTTGGAAAGATTTACATTTTCATCAAGGAAAGGAACATGGCAGATTTAGGCCTCTAGCAATTTATTGTAAGCAACAGTTTTGGCAGAAATGATTTAAGGAGTTGAAACATCACTGACCTTCTGAAATGACTTAGGAGAGCAATAATAGAAAAACAGATGAGGTGATAATCTGTATTAATTTATAGTTGTCCAGCATTTCTGGGAGTGCAATATGGAAGCCAAATTATTATGCATCTTTAAGTCATTTGTGCATTGGTTAAATGTGTACACTGGGAAGGACAGGACCGTGAATTTGACAGTGGTTGTCTACTCTAGCTGAGCTAAGTTCAATTTTTTTTGTCATATCTTTTCCATTAAACCTGACTAGTCCCAAATGTCTTTCACCAATTTTTTTGTGGTAACCAAGGAAACACAGTAAATGCGACCCTGCTCTCTAGAGATTGACTCACTAGAATTTCTACTTCTGTGTTAGGATTTCTGTCTTGTCCTCATTTCTTATGGTCAGAATAAAAGTTTACTTTGACCTTCACCTCTTGGAAAGACCACAGGAGAACCTGAAGATTGTTTTAGAGTCATTTTGACTTTGCCAAAGTACTCTTTGCTTAGGTCGATCATTATCTGATGCTTTGGAAAGTTGAAGCCACTGTTTATTATTTTTACTAGTAGAAGGGAATAGAGACATGATTAATGGAAAACCATAAGTAAACCACAGATTATTGCAGCTTGGTTTTGAGTAAAAAAATACAGCATTTCAGTGTTTTAAATAAGAGGTCTGGACTTCCACTGGTAATTATAGCATCTTTCCCCCCACCATTCTGGGTTAGGTTTTCCTTTTGGGGTTTTAATAGCACTGTGTACTCTTCATTCATCGTTCTTATCACTGTTGTATTTTTAATTTATTGATTATTTTCTGTCTCTCCCTCATGAGGGTAGGAACAGTCTATTCTCTGTGATCTTAAGATGTACCTGGTCTATAGTGGGCTGTCCAACCCCTTGATGAATGAACATTGTGCAGAGTCATCATGTTTTCTAAAAATCTTGCTAGGAAATCAGTTAAGGCATACTTCCATGAAAATAATTTAAGAAATGGATTATGTCTTCCTCTCATTATAAAATGATCAAAGATATTTTGACCTTTTGAGAATGTGAAAAATACATGCAGGGAAATAGAAATTACCCATAGTCATATCATCCAGAAATAATTGCTGCCAATATCAGTTTTGGGGTGTGTGTGTGTGTGTGTGTGTGTGTGTGTGTGTGTGTTTACAAAGACACTGATGGTTTTTGACATGGATCCTGGGCAGGAAAATGTACATGACTTTGGTTTTATAAATGTTTACACGGAGAAATTTGGGATAAAACTGGAGTAGCACCAACATTTTGGTGTATATGTTTGTGTAACATTTCTTTGCCTGCATTCACCCATAAATATATTTCTTCTGTGCTACCTATATGAAAAACACTGTTAGTAAACTGCCTTTCATTCTACTGGTTTCTTGTCTGTCCTTGTATTTAGCTTTTTTCCCATTACATTATTTGATTGGTTGTAAAATGTTTTCTTAAATGGGTTTGCTGTGGTATAGTTCATGAATCACTCCATGGTGCAATGCGTGCAACACAGAAAAATAGAAAATTTAGTTTCTACTTCTGTTTATTTTTATATAAACATAAGAATTAAACTAGGATTTGTTATTATTTAATATATAAGTTGGCATAGATGCACCCATTCAATTCACATATGAGGTATTATGTTGGCCAAGGGGTATATATTCCAGGAGGAAGGGAAGATTCCAAAGGGGCTTAATGGTAAGTCTTGTTTTCTCAGTCTTTTGTTTATTTAGATTGATTTGTACCCTTTTAAGTGGATTTATGGATTACATGTTAGTTATATTATATATTAACTAATCTATTGGTACTTTTGGAGACCAATAGATTAGTAGGAATTCTGCAAAGAAGGTGTGAGGCTTAAGAGATTACTCTGAATGCAAGTACAAGTGAACCACAAGAAAGTGGTGGAGCTGACACCTCTATTTCTCATGTAAGCCCTTCCTAAGTCACTTGGGTATGAACGATAATGCCTAATCAGATCTTCCTGACAGTACTTTGTGGTATTTACACACACACACACACACACACACAATCTACAATATGAGGTTAGTGTTTTAACACTATATGCTAAATTAACTGCTTCTTGTGTAATAGGGTGAGTTTTAGAAGTAGACGTTTAGGAATGTTTCTTTTCTCATGACATTTTTGTCATTGAAAACCAGTGTCTCATATAATTAGCACACACATATGTTGGAAACAGAATTTTCTAACAGCTTTGCAATTCCTTCAAAAAACAATTTGGTGGGAGTTGACACAGTATGTTAAAGTTATAAAAATTCAGTACTTTCTGGTTAGTTTGCAAGAATACCTGATTAGCATTAAGGAAGGTAGAAATTTACTCACCTATTTGCCCTCAAATCTATTGTGTATAATTGGTTATTGCAAATAGAAAACAAGTGTCATGATTTAGTAAGCATGGGCAATGATACATTTCTTTCGTTTATAAATACAATTTTTGTGATATCTTTTCAAGTTACAGTAGCTATTAAAACTAAGAATTATAACAAATTGAACTTAGAATCAGAACTTTAAATTGCTAATTAGAGGGTGTTAAAATAAGATTTAAAAAGATGAAGCCTATTCAGTCATTTCAGTCTGCTTAGAATAGTTACACCATAATATTTTTGGGGAGAAAAATAGGTTTTTGAATATGACACAAAACTACTTCAGAATTTTATAGTTATCATGTTTATCTCTTTAATAATTTCTAGTCTTAGGAAAGTCATGATGTATAGATTATTGTTCTGTTGTTGTATATATATATTGTTTATAATAAAATATATTGAGATGCTAGATAGTTTTAGGGATGAATCTGCAATAAATATTTAAGATCACTTCCATATACTACATGGAAATTAAGGTAGAAAATAAATGGGTAAAGACTGCCAAAGAAATTTTAATTTGTAGTGATATACAGAAACTAGTCATACCAGTTCTCCTTAAGATGAAAGAGTTTCTCTTGGTGTTTTGACTGTCTGCAGATCAATGCTGCTTTCCATGACTGAGATCCTCTCCAGAGACAAGCAGGGAGTAAAAATATAAAGAAAAAAAGGATCCTCCATATTCTTCCACTTTAAAGGTTCCCTACTCCTGGTCCTCTGGTCAGGAGGGGATTTCTCTCTGAGATGTTGTCTGCATCTGTTGTGCAGTTTTGTAACTGATATCAAAGCTGGGGAGGTAAGAGGGAAAAATATGTGAAACACTGCCATATGGGTTTCTTATAAAATTTTACTTCTTGCCCATGTTTTTTTTGCTGTTATTTACTTTGCAGTTGTTAGTTGCCTTTTGCATAGTCTTTAGTTATGATCATTGGGGAGACTGTAGTAGGCCGATTTTAACTTGACCAGCCCTTGAAGTTCTGTTTCCTGTTTTGAAATGATCAATCCCTGGAGTAAAGTAAGAGGAGATACAGTAAGGTTAATGTGTAGATCAGTGCAATTTTCTCTTTAACAGATGGTGATAGCTTGCATTAGGAAGGTGGCAACTGAAATGAAGAGAAAGGTATGGTTTCAAGAGACTCATTGCTGGTAGAATTAATTGGATTCATTAACAAGTTGGAAGCAGGGAAAGGAGAGGAAATGGAAAGGATGATTCCTTGACTCTGTTTTGTGAAAATGGATGGATGGTGGCTCCATTTGCTGAGGTAGGAAATGCTTGAAGGGGACATGTTTGAGTGCATCTGTGTGTGCAATGAAAGACATAGAAGATTATGAGTTCAGTTTTGGATATGTAGAGTTTCAGGTGCATTTCACACAACTAAGTGAAATATCAAGTAGACAGACATTATACACACACACACACACACACACAACAGCTTTAAGACCTATAGGAAATATTTGCACTGGAGAGAAAAATGTATGAATCATCTACATAAAAATGGTTGTGAAAGTCATGGTTATGATTTTACATAGAGAGTGCTGGGAGGAAAAGAGGGCCCAAATCCATAGCTTCACCAAACCATTAAATATCTAAGTTCTTCAAGCTGTGGTTTTGGAAGCCACAGAAAGAGAGTGTTTGAAAATAAAAAGAGGGCCTCCGCTGTGGCGCAGCGGGTTGAGTGCTGGGCTATGAAACTGCCCGCAGCCTCTGCGCGTGAGTTTGATTCCCAGCCAGCCAGGGAGAGACCCACAACAGCCAGGGAGAGACCCACAACGCGCTGCAGACCTCTCCTGTCGTGACTGCTGCTCCCCTCAGCAGTGCTTTCGGTCAGTCTGACTGTTCTGCTCCCCACTCTGTCTCTGGTGAATCCTCTCACCTTCCCGCGCCTCTGGCCTATACTCCAGTTCTTGTATAAATAAATCTTTTTTTTAAAAAGATATTTAAAAAAATAAAATGAATCACAGTGTCATGTTTCTTAAGGTATCAAAGAAGGTGACTGAAAAATATCCCCTTCGGATTTAGCAACATGGATGTTATTGGTATCTTTCCTGTGAGCCACCAAGTGGATTGGAGAAGACAACCAGCTTAGAATGCACTGGAGAATGACTGGGACGTGAGCAGATGCAGATCACAAGTGTAGATAACTCTTGGGACAAGTTGTCTATGAAGCAGACAATGGAGATGTATGGAATAGAAGGAGCTGTGTGTGTGTGTGTTTTTAATAGAGTATGTTAAAAATTTATAGGGATAATGTAGTTGAGAAAGAAAGAATAATGAAAAAGCAAGTTTCTGGGGACGACCAGAGCAAAAAGGAACCCAAAGCATCAAGGGGCTGGCCTTGCCCGGAAGCCGGGGTCAGGTTGGGGAAAGCAGGCAGGATGGGCACCAATGTATGGAAATTTTTTTGTTGGGAAGCAGAAAGTTGAGAGAGTGCTTCTCTAGTAACCTCTGTTTTGTCTATGCAATACCAGGTGATATTATATTTTAAGAGTTACATATACACCATGGACTATTACTCAGCATTCAAAAAAGATAAATACATGCAATTTGCAGCAACATGGATGGCGCTGGAAGGGATCATGCTCAGCGAAATAAGCCAGAAAGAAAAAGAAAAATACCGGATGGTCTCACTCATAGCAGGAATCTAGAAAACTTGAATAAGGGACCAGGAAAAAGAATAACTATAAGAAAGAAAATATCAAAATAACAAACAACTATGAACCAGAGACACTCAATGGGGGGGTGGGGGGTGGGGAGGGGAGGGATTGGGGTTAAAATAAGGGGATTGCAATTGTATGGGGAATATAAAAATAAAATTTATTAAAAAAATAAATTTTCATTAACAGTCAAAAAAAAGTTAAGGGGAAGGCAATGGGTATTGGACTTGGGGACATACTGAAGTTTGAGGAAACAAATACTATAGAGAGTGCGAAAATGTGCTCTTCACAGAAGCACAGGAAGCCATGGCTCTCTTTAACTCCATGCTTCAGCCATAATTGAGCTCCTCTTGATTACTGTATGTAGCCTACCTTGTACTCCCTCTCCTCTGACTTTCACCTATGTTGTGGCCCCTGCCTGGGACACTCCCCCTGCCTCCCCCCTCCAATGATTCCTTCTCATTCTTTAGACCTCGATTTAGATGCCTTACCTGTAAGAGCCCCTTCTGTGGTCAGATAGACGTTAGCCACCCTGGCGGTGGGCTTCCATGACCACCCTTGTCTTCTTCGCCAGACCTTGGTGTTCACTGGCCCTCCCTCCTACTAAAAGGTAAACTCTGTGACGTCTAGAGATGGCGACATGGTTGGCTCTGATCGATAGCCCAGGGCCTGCCTCCTGTTAGGCACTTAAGGCACAGGTGCTGAATGGATGCCGTGAATTCACTGTGATGAGCAACCTGGTCGCGTGACTAGAACAAGGATGGGGCTCTTAACAGTGGTCTGTCTAGATGAAAAGTGTATTATGTCGGCCATGCTGTTTCATTAACTGGCCATTTTGCAGCTAGGAATGGAGGAAAACGTGTCTCTCTCTCTCTCTCTCTCTCTCTCTCTCTGTGTGTGTGTGTGTGTGTGTGTGTGTGTGTGTAAGAGAGAGAGAGAGAACGAGAGAGAGACAGAGAGATGGAGAGAGAGAGAGACAGAGACAGAGAGACAGAGAGACAGAGAGAGAACTAAGACTAATCTTTGTCTATGGGAGTAAATGCTGGGGTACTACTGACCATGCTTCCCCCCCAGCACCCTGATAGTGCCAAAAGGGGGCTCTTGAGGTGCTAGAAGGTGGGGTGCTAGCTGAAAGGAGCACCACTGTTCTGAATGATGCCCTAATTTGCATGGGACCAAATGTGGTTGTGAGTCTTGGTGGCTGATTTTGACTCTGTTACTTAATGTTGCTCATTATTTCAACAACCTGGGAATAACAGCTGGACTGTGTGGGATGAAAGCAAGTTTTCAATGCAGGCAAACAGATCATGGCAGTTCTCTTGGAGAAATATCACTTGTTAGTTTGCAAAAATAAATCCCCCTTTTTTGTCCTCGTTCTTAAAAAATGCCAAATTGCAAGATGTGCCTGCCTGTATGTAAGACGAGGCAAGGACAAATTTAAACTAGAGGAAGTGCTTTACAGCTCAGCTGCCTCCTTCTCCCTCAAAGGCTGATAAACTACAAATGCCATTTAGGTTCTGGATTTACAGTTACTTTTGTGTATGCCCTGAAAACTCACTTATCTTCGGGGGATACTAGTTCACAGAGAAAACAAGTTAGTACTGAGAAGTTCAATTACTCTCCTAACATATCAATAACTTAGTAGTAAGAAAGCCAAAACGACAGGCCCTTTTCTATACTGGGTGTATTCTCAAGACATCTATAAAGGCTTGCTACAAATAGCAAGAAAGTAATAGCTCTAAATGTTACTCAGTGGGAAGGGTTGGGAATGGAGGGGTCCCTCCTCCCAGCTCCTTCTTGAAGCTGTGTCTGTGCTCTGTCACTTCTCAGCGTGAGCTGCTCTGCCTGTGTTTTCCTTTCTCTTTGTTTTAATTATGACTCTCATTTTTTTTTTTTTTCATGGTGGCTGGACCATTTTCCAGGTCTTTGGTATAGGATTTCTGTTTTGTCTTGTTTCCGTGAGGCTCTCTTGCTTTGGCGGCCCAGCCTTGTGTTTCCTGAAGAGCACAGGCTCTTCAGGATTTTAGTTTGTACTGGTCTGCTGTTGCCCTCTTCAGCAGCACAACAATGCAGTCATCTGAAGTGTCCCCCAGGGGAGCTAGCTGTATGTGGAGGGTTTCTGTGTCAGTTTAAGCTGCTTAATACATTTATTTGGGGGGGGGCATGGGATTGATTATTGAAATCCTTTCTTCGAAGGGCTCTGCCTTCTCCATTGATAGGTCATCTGTGAGTTTGGAGTGTAGTGAGGAATTGTGTCTGGGATCACTTTGTCACAGGAGACAAAGCATTACAGTCTGGTTTTGGAGAAATCCTCTGGAGAAGACTTTGACTTTGAGACTCCATGGGCTGTGGGGCCCTTCTCCATGACTAAAAGAAAGTGACTCAGGAAATGTAGTGGCAGAGTGAAGATATTGTGCTCCTGTCGCCTGCATCCTCACAGCTAGACTGCAGCATTCCTGAAAGAGAAATAGGCCATGACAGCACATGTCAGGAATCCATCTGGAGGAGAGGGACCCCAGTGAGCAGCGGGGTGGGCCGGGGAGATAGCCTGCCCAGGCAGGTGGGGCAAGCCCCAGTGGCTCAGCACACCCTGTGAACAGCAGAGTGGAACTGGCAAGGTCCTTATACAGTAACCTTCAGCAGATCTACGTGAGCTCCCAGATGCTTCCAGAAGCAGACCTCCCAGAGATCAGTGCAGTCTTGGTGAGCTGAGAGAAGGTGCCTGAGGGCAGACTCACCATAGCAGACACGGGCACAGCCTTCACAAATTCATACTGATGAACCCAAACTCAGAAAGATTCTCTGGAAGATGGTGTCAGGTCCCTGCTTTGCTTGAGAGAGAATAAAACAAGAAATGTCCAGATAGGCACGGGACTCAAAGGATCCCATGACATGGAGCAAAACAATCACCAGGACCAATGCTGACTGAGTGTGACAGAAGAGATGTGGAGGAAATTCAACTCTGGGCCAAACAAAAAAGGTGAGTGGGGCAAGAGGGGGGCCCTGGGGCAGAAACCGTGGTGCGTACCTGCATCTGGGGAGGGCAAAGCTGATTGCTACGGATCTCACCATGGGAGACAGAAGCAAGAGAGCTGGTGTGGGCCAGGTGGATGGGGCCCCAGCAAGGAACACAAAGCTCAGAAAGGCACGAGCTCCCTCCCCTCCCCGCGTGGGGGCAGTGGGGACTGAGCGTAGACAGTGAAGCCACATTGGAATGCCCAGGGCTGCATCAAAAGCCCGCAGACTAAGACAGAGAGGAGGCAAGCAGTGGGAATACAGGCGAGAGGTGAGCCTGCACATACCATTCTCACCAGCAGCGGATCCCTCCAAGACACCCCCTTCCACTTGCTGAATACCCAACTCCAGATTAGTTCTCCCTGACATACAGTACTGTCTACTGGAAAAATGGAAGCTCTGCACCCTTAATATTTAGGTAGCAAATAATGGAGAGATGAAAAAACACAACGGACAGCAGCCTGAGTCCTCGGGAGCTCTACATCACAGCGAGAACAAATCTCCAGGACCCCACCACAAAGGCATAGAAGATATTTTCTTCCTGTCAGATAGAGTTCAACATTGCCATGATGAAGACACTCAAAGAAGTGGAAGAAAACACAGAAAAGCTGATCAAAGATATACAAGATAACTCAGAAAAGCAGATGAGAGTCCTGAGAAATAAAATACATGAACAGGAGATCAAAGATGAAACTTTAAATAAAACAAAGATGCAGGATGTTAAAAATGATCAGTAGAAGAGATAAAAAATTCTGGAGAAAGCTGTGGAGGTAGAATAGACCAAATAGAAGATTGAATCAGTGACCTTGAAGATGACAGTGGACAAAAGATCCAGGTGGAAGAAGAGAGATGTGAGAAGTAAATGAAGAGCACAAGGGACAGAAATGAGAACAGATTGGAGAGGGAGCACTTTCGCCTATGGTCAAGGACTGTGGGTGCTTTGGTGGTGGGTGTGGTGTGGTAAAACATCCGAAGAGGGAGAGTCTATGCCTCTCAAACGCAGTGTTGTAAACCAATGTTACTTCAATAAAAAGAAAAAAGAAAAAAAATGATTCAAAATATAAGAAACGATACTTTCAATGAATTCCTTTCATATCTGAAAACAAAAAGACAACACTGATGTCATATATATATATATATATATATATATATATATATATATATATGCAGTTATACGAACTCTTACATTTGAAAAGTATTCTTGACCCCAAAGAGTAGTTCTTTATAACAGATCCTCATTTATGACCTAGAGGAGATGGTATGTCATAATGGTTGAGAAGGGGACTTTGGGGTTACAGGGTCTAGGTTCTAGGTATTTGAGCTTGAGTAAGCCTTTTGTCTCTCCTAAGCCTCTACTTTCTCATCTATAAAAGGGAAAAATAATAGTACTCAATGCATTAGGGTATTATAAGGGTTAAATCAGATCATGCAATTTAAGGTTGGTGCGTTGCCTGACAATAAGTGCTGGGTAATTGTTTAATGGAACAGAAATATTTGTGTCCCCCCCCACCTTCCAGCCAATCACCTTCTAAGGAAAGTAGATCCAATTATATAAAGAGGTTTTTGTGTGCCTGTGTAGTTTTGGGTAAGCAAGGTTGGGATTAGAGATGGGAGAACTGCATTTATCTGGACAATTAATGTACAGTCTGAGACTATATATATGTTTTTTGTTTTTTTTTAAAAGAGGCATGTATTATTTATTTATTTATTTGTTTGTTTGTTTGTTTTTGTTTACACATGCACTGGGTACAGTCAGAAGTGCGGGAGGGTGAGAGAATTCACCAGAGCCAGAGCGGGGAGCAGAGCAGGCAGAAGGACCGAAGGACACTGCTGAGGGGAGCAGCGGGCGGCAGGAGAGGTCTGCGTGCCACGTGGGCCTCTCCTGTGGTGGCCGGGGAGCAGCCGGGGATCGAACTGGCGCTGCAGAGGCCGCGGGCAGCTTCGCAACCCAGCCCTCAACCGCTGCGCCACCGGGGAGGCCCCTGAGACTACATATATGTTAATTGTCTTGTATATCTTCCATGAGAATGCAAGTTCCATGAGGGGAGGGTCTTTCCTGTTTTAACCACTGTTGCGTTGGGAGCATAATGGGTAGTTACTAAATGAATGAATGCAATTTTGAAGGGAGGGGGCAAGGAACAGAGCTGGGAGAAGGAAGAAAGGGAGGAGGCATGTAAAGGAAATAATCATGAGTCTCAAATAAACTAATCTACTACTGAGTGGACTTCTCATGGGAGCTGGCAAAAAAGTTGAGTTCTGTCTAGTTTGATGTGACAAAAAATGGAGACAAAATGTGGAAATTGGGGCCAGGGGAGCAGAGAGAGCTAAAACCCCTAGTGAGCAGAAATTGGAGGGATTGTGTGCGACTTAAATGGGGCCTGGAACTAGCAGGGTTCTAGCCAATTATCCTAGATCTCCAAGGAGCAAAGGGGCCCGCTGATATCTGGTTTATAGTTAAGATTTGTAGCCTCCTAGATTCACCCTCTATGTTGCCTACGTTTTCCCACGATATTTATCTTTTTATCAATTTCCTATGTTTGGGGAAAATAGTTTTCTGTAGTAGGCCACCTGGTTCCAGTATATTTTTTGTCTGAAAGCGATCTTTCCTGACCTTAATGTGGTTCTACTTTTAGAAACAAAGTGTCATTTCAAATTCTATTATAAATCTAAATGGCAGATTTTTATATTGCTCTCCTTTTCTTTTTTGTAAATATTTTTTAAGATTTATTTATTGATGCTTAAAAGAGCCGGGGTACAGGCCAGAGATGCAGGGGGTGAGAGGATTCACCAGAGACAGTGGGGAACAGAACAGGCAGACTGAGGAGATAGTTATGGGGCAGAGAAAGAACCTTCTCAACCAACTATTTTCTCTGCCATGTTTGTTGTAGCAGGTGGCAGATCCTGCCCACTTCTTCCAAAATCATGGTGTCCTTGTGCGAAGTCTGCTAGGGTAATGGCCTTGCTTTTCTGAGCCCTGCTTTCTCACTAAGCTGAACCTGGAAGTGATGTTCACTAGTCCCTTAAGTACTTGTATACTTCTGGAAATGTTTGAACTTCTCTTTCCCACATGGCACATAACTTATCTATTCTTGTTTAGAGCTGCTCTGACTTTGGTAGCTTGAGTGCAATCCCATCCATTATTCTCCATGTCTTGGCCCACTGGTAAATCCTTTCCTTCAGCCTGTTCCATCAACAAAACACACTACCCTTCTACATTTCCCATACTTCCTATTTCTCTGGCTATTGTAATAGAAATTTGGGAGAGAAAGAGGCGAATTGCATGGGATCAAGTTGCTATCTTGAAATAAAATTGAGGAAATGTAAGTCAACTGGAGGTTTCATAGAGGAGATAGGCCTTAGAGAATGAAAGGGGCTCACAGGACCTGGGACTAGAAAGTTCTGGATTTTAATCCTGGCTTGTCCTTTTTCTGGTTATGTTACCTTCACTATTTGACCACCTCTCACAGTCAGATTTTTTTTAAATCTTCAGGAATGGAAAGCATTTGTATAAGTAGGAAGGAGGGGGGTGTCATTAGATGGTGAAGGTAGTAGCAAAGGCACAAATATTGGAATGAGGGTGATCTGTAGGGATAAGCACCAGATGAGATATTGCAGTGAGGTTGCTTGCCTGTTATCAGCCATTCCCTCCTCTTCCTGTCTTGAAGAGCCCAGTTTTTTTTTTTTTTCAGGTGCTACCCTCCTTTATACAGCCATGGTAGCCTCTGTCCTCTTGGCATGTTTGGGCATGGGCATGCCACACAGGAGTCAGGGAGTCTTGAGGGAGCATTCTGGGGATTTCTGGGAAAACTTCTCATTGTTGAAATGAGTAAGAGGTAGAAATGCCTTTTCTTTTATACTGGACATTGTTGCATGTGATGCCTTAAGCACAGGAGAGTGATTGTGAGGACAAGCTCCCTACTAAAGGTGGACTAATGGGTTTGACTAATGGATTTGGGATGTTGGACAGGAGAGGAAAAAACTCGGGCGCTTGATGATGTTGTGAAGATCCTGAATTGATCCATCCTGTACTTTCTGTTTCTCCAAACTTCTTCAGTTAATAAAGCCATTAGAACTGTGTGGATTTCCTTTTTTATTTGCAATCCAAAGCTTACAGGAGACCAGTGTGTATTTGGCTGGACTGGTCAGAAGAAGAAATGTCATTAAGAACCTTGAAAACCAGGTAGATGACTTGAAGTTTAGTGTGGTAGATTACAAGGGATTGAGGGAAATTTTTGAATAAACTGATCTTGGTGGAGGTAGCATTTTAGATAAGATTCATTGGCGAATGCCATGATGACCAAAGTAATGGATGGAAGAGTCTGGATTTAAGAAAACCTGTTACAAAATTTGGTAGGGGCTCAAATGTGAGGTAACAGACTAGACCAGAGTCTTGCATTAAACCTCTGCTTTAATTTTTCCTTCGTTTCTCCTTTCTCATGTTAAGACCTGGTGGAGAACTTCCTGTTAGTGAGGCAGGGTGGGTAATATTTGGGCAAAACCCTGAGTATGAAAGATGTTATCAAGGAGCAGCTTTTTGACTTCTCAAGAAGAGAGACACATGCTCAGTAAATGGGAGATGGGGGATTGAGGAAGAATTCCTGCTGAGATGCAGACAGTACTACCCCATCTGCATTATCCCTGCCAGTTCTGTGGGCGAGACTCACAGAGATGGCACAGCCAAACGGGAAGGAGAGATTGCTGCTCCTCAGTGGCAGGTGAGGGTATCTAGCAGCTTCTTAGCTTGAAAAGCCTCCCAGGTGGTGGGCTGCAAGTGCTGTGGACTTTGGCCACCTCCAGCTATACCTGCCTGTGTGATATTCCTTTCTGAGAAAAACACATTTATTTTTAGTTCTTTTTTTTTTTTGGTGGGACCCTCGCCGGTAGCCAGGGATCGAACTGGCGCTGCAGAGGCTGCGGGCAGCCTCGCAGCCCAGCGCTCAACCGCTGCGCCACCAGGGGAGGCCCTATTTTTAGTTCTTAACTCAATATGTAAACCTATAAAATTGAGTCATATATTCAGGTCCCATGTTAAGCTAATCTGATACTGAACATTTGGATTTAAGATACATTAAAGCAGTGTTTTCATTATAAAAATGTTCTCCAACAGTTTACTTTAAATAGTAACTTTTTTCTGGTGTGCATTAAAATATAATTAAATTTTCAGTTGACTTTACTAGCAACATGTCTATTTTGTAAAGTAGACTCCAACTGCAAAGAAAGTTATTTTCATGCTTTCTAAAGATGCATTGTTCTAAATAATGATTACAATGGAGAAATTAGAAGACACACACAGCTTTTACCCAGCAGGGAGTGTATTTTGAGACTCAATAAATTTAAGCTAATCTGATTAAAAAAAAAAGCACAATTTCTTCTCTATACATAATTGTATCAGTTAGGGATTGCGTTTGGCAGAAAATCCCAGAAAAGCTGACAAATAGTGGTTTAAAAAATTAATGGGATTGTCTAATGCTTCAAAAGTCTGGGAGAAAATAGCGTGAGGATACCATCGAGGAATAAAATTCTTCCTCGCTTGCCGCTGCACGGGCGTAACAAATGACTGTTGTCCTTTTGAGCACTTTGGCGTGAGCGCCAAGCGAAAGAAGGGGGACAGGAGCACCAGTGGATGTTTACGCAGGGTTTCCTTGGACAGAACTGAGCCACAGGCCGCCCTGGAGGAGCGGGAGCTGGAGGCGAGCGCCCAGCTGTCCTGCCTTTATCACCAATGAGCACCAGGGAAGGGTTGGCGCGGTGTTGAGCCGCGCGATTCTAGTCAATGCCTCAATGATGCAGCTACTTGGCGAGAGCAAGGACGACTCAAATTTCAGAGGGCAGAGTGGTCGGCTAGGGTAATGTGCATGCCCCGTGATACTATTTAAATAATTTGGGAAGAAAGTCAGTTCATATAGGAATAAGACCGTAGATGAATATTGAGAACTCGTGAGAGTGAAGGTGGGGAAAGCTGCACCCTTCAGGAGGCCGAGGACGCGGATTTCGGAGATCTCAGCCAGGTGCGCCAAGCTGAGTTGGTCTCAAAAACTTTTTGGGTAACTGGTGTGATCCCCAGAGTTCCTGAGAAGCTCCCCACCTGCTGTGCCCAGCACAATGGCAGGAACATAGTTTGGCCTCCAAAGCAGCTTGGTGCTTACCTGCTTGATAGATGTTGAATTCATAAGACTCTTCGGGCTGTTAAAACCCACATACCAGTGTTCAGTTAGGAAAACAAAAGCCCTCCAGGCATTTCCAATGGAGAGAACGCAATCCAGGAATTGGTCACACCTGTGGTAGAAGAGCTGGGCCGCCACAGCGAGGGTTGTGAGGCAGCACAGGAGTAAACATCAGGAAGATGCTACCACCTCTAGGCTGAAGGGCACAGGAAGCAGCGGCGTTATCAGAGCACAGACGCTGAGGTCGCCTGGCAGGAGCAAGGAAGGGCGTTCCAGTGGTGCTGGTGCTGTGAAGACCTAGTTGCTGTCTTGCAGCACAATGTGGGCGATGTGCCCGACTTTTCCCTTTCTCCTACTCCCAGTCTTCTGCCCGTGCCTCCCGCTGACTGAAGCAAGCCAGGAGCCAGTTGGCTGCAGAGATCGGCCCCAGGGTCAACCTCTCTGTGATGCAGAGCACAGCAGAGAAGTCCAAGAAACTAATGTGAAGGTAAATAGAAAAGGACTCTGTGTGTGTGGTGCTTGAGGATGGAGAAGGATCCTAATGTGGTCTTGTGACCTGTGTATTTGACACAGGTCACACTCCCTGTGTATTTGACACAATCCTGGGGACCTAAGCTTTGACCTGCGAGTCCCATGTACTGGCAGCTTGTGACTGTGAAGTCCAGCCGGTCCCACATGCTGTTACATTTTGCCCTTGCAGGAGGTGAATACAGCCGGGCCTGATATGATCCATGCTTGGCGAGATTACAGTTGTGCCAAGATTTTTGGTCCAGTTTGTCCTTATAAATTAGAAGGAAAGTAGGTAAATTTACAGAGATGAAGGGTACTTTAGATTTAGAGATGATGATTGTTGCAGTTTTCCTTTAAAAAGTTCCAAGTTGATTAGTTTTACTTTTTTATTTATATATATTTTATTTACATCATTGTTCATTTACAATGTTTGCTTCCCGCCCCCCCCCCCCGCACCTCAGGTGTAGTCCCCATAGAATTTCCTTCCCCAATGCACCTGTGCACATCACCACAGTCCCGTGTGCTCCTCTCTCCCTCCCTCCACTCTCTCTCCCTCCTCCCCTGCAGATTAAAGTTTTAATATTGAGTAGGAAACAGGTCTGTAGTGTAAGAGGATTTAATTTTTGAAGAAATTATTATAAACTTGATAATATTGTCCAAAGTTTCCTCCCTGGCTAGGAGAGTGGACGTCTGTGATCATGCAAAGCGCTCCATCCTGTTTTTCACCATTTGTTTTAATGTTTATCACTGGAAAAGTGACTTTTACTGACTTTCTTTATGCTGGGTTATCTGAAGGCAGCAAAACATGATTTTCCTGGTGAACATTCTTTTTTATTTTTTTTAAATTTTATATATTTTTACGTCATTTTTCATTTTTGCACAATGTATGCATTTTCGTCTTGGTTATGGTCCCCATACAATTCCCACCCCCTCTTGTTTTGATCCTACTCCCTCCTCCCCCTTTATAGTGTGTCTCTGGTTTATAGTTGCTTGTTGATTTTGATTTTTACTTATTATAATTAGCCTTTTTCCTGGGGAACATTCTTTAAAAAATTGGAGGTAACATTTGTTTACAACACTGTGATCATACTTCTTCAGGTTTGTGTTACACCACACCCCCCCCACTAAGGCCCCCATAGTCCTCGTGGTGAGCTTTCTGAATGTTTGTTCATCTTTGGGACCTGTTGGGAGTGTGACATTAGAATGTTGAGCCTTGTCAGTATGTTAATTCATTTACAATGTGTTGCAAACTTGCATCCTCAAATTCTGCTTTAAACATCTGTCTTTACATTTAAGAAATTGTAAAAACGGCCTGTCGAGCCTTGTGCTAAGTGAAGTAAGTCAAAGAGAAAGATAAATGTGTGATCTCCCTTATACATGGAATCTAAAAAACCTGAACTTGTAAAAACAGAGAATAGAATGTGGTTACCATGGGTTGGGCGTGGGGAAATTGGGGAGACGTTTAAGAGAACAAACTTGCAACAAGTAGATAAATAAGTCCTGGAGAGCTAATGCACAGCATAGTGATTATAGACAACAATACCGTATTGTAAACCTCAAAGTTGCTAAGAGACTAGATCTTAATTGTTCCCACCACAGAAAAGAGATGATAATTATGTGACAAGATGGAGGTGTTAGCTAACGCTATGATGGTAATCATTCTGCAATATATAATGTATCAAATCAACAGTTGAACACCTCAAACTTACATCATGTTTTATATCAATTATATCTCAATGAAAAAAAAAAAAGACCTATAGTGAATAACAGCAGCGCTGTTTCCAGATCTCCAAAAGACAAATCGCTTAAATGTCCAACTTCTAACCACCAGCACCTGTGGCTCATGGTCTTCGGATGGCCCCCTCTTTTGCTCCTCACGTGCAGAGACGTGGAACTGCCTGGGAACTTGTGTTTCTTGAAGTGGCTTTTAACTGATGGGAGCTAGCGTTCAAAAGCTTCAGTTCTCTTGTCTTTCCAGGCCAGGAGGAGCTCAAACTCCAGAGCCCCCTGCAGGATCAGGCGACAGCAACACTCGGTGGAACTATGCTGGAGCCCCTCCCTGCTTGGGATTCTGCTTCCTGTATGACACATTACTGTAAACCGTAGCAGCTTAAAATAACACAAATATATTGTCTCACACATTTTCTGAGGTCAGGGATTTAGGAGTGACTTACCTGGATGGTTCTGGGTCAAGATCCCTCATGAAGGTTCTGAGTGGTCATCTGAAGCTGGAGAATCTGCTTCCAAGCACACACATGACTATTGGCTGGAGATCTCAGGTCCTTGCCTTGGGGGCCTTTAAGAAGTCTGTTTTAGTGTCCTTAAGATGTTGCTGCGGGATTCCTCCAGAGGTAGAGAGAGAGTGGGCGCACTAGCCCTAGACAAAAGCAGCAGTCTTTATTTTTTTTTATTGAGGTAACATTGGTTTACAACACTGTACATGATTAAGAGGCATAGGACCATCCCCTTCCGGTGTATATTACCACATCCACCACCAAGGCACCCACAGCCCTCCTCCTTGGTCCATTGTGCTATCTTGCTGCTTTGCTCTCCTGCCCTCTGTCTGGTAATGTCAGTTCTGCAGTCTGATTTCTGGGGGGTTGTCAATGGTTTCATTTTATCTGACTTTTTTTTTTTTGCTTCTCTATATTCCACATATAAGTGACACCATACAGTATTTGTTTTTTTCCTTTTGACTTATTTCGCTTAGCATAATCCCCTCCAGCTCCACCCATGTTGTTGCAAATGGCAAGAGTTCTTTTTCTTTTTTATAGCTGCATAGTATTCCACCCTGTATATGTACCACATCTTCCCAACCCACTCATCTGTATTTGGACATGTAGGTTGTTTCCATACCTTGGCTATTGTAAATGGTGCTGTGGTTAACACAAGAGTGCACAGATTCCTTCAAATGAGTGTTTTTACATTCTTCGGGTAGATGCCTAGGAGTGGAATTAGGTCTTTGGTAATAATCTTGGAAATGACACGTCTTTGCCTCTGTCCTCTGCAGTTTCACAGAGATCAATCCTGGTATATTGTCAGTCCTCAAGTTGGCCCCCGCTTACAGTTTCTTTTCCTTCCATGTTTTTGCTTCCTCCTCACCTTGACTACGTTCCCATTTTTCTTTTTTAACACCCTTAATAAAGCACTTATACACTGAATATTATGATCTGCCTCCAGGGACCTATGCCTAAATTCATGCTATTTCTTTGTCTAAAACAGGGGTCAGCAAGCTATAGACCCTGGGCTGAATCCAGCTTACGCTGTTTTTGTACAGCATGCAAGTTAATAATGGTCTTTATATTTTTTAGTGATTGAAAAACTCAAAAGAAAAACCATTTTTCATAATATGTGAAAGTTATATGAAATTCAAATTTTAATGTGTTATTGCATTTGGTGGGAACATATTTGTTATTTTAGCCTGTGAATGCTTTCCTGCTGCAAGAGCAGAGTTATGTTGTTGTGACAGTTGCCACATGGCCTGCAAGGCCTTATTTACTCGCTGCTCTTTACTGAAAGAATTTGCTGACTCTCAGTGTCAAGTTGACCAGCTTTGTGGGCTTTGTTATATTCTGAGTCTTTTCAACGCGTTCGCACCACTATCCTCGACCATCAGTTAAGTTTTTTCAGTGTCTGTAGGTCACTTTTAACTGTTTCCAGTGTCCTTTTGTCACTTCAGGAAGAAATAAAACTAAATTACTTAGGATTTTTAGTACCACTATTGAGTGAGGCAGGGCTTACCTTTCTGCAGTGGGGGTCTGGCGAAAGGAACACACTTCTTGGTTGGTCCATGGAGGTGAGCCGGTGGTCAGATTCCTAAGTTTCTGTGACTTGCTTCTCAGAAGGGGGAATTTTTTTTTTTTTTTTATTGAGTGTCAAACAACTTGGAGAGCAGCCCTTCAAATATCTCTGATATTTTCTTAGCATTCAACCATTTCATGTTGGGAAACTTGCTTAGAGAAACAGATAGAATTTGAATATTGTTGACTTGGGGGATTTTAATGATGATGAAAATGAATTTGGATAAGTTTTTCTTCTCTTTTTTTAAAAAAAACATTTATCTTATTTTAATGTTTCTTCATAAATTATAAAAATACTAAAGTACAGACAAGAAATAATAATGCGGCCAATATTACAAACATCAAATTATAAATTTAAAACATTTTCTGGCTTAAAAATAAATCTGGTAGTTAATGCTGCCCTGCGGGGTCTCAGCTTCTAGTCAGTCTCTGCGTTCCAGACGGCGTTCGCCTTTATCCATTTTCCCAGGTCCTCCAAGCCCACCTCTCCTCCTCCCATCTGTTTCATCAGAAGTCCAGGGCGCCCCCAGGGCCACCTCATCTCCTTCCACCAAAGCTTCTCGGTCCATGCCCCAGCTGCCACGGACGCCACCTCTGTCCCCCCCCACCCACCCAGCCTCCTCTGAACAGTCCACCAACCCTGCCATGGTCCATGGTCACATGCCAGCAGGTCCACCTCTGCCATGGTCATCAACTGGGAGTGGAAAGGGTAGTGGGAGAAAGCCTTCGGGCTTCAGGCCTGACACTGGTTGCACTTTGTTCTCTCTGGTTTCCACAGCCCACAGTGGAGCCCTGCCAGTCTTCAGCTCAGCGTTGGACATTTCCTTCCCTGGATGGTTTCCCTTGGGAATCCCAGGGCCCTCTTGGGGGAAGCCTCTTTTTTCTCCTTCTTGGTCTCCCATGCAACCCACAGATCCTTTAGGAACTGCTGGGTCTCCACAGAGAGGTGGTGGCATCCATCTGCCCTCATGGGGTGGCATACCACCCACATGCTGTTCATTGGAGGCTTCTTTGGAGCAAGAGAAGCTATAAGTTTGCTCCCTTGAAAGTCTTTCCCATCACACCACTCCACGGCAGCCTTGGCAGTCGGCGGGTCTATCCATACTGCTTAAAAACTGCCAGGTCACCGAAAGTCACATTGTCATTTAATACTTGCACACAAATCACACTTTTGTTAGGGCCTTTATCGGGCCTCGATCAAGATAGGGCCCTTCGTCCATGGGTCCACCAGGCCTATTGAAGCCACCTTGTTCTCCAGCGCTGCCCACTCCACTGCCTCCTCCTCCCTACTCCACCTCTGCTCATCTTCCACATTCAAATCTCTCTTCCCTGCCCCAGTTACCAGGGCCACTCAAGCTCCAGTTTTCTCCTGGTGCAGAAAAATCCTCCAGGCTCCTGCCCACAGACACCCCTGTTACTGGGGTGGTCCTGTCGGAATTAGCTCCGCTGCCCATAGCTGCTGCTCTGTTGGCTATATTGACGTGGAGCCTGGCCACATCCAGCGTGGGGCAGGGATAACTAGTGGGCAGCTGCTGCTCAGAGCTGCTTTGTTGACCACAGCTACTCTACTGTTCATAACTGCTTGGCTGCCCGTAGGTGTTCTGATAGCACCTGCTCCGATCATACCTAGCTGGTAGGAGGATAGGATGGTGGTGTGGTGACTGGCTGCATGGCATGGGGTAGCACCCAGGTACCTGAGGACAACTGTTGTCACTCTGTCCATATCCTAGGCTGGGCCTGCTGTAACCCCCATGCTGGACTGTGGTTGACTGGTCTCAGCAGGCTTGTTACCATCCTGTGGTCTTGCAGGTGCAGTGGCTGCTAGAGCCTGTAGGCTGGTTAAGCAAGCTGAGGGCTATAGGCAGACTGAGCTGCATAGGAGGCCTGGAGGTAGTGCCCATCGCAGTGGTGCAATCATTAGCACGGTACCCTTGGACTGGCTGACTGCATGCCTGGGGCCGGTGGGAGTCATCTAACTAGCAGGAGGCTGGCCAAAAGAAGCTTCACAGGTGGTCTGCCCAAAGGTTGCAGCGGTTTGAGCCTGGGCAAAGCTGACAGCAATGGGATGTCCACAGGTTCCATCACTTTGTTGCTGGTATAACTGGGTGGTAGGTATCAGCACTGCAGCCTTGCTGTGCTGCTGCTTGGCTGTAGCTGCTATAATCCATGGATGCCATTTTCTCTCCTTAACAAAGTTTTTCTTTGCATGTCAGGATTGTATGAAGGGGGTAGAAAATCAATTGAAAAATGCTTTATAATTAAAATAAAATATTCATTTTTCATTCTTTCTATCATTATCTTTACCCAGGCTTTTGAGGCAAGCAAGGTAGATTGAATTCCTGTCTTACTGATGAGGAAATGCATAAAGTGATAGATTAAAAGTTAGCTAATTACACAGTGGTGAAGCTGGAGCGAGAATTCAGGCCTCTTGACTTCTAATCCAGTGTTCTTTCCACTAAACCACTTGACTATTTACTGTGTGCCCGGCATTTGTATGAAGCGCAGTGGGAACTTACAGTGAAATAATACTTACAATAGTACTTATATTTAAATGCCACTTTAAACTCCCCCCTCCCACAAACATTTATTTTCTCCGCTGAAATTAGTATATATTAGATTACTCTTGTTCATGCTGTCTTGTTTAGTAGCTGTCAAGTGAATTTCTATACACTTGAATTTTACATTATAATCGATGTAACACAATTGGTATCTAGAGGAAAAACCTTTTATCTGTTAACTCCTCCCTTATTGGTTCCATGTTCCCTAAGAAATAGAGCTAAAGCAAGAAACCCTTTGTAATTTTAGACTTTGACTAATAACTCCATATGCAAAGGATGCTTTAGACATTTTTAAGTTAAAGTGGGGAAAACAGCTTCTTGGTTTGATAGGTCATATGGATTTTAAAAGGACAAGAAATGGCAGTTTTGGTGATACTAGAAAAAGTGTTTTATGTGAGAGCCTCAGGGTAGAAGCTGGTCAATAAGGAAAACAACTTAAAGAGTTTATCTCTGTGAAATTTACCATTTTGAAAGGAGACAAAATCTTTTTTGCATGTGATGCACAAGTGGGGGTATGCTCATTATGTTTGCAACAACATGGACAGCACTGGAAGGGATTATGCTAAGCGAAATAAGTAAGAAGGAAAAAGATAAATATTGGATGGTGTCACTTATATGTGACATATGGAGGAAAAAAGCGTCAGACAAACCCAAACCAAACCCTAGAAATATGACTTTGGAATTGAGATTATAAGAGGGAGGAGGGAGTACAGTAAGAAGGGGACCCAGTGGACGGTGGTGGAAGACTCTGGGTGCCTGGGTTGTGTGTGTGATACTGGGACATGCATCTGAGGACGTGTGAGCCTGTGCTTCTGAATGACACATGCTGTTTTATACCAGTGTTGCTGCAATAAAAAAATTAATTAAAAAATAAGTCGGTATATATTTGGTGCCCAGTACTTTTTTTTAGTAGTGTATGTTAGATATTTAATATCACAAATTTGTTGTGGTTTGATAGCTGTGTACATGCTCAACTAATAAGATATTTATGCCAACCTTTGTATTTGAGCATATTCGTATAGTTTTAATAAAAAAAAATTAGGTCAAAAACAATATAGAAACTCAGAAAGTTGATATAAAGACTGATCTGTGACCTACCTGTGGGCGTTTACTGTAGCTAACATTTTCCTGTGTCCATCTAGGCACTTTTTCCCTTTGGACTATGTTGTGTACACTTGTGTGAGTCCTTCAGGTGTGGGGACTAGCTTCTAGCACACAGACCAAGTTGGAGACTGGGAAGGAAGGCTGTAATACCTTCCTCCCTTTTGTGAGTAAGTGGTTCAGCTCTTGTCTCACTGGACGTACTTCCTCGCTGAAGACAGCGTCACGTCATGTGTCCCTGTTTTATGCTGACAAATCATCCTCGTTGTTCTTATTAGGGTTATGAGTTGTACGAGATGACTAGAGAGGTATTTTTTTTCCCTGATGCCACGGGACCACTTTTTTGACTGACACTCCTGAAAAGAGAAGAAAGCAAGTCTTTTTAATTTGCCTTTAATCCTGCTCACATATTCTGTTGATGCATTTTGAACATCTTGTATTTTCATAGTGAGTCATTTAAAAGAGAGATTTTCATGGACTTTTCCAGAGTGAATGGCAAATCCTTTCCTTTGTAGTGGCTTCCTTTTTTAACTGCTAATTTTCTCTTATGGTGCCCTATAAATACTCATTGTATTTAAATTTTTTTTTTCATAGAAAATCTGATTGAATCTTAAGGGGGACACCCACACACACCCACACACACACACCCCTTTATCTGGTTTGGAGACCGAGGACTGAGATTCCTAATGAGTAACTCCTTGAGGTCTGTGTTTTTTTTTTTTTTAAATAATACTGTATCTCTCATGTATGAGATTAGCAGATTTTCTCTCCCCCACGCTCAACCCTTCTATGAACTTTCATGGAGATTAAGTCTGTCTTTCCTGTTTGTGAGTACCTCATTGAAGATCAGTTCCCCAGTAGTGTGACAAGGATTTTACTGCAATGCGCAAAGAATACGGTGGCAACGTTTGAAAAACTTGGGGCAATAATTATGGATAATTATACATGAGAAAACCTCAGATATGTCCTTAGCCCTTTGAGGTATAGATGGAAGGTCTCCAATAGTTTCTATTATACCCCCATAAGGCTTAGTGTCAGCATGACTTACAAGTGCCATTTTCTTTGGCTAGCATTTCCTCCTCCTCTTGCTAGTGGTCTTACATAGTTCCCATCACCAGGAAAGAAATATCGAAAGACAAATGTTTGAATTCACATACTAATTTAGTGAAGCTAGATGAAGACTCAAATGAATGTTTGTTTGATGTTAGTCTTTTAGGGTTGCCAAGCCATCTGCCTCATTCAGCAATGGTCTCATTATTTTTCAAGCTTATTCTGCATTTTGTTTATAGATTTATTTAATGGATTTTTCAGTTGCCATTTGCCAGTTATGCTCCCTCTTTCAGAGAGCACCCACCATAAGAAATGATCTGTGGTGGTCTTGCTGCATCCTGATAATGTCAGTAGGACTGGGGTGGAGTCAGTTGGAAAGGTGAGGTTGCCATTTGAGATGGAGACATCTTTCAAGGAAGAGAATTGACAGTTTACTTGGGGAAAGGAGCTTTCCAACAGTGATTCTGTTTAACATGTGTAGGTTGTAATAGCTTGTGAGTCCAATTCTGTAGAGTTAGTTTCAGTTGCTAACATTTTATTGATGCATTAGCTTTCTCAGCTCTGGGTCCTCTTACAGCTTAATGGTTAACATCTTAATCTACATGAGCATTTAACTCAGTGCAGATTGCTAGAATCAAAACAATTATTTTTGTCCTCTACAGAATTCTTTAAAATATACTTTTATTAATATTTCCTTATAGTCTTTTACTTCTAAAATATATTAAGATAGATGATATGGAATAAATCCGAAAACCTGGATAATTACAAGAAAGAGATAAGATCCCTAAAGTTAGAGAAGTTAATTAAAAAACAATAAATTGAAATTATATAATTAATAGCATAAATTTGGAGGTTAGGGATCTGTCACAAACATTTGATCAACTTATTTCCAAAAAGTTTTCAATATAAATTGTTGAAATAAATTTAGTGACCTCATTAGAGCCTTGTGTATAAGGTAGAAGTGAAGTAACAAATTAGATGACTTCCAGAAGGAGGGAGGGGTGCTCCTTCCTTTACCCCTCTTCCTGGAGGAGGCCAGACAGGAATTCATTTCTCCCTTTGGGAAAGGGATGGAAATGCTGGAAAGTTGCCCTCCTCTGATGCCCTCCTCTGCTGTCTTCACTCTGGTCAGCTTAGGGAGGCAAAGTTAATTGGGAATGGAGAAGGTCGTTTTCTAGTTATTTTGTTTGAGTGCAGTGGTGTTTTGGTTTAACAATTTCCACCTCAAAATTCAGATATTTCTGGAGGCTATTAAGTTTCAACATCATCTACATTTATGGTGTATCAGAGAGAAATGATCTTGAATCCAAGGACTCTTTGGAGGAAGGCTAGCCACTGAGTTGTTTCCTGCAAATTGGGGCTTTGAGTAGTCACAGATCACTATAAGGGCAGACTGGGCAACAGAGTCAGAAGTAAAGTTGATTCAGAGAGAAAGAAGGAAAAACTTTCAAGAAGAATCTACTCTGCACTTTTGCCTTTGGCCTTGGAGATGGATCAGACCTGTGGTTACTCTGGTGCTATATTGAGAATCTGCTCAGTGAGGTCCTTCAAATATTGCCCAAAGGCCTCTCTGCCTTCTACTGAGTCAAATGAGCCAGGTCGTCAGGCTCCCTATACAGAACTGCTCAGAAAACCAGGTGCTAAAAACCCAGCCACTGGTTGTTGGCTGTATTTCCTGGGAATAGAGTCTAGCAGTTTCTAAACCAAAAGATCCTAAATTGGAAGGGTGTCAGTGATCCACATGCTACTTAGCCTCTTTCACTTTGGAAGCCCCAGATGACCTGCTTACTGCATCATTCACATAGGCACCTGTTTAACAACTCAACTCCTGATGGATGGAGAGCATCTGTGTTTTGACATAGACTGAATAGACTCAGTGCCACTTACATCCTCTCGCAAAACCCGCAACACCACTACCACTGAGAGTGCAGCGGGGACACTGCAGGGCTTGCAGTTCGTTGGGTGGCAACACTAGTGCCAAACAATGTAGTATGTGGACTAGGGGGCACAGCAGAGGTTACACTGCCTAAGGCCATGCTTGTCTTGCCCCACTTTCTAGCTCTTTCTCACATTGCAGTTTTTATTCCCCTTGCAGATGGATGCATACACAGAGATAACATTTTCTGAGTTTAGGGAAGAAAAGAGTGTCACTTGAGGGATTGTGGGAAAAAAAAAATAGCAGGTCTTATAACTCCTGAGTCCTAAGCAGTGCTCTAAGGACAGAAAATGGACCTAGTTTTCCATGTGCTTTGTGTTTTTGTTCTGGACGTTTATATAAATACATATAAATGGACTCTGTAAGGGATTATGTGTCCCTACATTTTTTTTTATTTTTGTAAGAGTAAACAATAAATTAAAGAATTGAAGGCAGTTTTCAGACTATTTTTCTTCATGTCTATATTATATCCATATCTGTGTTCAGGATTCCGTATCCCGAGATGGTGGAGGGAGGAAGAACTACCAGGTGCTGCACCCTCTAGCAGAATAAATCTCTAGGATCTTTAACTCTTTAAACTGAGAAAGTAAGGATTTAATCTCACACTTAATCTTTTCAAGCATTTAGGTCAAAGTTTGATAAGCAACTGAGAATTTTCGTAAAGAGGTTCTGCTCGACGAAGGCTATTGACCATCCACCCCTGGATAAAATTCAATTTAGCTGGATGAAAAACAGGTTTTAGCCCAATGGCTGAAGATAATTGCATTCTTGAAGAACTATAAATTATTCTGTGTGAAAATGTGGTTCCTGGGGAACACAGAGGGGTGCTTCGAAAGTCGACTATCAGATAGATGTATAGATTGAGCATCAGGATTTTAGATATCCTCAGGCTATATGACTTTAGTAAATAATGTGATCCCTATTATTCTCAGTTTTCTCTCTGCATTCCCCTTTTTTGGGCCACCAGTCCCTGGCCCTCTGTGCCCTGACCTGAGTCCGGGAGGCTGACCACCAAAGTCCACGTCCCTTAAGCTGCTTTTCCGGTTGGCCTGTTGGGTTAGTCAATGGGAGATGCCATTAGAAAATTGGGGAGGGGAGCAGAAAACTAGTGTTTCCAAGTTTGGGACTCTGATTTGGTCCCTGGGCCATTCTTTTATGACCACAACTCCTGCAAGACAAGTCTCTCCTTCACAGCTTCATGTCTTGCTGGGTCCCTCTAATACCATCACCACCTCCCTTATGCCTTTAGAAATTAGAGGGGCAAACCACTACCCGTTATAGCCAGTGTCTGGGTGTTTCAGCACTCCTTGCTTATTTTATTCACCTTTCACTTTTGGAAGTCTGTTGAGCTACTTGACTTGACTATTCTCTAGCTGCCACCTTAATAGATATAAATGTGAAGTACTATGTTTAAGAAGATGTGAATTAGAGCCAGATTTGATAAAACTGCATCCTGGGCCCCTAGTTTTTTTGGGTCTAGTGTGCTATCTATGTAAATCCCTGCCTATTTGTGTTACTCTTAAAGCTTTTGGAGTAAAGGCTTTGTGATTTGAGCAACTATGAATGCATTTGTTATCTTGACAGGCCTTGGCTAGTGCTTCTATCTATGGTATGAAAGCCTTGCAAGGAGGAACATGCTCTGGAGAGTGCTGTCCAGTCCAAATCCAAGTTGCACTGTAACCCTAGTCCAGTGTAATAGTGTGGCACATGCAAGGGTGGCAAACCAGGAGAGAAATTTACTGGCACGAGAGACAATGTGGATTACCACTGTAGAAGAATTTCTTGAGTTCTTTTTATATCCTGCTACTTTACTAAACTGGTTTATTAACTTAGTTTTTCTGTGGAGTTTTTAGAGTTCTCTATATTATCATGTCATCTGCAAATAGTGATAGTTTCACTGTTTCTTTCCCTGTTTGGATTCCTTGTATGTCTTTCTCTTGTGTTATTGCTCTAAGACTTCCAGTATTATATTGAAAAGCAATGGCTAGAATGGATATCCTTATTTTGTTCCTGATCTTAAAGGCTTTCAGCTTTTCAACATTGAGGATAATACTGGCTGTGGAACATACTAAGGTATGTTCCTTTTATCCCGGGAATTTTGAGGGCCTTCATCATTAACAGATGTTGAACTTTGTCAGATCCTTTGTCAGCTCTATTGATATGCTCAAATGCTTTTTATTTTTTCTTTTTGTTGATGTGTTGGACTACATTAATTGATTTTCAGATGTTGAATCATTCTTGTATCCTGGGAATAAATCCCACATGATGGTGGTGTATTATCCTTTTGATGCATTGTTGGATTCTGTTTGCTAGGATTTTTTTTTAAGGATTTATTTATTTATTCATACAAGAGCTGGGGTACAGGCCAGAGGTGTGGGGGGGGGGGTGAGGATTCACCAGAGACAGAGTGGGGAGCAGAACAGGCAGACCGACCAAAATACACTGCTGAGGAGAGCAGTGGGCCAGCCAGGAGAGGTCTGCTGCGCCAAGTGGGTTGCTCCCTGGCTGGCTGGGGATCTAACTTGTGCTGCAGAGGCTTCGGACAGCTTCATAGGTTGCGTCTTAACCCCCTGCACCACCAGGGAGGCCTGTTTGCTAGGATTTTATTAAGGATTTTTGCATCAGTGTTCATTAGGCAGATTAGCCTGTAGTTTTCTTTTTTGTGTGTGTGTTGTCTTTGTTTGGTTTTGGTGATAGTGCAATGTTGGCCTCCTGAAATGTATTTGGTAATATTTCTTCCTTCTCAATTTTAGAAAATGTTTTTGTAGGATAGGCACTAGTTCATTTCTGAACATTTGGTAGAATTCATTCGTGAAGTTATCTGGTCCTGGGCTTTTGTTTTTGTGGAAGGTTTTGATTATATCCAATTTCAGTGCTTGTAATTGGTCTGTTTAGGTGTTCCCTTTCTTCTTAATCTAGTTGGATGATTATATTATTCTAGAAATTTGTCCATCTCTTCTAGATTGTTGAACTTGTTTGCATATAACTTCATAGTAATCTCTGATTACTCTTTTGATTTCTGCTGTGTCGTAATTTCTCCTCTTTCGTTCATTATCCTATTTATTTGTGTTTTCTCTCGTTTTTTTTTCTTGTGAGCCTGGCAAGAGGTTTGTTGATTTTATTTTTTTGAAGAACCAACTTTTGTTTTTGGTGCTATTTTGGATTTTTTATTTAATTGTTTATATATATCTTACATCATAGTTCACATTTTTACAATGTTTGCTTTCTTTTCTCAGGTGTAGTCTCCATGGAATTTCCACCACCAAGTCACCTATGCACCATCATCATAGTACCTTGTGCTTTTCCCTACCTCTCCCTTCCCCTCCCCAGCAGAATGTCTCTGATTTATCATTGTCTGTTTATTTTGTTTCGTTGTTTTGTGTTTTTTATTGTTATTTTTCCCCTGATTCTTTGTTTGGTTCCCCTATATTCCCACTATTAGTGAAACCATCTGATATTTTTCTTTTTCCTGGACTTATTTCACTGAGCACAATCCCTTCTAGCTCCATCCATGTTGCTATGAATGGCATTAGTTTATCTTCTTTGATTGCTGAATAGTATTCCATTGTGTATATACCACATCTTTTTGATCCAATCACCTATTTTTGGGCATTTGGGTTGTTTCCAAATCTTACCTTTTATAAATAGTGCTGCAGTAAACACAGGGGTGCAGGTATCCTTTTAAATTAATGTTTTTTGTGTCCTTTGGATAGATCCCTACGAGTGGAATTGCTGAGTCATATGGTAGCTCCATTTTTAGTAGTCGGAGGAACCTCCACACAGGTTTCCATAGTGGTTGGACCAGTTTGCACTCCACCAGAAGTGCAGGAGAATTTCTTTTTCACCACATCCTCGCCAATATTTGTTGTTGCTAGTTTTTTTAAACATGAGCCATCCTCAGTGGTGTAAGGTGGTATCTCATTGTGGTTTTGATTTGCATTTACCTGATTACAAGTGATGTTGAACATTTTTTCATATGCCTGTTGGCCATTTTCCTTTGCACTTTGGAGAAATGTCTTTTTAGCTCTTCTGCCCATTTTTTGACTGGATTGTTTACTTTGTTTTTGTTGAGTTATGTGAGTTCTTTGTATATCTCTGTGATCAATCCCTTATCAATTGTGTGGAGTGCAAAAATCTCCCAATCAGTAGGGTGTCTCTTTGTTTTGGCTAATGTTTCTTTTTAGTTTGATGTAATCCCAGCCATTTAGCTTTTCCTTCACTTTCTTTGCTTTGGGGGATGAGTCTTAAAGATGTTACTGAGATGTATGTCTTATAGTGTTTTACCTATATATTTTTCTATATATTTTATGGTTTCAGGTCTTTTTTTTTAAGATTTATTTTTTTATTTATACAAGCACTGGGTACAGTCAGAAGCACAGGAGGGTGGAGAATTCACCAGAGCCAGAGGGGATAGCAGAGCAGGCAGAATGATGAAGCATACTGCTGAGGGGAGCAGCGGGCGGCAGGAGAGGTCTGTGCGCCATGTGGGACCCTCGCCCGGCAGCCGGGGATCGAACCGGTGCTGCAGAGGCTGCGGGCAGCTTCGCAACCCAGCGCTCAACCACTGTGCCACCAGGGAGGCCCTGGATTCAGGTCTTATGTTCAATTCTTTTATCCATTTTGAGTTGATTTTTGTTCATGGTGTGACATAGTGGTCTTTTAATTATTATGGCTTTGTACTCTTAATTATTATGGCTTTGTAGTATAGCTTGAAGTCTGGGAGTTTGATGCCTCTATTCTACTTCATTTTAGTCGGGAGTGCTTTCCTACCTGTTTTTTTTTTTTTCCAATGCTTAAAATTTAAGGTACAATTTACATTCAATAAACTTCAGCCTTGTGATTGAGTTTTGACTAAACTCTGTGAGGACAGACATGCAGTCATATAACCTCCATTGCAATCAAGATACAAAATAGCTCCAAATAATCACCACCCTTTCCACACCCCACCCCACCTGTTTGTGGTTAGCCCCTCCTATACCTACAACATCTGTCAACCACTGATGTATTTTATGTCATTATCATTTGCTCTTTTCCAAAATGGAATCATACAGTATTTAGCTTTTGATTTTGGCTTCTCTCACATAGCATAATGCATGCGAGTTTCATACATGTTTCTGCACAGATTAGTACTTTGTTCCATTTTATTATTGACCAGTATTCCATTCAGTTTATGTACCACAGCATACTCACCTATCCTGCATCTCCCAGTGGACGGAATTTTGATTGTTTCTAGTTTTTGGATATTATGAATAAAACTACCATAAACAGTCATGCACAGATTTTTATGTGAACATAAATTTTCATTTCATCTAGGAGAAGGATTACTAAGCTATATAGTAAATGAATATCTCACGTTGTAGGAAACTGCCAACCTGTTTCCCAAAATGTGTGTATCATTTTTGTGTCCCTACAGTTATTTACCTTGTATTTATATCAAGCAAAACACATCAGAATCATACAAATAAATATTTTCTTAAAATACATTTTAAACAAATGATTTGATAAAAATAGCTATATATTTTCTTAATTTCATGATTGGCAAATACTAAAATGAGTTTTCTTAACATTAGATTTTACTCTGAGAAGACTCCACCTACTGAAAGGCTTTTGGGATAGCCAGGACATAAGGCAGGTGATGAGTAAGCTGAAAAATAGCCAAAGAGCTGTTGAAAACAAATACCTATTTTCCTGCTTTTAGTGGAAATGACCTTCCCTAATGATTAGGAAGAGACAACACTTTGCGTTCTTCTTACTGTAAGAAATAGAAAAGACAGAGAATAAGGGAAACTATGATGGGACAAGGAATCCCTCTGGCAGTTGTCAGATTTTGGATGCTTAGAATGCGGTTGGTGCCCACCTTGTTGGTTTCTTCATTTGAAACATCCTATTGATTTTGCTATTGTTGAGCTTCAAGGCCAGGGAAATGGATAGTGCATGTTAACAACAAACTACAACAGTCTCCCCTTCCTGCAACCTGCCGCTGCTGACTGTGTAGGGGGCAGCTGCCTTCTAGATGGGAATAATTGATTTTTCAACTGGCACCCTGGCGTCAGTCATTTTCATCAGTCAGCAGGAGAGGACATTCTGCAGCTTTTGATGGTCCCTGGCTCTGAGCATGTGGTATCTTTGCATAAGAAGGCCTGTGATGCAGTGACTGTTAATTGCCTGCACTTAAAAGTGAGTTTTCCTGGTTTCTCCACTTGTCTCCTCAAATCCATTCAAAAGTTTATATTACTGGGCTGTTTTCTCCTCAACTTGAATGGGATTGACTGATGACCTCTCTTGTCATCTTTCGTTATTTCAGCTCTCAGATAGCTGGTGGTTAGAAAGCTGACTAGGTCAGGGGTAAGTGTTGGAGGCCATGAGCTAATGACCCCAGGGTAGTTCTGAGTATCAAACAGTCCTTACTGTACAACCAGTAATGTTCTCCTCATGTTCCTAGCAAAATCAATCACATAGATTGATAAGGCAAGTATCATAGTATTTCTTTATAGTATTTCTTTATAAATTTGAGTTTGGTACAATCAAAAGATTTGTTTGTAAAATTTTAGGGAATTTTCATTCCAACAGTGTCATTTTTCATTAGGTATAAATGACAGAATAGTGGATAGATATTAGTCTGGAACAGAGTGTTGAAAAGCATGGCTACAATGTTTTGTAGTTCATCCCATCAAAAAGTGGAGTCTGTTGCCCCACCGCTTGTGTCTGAGTTTTCCAGGTAACTTGCTTTGACCAGTAAAAATGTGTTCTGTCAGTTACGGAGATATTATCTTCTTTGAGTACTTCCTTGCGGTCACTATTTCTTGAAGAAGTCCTGAGTGTAAGACCACGTGGAGGGAGAGACCCAACTGTGTCCCCTGCCCCTGTTGAGCTCAGTCCCCAGCTGTATAATTGAATCTAGGAGATTCAATTATAGCTGTATAATTGAATTGTATAATTCAAATATAGCTGTATAATTGAATCTAGGAGAAATAGCAGAAGGATCACCTAGTCAATCTGCAGAATTGTGAGAAATAATAAATTGTTTTAAACCTTTGAGTTTTGGGGTCGTTGGCTTGCAATAGTAAATTGAGTACAAAGTTGTGGAAAATTTTCATTTCAGCTGTACATATTCGTTTTCATTAAGACTACTGTGGCAATACCAGCAACTGATGTTTTCAATAGCAAATATTTTATTTCTTACAGTTCTGGATGGTAGGAAGTCCAAGATCAAGATACCAGCAGGTTTGGTGTCTAGTAAGAGCCTGCTTCCTCCAGGTTTATTGGTTGTTTATTGGTTGTTTTTTCTCTGTGTCCTCACTTGGTGGAAGGGGTAAAGTTGCTCTGTGGGGTCTGTTTTATCAGGGCATTAATCCCATTCCTGAGGGCTCTGCTCTCCTAATCTAATCCCTCCCAATGTCTCTACCTCCAAATGCTATCACCTTGGGAATTAGGTTTCAACATATGAATTTGGAGAGGGGGCCCATTCAGCCTATACCAGGAGGACATCCTATATTTAAAATGGCACATTTGTCAACTACAAAACTTAGTGACTTTAAACAAATGTGATTATTTATCATACCTCTGATCATTTGGATGCCTCTTCTGGTCTGGGTCAGCCTGGCCAGGGCTGTGTGGTCTATTATGGTCTCATTCACTTGCCTGACATTTGGTTTGATGTTGTCTGGGATACCATAGATAACTTGGGCACATGTCATTATCCAACATGCTAGTTAGCCTAGGCTTATTCACATGTAGTTTTCAGGGTTCCCAAGGGTGGCAAAATAGTCCAAACTCCAGTATTCAAGTACTTTTCAAGTCTTTGCTGGCATTACATTTGCTAACGTCTCATTGACCAAAGCAAATCACATGCATCGCTCAGATTTCAAGGGATGGAGGAGTGGATCCCATCTGTTGATAGAGGGTGTAAAGTCACATTGCAAAGGGGCATCAATATGGAACTGGACAGTACTTAATGGCTGTTTTTGCAATCTACCCTAATGTATGAGGTTATGTGCTTGAGTCTTGACCACTGCTACCTCCTTTCTCACTGAGTAGTCAGTGTATCTTAATTTCCTGAACAGAATTCCTTTGGAAAAGCCATTTTCCCCCTCTTAATAAGGTTGATAATTCCATATTTTACTTCAAATCTATTATTAGTTAATTTTAGAAAATATTATCAAATGAAGACAAGCATTAAGAAGAGAATAAAAATAATGTCTAATTTTACCACTCAGAGATAACTATTGTTTTCCTTTTACTTATGTAAGGATTTAATGTTATAAAGATTAAGAAATATGCTCATATATATATCCTAGTATTGTGGTTGCATAAAATCTACCTATATGCAATAAAATGTGATCACAAACCTTTATGGATTCATTGTTTTAAAATACTTGTGGCCATCTTTTTGTAGAACAGGGCCATAGGCAATCTTTTAATGTATTAGGGTACTATTAAACAAAAGACCCCCAAATGCAGTGGCTTAAGTAAGACATATACCATAGATAAGGTGCCTATTTTTCTCTCAGGTGAAAGTCCAAAGCTAGCTGGGTAGTTCAGGGTGTATAGATAGTTCTAATCTACCAGATCGTTCAGTGACCCTGGTTAGAAAGTCAAGTTTGCTCTCTGATTTGTGGCTTATAGATCTTGGTCCAAGGTGGCTATTTTTCAGATGGAAAAGGGTGAAAGAAGTAATTCCTGGAATCGTCTTCATCTCTGAGATGATCTGGAAGTTACACCTGACTTTCTCTTATATTGCAACAGCCTAAACTTAGTCAAGCAGCTACACCTAGCTGTGAGGGTGTAGGTATAACAGATAACTTAGAGAATCTGATACCAAGAGAAAGAAAGAGAAAAAGGATATGGGGGGATACTTAGCAATGGCTATTAAATTAACCAAATTGTATTTATCTAGCCCTACTATGGTGCATATCTTTTCCTTTTTCTGCCCTGTGTCCATTCCTTTCTTTAGGATAATAGCACTTCAATTTTCCTTTGGAAAACTCTAAGACCAGGACATTTGGATTGGACCAGTATGCCCCTCTCTTTCTGCACTACACTCCCCCTTACTGCAGAGATGCCTATGTGACCTTGTCCTGATTGGTGGAACTCAAACCTGATTGCTTTTATTGGGAATATTGAGAAGGTAAACCTTTCTTTTTCTTTCTGCTGGAACAATTGAGCTGTAGGAATGAAAGACAGCAAAGAACCCTTTTGGGGAGCTGAAAATGGAAAGAAAAAGATGGAGACTTGAAAACACTGTTTGAGTCCCTGGTTCAAGCCATTCCTGAAGCTGGAATCTCCTTGGACTTTTTAATGACATAATTCAAAATCCTATTTTTGTTGTAAGTCATCTTGTATTAGATTTCTGTCACAACAGAAAGATTTCAGGTTAATTCACCCACAATAATCCTTCATAAACTATTTCTTTTAGGTCTCATAGCTTTTCTGTCTAGGAGTGTTTGAATTAAAATTCTGTTTTCTAAGTCCAAGTCTGCCACCCACCTCCCAATAGGGCCACACTGACAAATTTTTTTTTGTTTTTTCCAATCTTCCTATTTTTGGTGGAAGGGTATCACAGGTTCTGATATTAGGCCTTAAGGGTCACAAACTATTACAGGATTTCTCTCGTCCTCTAATTCTTACATTTCTCTTTAACCTTCCACCTAATATACAAATGTAAAAAAGAGCATAGAAATTGTAGAGAGGGGGCAGGAGATTGTCATGGCAGTAGAGGAAGAAGAACTTAAATATAAATTTAAAAATTATTTGCATTGTTAGCTTTGTTCCAACTCCCCCATGGCAATGATTAGGTGGTACAATTGGTCCAAAGAGTCGCTGCAAACTGAAAATTTTCAGTAAAAGTGTTGCTACAGGTATTGTGAGCTGCATGAATAGGATGTTTAGAGGGAGGCCAGTGGTATCCAGCAGAGACCAAGCTATTTGAGTGTCATTAAATTCATTATATGGTTTTTTTGTGTTGCTTTCACTTTTATCCCATCTCCTAACAATTTAGGGGTTAAGGCCAACCATTTCCCTATGCCTAAATTTCTTTTTGTAATGTACCTACCAGCACTATGGCATGCAGAAATGCTGTTGATTGATTACTAAGTTATGAAAGAAATTACTACAGTATCTACTATGCCTTCCATTATAGGAACTGATTTTGAATCTCCAATATAAGGCTATTTATGGAATTCAGAACATTACAAATAATTAAGGAAATCTCAGAATAGGTTATTTCCTTTCCTTTTCCTAAAATTTTTGTACTTTAATCTTTCTAGATCCACATATAAAATTAATGTTCCTGGGGTGGGAAGGCCAGTTAGATAGTGATACTGATCTCTCTCTGATAGGAAATCTTAGAATTTAATAAAAATTATTATTGTTTATAAAAGTGGGGGTCATAGTGGTGAAGCTCAGAGGTCATCAAATTATTCGTATTACTACACATCCATTATGAATGGTGTACATTTCTGACCACGTGACATACTGTTGGCTGTCTCCAACAATTCCCTTGAATTGGGTAGTGGGTGAGGAGAAGGGGTGGTATAGATAATGAACATCTCCTTTAGACTGGCTAAAACTCTTGGACTCTATTATTTGACATGCACCAGGAGATCTCCTCTTGGCAATATTTTGAATATACTTGAGGCTTTATCGTCATGAATTATTTTGACCAGTGTCGGTGAATTTCAGCACTATATGAGCATATTACAGTCATATTTTAAAAAGATGTTGCTCCCTATCCCCATAACAGATCTTTTAGCTGACTTTTTATTATTTTCCCTTGTTATTGTGTCTCTGCAGGAACCATATTGGAGAAAATCAGCAGATCAACAGAATACTGCTGGTGTACTAGAGCTTTTGTTTGTGCCCATGTGCCAGTGTAAACATGAGCAGCATTTCATTCACCCCCCCAGTGCTCATTATTTGAAGCCATTTCCACAGCATGGTATCCCGCAATACTAAGGAAAAGTTGAGTCCAATATTACTTGACTGAAAATGAGAATAAAAGAGCCCATTCTTAGTGGAGAGAAAATTTGTCCACGTTCAAACTGAAGGAAATCATGACAAATGGGTCACACTCATACATATTTTTATTATTGTAAAACCCAAGCAGAGTGATTCATTGGACTATAGTACATACTCAGTCCTTGATTTTTTTTTTCTGCATTTATCATGATGACTTTTCTGTGAATTTCCTCGTAGTTTATTTTCATTTTTATTGGGGTCATTCTTAGAGTTAAAAAATCTCATTAACATTCACCAAAACTTACATTTCACACAAGTGACTCTTTTTCATTTTATTGGCAAGTCTTATTCCTAATGGTCCTAAAGAAATACAATAGGATGAAAATGAATAATAGGATTCAACAAACAATTGTCCACCCATGTGGAGATGATATTCTTTTTTTTTTTTTTCAAAAAAAGCCCTTTTTGGGGTTGCAAAATGAATTTGATAGGTCAGCCCACATGTAGCCATTTTATTGTTTCCACTCAGCCAATAAGAATCACAGCAGGTGGGAAATTCTTTCAGTTATCCAATCAAAACCTTCAATGTTTGATACCATCATAACCCTTTTTAAGGAGAAGAATTATGTGCATTAAATTGGCTTGTAGTTGGGTGTGAGTGTTAAGAGCAGAGTGAGATCTGTGTTTGAAAGCTGTTAGCACTAAGAATGGTCCAAATAGAAGTTAACTACCTCCTTTTTCAGGAAAATAATAGCTATTATTTTTGCAATGATGATGTTCTCTTTCAGTTCTAACTTCTGAAATTGACATTCTTACTATATATGCAGCTCAAAAAACTTTTATTGTGAGTATACTATGCTCAGCACTGTAATGGGCTATATAAATATTTATAAAATTTCTTATTCTTCTAACAGTCTTGCATATTGTTGCCCCATTTTATAGAGGAAAAGTACCACTGAGGCTTGGAGAGATTAGCTTAGTATCATGAGCTGGTAAGTGACAAACTAGGATTTGCCTCAAGTCTACCAAATATTAAAACCCCTTTTTTTTTTCAACCTCAAATTACCTCTGTAATCATGCAAAATACGCATTATTCCCAAAGAGAAGCTCTTCATTTTGGCAGTGACTCAAGTATCCATTTTAGTGGAAAACATTTTGTGGGAGTCAGAAGAAGGTAAAAGAAACACAAGACACTCTGCCATTGGTATTCTACAGAGTTTCTCTGTTGATTTCACTCCCAGTTTAGAATATTGCATTTAATTACCTGTCAAACATATATCTTAACTTTCTGGAGGCAGGAGGGTCAGCCCAATTAGTGTTGTTATTTTTCCGTTTAGTTTTCTGAATATACTTAATGCATTTTAAATCTGTCCTCAACAATAAAAATTTCAAGTAGAGAGCTGTTTAAGAGTAAATCTTTTAACCCTGAAAATCTTGAAGTAAATTAATTTAATTTTCTACCAAATTGGAGAATCACTAAAAACATCGAAAGTTAAGACATTTGATCCTCTTTATTTATCTTCCAGAGTAAACAACTATGATTTCCAAATCCTTTAGGCCATGTTCTGTGCTTCCTTAGTAGAATCTGGGGATATTAGTTTTTTTGTAGAAATAATTATAAATTCAAAGTTAAAAAAAAAGTCCAAGACCTTTGTAATTTTCTTTTTTAAAGTAGATTGTTATTCTGTAGACTGTTTCCTTCTGGCTCTGTCCTTGCATCTCTATGTCATACTTTCTAAAGGAAGACTATTGTTTATATCCTTGAAGGTCACTGGGGAAGGAGGGAGACTCGGTTTAGCTGGCTAGAATATAATGCCGATGAGGCCAAGGCAATACAATTATGTTAGAAACCAGTTATGATTTTTGGCTTGTTTAGCAGATTTTTTTTCCAACTGGAACATTTAGACTTCTAATGAACATGACCTTTACCATGGTTTGTAGCTTCTACGAAGGAGAAAGATCTCATTAGATATTAGCTGTCTGTACTCGGGGCACTGCAGTTTACAAGCTGTCTACAACTTATTTGATGACTTCATTATTTCACTTAAAAAAATGAGGGTTTTTACTTTATCTCTAGAAAATTATGTACCTCTTATCTGCTGAATACGTCAAACACTCTCTTCAAGCACTCCCAAACCAAATGTTGGTTACTTCAGTGAATTTTTTGAATAAGCCCTGGGAATTGGTCCAGACACGTGGTTCCATTTACCATCCTATTAATTATTGCCCTGAAATCTAACATTTTCTGAAATAGGAATTCAATTTCCTAAGTATTAGACATCATGTTGGACTTTTTAATGCAAAAGTTTTGCTGACAGTTCAGCTCTTTGTGATTGGGATAAGTTCAGTTGCACTCCTGAAATTCATAATGTGAATATAATAAAGTTATCGCTTTCAAAGTTGTGTTCAAGGTCATTATCTACCTGACTCTCAAAACAACCTTGTGAGGTCAGTGGAGCAGATACTTTTATATCCTATTTAAGGAAGTAGAAGCAGAATTAGGTGTGTAGAGACTTGTTTAATGCTTACGCTAAATCTGACAGTTCATCCAGTGTTTCCCCAGTTTCAATACATTTTGATAAAATCCTTCTTGTGAGTTATATTCATAGTGATTGTGTTAGGTGACACTGTTAGCGAATATAAGGTGAACTATAATAAACATTTCATTGGTAGCTAATTAAAACCCTCATCTAATGTCAAGTCCCCAAAGGAGTGAGGAATATTCACTCCTTAAGGAATCTCACACCCTTGAATACTTAAGAGATCAATGTTTTCAAGAACATTGAAGGTATTATATTCCAGAGTCAAAGTTCTTGTTAACTTCTTCTGGTAGTCTTTGGTCTCTTACTATTTGATGTATAAATTCTTTTTTTAAATTGAAGTATAATGTAGTTTCATAATGATTTGAAATTGGTATACATTTTGAAATGACTATCACAGTAAGTCTTTACTGTCTTAGCAGTCTTTTTTTCCATTTATTTAGGCAATCTTTAATGTTTTTTCAATGAAATTTTGTAATTAAAAATATTTTATATAATTCTTACGTCATTTTTCATTTTTGTACAATGTATGCATTTTCATTTTGGTTATATTCCCCCATACAATTGCACCCCCCCCACTTATTTTGACCCTAGTCCTACCTCTCCCTGCTCCCCCCCCCCCCCATAGTGTGTCTCTGGTTTATAGTTGCTTGTTGGTTTTGATTTTTACTTTGTATTAATTTGTCTTTTTCCTGGTCCCTTATTTAGGTTTTCTAAATGTCTTAGCAGTCTTTTTTTTTTTTTTTTAATAGAGGCATGCTTTATTTATTTGTTTGCTGGTTTGTTTGTTTTTGTTTATACATGCACTGGGTACAGTCAGAAGTGCGGGAGGGTGAGAGAATTCACCAGAGCGGGGAGCAGAGCAGGCAGAAGGACCGAAGCACACTGCTGAGGGGAGCAGCGGGCGGCAGGAGAGGTCTGCGCGCCATGTGGGACCCTCCTCCGGTGGCCGGGGAGCAGCCGGGGATCGAACCGGCGCCGCAGAGGCCGCGCGCAGTTTCGCAACCCAGTGCTCAACCGCTGCGCCACCGGGGAGGCCCTTAATGATTATAATCACATACTATACATTACACCACCTTTTTTTTTTTTTAAAAAAGATTTATTTATACATACAAGAACTGGAGTACAGGCCAGAGTTGTGGGGGGTGAGAGGATTCACCAGAGACAGAGTGGGGAGCAGAACAGGCAGATTGACTGAAATACACTGCCGAGGGGAGCAACGGGCGAGACAGGAGGGGTCTGCTGTGCCATGTGGGTAGCTCCCTGGCTGGGGATTGAACTCGTGCTGCAGTGGCTGTGGATAGCTTCATAGGTTGCGTCTTAACCCCTTGCACCATCAGGGAGGCCAGGCCCTACACCTCCTTGACTTATTTATTTTGTAACTGGAAGTTTGTACCGCTTGATCCCCGTCACCCATTCCACTCATTCCCCAACCCTCCACCCCTTATATTAACCAAACTGTTTATGATTTTAGTTTAGTTAGGTTTTTTTTTTTTAAGATTCTATGTATAAGTGAAATTAAATGGTATTTGTTTCTCAGTCTGACTTAGCATAATGGGATTGTTTTTTAAATTTCTCCTTGTAGGTTGTTGTTGGCAAATAGAAATGCAATTGAGTTTTGTATTTTTATTTTGTATCCTACAACTTTACTGAATTCATATATTTTAACAGTTTTTGGGGGGAGTTTTTTGATTGTATTTATCATGTCTGCGAATAGTGACAGTATTATTCCTACCTTTGCATTGTGATTGCTTTCATTTCTTTTTCTTTTTTTTTATTTTTATTAAATAATAAATTTTATTTTTATATTCCCCCATACAACTGCACATGCCCCATTCTGACCCCAATCCCTCGCCTCCCGGCCCCCACCCCCCAAAAAGTGTCTCTGGTTCATAGTTTTTTGTTGATTTTGATTTTCACTTTCTTATAGTTATTCTTTTTCCTGGTCCCTTATTTAAGTTTTCTAGATTCCTGCTATGAGTGAGACCATCCGGTATTTTTCTTTTTCTTTTTGGCTTATTTCGCTGAGCATGATCCCTTCCAGCGCCATCCATGTTGCTGCAAATTGCATGTGTTTATCTGTTTTGAATGCTGAGTAATATTCCATGGTATATATGTACCACATCTTCTTGATCCAGTCATCTATTTTTGGGCATTTGGGTTGTTTCCAAAGCTTAGCTATTGTAAACAGTGCTGCTATAAACATAGGGGTGCAGGTGTTCTTTGGAATTGATGTTTCTGTGTCCTTTGGGTAAATACCTAGGAGTGGAATTGCTGGATCATATGCCTAATTACTCTAACTAGATCTTCAAGTACTATGGTGAATAAAAGTGATCAGGGCATCCATTTGTTGTTTCTGATCTTAAAGCCATTCAGCTGTTGACTGTTGACTATAATGTTAACTGTCAGCTTATCATATATGGATTTTATTATGTTGAGATAAGTCCCCTTTGTGCCCACTTTGTTGGGAATTTTTCTCAAAAATGTATGTTAAATGTTGCCAAATGCTTTTTTTTTTACATCTGTTGTGATGATCATATGACTTTTATCTTTCATCTTGTTTCCGTGCTGTATTGCATCAACTGCTTTGCGAATAGTGAATGATTATTGCATCCCTGAAATGAGTTCCACTTGATCATGGTATATAATCCTTTTAATTATGGTTAAATTTGCTTTGTCTATGTTTTTTGAGACATTTTGCATATATATTCATCGGGATATTAGCCTGCAATATTTGTGTGTGTGTGTGTGTATGTGTGTGTGTTTTGTCCTCTTCTGGTTTTGATATCTTGGTGATGCTAGTTTTATGAAATGAGTTTTGAAGTGTTCCTTCCCCTGTTATTTTTTGGAAGCATTTGAGAAGGATTGGCATTACTTCTTCTATAAGTGTTTGGTAGAATTCCTAGTGAAGCCATTGGTCTTGGATTTCTTTGGGGGAAGGATTTTGACTAGTGATTTAGTCTCCTTACTGATAATTGGTTTATTCTGATTTTCTGTTTCCTCCTTAGTCAGTCTGGAGAGATTGTTTGATTCTAGGAATTTTCCCATTTCTTCTGGGTTGTCCATGTTGTTGGCACATAATTGTTTACTATAGTCTCATAGAATCTTCTCTGTTTTTATTGTATCAATTGTAATTTCTGATTTCATTTATTTGTGTGCTCTCTTTTCTTTGTGAGTCTAAAGATTTGTCAATTTTATTTATATTTTTCAAAGAACTAGCTTTTGGCTTCATTCACCTTTTCTGTTGGATTTTAGTCTATTTCATTTATTTTTTTCTCTGGACATAATTTGTTCTTCCTTTTCTAGTTTCTTTATGTACAGTGTTAAGTTGTTGATTTGAGGTTTTTGTTTCTTGAGGTGAATGTCCCTTTTATAACTGCTTTTGCTATATCCCAAATTTTAGATTTTAGTATGTTGAATTTCCATTTTCATGTGCATTCAGTTATTTTTTGATTTCATGTTTGGGTTCTAAACCTAGTTTATTAGCCGGTTACTTTTTTTTTTTCAGTTTTCTTCATATAATTGATCTCTAGTTTTATGCCATTGTTATCAGAAATGATGCTTGATATGATTTCAGTCATATTGAAACTGTTCTGTGGCCTAAAATGTGGACTGTTCTGGAGAGTGTTACATGTGAATTTCAGAATGTATATTCTGTTTTTGGATCAAATGTTCTTGTGTATGTCTAATAAGTCCATTTGGTCTAACGTGCCATTTAAAGCTGATGTTTTCTTTTTCTATCTGCATAAACTGTCCATCAATGTAAAAACAGTGTTAAAGTCCCCTACTATTATTGTATTACAACCAGTTTCTCTCTTTTGGTCTGCTATCATTTGTTTTCTCTATTTAGATTCTTGTCTGTTGGGTGTATAAGTATTTACAACTGTTCATATCTTGTTAGATTGATTCCTGTATTGATATGTATTGCCCTTCATCTTTTATTACAGCCATTGTTTTAAAGTCTATTTTGTATGATATAAGTATGGTTATACCAGCTTTCTTTTTGTTTCCACTTGCGTGCATTATCTTTTAAAAATCTTTCAGTCTCTCTGTGTGTGCTTACATCTAAAGTGGTTGTCTATAGATGAATTTTTTTCTTTTTGTACATTCAGCAAATATGTGTTTTGATTTGAGAATTTAGTCCATTTACACTTAAAGTAATTATTGAATATATCATTCTGTCATTTTCCTCATTGTTTTCTGGCTGTTTTGTTGTTTCTCTCTGTTCTTTCTTGTTTTCTTCTTAACATACCATGCTCACTACTAAATGTATAGTTACAATTTATTGCCAACCAGTTGGTCCCCTTTACCTATTCCCTTCCCCCCATTCCCATCTGTTAACCACCATTGTGTTGTCAGTCTAAGGATTTTTGTTCTGTTTGTTTGTTTGCTTTTTTCCCTTTATAATCAAAAGAATGAAATCATATAGTGTTTGTCTATCTGCTTTGACTTATTTCACTTAGCATAATTTTCTCAAGGTCCATCCGTGTTGTAAATTGACTAAGATATAATATTTTTAATGGATGAGTACTGTCTCATTGTGTACCAGATCTTCTTTATCCATTCATTTGTTTTCATTGTCCCTGTTTCTTGACCAGTGGCTGCCTGAGGCCATTCATCACTGTTTACACTATAGGTTCAATCTTGTGCAAAAGTGAAGGGAGGTAGATTTTTCCAGATTTAACAAATAAAAATATAGGCTGCTGAATTAAATTTTAATTTCAGGTAAACAGCAAATACTTTTTAAGTAAGAATATTTAATGCAATATTTAAGCTGTGCCTATATTTATACAGTAGTTGTTTATCTGGAATTTAAATTTAACTGAATGTCTTGTATTTTATCTGCTAATTATAGGAGGAAAATCAAATTCTGCATACATTCTCCTTAGCAAGCTTGCCCTGATAACTTTCCCTATGCTCTGCCCTATTATATAATTGAGCAGTGTCAGGAGAGTTCCCTATTCACTTTCTCTAGCTTTCAATACTGAGAAATTTAAGCCTGAGAAGGCATAAACTTGGTTGAAAAAGAGATCTTAATTTTCCTATGCAACAAGAAGGAATGTTCTTGGAACTCCAGAACTTTATTCAGTGCACTTTCATATGGAAGTATGATGTTTCAGGAATTTTCTATTCATTATCCAGTTTCAAAGCCATTTTACATTTTTAAATATTTGTTACAGCATCACTCCAAAATATGTATTTGTTTGTTTGGGCTGTTGTAACAAATACCACAGACAGGGTGGCTTAAACAACAGGAATTTATGTTCTCATAGTCCTAGATGTTGGAAGACTGAGATCAATGTGTTGGGGAATGTATTTTGAGACGTTAATTTTTATTGTAAAATAAAACATCTTACTCATTAAAAAAAAAAGAACTAAAGGTATCAGCAAATCGGTGGGTAAAGTTATTTTTTATGAGGGAGTAAGTTCACAAATTGTTGTAAGGTCACATTTTTATACCTATTTCTGAAACCAGATTAATCAGATGTATCAGTCAGTTATTGCCACAATGATAATGTACACAGGAAATTGTGTCAAAAGTCTCGCTTACAACAATTTCTTTTTACTTACACGTCTATATGCTAACTGGGGTCTGCTGATCTAGGCTTGGCTTGGCTGCTCTTGACTGAGACAGCAAGTTAGATCCAAGTTGTCTTATGTCCTCATCTTTCTTGGACCAGTGGGTTAGCTGGGCCATGCTCTATGGATATGGCAGAAGTGCAAGAGATGTGAGCCAAAATATACAATGCCCGGGCCTCCCCTGGTGGCGCAGGTGGTTGAGCGCCACACTGTGAAGCTGTCCACAGCCTCTGCAGCACCGGTTCGATCTCAGCTGGCTAGTGAGGGTCCCACATGGTGTGGCAGACCTCTCCTGTCAAGCCCGCTGCTCCCCTCAGCGGTTTATTTCATCAGTCTGCCTGTTCTGTTCCCCGCTCTGTCTCTGGTGAATCCTCTCATCCTCCCGCACCTCTGGCCTGTACCCGGGTTCTTGTGTAAATGAATAAATAAATCTTTAAAAAACATATATACAATGCCCTTTAATGTTTGAAGTCTTAGTAGACACTGTCACGTCAACTCGTGTTCCATTGGCTAATGCAAGGTTTATGGCCAAGGCCAACATTAATGATGTGGGGAAATTCACTGTGCTTTTAGTGGGAAGAATTGTTAAGTAACGTGGTCAAGGTGTGTACATACAGGGAAGGACACACTTTAGCAGCAGTAATGAAATATGCCACATGATGAAATAAAGGGGTAATAGAGACTACCTATAGGCTTTTAACTTTCAAATCTTTCCGAAGTGGAAGAATTGAGAACAATCCCGATATTGAAGATGTGGACTTAATACTTCCTGGTGGTTAATGCTTTGAAAGTCTGTGGTCAAAGTAACTAAAACCCCAAGAACCTTGAGCTGCTGTGTACTGATGTAGGCTCATCCAAAGATATCACTTCATCACCCTGTCCCTACCTGGACTTGGCTCTGTTTCCTATTCACAACCCCGGCCCTTTCCCTGTTCCACTGCTGTCACACTCTCTCAGATCTCAATACCTGCTGCAGTGACTGGAATAAAGTGTACATTTGGAGAACTGAAGCTGAGTCAACTTATGGAGAATGAAAAGGGTTGGGAATCTAGCCATTATGCTAAGGATGCCCCCACAACGTGGTTTTTTATGGAAACTTTCCCACAAGAATTTCCCAAAGGTATTTTTGAAGAATTAAGTTAAAAAAAAAGTATTAAATGGTCTTTTGTAAGCGAATTAAAGATGGGACAGAATAAAGCCAAGAAACATTTCACAACATGAAAAGCATTAGTAGATATTGCTGATTTAATTTTACATTTAGGTTACTATAGATGCCCATGGCTCAGAATTCTGAACAAGATAAAAAAACAATAAAAGTTATGTATTTAGACGTTGTAGTCCCACCGCATCCTTGTCCTCCCTGATCTACACTCTTGCCCCTATGAATGACCACTTCTTTTTGCTTCTCATTTTACCAGTATTTATGCTACCACAAATATATTCTTCTCTTTCTTACACAGAAGGTAGCACACTATACACACTGTTTTGCATCTTCCTTTCTTCATTAATATCATATATTGGGAATCTTTCCAAAACAAGTACATAGAGAGTTTCTTGATTGCATAAATGTACTATAGTTTATGTAATCAGCATCCTCTTATAGGACACTTGGATTTTTCCCAGTCTTTACATGTAATAATGCTGCAGTAAAAAAAAAAATCTGTGCACATGTTATTCTGTGTGCAGGTACATTTATAGAATGGTTTCTTGGAAGTGGGATTGCTAGGCTAGAGGGCAAACTGATTTGTAATTTTGATTGGTATTCCTAGGAATTTTACTATTTTGTCCTCCAACCAGCCATGTATGAACTACCTTTACAGCTTTGCATAGACTGTATCTGTTGTAAAATTTTTGGACATGGAGAAAAGTTAATTACAACTCTGGGTTCCTAAAATTCCTAGTTGATTATAGAACCAAATTGTAATAACAAACGCCTAGTATAAATAAACAAACACTAGTTATATGGCATCATTTTGACCTGCTCCTATTTGGGTGTTTAACATTGCAGGACAGTCGTCTGGCTGTAAATTGAAGGAAGGAAAAATAACTGCTTATCTTTTTTCTTGTAGCTGTGAAACCTGTAGATTGTAGTCCTATCTTTAAGGAGAATTTGAGTATGGCAATTTTGGGAACAGAGGAGTCCCTTATAAAGCCCTCATTTTGTAATGAGAAAAATCAGTCCATCCTCTTAGATGGTCTCTTTCTCTCTGTGTCAGGTTTTGCTGATTTTGTACCTTTTTCTCCTTTCAATTGTATGCAGCTAATGACTCTTCACTGAACTGACAAGAATCATCTGCTCCAGAGAGCTCATAGTTGAGACTTTTAACCCTAAGGCATAGTTATCTAATCTATAAATTATTTTTTTACTTACATTATGTATCCTCCTATTTTCTTGATTTGTTTCCTGGTTCTGTTATCAGAAATCTATGACTCCTACTTTTCTCACAATAAAATTAGATAGAAGCCATAAAAAACTCTGTCAGTGATTAATTTAGTGGGATCTCCCAGATTGATTTAATAATCAGCACTGGACAGGAAGAAGTAAACTTTCCTAATTTGTGTACTTTTACCACATACATTAAACTGGAAATAGTTAGACAGCCATGTAAATGTCTTCTTTTATCTGACTGGTTTTTAGCAAGATTTATAACATACAACATCTGTTCTCTTTGCCTGAACAAATCAAATTTACCCTCTAATCTTCAAGTTTATCAGTAAAAGGTGGAGTAAAAGTAACAAGCAATTAAGATACTTCAAACTCCTTGCCCTTAAGGCTAATCAAACACACATTCTATACTTTGGTAATATCTTGTCATTTGGTGAATGCAAACCTTTTATTATATGCCTTTAGTCATTTGTAATATGACTACATTGAGTTTCATTTATCAAAAAGGCTAAAGAGCTAATTTACTTTAGGTAATTTCTTAACCTAAAAGAGAACTTTCTCTGTTTCTAAGTGTTTTCATTATCTGCTCAACAGTTTAGAAATGGTTTTATGAACGTTAGACCACCTTGATGACAATGGAACCAACAATGATGGCGAAATCTATCTCAATAAATTGTGATTTTTTGATGGAAGTAATGCAATTTAAAAAAAAAAAAACAGCAGGTAGCATTTAGCTTCTACTGCGTTTCAGAATCTGTTCTAAGTGCTTTATATACTTTAACACTTAACTGTGTCCTTACAAGAATACGTTTATGTTGCCAGTTTTTATAGAGAAGGAAATGGAGGCTCAGATTAAATGACTTGTCAAGGTTTCGAGTGCTGGCGTTGGGAGATGATTTCATGCTTAGCTTTCTGCCCCACCCTCTTTCAAGTACCCAGATACTTCCCACCCCCCCTCCCCTGCTTCCAGTACCCAAATCACTCTTTGCAAAATGTAGCAGAATACAATGATTTTGACACCGGAATGAAATGTTGATATTCTTAAAGGGAATAGTCTGCTTGGTGTCCTCATAAGTCCAGTCCAAAGAAGGCTTTCTATGAGGTGGTCACTAAGCGTTGGTTTCAGAGAAGTGGTTGTCTTTGTCTTTGTCTTTGTCTTTCTTTCTTCCCTTCCCCTTCCTTCCTTCCTTCCTTCCTTCCTTCCTTCCTTCCTTCCTTCCTTCCTTCCTTCCTTCCTTCCTTCCTTCCTTCCTTCCTTCCTTCCTTCCTTCCTTCCTTCCTTCCTTCCTTCCTTCCTTCCTTCCTTCCTTCCTTCCTTCCTTCCTTCCTTCCTTCCTTCCTTCCTTCCTTCCTTCCTTCCTTCCTTCCTTCCTTCCTTCCTTCCTTCCTTCCTTCCTTCCTTCCTTCCTTCCTTCCTTCCTTCCTTCCTTCCTTCCTTCCTTCCTTCCTTCCTTCCTTTCTCCCTCCCTCCCTCCCTCCCTCCCTCCCTCCCTCCCTCCCTGAATTTCTGTCTTTCTCTTTCACTCTCTCTCCCCCCCCTCTTGTTGTGGTGTGCTTACATATTTTCCTCACTATTTTTATTTCTCTCACACTTTTTTGGGTCAGCTCTAGCTGTAATTTTTGACCTCACACAGTCTAGGTACCTTCCTTATCATTTCCTATGTTGAGAGTATGTTATTTATACAATTGGAAATTCAGCCACAGTGGAAAATTGGACATTTAGTGCTTAATCTCTCTATAATCTGGGGACATGGCAGAGGATGGGGGACTCTGTAAGGGAAAGTGTATTTTAGTTAAAATCCCTGGGATTTCGATGCCTGTTTAATCCTCTGAGCCAGGTTTCCTTCACCTACATAAGAGGTATATCCTGCTCACTCGGGGAGAGGGGCTGGATACCACAGACTTTGGATCTGTTGCCCAGTTCAGGCAGCGTCACTGTAGCCCTTACATCATCCAAAGGTTAGACTCTTTTTCCCCCTTCATTTCACCAGTTTCTGTTCCACAGCCATTTCTGTTGTGCCCTTGTTAAAAGGGAACAATTAGTGATACCAGTTTAGATTTTCTCCCAAATTGGGGATATGACTGAGCATTCCCATGGTTTTGACGATGCACAGTTTAGCATCTGAGGGGTAGACAAGAACTGAATGGAAAACTTGGCCAAACCTTGTTGGTTTGGAATTCTGTTTATTTACTATAAATTGTGTCATTGGGATATTATGGTGTCTTTGTTTGGTTTAGACTCATCAGTTGTTCAGCTTGTACGTTTCCTCCTATTCCCTACTTGTTCCCAAATTTCAACATTATGTGGACACTTATTTTGACGTAGGCAAACATAATTCCTTTGTGAGACTGGGAAAAAAAGGGGTGAAGTATTGCTTTTTTTTTTTTTACAACTAGTGTGATTATTTGTATTGAATGTTGGGGTTTTTTGGTAGCAAGTTGGGATGATATTTTGAAATTTCCTTCATTCTGCAGTTGCCCTTCAAATCATTTTACACGTCTATAGAACTGTATTCCTCAGTGTTTCATTTGTGGCTCATCACACCAATGGCTAAGCCTGGCAGAAACTAGAAAAACAGATAAAGATCCTGGTGTGAGGACCGAAGGCCCCTTTAAAATGAGAGTGTACAGTGTCACGTTTCACAGAGCCGACTGTCCTAATTGCAGAAAGACTGACTGAACTCACAGCTTTACTCTCACCCCTGTCACAGCCACAGCTGCCATATACTCATTGCTTACAAAGGAACAGGCTGCTCCTGAGCTGCAGCCAAGGTGGTCGATAGAAGAAGATGGTTACAAAACCAGTAGCCAAGGGAGTGAGAATTGGAAGCATTTGAGAAGGGGAGTGGAGGAATGTGGGACTGCTCCCGGAGTTCTGCCAAGCCCTCTGGCTCCACAAGCCCTCTGCACACTGCTGTTACATGCCAAGTTTTACCAACTGTGAAATTAATATTTCTACATCATAATATGACTTTTTCTCCCCCAGGGATGATTAAAACAATAAGTTAAAAAAAAAAAAACAACTCCAGAAGCAAATCCAAATAAGCTGGGAACTGAATCCCACAATTCCGAAACGAGTGGTATTTTTGGGCAGAATCGAAAACTTTCTGTTTTCTTGCTCCAGGTACACATTTTTATTTATTTATTTATTTATTTTAAATAATAAATTTTATTTTTATATTCCCCATACAATTGCAGCCCCCCCATTCTGACCTCAATCCCTCCCCTCCCGCCCCCGCCCCCCTAAAAGTGTCTCTGGTTCATAGATTTTTGTTGATTCTGATTTTCACTTTCTTATAGTTATTCATTTTCCTGGTCCCTTATTTAAGTTCTCTAGATTCCTGCTATGAGTGAGACCATCCGGTATTTTTCTTTTTCTTTCTGGCTTATTTCGCTGAGCATGATCCCTTCCAGCGCCATCCATGTTGCTGCAAATTGCATGTGTTTATCTTTTTTGAATGCTGAGTAATATTCCATGGTATATATGTACCACATCTTCTTGATCCAGTCATCTATTTTTGGGCATTTGGGCTGTTTCCAAAGCTTAGCTATTGTAAACAGTGCTGCTATAAACATAGGGGTGCAGGTGCTCTTTGGAATGGATGTTTCTGTGTCCTTTGGGTAAATCAGGTACACATTTTTAAAGGAGTAATCAATTGGGGTTCCTCCTTCTTCCTCTTTCTCAGTTCTTGAGTTTTGTTGGCCGAAGTTTGAATGCTGTTATTTAGTATGTGAAGCTCTTCATATGAAAACTATATGTCCTTGTCCAATCAATTTGAAAGCTCCTTTCACCCTCTTATCCACAGATAAAATGTGTGCAAGCAGAGATGGGCACTAATCCCCCATGATTGAATGATGACGAACTCATAGCTAACAAGGATTCTATAGGTAAAGCGGGGCGGGGGGCAGTATCCATTGCTAGTTGCTGCTGCTTCCTTGGAAATGATGATGACCTGAAGGATTAAACTATGAAAGAAACATCATGGAGCCTGGCGTAGTTGCACAGAATTACCCTAAAGATATGCTCTGTTGCCTTTTCACTGAAGCTAGACATTAGGCCATCTATTGAAATACCGGGATAGAGAGTTGGAAGGCTGATTATACAGCACAGAAAACATAATGACAGAGGGAGATGATGACTATCTGAGCACCATCCTGAGGTGCTCTTCCTGCCCCTGTTTTGATCCTTCTCCCACCTCCTCTGCAAGAAAATACTTTCAAAATGTATCTCACATCCGGGCTATTGCTGTAGCAATCTCCTGTTTGCTCCCTCTCCCTTTTTTTATTTAAGTGGAATTTACATACCAAATTAACCATTTTGAAGCATACAATTCAATGCCATTCAGTACTTTCACCGTGTCTGCAACCATCAATACTATCTAGTTCCAGAACATTTTTCTCACCCCAAGGGAAACCCCATACCCATTAAATGGTCATTCCTAATTCCCTTTACCTCCTCCCCTCCCCTCCCCTCCCCTCCCCCCAGGCCCTGACAACCACTAAGCTACTTTCTCTATGGATTTGTCTGTTCAGGACATTTCATATGCATGGAGTAATACCATATGTGACCTTTTATATTTGCTCCTCAGTCCATCCTTTCTGCTGCAGGGTTGAGTGCTTCAAACGTGTACCACAAAAGTAGGCTGCACTTGCCTTTCATGCTCAGTATTCCAGTTGCCCACTTGCCTGCACACTTTGATAGTGTTTAGGTGTAAAAAGGCAGACTCCATGCCCATCTTGCCCCCACTGCCTAACATGCAACACACATGATGCTTCATGAATGCTCCTAAAACACAATCTGGTTGGTCATATATCCCTTCATTTATATAACTAGTTATTAAATTAACTGGACATGGAAGCAGAAAGCAACTTTCTCCCACAATTCCATACCCACTTTGTTAACCAGGTTTTTTTTTTTTTCCCTAGATGAGGGGCAGAAAAAAGTCCAGTCTAAATCAGGAAAGAAACATGGTTTAGGACTCTTAACACAGGACAGGGACAAAAGGAGTTCCCAGGGTGACCGCAAAGGGCAGCTCCAAGAAGTTGACTCTGCAGTGGGTCTCGAGAGCCATCTATGCAGCTTGGATCAGGAACATGGGATTTCATAAAGAATAGCAAAGAAAAAAAAAAAAAACAAACCCAAAAATGCAAGTGATAGAATTTGATCATTAGACCATAATTCATTTAATAAGTCCCCTATTGGTGGATATTTACATATTTAGGTTGTTTTCAATCTTTTGCTACTACAGACATTCCATTGTGACTATTCCATATGTGTATATGTCATTATGCCCAGATGTGAGCTTGTGCTAAGGTCTTGAACCAAGGCAGCAGCAACCTGATGGAGAGAAAGAGATGACTGAATGTGAAAGAGAACAAGTGTGCAAGGAAACAGAATTTGTAAAACATGGTGACTGGTTATATGATAGGTGGGGGGGGGGGAGAAATTGTGTTGCTGCGTATTTCCAATTCCTAGCAGAGGGTGGGTGCTTAATAAATATTTTCTGAATGTAGCCACAAAAACAACTTCATAATTTCCAGTATAATTTATGGGCTCTAATAAATGAACCATTTTCACACCCACACTTGTTTTGATTTTCAGGACTCTCCCCTTCTGCTTTCCTGGAGGACTTTTGTTTGACAGTTTACTGACAACCATCACAGGCTTCACTTGAGCAACACATTCTATGACTTTGGGGGTGAAGAAGGGTGTGTGTGTGTGTGTGTGTGTGTGTGTGTGTGTGTGTGTGTGTGACGGTCAGTGCAGCAGTTAACAAAGACATGCAAATCTGATTGTGGCATGGCAGTGTTCTTAAGTAAAGTGAGTACTTTATGAATCAGAACAAACATAATATTTAGGTTTCCAGTTAATACCAAGGTTAATGACATTTAATGAAATTAAAATTTATGGTAGATAGTGCTTTTGATCAATGTTCAGAAATTTGCTTCTTTCTCTGTCTTTTTATACTAAGCTGCATTTCTGCACTTTGTCTCCCTTTAAAAACTTACATTTGTTTCTTCTCTGAATTCCCCTAAAATATGCTTTCCTCCCTAATTAACTATGATTTAAAGACACAGTAAGATTATAAATAAGTTCGTTTTTGACCCCCATACAACAAGCACTCAGAGTCTCAGCATACTTCTAATTTGACATGCAATTTCTCAACACTAGTGATTGATATAATCAAATCACTATAATAACTATGCCATTTGTGTTTAGGAAAATTTTCATTCGCAACTTAAATTATAGAGAGCCTTATTTCATGTTGGCATGTATTCTTTACATTCAGTAATAAGAAAAAAAGTTGATTAGTGGTTAGTATAAACCTCTTGCCTTTGTACACCTAAATCTCTCTCTATATATATGTGTATATGTGTGTGTGAGGTATGTAAATATATCACTATATATATGATATGTAAAGTATAAAACTAAAGTATAAAACTACTTGTGGGGTTTTTAATGACTTAGGTCTTTTGAGATTATTTGATTTAGACATGGTAGGCTAGATTCAATCTTAGCAAAAATTGTCCTGCAGCAACCCAACAATTCTCTGACTGCTATGTAAATAGAATTATAAATGTGAGAGCTTTTTTAGACAAGTCTTGTGGTAAGGACATTTACTGTTATAAGGAAAATGAAGTAAAACTTGAAAAGATATAACAAAATAGTTTTGCCTTGCCTTCTGCCAAATTGCTTAGCAAATTATGCATTTGATGTGGCCAGAAGTCTTTAGTAGTAACTCAAACATTTCCTCAAGAGGCATTACCAAAAGCCCTAGTGAACTCACTTGAGTGTCTTCCTTCTTCCCCAGCCTCCTTCCCTCAGGAGACATTGCCAAGTTGTACTCATGTAGGTCAAACAAGTTCCTACTTTGACCTGCAGTGTACAGGGAGTTATTTTTCCACAGTCCCACCAACAAGGTACATTGTTTCAGTTGCTTTCTCTGAACCTTCCTTAATTTGTTTATACCTCTTCTCAAGTTTGGTGATCTACCTTCATCACTCTTCTGATCTTAGACCAATCACTGTGGAACCAACTTTAATGTGGTTCATGAGGTTGGAGAAGGAAGCTTTTAAATGTTATATAATGTTATTTTACACAACAGTTTATCAGAAACTTTCAAGCATGCACAAAAGTGTAAAGAATATTAGAAAGCAATGTTCTTGGGCCTCCCCGGGTGGTGCAGGCAGTTGAGCGCCGCACTTTGAAGCTTTCTGCAGCCTCTGCAGCGCCGGTTCGATCCCAGCCAGCCAGTGAGGGTCCCACATGGTGCGGCAGACCTCTCTTGTTGTGCCCGCTGCTCCCCTCAGCAGTGTGTTTCTTCAGGCTGCCTGTTCTGTTTTCTGCTCTGTCTCTGGTGAATCCTCTCACCCTCCCACACATCTGGCCTGTACCCCGATTCTTGTATAAATAAATTTAAAAAAATCTTAAAAAAAGAAAGCAATGTTCTTGTACATCACCACCTGTTATACTTCAATCCTTTTTTGCTTTAAATCCTTTATTAAAAATGAAATATTAAATATAGTTTTGAAGATACTTGGACATTCCTCTCTGATATCATTTGCCTCCCTCTTTCCCAGAAATACTATTCTTCAGCCTATTTTCACTTCTAAAATACTATGTTTGCATATTTCAGTGACACTGTGAATTCTTCTGTGACTTAGTTTGTCCTAGCATCATGTGTTTGAGATTTATCCATGTTGATTTATGACCTTTATTTTATTGCCTTATTTCATATGAATATATTATAATTCATTTATTCATCCTCCCGTGGATGGGCATTTGAGTTATTGCCAACTTTCTGCTACTGCACTCAATACTGCAATGAATATCCCTTTACAATGTTTCTCTGACTTTCTTGCAACATAGATAAGGATATATCTAGTTCCCAGGACTACTACATTCATCTAGGAGGGGAATTTACTAAATCACAGGTCCTCTGAGAAGGTCATGTGGTGTAGGGGAACAGTTCAGTGTTCTAGAAACAAAAAGTTCTTGGTATTTCTGAATGTGACTTAGGCAGACAGGCAGGCCATCACTTTAATTCAGAAAGGTAGGTGGGGTAAAAGACCTCATGTTGGGCTAAGGCCATTGGGAAATTTGAGTGATTTTTTTAAAGTGGGGGATCATTTGATCAGCTTTTCATTTTAAAGCACACATGATGTAAACCAATGTTAATGCAATTAAAACATTTTATAAATACATTGTTCTAGTGGGTTGTGTAAAGGATGCACTGGATTTGGAATGAGAAGTATTTCAATTAGTACACTTTGAATTGTTAGTAACAGAAAAATCAAACTCAAATTGGATTAAATGGCAAGGAAATTCATTGACATGCGTAAGTGGAATGGCCAAAGGTGGCAAGATAAGTTTGACCCAGCGGCTGAATGATGTTACCAAGGATACCTTATGTTGTTGTTGTTGTTTTCACAATTCTGCCTTCCTTGGCATCTCTGCTACTTCTTGGTTGCAGGATGGCTGCCAGCAGCTCCTGGCATGGTATGCTTCATTGTCCATATCCAGAATGAGAGAATGTAGACAGACGATACCTCTCACGTAATGATGCATTCCCATTACTGAACCAATTATTAGTCTTTGGGGTTGGAACTGTTCTGATTTACTGATTCTGCCTAGGTCTCTACTAGATAACAAGGTTACTATGTCATTGAGGAGAAGTGATTCCCTTCAGGGGCTAATAGGAAGGTGGAGTGCAGAAATGTAGGCTTGTTAGAAACCAAACAGTTATCCTTCACAGCAGAGAAGTGAGCAGATCTGTAGTGAGAGATTCATATAAACAGGAGGTAGAATAATGAAGAGATAAGGGACTTTGATTATGAATTCAGGGGGAAAATGGAGGAGGTTAAAAATATGTAGGAAGCAAGATTTGGCGAGTTATGATTATGGGGAGATAAGGGTGGCTAGGCTAAACTATCATCAAAAAGAGACCCTAAGATGTAATAACTTGAACAAAGTTCATTTATCTCTCAGGTTCAGAGTGTATTCTAAGTTACTGATATTGGTGGTATGTGGATCTCATTGATCTTTTAGGGATCCCAGTCAATCATACTTAGATCATATTTAATATATTGCTTCCCTGATGGCTATGATTATGGGTACATGGAGGTGTGCGTACAGATGGGCCAGATCTGAAAGTGGACTCCACTCCTTCTTGGAGAGATCTTATCAAGTGACATTCTCCTAAAGAGCAGGGGAAACTGCTGGAGTAATGTGGTGTAGGTGAGCCTAGATTTTTTGGCCACCTGGCACTCTCTACTGTAGGTGCAACATGGTTGACTTCGGTGTTTCTGCCTTAAACGATTGATGATTAATGATACTAGCAAATGTATTAGAGACCACAGGAGAAGGAGTTGAAGTGGGGTAGAAGGAGAAATGAAGAGCTCAGTTTGGGATGTCTTGGTTTTGATTGCATGTGGGCCAATGGGCAGAGATATATGATTGGCAGATAGCTATCATACCTGGTCTTCATGAAGGATGGTCAAGATTACAGATACAAATTTGAGAGTCATCCATTATTAAGTGGTTGATTCTTGGGGTAATTTTTGCTTGAAACATTACCTGATACCTTGAAACCCATCTGCCTCTCCTCTGCTGCCCACTCCTTCAATCATGTGACATTTTGAGGCAGTTTATCCTTAACCATTTTGACAGCTCAGTACTTGGAAAAGCTAAATTTATTCTTCAAACCTGGAGATGTCTCCCTCTCACAGATTGTTTATAAAAATGTCAAAATAATATCAGTGCTAGCATGATGGTTCGAGGATCCCATTGTTAGCATGACTCCAAACTGGATAAGTGCTTTATAATCACTGCCTTTGATTGCCTGTCTTTAATTCAGCTCTCTGTGCTTGACAAAACAATTAAGATTTTAAACAAATTATCTACAGGTTGCCCCTTATTCAAATGCTTATTTATCCTAGTTGTGTATGATTTTTCTTTAGAGAAACTATGTTCTTGTTCTTCTAATAAGTTGTGAGTGATAGTATTTTTCATGATCCTAGATAAGTAATTGAGTCTAGGTATTTTACATGTAGGGGAAAGGACTTGGCAGTTATCTCTGCTGCACCCCTCAGGCAAGGAATTGTATTACTAGAAAACTACTGCAAATAGAAAGAAAGATCATTGCAATTTTTTGGGTAAACATTTGTTTTGGAATTAAAGAACTGCTTTTTCCAGGTGTTTTTATCTACACTGTTGCATGGATTCTCAGTATCAAAATGGGTCATAGAGATTATGCCCTTACTCACTGTGCTGCCCCTACTATCACCATCAAAATAACCATGGCATTTCTGCTGGATACTTTCAGTACTGAGCAGCTCAATACTTTCTAGGTGAATTATTTCTTTCATGGAGCAACCTAAGAATTACTTTTTTGCTTGAGTTCAAATCTACTTGTTTCAAATTCTGCTTATTGGCTCTAGAACATCAGATGTCAATTTTTTTAAATGGAAATATATTTGACATATACCATTGTTCAACATGTTGCAATGATACATTGTAGTAGATTGTCATCGTAGTGTTAGCTGGCACCTCTCTCATGTCTCATATTTATCATTTCTTCTTTGTGGTGGGAATGATTAAGATCCAGTCTCTTAACAAGAGTGCTGTTTGTATACATTATTGCCTAATCACTATACTGTACTGTGCATTAGATCTCCAGGACTCCAGTCCGAGAGGTTAAAATTATGTGTTAGTTGCAATTTTGTATCCTTCAGTCAACCATACTAGTACAATCATTTTCTTTCCTTCTTTCTCATGGCTAAATAACATATATTATCTATATCTATATATCTGTATACCTATATATCTCGCATCTACTTTATTTACTCATTCATTGATGGACACTAAGGTTGTTTCCATATCTTGGGTATTATGAATAATGCTACAGTAAACATGGGGATATATATATCTCTTTGACATCTTGTTTTCATTTTCTTTGGATATATTCCCCAAAGTGGAAGTACTGAATCATCTGGCAGATCTATTTTTAATTTTTTTAGGAAACTCCATATTCTTTTCCATACTTGGATAAACCAGTTTATATTCCGACCCAGAGTGTATGAGGGTTCTCTTTTTTTCCATATCCTTAGCAATACTTTTTATCTTTTGGCAACCCTTTGTATTATGATATTTCAGCCTTAGGGAATTTGTTGTCTGACACATGTATGATAATAGAGATAACATGAGTAACTGGACATGATATTCCAAATATGGTCTGTGCAATAGATCATTGTTTGGTGGGAATAATATATTCTTTTTTTTTAGATTTATTTATGCATACAAGAGCTGGGGTGCAGGCCAGAGGTGTGGAGCAGAGGGGTGAGAGGATTCACCAAAGACAGAGTGGGGAACAGAACAGGCAGACTAACTGAAATACACTGCTGAGGGGAGCAGCGGGCAACACAGGAGAGGTCTGCCGCACCATGTGGGTAGCTCCCTGGCCAGAGATCAAACTAGTGCTGTAGTGGCTGCAGATAGCTTCATAGTGCTGACACTTAACCCCTTGCGCCACCAGGGAGAGCCGGAATCATATATTCTAAAGCACTAGAATATTGGGGAATAAGATGGTGGAAATAAAAATATTTCCTCTAGCTTTTAAGTATCAGGTATAAAGATTCTCTCTCTCTCTCTCTCTCTCTCTCTCTCTCTCTCTCTCTCTCTCTCTCTCTTTCTCTCTCTCTCTCTCTTTCTCTCTCCCTCCCTCCCCCCCCAAATCCCCTTCTCTCCTTCTCTCTTTCTATATATGCACTATGATTCTGTATGTATGTTTGCTATTATCAAGTACATGTTATGAACCTTTGCGATCTGGGTATTTACTAATTGTTACAAAAGATGTTGAATTGTTAAATCCATAATCGAGAATAACAGAATTAATGAGTATTGTTCTATTAAGAAAAAAAGTTTCAATTAAGCCCATATATTGGTTAGACATACCAGTAATTTGATATATTTAACAGTTGAATGTGTGATCTCAAGTGGTGTTCTAGTTATGAAATATCCTCTCATCTTTCCATACTTCTGTGAGGATTGAAGGTCACTTCAAATGCTACTGCCACTTTACCCTGCTCTCATCTAGAAGAGCTTTCTTCTTTATTTTCAGGAACATAGGAATATTCAGGATTATTTTTAGTTCTTTTCTGATGCTTGTCCCCTGCCATATCATATTATGCATATTTGTGTGTTTAACCTCCTGTAAGAGAATACAGATTTTTAAGAGGATCTAATATGTTTTATTCTTCCTTGACTGCCTCAGACAATTTAACCCAGTGATTGGAATTTAGTTTGTACTCAGTAGTCATGAGAATGAATGCACAAATCACAAAGGCTAAATATTTAAATTTAATGTGTTTATGGCCTGTAGTGGGTTTAGTTGGAAGTAAAAATATGTAATATAAAACAATGAAATAGTATATTTGATAATAAAATGTGAATATACTCAACTAATTAACAAATTGTAATTTCCTTGTGTGAACTGATTGGGTGGGATTGTTTATATTTATGCATTAGGAACAATGTGAAGAAAAGCAGAATTATGCAGGGAAAATATTACTGGCAACCATCTAGTATAATGTATATAGAATTAATTATTTCAGATTTGCTGATACCTTTTGGACATTTTAAATAGTAGATTAAAAATTGATCTGCAGACCCATTTGTGACAGGGAGTAAAGTATCACCTTTATTTTATAAATTAATGGTATCTTTTCATCTTCAAAAAGTTGGTATAATTGTCAAGCAAGAAGAACTATCCTTTTTGATCCTGTTAATGAAAATCTTAAAAAAAAATGCTAATCCCACTCTTTCTGGTGAGTCCTCTCACCCCCCGCATCTCTGGCCTGTTCCCCAGCTCTCGTATGCATAAATAAATAAATCTTAAAAAAATAAATGTGCTAAACTGTGAAATACTAGAAAATGAATTTTTTGGTCTCTATTCCTAGTTCTTGGCGCAAAGTTCCTAATACCCTTGAAATTTTCTAAGCGATAAAAGCATATTTTGTTCTAGTGTGTGGCCTTTGACCCTGATTCCTGACACAAAACTCCTAAATCCCTTGGAATTTCTTTGTTATTAGGAGCATCTTTTATTCTATGTAGAGATACTTGGTGGACTCCTGGATGACTTCAGGATGGAGGCTGGTGGGTTGTTGAGCACATCTGTATGCCAGGAGGGTGCACACCCCAAATCCATGGGCACAAAATCTCCTGTACTTGGGACCCTTCCAGACTTTCCACTATTTATCTCTTGTTCTGTGTCCTTTGTCATATTCTTTGGTATATAATAAATTAGCAAATGCGAATATTTTCCTGATTTCTATGTGCTATTCTCACAGATTATTGAACCCAAGTAGGGGGTCATGGGAGTCCCAATTTATAGCATGTCAGTCAAAAGTACAAGGTGAGAACCTGTGATTTGTAATCAGTATCTAAAGTGTGTGTGTATATGGGTGTGTGGGGGCCAATCTTAGGGGCCTGAGCCTTTAACTTGTGTGGTCTGATGCTAGCTCTAGGTAAATACTGTCAGAACTGAACTGAACTGTAGGCCACCCCACTGGTGTTGCACACTTGCTTGATGTGTGGAAAACCCACACTTCTGATGTCAGAAGCGTTGTGAGTATGAGAATAAAAGAGGACAGGGAATTTTTCCTGCAGCCACCTTGCATTACTTCATTTAATCTTTACAACAACCCTTTAAGGTCAACTCTATAATTATCCTTAATTTGTGAGTGAGAAAGTGGAGTCAGAGAGGCAAATAAATTGCCCATGGTAAGCAGTACAACCAGGACTTGATTTGGAACTCAAACTCTTGAACACAGTATTGGAACACAATTGTGGAATACATGAAGTTCAATTTGATAATTGCTCTCAAAATGATCTCCAAATGTACTCATCTAGTTCTTAATATGTAGAAGGTGATTTTTAGGCATTTGTCATCAAGATATATAAGGTAAGAGATATTGAACAGTATTCCTGTTCCTATAGACCTTTACATTTTTCTGGAAGGACCACAGTTCTTTGTAATAGACTATTGGTGCTAGCCCCGCCAAGTTCCAACTAAGTAACACTGACCCAGTGTCCTATATTAATGAATTTATAGGAAGACATTGGGGAAAGCTAGGAAGACTTTAATGGAGGAAGCCAGATTTTCTCTGATTCTTGAAGGAAAGGTAGAGTTTGTATCAGGAGAGAGATGGAAATGGACTTTCAGCCAGCAACAGAGGTAAAGGAAGAACACAGTTATGAGCCAAGCTTGGAGATGAAGGGATGGTCAGGGCATCTCATTGCACATTGTCAACATTATTTTTTAGACTTTCATCTTACAAAATCATAATCAGGTGTGTAAACTGTTCATTGGAAGAACTACACGAGAACAGTTTTTACAGTTGGATATATCAGAAACGGTTTCTTTTTAAATATTTCTGTTGAAGTAGTATTGCATTGCAACATTATAAACATTTCAGATGTGCATCATTATAAATCAACATCTGTATACACTATGTAAGTTCACTACTGAAAGTTCAGTTCTGTCCTTTACCGTGCAGTTGACCCCTCTGCCGGATCTAACCACTACCCCCTCCCCTCTGGCTATCACTAATTTGGTCTAAAAAGTTCCTTTTTGTGTTAATTCATTCCTTTTTTTCTTTATGTGCCACATATGAGTGCATGTCTTTCTCAGTCTGACTTATTTCACTAAGCATAATACCCTCTAAGTTCATCCAGATTTCGAATGACAGGATCTCATATTTCTTACCAGCTAAGTAATGTTGCACTGTGTATATAGACCACATCCTCTTCATCCATCATCTGTTGATGGGCACTTAGATTGTCCCCAACTGTGTTGTAAATAATGCTGCAATGAACATGGAGGTGCACATCTTTTCAAATTAGTGTTTTTTTTTTTATTCTTTGGGTAAATACTCATTTACCCATAACTAGTCATATGGAGGTTGTATGTTTAATTTTTTGAGGAATTCCCAATGACTGCACAACTTACACTTTGCAGCAGCATGCATGCAGGACCCCTTTTCTCTACATCCTTGCCAACACTTGTTTCCTATTTTTTGGATTGGAGCCATTCCCACAGGGGTGAGGTGATATCTCAGTAATGTTTTGATTTGCTTTTCTCTAATAATTAGAGATGATGAACATCTTTTCATGTGCCCATTTGCCATCTGTTTGTCTTCTTTGGAGAAGTGTCTGTTCAGATCCTCTGCTTACTTTTTTTATTTTTTTTTTTGTTTTTGAGTTTTATGAATTATTCATGTGTTTTGGATATCAATTCCTTGTTGGATATATGATACTTAAATATCTTCTGCCATTCTGGTAGATTTTTTTATTTTGATGATAATTTCTTTTGCTTTGTCAAAGTTTTAAAATTTGACATAGTCCCATTTGTTTATTGTAGCTTTTGTTTGCTTTGCAGAGTTCCCAAAGCCATATCTAAGGCTGATGTCAAAGAATATATCACTTGTGTTTTCTTCTGTATATTTTATGATTTCAGTTCTAACATGCAGAAGCAAGGTTTCTTACAGAAACATTTTAATAGGAGGGAGAACATTCAGGTTTTCAAAAATGAAAAATACCGCAGAAATGGAACACATATGCCTGCTGCTCAATAGGTATATAAAATCAAAAAAGAAAGAAAAGAGTAAAAGGACTCCAAATTAGTAAGAGAGAACATTTGTCATCATCACCCATACTATTTATCAGTTTCATAGCAGTTGTATATATTTTTAATCAGTTTTTCATATTAAGAATGAGTAAAAAATTTGCATGTCCTTTTCCAAATGGTATACTTAAGGAATACATGTTTTCCACTAAGAGTAAATGTAATGCTGGTCTATGGACATAGCTCAAATATCATTGGGGGTATGTAGAAGGTTGGGCAATTGAAAGGACACACAATACTCTACTCACATAAGACTTTAAGAAATGTAAATGATCCAGCAGAGAAAGGAGTATAAATGTAAACTAAGGGGCAGCCCCAAAGAACACTCTCCCGTTTGTATAATATGTGCTTCATCTTTCCATTATCAACCTCTAAGATATATGTGGGTACCTTGGCCTCAGGGGAGCTGAGAGACAAATTTACTTAAGTTATTTTTTTTAATTCCCTGCTGCTCGGATAGCTAAAACCAGGCTCTGGAACCAATTAACACAGTAAGAAGAATGTAAGGGGATGTTGTTTCGGGAGGGTGATTGCTTGGGGGTATGGGGATGTGGTAGGTGGGCAGCAGAGTTATTGTATGTATAATGCACTCTGGTGGCTGGTAAGTACATGGTGGTTACATAATTCTGAAATTATTTTATAATATGCCTAAAATATTTTATAATAAAAAGGGCCCAGTGCAAAAGTTTTCCTCGTGGCATAAAAAATAAGCTTATCAATGAAGACTCCCCTTCACATTGTCAACTGCAGGAGTCTAAGTAACTTCTTCATGGGTACAAAACTCATACGACTCAATGTATTTACCTTAATAAGTCAACAAATCCACCCTTCTGAAGGGTTTTAGGATCGTAATGGTGATTAATCAGACAGTTGTGAAAAAGTGAAAACAAGAAATTATGTTGCAAGTACCACTGCAATCTTAATTATAGCATTTACGCTCATAAACACTTTTTATTACTGTGTGTTTTGGAAAATACCGTCAGAGCTGTTTGCAGGGGCCTAAAGATAGAGAAAGACGAATCTTTCCTCCCCTCACCAAATTATGCTGGAGATTAGACCTCTCTGAGTCAGAGGTTGTCAACTGAGGGCAGTTGTATTCCCCAGACGACATTTGGTTAATCTGGAGATTTTGGCATCACAGCTGGAGAAATACCTAGTGGGTAGAGGCCTGGATGCTGCTCAGTCCCCTTCAGTGTGCAGCACAGCTTTGCAATAATGAATGATTTCAGCTCAAAGTGTTAATTGTGCCAAGCTTGAAAAACTCTAAGCTAGATTTTTTTTAAGTTATTTTAGTATTTCTTTGTTCAATAAAGCAATGCCTAGCCATTAGAGAAAATCTGGAAAATACAAACAGCACCAAAAAGAAGTGAATTGCCCATAATTCTATCCTTCAGAAATAATCACTATTTAATATTTTATTGCAGTGCCTCTCAAGCTTCTCTGTGGAGTTTTGAAAAACTTGGGGTGCTAAAAGACTCTGATTCTAGTTTTTTTTTTTTCCATTTTTATGCACTCGGGTATAATCTGCTTTAATCCCTTGACCATGCTTTTGAGCGTTTTCCTGTCAGGAGTTGGCAAACTACAGTCACAGGACCAGTTCCACCTGCCACCTGTTTCTGTATGAACTGTGAGGTAAGAATCGGCTTTACATTTTAAGTGGTTGAAAGAAATCAAAAGAATTATGACACATGGAAATGATCTGAAATTCAAATGATGGTGTTCTTAAACGCACTTTCATTGGAGCGCAGCCATGCCCTTTCATGTACACGTTTTCTTTTTCTTTTTTTTTTTTAAAGATTTATTTATTTATACAAGAACGGGGTACAGGCCAGATGCACGGGAGGGTGAGAGGATTCACCAGAGACAGAGTGGGGAACAGAACAGGCAGACTGACTGAAATAAGCTGCTGAGGGGAGCAGCAGGCGAGACAGGAGAGGTCTGCTGCACCATATGGGATTCTCGCTGGCCGGCCAGGATCAAACCCGCACTGCAGAGGTTGCGGACAGCTTCACAGCGCTGTGCTCAATGGCTTGTGCCACCAGGGAGGCCCTCATGTACACGTTTTCTATGACTGCTTTTACATTACAGTGGGGTGGAGTAGTGTGATAGAAAACTTAGGGTCTCCCCAAACTTAAAACATGTACTTTCTAGCTCTTTACAGAAAAGGGTTGCTGACCTCTGTCCTATGCCATTCGGTGTTTCCACTCTTCCTGCACTAGCATGCTCCATGCCATTGTCTTTTTTTTTTTTTTTTAAGATTTATTTATTTATTTATACAAGCACTGGGTACAGTCAGAAGTGCAGGAGGGTGAGAGAACCCACTAGAGCCAGAGCAGGGAACAGAACAGGCAGACTGATAAAATACATTGCTGAGGGGAGCAGCGGGCGCGGCAGGAGAGGTCTGTCGCACCATGTGGGACCCTCGCCGGCGGCCAGGGATCGAACTGGCGCTGCAGAGGCTTTGGGCAGCCTCAAAGCCCAGCGTTCAACCGCTGCGCCACCAGGGGAGGCCCTCCGTGCCATTGTCTTATCAGTTAACCTACCACCACATATTGGCTATTACAAATGATTCTTTGAAAAATACTTAACTGACTAACCCATGCTTAGCTACATGGTTGTTTCTATAAGAAAGCTTCCCAGAGATCACTTTTTGAGGGCATTTGTTCATATACCCAAGTTAGTATCTTGTAGCTTTATTTTTTTTAATTAATTTATATTTTGTATCATTGTTCATTTTTGTACAGTGTTTACTTTCTGCTCTCAGGTGTAGTCTCCATAAAATTCCCACCAACGATTCACCCATGCACCATCACCATAGTCCCTTGTGTGCTCTTCCCACCCCTGTTTTGATCCCTCTCCCCCCACCCCCGCCACTGCAGAATGTGTCTGATTTATAGTTGCCTGTTAATGTTGGTTTTTTATTTATTATTATTATTTTCCTGATCCCTTATTTGGTTCCCCTTTATTCCTCCGATAAGTGAGACCATCCGATATTTTTCTTTTTCCTTCTGACTTCTTTTACTGAGCATAATCCTGCAGCTTTAAATCAACCTCCATTCCAGATGGGAATGTTTCCCCACCTCCTTGCTATCAATGCAGGCTCTACATATTTGTCTGCCAACCCGACAAGTGGTTTTTTTAACTTCTTTTTGTTTGCTAATGAACCTGACCATTTTTTCCCACATGCTTATTGGCCATTTGTGTTTATTTTGTAAATTGCCTCTTTTTATCTTTTGCCCATTCTCTATTTTGGCTTTATCGCTTTCTTGCTGCCTTGTAAGAACTCTTTTTTCTTATTAAATTAAGGATAAAAACATTTTCTACAAGCGACAGCTAATGTTTCCCTGACACTACATTTTTCTTTTACTGTTTTTAATATACAGAAGTTTTAAAATGTAACACCTTTTTTCATTGAAATAATGCTAATTTATAACATGTAAGTTTGAGGTTGTACAACTTGATAACTTGACATCTGTATACACTACAATGTGATCTCCACTGAACATCTAGTTTAAAAATATTTCCGGCCTCTGGTTTCCTCCTTATTTTCTTGTGTATTTATTGTAGGTGCATCTAAATAAACTGATTAAATAAGTGATGAGCCGGCAAAGGGCAGTGAAGGCTGAGGGAATGGCATGTGGATGGACAGGCCTGTGTCCCGTTTGCAAAAGGGAAGGAATAAGGATGATGGGGCTGGAGGGGGTGTAAAAGAGATCGTGAGAGACACAGGAACCACAATCATCAGGCTTGTATGTTTTGACAAGAAGCTTGGACTTTATCATCCAAAATTCAGATGTGATTCTTGGACTACCTGTAAAAGAATTGCCTGGGGGTTGTTGTTTTAATTTGTAGTCGCCTAATGACGTGATGTTGAGCATCCTTTCATGTGCTTGTCATTTACTTATCTCCTTTGTTTTTTATTCAATACCATCCTTGCTAGTGTTTTGACAGCATGGGATTTCTCCATCCCATCCCCCACCAGGTAGTATTTGTTCAACCTTTTGCTCAATTTTTAATTGAATTTGTTTTTCCTGTTTCGTTTTTAAAGTTCTTTGTATATTTTAGAACTGTGTCCTTATTAGATACGTATTTTGCAAATATTTTTTCCTAGTCTGTAGCTTGTTTTGTCATTCTCTTTACAATGTCTTTTGATTTTTAATTTTAACGAAGTCTAACATTTTCTTTTCTTTCGTGGATTGTGTTTTTGGATTGCCTCTGGAAATTCATTGCTAAAAGCTGGGTGTTGTCCCATGTTATCTTATAGAAGTTTTGTAGTTTGGCATTTTACATGTAGGTCTAAGATCCATTTGAGTTAATTTTTCTGAAAGGTGTAGGGTTTGTGTCTAGGTGTAATTTTTGTTTTGCATATAGATGCTCAGTTGTTCTAGCACCATGTGTTGGAGAGCCTGTCCTTTCTCCATTGAATTGCATTTACTCCTTTGTTAAGATTAATTGACTATATTCCTGTGGGGCTATTTTGGGGCCCTATGTTCTGACGTATTAAATTTGTTTTTTGCCAACACCACACTGTCTTGATTACTGTATTTTTGTAGTAAGTTTTAAAATCAAATAATGTCAGTTTTCCAAGTTTGTTCTTTTTCAATATTGTGTTAATATTCTCATATTGATAAAAGGTCTTTTGCCTTTCATTGTAAACTTTTGGATCAGTTTGTCAATATTTACAAAGCAACTTGCCTGGATTTTGATTGAGATTGCATTGAATCTATAAATTGAGTTAGGAAGAAATGATATTGTAAAAGTGTTAAGTTTTCTATCCATTAATATGGACTACATTTAAATCTTCATTGATTTCTTTCATCAGAACTTTGTAGTTTTTCCTCTATAGCTCTTGTATATACTTGAACAGATTTATATGTAATTTTGGTGCTGATGTAAATGATGCCTTTTTAAGTTGAAAATTCCAAGTGTTCATTGCTGATATATACGAAGGCAATTGACTATTATGTATTAACCTTGACTCCTGTACCCTGCTATAATTTCCTATTCCAGGAGTTTTTCTGAGTTTGATTTTATTTGTCAGTCCTTTTGTGTTTTCTATAGACAACCATGTTGAGTACAGAGATTGTTCTCTTCTTCCTCCTGAATCTATATACCTTTTTCTTTCATTTTACTTCCTTATTTTGTTACCTAGGACCTATTCCAGGAGTTTTTCTGAGTTTGATTTTATTTGTCAGTCCTTTTGTGTTTTCTATAGACAACCATGTTGAGTACAGAGATTGTTCTCTTCTTCCTCCTGAATCTATATACCTTTTTCTTTCATTTTACTTCCTTATTGTGTTACCTAGGACCTCCATTATGATGTTTACTGGGAGTGGCAAAGGGGTTGCCCTGCTTTTTAATACTGGAGCTTGATCCTGTAGACATTTCTTTGGCCGGGTGGTACAATATTAAGCCTTTCTGCAGATAGATCTGTGGTGATAACCAAGGCATAGCAAAGGAAGGAAGGGGGTTTTCTTACTACTTTCATGATGCTTTACATTTTGCTCTTATGACATGGCTACTCGTCATGTTTGAGGGTCCTAGGGCTACTCACCATCCATGCTATTTCTCCAACACCCTGGTGATGGCTTCTTGGTCATCGTCATGGTTGCCTGGCTCTGAACCAAGTCTGCCTGTGGCCCTGCAGGGATCTTCTCTGTTATCCACTGGGTACTGTCAAACCCTCTCCAACAGGATCGAGTCTCAATTTTGGATGGAGATCAGGATTCTTTCTAGATTGTTCCATGCTTGAGAATCTTCTTCAGTCCTAGATGGAGTTGCTGCTCCCTACATTTGCTATTCCTGTATTTAGAGTTCCCTTTTTACTCCCCTAATAGTTAAACACCTTTTATTAGTTAACTATTCTTGATATTGAATTTTCCCTTTTCAATTTACTGCTTTGGCTTCTGTCTAGAAGCTAGGTTGACACAGCGGCTTTTAAATGTTTGGTTAAAAGGGCCTCCTCTGGTGGCACAGTGGTTGAGTGCTGGGTTGAGAGGCTGCCTGCAACCTCTGCGGTGCCAGTTCAATCCCTGGCCACTGGTGAGGGTCTCCCCCCCCAACACAGAAAATAAATGTTTGGTTAACTTCAACCCTCAGGTACGTTTTTGTCTCCCAACTGAACGGCCATGATTGGGCTTGATGGGAGAGAGAATAGGGAAGGGCACCTCACCATGTGAGTAGGCACAGAGTTTCTGGCTCTGTGAGGGGTTTGGGAGTCTTGGCTGGCTAAGTGGGCAAGATGTGAGCAGGACCAATGGGCATTTGGAGTGAAGGGACCCAGCATTCTTGGGAATCCTTCCTCTGGGATTCTGTTCTAGAAATGTGGCTGGGCGAAGAGGTTGGTTACACTATTTCAGATGTGGTAGGATCAAGACAAACAAGAAGGCGCCTTCTTGATTATTGTCCAAAAGGAAATGGAACAAATTAGTGAGTACAGATGGGTCAGAGCTTCTGGTTACATCCCGAAAAGCACCCAGGGCAGCTATGATATTCCATCTGCTCTGACCTATAAGCAGCTTGTCTTCTTGGTGGTCTCAAAAATGGAAGCTCCATAGCTCTAAAGGATTTTATCTTCTGATGAGCAGACAAGCTACAGATATTTCTATGGTATTGTTTAAACATTATAATAAGATGTAGCAGTTTAGGAAATGGTTGGTAGAAGCTGTACATCTTGATTGTTAATATAAATAATTTGCATTATGAGTTTGTTTTCCTTGGTGTGTACACTCTCGTCCCCGGGGATGTGGATGAGCAAAGGATTATGTTATGCCGCCTCGCTCCTGCTGGCAGTGACACAGGTGCAGAACTGTGGGCATGATGAATCAAACACCAATTGCATCACTGCCGCCTGTGCTCAGCTCGAATTGCTGTCAGTAGAGGAAATAGAATTCATTAGTTTTCTTTCAGGGCACATGCAGACACATGGGTTTCAAAGAACGTGTTACGGCAGCAATGGGTAAAACCCAACCATTTCCTTTCCCTGAGCAGCTCTGGCAGCAGATCAAGTGATGAGCCTTTGGACACACTGTCTTTGTTGGTAGATATTTGAGAAAATGATATCCCTCGGGGAGAGTTCTTGGTGTATTACTGATCATGATGTTTTACGCATTCCAGAGCCATTGAGAAAATGACATTGTTAGAGAGTCCAAAATGCTATAAATGTTCACAGAACTATTTTAAAGGATTCAGATACAAACAAAATGCATGAAAATCACTTTGCTGAATTAGGCGATGAGTTATCTAGGGTGTCTATTTCCTTTCCATTCAAGTCCATTTTCCTTTTGCATCGGCCATGCTACTGCCATTGGACAATATGGAGGATGCTCTGATATGATGATAGATTACTGCATTTGGAGAAAAAGATAGGGTGTCTTAAAAAATAATGCTCCCAGAGTTCCTGAGATGGATGAGATCTACTAGCAAGCTTAGCCCAAGTTCTTGTTTCATGTTGCACAACTAGACTGATCTTGGAGATTTTGTTTGGAATTCTGTGCTAGGAGCTTGGAATTTGTGTTTGTAACAAGGTCTAAGTTGCAAACTTGATTCTGCCAGTTTGGAAACATCATTCTGGTCTGTATATTCTAAAGTGAAGTTTAATTTTAAATGAACATCTATCTCCTGTTTTTCCAAGGTTGACATGACTTACCTCTATAAATGTATTCTTTAAGACTTGGGAATACTGGTCTCAGCATTTGAAGGATTATATTAAAAACAACAACAGAAGCAACAAAACCCAACTCCCTGTGTTGAACAGCCGAGAGGTAAACACCTGCTCTTTTCTTCCTGATTCTGCTGCCTGGGCTGGTGGACTAAGATGAAATATGTTTACATCAAAAATCGTCCTTCTTGCTCTTTCCTGCTCTAGACTTCTTTTTCTCCTTTAAAAAACATGACATTTATTGCTTTTTTTTCTAATTATAAAAGTAATTCATGCTCAGTGCCAAAAATCCCAAGGAAAAAGCAAAACAAAAATCTATAATTTCACCACCCAGAGATAACCTTGCTATGTGTTTTCTAAAGACGCAGTGATATGTGCTTCTTGAGGCTTATAATTACAATACATCATGCCCACTTTGTGAGAAAAAGTAATTGTAAGTTAAAACAGGAATGTTAAGGGTAACCTTAACATAAAATATGTAGAAAATGGGCTTTCACTTCTGCTGTATTTTTCTGTCTTAAGAAATGCTGATATATCAAACTACCCTTAGAATTCTAAAAATCTATTTTTTTTTAAATTTATGAGTACTGTCTTCTAAAATTGTCATGTTTTAGGGCCTCCCTGGTGGCGCAAGGGGTTAAGCACCACACTATGAGGCAATCCACAGCCTCTGCAGCACGAGTTCAATCCCCGACCAGGGAGGTGACCCACATGGTACAGCAGACCTCTTCTATCTCTCCTACTGATCCCCTCAGTAGTGTACTTCAGTCAGTCTGCCTCTTCTGTTCTCCACTCTGTCTCTGGTGAATCCTCTCACCCCCCACATCTCTGGCCCGTACCCCAGCTCTTGTGTGCATAAATACATAAATCTTTTTAAAAAATAAAGTTGTCATGTTTTAGATGTGTTTTATCCTCTAAAGAGTTTTATAATCTTTACATAGCTATGATTCATTTCATCAGTGTATAATTGTTGAACATTTATTCTAAGGATGCAGCATTTAAGAAGACCAATAAGGTCCCTGCCTCCAGTGAGTTTATTTTCTGGGGTAGGGGCAAAAAATAATAAATATGTAAAATATATTAACAAGACATTTTCAGATTCTTTGGATTGGGTGATCAAGGAAAGTAACTGTGAAGATGAGACATCAGAGTTGACACCTAAAATATAAAAAGATCCCAGCCTTAGTAAAGTGACAGAGGTTTCCCTACAGCCTCCACAGAATATTCTGCAAAGTGGCTTTGATTTGGTTTGGCTAATCCGCGAGGTGAGAAATAGTGTGGATTTAATTTGCTTTTCTCTCGGTTTGACTGAAGTTCAAATCTGGTTTTATATTGGGGTGTCTGGAAAAGTAATAATGTGTTTTTTGTTGCCAACCCAATGCTTAAGGGCTATTTTTGGGTAGTTTTTAGTGAACCATCTTTTATCATTTGCTCATGTTTATTGAGGTAACCGTGGTTTACAATGTTGTAAAATATGTCTAGATATCTAAATGTGATTTAGAGGTATAGGGTCTCCCCCTTGTTGTTACCACACCACACCCACCCCCCAGAAACCCATAATCCTCTACCACAGTCCATTGGGCTCCCACCCCACCTTGCTTTACCCCTCCCCTCTGGTAGCCTCAATTCTACAGTTCGGATTCTTGGGCTTGTTGTTTGTTTGGTTTTATTGGATCCTCTGTTTTATTTTTCTATATTCCACATGTAAGTGACACCGTCCAGTATTTGTCTTTCTCTTTCTGACTTATTTCGCTTAGCATAATCCCCTGCAGTTCCTTCCATGCTGTTGAAGATGGCAAGATTTAATTTTTTCTTTTAGTGCTGAGTACTCTTCCATGGTGTATATATACCTTTTCTTCCTGATCCACACATCTGATTTTGGGCATTTAGGTTGTTTTTATAACTTGGCTATTGTAAATAGTTCTTTTGCTTATTTTTTTTTTTTTTACCATGGAGTTTTTGGTCTATGGACCAAACTCTTTCCCTAAAGTTTTTTTTTTTTTTTGTACTTTAAATAACATAGGTCTACTTTTCATTTACACCATTTGTTTATCAAGAATTGGTGTTCTACTCCACATTGTTCTCAATTTTGAAGCATACATCATAGTATTAACTGTAGGCATGTTGTCATGCAGCAGGTCTAGCGAATTTACTCATCACGTATAACTGAAACTTTATACTGGTTTAACAGCAACGACCCACTTCCTCAAGCTTCTTGTAGCCACTATTCTGCCTCTGCTTTTATGAGTTCGCTTTTTTAGATTTCATAGGTGAGATGATGCAATATTTGTCTTTCTGTGTTTGACTTTTTAAAATTAGCATGGTGTCCTCCAGATTCACCCATGTTGCTCCAAATGCAGGATTTCCTTCTTTTTTAACAACTGAATAATATTCAATTATATACATAATGGCTACTGTGAATAATCCTATAGTGAACATAAAGGTGCAAATATTTCTTTGATGTATTGATTTCATTCCCTTTGGATATATACACAGAAGTGGAATAGCTGGATCATGTGGTAATTCTATTTTTTATTTTTTGAGAAACCTCCATACGTTTTTTCATAATGACTGTCGCCTGCATTTTAAAATGCTTTCTCTTTGTTGAAATTCTTAATTTGTTCATAAATGTATGTTGTGTAGACCTTATAGAGCATCTTTATGATGGTTATCTTGAATTTTCTGTGAGATTAATCCTCTATCTCCATTTCATTAGAGTCAGTTTCTGGAGATTGGTTTTGGAAATCATTTCCTGTTTCTTCATTTTCCTTGACTCTTTTGCGTGGTATTTGCACACTAGTGAAAACAGCCATGTCTCCCATTCATCGGGGACCTGCCTCATACAGGAGGGGACTTTCACCAGTCACCCCAGCCAGAGATATGGGGGTCCCCTCAAACATTCATGCTAGTCAGACCTGCCATTTTTGTTCTTAATCGTTTCCAACTGTTTAGACTATGTTGGGTCTCCTCATAGCACCAAGATGGGGAAGACAAAAGCCAGTATGTTAGACTGCCCGAGGCCAGTTGGAACTTGGGGTGTGCATTCTAGCGCTCTCCTTCCCTAGAAAAAGCAGGGATGTGTGGTTTTTTTTTTTTTAAGTCGTGCTTTCTCTGTGCTGAGTAAGGGGCCATGCTTACTAGTTATGTGCAAGTTGCAGTCTTTGACCTCACAGGACACTCGGCATCTAAAGTATGCCAGGACCTGCCAGCGCTCAAAGACAGGTAAGATAGAAACCAGTCTCTGGGGATTGTGGGTGTGTGCTTCAGTGCTTTCTCTTTCCAGGGTGAGAAGCCAGAGGCTGGGCGTCTCCTTCTGAGGGTATGGCGCTGTACCAGGTGTAGGGGTATGGCACTGTACCAGGTGGTAGGGTGGGTGGGGTCTCAAGTGTTTCTGCTGGCCTCATTGTGGCTGGTTTTGTGCTTTCCCAGAGAGTGAGAAACTCCCAACTCGTTTCTGGATTTCTCACAAAGGGAAATTGTCCATTCATTGTTGTTGAATCAGTTTGTCCATTGATACAGGGGAGGAGGCCCAGGGCTTCCTTTTCTGCAGTCTTGCTGATGTTACCCCTGAACATTCTCCCTCACATTTTAAGAGTTCTTCATATATTAGTGATAACCAGTTCCTTTCTATGTTTTGCATTATAAATCTTTTCTTCCAGCTTGTCACTTTTTCTTATTTTGCTTATGATGTTATTTGCCATGAAAACTTTCAATCATATTTATTCATTTTATAAATATGATTTTAACTAAGAGTTTAAAAACTTACCCTACTCTGAGCTTATAGAGCAATCATGCCTATTTTTGTCAAACTCCTGTGTGGTTTCATTTTTTACTTTCAGATATCTGATTCATTTGGAGCTTATTTTTGTGTGAGGTATGAGGTGTCGATCTAAATCTTTTTCCAATGGCTACACAGTTGTTTCAACACCATTTATTACACATTTTATCTTTGACTCAGCAACAGGAGATGCCACCTTCATTATATATTTCCATGTGGACTCAGCGTCATTTCTGGACTTTGTGTTCTATGCGTTGGTCTATCTATTCAAGCACCAGTAGAAAATTATAGAGACTTTTTTTTTTACCTTTTTTACATTTTAAATGGATATGTTTACTATGAAAAGGAGAAAGAAAAGAGATACCTGCATAGTCACAGGAGGACAGCATTGGGAAGAGAGCTGCCAGCGAATTAGAGAGACCTTCTAGCTTGTTTTAGTGAGCCTTCCTGACATCTCTTCCGTTTTAGAGTAGTCACTGCTCTGATCTACATGGACTCTCCTCCTGCTTTTTTGCAGTTAGCGTGCATTTAGTCTTTCTTGGAATGATTTTTGCTCACTCTCAGGTGGTTGTCTTTCTCTCCAATAGTTTCTGTGGGTTACTCTCCCTAGTTTTCTGCAAATGCTTAAGGAGGGAGCTTGGAAGATAGCTTTACTGCAAATTGGTTTTGCTTTACTACTTACAGGTAATTTGAAATTAATTTTTTTTGGTCTTCCAGTTGTGATGGAAGCATGAGACATTCTGGTTTTATATTTTATTCTTGTTGATCTCTTTAATTATTTTGGAGAATATGCAAAAAATTCTTAGTGGGGTGGTTACCATTACTTCACTGTATTCCCATTCTTGTACAGCAGAAGCCAGCTCACATCAGAAATACTGTTGTTTTCATAGAATGTTTCCTTCCAATATTTTAAATTTCTTAAATTTTTTTCCTATACTGGTCAGAGCAGTACCTGATAGGAAGACAGGGGATTAGAAAATAGGGAACTAAGACCGATATGAATGCTATTACAGTATCCCAGAAATGCATTAATTTGTCAAAAATGAATAATAGTAGTAAATTGTTCCTATAATGGGATTATCATTTTCTACCAGGCCTTTTAATCACACTAGTTCTTTATATACTTTCAAACAGCTTTCATATCAATTGAATTATTTACTTATGATTTAGGGATTAGTTCTTACAGACCTTCTGGCTATCGCTTAGTACAAAAACAAAGTGTGCAATTCAGGCATTATCGCTTTATTCTGAGAGGCTTATTTGCAGCCTTTGTAAACATTGGCTCGGCATGATTTACCCTGCCTACTTACCACCGTGCTTTTTAAATGTATTTTAAAATGAAAAAAGTAATTGCTTGAACTACCTAATGCCTTGGGGAAAGCAACATTATATACCAATTGTCTTTGAAAATAATAGAACGCATAGGCACTTCTTTAAAATTGTACTTTATTGTCATTAAACAGTATTTCTTGTGATATTACTCTGATAATTTTGTTTATTGGAATATCATTAAGTAACCTAATTGCCTCCCTAAAGAATTAGTGTAGTAAGATTATATCCTTGATGTAATGAATTTGCAACTTAAAAAAAAAAAACAAAACATCTTAACCTTGTTTAAGTAAAAGGTGAAAGATTTATTTAGTCATAAGGGAGACCATAGTATTCACTCAACCATTTTTAAGTGAAATAGTTCAGAAATGTTAAGTGTATTTACATTATTGTGAAAGATATTTTCAGCACCTTATCATCATTCAAATCTGAAACTCTAGACCTATTAAACAACTTTCTTTTTCCCCTTGTCCTAGCCCCTGGCAACCATCATTCTGCTTTCTATCTCTGTGAGTTCGACTACTCTTGTGTAAGTAGAATCATACCCTGTTTGTCTTTTTATGACTGGTTTATTTCACTTAATATAATGTAAGAACTTGTAACTTTAAGAAATACTTTTATGTTGTCTAAACTTACAAATTATGGGTCAGAGTAGATGGCAGTGCTAAGTTGATTAATAATGTAGGGCACACCTATAAATTGTATACTCACAGTCTAATTTTGGTTAAAATTAGAGTGACCAAAATTTTATTCTAATCTATTGACTTTTTCAACTTGCAGACTTTTTTTTTTTGTCTATTTCATAAAATAGAGCTACCCCGTAATAATTACTGTCAAAGGCTGATGAGTGAATGGAAGAGCTACATTCTGGATTTATCTGGGAGAAGTAATGTAGTGTTGTGAAAGTATAGGGGTCACTTTTTAATCAAAATGCTTTATTTTAAAATAGTAATGTTTGTAGATAGCTGTAGGGTGAGAAATTACTTGCTTCTATGAATTCTGATAGGTGGCAGGTCTTGATTCAGAGTCTTCTGATTTTTATTTATGCATTAGTCATGGATTTTATGGGCCCATGAAGGTTATAGAAAAGTTATTTCTACATAGAGTTGTAGAGGATTAATTTGAATTCACTAATCCCATCCCCAAATGTATTTAAGAAATAATAATATCAGTTTGGTGTTCAGTGATTCACATGTAATATATATGCTTGCTCCAGGAGCCAGATTTAAATACTGAAGTAATTACATAACCTGTAGGAATGGAAATGAAAAAAATATAGTACATATCTAAGCCAAATGAATTTAATGTTTTAATAAACCCTGTCACGAGGAAATTCAGCACCTGATTTTCTTTGAAATGTCCGCTTAGTATCTTCTTTTTTTAAAAAAGATTTATTTATTTATGCATACAAGAACTGGGGTACAGGCCAGAGGTGGGGGGGTGAGAGGATTTACCAGAGACAGAGTGGGGAGCAGAACAGGTGGATCCAATGAAATACACTGCTGAGGGGAGCAGCGGGCGAGTCAGGAGAGGTCTGCTGCACCAAGTGGGTTGCTCCCTGGCCAGCGGGGGATCGAACTCGTGCTGCAGTGGCTGCAAATAGCTTCATAGGTTGCATCTTAACCTTACTATCTTCTTCTTCAAAAGTTCTTCTTTCTTTAAAAAAAAATAGAGGAGGTGAGAGAAAAAAATAAGAGGAGAATGATTTTTTTTTTATTTGGAAAGGGAAATAGGTGTTCTTAGTGGAAAACCTTCAAAGTATCTCAAATAAGTGTGATATTAGTTAGAGGCTTTTTGTAGAAGGTCTTTATCTAGTTGACAAGTTCCTCTCTAATTCCTGTTTACTGAGACATTTAAATCATGAACTGGTGTTGGATTTTGTCAGATACTTTTTTGTGCATCTATTAATATGATCTTGTCATTTTTCTTTTTGATGTGATGGATCACATTGATTTTCAAATAATTTTTTCAAATCCAAAAAATAGGCATCTTAGTATGTCCAAAGTTTGGCTTAAAGATCAAAAACATATTTTCCCCTTTCCAGACAGTGGTTGAACCAGACATTTTTCATGATGGTAGCTGTGTATAAATAGATTGCTCATCCTGGAGAAGCCTATTGCCCCAGCCTGGAGTTTGGGGAATTCCTTCTTCTACTGTACTTATAAACTCCAGATTATTTATGAAGCTGTGCTACAAGGATTAAAATTCAAAATTCAATTGCAAGACCCTCCAGTATTATTTCTACAGTCATAAGACAAGGGACAAGAAGGAAGTGTTTTTAAACGCCGGAATGTATTATTTCAGCTTTAGTACATGTAAATGCACAATATGCTAAGTGGCTTTTAGGCCAATAGTAAATTATCCAATGACCCAGCTATGAAAAATTCATTCATGAGAAAATGGTAGGAACCCTTCCCGTTGTGAAGGTTGGTGTGTTTTTCAACTTCACATAGATTTGCATGCCCACATACTTAATAGAGTTGGTAAAAAAAGGAATTAACTCCATTTCATCTGTATTAGATTTTACTGAATGGAGCAGAGCTATAAAGAAATAAGATAGTTAAAATTATTTTATATTTTAGATATCCAATAGCTTTATTGTTCAAAAATCTCACCCTGGCAGAAGGTACTTGTTACATGGATGCTACTGTTGCTCAAGCAATTTTTAGAGTCATTTTCTGGAATTTCCTTAAGGCTATTTCATCTGTCATATCAGAAACTAGTGAAAGGATATACTGATATTTCTTATCAAGCCCCAGCACAATTTTCTAATTTTCAGAAGCAAAAACAAAGTTATTTGAAATATGTTTGAATTTTAAGCATAGTATATATAACTTGAAAGTAATAAAAGCATGTTAGACATCTCTATTTTGAATTAACTTCTGGAGATTTCTATGTAACTTAGTGAATGGCTTGAATTGTTGTCATTAAAAACATGACAGCTGACAAGTATTGTGGATATAGGACAAAAACAATCTAATGTATGTCTTAATGAAGAGTCAGTTTATGTCTTGGATAATGCACAATTGCCTGATTGTTAGTATATACTCAGAGGTTTCTGGAATCAACTAGTTTTAAGAAGTTAAGAATTAACTTATAACTGATATTATAATTTGCTTAAGAGGGCTGTTTTCTAATAATAAATACCAAGGGATACTTTAGTTTACCCTCTGCCCAAATGATTAAAAATATAGAATGCTGGCTAATGCAAATTGTTCTGGTTATAGTCTTGTCTTGGTTTGAAGATTCTCCCATATGTACATTTATTTTCTACTCTGTATCTACAAGTTTATATATATATATATAAAACATGTATATAGTTATTTGTATAGATGGTTATACGGAATATGTTAATAAATGTAGCTGTAGTAGAGAGAGAGTGTGTGTGTTTGTGTGTGTGTATGTGTGTACAGCAAAGTTACAAAATGGTAGTCTTCTGTTCAGATTTACTTTTTTTTTGGTTCTGCAGAATGTTGACTTATATTTAAGTTTAAATTATTTAAAAATCAGAATTTGAACTCCAATTTTCTGGCTTCTCTTGACCAGTCTGAGGTCTGGTAAAACTACCTTCCCAACAACAAATCATGTATAACTAAGGGGGGAGGCTACTCCTAGGGTGTGGGCCTTGTGCCCTGCTGCTCACCACAGTCCCTGCTACTCCCTACTCCTTCCTGACACATGTGCCTAGAGTCAGTTCTCATTTATCATCTAATACCAGGCTTCAGTTTGAAATCCTTGGTATAAGTCCTACTTAGGATTTTAATTTTAACCTTAAGGTCAGTGGGCAGGGTTTTAAGCGGGAGAGTGGCACGTATGGGGTCGTGGACTTTAATGGCTTTGGGGAGAGATGTTCAGATCCTCTAAGGATAAGTTTTTGTTGGCACAGGGTTGTATCTTTCAAGCTAGGAGTATAATGGTTATTTGTTCTCTGGTAGGTTTGTGGTTCTCCTACCCTTTTTGGCCAGGAAGGAGTCACACTGTCTGATTGCTCTTAACCATCGTGTTTTGTGTATTGTCCACTGAGTGTGATTTTCTTGTCTTCTGGGGCTATAGCACATTGTGGATAACTGATGTTGGGTCCCTGTGGCTGTATAAACACCGGAGCTTAGTGTGGGACTAATAGCCAACGAGTGTGTTGAATGATGATACTGTTCACAACGCCTTCCTTGATGTTCTCCTGCATGGCCAGGCATCCTAGCTTTTAGACCCAGCCATTAAACATGAAGATGACAGAAATAAAATTAATGTGACAGGATGACAGTCTTGCTTTTGCTAGAACTAAATGATGCAAATGCTGTTAATTAGATTCAATTCCATATGCCTACAAAGTAGACTTTTCTTCTAAAAAGATAGAATACTAATGTCTTGGATTGATGAAGGACCTTTCATCTGGGAGTTTCCCCACATGGTTTACAAACCAATATGGCACAATAAAAGCAAAACAAAGACAACTTCAACCTCTAATGGAATGTAACAACTGCTTAATGGTCTATAACAAAACAGTAGGGCAGGAACTATAAAAAGCTATTAAAAACATCGTTAATATTTATCCTGAATAGAAAGTATTGTTTAATACATGTAGCTGAATTTAAGAAACCTAAGTTTTGGAGAGTGAGAGCTAGCTGTTTCAGGCTCTGTGGACAGAACAGGTAGTCTTCTAATGTGTCGGGAAGTTGTACTTCATCTGCAAAGGTGATTAGAGAGTTTATCTTGATGTCTGTAAAGAATGGGTGTGGGGAAGGGGAGAAAGAACCCAAGAAGGGGAGAACTAGGCATCTTATATCTCACCATGCCAATCCTTACACTAATATCGTAAGCTATATTATTGAGGACATTGTTGCGATGAGATAACTGAAGCTCCCAGAAAGTAAGGCACTGTTGCTGGTGAAACTAGAATTGAAATTAGATCTTATTTCTACTCACTCTGTTATACGACTTTTCAGTGTACCTGTTCACACCTCTTGTGCTGCAAAACTGATAGTCTAGCTTCTGCGTAATAAATGTTTTGTCTCCTTCCTCAAAAGACCAGCATGTGTGGGAGCCTGCCCTGTGGCCCCTCCGTACAGCCCCTTACCTATCCCTGGCTTTGGCTCTGCAAACAGCTCACATCCGGTGTGTGGCTTCTTACTGCGAGCAAGTCCCTTGCTTCTCCGAGAGTGCTTTTCCCAAGTTGTTCAAGTGTTTGGGAATGGGGCTCATGTCTGGGAATGTGACTTACCATTCCCAAGCTGCTCTTGTCATTTTTGTAGAGGCTCTAAGTTCCTGGTGCAGTTTCCTGCCTCCATATCCCCGAGGCACAGATCCTTGACAGTGTCTACTGGTTCTCCACCTCCTCACCCTCTCTCAGAATGTCTACTCTATTTTCCTTCCTTTCTTTTAAAGCAACCAGAAAGCTTATCCTGCTTTTCTACCAGTCTCCCATCGTCCTCCAATTTTGATAGTTACTGTGTCTGCATTGCTAGAGCATATCGCAATTATATGTCACCCTACCCCCCTGAAAAGAAGAAAAAAATTAAAAAACTGATACATTTGCTTATCAAATTGAATGCTTTCTTCTATTCTGTTCCTCATGTTCAAGTAAGATAAGTTTCCTGTTCTTTTTACAAGGAAGTTCCCTAAGGGTTGGACCAGGATAGTTTTCCAAGCTGCGGAGCTCTTCGTCACCATCTTCTGGTGTTACTTTGACACTCAGGGCAAGAGTAAAGCGTGGAAGGAACGCAGGGACAATGGTGGTGGACTGCGGGTGCTTTGGGGTGGGGGCGCTATGTCAACAGTGCCTGAGGGGAAGATCCTACATTTCTAAAATACAATGATGTAAATCAATGTTACCTCAATAAAAAATACAAAAACAGTGCCTCCCCCAGTGGCGCAGCAGTTGAGCGCTAGGCTGCGAAGCTGTCCTCAGCCTCTGCAGCACTGGTTTGATCCCTGGCCACCGGCGAGGGTCCCACATGGCATGACAGACCTTTCCTGTCTGGCCCGCTGCTCCCCTCAGCAGTGTATTTCGTCAGTCTGCCTGTTCTGTTACCCGCTCTGGCTCTGGTGAATCCTCTCACCCTCCCGTGCTTCTGACTGTACCCAGTGCTTGTATAAATAAATAAATTAATAAATCTTTTTTAAAAAATACAAAAACAGCAACAGTTTCTCAGTATAGCTGCGTCTCCAGTTATTCCTGAACACTGCCTCCATTGGCTTCCTATCCCACCCCCCAAGTCTGGACTTCTTTCTCCCTCTCCTAACATTCTTTCCATAGGGTATGTGTGGGACGCTTTACTTTCTTGGATACCTGTAGCCCTTTTGAACTCACCTCAAGTGGGGCTCTAAGAAACTCATGCCGTTCCCAATTTCTCTCTGAGGGACTCCTTTTTGTGGTGGTTGATTTACTGGCAATTTCTGGATCCCATAGCTCCTAAGACCATTATTTTTCCTCCCTTTGTGCAGAGCTGCTGCTCCCACATTCCCCTTTCAGCCAGCTTGTATTCTGGATTCACGAAGATTCATTTGTCAAAGACATTGTCTTGAATTAATTATTTTCTTACATTGCCCTACTTGACTGTTCTGTTTCTGAGAGGAGCATAGAGAGATTAAAAATCTGTATTTCTCTCCTCCAACATCTTACAAAAGGACAGCAACCTCTCAGCTTGTTGTCTTGCTTCTGCTCACCCTTACTCCCAAAGTCTTTTCTCAGTTCAGAATGATCCTGTAAAACTTAGTGAAGTCATGTTTACTGAATACTCTCTTCAGTGGCTTCCCATCTTAGAGAAAAGCCGACTGCCCTACCACAATCAGTAAGGTCCTCCATGACCTGGCCCCTAGTGATCTCTCTCATCTCATTTCTTTTACTCTCTTCTTACCAGCTCCACTGCTTCGTTCGTCTACGTAATATCTGACCTACTTCAAACTTGGAAACTTTGCTGTTTCCTCTGTCTTAGATGACCTTCTGTGCAATACCCACTTGGTTTACCACCTCTTTTTTTTTTTTTCAAATTTCATCTTTACTGTGAGGCCTTCTGTGCCCACCTTATCTAAAATAAAACATTCCATGAATTTGATAGCCAACTCTCTTTATTTTTTCTCCACTTATTTTCTGACTTAGTATGCATTCTGCTTATTTTGTTAATTTTCTGTCTCCCTATTAGAATTGATACCTGTCCAGTTTATTGTTGTATTTCCAGCCCTTAGAATAATTTCTGATACACAGTACATATACAGTGAACAGTAGTTGCATACATTAGTCAGAATGGGAAATAGATAAATTGGGCCATAAAAGTTTGAGTAGGCATAGAAAAAGGGGATAAAATCTGACTTTGACCTAGTTATCAAAAGATGAGCAGAACTTAAGAAGATTTGTCTGTTGCTGTGATTTCAAAGAAGTCTGTATTTATCTCAGGTGGATATGTGACTTGCTAATAAGATAGAAATGATGGGGTGGTCAGACAGATGAGGTTGTTAAAGTTATGCCAGGTTTGTATGTAAATGATTCGTAAGATGGTGGGTCTACATGTGTTGAAGGCAGATGTTAAGTTTGGATTGGATTTTGAACCTTTCATGGTTCTTGATGGCAGGAAACATAAATCAATCCATACCTTCATAAGAAAATTTGCTGGAAAGAGACAATAACAAAAACAAAGAGAAACCCCACCAACTGGGAGAACATTTTTGCACACAACACTAATGATAAAGGACTGATCACAAAAATCTGCAAAGAGCTGATGAGACTCAACAACAACAAAGAAAATAATCTAGTCAAAAAATGGGCAGAAGAGCTAAAAAGAAACTTCTCTGAAGAGGAAATGCAAATGGCCAACAGGCATATGAAAAAATGTTCAACATCACTTGTCATCAGGGAAATGCAAATCAAAACTACCATGAGATATCATCTTACACCAGTGAGAATGGCACATATTAAAAAAACTAGCAACAACAAATGTTGGCGAGGTTGTGGAGAAGAAGGAACTCTCCTGCACTGTTGGTGGGAGTGCAAACTGGTCCAACCACTATGGAGAGCTGTGTGGAGATTTCTGGACCTACTAAACATAGAGCTTCCATATGATCCAGCAATTCCACTCCTAGGTATTTACCCAAAGGACACAGAAACATCCATTCCAAAGAGCACCTGCACCCCTATGTTTATAGCAGCACTATTTACAATAGCTAAGCTTTGGAAACCACCCAAATGCCCAAAAATAGATGACTGGATCAAGAAGATGTGGTACATATATACCATGGAATATTACTCAGCATTCAAAAAAGATAAACACATGCAATTTGCAGCAACATGGATGGCGTTGGAAGGGATCATGCCCAGCAAAATAAACCAGAAAGAAAAAGAAAAATACTGGATGGTCTCACTCATAGCAGGAATCTAGAAAACTTAAATAAGGGACCAGGAAAATGAATAACTATAAGAAAGTGAAAATCAAAATCAACAAAAAACTATGAACCAGAGACACTCTATGGGGGGAAGGGGGCGGGAGGGGAGGGATTGGGGTCAAAATAAGGGGGTTGCAATTGTATGGGGAATATAAAAATAAAATTTATTATATATATAAAAAAGAAAATTTGCTGGAAGGATTGGAGTTTACAGAGTAGATAGGGAATGGCTGCTATAACAAAAATTCCAGATACTAGCTGACTGATTAACAACAAACATTTATTTCTTTTGGAGACTGGAAAGTCCAAGATTGTTGTACTGGCAAATTGTGTGTCTGGTAAAATCCAGCTTCCTCACTGCTGATCATCATCTCTCTGTAACCATACATGGCAGAAGGGGCAGGATAACTCTCATATAAGGCCTCTTTTATAAGGGCTCCAATCCTGGTCATGAGAACTTTGTGCTTATAACCTAATCCCAGAGTTCTTGTCTTCTAATAACCGGCATCTTGGAGTTTAGGATTTCAACATAGGAATCTGGGGGAGACAATGCAAGTATTCAGACCATGATAGGATGGGGGTATAGCTCAGTGGTAGAGCATTTGACTGCAGACCATGGTAGGAGGCTTTCAGAATTAAGAGCTTGCTGACGAGAAACACAGTCATATAGCAGGAGCAACCTACTGCTGCACCCACTGAACTGAATATTGGTACTCAATATTTTCCAATATATTTATCCATATTTTTGTCCAGCAGAAACATGGGTTGTTGCAAAACTTTTCTGTTACAAAGTGCTGCTATGAATATGTATATGTTTTTTGGTGCAGATGCACAAACTTCTCTTTAGGGTGAAATTGCCACATCACAGGATATGTTCTTACTCAACTCTATATAAGATGATACGTAATTGTTTTCTAAAGCAATTATGCCATTTTACACCCCCACAAAATTGTATAAATGTTCCTTTGCCTACATTTGCACCCACACTTCATTTTTCAAAATTTTATTTTAAAATTTGCATATGGTAACCTCTAGCTAGAGTCACTAAGAAAGAAAGGGAGATAGCTCTAACAAATGGAATCAGAAGTGAAAGAGAATTTAAAATAGACATCTCAGAAATACAGAGGATCATAAAAGACTACTATGAACATCTTATGCCAACAAATTGTAAAATCTGGATGATATAACACATTCTTAAGAGCAAACACTGTTGATGGGAATATAGGCTGGTCTAGCCCCTATGGAAAAAATATGGAGGTTCCTCAAAATATGAAAAATAGATATGCAATGTGACCCAGCAATCCCGGCCCTATGTATCTATCCAGAGAATGCAGAACACTAATTCAATGGGGTATATGCACGCCTATGTTCATTGCAGCACTATTTATAATAGCCAGGTTATGGAAACAGGCTGAGTGCCCAAAGGCAGAGGAGTGGATTAAGAAGATGTGGTATATATATGTAATGGACTACCACTCAGCTACATAAGAAAAAAAAAAAAAAGAACTCTTGCCATTTGTAACAACATAGTTGGAACTGGAGGGCACTATGCTAAGTGAAATAAGTCAGAAGGAGAAAGACAAATACAGGATGAGTCCACTCCTATGTAGAATATAGAGAAACGAAAACAAAGGAACTGAAAAATCTGAAAAACAAACCCTAGAAATATGACTGTAGAATTGAGGTTACTGGAGGGGCAGGGAGGTTGATGGAGAAAGAAAGGGTGCAGAGGGCCCAGTGGTCCCTGGTAAAGTATGATGAGTGATTATGGGTTGTGGTGTGGTGATATTCATTTGAGGAGATGTGAACATATTCCCCTAAATCATGTAATCATATACAGTATTGCCAACCAATGTTACCTCAGTATATATATACACACACACACATATACATGCATGCACCTAAACTCTCTCGTTTATATATATGGTTTATATACTGTATATAGAGCCGTATATATCCATGTGTATGGTTTATATACTTATATTTATTTATTAACTATATATGTAGTTTATATGCTCACACATATAATCTAGAGGGCCTTAGAAAACTAAAAAAAGGGAAATTGTCCTGTAAAAAATTTACGTAAGTTAAAATGAACTTGCAAATTGCTGTGGAGCTCTGGGCTTTCCCAAAACACACAGCTGTGTGTCCCCCCAGGTAGTCAGGATGAGAATAGCCCCATCGCGCCAGTATGTTCCCTCACTTCTTTATAGCCAACCCCTCCTCCATCTCCAGGCTTTGACAGCCATTGATCTGTGCTCCACCCCTGTCATTGCCTTTTTCAGAATGTCATAGAAATGAAATCATACTGTGTGAAGTTTTATGGATCCAGTTTTTTTACTCAACGGCGTGCGTTTGACCGTCCCCATGTAGTTGGATATATGGGCACTTCTTTCCTTTCCTGTTATTTTTGTGTAGTAGTCCATTGTGTAGGTATGCCACGCTTTGCTTCCCCATGCCCCAGGTGAGGGTCATTTGGGTTGTTTTCAGTTTGGGCAATTATGAATAAAGCTGCTGTTAGCAATTTGTGTCCAGATTTGGGGGGTGAACACATTTCCATTAGTTTCTTGTAAAGACTTGAAAGCCATGTTGCTTGATCATATGGTAACTCTGATTACCTTTATATGAGAAACTGCTGATCTGCTTTGCATGGCAAATATATGCCACTTAACACATGGAGTCGGGAGAGTTCCAGTGGCTCTGTAGCCTTGTCTGCTCTCGATATTGCCATTTTTAGCATCATTCCATTAGGTGTGGAATGGTCTCTCATTATGGCTTTCATTTGCCTTTCTCTGATGGCAGATGACATTGAGCCTCTTTTCTTATGCTTATTTGCCATTCATATTTCTTCTTAGGCAAAGAATTTTTATATGACCATAAAAGAGGAAGTAGGATATATTAGACCTTGTGAAAATCATTACATTTTTTGGTAGATTTGGGCGGTGTATACTAGAATGAGAAAAAATCTATATTCTATCATCTGTGTCAATTAAACATTTTGGTGGCACTAAATGTCAAAGCTAGGAAGCAAGCTTTTCTTGAAGGACAGCAAAACATTAGAAGATGTAGTGAAGGGAAAGGAAAACTAGGTGGGACAGAGGGATGTAGCAGTTGGCATAGGAAACCAAGGCTAGACAAAGTAGTTGCAGAACTGGATCAGTGAGCTGGGACAGTTTCAAGTGATGCCAAGGCCTTCAAAGTGGCCCCTTTTGGGAGTGAATGCAGGGGAGTGAAGATGAAGATGCTAAAGTTTTAGAAATCGAGTGTTAATTCCACGAAGTTAAAAGGTTACTGTGAAGGTGAAGGAGCCAAAGGCATGAGCAGAGAATGAAGTGGACAGTTTATGAAACATTTGTTGAAACCATTGGGGAAGGTAGGTGAGTGTCTCTGTCACATGCAAAATTGAACCACAGAGAATTCGGTCTGTTCAACCCATTCTTATCTTTTTCCTCTCTTCTTTCTTTGTTCGTAAGAAAATTTTCATGGAATTAATAGTATTCAAAGCAACAATCCTAGGAAGCATTGATATTTTTCTCATATAGGGCAGTGTTGTTTGGAGTGGAAAATTTTAATCTCTCCTAAGGCTGACTCTAGGCAGCATATGAAAAATTTATGTATTGACATGCAGGTCATAGAACACAGTTGTTATGTTACATCCAGACATCTGCCACATCAGAAAGCCTGGCATTCCTATGCTCCCATTCTCATTGCTGTAGCCTGTCCGGTGTCATATTTTTCTTAAGAGCTGGATATCTGTAGCTAGAATGTTATTAATCACAATAATGTGATAAATCTTGATCTTCAGACACAGAAACACCAAAATAAATCAACCTGAAGAGAAATTTCAAGATGCGTTTTATAAAATGTTTTGGATAGGCATTCTCTCTCTCTTTTTTTTTTTTTCCATTTTCCGTTTCATCATACTGAAGTAACATGTCAGCGCACATCAAGAAGCTGATCCTGCATTGTATCTGTGTTTTATTTTATGAAGTGACATTTATCTTGTGTGAGTATATTTTGGTAGTCATTTTTATTAAGGAGTGATGTCTCTCACACATGCTTGTCTAGATCTGTGCCGAGTGACGTGAAGGGACACAGTGCTTAGTCCTCGGAGGATTACAGTCTAGTTAAGGAGAAAGAATAGTTGCCCACATCAGCCGGATTTCATACCATAGGGTTGAGACATTAATTTTACACTGTCATCTTTCTAAATATTCTCTGTGTGTTGGGGACAGTTTATGAACTGGAGCATCACTAAAGTATGTATTAATGTTGCTTTGTGGAATTATGATTTGGATACTTAGGAAAAGTGAGAACAGCAATCTAGAGTGGAATAAGTCAAAAGAGAACACACAAGGATAAATGTGTATGTTTGTGGGGGAAACTAGTGAGGAAGCTGTGGCAGAAGGGGTAGAAAACAGGGTTTGAGAGCTTGTGTTTGTCATAAAATGTTTATGTGCAAGTTCATTGGGAAAGAGGAGGAGAGAGGAGAAAGTTGCATTCAAAGGAAGCATTTTATAGTTCACAATTTGAGGGAAACAGGAATTTTTGTGTTGAAGAAATCCAATGACAAGCTGTCATGTCCTTCTTGGCTAACTCACAGATTTATCTCCTCGCTAATGTCTTTCAATTAAGCTCTGCATTGTCCCTTTTCCTGAATGGCATTTATGTTTGAATGTACATTGACTTAGCATCCAGTGATTTAATATATGTTTATCATCACAAATAGATTTAAGGATTCTGTCTCCTCTATTAAGTATAATGTCTATTGTTACAATTTGATTCAGAAAATGGATTTAGAGGTCACTTGGTCTAGTGCCCTCTGAGTGGTCGCTGACCTCCACTCAGATGCTGTCCCTCCTACAGCTTCTCTGCTCTTTTGTTTCTAAAGGCTTCCATCTGTGACTTTCTTTGGAAGAATGACCTTGGGATTTGGAGCCACTTTGCATGGACACAGAGAACTTGCAGTGCCTGGGAGTTTAGTCCTACCGTCCTCACCCATGATCCTGTCCCTGCGTCAAGGAAGCTTAGCTGGTGACTGACCGGTGTAAGTATGACAGTCCACCTCCATTCACTCAAGAAGGGATAGGATTGAGGCTTGTGTGACCAGGACCTCCTATGGTGAGGCTCAGGCTCAGACTTCACCTGAGACCACACCCTGTTTGTTCCCTTTCTGTCTCTCTCCCACCCCACGCCCATCCCTAATATTGCCAGGGAGCACTTACTATATCACCTGAACATGAATCTTCATCTTCAGGTTCCTTGAAAACACTGACATCAGGCATTCTCACTTTGCTATGGGGAAACTGAGGCCTCTCAAAACAGAGGAGGGAAGAGCACGAGAGACTCTGGTGACAGTTCACAAGCGAGGTGGTGATGGGAGATTTATGGAGATTACACCTGAGGGGAGAAGTCAAATATTGTACAAAAAAGAACAATATTGTAAGAAAAAAAAAAAAAAACCCTCTCCCACCAAAAAAGTTACTTTTAAAAATTTGATATAATTCACTCAGTTTAGTGTTCTTTTAACTCATCATTGGAAACATTTCCACATTATCATGAGGTGGCCTTCAAAAATCACTTTTAAATGAATTTTATTAACAGATATATTAACGATATGTAATGATACCTTTGTTACTGCATATTTAGATTTCCCTAAATTTCTGCTTATATAATGACACTGCACTGAAGATCTTTTCGCATAAACTTTTTGCTTACATTTCTGAGATTATTTATCAAGGATTGGTCACTGGACACAGAGTTATTGGGTTAACTTTTTTGAGCATTCTTGAGCCATCTCGCCAGATTGCCTTCGAGAACCGATTAACTGTGCCTGCAAACCACTCCCAGTGCACATGGCTTGTTACTTCTCCAGAAGTTCTGGTCACTGATTGATGATTGAGTCATGAAATATTTATTGAGCACTGTCTATGTGGGGGGCCTCTTGCTAAGGTGGCAGGTCATTGCTACGTAGCATTCCTTACTGGCTTTTCTTCCTGTGCCTTTTTTATTCCCTGACATTATTCAGATCTTGCTTCTTCTCTGCTTGCCTAGAACCATGACCACTCTGATTTTCTTTTTATGTTCTCTTCTTACCTCTAACCAGAATTATGTCAGTCTTTGCTTATCTTTCACTGTTGTTCTTTCACAGCATTTTGTTCTCTTTTAAGGTCACAGTAGCTGCTCTTATCTCTCTGAGGATATTGATGATAATCTGGAGGATATTTTTATTTTTCTCCCTTCATGCTTCTTTTTGATCCCAGTGACTTTTTTTTTTTAATAGAGGCATGTTTTATTTATTTATTTATTTGTTTGTTTTGTTTATACATGCACTGGGTACAGTCAGAAGCGCGGGAGGGTGAGAGAATTCACCAGAGCGGGGAGCAGAGCAGGCAGAAGGACCGAAGTACACTGCTGAGGGGAGCAGCGGGCGGCAGGAGAAGTCTGCGCGCCATGTGGGACCCTCCTCTGGTGGCTGGGGAGCAGCCGGGGATCGAACCGGCGCCACAGAGGCTGCGGGCAGCTTCGCAACCCAACGCTCAGCCGCTGCGCCTATCCCAGTGACTTTTTGATTGTTATTTTGTTTCTGTCTTTCATAGTAAATGCTTGTCTTAACTTCCTGGTTTTCTTGGTCTAATTACACTTAAGTATGAGACATACATAACAGCAGTAAGCAAGTAGAAGAGGGTTACTACATGCCAGGCTGTGCTCGAAGTACTGTGTATTTAATTCCCACCATAAGACCCTAAGATGGATTCTCTTACTATTCCCATTTTATAGATGAGTTATGAGAGGGTGATACCTTGCTAAAGGCCTGTTAGCCAATAAATAGCAGAGCTAGGATTCCAACCAAGAATATTCTGATCCGTTGTCGGAGCACATAACCACACGTCAGTGTTGTGCAGGGTGACAGCAGGTAAGGCTAGTCATTGAGTCTAATGTTTTATTAGACTCTGCTGTGCAGATCCTGCCTGCCGGCCAATGTTCTGGGATCTAAGGAGGAAAGAAGACTGATAATCTTAATATTCAGTGCATGAATGTCCCTTACTCCAGCTCCTCTACTTCCACTGAAGCACTTGCCTCCAATTGGCCTGTGGGGTGCTGTCGGGGAAGGCGGGTGGCCTCACTGTGCTGAGTAGAAAAGCATACCAGGGAGTATAACTGACTACTTCTTTTATATAAAAAAAATAACTTTGAGATATAATTCACCCATTTTAAGTATGAAATTCATTGCTTATTGGTATACCCATGCAGTTGTGTAAACATCACCCTGATGTATTTCAGAACATTTTTAGATTAAATCCTGTACCCATTAGCAATCACTCCCTACTCTCCCTAACTTGTGCGGCCCAAGGTCAGGACTAGTCTATTTTCTGTCTCTGGATTTGCCAATTCAAGGACTCATACAGTATGAGTGATCTGGTTTGTTTACTTGGGGTGATGTTTACAAGATTCTCCCAGGTTGTAGCATGTGCCAGACCTTCACTCTTTTTTGTGGCTGAATAATGTTCTGCCTCTGCATGTATCACATCTTGCTTATCCATTCATCAGTTGTTGGACATTTGGGTTGTTTCTGCGTCTTGGCTATTATGATAACACATTCATGTCAGGATTTTGTGTGGATATATGTTTTTAGTTTGCTTAAGAGTAGCATTCCTGGTTCATATGGTAATTATGTTTAGTTGTCTCAGGATTGTCAGGTTGTTTTTCAAAGTGTCTGCACCATTTTACATTTGCAGTGTGTGGGGATCCTACTTTTAAACTACTGCTTAAATAGATTTTCCATCAATGTTTAAGTCCTACGTTCCCAGTCAGTGCCCGAGTGTGTGGGGATCTGAGGTGTTGGAGCACTTCTCACTGTTAGCTTCCCTCTTGGCTCTTTTCTCTGTTAAAGGTTGTGCTGTTATCTCTTCCCCATCTTCTTGTTTTCCTTGTAGATACACATTTTTTCTTCTTTACCATTTACTTTTATTTTGATGAGGTTTCAGGATGTGCTAGAGATAAGATTTCAGTGTTCATCCTCCCAGTAGAAGCTGGAAATTCCTTCAGTTTTTTCTCTTTTATAGAGGCATGTTTTTATTTATTTATTTGTTTGTTTGTTCGTTTGTTTCGTTTATACATGCACTGGGTACAGTCAGAAGCGCGGGAGGGTGAGAGAATTCACCAGAGCCAGAGCGGGGAGCAGAGCAGGCAGAAGGACCGAAGTACACTGCTGAGGGGAGCAGCGGGCGGCAGGAGAGGTCTGCGCGCCATGTGGGACCCTCCTCTGGTGGCCGGGGAGCAGCCGGGAATCGAACCGGCGCTGCAGAGGCTGCGGGCAGCTTCGCAACCCAGCGCTCAACCGCTGCGCCACCGGGGAGGCCCAGTTTTTTCTCTTTTAAATTCATGTAAATGTGGGCCTCCCCTGGTGGCGCAGGTGGTTGAGCGTAGCGCTGTGGGGCTGTCCGCAGCCTCCACCGGCTGGTTCGATCCCAGCCAGCCAATGAGGGTCCCACATGGCGCAGCAGTCCTCTCCTGTCGTGCTCACTGCTCCCGTCAGCAGTGTGTTTCGTCAGTCTGCCTGTTCTGTTCTCTGCTCTGGCTCTGGTGAATCCTCTCACCCTCCCATGTGTCTGACCTGTACCCCGTTCTTGTATGGATAAATAAATAAATCTTAAAAAAATAAATTCATGTAAATATTAATACTTCTTCTACAAAATAACAATTAGAATGTAACTCCATTTTATGAAGTAGTGTATCAGTCTATCTTTTCCTAATTGTGTTTCCTTATCTCTTTGTCTTTGTCCTTTTTAATCTATTTATATACCTCCCTTCCCCACAGATGGAGAGAGAAGGTTGGCACATCGATCACCTAATATTAACAATGTTTATTTTTTTATTTTTAAAGATTTATTTATTTATTTATGTAAGCACTGGGTACAGTCAGAAGCACGGGAGGGTGAGAATATTCACCAGAGCCGGGAACAGAACAGGCAGACTGAAGAAATACACTGCTGAGGGGAGCAGCAGGCAGCAGGTGAGGTCTGCAAGCCATGTGGGACTCTCGCCCGGAAGCCGGGGATTGAACTGGCGCTGCAGAGGCTGCGGGCAGCTTCGCAAGCCAGCCCTCAACCGCTGCGCCACCAGGGAGGCCCAACAATGTTTTAAGTTTCATGGGATCTGGGGTAATTCTTTGCTTTCTAATACTTGTCTTTTTTTCTTATTAAAAAAAAATAAGTATGGGTAAATTTTATAAAGTGTAAAAAATCATTATGTTAAAAAAGTTGACATCAGAGAAGTTAAAGGAGTAGGCGCCCACAAAGCAGGCATGAATAACAGCATTAGATACAGGTGAGAAGTTGAAGATGGTGAAGGCTGTGGAAGGATCATTATTCTTCCAGTTGTAGACTCCGCATCCTTGTTTTCATTTCACAACTTTAATTTTGATGTCAGAGGGCAACAAATTTGTATCACACATATTCCATATTATGCTTAAGAATAAGAAATAACAAGACACTTATGCATGTCTCTAGAGGCTCATGTGCAACTACCTGAGGTTAAAGAAAACTGTGTTTACAAGAATAAACCTGTAATAAATCCTAATGTCTGAGAATAGCATGAAAAGCACATAAAACAAGAAATCTTATGTAAAATTGTTATTTATTGTGTTTGTGGTACTATCAGTATGACAACTGTCTATATAAACATGTTTCTCTTCAGCATGACATATCAGTAGAGAACCGTTTCTTGGGGGGAGGAATCTGGTATCACCCACAGAGGAAAGTTTCTGTCTCAAAGACAGGGTGAAATGGAACTCAATAGAAGGAGGAAAGACTGGAGAACAGAGGCATTTTGTTGAGCATGAACATTTCTCAGGTTGGGCTCACGTAAGATTGCACCTCCCCAGTTTTGAGTCCTGGGCTAGGAAAGCAAAATAATTTTGTTACCTCCCAGCTGAAAGTGCAGTGCACTACGTTGCGCACAGGCCTGAAAGCCAAATCGCAATATTTCTCACCCTGAGCAAGAGGAAGCCAACTCCTCTCTATTTCCTTCTTTCTTTATTTGCTTCTAATTGTGGACTTTGTAACCACCTTTCCCTTCAATTCTAGTTCTGGTTATTTCCTGTCTATCAGTGAAGTAGTGTAGAAAGAGTGGTTCAGGAACCACTAGCATCAATTTCACTTGTGATCACTTAGAAGTGACTATTGTCAAGCCTCCCCCCAGACCTGGGAAATGAGAGTCTTTGCAGTGGGACCCAGGAGCACGCATGTTTGTTCTCCAGGTGAGCGCCAATTATCTACAAGATATCATTTGTTATAACTGGACAAAATTTCTCAATAGTGTTGGAATTCTCCATGGTTCTCTTATTTTTGTATATCTTATGAGCAGTGGCATTGATTGACCTTTGTTCTAGACTCTTTTCTTCAGATTTTTATATGACAAACAGACTTGGAAGAGAGAGATTACGGCCTTTTGGAGGAGAAGGTAGATTTGCTTACTGTCTAGTATAATAAAAGTAATTTTTTCCAATGGGACAAAGGGCAAGCATGCTGACTGCCCATTATAAAAGATTCAGGTTCCCAAGGCTTGGCTTTACTCAACTGTGATGCTTCCCTGGGGCCCCTCAGTCTCACCCTGGGAGATATATAGAGTCATAAGTATCGACACAAGCATGACACTCATGCTGCTGGCTGTACTGTGAGTAATAAAGTTCTTTGTCTCAGATTCAGAAGTTCTTTATCCTCTGCCAACATCCATGAAACTGGCAGCTTGTAGGAAGGGCAAAAATCTCAGACCCATCCCAGTTTTTGATAAATTGTTCTTCACTGACCAAATAGGATGCAAGGATTTTTTTTTTTCGTGTTTGTTTTAGAAATCTATTGCTTTGGGTTAGGATATTGACTCTTTAGATGTTCCCTGCTGAAATATAAGAATATCTGGAAAGTATGACATTAGCCATTCATCTCAGTTCATTTTATCCGATGAACTAGTAGGTCTTGTGAAAATGAAAGATATTTTTGAAGAGTTGAAAAATGGACATATTTGAACAGAGGTACAAGGGAGATGGTCAGCCTCAAAGGATATCCTGTCATGGGAAAGGCCCAGAAGATACTCTTTTGTGCTCTGAAATTTTGCTCAGAGCCTGCTCTGCCAGCATCCATCTCAGCTGGACACACAATGCACACTGATTTCCTGTAATTCCCTTCCTCATTCACAGTGAATCAAGGGCATCTGCTGGCAATGCTGTGGATTCTGTTGTTTGCAAACAGCAAGTAAACATCATCCATTGTCTGGGCTTTTTGGAATGGAAGTTGTTATAACATGGGCAGTAAGAAGGTTTACCATGCAATGAGAGAAGTAGAAGGAAAAAAAGAGCTAATAAAACCTAGAAAAGGACAATAGGGTAATTTCTGCAATTACCAAATTGTACTGAAGCAAAGTTGGCCTAAGTCCATTCTTGGGAATTCCCTCATTTTGTTTGATTAGGCCACATAGGAAGTGACACTCAGATGATACACGTATTTCGTTCCATAGCATAAATCATATACTGAAGTTTGGAGGCACAAATCCCAATAACCTGCAATGGAATTTCTAGTGCATTACACATTCTAATTAACTGAAGAGTCATAATTAAATTTGGAGACCAGGATGTTTGCAACTCAACTTGGCTTATAGAAAATGTGAATTGAGGTAGTTCTGGAAAAGCTAGAATGGTTTTAATATAGTTAAAATTTTTAAATTATGATATGCATTTAGTCCAAAAATATAGTTTATCTGTTGATTCTGTTGATTTCCAGGACCACAGGGTCATATGACTACAAATTAAAATTTTTTGAATCTTTTAAAAATTTTTCTTTTTATTTATATATTTTTTACATCATTGTTCATTTTTAAATGTTTGCTTCCCCCCCTTTCAGGTGTAGTCCCCACAGAATTTCCTTCACCAATGCACCCACCCGTGCATCATCACCACAGTCCCCTGTGCTCCTCCCTTGAATCTTAGCCTATTTTAGTTTATATCTATTTTGGATAAATGGTGCATTGGTGGAGATAGTGTTTTGTTGCTGTAGTTTTCCGGTTCTAACTATAGTTGTACTTTTGTCTGAATGAGTCTGAAAAATGAAGATTTTTTATTGGAAAGCTTCTACCATGTCAAAGGGGTTAGCTGCAAATTAATTTCTACTTTGGAGTCTGTTTAATCTGGGTTTCCTAAGTAACCTAAATAATAATATTAATGGTAAAAATAATACAGGACTGACTGCGGCAGCAGAAATGGCTCTGTCCACCTGCTGGCCTGCCCTGCAGTGGTTACTCTCACCAAACTTGGGCTTTTTTTTTGAGAAAGGAGTTCTCAGGTAGCAAAGTCCCTTATTTAATTGCACTGGTGGTGATAGGAAATAGGAAAACTTTAAGAGTTCTAATTAAATTCATTGGGGTCCATGAAGAACTGTCAGGGAACTATGATAGCCCAGGAAAAATCTTCAGAAGTTTCTAAGATTTAAAATCAATACCTTGGGTTATATTATTGCCAATTTCTAAGATCTAAACTTCAGAGGACTGTGGTATTTCAGAATAGTGCTTTTAATGTTTATGCCTGTGTATACCACATCAGTATATTCATTCATTTGTTTAGTCAATAAATACTTGCTGGATTCCTACTATGCACAGCCCTTGATGAGCATTAGGACAAAAACATTAATGAGATGAAAATTCCGGCTCTTAAGCAGCTCAAAAAGGTGGCAGGAAGTCAATGATATCAGTAGATTATTACTCTGCATTATGCTAAATGCTGCAATAAAAATAGGGACAAAGTTCTGTGAAACCAAAGAGTGGGTGAATAATTCAGCCTAGTGGCAGACCCACAAAAGAAGAAGTCTGATCTGAAAAGGAAGCAATGCTCAGGGTTATCCTAGGAAGTATAAAACAACCATTTTTTTTTTTTTTAAGGAGCAGAAGTAGACTGAAAAGTGAAGATTTTTTATTGGAAAGTTTCTACCATGTCAAAGGGGTTAGCTGCAAATTAATTTCTACTTTGGAGTCTGTTTAATCTGGGTTTCCTAAGTAACCTAAATAATAATATTAATGGTAAAAATAATACAGGACTGACTGCGGCAGCAGAAATGGCTCTGTCCACCTGCTGGACAGAAGTAGTAAGAATATTAAGAATAGCTGTTCTAGGAAATTTTTTTTAAAGATTTATTTATGCATACAAGAACTGGGGTGTAGGCCAGAGGTGTGGGGGGAGGGTGAGAGGATTCACCAGAGGCAGAGTAGGGACCAGAACAGGTGGATCTACTGAAATACACTGCTGAGGGAGCAGGAGGGAGACAGGAGAGGTCTGCTGCGCCAAGTGGGTCAGCTCCCTGCCCAGGGATCGAACTTGGGCTGCAGTAGCTGTGGATAGCTGGGTAGTGCTGAGACTTAACCTCTTGCACCACCACAGAGGCCCAGTTCCAGGAAATGTCTAAGGGCGAGGCAAAACACGAGACATTTGGCATGGACTTTCACTCTCTTATACCCACCAATCAATATGATAGATACTGTCATTGCCATTTTATAGATGAGCAGAATTGAAACTGGAAGCAACTAATCTGCCCATGACCACAGAGGTAGGAAACAGTACATTTTTGATGAATGAGTGAATGAAATCACATAACATTCATAAATCTGGACTTGAAGTACTTCACTAAATTATAATATCCTAAAAGAGATTATGTGCGTGGCATAACATTGTCCAAGCAACTGTAAGCAGCATAAGCAATTCCAACTGTTCTTGGGAAAGAATTAGCAGCTCTACATTTTGGTTCTTTTTCAGGAAAGGTAGTAAGTACTTAGCTAACTCCTCATAAGGCTCTAATGTCCTGAGTGGAGATACCTTCACTCACCTACATCAGCTCAGACTGTAATGGGCTTTATTTATTCTCTTGTGCCTGAAAATAAGTTTTCTACTTAAAAAATAGGGTTTTTTATGTACTTATTTTCTTATGTTGTTGTTAATTTTTGAACAGGTCCAGGTATTTGATTTCTCCCCTCAGTTGTAGTCTCCATAGTAGCTCCACCATAGCTCGCGTGATCCATCACCACAGTCCTTTGTGCTCTTCCCTTCCTGTTTTGACCCCTGTCCTCCTGACTCCCCTGCTGTCTGTGTCAGATCTATGGACAGCTTGCAAGTTTTGTGTTTTTCCTGACCCTTTGTTCTATTTCTCTATATTCTGCATATAACTGAACTCATCTGATATTTATCTTGTTCCTTCTGATTTTGCTTAGCATAATCCCTTCCAGCTCCAACCATGTTGTGGTAAATGGCATCAGTTTATCTTTTTTTTTGATTGCTGAGTAGAATTCCACTGTATATATACCAAGTCTTCTTGATCCATTCATCTATTTTGGGGCATTTAGGTTGTTTCCATTCTTGGCTATTTAAATAGTGCTGCAGTAAACGTAGGAGTGCAGGTTTCCTTTTCTTGTGTCCTTAGGGTAGATTCCTAGGAGTGGAATCACTGGGTCATATAGTAGATCCATTTTCAGTGTTTGGAGGATACGCCACACAGCTTTCCCTAGTTGTGAACATAAATAACCCCTCTTATATGCACATAGGCTTGTTATGAGCATTACAAAATGACCACTTTCTGTTTCCTTACTCTGTAAATATCTCTCCTGGTCATCTAACACTTTTCCAATGAATATTTCACCTAATGTTTGGTTCCCTCCCATGTAACTCATTCAGTGAACATCTGTTGAATTCTTAGACTCACTCACATATATTGCAGTATCTCTTCTAATCTTTATAATTAACTTTCTGTGGTGGGTATTATTAATTTCCTTTAAAGATGGGAAGACCTGGTCTTGGACAAATTGGTGTACGGTTCAGGGTCACAGTTGTCTAAGGTAACACAGTCAAGAGCCAAGATAAGAATTCAGATATTTTGACATCATGTACCCTGTTTGTTCCACAAGACCAGAGCCTCTCCTTATAAATGAAATTTGACTATCCCTTCATGCTCTGGCCAAGATAGAAGAGGGAACACATTAATCAATCCAAGATTGTATCAAAAGGATTCCACTGAAAGAATTGGCCTAGCAAACAAGTGTTACAGGGTGAAATCCACATGGGCTGTGGTAATCAGAGATGGGTTTGGCTAGGTGGGTGGAGCAAGAGCAAAAGGGCCGCTTGTTTGACCAGAAGAAAAGCACCAGCAAATTGTTGAATTGTAGCTAAGCATGTAATCTGGACAAATTCAAGGTCTTCTTGTTGTAAATCATTGGAAATTTTTCATGGGCAAGTTTTTCAGAGCTTGCAGCATTTTCTGGAATACTTTATGGACTAAGATGGTATGAAAATAAAGTTTGGAAGGAGAACCTGGAGACATAAAAACCTTGTTAATGTGCAGAAAACCAGCATGGTGACTTTGTAGTCTGACAGTTGACCATGCACGATAGTTATGGATTTAAGGTAGGTTAAACGAGGTGTGTTTGATGGCAGGTTTACAACATAAAAATATGGTCTTACTTTGTTTTTAATTTTATCTCAGTGAATACAAGCATATTACATATTCCACTTGCAATCATTTTTCTCAGCGGTTCATCCATTGACATGCACACACACGCATGTGAGCAGATGTTTTCTAGTACCTTTGGCAGAAGAATTTAGTGCCTTGTACACATCACACCTGCCATGTCATGCTTATTGATTGAACGATTCAGCTTGCTGAAAGGTACTGGGTGAGATATTAATTTTAAAATGAAAGCCTTCACATCTGCTAATGCCTGTCAGTCTCTGGAGTGAATGTGCCATTCGAGCCAACGGAAGTGGGCAGAAGCAGCCTTCATGGGTAGGGCTGACAAGTTATTTTGAGTCTGCTGAATTACCTTTATTGTTGCTCAGTACTTCTAGGCAGACCTCTCCTTCCATTAAACTCCAGCGCTCACGATACTTCTGAAAATAGCTCTAGTGGTTTGGAAGTCATCTTCCTCGGTTTTCAAATAAATGGAATATTTGTGGTAGTTGAACGATAAATGGTGAGATAATGGTGTTTTACAGGCAGTGAAATGACAAGGTCAGTTTTAATTAAGCTGAGATCAACCTCAGTCTGTATTGCACACTTCTGATTAGGTTATTTCAAATTAACATAAGTTTTTGGAGACTTCGCTGAAGTCAGTGGTGTTAAACACCAGCTGTGCTGGCAGAGAAGCGTGGGATATGAGAAGGAGATAGCATTCACATTGAAATTAGCACTTGGCACAATATAATTCTCTGATTGCAAACTATGTGGAGTTGCCTGTGCTAATTGGTTGATTTTATTTGAAGCAGATGTTGTTAGCTTTCCCACTAATGATCTGGAGAGAAATTCTTTTGAAAGACATGCCATGTTAGGATCTCTGCAGTATAATAAGCTAATTACAACTTTAAGTACTTGCAGTAATTAGCACAATGTGTATAAAGTGTTCCTGATCTTTTCACCCTGCCGCATTATTGTCAGGGCAGCTTGAAAAACAAAAAGGAACGCTAGTTGGATTGAGTCTCCCTGGTCTAGCCTCTTCGTTTCCCAGACTTTTGTGCTAAAGAGATAATGAACTCGACTTAAATCCTTCTCTTTCAGGCATGTCAAAAAGGTTTAGTGCCAACCCGCACCCTACAACACTCAAGAAATTGAGAGTGAAATTTGCCAAGCTAAAATGTTACCTTGCACACATAAGCCCTTCATGCCCATGAGGTCTTCATAGCATTATCAAATGGAGGTATTTGAGGACACCATTAGCATATTTATCTCATGTTCATTTAGTTTCTTGTTTACCAGTTCAGACCAGGGATCACACCTATATTTTATTTGTGAACGTTGCTCCATCACACTTCCATACCCGAACTCTAGCTTCCCTGTGCTCGATATTTTGAGAAGCCTAAACTCTAGTCTCTATATTTTTACAACCCATATTGTTACAGATACCTGTTTTGCATAAAGTAATCATGAGGGAAGACAAAATAGGATTAGATGTGGGGATTATGATGGAAATGGTGAAAAAATGTGTACTGGGAAGAAAATAATTTATAAAGGCAAACTCTTAGCAAGTAAAATCCCCAAGTCACTGCCGTGACAGACATTGAGGCTGGTGACTAAAATTCTGGTATCTCTATGAAAGGGCTAAGTTGATCAGTAGAAAATAATTTCGAGGTAAATGCCACCTTTTGTGGCCTTAAAGTTTCAGCTTTAATATACAAGGTGAAAGGCACACACCAGGTGTTGGGAGTTTTGACCTCTCTCAATCTGCAGAGAGAATCTAGAAGTTGTACTTGGCTATGCAAAGAATCAACCCATGTAGTAATGGAGCTTCTGCTAGTGTAACAAAAACTTGTTTGACAATAGACCAAGGGCTTTATATATTTGGATTTTATTCTGAATTTTTAAGATCTGTTGTTTGCAATAGATAGTTATGAGTGAAAACGCAGCCATTCATAATGACACCTTCTATTAGAATAAGACCCAACTTTTATGTTTTCATAGAACTCCTCTGATTTCAGGATACTTCTGCGGGGAGGAAGTGACTGAACAAATTCTCCTTTTAAAGTACCTTTGATGAAGTTGGCTGGCTACCTTAGCTCTAATTTCTGAAAAGTAGTTAACTTGATCTCATATTCTCAACTTGGCCAGAGAAATAAGATAGAAAATTCCCCTATCCTTATCTCTGGAGCTGTTGTCTCCTTGCTTCTGGGATTTTTGTACTTGCTGAATTTATAGCAATCTCCAGTGATGATGTAGCATTTCACAAGGTAAATAGCCTGGCTCCAATAGCTTCTATAGGTTATATCCTAAAGAGTCAAACAAAAATATCACAGTTACTTTAGAAAAGCACAGATTGGGAGGGCTGATAGAGATTCACCCACTGAAATTATTAAAAGTTGTAGGCTTAAGGAGATCCCAATACTGTAAACATTCTTTATAAATAAATATTTTTTTGGTTATGAAAATTTACTGATATAAGTAATGAAAAATTAAGCAGAAAAGACATTGTGCTAAGATTATGGGGACTTATGTCCTCAGTAGAACTTGATAGGAGAAATAATCTTTTAAATAAATTTTTTTATTACTGTAACACTGATTCACAACACGGTGCGTCAAAGACATAGGATCACACCTCCTCAGATGTCTGTCAGCCCCCACACCTCCCACCAAGGCGCCCTTAGCCCTCCACCATGGTCCAATGTGTTCCACCACCCCCATGCTGCCTTCCCTCCCCTTCCTGTCTCACAGCTTCAATTCCACAGTCAAATTGCTAGGGATGGTTGTTGGGTTGGTTTTGTCTGACTCTTTGATTTTGTTCTCTATATTCTACCTAGAAGTGGTACATATATACAATGGAATACTACTCAGCAAGAAGAGAAATAATTATGCTCAAGCAAAACATTCAAGGACAGAGTTTAAACCTAGTGCTGACGTTTTAAACCTGGCACCATATCTGTATGTCTTGGGCACCTGATAAATAGTAAATGGATGAATGTTTACTATTTATCAGAAAATAAGTTAAGTACTTATTTTCTGTCACTGCTGTGAGGTTTGATCAGTTTCCACACTCCTGGAAGAATTGTCACGAATTGGAATTACTCAAAATGCCATATATAATTATTTGTCTAAGGGCTTTAGTACACAAGGTTAAAGGCACACATTGGGTGTTGGGAATTTTGACATCTAGCATCCTTGCTGAGAAAATTTAAAAGTCTTAATTTGGCTTTGGTAGGGATCAACCCGCTTAGTAATGGAGCTTCTGCTAGAGTAACAAAAAGTTGTTTAACGGTAGACCAAGGCATTTATATTCCTTTATCAGTAAAAATTCTTCATTGTTATATTTTGTTTACTTCAAAGCTTCTCTTCTGTTACTAATATTTATTAATACTATGATCATAGAAATGCAAACTAGTTTTCTAGCAATATATTTTTTTGCTTGCCTATGAAAGTCTGTATTTTCATAAATTTGAGAAAATCAGAAGTTGTCAAACTGTTCCTAGATATTTTAGATATAATAGTATGTGTACACCTGGATGTTAAATATATATATATATATATATAGCGTATTACATATATTACATTTTATGCTGTGATTAATATAAAGCTTTTTAAAAGTCTTTGTATCTAACTGTCATCTTACCAGAGAGTTCACGATTGGAAAGACCACAATCATACCAAATGGTTAACTTTATATGTTTATTTATTCATTTATTTATTTATTCATTTATTTATTTATTTATTTATTTATTTATTTATTGTGGGACCCTCGCCGGCAGCCGGGTAATGAACCTGCGCTGCAGAGGCTGCGGGCAGCCTCGCAACCCAGCGCTCAACTGCTGCACCACCAGGAGAGGCCCAAATTTATATGTTTTTTATGCTCTGATTTTACATATTTGGAAAAAATTAATAGTTAAACATAACTTTTTCCTATACATTTTTTTTTTTTTTGCAATGAAAAGAAAATAGCCTGACATAAAGAAAGGCGAACTGGCTTTTAAAACCTTTCAGCTTTCTAGGAAGACTGAGGCATTTTCCTAAAGAGTAGTGCCCCAACTTTCAGGGGGCTCAGCAGATTGTAGCATGACCTTTTTAATGCATCTGCTCACTGAGACCCCTCCCCCTTCCAGCACGGCTCTTCACTGTCCCTTCAGGGTCTAATGAAGCATCCGCGAGACTTAATCCATAGATGCTGGCAGAAATCATTACTTCTTTTACTTCCAGGTATACAAAATGGGGACAAGAAAACCTTATTTGATTGTTGGGAAAAAAATAAAAAATTAGCTTCGGATTTTAACATCAAAGACTTGAGCTTGATCTGTAGAGGACACATCAATTACGTATATGAAAATCACTTTCATAAAAGATTTTTCAAGAGTGAGCATGCCTCCATCTTGGTGTTTTCTAGGTTGCTGGGATAGGACTAAATAATATCATTTTGAGGAACACTTTTTCCCCCATTTTCCAAGACTTTTTTCTTTTTTTTTTTTTACCATAAAAAGCTTGAAAAACAAACTCCCCGAGGCACCAGAGGCAGGAGTACGCGGATGGTTTGGCTGCAGACCAGAGCAGCACAGTGGGTCTCTGCTTCCTTTCTGTTCATCGCGCCCCCCTTCCCTTCAAAGCACACACAAAGCTCTGCATGACTTTCGGGTTTCAAGCTCCAGTTTTGCAATTTTTTCCGCTGTGTGTTGGGAAGAAATTGCAATGCAAAATTATATCCCCTGAAACAATCATATTGTTTGGGGGGCACATAGGAAGAAGGAGAGGTAGAGGGATGAGTTTCTTTATTTAAAAGGGGGCTGCTATAAGCCACAATACCCATCCCTTGCTGCTCCACGAACCTCTCAGTTTTTTTTATAACTCTTATTTAATTTTGCAAAAAAGTAGCTTAACCACTGAGAAAATTGTGCAGAGGAAAGAAAATTTCTGCCTGATGAGGGATTATACTCAGCAGAGATGCAATAATATACTGTGCTGCTTGTTTCTATCTGCTATTTTCTCTCCTCTGGGCATACCCCATTTCACACATACATCCCATAAGTCATTGGATTGAGAGTTTGGCAGACCCAGAAGTGGAGAAGGGGTGATTTCAGCTTTAGTCATAGCAGGTAATGGAGTTGGCAAAGAAGGTTTCAATATTGCTTCAAGGAAGTTGAAAATGACTAATGCAATGACTAACAGTAAGATCTAAAACAAAAGCATAGCTCTGCTCTACAGTAAGAATGAGTGACCTTCTTGCTTGGAAGAGGGGGGCGAGGGGGCGGATGAATCTTTGGGAGGAAGATTTCAGAACAAATAGGCCTATAATGTTGGTATTTAAATGCAATTTACTCATTCGCTTCAGCAGATAAAGTCTTAATATGCCTGTCATCTGTGGGCAGAGCCTGAAGAATTATAAGCATTAATTTGTTTTAAATAATTTGAAAAAGAACAGTTTTATTAAACACTACAGTCATCTAAGTAAAAATTTTAAATACATCTTTTTATCTCATAAAATAATCTCTGCCTACAGATCTTTTTTTAATGGTTAGATTTTAAAATTATAAATAATGTGTGCTTTAAAAAATCATGTTGCATTGGTGGCCTCAAATGCTGAAGCCAAGAGAACTGTGGTCATTATGCTTGTATGTGCCCCTGACCTGCCCAGCCCCCGAAGTGTCGGCCGTGGCACCAGTCTGCCCTGTGGATGTCGGATGAGCTAGAGGGGGTGACATACAAACTCCTCCTGAATTTCCATCTTTCTGTGGTTCTGTCTAGTGTCAGGCCTTCAATGAGATGAAATAAGCTTCTTATTTCTTCAGTTTATCTCTGTTTTGCTTTGTTGCCCTGGAAAATTACTTCAGTGAAATGGTGTCATGTCTAGTATGATGCGACTTAACATTGTAGAAACACCAGTTCAATCTTATTGAAGATGCCAGACTGAGAATCCCTAAAAATGGTTGAAAATTGTGTGTATTACGTGCATTTTATGGAAATAAGGTCCATAACTTTAATCCCAGCATTTTTGTATTAACAAACAAGGCATTTGATTCTGATAACTCTGAGACAAAGGCAAATTGTGTTACTTTATACCTGACTTCACTGAGGCTCATGGAAGTTTAGTCACAATTTTTAAGTTGTTATTTAATCCAATCATCTTTCTCTATGTGCGCAAGGCTATTAGACTTTCATTGGCTTTAAAATAAGCTGTCCCCTCTCTAGGAAGTGGAACTTAATCTTCAACCCTACCCAAGTTTTGACTGGACTTAGTGACTCATTTCTAAGAGTGGGAAAATTAGTAACTTTACAGTGTAGATGTCTGGCTGGCTAATCCTACTTTAGCCAAGTGAGGGAAGTTAATGTCACCAATGATGTTGTGTCATTCTGCTGATATGATGTAAATGGAGAAAGGCACTTCACCTCTGTGATAGTCTTCCCCCAATCCCTACCCTCAGTCTAGCCATGAGAAAAACATCCAGAATTGTCCCCCAAGATTGGGGGACTTTGTATAGGATACCAGGTCAGTACTCAAGACTGAAATATAAGGCAAGACTAAGAAATTGTTATAGACCGGAAGAGATTAGGGAGATATAAGAAGTAAATGCAATGTGATAATAGCCATTCTAACAGGTAAGGGGATATATCGTTGTGGTTATGGTTTGTATTCCCTTTTTTTTTTTTTTAAGATTTATTGATTTATTTATACAAGCACTGGGTCCAGTCAGAAGTGCGGGAGGGTGAGAGAATTCACCAGAGCCAGAGCGGAGAGCAGAACAGGCAGAGTGACAAAGTACACTGCTGAGGGGAGCAGCGGGTGGCAGGAGAGGTCTGCGCGCCATGTGGGACCCTTGCCGGCAGCCAGGGATTGAACCGGCACTGCAGAGGCTGCGGGCAGCTTCACAACCCAGCGCTCAACTGCTGCGCCACTGGGGAAGCCCTGTATTCCCTATTGATAAGCGGTGAAGAACATCTTTTCATGTATCTGTTGGACATCTGTAATTTTCAGGGATGTGAGAAAAAGGAACCCTTGGGTCTGGTTGGTCAGGATGTAAATTGGTGTAGCCACTATGGAAAGCAGTATGTAGGGGCCTCAAAAATTTAAAAATACAGTTAGCATATAATCCATTAATTCCAATTCTGTTCATTTATTCAGAAAATGTGAAAACACTAATTTGAAATGATAGATGCACTCCTATGTTCATTACAACACTATTCACAACAGCCAAGATATGGAATTGACCTCAGTGCCCATGGGTGGGTGAATGGATAAGTAAAATATGGTATATATACGCAATGGAATACTACACAACTAGTAAAAAAGCAAAATCTTGCCATTTGTGATAGTATGAGTCAATCTTGATGGGATTGTACTAAATGAAATAAGTCAGGAGGAGAAAGATAGATGCCCTATGCTTTCAGTCATATGTGGAAGGTAAAGCTAATGAAAAAACAAACCACTAGAGTCTGAAACAATGGCAGAGAAAGAAGAGGGTCAGGAGAGAATGGAACAGGTAGAGGGGTGGGTTGGATGGTGATGGATGGTAACTAGATATTGGTGGTTTATGATGTGGTGTGGCATGTGCTGTTGTCTAGGTATGGGCCTGTGTATCTGAAAATATGACTATGGATTAAACTCACTTTGTTCCTGGCTTAACCAGAATAAGTGTCACCTTCCTTGGAAATCCTTCCATACGACCTTACATACTAATCCCCTAGCAAAATTAATGGTACTCTTGTGGGGGTAATGGGAGACATTATTGCCTGATGATTTATGAATTTGGACTCCTCAGTACATACTGCTGGGATTTGATGCCAGGCTTTACCACTTACCAATTGTGTCACTCTCGGTACGTGATCTTTCCATGAGTTAACCTACCTCACAGGGCTGTGTGAGCTTGTGAGTTAGTCATACATTCGAGGTCCTTAGAATAGTGCCTGGTACATAGTGAGTACTCAATAGGTGAAAAAACCTCCAACATACTGTTGTTGTTGTTGTTGTTTTTAGTAACATATCATACATTATCTACTTACCTTTGCTGCTTCTTTTGGAAGGTGAGATCCTTGAGGATGGAAAACAGGTTTTATTTATCTTTAAATTCCTGTGTCTGATAAATAATATGTACTTAGTAATTATTGATCAAATGTTTGCTTGGTTTCTTCGATCCTGACTTGCCTTAATCTGGGTTGTGAATGTGACCCTCTTGCTACTACTGCCAAATTCCACACTTGGGTGGGAATAAGAATGAATTAATCCATACTCTTATGTGATCTTTTAAGTTCAGTTGGGGATGCAAACACATTTATCTGAGTTCTCTACCCACCCCTCCAAACTTACCAACTATATACACTAATATATTTTTTAATTAACCTGAAGTGTATAAACACTAGTTCAAACAGTGCTGAGGAGAAATGCTTGAGTTTTAAGAAGCTAAAGACTGTAACAAAGCAGGACCACGTAAGAGGATGAGGATAATCCACTTATGTGGAACTTTCAACACACCTTGCTCCCCTGCACAGCATGAGAGAAAATGAGTTGAATTTAAAAAGTCCAAAGTTTGTGAACTGTTCACATTCCCAAAGTATGGAGTTCATATTTTAGATTTATTATGGTGTCATTTTATTATTGAAATGGAATCTAAAGAATTTAAAATATTTACTAATATGTGCAAGGACTTTTCTGAAGATAATGTTGAGAAATTTTGAGAAATTGGTTGTAGTGGTATTGATAAAAATGGGTGGGACTGAGTTTGGTTCTGAAATGAATATGACATCATTACTATAAAATGTACTGGGATGGTAGCAACAAAAAAAAAAAAAGAAGAGGGGAAAGAGAAATTTCTTTGGGACTTTTGTTCTCTTGTCTGTGTCAAGATGTGTTCTTTGAGTTGCCCCTTAAAATCTGTAAGGGAAAATGTGTAAATCAGTATATATTTATCAAGTTTAACAAATATTTCTAAATTCTTCTCTCAGCAACCAGGGGGTATATTGTGACTATGAAGAATATTCAAAATGATTGAAACTGCCTAGAGAAATCCTGTCTCATGTTTGATAACTTCAATTGTTCATTTGTCCAGGACAGCCAAAAGCCAAGCTCACACCCTGGCCATGTATTTGAAAGTACAGATCCTACCCACATAATTTAGGCACCTGAATTATAATATTTTATGTCATAGTCTTTGAATGAAATGAATGTAAAAGTAGCTTCTGTAAGCACTGTTACCATTCCATCCTAGGCTGAGAATTACCACATGATCTGGAAGAGATTATCTTAATTTGGGGGATCAGGTTACTTGGCAGTAGTTGATAGGGCTAGTTCCTGAACCCTGCTTTTCAGATTGAATTGCCCAAGGTTGGAACTGACTAGATTTGGTGCATGGAATTCCAGATGCTCCGGTAATTATAGTGCAAGACTGAATTTTCTGTTCTCATTTGTCTTTTAAAAACACTTTCATTCCTCATTTGGTCTCTTTCACCCAGTATTTAGGGGTTATAACTTCTATGAGTAAAATTTAGTTTTAAATGGAAGAAAATTTAGCTCCTGCTACTATGGTACTAGTTAATCATAAGTTCATAAAAAAGCCAACATACTGGGTCAGAGAGCCAGCGTTAAAATTTGATGCATTTGGGGAAAATAAATTAAAAAGGTCTAGTAGAAAGCTTGCACTCTAGAGCTTTTTCTCTATCGTCTGTCATCTGAGGCATAAACCTGTGCCCTCGTGTGTATCCAATTGCAATGTATCTCTTCTATCTAAAGTCAGATAATTACAAGGTTCTATAGTCCCTTGGCAGATTGAATAAAGGGTTACTTTAATTTCTTTTCTTAGGCTCTAGATGTATATTGTGTTCTGTAAAGATACTGTACACAGTTCTGTAGTAAGGCTGATTATAAGCGTTGTATAAATTAGTATCTCTGTTTAGCTAGTAGTAACCCAGGGGTGGCTCAAGGGCACAGAGCCTGTGTTTATGTTTAGTTTGTGAGATGACCATGATGATCTTAATGGCATCTTCCTTGAGAAATACCATGTACAAATCAAGTAGTAGACACTCATCACATGCTCCTGACCCAATACAAGGGACACGTGGACCTCTGAACAGCCATTCAGTGAGAAGACCAATAACTCACTGCCATTATTTATGAACAAAAGAGTAATATAGAGCAGTGATAAATAGAGTAACAGATAGAGAAACTTGCTTCTTCAGCTAAGGGACATTTTATAACACTGTTCTAATTAATCAGGGAATACCTTAGGAAAAGTTTGGATTTCAAAAGTGGAAAAGAAAGCTTTATGGGAAAGTTTTTTTTTTAAGAGATAAGAAGAAAGGAAGGGGCTATTTAACATGTTTCTGTCGTGGAGGCTTGAGGATGAGGGCCAGGTTATTTCGCAAGAACTGTAAGGTTTAACTTGGAGGTAAAAATACATTTTAACAACATATGACAAAGAACAGTAGCTGCTTTTTGACTTTTTTACATATAATTAAAGAACAGTTTTAAAAATTAAGACATTGTAATCATTTCTTCATTTTAATAATTAACTGATTTTCAATAATTTGGGGCAAATACTAAATATGAGACATGAGAATATTAGACAAATAACATAGGTGTTCAATAAATACTAATTTATGGTGGTAAATGTAGTCAAAATAATGTAGGCTTTGGTGAATGTAAGGGATGACCCTTATGTAAGGGATGAATGGAGTTCTCATTGTTTTTCTTCCAGAAGAGTGTGGGATGATGGGCCCACTGGCTTCCAGTCTGGAGCTCAGTCAGGTGAGCACTGGTGAATGGCACATTTTTTTTTCTGCTGGTGAAGGAATAAGATGACATATTCTTACTATGTTAAGGCAAGACTATTTTAAGTTCATTTTCAATGCATTTTGACAAATATACATCTATATATCTACCATCATAATTAAGATATAGAACATTCCCACGAGTCAAAAATGATTCCTTGTTCTTTTTCCTAGTCAATCACCTATTTACCCTCCCCCCACCCCAAGCAATCTCTTATTTACTTTGTCACTACACATTAGAGTAGACTTTTTTTTAGCGTTTCCCATAAGTGGAACCATACAGCATGTACTCTTTGTTTTTAGAATTTTTTGCTTGAGATGAATTTTTTGAGATTTTTCAATATTATTTCATTTTTTTTTGCTGAGTGGTTTTGTATTGTCTAGATATGTCTTTATTCACCTAATGGATATTTCGGTTTTATAATGGTACAATTAATTTCGGTTGTTTAGGGGACCTGTGTCTTTAGCAAGTGAATGTTATAAGTTTTTCTCTAGTAGTACGGTTTCATGAAATAATTTGTCTCTCAGTAAGATAAAAAATGCTATAAAAAGAGCTAGAGTGGAAGAGATACCCTTCCTTTAGCTGTGATAAAGCTCTGGGGAAGCCTCTTCCTCTGGAAAATATGCCTTCATAGTAAGAAGGGTTAGGGCATGTTTCATAGTGATTACCCTTCCCTTTTCCTTGAATGAATGACTCTTTCTTGACTCTTCACTGTATTAGTCTATTTGAGTCTCCAGCAGTTTGTAAAATTTGTCATTAAATATTCCTACTGGTTTATGGCTCCAGGGACTTCTTCAGGCAAACAGCTTTTGGCTGTGCTTCTCTGAATCCTTATCTCCAGATTTCAAGGCTGTGGTTGCCCTATGACATCAGTTCTCTGATGGGTCCAAGAGAAGTCTTGATTTTCATTTTTTCCATTTTATTGCTACATGAAGAGGTTCTAAATTCTTTACATATTGTAGCTGAAACCAGAGGTCTCACTCAACTTCATTTTGAAAATATTTTCCCTGGAATATAATTTTAGGTTTACAGGTGTTTTCTTTAAGTGCTTTGAAGGAGTCATTCCGTTGCTTTCAGACTTAGTGATTTCTCATAGAAATTGGCAGTGATGCTTGTTCTTGTTCCTCTAAACGTAATGCATCTTTCCCCACCCTCCTTTGGCTGCACTGAATATTTTCTCTTTTAAACAATTTGATTGTGATATCTCTTTTTGCTAATTCCCTTGGGGATTGTTGATATTCTTGTTTCTGTGGATCTATAGTTTGTAATTTGGGGAAATATTTAGTCATTATTTTTTGAAATAATTTTCTATTTCTCCCTCTCTTCTTCTAAGACTCCAATTAGTGTTAGACTGCTTTATATTGTTTCATAGGTCATTGTTTCTATTTATTTCTTTCCAGATAATTTCTGCTTGTGCTTCAGTTTTGATAGTTTCTACTGCTATTGCTATGTCTTCAAGTTTACTAATCTCTCCTTGTACAGTATCAACTCTATATATCTTTCTTATTTAACATATTGTGTTTCTCATTCTGTAAATTTGTGCTCTCCTCAGTATATTCTTGTTTTTCTTTAAAAATGTAGGCTTATCAATCATATCTTCCAATGCTATTTAATATGCTTGTTCGTTAATTTCACCATCCTTGTCATTTCTTCATCTCCTACTTTTTTGTGGTTATGTATCAGATTTTCCTGCTTCTTCAGAGGTCTAGTAGGTCAACAGTATGAATTTTACTTTGCTGAATATGGGATTTAGTTGCATTCCTTTTAAGAGTTTGGGCTTCCACAGTTAATTAATTCACTTGTGGATTACTTTTACCTTTCCAAAGCTTGTTTTTAAGCTTTTTAAATGTCATATCTAAGCACCAATTTAGCCTTGCTTCTAAGGAATAACCCCTCCAATGTCTCTATCAAATCATCCTTATATCCTCTGAAATATATTTACGTTGGCTATTCAGGACACTAATGATGTCCCATGTGACTAAATCTCCCATGTAAATTCTAGAAATTTCTGTCTCATTTTTCTCTGATAGTTCCTAATAACCAGAAATGATGAATTCAGTGGAGAGGTAGGAGAATCAGGTGGGAGTGGGGGAGAGGTGAGGAGAGGAAGGAATCAGGTGGGAGATGGTGAAGAGGAGAGGGGTGGGAAGGGGAAGGAGAACAATAAATAGAACAGAAATTAGGGTATGGAGGTAGTTTGTATTTGGGAATTCTTTAGTCCCCCTTTTGGCTGTAAGTATAGCTACAATCCTTACCTTCTCACTTTAGATTTTTCAATCATGAGGACTTACCCTGAGACAGCCATTAAACAAGGAAATTAGACATATGGTTGTTTCAGTTCAAGAATTCTACATTATTGATCTCTTGGTATCTGCTGTGGGGATAGATAGTAATGTTGCTGATTGGAAAACAACACTAAACTACATAGAGACCTCCCAATATCCGGGTTCTAGAACTGGCTCTTCTCTTCTTCCTGGCACTGGAAACTCACTTGATCCCTCTAGCTTTCACTGGGTTAGATGATCTTCAGCCCCTTTTATTGCAAATAGTCTATGATTTTAACATGGAACAGAGGTCAGACTTTGCTGTCTTACTTTGCTATTTGGATTCTTGTATGTTACTTCAAAATCTTTGTAGAATATGGTGCTGGTAGTGAAGAATTTAAAAATCCACAAACAAGGAAATAAACATATAATAAAGACAGATGAAATAATATCATAATAAACATCTAACACTTATTCAGATAGTTATATATTTGAATATACAATTCTCAACAAGTTTCTTTCTGTGTTTTTCTCTGAAGAGACAGCACATGAAAAGCCTAAATTAGAAGGTGAATGGAAGGCTGTTTAAAATAGGAAAAAATGGCAACAGCAAGTGGTGACCATTTATTTTCATATTGATCATAAAGGAGATAAAAAACTGCCTTATGTTTTATAGTGTATTATGTAAGTTGTATTCAGACTGAAGACATCTCATCAAGACTAGATTAGTTTCCACTAATGTTTTATTTGAGAAGGCAGGAGAAAATGCCCTTTTTTTTGTGCATCAAAATAGCCAAAAAAAGTTATAACTACTTTTACTGTGATGTGAATTTATTTCTCACTAAAATTATGGATATTCTTTAGATTTGTCAGATGTATTTCTAATGCAATTAGTATTTATGGTACTTGAAATGCCATGAAGAATGTATTCTAATGTCACAGGTCCTGGTAAGAGGATTTTTCATAGTAGCCTTCCTGATACTGGAGGTATGATCTTCTCATCTGTCCTCCTGATGTGACATGAATGGGTTTTATGCCCTTAAGCATGGTTCAGATACTTGATCAAAGCCCCTCTTTCTTCTTGAATTTGACAGATTGTTTTTAAAGGCTGGGACTGCATCACCTTCCTGTGTGATCATTTTTCTCTCCTCAGCTTCCACAACTCTGTGATGTAAGGTGCTAGGTTAGAGCTCCCTTATCAGTGGACACAGATTATCATCATCTACATACTTAGAGATTCCATCAGGAGCTGAGACTTTGGGTTACCACTCAAAGTGATGAATCTACTTTGAGGGCTTGCTTGAGATGAGTCCTTTGATTCTAAGAAAGTCCTTGTTATGTTCTTGGTTCAAAGGCATTGGTTATAAAACTTTACGCTATTAGGATGGTCTATCTTTTAGCCATAAGATTCTCTTAACCTTGCTTAAGTGAATGAGAGGTACTGTCAGGATTGAAATTCTATCCTACACAAATCTATAAGCATTAAGCTCTTTTTCTTTTTTAAATTTAACTCTTAAATGCTTTGTGTTATTCTAATCTGGGTGCCTCACCTCTTGTTCCTTGACTGAGCTAAAACCCAATAGCAACGGAGTGGAGTTCTTTTTTTATTTTTTATTTAACTTAATGAGTGCTTGTATTTTAAAATCTATTTTAGATTCACTCTTCTGGGTCTCAGAGTTGAGTCCCTGGGTGATTTTTTCTCTTTACATTTATCAATTCTAATGCCTGCCAGGAATTATATTTATTTTATTAATATAAAAGGAATGAGAAAACTATAAGTTTTGCATTATATGTTCAGTCCATGCAGTGGGAGCGCTTGGGTAATCACATTCTGGCCTATGTAGTTACTTAGCATATAGGAAATCATTCTAGTTGAAAAATCAGTTATAAACCAGTATTGCTCCAATAAATAAGAAAAATAAGAACATACATTTTACAGTATAATAAAAATATTGGAAAATAAAGCTAAGTCAAATGAATTTTTCTCTTATATTTTAGAAGGAACTTTAGATTTTTTTTTCAATTAGCTAAGGATATTTTAAACATTATTTATCACAGTATTTTGCAGTAGTTTCTTGTTCTGGTTAAGAGAGTTGGAAAAATATTGTGACCTTTTAAAAAAAATGAAATGTGTTCTGACATTGTGTTGGTTGGAATACCTTTCTGGGTAGATATATGAGGAATAGGGAGAAAAAGAATGCACTCAGCTGGCTTTTGGGGGAAGAAATCATTTTCCTTTTCCTTTCTCTGTGGGCAGGGAACATAAGATAAAAATAATCAGAATAAGGTCCTTAGGTATCGAGAATTTATTAGAGTCAGAGCACTTACTAATTCAGAGCAAATGAGATCTATAGATCGTTAATTGCAGCTTGGTGTCTTTTATAAGAATGCCTCATGTAGTGAGCACATTGTCCCTTCACTAAATGAGTAGTGATTATCAGGGAGATTACTGTGATTTATAAGCTCATTTTCTTCATTTTACTTTACATGTGCCAGACACTGACTCATACAATAGAAAAACAAAACAAGCCTGATTTTTTGAAATTAAATGCTTTATTGATTATTGTTGTTCACACCAGAAAGTTATAATGTATGGGATTGTTGAGTATATAGTATACAATTTTTTGAAAATGACTTTACTGCAAGCTTTAGATGATAAACTCTGATTTTGGTATGCTACAATTTTGCCCGAATCTAAGGAGTGCTACCCAAATGGAGTAAAATAATATTATTTACTGTTATAGAAGGAGAAATTATTTTCTTGGTAAAAGATTCTACTTCATCCTAAAATGTGCTCTTTTCTACAGTAACATGCAGAATTTTATATCTTAAATCTTTGTGGAGAAAAAGAGCCAGATACAAAAGTGTGATGAGTAATCAGGGAATCTGATCTGCCAGCAACATGCTACTCCTTATTTTTCAATAAATGGTTTTTGGTAGCTTCAGCTATCAAAGGAATTGATTGGATGCTTCAGTTATTTATACATGCAAAGTTAAGTGGAGAATTTGACACAATTATTCTGATTGTTGAGAGGCGGTACAACATGGTGATAAGAGCTTGGACTCTGCAACTAGGCTGCCTAGATTCTGATCACAGCTCTCTGCCAGTGTGATCTTGGACAGTTTACTTAACCTTTCTGTACTCGGTTTCTTCAACTATAATATAGGAGTATTAGTATTACTTGTTCATATAACTAAATGAGTTTATATGCATGAATTGCATAAATCAAGCAGTGCCAACCACATAATAAGCAGTGAATAAGTGCAAGGTATTGCCATCATTTAGGCAAAAGAAATATATGTGCAGATTCATGACTGAAATTTGTTGATCACGAAGTAAACTACTCTGGGACTTTCAATATTTTGAAGAAGTTCATTAATTTATATGTAATGGTGTCGTGAGGGAGATGTGGTATAGTGAGAAATGAACCTATCATTTTTGAAGAAACTTTATAGACTTTATGGGACTGAATGATCCTTAAGGAAAGGGGAAATGACCTCAAAGACGGGAGGATGACTGCAGTGAAGCCACCTCACAATTCGTTCCCACGAGTCTCCCCTGCTCCCTGGCCCCCATCCCCTGCAGTAATTTATATATATATATATATATATATATATATATATATATATATACATCATTTTTCATCTTTGCACAATGTATGCATTTTCATCTTGGTTATATTCCTCATACAATTCCCACCCCCCCTTGTTTTGATCCTGCTCCCCCCACCCCTGTAGTGTGTCTCTGGTTTTTTATAGTTGCTTGTTGATTTTGATTTCTACTTTATTATAATTAGTCTTTTTCCTGGTCCCTCATTTAGGTTTTCTAAATTCCTGCTATGATTGAGTCCATCCATTATTTTTCTTTTTCTTTCTGGCTTATTTTGCTAAGCATGATCCCTTCCAGCTCCATCCATGTTGCTGCAAATTGCATGAGCTTATCTTTTTTGATAGCTGAGTAATATTTCATTGTGTATATGTACCACATCTTTTTGATCCAGTCATCTATTTTGGGGGCATTTGGGTTGTTTCCATAGCTTACCTATTGAAAATAGTGCTGCTATTAACATAGGGGTGCAGGTGCCACTTTAAAGATTTAAATATTTATTTATACAAGAACCAGGGTACAGGCCAGATGCACAGGAGGGTGAGAAGATTGACCAGAGACAGAGCGGGGAACAGAACAGGCAGAGAGACCGAAAGCACTGCTGAGGGGAGCAGCGGGCAAGACAGGAGAGGTCTGCCGCGCCATGTGGGACACTCGCCGGCCTGCTGGGATCGAACCGGTGCTGCAGAGGCTGCGGACAGCTTCACAGTGCGGCACTCAACCACCTGTGCCACCAGGAGAGGCCTCCAGGTGCCACTTTAAATGGTCCCCTGGAGTTTGCAAAATTTGAAGCTTTAATGTACAGCTCTAAGTGCTTTTGCTGTCTAATTTGTTATCATGGAATGACCAAGTAATATGAATGGTGAGCAACAGGAATCCTTAAGTTAGGTTTATAGAGGTATTGGCAGTATTTATGTGGAAACTCTTTCTGTACTCTGAATTTCATTAAAATAAATCATAGCTTAAACATTCTATTCTGCTTCGAAGGGGTCCGGGAAAATGAAGGGGAATAATATCACTCGGTTGGAAACAAGATTTGAAAACAAGATGTCTCTACCACTAAGTTCTGCCAAAAGGTTTCATATATAACAACTTTTTTTTGGAGCACAGGACAGAAATTTTATGTTAGATACATTACTGTATGAAAGTGGATTTTTGAAGCTAGTAAAGACAGGAATTCATTCCATCAAACTGATTGCTTTTTAAGGCTGCCTTAAAGGCAAACATTTTACATCATACTTACTTGATTTCTAAATTTTTTATGTATATCAGAAGATTTGTTTACTATCAGGGAAAAGGGGAAACAGTTTGGGCCCAATTGCATATTCTCTTTAATCATGTACTAAGTTGCCTGTTTGGTTAAAAAAAAATCCTCTTATCTACTTTAGCAAGCTTGCTTGGATCCAGAACTATCCTTCCATCAGGCATGTGTCTCACTGGATTGTCAAAATTTGTGAGTTAAATTGAGATTTTTAATATTCCAAGGACAGATTGTTCTTTTTTTTTCTAGCCTGTGAAACAGTGTTTCATTTAAAAATGGAAGATGTAATCATTTGTCATTCCCTTTAAACTTTTGTTTCCCAAATCTTTTTGTGATGTTTGGTAATATTTAAAGTGTCTGATTGGGTTGGACCAACCATACAAACCCAGCTCTGTAGAAAACCTTAGAATATATTTTTTTTAATTCTTAGATTCATAACACCTTAAATCAAACAAAAATACATGTGAAGCTTTTTATTTAATTTTTTTCCCTTTTCTTTAGGATCTGTTCACATACGTACACCATTGTTACTATTTAATTGGTTAATTTTAAAGATTTATTTTTATTTATACAAGCACTGGGTACAGTCAGAAGCGCGGGAGGGTGAGAGAATTCACCAGAGCCAAAGCGGGGAACAGAACAGACAGACCGATGAAACCGCTGAGGGGAGCAGCGGGCACAGCAGGAGAGGTCTGTGTGCCATGTGGGATCCTCGCTGGCGGCCGGGGATCGAAATGGTGCTGCCGAAGCTGCGGCAGCTTTGCAGCCCAGAGCTCAACCGCTGCGCCACCAGGGGAGGCCCTAATTGGTTAATTTTAATGACTTGATTACACAAACACATTATAACAGATAAAGCATACATTGTAAGCAATTAATACAGAGAAGTGTATAGATAAAAAATTAAAGTCACCTCTCACTTTCCCCTTACTCCTTAAACCTTGCAATCATTATTGTGTCATTTAAAACGATAAAATTAAGGGCCTACTATGTATCCATTTAGCTCTTTCAACATAGTGTACATATGTAAAATGCAAATACAAATATGGTTTTAGACTGTATCTATTGGACAAAGATTTTCTTCACTTAAAAACAAGCTTTGGCATATCTTTCCATTGAAACCCTCCTAATTTTTGAATTTGCTGCATAGATTTCTAAATATAGGTGGAGAATAGTGTTAACCACTCCTTTATTGATGGATATTTAGATTGTTTCTCTTTTTCCACTCTTATGAATGATGTTGAAATGAGCATCCATCAAAAAAATTGTGGAATTTATATTCAATGGAATACTACTCAGCTATTTTAAAAGATGGAACAGTGCCTTTTGGGACACAATGAATGGATCTTGAGATGAGTAGCTTGAGTGAACTAAGTCAGAAAGTGAAAGACAGTTACTCGAGGGTCTCACTCATTTGAGGAATATGAATAACCAAAGAAAACCAATTGGAAAAACAATAAGTATAATTCTTAGTCCCTGTGAAAAATATCCTGGCTACTTTGTGCCTCCATTCTGGGAGAGAAACATTATCTCCAACTTTCACAATGAACTGGTTGAATCTCTATCCTTTCCTTTAGAGCCTGATCCAATCTACTATTTTTGCTTGCAATACTTGACATTTTTCTGGAAGCATGATGCTTCCTTTGGTTACAGTTTCAGCTGCATTCCTTTCAACTAATAAGCAGAGAGAGGAAGAAACTTCTTAAATGCCTGTCTTGCCATGATTCCAGCTGCCATAGTTGTTCTCTGTTCTCAAGCCATCTCTGAAAGGAGACATGCAGTACCACATTCTGAAAATTTATGAGGCCTAATTTTCTTTTTCTGAAAACTTTGAGGATCTTCTCTTTATTTACTGTTCTGAGATTTCCTGATGATGTGTCTTAGAGAGGATCTATTTTTTATCTGTTTCTGAGTGTTTTCAATCTAGAATCTTATGTCTTTTCAGTTGTGGGAAATATACCCTGAATAATATTTTTGCTGATTTTTTCCCTTTCATTTTCTCTTCTTTCTTTAACTCCTTTTAGTAGGATATTAGATATTTTTGAGGAAAATTGGAAGTCTTAAAATTCAACATGCAAACTTTCATTTAATACCATACTTTCAATGTAGTACCCTTTCCTTAATTATGCCTGATATCCCATAGTCCATAGTCCCTGTATTTAGTTATTTTTAGAGTATAAACTCCAACCTTCTAGAGTAGGAGAGGGCGAGATCTTTTTTCCCTTCACAGAATGTTGATTTTTCTCTTCTTGTTTTAGTTACATTATCTTGTCTATTTCAGAGGTAACTGGAACAACAAATTCTTAAACATTGTGGGGTGGGGGGGAGTACCGGTGGATAAATGAAGTTCTTTGGCTTTCTGCTTTGATGGCATAGGGTTCAGCTTTCTCGGTTCTGGTACATGGGCATATATTTGTTCACTTGCCAGCTCTCTGTGTCATTAGAAATCTATGATTATTTCAAAAAATAATTGCTCTCATTTTAGTAGGCTTTTGAAGAAATGTATAGGAAACATGTGTTCTATCTTTTATACATGATTTGGTTCTATTATATTCAGAGAATATACTTTGTGATAATTTCAGTTCTATTTAAGATTTGCATTATGGCCTAGGAGATAATTTATCTTGGAGAATGTTCCATGTACATTTGAAAAGAAGGTATTCTGCTGTTGTCGGGTGTAGTGTTTGTCAGTGTTAATCAGATCAAGTTGGTTGATGGTGTTGTTCAGGTCATTTATATCTTTATGATGTTCTTTTGATTTTCTGTAAGTGGAAGTTTAACTTTTATTATTATAATTATATCATTGATTTTTTGATATTATTTGTTAGCTTCTTGCATTTCTAAATTTTTGGTCTTCTAATAAATGCTTTTAAGGCAATGAATGACCTTTCCTTGGGTTGTCACTTGACCTGCAGTGCAATGTTTTGATATCTAGTATTCTGATTATCAGTCATTTCTGAAAGAGTTTTAAATATAGTTTTTTAAATTTACCTTAACATCAGTCTTTTTAAAATTTAACTTTTTGTAAAGTAGCATGAAGAAAAATTGAAAAATTTTGGTAAAGAATCTATAAATTTATTGGAATCCATAAAATCCATGAAAACATAATTTGTTTTAAAGAATTAAATTTTTTTCCACTGTCAAAGAATTTGGCTTAAATATTTTTTAAAAAATATTTTGAAATTTTCTGTATAACAACACAGTCATTTGTGAATATGTTACTGATATTTTAAAATATGGTGTATTTTATGCTTGTCAGGCATTAACAATATTCTAAGATAACTAATATATTTAATTCCATGGTTATTTATTTCCTTACTCTTCTGACTTAATTTGTAAACTGAATTTCTAAGAAAAGTGCTTCAGCTATTCCATTGCATTCATGACTCATAATTTATCCTTTATGGTTTTTGTTTGTTTGCTTTTATAAGCAGTTCTTATTTACATATTTTGAAGCTATGTGGTTATATGCTTCAAAGTTTTTGATTATTATATTTTGGTGGACTGTACCATTCATCAGTTTAAAAATAAGTAAAATATTTTTGTGCATTTTAATGGTTCATCTTCAATTCTACTCCAGTTTTCATTTAGCTAGTATTGGCAGGATTATCATTTTTCCATCTCTTTTTTGAAGGCATTATTTTTGATTCAGTTATCCCATTACTGGGTATTTATCTAAAGAATGTAAAAGCACTAATTCAAAGAGATAATATGCTTCCCATACTCCTTTCAACATCATTCACAATAGGTAGTAGTTGGAAGCAACCTGAGCACCTAATGGATAAGTGGATAAAAAAAAAAGTGTGGTTTATATATGTGGTGGAATAGTACTCAGCTGTAAAAAAGGTAAAATCCCATCATTTACAAAAGCTTGGATGGCTCTAGAGGGTATTATGCTAAGTGGAGTAAGTCAAACAGAAAGACAAACATTGTGTGACTTCATTCATGTGGTAGATAAAACGAATGAACAAAACAAAGCATGAACACACTTTTGGACTACAAAAACAAAGGGACAACACATGAGGGTAGACAGATTGGGTAAAAGGGATCAACAGTATGGTGATAGATGGAAACTAGATTTTTGGTGATAAGCATAGTGTAGTATATACAGATGTTGACATAAAAGTTTATACACCTGAAACCTATATAATGTTATACACCACTGTTACGTCAATAAAAAAGAATGTCTTTTATAAATAACACATATCTGGAATTTATTTTGTTTTTTGTTTTTGCCCTACCTGAAAGCCTCTGTATTTCAATAAGGTTATTTAACCACTATAACATTTATTGAAATATACCTGAATGCATTTTTTTAAAAGATTTTATTTATTTATACAAGCACTGGGTACAGTCAGAAGTGTGGGAGGGTGAGAGAATTCACCAGAGCCAGAGCAGGGAACAGAACAGGCAGACTGATGAAATACACTGCTGAGGGGAGCAGCGGGCGGCAGGAGAGGTCTGCGCAACAAGTGGGACCCTCGCCAGCTGGCCGGGGATTGAACCGGTGCTTCAGAGGCTGCGGGCAGCTTCACAACCCAGTGCTCAACCGCTGTGCCACCAGGGAATGCATTCTTGCCAACTAATTTCATGTTTTTTCTTAAGCACAAATCTCTTTTCTTTCCCAGCCTTTTACTAACTGAATTTTTCAGTTTTTATCACTAGTAGTTTGATACTTGCACCTGCTATTTCTTCTATTCTATTTAACTATCTTTAAAATTTGCCACAAATTTAACCAATGAAAGGTGAAGGAGAAGATGCAAGAATAAAGTGGGGAGGGAGCACAATGGACTGTGGTGGAGGATTCTGGGTGCTTTGGTGTTGGGAGCACTATGCCAACAACCTGAAGGGGATGTCCTGTACTTCTAAAATTCACACAAAGATGTAAACCAACATTACCTCAATAATTTAAAAAAAAAACATTTTTCAGCCACTTCTAGAATCTATTAGTACGTCTGTCCTCTTACAATATTTTCATAGTTACAATAAAATCTAAGAAATATTTTCATGATAGATTTTATTAATATTGTGTATGCAAATTATTAAATAGCCTTTGTAATTTTGTTTTAATACTTATATTCTAATGAATTTTTATAATATAATTTTTTTTGTATCTTTATTCCCCAATAATGAGCAATTTTGGCTTTTTAAATGCTTGATTATGATATCCAGTGCTGTGATTAATATTTTTGTATCTATAGAGTTTTAATTTCAGATCATAATTTTAGGACTAATTCTCCAGACTGAGTTCATGGGGCAGCACAGCCTTCTCTTTCTGAAGTTTTATCTCCCTTGGATAACACTCTTTTCTGTACATAGTATAAGGGGATTGCAGAGACACCGTAGTGTGCTGAGTAAGGTGATGATAGAGTGGGTTAGATGAGTGACAGGTAGAAAGTAGAGAAGGCCTCAGAGTGAGATCTGGGGAGATAGAAAGTTCAGTTAGACTGTGTTTGGAAGCGAGAATTAAGAAGAAAAAGCGAATAGGGGAAAGGTAAAATGATGTCCTTTCTCCATTTATTTGTAAAAGGCAGGTAATAATAGTCACAGGAGAATAAAAACTGATGGATTCTCAAAAGGGGTTGCAGCAACTCTCATCCTGGTAGTAAGTGATTAGCTGGAGCCTGTGTAAATTCAGTATTTGGGTTGAATTCCTTACTATGTAAGCTATGAGAGGACATTTTCACTGACTCTAAATCAGAGACACAATACAGGGGTGAGGGCGGGGAGAGGAAGGATTAAGAGTCAAAATAAGGGGGGGGGGTGGGAATTGTATGGGGAATATATCCAAAATGAAAATGCATACATTGTGCAAAAATGAAAAATGATGTAAGAATTATATAAAATTAAATATTAAAAAATGATTATAGATTGGAGTAATAGTTCAGAAGGCTATTCAGTGATGCCTGCATGCTCGCTTCCTTTATTTTTATTTTATTTTTTTAAGATATATTTATTTATGTATACAAGCACTGGGTACAGTCAGAAGCGCGGGAGGGTGAGAGAATTCACCAGAGCCAGAGCGGGGAGCAGAGCAGGCAGAAGGACCGAAGTACACTGCTGAGGGGAGCAGCGGGCGGCAGGAGAGGTCTGCGCACCATGTGGGACCCTCCTCCCGTGGCTGGGGAGCAGCCAGGGATCGAACCAGTGCTGCAGAGGCTGCGGGCAGCTTCGCAAGCCAGTGCTCAACCGCTGTGCCACAGGGGAGGCCCAAGTTCAGCTATTTAAAGATAAGTATTCTTCATTTCGGATAAACAACAACTTTCAAAATCAACCTTTTATAATTTGAATTGTGTCCCACAAAAACTATATGTTGAAGTCCTAACCCCTGGAACCTCAGAGTGTGACTTTATTTGGAAATAGTGTCATTGCAGGTATAATTAGCTAAGAAGAGGTCATCCTAGAGTAGGGTAGCCCTTAATCCACTGTGACTGGTGTCCTTACAAGAAGACGAGGAGAGACACAGGCACAAACACTTAGTGGAGAATGCTGTGTGACAATGGAGACAGGCTGAAGAGCTGTGGCGAAAGTCAAGGGCCACCAAAGACTGCCAGCCACTACTGAAACCAGAAGAAGCAAGGAAAGGTTTCTATGTAACATCTCAGAGGAAAACTGGCTCTGCTAACACCTTGATTTTGGATTTCTAGCCTCCAGAACTGTGGGAGAATAAATTTCTGTTGTTTTAAAGACTCTCTGTGGTACCTTGTTACAGCTGTAGGACATGAACATAGAACCTATTCATTTCACCAGAAGCCTGGGACTGAAGCATCCTAGCCCGATGGGCTGGCTTAGCCTAAGTGAGACAGTAAATAGTCTTTTCAGTGTGGAAGTGTTACTGTAACTACTAAGTCAAAATTATGATGAGTCCTGAAGGGATATCAAGCTGGAGAGAAACTGCTACCTCTACACTAGCAAATTATTGCCTGCACACTTCCTTGCCCAGCTTACAGATGAGGGTGGTACAGAAAATTGAATCAAAGAGAATTGCATATCCCATTATATGCAGCATATTCTAGGAACTTGGAGCATAATGCCACAGCATTTGTATTGAACCATGTGAAGTTGCTATTTTTTGGTAGAAGATTAGCTAAGTAGGGACAACTTTATATATGTTTCTGTTTTGGTGAATTTTATTTTATTGAGAGAATGGTTTACAACACTGTATGTGATTCAAAAGCATAGGATCACACAACAGTGAGTTTTGTATGGTTTAACTTAATAGTTTATTCTGGATTGTAAAAGATAACATGACACAGATTGCAAACAATAAAAGGTAACTTATGATAAACTTCAAGATTCAGGATGACCTTGAAAAGTGAAGGCTATTTTTGGGTGGGTAGTGAAGGGACTAATCTCATCGGAGATGCAAGTCCACATGCAGGAGACAGGAAAGAAAATCCTCAAAAAGTATCTTGGGGGTATATTAAGAAAGATCTTCAATGCTAGAGTAAAGAGTTACAGTTTATTCTTATCAAATTAGGCAGTGAGTTGTCAAAGGTTGAAGGCGAGAATGAGAAGTAATGGTTTAGAAAAATTGATCTGGCATGTATTTATTTAGCAAATCTTTGTTGAGGTTGATTTCCATCATTGATCATGTGCTACCTCTATTCCATACTGTTTGAAGTTCAGAGACCAGTGTGAAAATTACATATTTTTCTATTATCACATGCGGGATAATAGGAAACATTTTTAAATTTTTCTGATTTTTGTTTCAAATTTATATCTACCAACATTTACCTGTTTGTTCTCCTGTTCAGTGAAGCGTGATTATCTTCTATATCTCTTCCTCTCTCTGTGGAAGTCTGTGTTGCTCTCCTATGTCCAAGGGGTGATCCATTTGCACCCCATGCCATGGGGCTGTCTGGGCATAGTCTCCCTCTGCTTAACTATTAGATGATCCTCTCCAGATTTTGTAAGAGAGCAGGCTGGTACTTGTGTTTAGGTTTTCAGCACCTTTATGTTCTGGAAGGAGGGGGTATGTCTTATTTAAGTTTGTCGCCCCAGCATTTAGCACAGACCTCATTACAGAGTAGGTAGTTTATACATGTTTCTCACCCCAAATGAAAAATTTCAGAAACACTGAAAAAATGTAAAATGAATCAAAATGTTTAATGGAAGAGCATAATAGGTCACTGAAACTTCTGGAATTCTGTTTTTTCATTTTGTTGCACGATGACTTTCATTAAGTGAAAACCAGAGGGCAAAAAGCACAAGTCAGATTTTTAAAAATGCAGCTATGTTTGTGAAAAGGAGTCATTGGGTATTAGCACCTTCCTCTCTGTTAAAACATTGTTGTTAAAACCAGTTGTCAAAATTCCTCCCCAATCTCCAAAATCCATTCTATTAAGCTTGCTATGGTTTCCTTCAACTTAACTATTTTTCTTTCTTTCTTTAAACAGAGTTAAAGAGGTATTTTTTCCCCCCGGAATTTACACTATGAGAGAGACAAGGACAGATTGGGTCCTCTTACAACCTTGCAAACCGCCCTGCTTAGGCAGCACCAGGAACCATCAGGTAGCCTGATTGAATTCATGTCTTTCATGCACCAGCTGGCATCACATTCCAGATCTTGAAATTCCCAGGGTTCATTTATCTTCACAATTTCTTACTTGACAATGAAAAGAGGACTACCAAGCAGATTCTGCATTTAACGTACAATAATGCCAATCATGATGCATTGTTTTATGAATTATAGCTAACAGAGCTTATACAGTATTTGACAAAAAGACAATTCCCCACTTGTTTGTGAAGGTAGTTAACCACCAGAATTAGGAGTAGGGCAATGCTATTTCCTTTTCTCATTTCAAAAAAATTTTTTGTCAAGTTACATAGAATTGGAATCAGTTAGCATTCAAGACAGAAATATCAGCTGTTAATTAAAAAGTTAGTGTGAGAGAGTACATTTTATTTGCCTTTTTTTCATTGCTACATGTAAGGATTTTTGGCAAAATGACATTTTGAAAACTTGCTGCGAGCATTTCTTTAAGTCCATGTCCTTGATTTAAATTTATTTTTGATGTTTATAGTTAATTTTGTGGCTTTAATTATAGTACTCTCAATTTTTCTTCTCTGAATCAAACATATGTTATTAAGATAAGCAAATCATGTGGGTGGGGCAGAATTATTTTGTTGGGTCATCATCTTAATTATGTCTATTTGAACTTTCCACTTGTCATTTTCTATATTTCTGTATGCTGCCAACCTGAGCTGTGAATGAAGAGATTGGCATTTGAGCTAGAGTCACATCAATAACTAGATGACTAAAATTGGGTGAGGACTTAGGAGGACTTTGCCTGATATTTCTTTTTTTTTTTTTTTTAAAAAGATTTATTTTATTTATCCAAGAGCTGGGGCACAGGCTAGAGGCACAGGAGGATGAGAGGATTCACCAGAGACAGAGTAGGGAACAGAACAGGCAGACTAACTGAAATACACTGCTGAGAGGAGCAGCGGGTGAGACAGGGGAGGTCCGCCATGCCGTGTGGGTTTCTCCCGGGCTGGCCGGGAATCGAACCCGCACTGCAGAGGCTGTGGACATCTTCACAGCACTGCATTCAGCCCACTGCACCACTGGGGGAGGCCCCTGATATGATTTCTAAAGTTTCTTTCTCACTAAAGTCTTGTGCGCTGTGATGGAGGCATCTTGTAGGGAGTGAAGATAGAAAGGAAGAGAACAGAAGTGAGGCCAAGTAAAGGGAAGCAAAGGACAATAAGCTCTTTTTCTGTGATTGTTTTATCATTGACCCATTTTTATTCAAGCTATGATGAATTAATGTAGGGTGACATTTAGAGACTTCAACATCATCATGATTTGTATATTTCTGAGGTGTTGTCTCCTGTTAGCTCAGGAAAGCAATTGTATCCACATATTTGAGGGCAGTCCTCGAAGAATCTGCAGGAACACTCAGTAGTTTATCTTGACAACCTCTGGCTTTGAAATTAAGTTTTCACATTCCAAATGCCATTCGCTATTCATTCCAGAGTAGAACAGTTGAGGTACAGATGAGTAAGGAAGAATGTTTTTCTCTCTCTTCACATCACTGCATTTAGGTGTTCTCTGGGGCTGCCAAACCCACAGCAGATATTTAGGATGTGCCAACAATGGTACTAAATTCATTGATGTGTGTCCCCAGTGCTCACCACTGAGCACTCACCTAGTTTTGGCAGCTAAAGGAGAAATCATTCCTCGGTGGTAGCAGACCCTGGCAAGGTTTCCCAGCACAGCAGCAGTCATGGTCGGGGCCAGCTCTCTGTGAATAATTAGCACGCTGGGGGGGTGGTGAACATGCAGTGAGCCCAGGTCAATTAGTGTAACACAACATCATGGGTCAATTCCACTTTAATTCATTGCAGGGACTGTGGGAAATGAAATGTCATATTCATTCACTGCGGACCCAACATATAGAACTTGCTAGACACACACTATTCATGCACAGCTCTCTGTATTAGCGTCTGAGTCCTGTGGGTGTTTAGATCTAGGAAAGTGCTCAGGCTTCCCCTGATGACAGCGAATCAAGTTTCTCTTGATAGTCCCAAGTTAGGTGGTGAGCCCTCCATTTCAGGGGGCTTCTCCCCTTTCCTCGCCTCGAATACCCCTTGAAATTCATGAATAACACCATATCACCTGATTTCCCTCCAAAGGCTGTGAGCTTTGTAATAAATGTAAAGTAACAACCCTAGGTTGAGGGAGAACACTGAACAGTAGACTTGGTTCGCTCACTCACTGATTCATTCCTGCAGACCAGCCTCATGGAACATGCGGTTCAGATTTGTGCTTTGGAGTCATTGTGATTATTAGATATTGTGGGTATTGGCTGTCTCCTCGGAAGTGTTAAATCTGTTCATTTGAAATTTTAGAATGCCAGGGATTTACTGGAATTTGTACATCTTAGAATGCCTAGTAGAGAAGAAAGGACATTTCTTTCCATACTTATCATTGTGAATGCCAAGGATGGCATTTGGCTCAAACAAAACTAAAGGTTTCTCATCTGTGTGGGCAGATTATTTTTTTTTCTGTTTTACTGTAATGTGCCCTTGAGACCTGTGCATGTTCCCTGCCTTTGTCTCCTAGCATGTGAGTGCATCTGGTTTTGGAACCAGACGAATCTTTGGTCTCAGCCCTGCCACTTCCTACCTGTTTGCTTTGGTGAGGCACTAAACCTTCCAAGCCTCCTCAGCTCTTTTATTTATTTATTTTTTTAAAGAGGCATGTATTTTTATTTATTTATTTGTTTGTTTGTTTATACATGCATGGGTACAGTCAGAAGCGCGGGAGGGTGAGAGAATTCACCAGAGCCAGAGCGGGGAGCAGAGCAGGCAGAAGGACCGAAGTACACTGCTGAGGGGAGCAGCGGGCGGCAGGAGAGGTCTGCGCGCCATGTGGGACCCTCCTCCGTTGGCCGGAGAGCAGCCGGGGATCAAACCAGAGCCGCAGAGGCCGCGGGGAGCTTCGCAACCCAGTGCTCAACCGCTGCGCCACGGGGGAGGCCAGCTCTTTTATTTTGAAGCACCTTCCTCACAAGCGTTACACAGAGAATTAAGGGGGCTTGCTACAAATAAGGTGCTCAATAATTACTGGTTCCCTTCCCCCTACTTTTCATTTTGTTCAATAGGATTATAATTCCATAATATTGTAGACATCTTGGAGAGAATTCTAAAGTTTGCTAAATATGACTATTCCTTTCCCAAAGTTCTCACGTTCCTTAATCTAAACGCTCTGGACTCTGTATTTGCGTTTTGTCCGCAGTGAGGGTGTGCATGTGTCCTAGGGATTGTGTATGTGTGTGACCTGGAAAGACATTTACTGGGATAGCGACGACACCCAGGTCCTAACTCACTTATTAGGATCCATGAGATGACTCTCAACCAATAACTCCTCTGCACCCAACTCGAGAAGTCGACTGAAGGCAAGAATTGGGCCCAGCATTTGATATTTGTATAATCCTGGCAAGAAACAACCCAGGCAAGAAATAATTTTATTTTCCTTTGAAGCCAGGCTGTCAGGTAGCATCATATTTATAAAACATTCCTTCACACCAGCTATAAAGTTTAAAGCAGGTGCAAAGAGGTGTATTTCCTTTAAACTTACTGTAAATAGCAACGATGGGAAATAGAAAGCCCTTATTGCAGCTTCAGTGTTCCATCTATTGTGAAAATGGAGCCTAGAGAGGAAAACACATTTATGTCAATCTTCAGGAAGCGAGTTTTGAGGCTGAATTATCCAGATAATTGCCCTAATTTTTCATCCGGGCCTGTGATTGTTTCCTTTTCTACTGCCTTACAGAATTTTGCCTTTTTTTTTTCTTTGTCCTCATCATTTTGCACTTCCTGACATCCCCTCTGTCAGCCGGCCATATTATTGACTTTTATTTTTGTGGCGGTCACTTCTGTAGGAACGTCTCCTCGGCTTCTGATTGCCCTTAGTGGTAAGGAATTTAAATACAAATGTATGACAGATGCTGTTGAGAAGTGGGGGGAAGGGTTCGCTGGTGGAGAGGTGAATCATAATGTGAAAGCTGTATAACTCAATCCCTCAAACACCCACTCCAATTTTGGCTCTTTGACAATGCTGTCTCTTTGAGAAAGAAGAACAGTTTGATCTGAATTCTTATTAGGTTCTGAGCCACCAAATTAGAATCTAATAAGCTCATTTGGAAGGGTTTTGAATTAGCTTAAAACAGACCCACGCTGAGCTCATAGAGGAGACCCTCCTACTCTTTCCAGGCAACCTGTAGTTTGTAGACTTAATTTTCAAAGTCTCTTCTTTGTCTCTTTTCTCATCTTATTCTTGTGCTCTTTTCTCCTGTCAAATGGACTACTCACTAGATCTTGCACTCTTAGGGCAAACTGTAACAGATCTTGTTTGTAAGTTTCCTTAAAAATATCATAAGTTTAGAAAGAAAAGATATTCTTCAATATGAGGAAAAACTTAGCTTCTGGAATCTTCCAGGTTGGCATTCTCTGTAGTACTAGTTACCTTTGAAAGAGGAATGTTTGGTACACATAAAAATGCTCCCAAAATACTGAAGTATAGCATTACCTTGCCTATAGATGTAAATAAATGTAAAATTATTTAGGTACATAAGAGTCTGGGGTAAAAGAGGGAAGAAATAGTGTCAAGTCAGCCCATTGGACCTCTTGAGAAAAGGAAGGAAGTCAAGGAGGGAGAGTCAGAGGAGTAGTTATAAGATGGAGAGGCAACTTGCTGGGACTTTTTGGGGCCTCCTCTGGTTAGCCTAGTCCATATGCATTAAAGAATATCATTCTGTATTCTATCTATAGGATAGGTTCCCAGAAGTGCAGCTGCATGGTCAAAGGATATATGCATTCTTAATTTACAAAGTTATTGCCAAGTTCCTTCCTATAAAGGTTGTATTGATTTATACTTCCAAGAGCAATATATTCATGGAATTTATTTTTTAAGATTTATTTATTCATACAAGAACTGGGGTGTAGGCCAGAGGTGCCAGGGGTGAGAGGATTCACCAGAGACAGAGTGGGGAGCAGAACAGGCAGATTGACAGAAATACACTGCTGAGGGGAGCAGTGGGCAAGTCAGGAGAGGTCTGCTGTGCCATGTGGGTAGCTCCCTGGCTGGCTGGGGATCGAACTCATGCTGCAGAGGCTGCAGATAGCTTCACAGTGCTGTGTTTAACCCCTTGTGCCACCAAGGAGGTCCAGATAATGCTAGCATCTTAAATCCAGCGCTTAGTAGGGGAGGCAGAGGCTGTATGACTTTGCGCCTTTCATTTAGGGTGTGGGTGGAATGGCCTTACCAATTGGAGGCACTGTCCTTCCTGCTTCTCCCACCCCAAGGGCCACGCTGAGGGGACTTGTCAGAACTCTGGTGTAGGGTGTAGGGTGGGGTCCAAATGTTCAGGCCTTTATAGCAAATGGGTCTGTGGCTAGGGGTCAGTCCAGTTCTATTTCTTCTATTTCTTTCCTTCAGTTGATCACCTGTTTTCTTGCTCTCGCTTCCTTTTCTCAGCTTCCATGGTTTCTGACTTGTGGATTAGTTTAGGCTTCTTCTGGGAAAATTAACATTTTTCTACATTGTTCTCCTTATGTCTTGACAGGTTTATAAATTCCTCAACAGTGTTGAGATTTCTGTCAATTTGAGTTGTTTTAGGTCTGTCAGGATTTCCTCACTATTCTGGTCTTCTGATGATAACTGCAGCTTTCTAGTGCTAATAAGGATTTGTTTGGATGATTGTATTTCTCCTGTATTTTTAATAGAATTAAGAAACAGAGGGTTGTGTATGTGTTTTCTATTGCTAGTGAAATAATTTTGGTTTTTCAAGTATGTAGCTATTTTAAGAGAAAGCTAATATATTTTTTCTAGCTTTACTGAAGTATAATTGACAAATACAAATTGTACATATTTAAGTTGTAAAACATGATGTTTTGATGTATGTATACATTGTGTAATGATTACCACAATCAAACTGATTATCATACATCATTTTCACATTGTTGTCATTTTGTATGTGTGGTGAAAACACTTGAGATTTGCTCTCCAAGCAAATTTTAACTATTGGATAAAATATTCAATGTGGGCTCTATGCTATATGTCAATTTCCAGAACATATTCCAGCTGCATCATGGAACCTTTTTCCCCTTTGACCAACATCTCCCATTTTCCTCTCCTCTGAGTTGCATGACAACCACTAGTCTACCATCTGCTTTTGTGAGTTTGACTTTTTCAGATTCCACACGCAAGTGAGATTAGGCAGTATTTGTCTTTCTGTGTCTGGCTTATTTCACTTAGCATAACATCTTCCAGGTTCATCTATGCTGTTGCAAATGACAGAATTTCCTTCTTTTTAAACGATAAATACCATTCCATCTTCTTTATCCACAACATCTTCTTTATCTATTCATCTGTCAGTGGATACTTAGGTTGGTTCCATGTCTTAGCGATGGGAATAACACTGCAGTGAATATGGGGGTGCAAATATCTCTTTAAAGATGCTGAAATAAATCTCATATTTTAAAGGCTGGTCTGTCTCTGTAATTTCTGAGGTAATACTTAAAATTCTTCTTTACATAAATTATCGCAAACCATAAATTGAGGTCACTAATTGTGAAATTGGTGATTATACAGATAAGTGGCAGTGCCAGAATTTTACCATGATCGACTTTCCTCTCTTCATAATCTAATTGTCATCACTTAGATTCTCACTTCACAGGTGAAATGCCAAAATTGGGGGGAGGGTAATTGTCTACTGTACTTTCTAACCATGAGTTATGGAAATAACAACTACTTATTTGCTCTTTATTACTGTAACTTTCTGTGAGAACTTGTTATTTATCACCTACCACAATTTAGACTGAGGAACCAAACCAAACCACGCACCCGCTGACTCACATTGTTTTGTGATCATACATTGGTCCAAGATTAGGTTGCAGCTTTATTAAGAATCCCTGTGACCTTTTGAAGAATTGCTCCATTTTTGTAAAGCAGGCAAAGCCTTTTAAATCTATGAGAGATGCTAAAATTATGATTGATTGTTATGCTTTTAAGCTCGCCCATCTTTTTTTTGAACTTTTAACTGGAAAACATATTGACTTTTTTTTGGTGGAGATGTAGGAACATTCATATTTATTTAGCTGGAGAGGGAAGATTATTATTTTGAAATTTCAAAGCCATTTCTTAGTCAAAGGGTAATGGAATTTTAGCACTCAGAGGTATTTCCAGATAGCTTTGTGGTGATGTGTAAAGAGCAGAGGACTGAAGTCTAAAAACCTGAGGTGGAGTTCCCACTTTCTGCTTCTCCAGTATATGACCGAACTGAAATTACATAAATTCTTTAAACTGTATTTTCTCATCTGTGAAAGAAAGAGAATCCATGTCCTGTGAATTTTTATTGCTTTATTGTAAGGATCAAATGACACCATGCACAACATGTATATTGGTCACTGTGAGCTGCTGCAAATGCTTCATATTTTTTTTTTTTTTTTTTACGAAGGAGAAAACAAATTTTTGGTTTTGTAAGTGATTTACCTAACCTTACCAGCTAATCGGTGGTAGAACGGACTCTCCTAAACCAGCCCAATAGTCTTGCACTGGAGTTTAAATTTTAAAATCTGCTCATCTGCTTAGCTGGATACCAGAGAACTTACCAAAATTCTAAAGTTATACCATTTTCCATAAAGACACAAACTTTTGATTCTTAGTAATGTCTTTTCCTGGGTGAGAGGACACAATTGGCTTATTTTGACTTGTCTTGTTCAGCCTGCTGTAGTGGGATAAGCACCTAAAGCTGATTCTGTTTTCTACTATTTTGCTGTGATAATCTCCCAGACTTAGAGTGGTATTTCTTTGCCTTAAATCTGCTGCTTATCATAACTTCAGAAGCTTCTTCTATGGGCCTTTTCTATTACTATTAATTTGGAGCCAGGCATCACAGAAATGGTTTTTATTTTTGTTTCTTATTTAATAAACTACAATGAGTTCCCCACTCCTTTATTTTTGCCAAATGACTGTGAAATTCTTGATTGCTTTGTTTCTTTTTATAGCTGTTTCTACAAAGTATCAAAAACAGCTGGAGGATGACTTTCTGACTTAGTCTAAGGTCAGCTGGAACAAAGCCCTCCAATTCTCTTCTCAAGATAATGAATAGGAAGCTGAGTGCTTCATGTTTAATAGAATCATTTAGGTTCATTACGGAAAAAGGTCCAGGATAAGGAAATTGAATATTCAGATTTAAGATACAATTAATTGAAAGCTACTATACTGTTCACTTAAGCAGATGTGGAAAACAGGTCATGCGCTGTTCCAACAGTGAAGAGTCATGTCCAGTGAGAGAGAAGAAAGAGAAAAATTTGTGAAAGCTTTGCAATCCCTTCACAGTATTTTTAGGGACAGGAATGATGTAAATTAGAAAGTGTAGCAGCTAGTAAAACAATAAGAATGCTTCAGAACTTGTAGAAAAGGTGACCAATTTTTTTGTTCAAAATGTATTTTCCCATGGATTTGTTTTCATTAATAAGGGGGAGACTTACTTTGATATCTGCATATGATAAGGAAGAAAATCTTTAGTTTTTTAAATAAACTTTTAATTGTAAAATAGCTTTAGATTAACAACAACAAAAAGAATGGCAGTGATAGTATGGAAAGTTCTTGCTGCCCCATACTAGTTTTCCCTATTCTAACATCTTATGTCAGTATGGTGTATTTTTCACAATTGATGAGCCAGTGTTCATATACTAGTGTCAACTAAAGTCCATACTTCATTCATATTTCTTTAGTTCTTTTATTTTTTTAAAGATTTATTTATTTATGCATACAAGAACTGGGGTACAGGCCAGAGGTGTGGGGGGTGAGAGGATTCACCAGAGACAGAGTGGGGAGCAGAACAGGTGAATTGACTGAAATACACTGCTGAGGGGAGCAGCGGCTGCACCATGTGGGTAGCTCCCTGGCTGGGGATTGAACTCGTGCTGCAGTGGCTGCGGATAGCTTCATAGGTTGTGTCTTAACCCCTTGCACCACCAGGGAGGCCCTAGTTTTTTTTTCTAATAACCCTTTTCCCAGATCCCAGCCAAGATCCCACATAAGGTTCAGGTATTACACACCTCCAGGCTGTGCTAGTTTCTCAGACATTCCTTGTTGTTGATGACCTTGACACAGTTGAGGAATATTGGTCCTGTGCTTTGTGGAATGTTGCTCAACTGGGATTTGTCTGATGTTTTTCTCCTGAATATGTGAGAGGGCAGACTGAGGGGAACCTGGGATGCTCAAGACTTGTACATTGTAAAAGGATTCTGCCATCCATTGCATAAAGACAAAACATACGCTAAGTGTGTGAGATCTTTAGTAGAACGATTGTGCCTAGAGAGGGAAGAAGAGATGGGATAATAGTTTCCCAATGCAACATCCCAAAGTCACCTGTCCCTTATGGGTTAATGCCCAAACAGTTGGCTCAAAGGAGGCTGCTGAGACCTCAAATCTTGCCATAAGTCTAAGGCACCTTCTGGTGGAGAACCATCAAAATGGGGCAAAAAGGGCCAGGCAAGCCTGGGACTAAAGGAACAAAATTCAAGTACAAATCAAGATAAAGACTGCCATTGTCCACTCCCCACGTGTCTCTCGCTCATGTGTCTCTCATGTGTCTCTCCCAAGTGTGTCTACATGTCTCAGGTGCACGTGTCTCCTTCCAGTCTCCCAAGTTCCTGGTGCAAGTCTACAGCCGAGAAGCAAGTGGGCCCTTCTCCACGTGTCTCTCTTTCTCTCTCCAAGTGCCTCCCCCTTTGTCTCCTCTGTGTCTCAAGCTCCTCCTCGCCACTCAGCTCTGCCCCTCATTAGGGGAGGCGGGGAACACAGAACCTCTTTTGTTTACGGAGATGCCCCTGTTACAAAGAGCCTAGGGTTACCAATCCTTGGCAAAGGAGGTAAAGTGCCATTTTCATTTCTCCACTGCACAATGACTCCCCCCCTTTCCACGCTGCACTCTTTGTGAAGCACTACATCCCTGTGCAACCCACATGCATGGGGTGGGGAAGAAGAAAGTTTTAATTTTAATCGTAATAAAAAAAATTACTGTTGTTGGCAAACATTCGAATTTTTTTTTAAAGATTTATTTATTTATTTATACAAGCACTGGGTAGAGTCAGAAGCACGGGAGGGTGAGAGAATTCACCAGAGCCAGGGTGGGGAGCAGAGCAGGCAGAAGGACCGAAGTACACGGCCGAGGGGAGCAGCGGGCGGCAGGAGAGGTCTGCGTGCCATGTGGGACCCTTGCTGGTGGCCAGGGATTGAACCGGCGCTGCAGAGGCTGCGGGCAGCTTTGCAGCCCAGCGTTCTACCGCTGCGCCACCAGGGGAGGCCCAGCATTTGAATTTTTAAGTCATCAGAGCTACACGTGCACCTAGCAGGCTCACTTGGCCAGTCAACTTAGTGATGTGTTTCGTAGTTAACACCTTTTTAGGCCCATTGACTGGCCATATTGTGTAGATAAGAGCAGGCTCCTTGTTTGGGGCAGTTTGCCTGTGAGAGATGGTCAGAATTACAGGCTCTGAAAATTCAATTTACCACTGCTGCTATTTCTCTGATGTATTTCCGGTGCTACCTGCACTTGAGTCAAGTTGGAAGAGTGATTCTCACATTTAGGGGAGCATCTTGGGAAGTCTTGTGAAAACATCAGTGCAGGGCTCCATCCCAAAGTTTCTGACTCAGTAGGTCAGCGTGGGGCCTGACATTTACATTTTAGTAAGTTCTCAGGTGACCCGCGTGCTGGGAAGCGTGCTTTGAGAATCACTGGGGTAGACTGTACAGTCCAAACACCTGAACCACATCACATTAATCCTTCGCTGAGCCGTCGCCACAGAATTACAGCTTATTGTCAGGCCTTTGTATTTCACTTAAGGCTGCTACAAGAAACCACTCTGACATCTGTCTACTTTGGGCTTTTCTGTGAGGCTTTTCTGCAGACACTGCCATTTGACACAGCTTCCTCTTTAGAGTGTCCCATTTGAATTCCTCCACCTGGAAAAGCTAAAACTCACAGAGGATCTGTTTTTGGGGAAAGTGGGAGGTGTAATATGTTGCTCTGGCCTTGGGAAGGCTGTAGTCTAGATTAACATGATTGTTTTGACTCCTCTTGTTCCTGTGTTTCTTTATTCCTTCATGCTATGGCCCCTGCTCCATTTTATTAAATTATTTTTGTGTCTGTACTAAACATAAGCACCATATAATTCCTTTTGGGAATTAGCAATATCCATGGGCACATATTAGCATTATTAGCACTTTTTTAACCTTTGCGTCCCGCCTCCCAATTCAGATGTTTTTTATTCCCATTTTACAGATGAGAAAATGAAGAATCAGGCTTATCATCTTCCTCAAGGTCACCCAACCACAAAGTGGTGGACTTGAGGTTGAAACCCAAGTCTCTCCCTCTCATCTGGTGCTTCACAGTTTTCTAGAACTTAAGAAGGGGCCGTGTGTTGTGGTAGAAAGAATCTGCATGGCCATTTGCTGGTTTCATCACTGGTACCTTCCTGGCTCAGCTTCCTCATTCCTGTGATGGGGACCACAATGCCTGCACAGAGTTGGCCTAAGTATTGAAGAACATCATGGTAAGTACTCAATTAATATGTTCTTTCTTTCAAAGCCACTGCCCACATGAAGGTATGAATTTTTATTTCATTTCTTTGTGTAACCAATGGCAGCTGAGTTAATAAGAGTATTAAGAGTATTCTACTTATGAAGGAATAAATTAGGGATGAAGAAAATATTGCTGGCTTAATATTAGCATGAAGTTTACATCTAAAGCTCTCTTGAATTCGCTGTTACTATAGATTTTTTTTTAAATGAAAGCTTACGAAGGGGTTCTAGCAACTTAGAAAAACTATGCAACTTGAATATAGCATTGTTATTTTATCCTTGGATAAAATAATTCCAGTGGATGAGGAACATAAATTGAGTTTGAGTTCCTAAGATGCATGGGTCAGAGAACTTAGTACAATTCAACCAGACTGTGAAGTCTTTTATTTGCTACCAGTTCTTGAATTTGTACTGTCAAACCCTCAATTATGTGGCTGGTGTTTTTATGTGAAATTTTGTCTGTGGAATTCTTTGTCTTTACCTTAATTTGTTTTTCACAGAAACTGTATAGCAGATATGTTAAATGTCATCAACTTAAGAAGTGTGCTTTGCTCATGATCTCATTGAGCCACAAACCATCCCTTCCTTTCCTTCTATTGATTTGCACTTTGCCCTTTCTTTATTATTACTTGGCTTGTGTTCTAGCTTCATTTTTTTTTTTTTGGAAATATGGTCTGTTTCTGAAATAAGATTAGTTTCAAGATGTGAGGATTTTCTCCTCACTGGTCCTTGGCATCAGCCTGCGCATGTGAACTGATTTTAGGAGACGTCAAACAGGGGCTGAAAGGAGAATGAGTCAGTGACACCCAGTACCTCTGAATCACATCTGTCCTGCATGAGATAAATTCCCCTTAACACAATGCGGAAGCTAATGTCTAGGAAATAAGATCTTATAAGACTGTGATAATTTGCTATTTATATTAGTAATAATTCAAGTGAGAAAAATGAGGTCCAAGTTGAAATAAAACTTTTAAAAGGTGTGTGTCACCAGATTGTCTACATGTCTGCTCTCTTCTGTTAGTAAAAGCAATCCAAAATTGACTAACGATCTTGTGTCCCTCTGCGTTTGTAAATCGGATATTTGCATTCATCATTCCTTATCATTCCTTCTTGATTGGGAGAGCTGGCTCATTTCAATGCTAAAAATTCCCAGAGATTAAAAATACTGTCATTTTTTTTTTTTGCTTAGGTTCTCATCTGAAAACATTTCTTGAAGTTTTGATAGCTGCAAAGTAACTCTTGACTTTGTACAGAGCATAAACTGTCTCATGGGACAAATAACTAGCTTTGATCTCCTTGAGTAAGTTATTCAAGTTCTGTGTGCACTTCCACATATGTAAAATATATACAGAATAGTACATATTTGACAATACTGTGGTAAGGGTTATGTAAAATAACACACACAGAGCCTGGATGATGTTAGGGACAGATGAGGTACCCAAAAATGTTTGTTTCCATTGGTAATAATGTGTATTAAATGCTACTGATTATCTATGAAAATGCCTCAGGGAAGAATGTCTTGCGGAATTTCAACCTGCAGGAAACAGGAGAATACAAACGCTCTTAGAAGAGTCAAACATCTCACCCCTTACCATCATTCAGAAATGACAAATGCAGTTAAATGATAAACTGATAGGTATGTTTCCCTTCAGAGAAATTATACTATCTAGAGGATTTCTAATAGCCTGAAGTCCAGTTGACACTCTATGACTAATATTTAATATAAATAATAGACAACAAAATTAATAGCTGGCATTTTAAGTGCCGCAGCTTGTCACCAAATACTGTAGCTCCCTAAACCGCTAGCTGCCACCTCATTGAATTGGTCCAACACTACTGTCCTCTACCCAGTGCTGCTGAAATGTTCTCTAATACCCGCAGACAATTCTCTGGCCTATTTTTGGTGCTCCATTTAACTTTTTGCCAAATCTGAATTACTGGGGTTTGAACTATTCAAATGCTACCACATGCTAGCTTTCAGATTGATTCTAATTGCATTAATTGATAGTAATTTCCCCATCCAAAAATTTGGGGGAGTAATTTAGTCTTGGTAAGACTTCTGAAGCCACTAAGGTGCCACCACCTGAAGACTTAGTGCACTACAGTGACATAAAAAAGTGCATACTAGAACTCTGAGTTTTACAAAGAGGTTTATTTATAAACTGTATCTTTTGTGACAACAGTCCTCTGAAACTGTTGGCAAATAATACTCCAGTGGACAGATACAAAATGTGAGAAAACAGCAAAGAAAAAGGCTTGTATAGAGTGCCAAAACTTCTAGACATCCTGCAGACACACTGTCCTCTCATTTATCTTGTTGCCCTACTACTCACTAAATTAACATGTTCCCGGGGGACAACTGTGGGATGAACAGTCTGCCAGGCATCGCGTGTCAGGGGCAAAGGATAGATAAGACAGGAAAAATAGTGTTCTTGCTCTTAAAGAAGAGACATAACTTTGAGACATAACTTGAGACATCGCCCCCAAATAAGTGTGCAACAATAAAGAGCATTAGCAAAGTGAATGGTGGAGTTTTTTTCATACGTGGTTGGAAAGTGTATTAGGTGGTGCAACTTGTTTGTACGCCAGTTTTGCAATGTGTGTGTTTTCTTTCACGTTATTGAAGTAACATTACATTGTAATGTAAGTTTCAAGTGTGCTTTGTTAAAAGTCAGTATGTGTAGGGCCTCCCCTGGTGGCACAGTGGTTGAGTTCTGGGCTGCAAAGCTGCCCGCAGCCTCTGCAGCGCCAGTTCGTTCCCTGGCCGCCAGCGAGGGTCCCACATGGCGCGCAGACCTCTCCTGCCGTGCCTGCTGCACCCCTCAGCAGTGTACTTCGTCAGTCTGCCTGTTCTGCTCCCTGCTCTGTCTCTGGTGAATTCTCTCACCCTTCCACGCTTCTGACTGTACCCAGTGCTTGTATAAATAAATAAATTAATTTAAAAAAAGAGTCAGTATGTGTATATACTACATTATGTTTACCTCTAAGAGTCCCAATTCTAACTTTCACCATACAATTGTCCACTTTCACCTAATTTACTCACCCCCTTCCCTTCTAGAAATCACTAATTGGTCATATTGTCTGCAAGTTTACACAAAATATATCTTAAAAGTACATCATGTTTATCCCAGCGTGGCCATTGTTCTGTGGGCGTATTTGCACACACACACACCAAGATTTATGTGAAAGGGTGTTCTTTGTAGTATTATATGTGATATAAACATAGAAATATCCTGAATGTTCATCCATGGGGTACTGGTTAAACAAATCATGGTTCCGGCAAGGGATGGAACATTATACTAAAAAGAACAAGACAGCACTATAAGCATTGGCTTTAAAGATATAATTTATAAGTGAGAAGAACGGGTTGGAGAACAGATAAATATCTTGGAGATACATACACATGTGAGCCATATACATTAATATAGAGAGAATTCTTATGGTGGGATAAGCTCAAATTTTAGTGCTAATTTTTAGCAATATCTTAGTAAAGTGAAAATAAAAGGACAAAGAGAGGCGGAACCTCTTATTTAGACCCTTTACTGTTGTCTTCGTAACTATATTCCTTTGGTGACTAGAAATATCAAAACTAATGAATATATGCTAAGTGTAAAAAATAATAATGAGAAGCAGATGGTATGGACAAAGAAATGTTACTAATAATGATGATAATAACTGAAATATCCAAGGTGCTTACCCTGTCAGAATAGGGCACTTGGCATATGATCTCATTTAGTTTCTCAGGCCTGCAAATACTGATTTACAGCTCGGGATGCAGGGCATTGCAAAGTTTAAATAACTTGCCCAGCATCACACAGCCAACTAAGTACATGGCAGAGCCTGAGTTCCAGATGCCACAGTCTGTGCTGTTAGCTCCTAAGGTATGCCTCTGTTTTGTCTTCTACAGCATCCTCTATTCCTGTGATGCCTGTTTGGGAACCTGGATTCTCCTGGAGTATAATAACCATAATTGTGTAATGAGGCTGGAAAAGGAGCAGGAAGGCGGCGGGGGCTGACTTTCAGCATTGCTTTGGAGCAGAAAAGAAGATTTCATGTCTGTGTTTTCTGTCTGAAACCATCAACTCTGAGGCGTTTGAATATCAGAACATTGACATTTGTAGCAGTTTTTTGTTAGTCTTTCAACTTTCATAGGATTGATCATTTTCCTACACATACACGCTCATCATAGATGAAGACAGCAGCTTGGGGTAGTTCGGGAAACAGGGGTGGAGGGTGAGCAACAGCATAACCTTGGGTAGGTGTGTGTTGATCCCATCTGGCCACTGTGGCATGATCCATTGCAGCTTGACACAGATGAGTTAGGGTGGGAAGGTAGTTTTTTAGCCTCTCCACTGATTTTGTAACTATAGTCTGGGATACTGCAGTGGAGAGATAGTATCCCTGGGCTGCCAGCCACTTTTCATTGCAGAGTGCCCTCTGCTGAAGAAGCAGGGATGCTTGCTGAGAATTTTGCAGAGGAATAGCACTATGTATTTTTTCTGGTTGTTTCTGTGTTATTTTCATTTATATTCAAAAGTAACCAAGCCCATTTACCTGTGTGTAGCTCAAACCCCAAAACAAAGCAAATAAAACTATGAAATCACCTTGCTGTTTCTCTGTTTTTACCCTTGAAAAAGCATTTACACTTCTGCTTGTCACAATCAAAAGCCCATCAAAATTTTCACTTTCTGTGATGTTCCATCAAGTACACGGATGCTTCTAGCTTTTCTTCCTCTTTTCTCACCTTGGCTCTGAAACCTGCTTTACTTTGCAAGTATTTATAAGATTTGTAAGTTTTTACCAGTAAATGTATTTTGCTTATAGGTAAGCAAATCCTTTCGAGTAGGAATGATACATTTCAGTTTAATTTATTCTGTGTCCAGATTTTCATACAAAACCACTACAGGTGTCCTTTAATCTTTTGCATGATCTTTATGAATTATGATGTGGATGGTGAATCTAAGCTTTTCTTTAAGCCAAGCCAATTTTTAGTAAAATTTACCAAAATGCTTATAAACTTTATTATTAAATAGAAATGGGACATTCTCCTTAGTTATTGAACTTAATGTGATACAAGGAAACATCTGAAGTAGATTTTTATTAACATGACTACATTTCTTTGAGTAGTACTGTTTATAAAGCTAGTTAGTGCTATACACCATGCCAAGACTTTAAAAAAAAAATCGATTTCAGAATAAGGAACTATGAGTGCATGAATTACAAGTTCCTTGTATTTTATTTTTTGGTTTATATTTTCATTAGTTCAGCAGCTCATCTAGTTAAAATGCTACCAAACTTTTAAAATCTCATAGCATGCTATATATTCCAAGTAGTAATTTGAATCTTTTACCTGTTACCTCATTTAATGATAGGGAATTTTAATTTGGGAATGTCCTGGAGCCTTTGGGGAGTGGATTGCATAACTGTAGGGATAACTATTCTTGACGTTTCTTTTCCTGGGATGTTGGTTAATTGCATTAATTACCTTCAACAGCCATTACTTCACTAGTAAATTAAAGGCTTGAAATGTCATTCATGACTTTTTTTTTCTTATAGGGCCATTTTTGAGTTTATTGAACATTTATAGCTATGACAATAATGATAACCCCCCTTTTAGTTCATGTCATTTTATTTTGTTTCTATTTTGGGTTTGTTTTTTAAGTTGTATTTAGGTCTTAGTGTTAATGTCAAAGACATGCTGCTTGGCGTGACTTCAAACACTTTGTTCTTGAAAATGTTTTTGTTTTCTCCCCTCGCCTCATAAATGCATTTGCTCAAGTGTACAAATTTATGAAAGGAGTATTGTTTGGGGGAAAATGTCAAAATATCTTCAAATATCTTCCATTATATTCTTTGTTGTATATCGGTCTTCCCTTCTGTTTTATTATTAAGAGGTTGAAGAATTTGAAGTCTGTCAAAACAGTGCATTAAATGATTCTGAATCATCATGATCCAGTATTTTGTTTTCTTCTCCCAAAGATGGGCAGCCTGAATGCATGATTGTTGTGCAACTGTGACATGTCTAGAAGTTCCTTGTGTGTGCTGACCAAGAGCGATCCTAAACCTCTAGACCATGTAGGACTAGGGAGTGAAGAAGTTGGTTGGTTAGTAGCAATGGGTAAGAGCTTTCTGGAAAGCTTAGGCCTTCTAATGTTTATTTGGAGGCATGGCTTTTGATTTCCTTATGTATTTTTAGCTATGTATATACAGTACATTAAATTCTTTCCATACTGGATACCTTTAAAAAAATTTATGTTCTCTTTTGGTTTACAGTTTCACTGAGAGAAAAAGAGCAAATGAAAAGTCGGTTTATACAACTTGCATTGATTTTCAATTCAAGTTGCACACTTAGTTTAAAGATATATAAATCATAACAGGGTTACTCCAGGCAAGGATCTTTGCTTTGTACATTTTGGGGTACATATTTTGAATGGGAGACATGTCAGTTGGATTTTGGAAAATATAACTGGCTTGGGGCCTCCCCTGGTGGCGCAGATGGTTGAGCGCCGTGCTGTGAAGCTGTCCACAGCCTCTGCAGTGCCGGTTCAATCCCGGCCGGCCGGCTAGGGTCCCACATGGCGCAGCAGACCTCTCCTGTCATGCCCGCTGCTCCCCTCAGCAGTGTATTTCGTCAGTCTGCCTGTTCTGTTCCCCGCTCTGTCTCTGGTGAATCCTCTCACCCTCCTGTACATCTGGCCTGTACCCTGTATAAATAAATACATAAATCTTAAAAAATATTTAAAAAAAAAGAAAAGAAAATATAACTGTCTCAGCAGCTGGGTCACCTGAGGTCTTTCCTTCTTTCCCACTGAAAGAGTGTTACCTTGGAACCAGCCTTGGCTACGGACATCTCTTGGTGGCTAGCTCCTTTCCCTGGAATTGTACTTATGCAGCAGATGGTGTTGAATATATGCATATATTTTTGTGATCAATGTCAAATTGAAGTCTGAATTAGTACAGGAGAGAAGTGTGTAATGGCAACATAGCTGTTAAGTGTTAGAGTTGGGTGTTAGATTAATTCATTGCCATCTGTCTTTATTTTTGCTAATCTACTTCTGTGGACACCCTACAAACATTGTTAGTTCTTTTACAAAACTCTGTGTGTGTATTCTAGCACACAGAATTCCAACAATAGCTACAACACCTTCCTTCCCAGTCCCCAGGGCCAAAACAAAACAGAACAAAACAAAACAAAACAAACAAAACAAAACAAAAAACAGTTCTTCGCATATTTCTATTGGCATATCTTGTTTTTTAAATTTGATTTTACCCACAGTTTTCTATAGACAGTGAGGAGGTAAGTCCTTGTGTTGCAAAAGTTATGGCAGTTTACTCTGGAACCCTAAAAACAAATCTGTTGATAAGTTTTGTAGGGCTGATTTTCTTTATGTGAGCTTCGTTATTTAACTACATAATATTAAAAATATAAGTGGGTTTTTTTTTGGGTAAATAACAGCTTTTGAGGAGGAAATTTTTCTGAAGAAATTTAATTATTATGTGAGTTGGTGTTCCTCAAAATACATTCCTATGTGAAATAAGTTGACCAATTCTGTATCATTAATAAAGGTGGTAGACTCGTATATTATTTGCAAAGGTAATGAATAATTTACTTTCAAATGACACAAGGGAATTTTTTCTAAAAAGAGTTTATACTTTTACCTCCATATATAATAAAATGACTGTTGGTTCTGGAAAAGGAGGAAGGTGAGTGGGTATTTACTCACTCAGATGTTAAAATATATTTTAAAGTTTTAATAATAAAACCAGAATCGGAAGTAGCATCTTAAATAATATGAAGTCTGTTTTGTCAATTGTCTAAGAGTTCATTATCACTTACCATAGAGTTTATCAAAAAACTCCAAATACTGCAATATATATAAACTAGACATTTTATAGTAGGCAATAATGTTACATACTTTTGCTAGGCCCCTGCTAGTATATTATATGTCTGCATCTTTGTGTTGATGTTTAATTCCTTTCTAAATGTTACTTTATAATCTTGATAGTTTGAATATTTGTTTTATTTAAAGGTGACATACTTGGGGTGGGTATATGTGTGCATGTGTATGCATGTATGTTGTGGGATTTCTATCAGAAATAGTACCCAAAATGAAGTTTTCTTTTACTTTGGCTTTTAGTATCCATAAATATTAGGCCAAACCAATATCCTTTAGAAAATGTTATGTTCCATGTGATTTCTACATGAGGCAAAACCATGGCTGCTGGGGTACAAGCCTTTTGCTGGTTGATCTACTTTTGACTCTACTTGTTATGCTCTAACCGAGGGCCACTTGATTTGACCAGTTTAAATCACATAGCTTGTTTTATAGATGGCTAGACTTAGTTTCACAAATGCTGGCTGACAATATTTCTATTGACCAGATAACCCAACTTTCATTTTTCTCCTTTTGCATGTCCAACCCAGCAATACTTGCTTTTTGATCCATATGAATGTTATTTTCATGTCTGGAAAGTCCCTTGAATTCTTAGGATAAAAGATGCCCTCTAAATACCAAGTTTTACATTATCGATCGCTTGCTACAGTGTGCTTTGTGTATATCCTGTCCAACCTAATTTTCTCACTAAAAAACTTTGCCATCTTGCCTGCTGAGACTTCCTTTTCACTACTTTCTGTTGGCTTCTCTCCTCTCTCTGCCATGCTGTGATAAAATCACTATGGTTAAAGCTAAAGTCAAACCTTTTAAAACCTCATTAAGTATTGTTTTTTTCTATCTATGATAGAATATCACTGACCAAAAATCTAAAGAGCTTCATGCGGGGGGGAAACCATAAACAACTCCCTAAAATGTAAGGATACACATCAGTAGAGAAAAAAACAACTCCTTGGAGTTCACCACCCTGCTCGGGCACTTTTGTGAGGTTTCAGTAGAAAGTGGTACTTTTATAGCCACTGGTCACAACTGAAATTGGAATAGTTGTTGCTGCTAGTACTGCTGTTATTGCTCGTGTCTCAAAATTGAGAATCACTTTTAATCACTTTACCATATGCAGATACCTTAGCAAAAATGGGTTTATTTATAAATTGCTCAGATTGCGAAAGACCTTCAGCCGAATGCAGGTCAGTTCTGGCTTCATTGGCTGTAAGTCCTGAGCATTTCAGAAAAAGAAGCTTTTCCAATTTAGACAATTTTGGTGAATGATGAAGTCCTTGAACTGTTGTTGGGTCTATAATTTTTCAGGAGACTGGAAAATCACCAAGAAAATGACTAAGAATACTTTTAATGCATTGCCATATAGTTGCTAAAGTTCAAGTGGTAAACAAATAAAGGATGGAAATGTCATTCTGGTTTCTAAATATACCATAATTTCTTTATGAGATTCCTCTTATCAGGAAACTTCCGCCCTGAGGATTCTTTGACATCTAATTTGTTGAACTGTTTATAAAACATAGAAATGTGAAGATGCATTAGATGTTGTTTACAAAATATTCATGGACCAAAGTTGAAAAAACTCCACTTTGAACTCCAAACTGTTGAATATACTCTGATTTCAGTACATTATTAGGGAGCTTGCTCTGATGTCTCTATTCCTAGGAAGAATTTATCATGAGAACTTTTCTTGATTTTGTATGATAGACTTGATTATTGTTCAGCAAATAATAATTCTCTTCCTCTCCAGCCCCCTGGGAAGACTGCATGCTACTCTGTCCCGCTGATACTGCACTTGGCCATGTGACTCGCTTTGGCCAATGAGATGCTGGTGAATGTGATGTGACCAGAGGCTTGATATGTACCAGTGTGGTTGGGCTCACCCTGTGCCTCTACATCTCTGCCATGAAATATTCATGTTCCAGCAAGCTTCCTGGCCTGTACTTATATAAAACACTCTTGAACCCAACCTGTAGCTTAGAATTAAGCCTGGGCCCTGTGTAGATCAGCTGAACTCACAGCTGATAACACAGATGTATGAGTAAGAAACACCCATTATTACTTTTCATGTGGTTGCAGTGAATTGTTGTACAGGAAAAGCTAACTGAGACACTTGGAATTAGTGATTTTAACATTTACAATGTCAATTCTCTTCATATATGTTCATAAAATTGAGAAATTTGAATTTTGCTGCAGCATGAAATTGAGTTTTGAGCTCTCATTTAACAAATGGGGCCAGCACTTCCTTTTCGGTGTAATTTTGTTTCCTAGTCATTGCATACATATTTTATGGGGTGGGAGTAGTGCTTGAGAAATTAAGAATTTGGGACTTAACTTTTGTGAATATCTAAGGTTTACCATATATTTAATTTCAGGGTGGAGAATCTGTGATTTACATTACTTAGCTATATACATTCCATTTGGCATAGCAGATTTGAAGGGCTTATTGCCTAATTTTTCTTCATTAAAATAAATGATGAGGTGTGCATGTGTAAAAAGAGAGGGGAAATGTGGAGAGCTTCAAAGACTGGATCACATAGTGGAAGAACTTAAAGTTCCTGAAGTAGGTGGACCTGAAAGTTAGAAGAATGAGACCAGAGCATCTTTGATTTTTTTCTTTTAGCTAATTTCTTCTGAAAAGCAAACAGTTTTTCTTGTTTCTCTTTGAGAAGGCACAGAGGTAATATAGCAAGACAGTGTAGGTATAGATGCCCATATCAGGAGCCACTCACACCCCTTTTTTTCTCTTTTGTGCTGTTTTCTGCTCTTTCTCAGGGATTTTGGGGATCATTCCAAAATTAAATACTTGTACTCTGTTTCTTCTCTTCAGATCTGCTTTTGGTGCAGCCTGGAATTCTAGGTTGACCTAATAGGAACCTAAGTGTATAGAGAAAAAAGTAGGCTTTGTTTCATAATTGGGATTATTTTTTTAAATGAATACAAGAATGTCTCAGTTAATTGTAAGAGTCAAATTTGAATATATTACAGAAATAAGCAGTCATCCATGTATTTAACCATGGTTTATTATTTACCACTTTGTTATTTTCCCATCCAGTATTACATAAATGGGAAAAGGTTCTAGAACCAAAGAATGTAATAATGGCTAGAACATAGTACAGTTCCTTTAGGAGCTCTTAGTGCAGTCATAGGGAAAGACATGCCAACATGCCGCAATGCTATGACACCTGTGGTCATAGGAAATTGATTAACTGCTACAGGAACACAGGAAAGTGTAACTAACTCATTCTTCCCAAAGGAGATCATGGGTAAACTGAGTCTGAGAGAAATTAGCTTCACAGACTAGTGTCTGTGAGAAGTTCCAGATAAGGAGAAGTGAATGGTCAAAGGCATAGAATTGTAAGACCATGGTATATTGGGAAACAGCAAAATTTGGGTAAAGCTGAAGTATAGGATTTCTATGATGCAGTATAGGGAGATGAAAACCAAGGTAACCTGGCACCCTTGCCTTGGGGCCTATGCTCAGCGTGCCTTGTTGATCCCCCTTTGGCTACACCCACTTTACAAGGTGAGAAGTCCATGGAGCTAATGGGATAGTCCTGTCCAGAGACTGACATTACCCTTTGAAATCATGTTTCAGCGCCTGCAGTTTTCTCCCCAAGGTCTGTCTTCCTGAGGCAGGGCTATGACACTGGCTCTGAGAGGGGGCCGAGAGGCCTGTCTGTTTTGGGAATGTAGATGGAACTTAGGCATATATGTTGGGATGGCCTTAGGTTTTTAAGAAAGCCCCTTTTATCTACCTGGGAGAGATTCAGGTAGATTAAAAAGGTGGGGAGACTGTAGGCTCTAGTGCAAAGCTTCCATTTGTATTCTTGCCCTTGGCTCTGCAGATGTTTGGAGCAGGCTAACATGAGAGCCTGACTTTTAGCCATGACTCAGAAGAAAAACTTGTTCCTTGAAAGGGGATAAAAATAGGGTAGGGATTTCTAGGAGAGTGGTGAATGTTAAGAAAAGCTTTAGTAAAAATGAAAGCAAGACACACATGATTGAAATCTTGATAACTATTATATTAGGCATATTTTATCACATTATTTTTTTTTTAAAGGAGAGCAAGGACAGATTAGGGGCTTACGGAAGGGTTGCTGAGAGCCTCGTAGAGGCTTCTACTGCAGTTGCAGCCCATGGTCGTGTCATGGAGCCTGTCTGTGCAGGTGTCTCTCTCTGACTCTCAGCAGGCTCAGCAGACTGGATGTTACAGGAGAGAAGATGGCTGCTAGTGTTCATGAGAGGGTGAGTGATGTCAGGGTCAAAAACCAATGAGGGATAAAAGCTTAAATGAGTTGGAAGTACTGGCAAGAAAGTGATTGAAATGATTCTTGGCTGAATTTTGATTTTATGGGGAACTATGTGGAACTGGAAGGGTATGATAACTTGGGAGAAAAAGGAAGAATGAAGGAAATAATATCTGTCATCTGGCGAAGTTAACAACTGCAGTAGAAGAATAGGTGTTGTTTAAGCTAGTGGGAACTTGGAGTTTTATGTATTTCAAGTAGAACGTCTCCTGGAGAAAGGAAGGTCCTAAGAGATGATAGCTAAATAGAATGGGGTTGAAAATGTAGCAGGTGTTTGTGGCTATGGATTGCACAAGACATCATGAAGGACATTGAAGTTGCCCAGCAGGAGAGCAGGGCTTCAATTTGAAAGGAGGAGGCGAGTAGTAGGAAGCTGCTAAGGGTGCAGATGTAACTACAAGGAGGAGACACAGAGGAAATAGAGCCAGGTGACGTCATCTCGAAAGCTAAAATATTTCTACAGGATGATGAGTTGAGCAGTGGCTTCTTTTTACAGCCGTAGTAAGCTAAGAGAAGCTACTGGATATACAAAGATTAGTATAACTTGGTTCCTGCGTCAAGTAGCTTTCAGCAAATTAGGGAGGCAAATGCATAACAAAATTTAATATGGTGAGGCAAATGATTATAGAAGGATATATCAGATACTATGACAATAAAGGAAAAATATTCCTTCCATATAATGCTTTAAAGGGCTTCCTGAAGGAAATCTATTACAGGAATATGATAAAATGATCTACTTGCTCTTGAGAGGGCTTCAAGATAAATAGTATCTTGGGTATCTTGGTATCTTGGGAGAACCAGATTCTAGCTGACTGATTAAAAAATTGTAATGAAAATAAGAAACTAATTTTATGACGACATAGGAGACATTAAACTTTCTTTAATTATAGAAATTGTGTGTGGGAAAATGTTTGAATTATTTGTCATTCATTTGCAAAAAGATGCCCTGATTTGCAGCAACATGGATGGATCTGGAGGGGATTATGCTAAGCAAAGTAAATCAGAGAAAGACAAATACCAGATGGTTTCACTTACATGTGGAATATAGAGAAACAAAACAAAGGGTCAGAGAAAACCAAACCAAAACAAGCCTTAGGAATCCGACTGTAGAATTGAAGCAACCAGATTGGGGGTAAGGAGAGCAAAAGGAGGAGGGGGTTCAGTGGGCTGTGGTGGAGGACTGTGAGAGCCTTGGTGGGGGTGTGGTGTGGTAGCATACATCTGAGGGGGTGTGATCCTATACATCTGAATCATGTACAGTGTTGTAAGCCAATGTTACTTCAATTTTTAAAAAAATAATAACACAGAGAATAAATCCTAAGTATTCCCATTATTTGAAAATGCCCTGATTCCACAGTATGTGTACTCTTACTATGGCTGATTTCAGGCTACCAACATAACACTGCCAAATGTTCTAGAAGGCCCATAAAAATCAGTTCCAGCACACCATTGAACTACATTTCTAGAAATAACAGTTTTAAAAGAAAAACTTCCGTAGAAGAAAGAGTTGGTTTCAGGTGGGGAGAGGTGGTGAGGAGCGAAACTAAATAAGGTTAGGTGAATAAAGGTTTTCATTTTGGGACAGTCAGCAAGGCTGTCAGGACAGTAGGCTTAGTTGGATCAACTGCCCTTGCGGTACCGGGAAAGTGCAGCCTTAAACCTAAGTCTTTTCTCAGAATTGCTAATACAATATTGGTGAAATTTCATTTTGGGGTCTCTCAAGAGGGCTTTTCTTAGGGTACGTAGAGATTACTTTTGAAAAGTGTAACAGCAATTTGGAGGCTTCCAAGGAAGTAAGAGCTAGGTTTCTTGAATATCAGCAGGCAGCCTAGTCTTGCACACAAACACTGTGGGCTGTGAAGACTGTTGTGGAGTGAAATTGAACCCAGAGCCATAGTCTTGGTCCAGTGGAGCAGCAAATGCCCAGCAGAGCACCTTTTTCTAATTCATAAAAAGGCATCCTATGTGGAAGCTGCAACCTTGAGTACATTCACCTTCCCAGGGATATTTGCTTATTTAAGGAGACATTGGGAGATAGTGAAGACACAAGCTGATTTAATTTTGATGAAAATTCAGGCATTGAGGCACAATGGAGAATAAGATATATTTTAGTTGGAATGTGTTACCATAGCCTCTTAAATGTGGTATCTAGTATTTATTCAGATGTTTACTGTACTGATTGTCTTGGTTTGACTTGATAAAGCTAGCCAACTCCAAACCCAAATTGACTATTGTTTTTTGTTTATTCACACAATTATTAATTTTTTCAAATAAAAGGCAAAACATAATCACAAGGGTTTTCCCCAAATTCTTGTAAGTTAGAAATCTATCATTCTGGGTGATGCAACCAGTATATCCAAGATCCAGTCATTGCAGTTATAGGGAAGGAGAAATAATTTACCCTCTGTCCTTCTCAGGTTCTTGTTTGCAAACTGACCTCGTGGTAATAAAAGATTAACAGGAGAAAAACAGACGTGTAATCCGTGTATACTTCCTCTATACATTAGAGAGTCCCAGGAACACAGAAAGTCCCGGAAATGGCCCAAACCACCACCTTAAATACCACCTCCAGCTAAAGACAAAGGAAAATGTTGGAATGGAGGGAGCCGCTTGTGGGAGGCTATCAGGCAAAAACACAGTAAGCAAAGGTAAAGTTGCTGTGTAGATTTAGGTCATTGCCTTCTCCACTGATCAATTTCTAGAGATTTAGAACCATCCTTTTCTTTTTGGGTCACAAGGAGACACCCTTAAAAACTGACATTTCCCTTATGAATGTAAATGTCTCTTACAAAAGGGCAGCTTCTACTTGGTTTTCAGCGCTTCTTTGTGTCTCCTGTTTTAAAAAATAATCCTGCCAAAGAGGCATATTTGGGGGTGACCAGTTCTGCTCCCTTTCACAATGTGAAGATCTCACAGATTTCTGTTTCTTGACATTTTAAAATTGGATGGTTCTGTGTTGTGGTGACTCTGCTGACATCTCTTCATTGATTTTGCCGAGAGTTTAATCAGTGTTTTCTTGCTGGATGCTTGACCCTTAGGATGTGCCAAATTAAATTTGATGTAGTTTTGGCTGGATTATTGAATGTTGTTTTCCTATTTGCTTTGAGATACTTTGTTTCTGAAGCAATAAAGTGAAATTGAGTTATCATCTTGTGGCATCTGCACTCAAGGACTTTAAAAGTATGTAATGATTATTAAGGACTTTTAAAGTATGGTTCAGTGGTTGAATAGAAGATCTGTCTCATTTACTAAATACAGTTGTAGTTTAAGTTCCAAGTAATCCTTCTGTCTCCATACCCAACCCAGAACGGCTTGGTTTTTCCAAACAACAGTGTTGACCAGTGTTCTGTATAAGAAAAATCTGGAATGTGCGTGGTCCAGTTGAATTAAAGGACAAGACAGTCTTTAAGGTAGAAAAATTAAGTTATCCATTCCCTCTGTTTTGATATTGAAGATAACAATATCAATATTTAATAAGTTTAGTAGCTTGGGTTTGTTGACCTCAAACAGAAAGTAATCAGTGGTTTCAACAATAAAATGGGTTTACTCAAAAACAACAACAAAAATAATTAGGAAAATGCAGTCTCAAGGTGAGACACATGTGTACTCCCAGAATGAAAACCAGCACCCCGTTATATAACCTCTAAAGGGGCTATTACTCTTTCAAGAGGCACCTTCTGCTGAACTGGGGAAACAGTATCACTTCCACTGAAGATGGAAGGCATGTTGAGTCCTGGAGTTTGCTGATTGCGCATGTGTGGAAACGCTTCTAGCTTCCAACCTCATTTAAATAGGGTTTCTGTATATTAATTGTCACAGGTTCTTGGAGCCAGAAAACATTTTCTATTCACGAAAGTAGGAGAAATATTGGTATTAAGTATTTAATATCTAAAATTGGACATTGTGGAAGAGTGCCAGTGTAAAGCAGAGGCTTCAAAGATGAATTTGGCAGGATTTATTATAACATGGATTAGAAATACAGTCTGCGTTTACAAAGAAAAATTCCATTTTTATGGAAATGTCCGAGGTAGGCAGCTGTGCTTAAATATTTACATAGTGCTGCCAATGAGGTTATACTTTTAAAAGTAGTGTGAATAGCATGATATGAAATTAGTTGCAGATATAAATCACTGTAATACCTTTAATTAATAGTGCCAAGAAAATGATGATAAATTGTCTGGTGGTGAGTTTTAAAAGGTAGGACTTGGTACATTACAAGGAGGATTGAAGGTGTAGTGAAAAAGCTGGCTCTGAAGTTCAGTTGTGCATTGAGTAGAAGAAAAGTAATTTTCCTGTTACCTTTCCAGATTCTTGACTGAGACTTCCCCTATAATAAAAGAAAGATAGATTAAAAGGGGAAAAAAAACCAAGTTTAATAAAACATATACCCCTCAGGCAAACTGAGCAAGTCCCCAACATGGGACAAGCCATCACCTTAAATACCGTCTCCTGCTAAAGACAAAGGAAGCTGTGGAGCCGGAGATGATTCTGGGTCAGTTACAGGAGGTTTCCAGAACACAGTAAATGAGCATAGTGTTGTTATACAGCCTAAATGAAAGTCTTCCCCATTGCTAAGAGTTTCTAGAGATTCTTTCATTCTCTTCTTCCTGATCCAGGTTGAGAGCAGAATCACAGTAGACATCATGTTGAATGCTGCCATTGTCAGCCTCACCACAGATCTCTCACCCACACCTCTTCTAAGAGTCTCTACATGTTTTGATTTCACATTTCTCTTTCCTTGTCCCCCAAGTCTGTGGTGCGAATCCAAAGCTGAGAAGCAAGCAGGCCTTCTTCACATGTCTCTGCTCTGAGTGCTTCCTCTAAATCATCTCCGAAGTCTTCCTCTTTTGCTTCCCCTTGCTGCTCAGCTCCACCCTTCAATTGGTGGGGTAGGAAACATGGATGCCCCCCCTTTTATGGAGATCACACTCTGTAGCATGACTGCTGACTTTATCTGTGAAAGCTTCCCCAGAGTTTGGTCTCTTCACAAGCAGATATTTTTCTTAACTGGGTCTGTCAGGATTTTTTTTTTTTTTTAATTTTTGATCAAGAGGATTTTTCTAAAAACAGATTTTTACATTTTTCCCCTCTTATGTACTTTCTAAGCAGTGTGCATTTTGCTTCAACACATTTCTTCCTACCCTTGGGTGTCCTTAGAGGTCAGTGAAAGTGTGGAGGCCCCAGGAGGATTCAGCTGCCTCAGAAGCAGTGTGTAAGCCACTTTTGCTATTTACATTATAAAATGAAGTGATTAAAAGTCAGTTCTAGAGAAAAATGCTTCCCTGATTGTGTTGCAGTTCTGCCATTACCTTGCAGAAAAAGAGCACAGCTGGGGGGTGAGCTTTGATGCCTTAAAGCTCTGATTTTTTGATAGATTGGAAGGAATCTGTCTAGCAGGTTTATTGATAAATTTATTTTTCCCCATGTATACGTAGCACAATGGACAGCTGGTTTTGTCAAGTAGAGCAGCACTGAAAAAATGACTCAAAGGGCATGTTGTCTAGTGAGTGGGGTAATCATGAGTCAAGGCAAGGATATTGATGTTACCATGGTATCCCTTTGGAAATGCTACATGCCTGCAGTGTTCAAAGGTGGACAACAGATGAGTAAGATTTAAGAGCTATCATTTCCATCCCTCTAGGCTAAGGAGGACTCTCTATAGCTACAATAGAGCAATAAAATGAAATTTAAAAGTACCTCACACGTATTATATATGTAACTTTTGTATTTTATTTTTTAAAGATTTATTTATTTATTTTTTATTTATACAAGCACTGGGTACAGTCAGAAGTGCAGGAGGGTGAGAGGATTCACCAGAGCCAGAGTGGGGAGCAGAATAGACAGACTGACGAAATACACTGCTGAGGGGAGCAGCGGGCATGGCAGGAGAGGTCTGCATGCCATGTGGGACCCTCGCCGGCGGCCGGGGATCGAACCAGCGCTGCAGAGGCTGTGGGCAGCTTCGCAGCCCAGCACTCAACTGCTGCGCCATCGGGGAGGCCCAACTTTTGTATTTTAATGTGTGACCTTGAAGTTGGCTACCTCTTAGGCCTACCCCATCTCATTTTTCCCCAAGTCGATGTTCATTTTCATCCCTTCCCCAGTGTTAGAAATTTTAGAGACCCAGAACTAGGTTCTTTCTTGTTCCTTTCTACCACATGACACAATGCTTTGTACCTGTTAGATATTCAATAAAGATTTGTAAAAGAGCATATGAAGTGCGTATGCGTTTACAGTGTTAGGAAAGCCCACGCTTTGTCAGCTCTTTGGTGTCTTCATGCTCCTGGCCTCTTGCTCTTCTCTCTCTCCTTTCATTCCTAGAGAGCTCTCACCCTTCCCCATAACTTTCTTCAATTCTCTGTATGTGATGCTCTAACCTAAAGTTTAAAGCTTGCCCTCTGGTCCAAGTTCTTCTTGCATTCCTTACTACCACCAAAAATTTAGTGTTGTTCAGAGCTCTCACCAGAGTAAGTTTCTTCCTCCTAAATTCTGTGTTGGCCAGTAATGTTACCATTTACCAGTTTGGAAATGCTCTATTTTTGTTCTTCATTGCTACCCCTCTGACTTAATTTTACTACATTTTATGCAGTTGTTATCTCTTTTTTATTTATGCATACAAGAACTGGGGTATAGTTCAGGTGTGTGTGTGGGGGGGTGAGAGGATTTACCAGAGACAGAGTGGGGAGCAGAACAGGTGGCTCTACTGAAATACAGTGCTGAGGGGAGCAGCGGGTGAGACAGGAGAGGTCTGCTGTGCCATGTGGACCTCTTCCATTGCTCCCCCTCCCTGCTCTGATGATCTTAGTTCTATAGTCAGATTGCAAGGGTTTGTTTGGGTTTGCTTTTGTATTCCCTTGTTTTGTTTCTCTATATTCCACTGATGAGTAAAATCAGAATTTGTCTTTCTTCTTCTGATTGACTTCACTGAGCATAATCCCTTCCTGTTCAATCTATATTGCTGCAAATGGCAAGATTTAATCATTCTTCATAATTGAGTAGTAAGTATTCCATTGTGTATATATACCACATATTCTTTATCTGATCATCTGTTGTTGAGCATTTAGGTTGTTTCCATAGCTTGGCTATTATAAATAGTGCTGCAGTGAACATGGGAGTGAATACATTCCTTCAAATGGTGTTTTTATATTCCTCAGATAGATACCTGGGAGTAGAATTGCTGGATCAAATGGTAGATATATTTTTAATATTTTCAGAAACCTCCATACCGTTTTCTGTGGGGGCTGAACAAATCTATATTCCTACCAACAGTGCACAGGAGTTTCTTTTTCTCCAGATTCTCACCGATACTTGTTTTCATTTTGGTGTGTGGATTCACCAAAATGATGTGGGCCATCATCATACATCATTCTTTTTGATGTGTGTGGGCCATTCTCTCTTGTGTGAGGTGTTACCCCATTGTAGTTTTGACTTGCGTTTCCCTGATAAGTGATGATGAACATTTTTTCATGTGCCTTTTCATCATCTGTGTGTTCTATGGAGAAGTGTCTATTTAGATTATCTACCCTTTTTATTAGGTTATTAGTTTCCTTACTGAGTTGTATGAGTTCTTGGTAGATCTTGAATATTAACCCTTTGTCAGATGTATGGCTGTGACTATTTCTCCCATTCAATAGGATATTTAATAGGATACTAACAGTTTCTTACTAAAAAGCAGAAGCTCTTTAGTTGATATAGTCCCATTGGTTTCCTTTCACTTATTTTTTTGTTTGATGTTGGAGTCAAGTAGCATTTCATTGCATTTTCAGAGTGGAGGTTACTGGGGCCGCTGTGTAGATGTGTATGAAGATTGTTGATCTCAGTTCAGTGCTGCCAGGGAGTTAGAGTGGGGCTCACTTGAAGTGGCTAAAATGAATCAATTGTAGTTAATCAAAATGTAAACTCATATCCTGAAAGGTGGCTCTGAAAAAAAAGAAGATAGTGTTTTTGTAGAAACTGAATGCTTTGAATCTTTTTTTTTTTATTAAAAGTTCTTTTTTTTTTTTTAAGATTTACTTATTTATTCATACAAGCACTGGGTACAGTCAGAAGCATGGGAGGGTGAGAGAATTCACCAGAGCCAGAGCGAGAAACAGAACAGGCAGAAGGACCGAAGTACACCGCTGAGGGGAGCAGCGGGCGGCAGGAGAGGTCTGTGCGCCATGTGGGACACTTGCCGGTGGCCGGGGATCGAACAGGTGCTGCAGAGGCTGTGGGCAGCTTCGCAACCCAGCGCTAAACCGCTTCGCCACCAGGGGAAGCCCTGCTTAGAATCTTGAGTGACAAACTTGGAATTTATAAAACTTCCCATTTCTTCTTATATAGGCAGATACATTGAATTTAATTTCTGCCAGGTGATAGAATTTTGACAAGTTTGCCAGGAAATACTCAGTTAAAATTAAAAAGAGGAAAGAAAAAATAATTTCTTCCTTTCACACTACCGACTTACTTTTTTGAATACAGAAAAGATCAGGAAGTGCTGAAAAATGCAATGTCTAATGTATATTTCCTTAAAAACAAAGTTTTTTTTTTTGTCAATTAGAAACTTAAAATTTTGAAAACAAAATTGGATTCATAATTCATCCTCCTGGCTCCCGCCACCACCCTGTATTCTTTTTCTCATCTTTTCTTTTCATGTAATGAGATCACCATTCATCTGCACATTCACGTAGATGCCTGGGAGTGACTTTTGCCTCTTTGTCTCTTCTTTTTCCCGCCTTTGTTCTTGTATCAAACTGACCACCAAGTCCTCATTCATATCTCTTCAAATGTTCTTATTCTGTTCTGTTCTCTGCAGCCTTATAAAAGATTTCAAGCCATATAATCTTACATATAAATTCATTTGTTTTTAATTGGGCTTCCAGATTCCACACTCATCGCCTTGGACATCCAGTCCATCTTTACTCTGCCTTCAGAGTCATCCTTCTCAAATGTAGCTGTCTTCCCCATCTCCTGTTGAGAAGTATCTGTCTGCTTTCCATTCAGTGCCTTCTGTTCAAACTGTTGCCCTGTGTGGCAGGTTAAGGATGGCCACATAGTCTTTGATACTCTTCTCATTGAGAATTCGGGTCTTTGTTCACTCCCATTAAATATGGATGGGATTAAATAAATGAATGTATTTATTAATATATAATTGATACATATGCATATACATATAAATATAACTGAAATTATGCTCTTCCAGTTTCTGGGTTCAAGAGCTAAAAGACTAGCTGTTACTACTTCCTTTTTCTTGGACCTCTCACTCTTGGGACACTCTGTTATAACCCAACCATCATCCCATGAGAAATTCAAGCCATGTGGAGGAAGCAAGTGTAGATACTCCAGTTAACAGTGCCAGCTGTGCTCATCATCAGTTGCCAACCATAAGAGTGAGCCAGCTTGAGCCTCCAGCTCAGTTGATTGAACTATCAGGAGAACTGTAGACCCAACCAGCATTTGCCTACTATAGCACAGACCCCAAAGAAGAACCACAGAGCTAAGCCCAGTCAACCTAAAAAAACAGGGGTGATGTTAATGAACTGTTGTTTTAAGGCACTGAGTTTTGAAGTGGCTTGTTATACAGCAATAGAGAACTGGAGGAGCTTGGCTTGAAATGTGATCTCTGATCTATTTTGGCTTGCTCTTCTAGACTTATATGCCACAATTATCCTACAAGCACACCATATTTCAATCAGTCTCTAAATACTTGGAGAGTTCTTTTGTAATTCAATAAGTTTGCATGTACTGAACCTTTCCCTGGAATACACATCCTCTCCTTGTCCACCTAGAAAATTGTTATTCTGAGCCTCCCTGGTGGTGCAAGGGGTTAAGCACCATACTATGCAGCAATCCGCAGCCTCTACAGCACAAGTTCAATCCCCAGCCAGCCAGGGAGCAACCCACATGGCGAAGCAGACCTCTCCTGCCTTGTCCCTTAGCAGTGTATTTCAGTCAATCTGCCTGTTCTGTTCCACACTCTGTCTCCGGTGAATCCTCTCACACACACAGCCACCCAACCCCTGCATCTCTGGCCTATACCCCAGCTCTTGTATGCATAAATAAATCTTAAAAAAAAAAAGAAAATTGTTAGCTTGTGTCTCCTCTTTGTGAGGACATCATCTTCCTCTGTATAAAATTGGTTTCTCCTTCTACTGAGCTCCATAGTAGCCCGAATCACAGATCTTATTTGTTTGTGTGATTTTTTTCCCCCTTCCTGCCCCCCTGGAGGGTAGTTATCATTTATTTAACTCCATTCCTGATGCCTAGCAGAGCTCTGGCATGCAGTGAGGTGGGTGTCTGCTTCTGTGACTCTGTGTGCTTGTCTGTGAATATCTGTGTGAAGGGCAAGGTATATTTGTGGGCTTGGGATAGCAAAATAGGTAATCTTAGGTTTTTCCTTTTTTTGGTAAAATATCATTCAATGATTTGATGGCTGAAGTCAGAAATTCCTCAGGGTAATTCTCACTACTAAGCCCTCAAATGAAATTTCAGATAAAATAAATTTACATAGATTTGTTTATAAATTTTATAGCATTTGAAAAATATAGGAATATCAAAATTCAATGGTGTATATATATATATAGTTTAAGTGTATTATCAAATCAACTCGCTGATCTATCCATCTACTGATTGCTTTTATGATGTCATCTCTAATATAGTAAATATCTTTCCATATCTTAGTTATGATAGCATAAGCAATGATGCAGTAACAACAACCAAAAAAAATTCCTCTACATCTCAGTGGCTTCTTTCTTATCCACATCAATACTGTTGCAGTTCTGGAGATTTCCCTGGGAAGCTTTCTTCTAATCAGTGACTGAATCAGAAATCTAGCCGGGTACCATCTTGTGATTCCACCTTCATGATACATGGCTCCCCATTTGCTGGGGACAGGTGAAAGAGAAGGGTGAGGAAAGACTTTCTCCCTGCCTCCTTGGGAAAGTGAAGCATGTCTGTCTCTCGCATTCCTTTCTACTCACGGTCCATTGGCCAGAATTGATCAGATAGTCCTACCTAATTGCAAGAGGGCCAGGTACATAGGGAGAAGAAAGGAACCAGATTTGGTGGTTACTAGTAATCTCTCCTCCTCTTTATCCTTGTAGCTTGCTAGGAGGCTAACATTACAACTAGAATTGGTTTTGTAATGACTTTGATCAGAGGCAATACAATTTGGTTGCAGCTCTAGGTGGGCTAGATGACTTTAGATTCCCAAACCACAGTTCTGTGGTAAGCAGGAAATTCAGTAAAAGAAATAGATGAAATTTATGTGTTGTGAAATAGATGACTGACCAGTAAGAGGAGTCTAAAAAATGGATGATACATGGATGTAGTCTGTTCTCTTGGAGAGACTCAGTGTGGGTTATTTCCTGTGATTTAGTGATACATGAACTAGCTACATAATAAAGCTTTTTCATCAAGATTTGGCTTTGACTTCAAACAGTTATACATGTCCAATGTGCCTTCAACTCTTTATTCCTGTTTTCAAGTATGTAATCTGGCTTTTCCCCTTTTAGCATCTCCGTTGTGGTATTACAGAAGTTATAAAATCTGAGTATAAGACAAAGTGTTACTCAAAATTTAGACCCGAACAGCTCAGTCGTTTGGGCTCATGTCAGGTTTCCTAAATGCCCTATTTGTGTCTTCTTTCTAGTAATTGCAGGAAACAGTGTCAAGGGGAGGAAGCAGCCAGTATAGCAACATCTGGGTGCTGTTGTGTAGCTACAGTCAGCGCCATCATTGCTCTTTGAGAGCCTCACCCCCGTTTACTAATAAGCAGCGAGTTCATCCAGAGTGACACAGCAATCAAAGTTAAGTAGCGAAGTTAATTGGAATCCAGCAGCCTCTGTAGCCCCGGTTTGTAGCCATTCCTTGTGTTAAGCACAGAAGTGCTCAGTGAGCCTGGTTGTGTTTTTGACTAAGACAAGGAGATAGAAAGGAGTGATTGAAAAGATGATGACACATTTAGATTTTGGAATTCCTTGTGTTTTCTTTTAGTTTTGCGACTTCAGCCACTGTGGCTTGAATGGAAAAAGGACCCCGGTTCTCCTGGTGCTAATGGTTCCTCTTGTTGATCTAATGAAGTTAGAGGTGCAAGATTGAGTAGCCTCCAGAATAGGCGGGTCAAGGGGAGAGGAGGAAGGAGAAGGGGGTTAGCATGGAGGGTAAAGTCTGATGGTCTCCCCAATTTCTCCCTCATCTCCTGCATATGTGATTTAACTTTTGGACGTCACTCATTTGAATCATTTTTATTCTTTAAGATTTATTTATACAACAACTGGGGTACAGGACAGAGGTGCGGGAGGGTGAGAGGATTCACCAGAGACAGAGCGGGGAGCAGAACAGGCAGACGGACCAAAAACACTGCTGAGGGGAGCAGCGGGCGAGGCAGGAGAGGTCTGCTGCGCCATGTCGGTATCTCCCTGGCACACTGGGAATTGAACCCGCGCTGCAGAGGCTGCGGACTGCTTCACAGTGCTGCGCTGAAGCACCTGCATCACCAGGGAGGCCCTCGTTTGAATAATTTCTTAAGGTGGCTGATGTGTTTCTGATCCAAGGCCCCTGCAAGGGTGTACTCTACACAGGGAAAGAGTAAAACTCGGCTTGCCTTTATGGTGCCCTGCTGTGTCTGTCGGGAAGTGCGCCATGCACAGGCCTGTGCATATCCATCTAGAATTCCTAGCCAGGGAGTCAGCTGCCCTATGGGCATGCCTGCCCCAGCACTGCCTGTCTTGCAGAGGCCAAATTCAGCGAAATGCCCTACTAAAGGCTTTGGGAAGTTGACATCTTTGGCTTCCCAGTTGGAATACCAAATGCCAACGCTCCTTTTGAATCAGCTCTAATTGGACATCTTTGTCCTACACAGTCATGGCCAGAGAAAGGCTACAGCTACTAAAGTGACAACTCAGGGCAGGGGCTGTGGTCGTTTGGGTCTGGGGATACTACTGATGACCATATAATGCCTTGAAACACCTCAACTGGAAATAGGTATGAATTAAACTGGGCAAAAGGAAGGCGATAGGAACAGAGTTGAACTCGTTTCTCTTGATGTTATATAAACTGCATTCCAAAGATAACATGGATGTCACTTTTGCACTGGCCGTTCCATTTCTTCAAGAAATGAAATTTGTTGATATTCTGAAATTTTCAACTGCGAGGGTTGGCCTGTATTTTCTTGATGAAACTCCAAAATAATAGCCTTTACCCTCTTTTACAAATGGGGATTACGAATCAATCACCTGGAAGAAAGGCAGGTTTAGGTAGGTGGGAGTAGGTATTGATACTGTCCTCTAAGTAACTCTTCAAAAGGGTGACATATTGCAGCCCTATAATTTTTTCCCTTTTACTAAGACAAAAGCTGAATCAAGAGCAGGGGAATGTAAATGTCTGTCAGAAGATATTTAGCTTTCTCTGGAAGAGACCCTAAGTTAGAGGCATTTTAGAGACTTCTCCTATAATAACTATCATTAATGTTGCATGTGTTATGGTCCACCAGGGACACAGAGAGAATGACCCTGCGTTGAGGCTGCTAGCTTTTCTGAGATGCTCACATGTGAAAACACTACAGTGCATCTGCGATAAAATGTCTTTTACTTCCCTTATGCTGCTAATGGAACAATCACCGTCCTCCTTCACTCATTTTTGCTATTTAGCCATTCATTTTTAATACGATGAGACTGTTTTCATTTTGCCTGTTGCAGACTTTCTCCTACTGTATTTCATAATGAGTCCTTTAGCATTGTGCATAAAATCATAGAGTATTAGAGTTGGAAGGAATTTGGGATTGTATCTCTTTTAGCCCCGTCAGTAGTAGCCCCAAGACAGGTATTTACTTTTCCTCCTTGAATAATGCCAATAATGGACATTCCTGGACCCAAAAGGCATTGACTTCTAGAAGAAAACGGGAATTTTTCTTTTTTTTTTTTTTTACAATTTCGTCTGAGAACTCAGAGCGATGGGCATGGTGCCTATCCACATTCTCTACCCATCTATATAGGACTTGCTAAGAAGTGGTCACTCTGGTCGTTGAACTATTCCATTACCCACCCCAAGAAGGCCAGAGAATGCAGAGTAGAATCAGAGCAAGAAAGGAGCTGCACAGATAGAGAATTCCAGAAATCTGCATAGGGTCCCCTTTGAGTTTTCAGTTGACTATTGACCACTGCACACTTGTGAGGGAACTACTGGAAGCCGTGGAAGGAGTCGGTTGAAAAGATGGCAGAGAATAGTTCTCAGTGCTCACACGGGACTAGGAATTCTTACTGTTCCCACCAGCCAGAGAGAAAAACCTCCTAATTCAAGGGACGTTGGGTAGACTACTAATACTCAGAAGTGGCACAAAAATTAGCCCTAGAATAAATGACACTCTGGTTTCCAGGTATAAATTTTATTTTATTTTTTAATTTTTTAAACTCTTTTATTTTTTAAAGATTATTTATGCATATAAGAACTGGGGTACAGGCCAGAGGTGTGTTTGTGGGGGGGTGAGAGGATCCACCAGAGACAGAGTGGGGAACAATAGGCAGACTGACTGAAACACACTGCTGAGGGGAGCAGCAGGTGAGACAGGAAAGGTCTTTTGCGCCATGTAGGTTTCTCCCTGGCTGGCCAGGGATCGAACTCGTGCTGCAGAGGCTGTGGATTGCTTCATAGTGTGGTGCTTAACCCCTTGTGCCACCAGGGAGGCCCTCCAGGAGTATATTTTAAAAGCAAGTCTGATAGAGAAAACAGAAAGCAACTGAAAAAGAAGAGAATCTGAAATAAAATGTAAGCAGAAGAAACAAAGGTCAGAGTACAAACCAATTTTGAAAGAAAACAAAACACAAGGACTAGAGTCAAAATAAGGGGGGGGGTGCAATTGTATGGGGAATATAACCAAAATGAAAATGCATATGTTGTGCAAAGATGAAAAAAAGATATAAGAATTATATAAAATAAAATATTTAAATAAAAAAAGAAAACAAAACACAGAGCATCAATGAACCCATAAGGTCATTTTTTGAGAACGTCAATATAATTGATGACTGTCTGCTGACACTTCTTAGGAACAAGGAAAGAAAGTGCAAGTATGGAGAGTAAGTGGTGACAGCCCTGCAGAGTCTGCAGGTATCAAAAGGATAGGGAGTTTTCTGAAAAAAACCATGCAAATAATTTTGGTGACTTGGATTCTACAGATGTTCAAAAACTCTACTCCTCTGATACCCAGTCAGTAAGTTTTAAAGATTCTGACCCTTAAGTTGCTCTAAAACTTGTTGATGTCTCTCCATTTCCTAGCAGGGCTTAGTCTGCTGTCCCGGCTCACTCTGAAACCCTTAGCTACACGCACTGATTCTCCCTGCCCCTTTGCTTTGTCTTTCTTCCCTCTATTTCACAGACGGGATGACTTTTAAAACATGGAAACCTGATGATGTAACTCTGCTGTTCCTCTTTGGTGGTTTTGTGTTATCCTCAGAAGTCCAAACTCCTGAGCCTGATTAAACAACTTCCAGCCGTTTTTCTCACCACTCTCCTTCACATTCTGTGCTCCTGCACAAGCATTTCCCCTCTGTCTTTAACTCTTTTCTTCTCCATATTAATTTCACTAACTTTAACCTATTTCAGGTCTCAGCTTAAAAGTATATTATTTCAGAAAGTTTCTCCTGACTGTTCTGAATTGAGATACGCTCCTACATACTGTCAAAGTTGTCTTCTTATTTTTTATCCTCGCTCTTATCACGCTACATCATTATTGCCTGTTTACTTCTCTGTAATAAGCCGAAGAACTTCAAGATGGGGAAATAGTTTGTTTCTTGTAGTGACTCCTTCATATGCTAAAGATACATAGTAATCTTTTTGTTAATAATTGTTAGAATGATTAATTGCATGTTTTTCTATTCAAAGCTCAAGTCCAATGGCACTCTATTTTTTTAGGTGGATTTTTTTTAAAGATTTATTTATGCATACAAGAACTGGGGTACAGGTCAGAGGTGTGGGGGGTAAGAGGATTCACCAGAGACAGAGCGGGGAACAGAACAGGCAGATTGACTGAAATACACTGCTGAGAGAAGTAGCAAGCGAGTCAGGAGAGGTCTGCTGTGCCATGTGGGTAGCTCCCTAGCCAGGGATTGAACTCGTGCTGCAGTGGCTGCAGATAGCTTCATAGGTTACATCTTAACCCCTTGTGCCACCAGGGTGGCCCTAGGTGGATTATTTTAAGCAGGATACAAAAATACTTAATTCCAATTTGTGATTATCTACTTATACATTCTCCATATTGAAAATATTATTTTCTCCCTCTTAAATTCCCCTGAGTTTTGTTTTATGTGGTAACATTATCAATTTATTATCCAAAAGTAAATACTGACAGAATAATTCAATTGTAGACTTTGAGATGGAAGTAGAGAACTTTTAATTGGATTGTAGCAGCTTATTAAGTCCAGGTATATATAATTGGTTGAGTAGCATAGCATGCTTTATGAAATTGCTTTTGCTTTTAGTATTTCCAAAGTTCTTTTCCTTTGGCTTTGTTTTTTTTGACCAAAGCCCTTTCTGGAATCAGATACTTAGTAACTCATGTTTCATGATAGAGCCCTCTGCCATCACTTATATGCTAATTCTTCTATCACTTGTCTTCTATTTTTAAAATCTGTGGTAACAAGATTATATCTGCTAACAAGAACCTTCTTGGCAATTTCTTCCTCTCATTTATATTTTCCTTCCTCCTAATCACTTTTTTTCTAAGCATAAATGTCATTTTGTTTACTGCTGAGAATTTTGATTACACATAAAATTTGATGAGGAAAATAAAAACATTCACAGATGAAGCCTTGTTAACATTTGGGTGTATTTTCATACCACCATATTGCCTATTGTTTGAGCTCCTTAAAGAGTAAGAATAGCAATCCTTTATCGCCATTGTTTCCAACATTTCCCCCGATTTGCTTCTAATTTTTGCCTTTAGATTTTGGTTCTAGCATTTCCCCTTTTTTAATAAAATCAATTAAATTGTGATATTTTACTTTTTTCCCTTTCATCAGCAACCCCCTGCCCCATCCCTTACATCCTCTTGTCCCTTTCTTCCGCCCTCCTGGCCTCAGAACTCTCGTTTTCTTTCTTGATGTCCACTCATTTTTGTTAAGTTATTTTACTTTGTTAAATAGTCTACTATGAGAATGTCCAGTATTTGTCTTTGTCATTCTGATTTGCTTTACTACATGTAACTCCCTTGAACGCCTTTCATTTTGCTATAATGACGTTTCATCTTGCCTTGCAGCTGTGTAGTATCCCATGATGTGAATACATTGCACTTTCTTGATCCAATCCTGTGTCACGTGGTGCTGAGACTGCTTTCATGTCAGCTCTTGTAAATAGTGCTGCAGTAAACATTGCAGAGCAGTGTGTATGTGTATGTTGATGGTTTCTTCTTATTTGGATACATGCCCAAGGTGGAATTGCTGGGTCGTATAATATTTCCATTTTTAGTTTTTTAAGGTAAATCTAGGTTGTCTTCAATAATGCACTGGTTTACATCCCCATGAACAGAGTAATAAGTTCCTCTTTCCCGGAATCCCCTCCAGCACTTGTTGGGGGTCGTTTTAAGATGTATCATTCTCACAGGTGTAAGATTATTATCTCACTGTAGTTTTAACCTGCATCTCTCTCATTGGAAGCAATGATGAACATTGAAAAATATATCTATTGGCCTTCCAGATAGCCTCTTTAGAACCAGAAGACCTTATTAAAGGATTTAAATAGTGACATAAGGAGATGGAAGGACATCCCATGCTCATGGGCAGGGAGAATCAATAGAATCCAAATGATTATCCTGCCTAAAGGGAATTGTAAATTCAACACAATACCCAGCAGAATACCAACAATATTTTTCAAAGAAATTGTACAAATATTTTCTCCCTTTCAGTAGTGTCTTTTTGTTTTAGTGAGTTTCTTTTGCTGTGCAGAAGCTTTTTTAGTTTGTTAGAATCTCAATTCTTCACATTCTTTTGTTTCTCTTGCTTTTGGAGATGAATCCACAAAGACATTGCTAAAGTCTATGTCATCAAGTGTGTTGCCTGTTTTCTTCTATGTGTTTTATGATTTCAGGTTTACAGCCAAGCTTTTAATCCATTTTGAGTTCATTTTTATGTATGGTATGAGATAGTGGTCTAAAATATTGTTGAAATTTATCTGGAACCATAGAAGATCTTGACTTGTAAAAGCAATATTGAGAAAAAAGGAGAGAAATGGAAGCATCATGTTACTTAACTTCAAACTTTCTCTAAAGCAACAGTACTAAAAACAATATGGCATTGGTACAAAAGTAGATATATGGATTAATGGGACCGAATTTAAAGACCAGAAATAAATACAGGTATATATCATTACCTATTCTATGATAAAGCAGCCACTACCATACAATGGGGAATGAAGAGCTTCTTTAATAAATAGTACTGAAAAAACTAGAAGGCCACACATAACATAATGAAAAAAAAAAGCATTGGTGACATATTGTGTAACAATAAAGCTGTTTTTGGAGACTTCTAAAGCAAGGGAAATAAAAGAAAAAAATAAACCATTGGGATTACTTAAAGTTAAAATTCTTTTACATGGTGGAAAAAAATACATGACATTAAAAAGACATCCTATTGAATGGGAGAAAATATTTACACATTACACAACCAATAAGGAGTTAATATCCAAGATATGTAGAAAACTTACAGAATCCAACAATAGTAAAATAACCCAATTAATAAATGGACAATGGGGTTGAATAGGCAGTTCAATGTAGTTTTAGCATTTCAAATATAGAGACTATTCTTTTCATGTGTAATCAAATTGAGTATTCTATTTTACCACTTTAAGGCCTAGAAATGACTTTTTCAGGGTGCATATTTACTATTTTTATCTTTTAAAAAAAGATTTCAGTTATTATAGTCAAACTGTATGTTCATATGTAATTTAATTTTATGAGTATATTGATTTCCTTGTATCCTTTACATTATAGTCATTTCTGTTCATCTTTTCCACTGATTGAAATGGTTCTTGAAGCAGATATTACTCTTTTATAGATAGGTATCTGTTTATAAACTATTTTATATGTTCATGTGATTATTCTTCTTCCAGTAAAAGTTTTATTAAAGCTTATATGTCTAATGCTTAATATAAACATTTACCCTATAACTTTCTTTCCCCCAGATTTTGTTAACTATCTTGACCTTTTCTGTGTGTGCTATATTTTGAACTAATTTTTGTTGATTCAGGTATTATTTTATTATAGTTGGCATATTGGTGAAATATATATGCTTATGTATTTATTCAGCTTTCTTATAAAATATGCCTCTCACAGTTTTTCTGTTGCTCATTTATTCTGTAGAGCCCATATATTTTGGGTAAAGATATTTCCAGGTAAATTAGGTATTTTTTTTTTATTTTTACTATAGCAAAAACCAACTTTGTTTCTCTATTTTGTGTTTTATTTTACTCTTGCTGGCACATTGAAAAAATATTTTGAAGACACACTTGGCTTATTTCGTGTATATATTTAGTGCAAAATATGTGACATAAGGAGTAAGTTTGACTCAGTGGAAGAAATAAGTGTAGCCTGCAATAGTGGACAGAAGTTATAAGGAAGAGGAAGGATTTTGAAAGTGGGCCAAAAATGATGAGGAAATCCCTGATAATTCAGAGTTGTGGAAATGAGCAAGGTATAGTCAGCCGTAGTGAGCAAAGCACCTAACTTTTGTTAGTGTTTGGAAATAAAATTAAAGGTATTGAAGTCCTCAGAAACCTTGGATACTAACTGAGGGCTGTAATTCAAGCAGCACTGTATTCGCAAGAATAGACAATCACATCAGCAAAATATATGTTCTTGAGGAGGAAGCGATGTGCCCAAAGTGCCACTTTTGAAAAGTGATCTCTAGGTGATATTTAGGTTTAGTGTATTAGTTTGCTCAGGCTACCATAATGAAATATCACAGACTGTGGTTTAAACAACAGAAATTTGCTTTTCTCGCAGTGCTAGAGGCTGGAAGTCCATGATGATGGGACCAGCTGATTTGGTTCATGTGAGGACTCTCTCACAGGCTTGCAGATGGTGACTTTTGTGCTGTGTTCTCATGTGGCCTTTTCATCACATACATGTGGCGATGTGAGTGGGTGGGAGAGCATCCTGGCCTCACCTATCAGATTAAGGCCCTACCCTTCCGATGTCATTTACCCTTACTTCTTTCCTCACTGGTTCTACCTTCAAATACAGCCATATTGGAGGCCTCGTGCTTCAGTATTTCAATTTAGGTGGGGGCTGGTAGTGGTGCATCATTCAGTCTACAACCTTTGCTTTGCAGAGGGAGAGCTGGGAGAATGCTGGCTGGATTGGCAGCAGTGAGGAGGGAGGGATGTGAGAGAATGTGGGAAAGAAAAGATCATCAAAAGCAACTGTTGAGTCCTTACTTTGGAAAACAAGTATCGATTGGATTACAAGTATCGATTGGATTACAAGTATTGGATTTTCAAGTATCGATTGGATTACACTCCTATGAATATGTTTATTATATCATCTCATCTGGAATGCATATTCCCAGAAGGAACTGTGAAGATAGCATTATGATGATGGCCGCTGGGTAAATTTATGGTAGGTGCTCCTTTTTTGTTCATCCTATCATACCATCAGTTTGCACCCATATTGTCTATGCCAGAGTGTAAAGCTTTGGAGAATGGGCCTACATCCTGTTTAAAGTTAACTTTGTAGCTCCTAGGGAGGGAGTACCTTTTACTTGTTAGTACTTGAAAATGATGATTAACCCTTTTGGCACCAGCAACTTAGAGCAGTTTTGCAAAAACAAAGTCAGTTTATTAGAGAACAAGAGACTATAAATCTTAGTTGTTTGAGTGTTAGTTTATTGGGGAGAGATAATATTGATGTTGGAGGTTTTGTTTTGAATGTTATAGAAGACTTTGGATAGACTAAGGGGGATGTTTGTTGATAAGGGTAAGACAAAAAATTTTCATGAAATTAGGGGATCATTCTAAAGTTGTTATACAATTCAGGGGTCAGAAAATTTTCTGTGCAAGAACATATAGCAAATATTTTAACGTGGCCATAAAATTTCTACTGTAACTACTCTATTTTACACTATAGTGCAAACATAGCTATAGATAATTTATAAATTAATGAGTTTGGCTGTTTCTGATAAAACTTTATTTGAAAGACAGACTTTGGGCTGGATTAGGCTCATGAGCTGCAATTTGCTGAGGATTGGTCTAGTCCATTTTGCAGAGTACTTTATAAATCTAATCATTTACTGGGATCAGTATTTTAAGGGAAATGAATAGAGTCTCCCATTACTATGCTCTGAAAAGATTGAAGTTCTCTGATTTAAAAAAAAAAAAAAAGCCTAAGAAAACTTTACCCATGTCATTTTCAGTAATCTGAGAATTTGTTATATATTTTTAGGTGCTTGGTACCTTGAAGTTGCATTGGGGGTGATATTTAAAATTCAAAAAATTGTCCAACTATTATTTTAGTCACCCGTCTTTTTTGACATTAGTTAATAAGTGACTGAGTCGATTGATTTGAATTTCACTTTTTTATTCACCTCAAATGCTGCTGTCTCCATGATGCTTTCTGCAGTCCCCCTGTTGAAAAGAATACCTCCATTCTTACCATTATTTTTTTGTTTCCTAGCTATTTACAAGATTACAAGGAGCATTGTGACTTAGAGTTTAGAAGCATAGGCTGTGAAGCCCGACTTGGTGACTTATGACTGTATGAACTTCTGTAAATTACTTAAACCTCTATGGATTTCGTGTTCCTAAACCATCAAATGGGGATAATAATAGCTTCCATCTCATAGGGTTTCCTACAAGCATAACAAGAGTTAATACGCGTAAGTGAACATTTAGAACAGTGATTGACACATAGTAACTGCTTAAGAAATTACTATCATTAGAGCTTCCCTGTTAGGCTGTAAGCTTTTTGAGGGCAAGGACTATATTTTGCTCTTCCTTGACGACAAAGCAATTTTTACGGAGCACACTAATATTCAACATATGGTAGCTAATGTTATTACTGTTATTATCATCACATGGTCTAAGCAATCATTAACTTTTTGTTAAATTGAATTGTTTCCATTCCCCTGTTTATCCTTTGGAGAAGTGTCAGCATGCAATAAAGTCCATAGTGTATAGAGAAGCAAGGTAAATAAAGGAACGTTGAAAGAAATCTTACAAATTAGCTAAATAACCTGTGAACATTTGCCAAGAATAATTCACGAATCTGTGATAAAGAAGCAGTGTCACCCTGAGTGAGCCATCTCAATGTCGTCATGTCTCTTTTTTTTTTTTTTTGAGAGAGAGAGGAAATCTGCCATTTGTAACAGCTTAGAGGGAATTATGCTTAGTGAAATAAGCCAGACAGAAAGCACGCACACACATACACACACACACACACTCTCTCTCTCTCTCTATATATATATACACACACACATATACATGTATGTATGTATGTATATATAATTTCACTTGTACACTGTAAATAGCGAAAATGAACAGATGAACTAAATAAAACAAGAATAATAAATTTTTGGACTATCATATATTTACATATAGGCATTACTGCTTTTAATGCCTCTCAATATAGTTTGGCAGGCAGAGTAGTAGCTATATTCATGCTAAAACGAGTCAAAATTTATGGGAACAGAAATTTATTAAATGGTCTCAATACCCACCCATCCCCTTTATCTACCCCATAATGCAGACATCCCTGTTCCTGGCTCATCCTCGTAACTGTCCCCGGTGTATTTATTAACTTTAGTTCTGAGTTGACCTTCAGCTTAATGTGCCATTGCAATTTCTTCTTGAAATCACTGAAGTACTTCAGTTTTCTTTCTTCTCCCTCTCATGTTCAGATTAATTCAGTTTATTCCCAGTTTGTGCTCGATTTTACTCTTTATCTTTCTATTATTGGATTGGTATTCACCTAATATGGACATCTTTGTCAAGGCTTAAAGATTATCCACAACTTTTTGTTTAGTCTCAAGTGCCAGTAATTTTCTTCTTTGTCCTTGTACTACTTCTTTATTAGAAAAACTTTCTTAGGTTGTTCTGAAAGATTTTAACAGTGTAGCCAATTAGGAGAATTCAGAGCTTCTAAAAAGCCAGTTGGTTAAGAATCCAAGGAATTCTATAATAGACTTAACTTTAGTACTGTTTTTTTTTTCTTAAAATATGTACATAGTCCCTTGGGCTTATCATTCACTGGCTTTGTAAAAATAAATCTTCCTACTCTGAGGGCTAAACTTAGAAATAAGCTTTGAATAAACAGTGAGGTTCTAGGGCTCAGTTTATTTTCTTGTCAAGATCTTTAATAGCTCTTCTTTTTTTGTGTGAGTGCAGTTGACTATTATGATAAAATCCATCTAATTAGCTATCAATATTTGACAGTGTACTTTTTAGCAGTGCCATTCATTCAACTCAACGGAGCAGTCATTTCAATCAAGGAAACCATACCAGCCATTCAAATGAGAGAATACTGCCAGAGCTGGATTTCATCTTAATGGGCTCAATAGAGAAAATAAAACTTCAGGGTTTCTATTAGCCAATATATCTCATTAATATTGTGACTGAGACTGTCAGTATCCATTCTCAAAGCCATCAGTATTTAGAGCTCATCCTGAATAGATAAGACAAAAGGGGAAACAGGCTTTATATATGTTATTTTTAATCCAGCAACACGTAGATTTATCTTTTGCTGATTTCAAACACGTATGATATACAGCCTCATAAATGTCACTGACCTTTTTTTCTTTTTCTCTTTTCAGACAGGCAATTATGACTTATTTAATTTCTGGGAAACTCTGAGCATGTTATTCCTCTTCTCTGAGTCCTACATTCTCATTCTTTGTAAATCAGGAATAATGGCATCAGATACATCAGTCAGCTTCTGTTATGTAACAAGCACCTATGGTATTTCCCAGGTTTACAATGCACATTCTATTTTTCTGGCGTGTCAGTGGGTGGCTGGGGTGAAGATGGTCTGGGCTGGCTGCAGCTGCTCTGGCCTCCAGACTCTTTGTTGGTTGCAGGTATGCTTTACATGTCCCTCGTTCTTCTGAGACCAGCTCGTAGGCTTGTTCTTCTCAAGGCAGTAGCAAAAGCCCATCTGTACAAGCACATTTCAAGCCATTGCTTTTGTTTTATCTGCTAATGGCCCTCTGAGTAACACATGTCATTTGGTCAACATCTATGGGGTGGGGCCTTCCTGGTGGCACAAGGGGTTAAGTGTCAGCACTATGAAGCAATCCGCAGCTACCGCAGCACAAGTTCCATCCCCGGCCAGGGAGCTGACTCACATGGCGCAGCAGACCTCTCCTGACTCAACCACTGTTCCCCTCAGCGGTGTATTTCAGTAAATCTGCATGTTCTGTCCCCCACTCTGTCTCTGGTGAATCCTCTCACCTCCCACACCTCTGGCCTACACCCCAGCTCATGTATGCATAAAAAATTAAATCTTTAAAAAAAAAACAAAACCAAAAAACCATCTATGGGGTAAAGAAGTGCTCCTTCTATGGCTTGGGATGGGTAGGGAGTGAATACTTTTTGAAAACCTATCTAATTTACCTCACCTTACATGATGATAGGGAAGAATCTATTAAATTATATGTATGAGAGGTCTTTGTTAATTGTAAGGCGCTATGTAACGATGACATTTCTAAATGCTCTGTCACAATAAATTCCTTTTGATATTGACTTATTACCAATTCCATCACCTACCAAGAAAAGCCATATACAACACTTGCTAGACTTAGAGTACCGAGGATCACTGCACATTATCCATGTGGGAGGTTAAAATCAGGAGTATTTATTACAGTCTAGGGTGTTGAAACTACTTCTTGGTTTACCTTAAATTTAAATTCAAGGAGAAAGCAAGCCAGGGAAAGAGGATTACACTTGAACAGTCTTCATGATAAAATAGTAGTAATTAGTTTGAGCAAAATCCCATAATAGTTTTTTTTTTTTTTTTTTTTTGCACTTTGCAGGAAACCAAATGGCAGACAGATAAAACAAATTACTTTACTCGGGGTAATTAGCAAGCAATTACAAGGTTCTGCCTATGTTCTCCCAAGAGTACAAAGATCATGCCCTGTTTTTCGAAGAACTTTATGTTGCTTAGTATGTCATCCATCTAAACTCAACTGTGGAATCTGACAGCAACCCCGCCAACAAACTGTAAGCTACTGAGAATATCTGGTCAACAATATCAGTGCTGGCTTAACAATGAGAAGGAAAAGGAAACAATATTTTTCTTTGATTTTCTTATTAACATGTTTTGTTCGCCCCCAGGCCTTTTTCTCTTTATGTACATAGCACACAATTTCTAAGAATTAAGCTATCTGTGTTAATGTGCTGAGGTCTAGGATTGTGAACTAAAAGTTTATTGTGTCTTTAAGTCCAGAGCATTTCATTTGAGAACAGTAGCATCACTGAAAAGAGAATTGTCCTCTTGATAGAGGTCATAAAAATTCAAATTAATTCCTAATCAAAGATGACTCAGGAAAACAGATAGTTCACAATGTCTTGATTGAAGGACACTGAGCCCTTCAGGATAAGGTTGCTGCCAACAGCCAAAAATAAGAAGGGCATCTCTCTCTATTGAAAGTGGTAGAAGATAACATAATTCAGGGTATTTTTATAGAGACTCTGACAAACATAGCAACCCCCTAAGACAATCATATTTGTTCAGTGATAGCATTTAAAAGGTCTTCTCTAATTCATATTCTCTGCAAAGGAAAATATACACTTGAGTTTTACATTTTGATGGGATTAAAATGTTCTCTCTCTCTCTCTCTTTTTTAAAGATTTATTTATTAATGCAAGAACTGGGGTATAGTTAGAGGTATGGGAGGGTGAAAGAATTCACCAGAGACAGAGCAGGGAGCAGAACAGGCAGACGGACCGAAGACACTGCTGAGGGGAACAGCTGGCGAGACAGGAGAGGTCTGCTTCGCCATGTGGGTTGCTCCCTGGCTGGCTGGGGAGCGAACTCATGCTGCAGAGGCTGTGGATTGCTTCATAGTGTGGTGCTTAACCCCTTGCGCCACCAGGGAGCCCCCATGATGATTTCTTAATCAGCTTTTTATTTCATCCCAAATGGCAAACATGCCATACCTTGAAGAGATATAGTTAAAATATGATTCAATGCTAAATGAGTAATTGAATAATGATATTATGTTTTAAAAGCCAAGATACAAGAACTATATCTTACTCTAATTAATGAAACTTGAAAGATTTAGAACTAGGAGAGAAATTAAAAACCATCCTTGCAACTATTATTTTATAGCTGAGGAATCACTTGTTTAATGTTAGTTCTATATTTAAATGGATTTACTGCTCACATAAGAACTTTGTGCTATGGTGCGCTTGATTCCTCTCTTGATGTCTGGAATTTTGACCTTGAGATTATATTTCCACAGTCCAACACGTTTGATAGTTATTTTTCTGTTATGTTTTAAAATTGGCATTATATCAGTGGATCACATTTTTTTTTCTACCAAAAGTGTGTTATTCCACTGTATCTTAGAAGTAGGAGATAGCGAACTGTTTTTTTCCCATTTATAAATGACTTGCTCTTATTTATTTATTGTGAAGATTTCTTTTTATTTATGCGTACAAGAACTGGGGTATAGGCCAGAGGTGTGGGTGTGTGTGTGACAAGATTCACCAGAGACAGAATAGGGAGCAGAACAGGTGGTGGCATGTGGGTTAGCGCCCTGGCTGGCATGATCAAACTCCTGCCATGGTGGTTGGTGATAGCTGGGTAGCATTGAGACTTTAACCTCTGCTCCAGCAGGGAGGCCCTGTACCTGACTTGCTTTTACTGCTGGTTGCTTATAGGGGGTTCTTTTCTTAACCTTGAGTTTAGTAATTTCATTAGGCTATGACTTTATGTAGGTTATAATTTTTTTTCTGGGGTACATTTTGTCCTGCTGATTTGCAGCTATGGGACTGTTTATTTTAGAGTGGTTTTCTATTATTTTCTTCTAGGCTGGTCTTCTGGTACAGTTGTCATCATCCCATCATCAACTGGCCATTGGGTCTCTATTGCTCCTCTGCCTTCTGCTCTTCATTAATTTGCCTTTGTCTTCTGGACTTTGGGTTATTTTCTTCCGCCTCTTTTCCACATTGTTGACTCTCAGCAGAATGTATTTGACTTTTCATACTTTTTATTTTGAAGTAGCTTTGTTATCATCTTCTAGTCTTTTCCTTTTGCCAAATCACTTTTTAACTCCTGCTGTTTATTATTTGAGCTATTTCTTCTAATAGTCCATAGTCCTTTACTTCCCTTGAGATTATACATATGCACAGGTGAACTTTTCTTGAATTTCCTGGGGACCATGCATCTACAGTGCAGCTTTCATTCCTTTTGCTTGTTATATTAATTTATTCCATGTTTTTATAGTGTCTACATATACAGGCTCACTTGGATTTTTTTCTCCTTCTTATTTGTGAATGGGATATGGCTGCCAGATTTAGCACATAAAAATCCAGCTAAATTTAAATAAATAATGAATATATTCTTAACATTACAAATATATGCCATGCAGAATTTGGGACACATCTCAACTAGAATGTTACTTTAGTATCACTCGCCAGGGTACTTCCCCTTTATATCTGCTTGTGTTTCCCACAGTGGAAGCATCTCTCTATTGCTCGGAAACAATGTAAAAGAGCAATATGAAACAAAGTGGAAACTGAGCTTTTTTATTTTTTAGTAAATAATTGCTAGCTAATTATTTTATTATTTAGTATTCATCTTTGTTTAAATGTTTGCTTCAGAACCAAGTGGTATTTTTCCTTTCCTGTTCGGCTCACTTCTTAAAATTTTTGGGGGGTAGAAAATAGTATAGTGAAGTTATGCCATCTCTTTATTGACCTGCTCCCATGACAGTTTGTGATTTGGAATTGTAATCCCAGTTGCCTCAGCTCCCCAGTTCCTCTTATTCTATACAGATCTCCAAACTTTGTTGGTCCAAGTATAGGGGTTTCAATTCAGCCTCTCAAGAACCTTTAACTTCTAGAATATTTTCACACTACTCAAGAGCAGAAGTGAGTTTTGGCTTTTGGCATCCTTCTTTTTTTTTTTTTTTAGATTTATTTATTTATTATTTATACAAACACTGGGCACAGTCAGAAGCGCGGGAGGGTGAGAGAAGTCACCAGAGCCAGAGCTGGGAGCAGAGCAGGCAGAAGGACCGAAGTACACTGCTGAGGGGAGCAGCGGGCGGCAGGAGAGGTCTGCGCGCCATGCGGGACCCTCCTCCAGTGGCCGGGAGCAGCCGGGGATCGAACCGGCGCTGCAGAGGCCGCGGGCAGCTTCGTAACCCAGTGCTCAACCGCTGCGCCACCAGGGAGGCCCTCGGCATCCTTCTTTATTAAGCCCAAACTGTACTGAATTTGGTCAGATGTGGTTTGTACACTGAATTGGGGATTTTGCTATTTCCCAGGTTCATGTAGATGGAATTTTTTTTTTTTCATTTCTGTTTTGGGTTTTTTCAGAGAAAGATATGGAGTGAATGTGCTTTTACTATACCATCATCTCTCAGTTGTTGTTTTTTAAATTTTAGGCATTCAAGAGCTAGGGTGTAGGCCAGAGATGTGTGTGTGTGTGTGTGTGTGTGTGTGTGTGTGTGTGTGTGAAAGGATTCACCAGAGACAGTGTGAGGAGCAGAATTGACTGAAATACACTGCTGAGGGGGGCAGCGGGCGAGAAAGGAGAGTTCTGCTGTGCCATGTGGGTCAGCTCCCTGGCCTGGGATTGAACTTGTGCTGCAGTGGCTGCTGATAGCTTCATAGTGCTGCGTCTTAACCCCTTGTGCCACCAGGGAGTGCCCCGTCTTTCAGTTTTGATGTGGGTTCTCAAGAAGGATTTTGCTATCTCCAACAACAGTAAGAGCAATAGTAATAATAACACTTACTGAGCTAGTGCCATATGAGATTCACTAAATTAAACATCTTATATGGGTTTATACATACCACCCTATTACTATACCCATCAATTTACAGATTAGGAAACAAAAGCCTAGAGAATTTAGCAACTTCTCCAAGACTGCACAGCTATTAAATTATACAGACACAGCATTTGAATCTGATTCCAGAATGTGCTCATAACTACTACCTCCAATATCAGATCAGGGTTTTTACTAAAGAAGTAAACTTTTTTAGATTGCACAGTCATCATGATCTGGCTGTCAGTTGCTTAAACTACAACAAAAATAAAGATAAGGGCACAGTAATCAGCTAACCCAGTGGCTGTTGATTTGGTCAAGTGTTTGTTGGAAACATTGTCTGCATGGGGAGCCAGGAAACCACCATACTTGACTGCCTTATATATGTGTCCTGTCCTTCACCCCAAGGCAAAGGTCTTCTGGAGTCACTCCAAGTCTCTCCATACATTTCATATATTTTCTGCTTTCTCTTTGATCAAAAGAATTATCACGAGCTGTGGAGTGCCAGAAGCCCTAGCCTTTGGGGATCCAGCTGAGGAATGCTGAAGAGACTGGACATTCATTCTGAAAATTCAATATTTATGTAGCAACCTTTGGAATTGACTCAAACATTGTATGAACTATGTCTTATTGCTCTGAAGTAGTAATGAATATTATAGATCTGTGCATAACTCACAGGATATGCTGGAATGAAGACAAGTTAGGAAAAAATCAGATTGTCTGTAACCTACTTTGTCTGTACTTCACTGAGTAAAGGTCAAAAACTTTATCCTATGCCAATTTTGCATTCATCCTTCCTGCAAACCCTTTCAAAAGAGATTAGGTTCTTATTACTTTATTACTACAATAAAATGTACAGCCAGAATTCTGCAATGAAAGAGCTGCTTCTACAGAAGCTGTAATAGAAGAAGCCGTAACTTAAGTGTAGGCTTGAAAAATTGCCATAAAGGCAATCTTTTATAGAGAAAATACCTTCTAATTTCTCACAGCAGAATATGCACTGGCAGACATTAAATGTCATGGGCACTGACTTTTTTCAAGAGTGACCCACTCAATATCTGCATAAAAGCCATTCTATGAATAATTTCTGTAACATAAAGCAGAGCATTATTAATTGTGTTTAATGTTTCTTTGATGACGGTAATAATGGTTAACCAATTAATACAAGGTAAACATCGTGCTTCTTTGGTGAGCAGTATTTTTGATTTTTGATTTTTGGACATCAAAACCATTTTAATCCTATCCCCCATCTTTCTCATTTGCTCTTCCTCTATGCCCTCCCCTTTCTGATTCATTTCATGGGGTAGACTTCTCATCCCTGAGAACTGATTTGATGGGAAAGTCACATCCATTTTTTTTTGGTCATTTCCTTTCACTGGTCATAAATTGTGTTTTTATAATTATTGCAGCATAGAGGCAGGCACTGAATTTATTTCAGGGAAGAAGGTCACAGTCAGGATAACCCTCCTGAATTTTCATTTTAGACCAGGGGAACTTTCATGATGTGATCCTCTGACATCTTCCAACAGACATTGCTTTTGCAAGCTAAGAATCTTGACTCACATATTTATATGCCTGAGTTGTCTTCAGAAGCTTCTATGAAATAAATAACAGAAGAGATTTTGCACAAATATGGGAGACATTGAGTTGACATAAAAGAAACTATGAGGCAATATATAAAAGTCAAAATTATATATAGAGAGAAGTAACATTGGCTCATAACATTATATAGGTTTCAAGTGTGCAGCTTTGTAAATAAGCATCTGTATAGACTACATTATGTTCCTCCTCAGAAGTCTCGTTTCTGTCCTTCACCATTAGTTACCTAATTAATCCACTCCTTCCCCCTTCCCTTCTGGTAGCTACTATTCTGTTCTTACCTTCTAGAACTTGTTTTGGTTTTGTTCACTTATTTCATCTACCATATATGAATGAAGTCATGTAGTGTTTGTCTTTCTCTACTGACTTATTTTACTTAGTATGACACCCTTTAGGTCCATCTGTGTTGTTCCAAATGGTAGGATTTCATCTTTTTTCTTATTTTCTTTGGCTGAGCAGTACTCCACTGTGCATACACACAGGCACACATGCACCCCCCCCCCCACATCATCTTTATTCACTCCTCCTGCAGCAGTACTTAGATTGTTTCAACTTTTGGCTATTGTGAATAATGCTGCAATGAATATGGGGGGGTGCATATATCATTTCAAATTAATAGTTTTATATTCTTCAGATAAGTACCCAGAAGTTGTATAGTTAGATCATTAGTATTCTATTTTAACACAATATCTAACATAATAGTATTTGTACTGATACTCACTGGGTGTGTGTGTGGGAGGAATCAATAGATTCAAGACATGTAAATCTTTCAGTATATTGATTAATCATTCTGTTAAATAAACACTAAAATTGTATTTGTAGCCTAGAACATTTAAGGGAATATATTTACATTGCCAGTCTCATTATTTCCCTCCTCCAAAGAAAAATCTCTCACTTGAAAAACTTTATCAGTTTATCTAATGGTTTCATGGACATTACCTAATTTGTTCCTCACAGCAATTTTAGCACACACAGAAAAGCAGAATTGGCTATTTCTGTTTTACTAAAAGTAGGAGTACAATCTCAGAGGCGTTAGGTAATCTGCAAAGTCAATGTCGGAAACCAGAGACTCAGAGATTCTGACCCAGGGTAAATTTTGACTAGAATAATTCACTATTTAATCTGAAACCAGTTTTATAGCTTATTGTATTTTATTCATTCCTTAGGAAAGGCATCCTTTGGTTTGGAAATTTTCCTTGTCTTCAGAAAACTTTATTTATTATCATGGTCTCTGTTATTTCAATTTCAAATGGCTACTAAACCACCAGAGAGACTTCCTTTCATTATTGTAACTCTGCCTACTTGTTACAAATTATATAAGTACGTAAAGTAGCAAACTCAGAACAAAAGGATCTTAGACTTCTAAAGTAGCAAACTCACTACAGCATTTTCATTTAAGGTTCAAATGGAATTGATTCCAACTAAAGTCTATAGACAAATATTAAAATAAAAAAAATGGTTCAGTTGGTTAAAAAAAAAAAAACACTTTGGGACTGAAAGATACCACTATGCTATGGATATATGCCAGAAAGACTTCTGAACAAATAGTGTTGGACATGAAAGTCACTTGAAGTGTCAACTGCTTTAAGAGAATATAAGAAAACTTGGTGTATTTCATCCTGGAGTTAAATAAGAAAAGCTCTGTGTGATAAGGAAGAAAAGAAGTTAAAAGCATAATCCTATGACATATCCTTTGACTCCAAGGAATGTTAAACCTTATTTAAAAAATCCAATGGTTATTACAGCTAAAGATGGTGTTACATTTGAGGTTGAGTAATGCACTGTATATTTTTTCCCACAGATGCATAAATGTCATTTGTGCTTTTGATCATTTTAATATGTGAACTTGATATTTCTTAGCAGGGAGTTGTCAAACATGAGGCAATTATACCAAGAGAGTAGAAGGAAAACTCATAGGACAGTTGACAAGGTGCATGGATTTAAATATTTATTGATTTCATTTCAGCAAATAATGGTTATTTTGATATTACCTGTAATCATTTGGTACATGCATGAGAAATGGGAGAGGGTCCCAGTTTTTCTTAGCAACTTGCGTTGCCATTTCTTCTTTTATCAAACAAGTTTTGTCCTCTATCAACTCCATGTCACTTCCTTTCAGGCCTCTTTCTTCTAAGAACTCAGAGGTTCCATAGGAACTGGACAAGTAAATGAAAATTGTTTTCAAATTTCAAATGTCTGGCTCATCTCTGAGTAAGAAAATGCTCTCCTCAGTTTTCAGGCTATTCAAAATCCATTCTAGTCATGAAGATTTACCATGTGTTCACTAGGTACCAGTTCATGAGCGCTGGGGACAGAGGCAAGAAAACTACAGAAAAGTTCCCACCTGTTTTGTGGCCTACATACACATGTCAGGAAATAGGCAATAAACAAATGGGTGAATGAGATATTTTCACTGGAATGGAAGGAAACATGTACTGACATTTTCATGTAATGAAGAATACAGCGTAAGATGTGTTAGAGACTGTGTGTGTGCTTGTGAGTGTGTGAGTTTTTTTTTAAATTGAACGGTCTTGAAGGGTCTTTCTGGAGCAGAGCATTTAACTTGAGACCTGAATTATAATTAAGAGGCAGCTATGAATAGCTGAGAGGAAAGACTGTTCCAGGCAAATTGAAAAGCATGTGCAAAGTCCCGAAGGTAGAACACACTTATTGTTGAAGGTAAGCAAGGAATGGTTGGATACCTTTAGAGAAGCACCTAAAATGGTATTTAAGTTGATAACAAAAATTATATTCATCTAAATTTATACTATTGAATGACCCCAGATTACCTGGAAATTAAAAGTTGAGTAATAAAAATTCTAATCCGAGTAGGACTTTTGAAATGAATCATTGCTTAAATATATTTTATTTTTTTAATTTAAATATATTTTATTTTATTTTATTTTTTTTTGAAACTTCTCTTTATTTTTTTTAATAAATTTTATTGTTATATTCCCCATACAATTGCAGCCCCCCCATTCTGACCCCAATCCCTCCCCTCCCGCCCCCGCCCCCCTAAAAGTGTCTCTGGTTCATAGTTTTTTGTTGATTTTGATTTTCACTTTCTTATAGTTATTCATTTTCCTGGTCCCTTATTTAAGTTTTCTAGATTCCTGCTATGAGTGAGACCATCCGGTATTTTTCTTTTTCTTTTTGGCTTATTTCGCTGAGCATGATCCCTTCCAGCGCCATCCATGTTGCTGCAAATTGCATGTGTTTATCTTTTTTGAATGCTGAGTAATATTCCATGGTATATATGTACCACATCTTCTTGATCCAGTCATCTATTTTTGGGCATTTGGGTTGTTTCCAAAGCTTAGCTATTGTAAACAGTGCTGCTATAAACATAGGGGTGCAGGTGTTCTTTGGAATTGATGTTTCTGTGTCCTTTGGGTAAATACCTAGGAGTGGAATTGCTGGATCATATGGAAGCTCTATGTTTAGTAGGTCCAGAAATCTCCACACAGCTTTCCACAGTGGTTGGACCAGTTTGCACTCCCACCAACAGTGCAGAAGAGTTCCTTTTTCTCCACACCCTCGCCAACATTTGTTGTTGCTAGTTTTTTTAATATGTGCCATTCTCACTGGTGTAAGATGGTATCTCATGGTAGTTTTGATTTGCATTTCCCTGATGACAAGTGATGTTGAACATTTTTTCATATGCCTGTTGGCCATTTGCATTTCCTCTTCAGAGAAGTTTCTTTTTAGCTCTTCTGCCCATTTTTTGACTGGATTATTTTCTTTGTTGTTGTTGAGTCTCATTAGCTCTTTGCAGATTTTTGTGATCAGTCCTTTATCATTAGTGTTGGGTGCAAAAATGTTCTCCCAGTTGGTCGGGTTTCTCTTTGTTTTTGTTATTGTCTCTTTTGCTGTGCAAAAGCTCTTTAATTTGATGTAGTCCCAGCTGTTTATCTTTGCCTTCACTATCACTGCTTTGGGTGATGTGTCTGTAAAGATGTCTTTGATGTGCGAATCACGTAGTGTTTCGCCTATATTTCCTTCTATATATTTTATGGTTTCAGGTCTTATGTCTAGTTCTTTAATCCATTTTGAGTTGATTTTTGTGTATGGTGTGAGGTAGTGGTCAAGCTTCATTCTTTTGCATGTAGCGACCCAGTTTTCCCAGCACCATTTATTGAACAAACTTTCTTTGCTCCAATGCATATTCTTTGCTCCTTTGTCAAAGATTAGTTGACCATAAATCTGTGGGTTTATTTCTGGATTTTCTATTCGATTCCATTGGTCTGTATGTCTGTTCTTGTTGCAATACCATGCAGTTTTGATGATTATGGCTTTGTAGTATAGTTTGAAGTCTGGGAGTCTGATGCCTCCATTCCCTTCTTTTTTTTTCAGGAGAGCTTTGGCTATTCGGGGTTTTTTGTGATTCCATATGAATTTCATCAATAATTGTTCTATTTCTTTGAAGAATGACATTGAAATTTTGATTGGAATAGCATTGAATCTGTATATTGCTTTTGGAAGGATGGCCATTTTAATAATGTTTATTCTTCCAATCCATGAGCAGGGGATGTCTCTCCATTTCTTTGTGTCTTCTTCTATTTCTTTTAACAGTGTTTTATAGTTTTCTTTGTATAGGTCCTTTACCTCTTTTGTTAGATTTATTCCCAAATATTTGATTTTTTTTGTTTCAATAACAAAAGGGAAGTTTTTTTTGATTTCTTCTTCTTCAGATTTATTGTTTGTGTATAGGAAGGCTACTGACTTTTGCGTGTTGATTTTGTATCCTGCCACTTTACTGAACTGATTGATGAGTTGAATTAGCTTTTCTGTGGAGTTTTTGGGGTTCTCTATGTATAATATCATATCGTCTGCAAATAGTGATAGTTTGACTTCTTCTTTTCCTATTTGGATTCCTTGGATGTCTTTCTCTTGTCTTATTGCTCTGGCTAGGACTTCCAGTATTATATTGAAAAGCAGTGGTGAGAGTGGACATCCTTGTCTTGTACCAGATCTTAATGGAATTGCTTTCAGCTTTTCACCATTGAGAATGATACTGGCTGTTGGCTTGTCATAGATGGCCTTTATGATGTTGAGGTATGTTCCTTGTATCCCAAGAATTTCAAGGGCTTTTATCATGAATGGGTGTTGCACTTTGTCAAAAGCTTTCTCAGCATCTATTGATATTATCATATGGTTTTTATATTTCTTTTTGTTGATGTGTTGGATAACGTTGATTGATTTTTGGATGTTAAACCATCCTTGTGTCCCTGGAATGAATCCTACTTGGTCGTGGTGAATTATCTTATGGATACATTGTTGGATTCTGATAGCTAAAATTTTATTGAGGATTTTTGCATCAGTGTTCATTAGGGAGATTGGCCTGTAGTTTTCCTTTTTTGTGTTGTCCTTGTTCGGTTTTGGTATTAGTGTAATGTTGGCTTCATAAAACGTGTTTGGTATTGTCCCTTCCTTCTCAATTTTTTGGAAGAGTTTGTGAAGGATTGGCACTAATTCGTCTCTGAATGATGGTAGAATTCATTTGTAAATCCATCAGGTCCTGGGCTTTTGTTTTTGGGGAGGTTTTTGATTACCATTTCAATTTTGCTGCTTGTAATTGGTCTGTTTAGGTGTTCTATTTCTTCTTTATCTAGCTTTGGGTGATTGTAGAGTTGTAGGAATTTGTCCATCTCCTCTAGATTGTTAAACTTGTTTCCATATAACTGTTCATAGTAGTTACTGATTATTCTTTTGATTTCTGCTGTGTCCGTTGTGATTTCTCCTCTTTCATTGATGATCCTGTTTATTTGTGCTTTCTCCCTTTTTTCCTTTGTGAGCCTGGCTAGGGGTTTGTCTATTTTATTGATTTTTTCAAAGAACCAGCTCTTGGTTTCATTGATCTTTTGGATTGTTTTTTTTTAGTTTCAATTTCATTTATTTCTGCTTTGGTTTTTATTATTTCTTTTCTTCTACTGGTTTTGGGGTTTTTTTGTTGTTCTTTTTCTAGATCTTTGAGCTTCGAGATTAGGTTGTTTCTTTGAGTTCTTTCTTGTTTCTTGATGTGAGCTTCTATTGCTATACATTTTCTTCTTATTACTGCTTTTGCTGCATCCCATACATTTAGGATATTGGTGTCCTCCTTGTCGTTCAATTCAAAAAATTTTTTAATTTCTTCTTTGATCTCCTCATTAGTCCAATGGTCTTCCAGTAGTGTGGTTTTTAATCTCCATGAGGTAGGAAAGTTCCTTGCCTTCTTTTTATGGTTTATTTCTAGTTTGATGCCTTCATGGTCAGAAAAGATGGTTGATATGATTTCAATCTTGGTGTATCTGTTGATGTTTGTCTTGTGCCCCAGTATGTGATCGATCCTGGAGAATGATCCGTGTGCGCTTGAGAAAAATGTGTACTCCGTTTTTTTGGGGTTTAGTGTTCTATAGATGTCTGTTAAGCACAATTGCTCTAGGTCCTTATTTAGAGCTTTGGTTTCTTATTTTTTGTCTTGTTGATCTATCCATTGTTGATAGTGGTGTGTTGAAGTCTCACACTACGTATGTGTTTTCTCTGATGTCTGTTTTCAGAGAGGACAACAGTTGTCTGATATATTTTGGTGCTCCTTCGTTTGGTGAGTATATGTTAATGAGTGTTATTTCTTCTTGAAGTATTGTCCTCTTGATCATAATGTAGTGACCATTGGGGTCTCTTTTTATCTTTTTGAGTTTGAAATCTGTTTTATCTGATATAAGTATAGCTGTTCCTGCTTTCTTTTTTGGTCCATTTGCTTGTAGGATTGTTTTCCATCCTTTAACTTTGAGCCTATTTTTATCTTTTGTAGCTAAATGTGTTTCCTGGAGACAGCAAAAGGTTGGGTTTTGTTCCTTAATCCAGGCTGCAACTCTGTGTCTTTTTATTGAGGAGTTTAGTCCATTTACATTTAGAGTTAATATTGATATGTTAACATCTGTATTTGCCATTGTGTTTGTCTTTCCTTTGAATTTATTTATTTATTCTTTCAATAACTTTTTTTTTTGGCCTTCTTTCATTGTTATTCGTCCCTCTGAGGTTCTGGCTTTAGGACTCCTTGTAGTATTTTTTGGAGTGGGGGTTTAGTTGCAATGAAATTCCGGAGTTTCTGTTTGTCTGGGAAGGTCCATATTCTTTCTTCAAAGAGGAAGGAGAGCTTTGCGGGATAGAGTATTCTTGGTTGACATCTGTTTTCTTGGAGTCTGTTGACTATGTCCCTCCACTCTCTCCTTGCCCGTAGTGTTTCTTCGGAGAAGTCTGATGTCAGCCTGATTGGTTTTCCTTTGAATGTTATCTGTTTGTTCCCTCTTGCCAGCTTCATTATTTTTTCCTTGTCCTGGATTCTTGGGAGCTTTACTATTATGTGTCTTGCTGTATTTTTCCTTTCGTCGTGGAAGTTTGGTGTTCTTCTTGCTTCTTGTATATCAATTTTCAGCTCCTTCTTCACATTTGGGAAGTTCTCTTCAATTATCTCTTTGAATATTTTCTCTGTTCCTACATCTCTCTCCTCTCCTTCTGGTATTCCTATAACTCTTCTATTTCCTTTCCTCATGGAGTCAGATAGTTCCCGAAGTCTTTCTTCGTTCTTTTTCCTTCGTACTTCTCTTTCCTTTTCTGTTTTGGTTCTTTTTATTTCTGTGTCTTCAAGATTACTTATTCGTTCTTCCATTTCATCTATTCTGCTTTCATTGCTTTTCCCAGAATTCTTTAGTTCTTCCATTAATTCTTTGATCTCCTGCATTTCTTTTACTTCCCTCTTTAGGGACTCAATTTCTTTCTTCTGACCATTGTTTTCCCTCTCTAGGGACTCAATTGCATTCTTCTGATCGTTGATTATTTTTCCCTTATCATTGTTTTCCTTTATGACTTCTGTCAGTTTTTTAATCACGGCAATTTTAAATTCTCTTTCTGGAAGGCTCAGAAATTCTTCCAAGTTTTTGTCGTTGCAATCTGGGGGCTGGTTTGCTTTTTGTGGTGTGCTTTTTCTCTGGAGACTTGCTAGGTTGCGTGTGGTTCTTCTCCTCCCTACTGTGCTTTCTAATTTGCCGTATGCGTTGGGACACTGTGTTGATGGGACTGGCCGGCATCTTGGGTGGGCTTCTCTGTTCCCCTCTGGTTCCTCCAGGAGTCATCTGTCAGTTTCAAGCAGTCTTTACTGGAGAAAGGTCCCTGTTCTAAAATGCCGATGTGGGGACACACTCCCCTGTGCGCCTGGTCTGCCCCGGCGGTGGGTTCCTGCTCCCCTCTGGGCTTGGACTGCAGGCCAGAGGGGGTCTGGCGTGGGCGAACTTCCCCCGCTCACCTCTGGCTCCTGAGGAAGCCTTCTGCAGGTAGTCTTTACTGAAGAAATGTCCCTGTTCTAAAATGGTGATGTGGGATACACTCCCTGAGCGTCTGGTCTCAGGCACACTCTTCTGCGCGCCTGGTCTGCCCCGGCTGTGGGTGCTCGCTCTCCCTGTGGGCTCAGATTACTTGTTCGGAAGGGGCCCGGTGTGGGCTAACTCCCCAGCTGGCCACTAGCTCCTTCAGGAGCCTCTGCTGGCTTCAAGTCGCTAGGTGGCGCCAGAGATCTCTCCTAGAGCCCTTGGGGAGCTGATTTTCCACCCCGTGGGACAGGGAGCAGAGCAGGGATGGTAGGGTACAGCTCAATGGCTTTGGGGTGCTGTGTCTGCCTTGTGCCCCACCGTCGTGGGGAGCCCACGCCCGTAATTTCGTGCCCCGGGTCTCAGTTCCAAAGCCCTCAGTTCCAGGACGCGGGCTGTAGCCCAGATCAGTGGCGCGGGAATGGCGCCTTTTGAATCCCGCTCCCCTGCCTGGGCGCCTTGTTCCTGCTCACTCAGGGAGGGCCTCCGCCGTCTCCCCACAAGCCTAGGTCGCAGGCGCGGGGACCTGGGCAGCTGCGATCCGAACCGGATCAGCGCGCTGCTTTCTGCGCAAGCTTACCGGGCGGCCGGGGCTGTGTGCTGGTGCTGGTCTCCTCCTGGGGGGCGGGGTTCTCTTTAATGGCGCCTGGAGCTCACCTCCGCGGCGGATCCTGCAGGGTTCTCCACAGCTCCCGTTCTCGGGGTGTGGTGGCTGAAATAGTTCCTTTCCACTCACATTCCCACTTGCTGCGTCCGTTTTTCTTGTTGGCCGTTTTGGTTTGTTGTTTCCCTCCTCTCTGCCGGTCGGAGAGTGCCGACTTTGTGGGCGGGGGAGGGGAGCAGGGTTCTGCGCTTCCCTCCCTTCTAGTCCTCTTTTATGGCAACTTTCTTCTTCGGGCAGTTTGCTGGAGTCGTCTGTTTATCTTCCGTGTCCCAGTTCTCACTGGGACCTGCCGCTTTTCCTCCCTATTAACTTTTTTTAATGGGAGATCTTACTCGCAGCGTCTCCTCGCCGCCATGTTGCTCCGCCCTCCGATCAATTTAAATATATTTTAAATGATAGGAAGGAAATTTAAGTTCACAGGTTGGGTAAGAATTTTCATAAAAAATTTGATCAGCTTTTGTTTATGGAACATCTACTTAGGTGTTCTGTATATTGTGAGCAAGCCCCAAGAGAAAAGGAACCCAAGATAGAACTTTTATCTTCAAGAAGAGCAGAGTTCAGTTGCTGGGAAAAGATACATACTGAAAGATAACTAAGGACACACTGCATCGCTAGGAGCAAATGAATCATAAAGTATAAAGAGGAAAGAAAAGTTGCTCAGGGATCACAGTGCTCAGGGTGGCTTCTTGGAGGTAAGTGGATTTTAACTGGAAGGAAGTAAGAATTAAGTAACTGGCAAACCCCAACATAAATAACTCTTAGAGGGCCTCACCTGGTGGCGCAGTGGTTGAGCGTTGGGCTGTGAAGCTGCCCGCAGCCTCTGCAGCGCCGGTTCCATCCCTGGCCACCGGTGAGGGTCCCACATGGCATGCAGACCTCTCCTGCTGCGCCCGCTGCTCCCCTTAGCAGCGTATTTCGTCAGTCTGCCTGTTCTGTTCTCCGCTCTGGCTCTGGTAAATTCTCTCACCCTCCCATGCTTCTGACTGTACCCAGTGCTTATATAAATAAATAAAAAAATCTTTTAAAAAATAACTCTTAGACTGAAAAATATGGCACTTAAGAGAGGGGATGTGGGAGTTGGAGGAGGGCAGAAGGGAAGGAAGGTGATAGTTGTGGCCCTGGAGCTTCTGCGGAGGGTGAGTGAGGCACACATGGGGGGGGTGAAGTTGTACTCCTCAAATTATACAAGTGAAAAATCAATAAAATTTGAGAAAAAGATAATAAATCAGATGCTTTGTTAAATAAAAGAATGAAATGACTAGAGTCTGGTGAGGTGCATGGTGATGAGTAGTTAGCAGTGTCACATCAGATGCTTATTACCTTTCTTCTTCATACTGTGAGGCTGAATAAGGTTAACAGAAATTGATTTTGTTTGTGGCATCATCAAAATGCATATCCGAAACATTGGGCAATAGTGTGAGGCTTTTTCCTGACAGGGATTATCTCTTTCCATGTTATTTGCAACAAGACTTCCTATCTAACGAGATAAGAATAGTAGTTGTTCACCATTCATCATGTGAAGAAAACTATTCCCCAAGGAGTTAACTTCTTATTTAGATGCTGCTTATCTATCAGAAACAGTTAACTTCAGTACTGACAAATGAGAGGGACATCCATTTAATACCCATTGTTGATATTTACCCCCATTCCTTCTACAGTGAGGTAGATGACTTGGGGTCTTTGGGCCCCATGTGGCATGGCAACACTTGGTAATGTCTTCTAAATAGTCTTCCTGGAAGGTGAATCAAGGTTGCTGATATATCCAAAGTGGCTAGAAACCTCTCTAGGGGACCTGCTTCATACCAAAAAAGGACTGAAGGCAAATAAAGAAATACAGCTCAGTGATCAGTGAAATCAGTGGTGTAAATGGATTCGTAGCACCTCGTTGACTTTCACTCGTCATTGAGTCACGTCCAGGTTGTTTCTTGAGTCAGTTCAGTAACTCGTTCTTTCATCATCTACTTGGTTTTTCTCCCTATTTGGTGCAGTTGCTGCAGACCCTCTAAGATGTTACTATGTATGTGACATGTGCATGATTGCATGTGTACATGTATCTTTTCTTGAGCTCTTAGAATTATTTTTGAACCTGACTAATCACTAGAATTATTTGTGCCCTTTTACAAAATACAGGTGCATGGGGCTCACCCCAAACCTTTTAGATAAGATTCTTTATGCTGGGGCCCAGGCACCAGTGTGTGTGTGTGTGTGTGTGTGTGTGTGTGTGTGTGTATATTTTTTTTTAAAGTCCAGTGCTTCTAAAGTTCAGTGAGTTTTGAGATCTTCCAACCTCTCTTGAAGGAGGACAAATTCCTTGATTTGCATGCATGCATTTCTGTCAGATGCTTTAAATGAAGTCATTAACCAAAATGTATTTCCAGGGTTCAGGTCATTGAGTTTAAAACCAGATGAAATCCATTTCCAGGTGGTAGAACAGTAAGGACATGAAGAGAACTAGGATGATGTACGCAGATGTCACTGTCTCTGATGCAGCACAGATATCCACCCAAAGAAAGCTGGTGCCCACAATGCAGCTGCAGAGACACATTTAAGAAGGATCAGTGACTTCTCAGCCCCATTGCACCAGGTTGTTCCTGGCATTCAACTCCCTGTCTTTTGATCAAGAGAAGGATCTTTATCTGTCCAACAAAGCTAATCAGACTGTACTAACCTGCTATGCATCGGTGCTGAGAGGTTCAGATGAGGCAGTACAGTTCTGATGCCCTTGTAGAATAAAGAAAGAATACAGAGAAAGAATTCTAGAAAAGAATGAGAAAGAGGGAGGCCGGTAGAAGATAAAATCAAGTTACAGACGCAGCCCTTCTCAAGATTTAGTGGGCTCAAAAATCCCCTGGGGTTTGCTGGAGTATGGATTTTGATTCAGTAGATCTGGCGTGGGGTCTGGGTTTCTGTGTTTCTAAAGTCTTCGTGGCCCATTAGACCAAACTCTTGAGTCGAAGCGGTACAAGGCCTTGTAAGCGATTGCAAATAAAGATGTTAATTTTTGCCTTGAGTGGGATGGAGGCCCATGGCAGATTTTGAGCCAACTGGTGTGTCGAAGTGATGGCGCTGGCTGCTGCGATATGAGGTGTGGTCAAGAACCCTGGTTGGCTTTGCAATCATAATGTCCGGATTTAAAGTCCTGGCACCACCAATCACTCACTGTGTGTCTTTGGCAAGTTGCTTAGACTCCTGTTTTCTCAGCATTTGTTTCGAAAACTGTTAAACCTAAGGAAAGCAAAAGAAAAATACAATAAGCACTCGTATTTTTCACTGAGACTGACCAACTATAAATATATTTTTATTTGCTTTATTAACTCTAAGTACATATTCTCTCTTTTGTTATTAACCTTTTAAGAGTAATTTTGACATAGTGATCTTTCATTTGTAATGATTTTGTCATGTATCTCCAAGAATAAAAATAATCTCCTACATGGACAAAGTCAGTTATCAAATTCAGAACATTTTATATGGATGTAATCATCCATCCATATAAAAATCTCAATTTAAATATAATCAATTTTACTCACAAATGCCCTTAACAACAATTTTCTTTTTCTGGTGTGGGAACCAACACAGGATATTAGATTGGATGTTATGTTTTTTAGTTTTTCTGTCTCCTTAGTCTTTTGATCTAGAACTGAGTTTCTTGACCTCAGCCGTTTTTTTTTTTTCATCTTTCATGTTATTTTTGAAAAGTCTGTATAGTTGTATAATGTCATCCATTTTGGATTAAGTTTTTAATAATTTGATTCTGGTCATGCATTACTGGCAAAAATATAACATAAGTGATACTGGGTACTGCTCAGATCAATATACTGGGAGGCACTTGATGCTAATTTGTTTCATGTTTGGGGTTGGTAATTTGGGTCACTTGGCTAAGGTAGTGTCTTGTAAATTTCTCCACTATCAGGGTATCCAGTTTCCTTTGTAATTAACAATTTATCCATGGAGAAAACTATGTAGATATCCTTTCCCCATAAAACTTTTACCCATTGGTTCCCACCCATTAACAACTATCATCTGAATACATTATTGTTATAGGGTTTGCAAAGTGGTGATTTTCTAACAATATCATAGCTTTTATATTTATTAATTGGCATTCTAAACCAATGAATAGCTTTCTCTTTGCTGCATATATATACTATATCTGTCTGTCTGTCTGTAAGTATGTATGTACCTATATATCTAATTATCGATTACTTGTAATTTGCCCAGCCCTGGATCAGTCATTTCTCCCTTAAGCCCTGGTATATGTTAGTGGGGACTTATACTGTTAAAGTAATAATTTTTTTTATTTATTAAATTGGCTAGCAATACAATAATACTTTCAGAGTTACTTAGAGGATTAAATGAGAAAATCTGTGTAAGAGATGTTTTGTATTACCTGACACATTGTATGTGCTCAGTAAATTATTTTTTTCCAACTATTTCCAGGACAGAGATAAATTATCAAAATCATGCATGGAAGGAGACTTTAGGGCAAATATTGGGAATAACAGTAGATGACTTGAGAAAATGCGAATTATAATGTCCTCCGAGGGAAAGCAAAAAGTTAACAGATTTTCATAACAGGTCCATAATAAATATCTACTTTGCATCTTGATGCATAGATAGAAACAGCTATTACATGTGGCATTTTAGCATAAACAGTTACCAATCTTGTGCTTAAGTCTTTATGCAAATAACATAGAAAATAAGTCATACTCTCAAGTAAATGAATTCTTAGTTTTGATGATGTGGGAAGAGATTTTACCTAAGGCTTTAAATCCTAAAGCATTTCATGTAAAATCATTTGCAAAAATTTCTTTAAGAAGGGAGCTTTATGTTGAAAGAGATTGGTTCCATTTATACCCATGTATAGAATCAAGTATTATGAAAACATAATACTATAGTCATACAGTGCAGAGTGTATTGCTCTGCCATTACTGATTTTCCTCACCACGAACAATCACACTGTGCTTAGAGGGTTGGTCTTCATGTGTGTGAACATTTTCTTAAAATTGCCTTTAATTTTTCCTTATACAGGTAATAGATAATTCTTATAGATGCATTAGAAAAATACAAATAATATAAAAAAACCTCGTCATCCCATTACCTAAAGGTAACTGTAGTTAACATTTTAGTCACTATTTTATATTTTTGTGTAATATGTATTTGTGTGTATGTATATTGCTTACATTTAATAGGTATCTACGATTCAGCAATATTGCATGTAGCTGCCTTTTCACTGACAACATGTCAAAAGCATTGTTTCATGTCAAATATCCTATAATTTCATTTTTATGGAATCCAAACAGTAGTTAAGTGGTTGTATCAAGATTTCTTTAACCAGCACTCTGTGCTGAGCAATGTATTCATTATTCCCTACAAAAAACATACCGCTTTGCAGTTTAATGAATTATAATTCTCTTTTGTCTCTTAAAGCACATATGGAGCTGCTTGGAGACCTGAGACATATCTTGCTTATTTAAGTATTCCTGGCACCCAGTAGTATGTCTGGACCCATTTGGAACTCTTAAATATTTTTTATTTTTATTTTTAAATATTTTTTATTTATATCTTTTATATCATTGTGTATTACCTATAAAATTCCCATCACGAGTTCACCTGTGAACCTTCAATACAGTCCCTTGTGCTCGTCTCTCTTCTGTTTTGATCCCTTTTCCTCCCCCTCTCTCGCAGAATGTCTCTTATTTCTGGTTGCCTGCTAGTTTTTTTTTTTTTTGTAATTATTTTTTTTTAATAAATTTTATTGTTATATTCCCCATACAATTGCAGCCCCCCCATTCTGACCCCAATCCCTCCCCTCCCACCCCCGCCCCCCTAAAAGTGTCTCTGGTTCATAGTTTTTTGTTGTTTTTGATTTTCACTTTCTTATAGTTATTCATTTTCCTGGTCCCTTATTTAAGTTTTCTAGATTCCTGCTATGAGTGAGACCATCCGGTATTTTTCTTTTTCTTTTTGGCTTATTTCGCTGAGCATGATCCCTTCCAGCGCCATCCATGTTGCTGCAAATTGCATGTGTTTATCTTTTTTGAATGCTGAGTAATATTCCATGGTATATATGTACCACATCTTCTTGATCCAGTCATCTATTTTTGGGCATTTGGGTTGTTTCCAAAGCTTAGCTATTGTAAACAGTGCTGCTATAAACATAGGGGTGCAGGTGTTCTTTGGAATTGATGTTTCTGTGTCCTTTGGGTAAATACCTAGGAGTGGAATTGCTGGATCATATGGAAGCTCTATGTTTAGTAGGTCCAGAAATCTCCATACAGCTTTCCACAGTGGTTGGACCAGTTTGCACTCCCACCAACAGTGCAGAAGAGTTCCTTTTTCTCCACACCCTCGCCAACATTTGTTGTTGCTAGTTTTTTTAATATGTGCCATTCTCACTGGTGTAAGATGGTATCTCATGGTAGTTTTGATTTGCATTTCCCTGATGACAAGTGATGTTGAACATTTTTTCATATGCCTGTTGGCCATTTGCATTTCCTCTTCAGAGAAGTTTCTTTTAAGCTCTTCTGCCCATTTTTTGACTGGATTATTTTCTTTGTTGTTGTTGAGTCTCATCAGCTCTTTGCAGATTTTTGTGATCAGTCCTTTATCATTAGTGTTGGGTGCAAAAATGTTCTCCCAGTTGGTGGGGTTTCTCTTTGTTTTTGTTATTGTCTCTTTTGCTGTGCAAAAGCTCTTTAATTTGATGTAGTCCCAGCTGTTTATCTTTGCCTTCACTATCACTGCTTTGGGTGATGTGTCTGTAAAGATGTCTTTGATGTGCAAATCACGTAGTGTTTCGCCTATATTTCCTTCTATATATTTTATGGTTTCAGGTCTTATGTCTAGTTCTTTAATCCATTTTGAGTTGATTTTTGTGTATGGTGTGAGGTGGTGGTCAAGCTTCATTCTTTTGCATGTAGCGACCCAGTTTTCCCAGCACCATTTATTGAACAAACTTTCTTTGCTCCAATGCATAGTCTTTGCTCCTTTGTCAAAGATTAGTTGACCATAAATCTGTGGGTTTATTTCTGGATTTTCTATTCGATTCCATTGGTCTGTATGTCTGTTCTTGTTCCAATACCATGCAGTTTTGATGATTATGGCTTTGTAGTATAGTTTGAAGTCTGGGAGTCTGATGCCTCCATTCCCTTCTTTTTTTTTCAGGAGAGCTTTGGCTATTCGGGGTTTTTTGTGATTCCATATGAATTTCATCAATAATTGTTCTATTTCTTTGAAGAATGACATTGAAATTTTGATTGGAATAGCATTGAATCTGTATATTTCTTTTGGTAGGATGGCCATTTTAATAATGTTTATTCTTCCAATCCATGAGCAGGGGATGTCTCTCCATTTCTTTGTGTCTTCTTCTATTTCTTTTAACAGTGTTTTATAGTTTTCTTTGTATAGGTCCTTTACCTCTTTTGTTAGATTTATTCCCAAATATTTGATTTTTTTTGTTTCAGTAACATTTTTTTTTTTGTAATTATTATTGGTATTTTTCCCTGATCCATTATTTGGTCCCCATGTATTCTTCTTATAAGTGAAACAATTCAGTATTTTTCTTTTTCCTTCTGACTTATTTCATTGAGCATGATGCCTTCTAGCTCCATCCATGGTGCTATGAATGGCATGAGTTTATCTTTTTTGATTGCTGAATAATATTCCATTATGTATGTAACCACATTTTGATCCAGCCATCTATTTTTGGGCATTTGGATTGTTTCCATACTTACCTATTATGAATATTTTTAAAAGGCATGCATAATCTATAAGTATCCAAAGTTCATTCTTATATTTAGAATTTTATGATGGGGTGCTTGGTAAGACAATCTAAAAATAATTCTAGCAAAAGAAACTGAAAATGGCTTCTTCAAGGTGAACAAGAGCATAGCCTGGGAACAGGGTGATTCTGTGAATTTTTTTGAACCTCTAAGTGACATTTCTGGTAACTGAGTTGCCCTTCCAGTAAGCACTATTCTGTTCTTATAGCCTAGATTTTTTTTTGTTGTTGTGTTTTGTTCATTCACTTGTTTTATCTACCATGTATGAGTGAAGTCATACAGTGTTTGTCTTTCTCCATCTGACTTACTTCACTTAGCATGACACCCTTTAGGTCTACCTGTGTTGTTGCAAATGGCAGGTTTCATTATTTTTAATAGCTGAGTAGTATTCCATTGTGCATATATACCACATTTTCTTTATCCATTCCTCTGTCAGTGGATGCTTAGGTTGTTTTCAACTCTTGATCATTACATATAATGCTGCAATGAGTATGGGGGTGCATTTATCTCTTTTGATTTGTGTTTTGGTACTCTTCAGATACAGAGCAGTGGAATAGCTAGATATTATGGTATTTTATTTCTTCATTTTTAGAAGTATCTCTTATTTTTTTCCCTATTGGCTGGAACAATTTACATTGCCAAGAAAGTAGCAGCTTTAATAAGCTAGGACCTACTTTTAAGGCTCATGTTTGATAGCAGCGATATGAGTAGCTTTCCACACCTGCCTGCCAGATTCTTAAAGTTTGTATAGAGACCTTAACTGGGTTCAGTCACCTATACAGTCCAGATGGTATCAACACCACATTACGATGTCAAGGCTGTGACCTTGGGGCAACTTCTGTCACAAGAAGGTCAAGCAGAATGCACATTCCCAGGCTAGGAGAAGGAATAAGGAGCCTGAAATCGCCATGGTCCAGCTCTCAGGTCAACTGAGTATCACATTCTCCCAGTGACCTCCTCCAACTTGAGCACATTTGAAAGCTTTACTTACTAATACTGTATTGGTTACAGCAAGGTCCAATAGGAGAATCTAACTGTTCCTGTTGGAGGAACTTCAATATCACATATCAAAGCTTGTGAACAGAGGTTGGGGTGAAAAATGGAGCCAATAAATGAGTCGGTCACCCTAATGATTAAAGTGACACTGAGCTTTTTGTTATTTCCATTCTCACTGAAGTTTCTCTCTTCGGAACTCATGGAGGAGTAAATTTATCTTAAGATTTAGTAGAATTTGTTTTTACATTGTTTATATTAATCTCAGCAACTTAACATTGAGATCATACCTTATGTTTTCTAATGTTTTGTGCATGTCCTATAATTATGGTGAGTATATGTGTGTATATTCGACGCCAGTAAAAACCTGAGGAATGTATTTGTCAAAGTCACATAAGAAACATTTCTGGGAGAAAAGTAAATCTTGTAATTGTTAAGATCTCAGGATCTAAGATTCTCAGTAAAAGTAGGCTATAAGTGTACAACACCTTCTTAAAGAATTTGGCATAAACTAGACTGCCTAGGCCTTTTTCAAATAAATACAAATTGGAAAGCAGAAGGAGTTATATGTTTCTGGGCTGCCTACTGCTGTAATATTAACTATTTCTAGTGTAATGGCAGCCTGTCTCCTCTATAATCAAAGGAAAATGTACAGATTGACAATTCTTCCAACTATTCAAATGTCTCTTAAAAGTAAAATTGGTGGTAAGTAACAAGCATTTTGCATGTGCTGGTTATTTTGACCTGATGGATTTGCAAATTTCTTAGAGGTATTGAAAATAAAAACTGCAGCTTATTTTTAAGTACAAATTTTGTGTGCAGCAAATGAAGTCACATTTTTTATTCATTTATTTGTTGATGCTGTTAGAAAACCACTTTGCAGCAAGTGTGAGGGAGAATACTTATTAGACTAATAACAGCAGAATCATAGAAATGAGGCATATAGTCAAATCTGCCTCTGTAAAATAATGTGGAGTTACTGAAGGTTAAGAATCTGTAAAGATCGATGGATGCCAAGAGCTAAAAATAGATAAACAACATGGAGGGAAAAAAGTGAAAAGAAAAAAAAAATAACCAAGAAAACACTTACAGTGTTTATGAAGGTTCTTTTGTCTTTGCACCCTATTGAAAATTCCTAAAATTTCATTGAGCCATTTAGAAATTGCTCCAAATATACTGTGTTTATTATGCACAATGTCTAAACTTCTGTGAGTGTCTTGGTTTTCTACTTTAACAGTCACAGTCACACACACATGCACACACGCACTCATATGCCTTTGAATTATGTGATGAAACACATCAGCAAATTATAACTAATTCAGTAAAATATGCTAATGTGAGTAGTAAAAAAAGAAGATGGATGCAGTGGGTAAAGCTGATTCTTAAGTATAATGATTCCTATATCCAAATGGAAAATAAGTAACTTTCGTTATTGAAACTATAATTCGGGAGATGATGCATCCTGCTTTTTTTTTTTTTAAGAAAAAAGATTTATTTGTGTATGCATATAAAGACTGGGGTGTAGAGGTGGGGGGGTGAGAGGATTCATCAGAGACAGAGTGGGGAGCAGAACAGACAGATCAACTGAAATATACTGCTGAGGGGAGCAGGGACGGGGAAGGAGAGGTCTGCTCTGCCATGTGGGTTAGTTCCCTGGCTGGGGATTGAACTCAGGCCACAGTGGCTGATGATAGCTTCATAGTGCTGAGACTTTAACACCTGCGTCACCAGGGAGGCCCCACATCCTGCTTTTTTTTTTGACAGAAATCAGATATTTCAATGGAAGTATTCCCCTAGTTTTCCCTTAGCTTTTAATGGAACATGTTTGCTTTTTATTAAGGCTTTTATTCAGTGTGAAACAGGAAGACAGTGGCATAACACTAGGAAGTTTTTTTTTTTGTTTTTTTTTTTTTTGGCTCCAGACCTCTCCATGTTTTACCCATCTTGTCCCCCTAAATCCCAGTGCAATGCCACAATTCTTATTTTGTGTTCTGAAAAATGAGATGAAAATGACACAAAAAAAGCTGTGCTTTTTGTCTGTCTAGGCCTTTAGTAGTAATAACATTGTCATCCCAGCCTGTAATTCACAACCCACTTTGAATGTTGATAATGGTAAAACATATTATTTTTGCACTAATTTACTTTGCTCCCATTACCTTTACAATTCTGGAATTACTTTCATATATAGTATTCAAGGTTAAACCATTTCAGTCTGACCTCTGATAGTCATAAACTTGGATGAGGACTGGGGTCTAAATGGCACTCTCTGTTAGTCAGCTTGGGCTGCTGTGTCCGACTATCACACACTATCCCACACACGTGTATTTCCTCATTCTGGAGTCCAGATGTCAGCGATTAAGGTGTTGACAGGATTGACTCATTGTGAGGCCTCTCTCTCCCCTTGGTTTCTAGCTGACTGTCTTCTCACTGCATCTTCACTTGTTTTTCTGTGCTTGTCGGTGTCCTAATCTTTGACGCCAGACATAGTAGCCATATGACCTCAGTCTCCTCTTTAAGGACTCTCTTTCTGAATACAGTTCCACTCTGAGGTATTGGGATTTAGAACTTCAACATAGGAATTTTGGAGGTGGGATAGAGTTCAGCCCACAGCACACAACTTGAACCAATACGGTGCAAGAATATTTGGACTGCTTTATCTGTGGAGAAAAAAGTCTGTTTCAAGTCAATTTTTCTGCATCATGTTGACATAAATATTTGTGGTTCAACAGCTGGTTGGCCAACCAGAAGTGCCTCTAAGATTTAAAGAAAATATTTTAGATATTTCAGCACATTCATTAGGAAATCCGACCTGATTGGACAGACTGCCTGGATTTCAAATCTACACCCACATCGTGGAAGTCAGGAAAGGGGTTTTGCCCTTTCCACCCTGTCCCATTCAAGTAAGACTGAATTATTTGGGAGAAAAGAAAGATGATGAGTAGAAGAATCAAGGAGAAAAACTCTAGATTCTCTTCCTAAAACTGTTCTGGGTTTTCACCTTAAGTATCATATATTTATTTATTTATTTTTCAGTGAGCTGTTGTCACAGTGGGAGTGGCTGCGGTAATACGTCATCCCATAATGTCTATTCTAGGCGCATTGCCGCCATGTCTGGGATGTTGCATTTCCTTTCTCCCTCCCTGTCTCGCCTCCTCTTCTTCCCTTCCTCCCCCCTCCCTCTCCTCCTGTCTCTTTCCCTTGACTCTATATAATTTCCTAATTCACGCATCCAAGAAGGCAGGGTCAGCCTCAAGTAAACTGATTGCTAATGCAATTCATTTACCAATCATCTCTCCGTGATCACTCTGAGTCATCTGATGAGGACAATGAAGTTAATGAGGACACGGAAATGAACAGAAGCAGGGAAGGATGATGATAAAGAACCAAGTGCAGAGCAGAGATGTGTGCAGAAGGAGGGCAGGCTGTGACCTCAGCCAGGGGCTCCCTGGAGCCCAGGAGTGAGGGGGCCAGGAAAGGCTTCTCCCTTGTGACCCCTGGTGCATTAGGATGCAGCTGGTCACATCGCCCAATTGGATTTCCTGACAAAATCTCGGTGGAAGCAAGAATGTTATTCTGAAGATAATATGTGTATAGGAATGATTATATGGCTTTGGTATGTTATTTCCTTGCTGTAAAGAAGAATATATTATTTATTTATAGAAGCAGCACACGCCTCTCACAGTTTCCACAGGTATGAGGGATAATTTACAAACAAAATGTTACAATCTACCAATGTAGAAAGCCTCGAGGTTGTAATGAGGAAGATGGTAGATGGTCTTTTTTTTTCTTTTTTTCTTTTTCACAGAATGAAAAGTGCCCGCTTGCTATCAGGGGATGGTTGTGGAGTTGTTTAGAGGTCTCCTTGCTCAGTAACTTGGTCCAGGGCTATTAAGAAGGAATTATAGAAAGCACATGTGTTTTTCTGCTTAATGGCCAGAGTTATTTTCATACCTTCCTGAATTTTGTCTTCAGGCAAGCCAGGGACACTTGGAAATCATTTTTAGTTGTTAACAATTTTGTTGCTGATGGGAATTGTAAGGAGGATTTATTTTAATCATTTTAGGACTCATTAAAGGGACTGCTAATTGCTAGGAGCCCAGAGTATTAATTACTCCAGGTGAGTTCACTAGCAGGCCCATGTGGAAGTGGGATTTTATCTGTCAGGTGCTAACAAACCCAACCCGGTGTTCCAATGACATGGGTGTCATAGGAGCCCGGGATGCCTGCTGGGTCAGAACACAAAGCCTGGTGATTGATCAATACTTAAAACACCTCTCATGGGCCTGAATGTTCTCTAGGAAAAGAAAACACACCAAAGCAGGAAGGTCCTGGGTTTGGCTTGGCCAGTTATTCACTCCATGGTCCTGGGCAAATTACTTCACTTTCTCTGCTGCAGAGAATAGCAGCTCCCCACCTAGCATAGCCCTTGAGGGTCAGAAACACGATGCTGTCACTCCTACCACACAGTCTGATCCAGAGTGAGTCCTCAGTAAATTGTAACTATAACTACTATTGTCTTGTTGATTTTGAGGCATAAAATCTGTATCTGCTCCTTACACATGTTAGAAAGAGAAATCCAAACTTAAAGAATATTGAGAAGAGCATTAACATAGGCCTACAATTTTGATAGCATGTATTATAAAAAATGGATCTGCAATTTGGAAAATAGAATTTGCAATTGTCGCTGCAGAGAAAAATTTGTGATGTTCTAATTCTCTCCAGTTCCTTTAACTATCTAGACAGCAACTCAGGATGGTTAGACTTTTTTGTTTAGTTTTGTTTTGCTTGTACCTTTCCTACTCAAATATACTGTCCCTATCTAAATAAAGGTTTTTGGTATTTTCTTCGGTTATTTTTAAAATGAAAAGTGTGTATGATCAGATCGAGCCTTTTTTTCTTTTATCCAATCTAACCATTTCCTAAAATTAAATATCTGTAACCTTTCCATTGAATAAGCTGGGTTCATGGGGTGTAATTATAAAGCAACTTTATTTTTGTCTCCCAATATCTCTTTAAATTTATTCTGCAGAGCTGGTTGTTTTGTAGGACTTTGTTGAAATTTGAGAGAAGTTCCATGATCTTGATGGTTACTTTTAGGTAATAAAACAAATTTCACTCAGTAATTTATTTCTTCTGTCAAAATATTTCATCTGAGGGTAAAGCTTCTCTCTTCTAATCTTCTTGCCTCAGGCTGCTTGCCAGTGGGTGGGAACTCTGGTTGACTTTTTCTTTCTTCTTCCTCCTGCACAAAGAGATTTCAGGCCACTGTAGGTTGAGAGCTGGGGGAGGCCGGAGGGTGGAGAGGCCAGGCATGCTCTTGCTTGCCTGCCAGCGCTTGGCGGCGAGCATCAGTGCTCTCTCCATATAGCGGGTGCAGAAGCTGAGGCTCTCGCTGGTGCCTTTGTGAGTTCATCAGAGACCTTGGCCCTTTGTCTCTCTTCATCTCAATGCTGGGACCTTTCACTCTCACTTTTAGTTCCTTTGATGGGCAAATGCGTCTCATTGCTGGCTGGTGAATACCTTCCTTAGCACCTTGTCCTCTGATGGCACCTTCAGCTTGTCCCTCCTCTGGATTCTCTTGGACAAGAGATCCCTTATTCAAGGGATATACAAGACCCCCTAGGAAGCGATCTCTTTTTCACTCCTATTTTAAAGCAGCGCAGTGGCCAGATTCTGCACACTTATGTTACTGAGGGATCAGCCTCACGCTTACCTGGTGCTTCTCAACCTGCGTGAGAAATTATGAAACTTCTCAGTTGATCTGATTATATGCCTTTCCTTAGGTTTGGGAAAAGCAGTCACAATATACAATTTTTCCAAAATTCCTCTTCTAATACTCAACTACTTTCAGTCTTTTTATATCCTCAATTTGGATGTCGGGTTAAGAGTAAAATAACAGGTTATTTTTCTTTGACTCTTAACTAAGGGATAACATTCTATTATTCTGGAAAATACCATTATTATGTTAGTGTATCACAAGACAAGATGCTTTATTCTAAACCCTTTTATAACGGCACCTCTCCCATTCTTTATTCTCTTCATATTATCTTTAGATATATATTTATAGATTATAAGGTATATAGAATATAAAATTAATAGTTTATACATCAAGACATATGTCTATTTATATAATAAAATATATACATGATATAATAAAACACATATGCACATAATAAAAATTTACCCTCTTAGCCTTTTTTTGTGCATTTTATTTTATTTTATTTTTTAAATATTTATTTATTTATATAAGCACTGGGTATAGTCAGCAGCGTGGAAGGGTGAGAGAATTCACCAGAGCGGACAACAGAACAAGCAGACTGACGAAATACACTGCTGAGGGGAGCAGCGGATGCGGCAGGAGAGGTCTGTCACACCATGTGGGACCCTCGCTGGCGGCCGGGGATCGAACCGACGCTGCAGAGGCTGTGGGCATCTTCACCGCCCAGCACTCAACCGCTGTGCCACCAGGGGAGGCCCCCTCTTAGCCTTTTTTAAGTGTGCAGTTCAGTGGTGTTGATTCACATTGCAGTGAAACATAGCCCACATCTCAGATATCTCATTGTGTATTGAAAAAAAATCCAGGCTTTTCTGTGATTAAGTTTTTTTACAGCATTTTTATTGTGATATTGGTTGTGATGGGCTTCCTCAGGCTTCCTCATAAAAGGGCAGTGGGTATCAGGGTAAACATGGCCAATAAGGAGATGCACTCTCATGGAAATTCAATTCAGGAGCTGTAACCATGCCAAGCCTGGGGAGAGTGTTGCTAGAAGGAGAGGCAGGAGCAGAAACAGCTCTGAAAATCTCGACTTCATGAATCATTACTTCATACATTGTAATTTTGGTTTTCTCATCATTTCTGGTTCATAATAATTTGTATTTTCTGCCGTTGGCTCTACCAGACTGTTCTTAAGTCTACCTCATCCAAACACAGAACAATTGCTTAATCTCTCGGCATTGGTATTTCCCATTGGAGATTCTCAAGAGGAAATTGCATCATTTTATCTTTCCATATTATGTGGACATTGTCAGCCAAAGGGTGGGCTGCCCTTGGGTCCAATGTGGCCACATAAGCAAAAGGTGCTTTCTAAGAAGGAGCCCTGTGTACAGCGGGCAACGTGCTTCATTTTACCCACTTGATGAAAATATTTTGTATATATACTTAAGCAAGAATAACTATTTCTGTCTATATTCATTTTTTGTAGTCTTTGGCAAAGAATAGGAACTCTGATTCGAGAGGGTTACTCTAAGTGTCTTGGAGAACAAAGAATTGAAAAAGGGCTTTTGAGTTTTCAATTGTGGTGGAATTTTTTGAGGGAGGAGCTTTTTACTGGTCTGAGTTCCCCCAGGCAGTCCCTGAGACAAGGATGCTGTTGCGAAGAGTTTATTTGTGAGCTGCTAACAGGGAAAGTGCCAAGGAGACAGGGCAAGGAAGGCAGCCCAGCTGATGAAATGTGCATATTAAGTGTTTACCACCATGGCTTATTTCACCAGTGAATTCTGGGAAATATATAACCCATCTCAAAGGAGGGCCCAGGAAGCAAGATATTTGTCTACCAACTCCCTGTTTATCATTGGATGATGAGGGCTTATTCTGGGCCATTGCCCCTGTGGAACTTCTGGCTCCATGCCCAGTAAAAAGCCCTTAAGCCAGGAGTCACTGGGGTTTGCATTTTAAGGGCAGGAGCAAAGTAGGTGTGGGCAGGGCGCTCCAAGGCTTCTCACTCCAGGACTGCTCCAAGCAGTCACGCCAACGCTTCTCACTTTCTCCTCTCCAGAATGAAAACTGATTTTACTCAGGGTGTCATCTCTTAGGGATGGTGGCCTTACCTAAAACTCATGGGTAATCTGAACTATTCTTAGCCGTTCGTGGAGATTTCATTCCTTGTGGCTGTTTTTTGGTGAGTGTGGACGCGTGATACAACATGGCATGAGATGTGAGATGTGGTCTGCTGGAGGGAAAGGTTTTTTCATTCTTGCCAAGGGGCTCATAGGAAAGGCAATATTATATTTTGTACCAAGCATGTCATGCATGTGTCACTTGGAAATGTGAGACCCATCTTGGTACCATGAGCCCTGAATTAATCAACCCTAAAGATGTCCTCCCTTGGGATTTCTCGTTTTGAGAGAGGACAACTTTTTCTGACCTCCTAAATCATGGATAGTAAGGTTTTTGTTACCTTGTTTAGTAAGGAAATTGTTACCTTCAGTCAAAGACACCTGAATTGTACAAGGATAAGGTACAAGATGAGAAAATTCATTTATTTATTTTTTAAAAGATTGATTTATTTGTTTATACAAGCACTGGGTACAATCAGAAGCGCAGGAGGGTGAGAGAATTCACCAGAGCCAGAGTGGGGAACAGAACAGGTAGACCGAGGGGAGCAGAGAACGTAGCAGGAGAGCTCTGCGTGCCGTGTGGGACCCTCGCCTGGGGCCGGGGATTGAACCGGCGCTGCAGAGGCTGCGGGCAGCTTCGCAGCCCAGAGCTCAACCGCTGCGCCACCAGAGGAGGCCCGAAAGTTCATCTATTGAAGCTTACCAAAAAAAAAAAGTTACTAAGAAATTAAAGGGTAATGTCAGTATGTTGTAACTTTTCTGACTCCTTTTGTACAACTTCTTTACCCCTCTTATAGTACAAACAACATTCAGTGGGTTTTACTGATATTTGATCATGAGTTCTAGAACAATAGTTTTTTCAGTATCAACCTTCAATTGCATGTCTATTCAGTATACTAGAATCAAATACAAAGTATGCATAGAACACTCTCCATTCTGAAGTGCAGTGGTTGTCCTGAAGAAAAGCACATGTGCCATTAGTTGAGCTGCCAGCTGACCTAACCACTTACCCCCCCTGGAAAACTCTTCTTACTTGAAAGAAAGACTGTCAGAAAAAAATGATGGCTGCCCAGTCTAGGGTGTTAGCCACTCAAAAGAGTGGCTGAAATGAACCTGTTACTTCAAGAATAATGATTGACAATATCGGTTGCCAATGATAAAAAATTGCATTTTCAAGTGAAATTTTGAATTTTGGTAAACATTTATCTACCAATGTGATAGCCTCCTAATGCTGAAGCACTTTTTGATGAGATTAGTGATGATATTAGCAAATGTAATTTTAAAATATATGTTGTAAAATATGTCACCATTTGGAACGTCTGCTTAACTCAGAGAAGCAAGCTTTTTCAAATGAGTGCTGCATGATGTTACAAAATAATGCATGGTAAAATATTCATTCAAAGTGTGAGATAGGCTAATGGATTTTAATGGAACAGGGTAAAAATTAACATGGTTTCAAGTTCCAATTGCTACTAAATTTTAAGAAACTACCTTTTGTTGAATTTTGATGTAGGGTCAAGGAATTATATTTACCGTTCTCTGAAAAGATTCTTAAAATATGCCTTGGTTTTCTAACCACATATGTGGGTGCGGCCAGATTTTCTTCATATACTTCAACTAAAATAGCATATCACATCAGATTGAATGCAGTAGCGGATATAAGCATCCAGCTGTCTTCTATTAAGCCAGGCGTTAAAGAGACTTGAATAAATGTAAAATAATGGCACTCTTTTCTCTAACACTTTTTGTTTTAAAAGATTACATATTTTCATTAAGATATGTAATTTATGTGAACATGTTATGGGCTTATGATTTTTAAATGAATAAATAAAAAAATTCATTTTAATTTTGAACACAGCAAATATTAGTAAATATGACCTGCAGATCCTCAGTTATATTTAAGAGTTTACAGGGTCCTGTGACAGAAAAGTTAGAACCTATTTTTAGAGTGCACAAAGGAACAGGTTCAGAGCACTGAGGATAAACCAAGAGACCTGGTTTGGTAACTGACACAGACAGAAGTGGAGGGGATTAGAGTTAATGATCTTGAAATAAGAAATGATGGAGAGGTTAGGAGGTTAGGTAGGAGGCATAGTGGGAGAAATTTCTAGAAGCATGAGAGTTCTGGGCTTCATTTTGACCCTTGTAGATAAGGAATGTAGGTCACTGAAAGGGAAGAATAGATCTGGAGTGATATATTAATATTTCCTGCACTGTCATGGTTCTTGGTGTTTAATCAAACCACAGTAAAAAAAGGACTTTCTTCAGAAATGAGTACATTTGATGTTTTAAATTTGAGTGCAGACTTTTAAAAATGGTTACTGAGCTTTACTGGAAAACCAGGGGGCATATTGGGGTGTCAGTGTGAATGAATCTCAGATTGGGGGGGGAGAACACCTCTCAATATTACTAAACTTTAGTGAATGTTTCAGCCACATTTTGGCTGTCTGGATTATACTTAAAAACTGAGTGACGAGGGACCCTCAGAATGAAGACTGAAAAATCCTAAGACTTCTGGATTCAGAATCCGCAGTATCCAGCCTGTTTTGATACTGTACCAATTTTATTGTAGAATGCATCATCCTTGCTCCTTAGATGACAAGTCTTCCCTATTTGACATTTAAGCTTCAAAATGTAGGCTACTCCTCGGAAGAAATCTTGTTAATTATTTGCCAGCAGAAAAAGAATGATGGGTTAAAGTAAATACATGCTGTCAAGCTGTCAATAATTATTTAATGCCACTATGTACAAGGAATGATCCGTGTCAAACTGCTCGGAATGAATTAGACAAAGACGGAAACTGCATTTGCAAAGTCTCTCGAGTAGTCACATTACATGTATAATTATAATGTGTAATATAATATAATAATATATATTTGAGACAGGGAGGTGGGTAAAACCACTACCAAAAACAAAATTCCAAACAAAAACAAAAATGTATTTGAATCAACTGTGAGCAAAGATTCATATTCTAAAACCAGTTGGGAAACTGATGAAAGTTATTACCGTACTGGAAGGGAAGTAGGGAGGTTGACAGAGGAGTTAACATTTTTGGATGACTCCCCCGTTCCAGAACTTCTATATCCTCGATGACTTCTGAAGTATTTTTGTGCCTTGCATTTTACAGATGAAGCAACCAAGACTCAAGAAAGTTTAGGTAAATTCCCCAAGATCAAAGATCTAGAAGATTGCACAAATGAGTTTCAAGGCCAGATAGCTTTGCCAGTAAAGGCCATTCTTTTTATGATTCTTTGGGAACACCAGCTCAGGTCCAGTGGAGAGCAGGCCCACGAACTGTAGTGGAATACAAGAGGTGAGCGTATTGCTGCAACTCTTGTTTCTGTTTTATGTCATCTAGTTTATTTTTTTTAAGTGTAGGTCTTCTTTTTTATTGTTCCTTGAAATAGCTGATGAGTAAGGAAGTATTCCTCAGGAAAACGAACAGAGCTTTCAAGGATTTTAGAGGAAGACCTGACAAATCAACAATATGGATGCTATTTGCACCTCTGTCCATTGCTCAGATCTGTTACCCAGGTATGGTACTAGGTCAGAAACCCTCACTTTTGCTGCCAAAAAGTAGAGGAAATAATATCAATTCTCTATGCTTTCCATTTCTAATAGTTAGGCAAAACAGTCATTTATAGGATACGTAGCTCTACAGAAATAAAGGGTCCTCTTCAGTGACTTGGAGCTCTGGGGAAGGAGGCACATATACCTAACTTTTCACAGCTTAATAGTTGTCATGATTATCATTCTTTAAAGTATTCTGAGAGTAGGTCAAAATTCTTAACTGGTTACCTAATTTGGTGTCATTATTTCAGCAAATAATATTCCGTTATCAAAATTACCCACTCCTCTTGACTTTATCTACTATTTTGTTTTTTTCTGTCCTTTGAAAGTGCCCCCGGTGACCTTAATTAGGTTTTACCATTCCAAACGAAATAGGGGCATGACTTACATAAGTTAGATAACTTCTTTTACTCTGTTTCCTTCTCTGAAAACTAGGAATAAAGTTTCTCTCTCCTACAATTGTCAGAATCAAGAAGGTAGTACTTTTGAAGCCATTTCCAGTGCTGGACTTAATGAATGCCAGCCATTATTGTTATTGTTATTATTCATACTGAAGTATGTTATAAAGCAAATCCAATATTTTAAGCTAGCTAATGTTTTATTTTGCTTAAGTGTTTATTCTTTTTTTTCCAAATAGAAAGTCCTTTAAGTTTAAAACAGTAGGTTTGAGTCTAATACTTAAATTTTACTTGTATAAAGACCCTTATGATAAAATGGATAGTCAACCTAATAAGTTTCTTTTTCAATCAAATGATTTTTTAAAGAAAAATACATACCATATTTTCCAAAAAGAATTTGAAGAGGTTTATTAATAAAGGCTTGTTAAAAATAAGGCTTAATAATAGGAATAAAAATCAAAAGTCTGGCAAAGTGAACTGTCTAGAAAACATAATTCTCAAGGCACAGCTGACTCTTCCCATAGGTATTTGAATCTCTTTTCAACAGAATACTGGGAATGATTGTTTTGGTGAACTTGACAATGTTCCAAAAATACTCCCCGTTGTTCTGCTGCATTCTTTTGTCTATTCTAATTCTCACACTGCTCTGTTTTCCCTTGACTTTCATCATTTCTATTCAATCTAAACCTCATGGTGTCCTCAGTTTCTTCACAGAATGTTCTTTCTTGTTCAGAAAGGCAGTCTTGAGCATGAGTTCTTTTGACCTCTGCTTGGCTACATAAGAATGGACCTTGGGCCTGGAACACTTCCTTACCAAGAGATAAAGAGTCCTCACAGCCTGTGATGGACTTATCACCTTGTGTGGGAGTATCTTTCTGTGTTTCAGATTCAAGACATTCTTCTTTGTTCTGCTTGAGTGTGTGCGTCATGTGGCACCAGGCCAAGCCCACTCTTATATCTGGTCTTGTGGGACAGAGATGGGGTCTTTCTTCTGTGGTACAAGAAGGGTGCTTGCAGCCTAGGAGGGATCTGCTGGCCAGGGGAGACTGACACTCACTACTGAAACTGGTCTTGCTGTGTCTTCTCTACGTGAGTAAGGTGTTGTTTCACGCAGTGCCGGACTGTATTGTGTTTTCCTTGAATCCAATACCATGATGCAGTGGGCAGAAGGACTGCGATTTCTGCTCCTGAGAATAGACAGCAGATGCACTCACTCAGCACTTCTATCTTGCCCAAACTAAGTCCCTCAGAGGAACTGCTTTTCCTGTTTTCCCCAGTGCTTGCGATCTTTCCCTGTCACCTACTCACTCAGGGTTGGGTCTTGGATTTGGCTTCCTCAGTGGAGATTCTGGTCTTCATTGCTGTACTTTCGCTTTTTTTTATGTCTGTTCCTCTGGCACTCATGTCATGTAGCTGCTGTACCCAGTACTTTTTTGGTTGTTTTCCTTGGACTCATTGTACATGACATCATCCATTGAATTATTTGATATCTGGCTCACGGCATTATTTTCTACCCTGTTGTGGGTAAAGTTTATAAGGAAGACCTGTACCACAAACAGATTCTTCCTAGCTTGACCGCCTTTCTATTAATGAATTTCATTTCCATTCCACCCAGCAACCTATTCTCAGGAACTAGCCTGTTACCACTTAACAACTGTTTCTCCTTTGAAATCTTAAAAAGTTGCACATCTCGTTTTTTTTTCACCATACCCTATATTTCCTCCAGTTCTCTGCTTCCATTTTCCCATCTCTATTTTCTTTTACCTCATTGAGACCTCTGGTTTATTTTTATTATTTTTCTCCTTTTCTTTATGATCAGACTCCTTATCTACAGACCATCACTTCTTCCACCCTCTTGCTAAAAACCTTAGTCATCTTGTGCCATTTCCATTGTATGTGACCAAGAAGAAATGAACAAACTAAATGCCCAGTCACCCTTTCTGTATGTCTTTGGAGCTTTATATTTGGCCCACTGTGTTACTTCTAGAGTTTCATTCCCTTAGTTGGTGCAGTTCCAAATGTATGAGAGTATCCTTGACAGGCTGTCAATAGATTTTTTTTAAAGATTTATTTATGTAGGCATACAAGAACTGGGGCACAGGCCAGAGGTGTGGGGGGTGAGAGGATTCACCAGAGTGGGGAACAGAACAGGCAGATCGACTGAAATACACTGCTGAGGGGAGCAGTGAGCAAGACAGGAGAGGTCTGCTGCACCATGTGGGTAGCTCCCTGGCTGGCCCGAGATCTAACTAGCGCTGCAGTGGCTGGAAGTAGCTTGATAGTTCTCTCTTTAACCCCTGTGCTACCAGGGAGGCCCAAATAGTTTTTTTCTATTCATTTTTATCATTGTGTCCACTTCCACTTTGCTCAAACTTACTATTGCTCCATGTCTTCACTCACTTTGTATATAATTCTGCCTACTATTATGTATCTTGCAAGAAAAAATAGAGACCAATTTCTTCTGCTTCTGCAACCATATCTAGTGTGAAAACTTTTGGCCTCTTTCAATAGAAAGCATACTCTCTTGTTGCTGAAATTCTTTCCATGCATACTCTGGATCATAGTGCCTCCTGACTTCTTAGGATTCACATGTTCCAATTTTTGTCTCTTCTTTTATGTCCCACCCTATAAACTAAACAACCCCTACCCCAGGCCTGTTCTTGACAGTCTGCTCCCTTTCATACACTATACTCTTTCCTTCCTTCCATAACCAAGCTTCGTGATGCTGTTACTTATCTAATGGCTTCACTTCCTGTTATCCCATTAATTTCTCAACCCACTGAGACATCTCAGCTCTTTCTGAGAGTTGGTTCTGAGCTTCTAGGCAATGAAGACAGGACAGTGGAGACAGGGACGCTGTCTTCAATGACTATAAAAGAAAGTTCCCGTTTAACAAGAGGAAAAAAGTACTATTCCTAAATTTCAAAGGGAAGTGATTGATTTGAAACTTTATAATAGGGACACTGGTCAGTATTATAAGTATTATTTTATTGCCAATGAAGAACTATTCTGCACTTACCTCCATTGTTTCAAGTAGCAACTGGACAACACTGAGTGTAGATTGAGCTCTGGTGAGATTCCTCAAAACAACCAGTTTGTGCTTTTGAGAAGGAAGCTATGCATAGCTGCCGTGATCAGATCTGCATGTGGAAATGTGAATTCTGAAGACTGTACAGTCTAATACGTGCGTGTGTGTGTGTGTGTGTGCGTGCGTGTGTGTAAGTAAAATCTCTCCCTACGTTGGGTGAGGAACCAGCATACCAGCAGGAAGAAAAAAAAAAAACCAACCTCCACAAAACAACACATTTTGAATTTGTAAATTCAGAGTAGGTATTATCAGTTGCCTGCAGCTGAATGCCTAATAGCATTTACTCACAATTGTTTGTGTGTGTGTGTGTGTGTGTGTGTGTGTGTGTGTGAACAAAGGTAAAATAAGAATGTATTCGGGCCTCCCCAGTGGCGCAGCGGTTGAGCGCTGGGTTGCGAAGCTGCCTGCAGCCTCTGCGGCGCCGGTTCGATCCCCGGCTGCTCCCCGGCCACCAGAGGAGGGTCCCACATGGTGCGCAGACCTCTCCTGCTGCACGCTGCTCCCCTCAGCAGTGTACTTCGGTCCTTCTGCCTGCTCTGCTCCCCGCTCTGGCTCTGGTGAATTCTCTCACCCTCCTGCGCTTCTGACTGTACCCGGTGCTTGTATAAATAAATAATCTTTAAAAAAAAAAAGAATGTATTTAAGAAGCTTCAATATTTGTTTCTTTAAAAATGATGAGTAGTGTATGATTCATTATCTTTAAAAGCTTGAAGTTTTTTAATTATTTTTTAAATTATTTTTTTAGATTTATTTTATTTATATAAGAGCTGGGGTACAGGCCAGAGATGCACGGGAGGGTGAGAGGATTCACCAGAGACAGAGCAGGGAGCAGAACAGGTGGATCTACTGAAATACACTGCTGAGGGGAGCAATGGGCAAGACAAGAGAGGTCGCTGTGCCATGTGGGTTGCTCTGAGGCCGGTGGGGATTGAACCGGTGCTGCAGAGGCTGCGGACAGCTTCACAGTGCTGCGCTCTACTGCCTGCACCACCAGGGAGGCCCTAAAAGCTTGAAGTTTTAAATGTTGAAATTTGTAGATGGAGGTGGCAAAATATCCAGGAAGGAAAGTGGGCTGGAACTAGCCATGACCTGGTTCCAGAATATATTTTGGGGAAATGTACACAAGATGGAGACAGGGATCAGGAAACTAGTTGGTTAAGGTTCTATGAAAAATAGCTGTCAGAACACTGGAATACTCCATGGCTGCTTTCGTACCTCCTCATCTGCCATCAATTCAGTTCCTAATGTGAAATTTGCTTTGCCGAGTAAAATAAAGCTAAAGATGATGTCATGGAAAGTGCCTTACTAAGGCAGGTGAAAAATCTTCCTTCTCCAGGAGCTGTTTTACTGCTGGTACCAGGATGTCTGACGTGACACAGACTTCCTTGGGCAGAGCTGTGTGCCCATTGCTGAAATTTCCTTTCGATCTGTCATTTGAGTTTATGCTTCTTGGGTGCTGTAGTCTGTGTTGCACCTTAAGCACGCTGCCTTCCTCCTGTTTGGCCTGGGGCAGTAGTTCTCAATGCTGGCTGGACCTTATAATCCTTTGGGGACCTTTTAAATATATCAATTTAATCAATTAAACCCAAAACCCTGGGACTGGGCTCAGGCATTGGCAAGTTTCATAAACTCACCGGGTGATTATAATGTTGTGTAGCCAGAGTTGGAAACACTGGACTAGAGCCTTGCAGAGGTTCCTTATTTAACCGTTTCTTTTTAAAACTGCATTTCCCCAGGGTTGACTGAGTCACACCTCTTTGTAGTATGTTTCTGTGTTTATTTTCAGGAGACAGTCTGTTTCCGATTTCCACATTCTTAGCAATATCTCTTTGTAGCCTCAAAGAAGTCAGTAATAGACAAATGCTGTACTTTAAAATGATTTACTTTTGCCAAGTTAGGGCTTTTTATTGTTCTTTCTCAGTATGTGAATGTGCGGTGTTCCTCAACCTTGACTCTGTTTGTAATCACCTGGGGAGTTTAAAAAAAAAAAAATCAGTGCCTTGGCAGGGTTACATCCCCAGAAATTCCAGTGAAATTGTTCTGGGGTACAGCCTGAACATTGGAATTACAAGCAAAATCAAAAAAACCTCCCCAGGTGATACTATAATAAACTCTTAGTTGAGAAAAAAACACTTGTAAGTGTTTCCATGATATAAAAAAAGTGTTAGGTAAATAACATACCTAATCCATGGTCAAACTGGGGCTGAAAATCCAGCAATTCCCCTGGCAGTCAGTCAATCTTGGTTGTACGAGGAATTGCTGAGTATCAGAGAGTTTTTAAAAATACTGGTGCCCATGCCCTGATCCTAGCAATTCTGATGTAATTAATATAGGCTGAATTTTAGGACTCTCAAAACTAGTGATTCCGCTATGCAGAAAAGTTTGAGAACCACAATTTAGCCTGGCCTACCAAACATAACTGTTTAGTCAATTTCAATAGTTTAAATCCTGTTGTTGGGGCACAAAAGAAATCATCCCATACTCCTCTTGGTTCTTCTGGGACTGGGCAAGTAATCAAAACAGCATCAGATGGGTTAGTAAAGGAAAAACAATCAATGTAAGAAGATATGTATGCAGAATACACATGCTTGTAAATTCTAAAGAATAATGGAGCATGTTGTGGTTTTTGGAGTCTGTGGGTTTAGAGAGCAGGGTCCTTGGGTTCACTCTGGGAAAGGTTACACCAGAGCTCCTGTTTCAGGGACACGTGGTGAGTCCCAGGTGAGTTTCTCCATGAGACAGAGACGGGAGTTATGTTTAAAGGGCAGGTTTTTAGGGAAGGGATAAAACAGTTAAAGACACTTGCGTAGACACCAGCGGGCAGGAAGAGCTGCCCCAGAAGGGACAGGTTTGCTGATGGTTGCAGGTGGGTGACCTTGACAGGTCACGGGCAGGCAGGAAGCTGCTGCCCTGCAGAGGAGAGAGTTGGTGAAAGAGGTACCTGCATAGTCACAGTTGGGCGGTGGGATTGCTGCCCTGAGCCTGTGCAGACACTGAACTGATATAGTCTTCTTCTGTTTGGGAGGGGCTCACTCCTTATGAGTGGTCAATGGTAGCTAATTTTGGGTAACTATGTAGAATTTGAAGGGGACCAGAGATTCTACAATGGGCTCAATCTCCATATTTTTACCTTTGGAGGTGCCCTGGGATGCCTGCTTGGATGTTATGCTTTGTAATCTAGGCGTCTGTGCCTAAGGATCTTGGTTTCCATAGCTGTGGGGATGGCTGTGCTAATCTCTTCTACCCCCACCTCCTTGTGAGCCAGGTTTCTGGTCTTGTAGTGCACCTCCTTTTCAGTTTTTTTTTTTTTTTAATTTCTATTCTCGTCCTCCATCAGAGCAGACCAAGAATAATGGAGTGGACCAGGAATATTTGTCCTGAGTTTTGGGACCTGAGGCAACAAGGTTGGTGGGGGGCCAAGGGGATGGAGGGAAGAAGACTTCACCTGAGAGACAAGGAAGGGGTGAATCTCATCCTTACTCTGAAAGTATAGATGAGATTTTTTTTAGAGAGAACATGTTTACTCTTAAAACCGACAACTAGGTGAGAACGCCAAACTGTATTCTAGGACATAAGAGGGACAGCAGTGATTGCTTCTCTGATAAAGAAAAGGACAGAAGTTTAGGATATGATGATCTCAGATTAGGGGAGGGCTGAGGATTTAGTTAAGAACGGAAGCCTCTTACTGGTGTAAGGTGGTATCTCATTGTGGTTTTGATTTGCATTTCCCTGATTATAAGGGACATTGAACATTTTTTCATATATGCCTGTTGGCCATTTGCATTTCCTCTTTAGAGAAATTTTTTTTAAGTTCTTCTGCCCATTTCTTGACTGGATTGTTTACCTTGCTTTTGTTGAGTCCAGCCAGTTCTTTGTATATCTTTGTTATCAGTCCCTTATCAGTTGTATGGAGAGCAAAGATTTTTTTCCCCAATCAATGGAGTGTCTCTTTGTTTTGGGTGCCCTGTAACAGGAATACAATGGGATGATTTTCTCCAGAAAAAAAAAAAATGAACTGAAGCTTCTCCTGTCCTTCAGGGCCCTCACTTCTCTCAGGCAAAGTGATCTGTGTTCTTTAAAGGCACCACACCTCCCAAGACCCACTGGGCCTTGATTGACCTCTAGACTGAAGGCCAAGGTGTTGAGAGACCTAGTCTGGGCTTGTTAAGAATAGCCTATCCGATCCTTTGGTTGGGGGGTGGTGGGTGACTGCCCCACGTTATTTTCTTAAACATTTATTTTATGCATACAAGAGTTGGGGCACAGGCCAGAAGTGAGGGGGGTGAGAGGATTCACCAGAGACAGAGTGGGGAAACAGAACAGACAGATTGACCGAAGCACACTGCTGAGAGGAGCAGCAGGCGAGTCAGGAGAGGTCTGCTGTGCCATGTGGGTATCGAACTCGTGCTGCAGAGGCTGTGGATTGCTTCATAGGTTGTGTCTTAACCTCTTGCGCCACCAGGGAGGCCCTGCCCCACATTATTAAGGATGTTTTTAAGGGTTCCTGCATGTGAATTTTCTTTTCATGGAGCCTTAAGTGACTTAATAAATGGACAGTATATGCTCGCTTCCTTCCCCCCAGCCACAACATAAAAATTTCAGTATAAAAGGACTAAACTATGAAAATTGAATAAGGTACAGTTCAGTATTTAGACTTACTTGTCTTTTGCACCTTTGTCACTGAATTTTTACTTTCTTTGGCCTGGTCTCTCTTGTCATGTGGGTGGACATTTCTAGAGGGCAAGCCTGAACTTGTTAACACACATATATCTTTCCAGATTTCAATTAGACTTACTTAAATAGTTGCTGGTTAAATTCCCACAACATCTGACTCTTAGAACCCAGTGAGCATGCTGGGGTCTGTGTGATCCCAGGTTTGATATTGTAACAGAGAGAATAGCTCCATGACACCATGACTGAGCAGGCCTTCCAGAGACTGTGCTTCTGACATTTAAAAACAAGTCTCTTTTCAAAGGAAAAACTCATGTGTTTAACTAGTGACAATAAAGAAGAGGAGAGGATATTGATTTTTCAGAACCAACATACAATTAGTTTTTATTACAGTTCAACAAAATTGCCAATAGCCTTCTTAAAGACAACATTTTAATAAAATTGACATCCTTGGCAGGAAACGGAGCCAGTTTTTCATTTGCAAGCAGTTGCCACTGGGGGTCACCATTACTATTGCAAAGCTTTGCCCGCGGTTCTGGAACTGAGGCTGCAACTTGCCTAAAATGAGGGGAATGTTGGGGAAAGGACTCCTGTCTTTCCAGCAACTTCTTTTCCTCAACATCTCAGGAAGTTGTTCCAAAACAAAGATACATATTTGTGTTTTGTGCACCATACTCACCTATGGTGATGAGAGATTCAATCGATTTTCTTATCTAATAGATAAAACAATTCTTCATGGTCTCCTTCCTCCCTGAGCTTTGTGCCATCCTCCGAGATGAGCAGCTTTTTCCTGTCATTGTGAATTTTTTAGTAATTGAACTAGGATTTGTCTGCAGCATGTTTTTACATCACTCAGTCTTGTTTTCTTTATTTTATGAGTACCAGTCCTTACTGTCTTGTTATTCATCAGTACACTGCTGCTGCCTGGAAAATCTCTTCAGCTGTTTGCTCCTTACATTTAAATCAGTTCCATTGCCATCACAGAAAGGAAACGTAATTCACCGAAGTGATGCCAGAGTTCCCTAGAGTGTGAGCCAGCATCGGCCAAACAGGGCTTTTGGACCATGTGAGGATGTGTCTGAGCAAATCCTGCGACGCTCAGGGCCAGCCAGCACCCAGGCCGGAGAGGGAGCCTGACAGCAGATGGCGCTCCTGACTGTGCTTAAACAGGCCCTCTTAACTATATATAAAGTGGACTCCACTCTTAAAGTTTCTCCTAAGTTAACCTCCCCTTTCCAGGTAATCCTCCTGCCCTTCTTTATTTACTCAGTACATTTAATCAGCATTTACTTAACACCCCCCTGGTGGGGACCTTCTTTAAAACAATGCAGGATACCATGAGTGTCCTCAGGCCAATTTCCTGAGCTTTAACCTGTGTACTCAGGGCTCTCAGCTCAGAACTATTCCCTCATCCCCACCCCCACCCTAATTCGTAATGTTTTTAAAAGGCAGGGCCCTGCGTTTCATTTTGCTTTAGCCTAGCAAGTTATGTAGCTGTCTTGCTTGTCCTGAAGATACTCACACACTGTTGGGGTGGGGTGGGGTGGCAAAGAAATAAAGTATAATTGATAATATAATGCTAAGGTTTGAGAAGCAGTCTATTTATTAGCTAAATGAACAAAATGATATGGAAAGAGCATTATTCTGTCTGCAGAGAGGGCAGTGGAGCATATTTAGGAAGGGCTTATTCGTGATTCACATATTACCGAGTACTTATCAAATGCAAGTCGCTGTGCTAAATGGTTCAGAGGATTCCAAAGTGAATTGGCCATGAGTCCTGCCATCCATCCAAGTTAACTCCATGTATAAAAAACATATAGGTCAGAATGGGTTTGATATGATTAAGCAAGACATGTGACTGGGGTGGAATATTCTTGTGAGTGATCCATCTTTCCTACCTTTATGGTTTTGTAGGAGTATAAAAGAAATCATCCCATATTCCCCTGGGCCCTTCTCAGGCTGCACAAGTAATCAAAACAACCGTAGATTGGCTAGCAAAGGAAAAATACCAATTTAATAGCATACGTATGGAGAATTCACATTGTTGTAAATTCTAAAGAATAATGGAGCTGACCAGGAGTATTTATCATGAGTTTTGGGTCCTGGGACATCAAGGACAAAGAGAGGGAGACTGAGAGAGTAAGGATGAGATGCTTAGAAAACATATTTACTGTTAAACCTACAACTGGGTGGGGCCGCCAGACTTTATCCTTCTAGGTCATGAGAGAGGGAGCAGTGATTGCTTCTCTGATGAGAAAAGGGCACAAGCTTAGGATGATGGTCTCTTCTTAGATTAGAGATGGGCTAAGGATTTAAGCAAGCACTGAAGTCTTCTTACTGCTCGCAAGAAAAACAACCCACATGTTTTGGTATGATCCCTGGGTCTCATACCAAGGTGCTAAGAGGTCTATTGTGGGGCTGCTGAGAAAGCTACCTGACCCTTCTAGAAAGACTGATCCCATACTTTCCTTTTCTAATCTCTCCCAGGCAGGTCTGCTAAACCAGTGTTTCTAATACACTCTTTTGGCAACTGCCCTTATTCAAAAATGCTCATAGGATTCGCATTACCTCTTCAGATAAAATCTGGTTCCCTTATCATGGAATTCAAAATACCCTGCAGTGTGGCTCCAGTCTTCATTTTTAAACCTAATGCTTTATTCTCTTTTGTGATTTCTTTCACTTTGACCAAATTGGACCCTCTGAAGTTCTAATACATTTTGCTTTATACAAATTACCCCCAAATTTAACATATTAAACCAATCAGCTTTTATTATCTGCACATTAGGAATTTAGGAACTGCTTAGCTGGGTGATTCTGTACAAGCCTTGACAAAAATTGAAAAGCAGGGGAAAGCAGCTGACAATATAAAGGGAAGCAGAAACAGAATCCCAGGTATAAATTGGATAGCATCTCTAGAGAAAGGGGGCAAAGTGATACCAAATTCTCAGACCTCATGGTTTGGTTGAATCACCCTATTTAGCACAATACCCTGGCCACCCCCAGCTCCCCTTGCAATGCTGGCTGAAAGCGAGAGGATTGTTGAATGATGTGTGGAGAAATGAGGGCTTTGGAGTTATTTTTCTCACTTACCATTTAATATTTGTGCTTGTGTTTTAGTGCTTGTGTCTAGCCTAATACCGTCTTGCTTTCATTCACTCGTGTATATAGGTTATTATGGTGAAATGTGTCATTTAGCCCATGGGTGTAGAATGATGCAAACCACCACCTGGATAGGACAGTGACAGAACTCAGGGAGAAATGGATATTCTGCCAGGAACCATGGACTCTGAACCAACAAGTTTTGCATCAGTTCCCAGAGCACCTCTCTTGGGTGAGTGACTGTCATGCTGTAGGAAAGAGCAGAGAATGTTCCCAGTTATTCAGAGGATAGTTGAATGTATTAGTTAGGGTTCATATTTGAGTTTGTATGCCTGGGAAGAAGACTGTTGTGTTCCTGGCAGCAAGCAAAGGTGGAGATGTTCTAGGTGTATACTTCTGCCATTGTGAAAGATTTGATCAAATCCAGAATCTATAGGCATGTTCTTGAGGACTTCATATCAACAGGATCTCTTAATCAACCACCCATTAATTCAGCCTCTGAACGTATTTAATATTCTAGTTAGTGCCAATTCTTCCATCTGGAAGGATAAGGTAGATATCCATAAAGATATGGTAGTGGTGGAGTGAGGAGAAAAGGACAAAGGGGGAAAGAGCAGAGATGATCCCCTCTCACACAAAGGCACTTCTGTACTTGATCTTGGGTATCTGTTTCTATTTATCTTTAATGATTGACCTGGAACCTGGGACAAGCTTATCACCATGGGGCTAGAAGTAAAGCTACTTTTTCTAAAGAGAAGGTAGCTTTCAAATAATGACCTGAAACTATGGCACAGTGTTCTGTGACAAATCTCCTGCGGCACTGTCCTAGTTACAACTCTGGAAATGAAGTTCATTTGTTGGGGATTAGGATGAGGCAATTGCAAGGTTGGAAGGAATCTGAAAGGGCCTCTTGTATAAACTGTGTCTGGATTCCCTTTAAAAAGCAGCTTTTGTCATGTTGGTAAAACCACACTTGCCCAAGATGCTTAATGACAGGAAAGTTTTATTATAGGGAATTCCTGCCATATATTGAACTGCACTAGATCTTCTTACAGCTTCTTCTATTGGTCCTTGGGGGTCATAATGCGAAAATTGACTCTCTTAGAAAATGGTTCTTTAACTTTTTTCATACATCATGTTTCCTCAGCATAAGTCAGCTGTTATACCTGTGCTCTTTTGATGAAACAGGGAAAAGATATGAAGACTTTAACGTTAAAAAATGAACCCTGCATTAGATGTGAGTCTACTGTACATAAATTAACCACCCCTGCTTCAGTGATGTCCCTGCAGTCTAGTTGCAGCCCAGCAGCTAGAGTTAATTATTGAAAACGGAAGTAAGATCATGTCATTTCTCAGCTAAAAATTGTCAAAGGCTCTTCATTTCATAGAGAAAACTCAAAACAACTCACACACACGCACACACACAGTCCTTATAATGGCTCACAAGACGGCTCACATGATCTGTCCCCCATTGCTTACCAGACCTTCTCTCCTGCTGTGCCCCCCTTGCCAGCCCTGCTCCATCTACGTTCACCACCTTGCAGTCCCTGGAACACACCCTCACATGAGGTACTTCCTCTAGATGTTTTTCTGCAACATTCTTCTCCCACATGAGAGAAGGGATGAGTAGCCCCTTGGGACCTCTCCATTTACGAGGGATCTGCCCTCATGACCTAATCACGCCCCAAAGGCCCTGCTTCCAAATACCATCATATTGGGGATTAGGTTTCAACATAAGAATTTTGAGGGGGACATATTCAGTCCATAGTAAGGTACCATTCCCATTTTTCTGATGAGAAAACTAGGGACTGAAGGAGTTACATATCTTGTCCAAAGTCACATAATTAATTTTTTATCAAGATTTAGTAGGCTATTATATGGAAAGAATGAATCCCTGAAATCTAAGTGTATTAACAGAGTAAAAATTTAGTTTGTTTATTGTGTTTGTTTACATTCAGTGTGGGTTGGTTGGGGGCTCTGCGCCATTCAGCTACTAAGAGACCCCAGATGATGGAGGCTCTGCCACCTTGTGTCTGCATCACCCCGTACAGGTTCCCATGAAAACAGAGGTGGAAGTAACAGGCGAGTGATACTGCACCTTTTTGCTCTCCCATTGACAAGAACTAGTCATGTGACACCCATCTAAATGCAAGGGAGGCTGGAAATATGGGGTTGTAAGTAGAGCATTTGGTAGCACCGCCTATCGAATGACGTTGAGCTGAGTATAAACTCAGGTCTGTTTAGTTTCAAGTCCTAAACCATTTTCACATCTAAACCTCAGCCATACGTTTCCTGAAGATCAGGGTATCTGGAATCAAGGGCAGGTATAGGGAAAGTCAGGGAATTTTACTCAACAGGACTGCTTGTTGGGGGAGACCACCCAGAGAGTCTAACAGGACCAGGTTCAATAGATGAAATGGGAGCAGCCATGCCTAGTATAGTGCCATGAAATAGGAAGCAAGCCCTGAGAGCAAAGAAGTGGGAAGGTTTTGAGGCAGAGAAAATGTAATCAATAGAGATGTCAAAGTATAAAGGCTGGAGTAAACAAGGATTTGAAGACATCAAACAGCAATCGATATAAAGCAAGCAAAGGTGGATCGAGGAGTGGGTAGATGAAAGGCAGTTTAAGAATCAACCAGACATAACCCACTTACACTGACAGGCGGCCATAGAATTCTCTCAATGTGCCAATTGTCAAAACCCATGCTACGCAGGAAGTCTCTTAAAAGTATCAAGATATTGCTTAAAAATCCATCAATGACTCTAAATTCCATCACCAGATGAACTAGGCCCATGTTTTGCTGCGTGACAACCTGGTCATTGCCACAAACTGCTCACGGATCTTCGAGAAGGTTATCCTTTTTCATAACTCTATGTCCTTTGCCAGTGGGATCTCTTTCCTAGAATGCTTTTTTTTTGCCCTTTCTCAATTGGCTAAAATTTTCTCACTATTGTTGAAGCAGTAGGTGCCAGGGAAAGGGGTCTGATCATAGAAAAGATGTCTTTTGTTCCCATGGCAACCTCAGCTTATTCCTATCTCTGCACTTAGCACATGGTCTTATAACTATCACTTTTCTTAGAGGTAAGAGTCTTGTATCCCATCACATAGCATAGAGCTCAGCCCACAGACACTGTTGTATAAATATTTTTTTGAATGAATAGAGCTGTAAAAAATGTGGTTAGGTGTCATTTGATGGCATGACATTCCAGATCAGATCCATGTGCTATTTTAAGAATGAATGTAAACACTAGAATCCACAGATGGAAGATCAAAAGTACCTGCAATTATCTGGCACATGACAAAAAACAATGTGACTATCAGAGTTTTTGATTTGTTTTCTCCAGAAAATGAAAGCATTTCAGTTAAACACTTATTGCTTTCAACTATTTTTCATGTATCAGCTTGCTATTAGCTGTTTTCTCTTTTTTTAATTTAAAAAGCAAAATAATACAATAGTGAAGATTTCTCAATCAAGGTCAAGTCAGAAGACACCATCAATTGTTTTAACTAATGTAATTTAATAAAAAGATTTGTTAATCAAGTATTAGAAAACCAAAATGAAAAAGTAGGGATCTGGAAGTAGACCAAAAGGAAACTGTCAAAATTCCTAGAATTGTTGAAACAAAGAAAAGTTCTTGGGATTATCAAAACATAGACCTTGGAGGAGTCATCTCCAGGAACTGGCTTCAGATATATGAAAATAGGTCCCCACCTGGAACTGGCATCTGTAAGAGAGCAGAAGGATGCTGGTTCTCAGTTTTTGAAAAAAAAGATTGCAAACTGGAGCTATAAACTGCTACTGCAGTAAATAAGACAACTCAGAAGAGCCAGAAACAAACCTAGAAAGTTCTTTTCTCCTTTTCATCCTGTCCTTGTGGTTTTCCTCTAATACCCCTGCTGGTAGCCTAATGGGAGCAGTTAGCTCGTAGAAATGGGATTCACAGACTAAGCAGTGTACACAGGCAGGTTGAAAACTGATGGCTATACATAAAATAAAAAGAAAACCCACCACCACCTAAAAATTCTGTTTTAATTTTTGCAGCTTAACGTCCATCTTTGACTTTATTATCACATAGTTTCAGTGTTCTAAATTGATTTGATATTAAATCACGATTATTTGTCATTTCTGCATTATATCATAATCATTATGTTAATGGTTACATAATGGTGCTTTGTTTTGCAGTTTCTTAATTTATTAAATTGTTCCCCTAAAGTCAGAAATTTATATAGATTCTAATTTATAGCTACTATAGATAAAACTTTAGCATCTTTGTGTACATACTTTTATTTAATATTGTGAAGAGTGGAATTATTTTAAAAGATCTGAGCATCTTTATGTTTTGCTTTGTTGTTCTTCAAAAGTAATTTATGGTACCATAAGCAATTAATGACTACACCTGTTTAACAAGTAAATACAGATTTTTTAAGTGTCCCAGGGAAATCATGGGGTGGTGGGGGGGGGGGAAGGCATGTATTTTGCAGAAAATGGCAACATAAATTATGGGACAAGGACATTTAACTTCTTAAATCTGTGATTTTGGTCTTTAAGAAATATACTCACAATGTAAAGCTGGCAGATTCCTAGTTTGTTTTTCCTTAGGCTAAATTTTTCCTATGAATTAATTACCTAGACAGTGGTCCCTAGATGTCTCACTGGCTTTGGCATCTTTTGAGAACTTGTTGGAGAAGTAAATTCTTGACCTTTCCTGCAATTAGTGCTACCATAGATCTATTGAGTCAGGAAATTGAGGGTGGAGGCCTGTTCTCTGTGTTTTATAAAGTCTTCCAGGTGATTCTGATACACTCTAAGAATTAGAGAGCCACTGGCCTAAAATGAATTCTGTAAAGATGGCCTGTTACTTGAAATCCATTTTGTGCTGTAAGTACACTTTGTATTAAGAAATAATAAAAGAGTATAACTTTTAAGATAAGGATATTTTGGGTCCCCCTGGTGGTGCAAGGGTTAAGGACGCAACCTATGAAGCTAGCCACAGCTACTGTGCCACAAGTTCCATTCCCCCGCTGGCCAGGGAGCAACCCACATGGCGCAGCAGACCTCTCCTGACTAGCCCGCTGCTCCCCTCAGCAGTGTATTTCAGTCATTCTGCCTGTTCTGCTCCGCACTCTGTCTCTGGTGAATCCTCTCACCCTCCACACCTCTGGCCTGTATCCCAGTTCTTATATGAATAAATAAATAAATCTTTTTTAAAAATAAGATCAGGATATTTTAATGAAAACTTTTTCTCTACAGTTTGAACTTTATAAGAAGCAGTGAAAGTGAGGAAAAAGTGAAAATATGGAATTTACAATGTTGATTCAGATTTTACTCTGTTCACAAGTAGACTCTTTATTTTTAGATCTCATAGTTATTTGTAATAGTTCCAGTGGCACTAAGGCAGAGAAAGAAATAAAGCTGTCTTTAGAAGAGAAGTGCAAGTTTTGTAAATAATGTCCTGAACACATTAAAGTTTGAAATACTTTAAATATTAAAAATAGAACTACCATGTGATCCAGCAGTTTCACGTCTAGATATTTTTTGGAAGAAAATGAAAGCAGTAACTGGAAAAGATACATGCATATCCATGTTCATTGCAGCACTGTTTACACTAGTGGAGATATGAAAACAAGCAGTGTCCATGAATGGGTAAAGATGTTTACATAATCATGTGTCATGTAATGACATTTTGGTCCATGATAGACTGCACACAGGATGTTGATCCCTTTTATAGTCTAAGTGTATAGAAATTAACATCTAGGTTTGTGTAAGTACACTCTGACATTCACAAAAAGAAGAAATCACCTAAGCATGTGTTTCTCAGACTGTATCCCCATCATGAAGCAATGCCTTTTTGTGCATATGATGGAATATTATTCAGCAATAAAAAAGGGAAAACTTGCCATTTGCAACAATATGGATGAATCTTAAGGGTATTATGCTAAGGGAAATAAGTTAGACAGAGAAAAACAAATACTGTATGATTTCATGTATATGTAGAATCTTAAAAAAAAAAAAAGAATCTCAGGTCCTAGAGAAGATCTACCAAGGACTTCAGTTTCCTAAATCCAGATATTTTATAATATATGCAACCCTTTTGAATCAAGAGGGGAGGTTGGGGGATTGATAAAAATGATAAGTGGGTTTTAAATTATTTTTAGACCTGAACTTCTGTTCTTGTAAAAACTCAATTTGCAGGACAAGTCCATTTGTTCTTAATGCCTCAAATATTGGTTTGCAACCTAAATGACGTTGAGGTTGGCCCACCCATTCAAGTACATTGTTTTCAGTTTTCTTCTGTATATCTAGGAGAATATCTTGAAGATGAAAATTTTAAAAAAAATCTGAATCTTTTAGATTTAGAGCTGTATGTGTATGAGACACTTTTATAAATCCTCCCTCAAAGAATTCAGAATGTTTTTCTTTCCCTCTGGGTGGTTTCATCTTACTTTAGTGTAGAAGGCCTAAAAAAAAGTTCCTATCAGGCTCTGAATCCCAGCTTCCTTTGTGGCCAACTTCTTTAAAATAAATTCCTTTTCCATGCTTTGTGAGGTTTGAGCAGGACAGGCAGTCAGTATCCCCAGCAGTATTGAACAACCCTATGGCCTCGGGTATCCTGAGTGCAAAAAATCCCAGAGCCAATTCCAAAAGTAACCCAAAGAAAGATGTAGACAGTTCTGAAAGCTGCCAGTGGTTGGTAGGACCCAAGCTACAGTGAAGTACAACCAGATTTCCAGCTGCAACCCATATCTAGCTGCAAATGCAGTGCACCCACATTCCTGTCTGGCCATATTTGGGGGCCACCATAATGGTGGCCAAGCCAGTTTCTTAGGACACAGAACAAGATAAGCAAGAAGGCAATAGTGATCCCTGGAAAAGAAAAGATCAGCAACCAATGGAGCAACGCAAACACATTCACTAGTCACCATTTGAAGATCTGATTATTACAAATGTTTTTCCCTCCCAATCTGAATTAGGAGCAGAAGGGACAGTATGTACCTTTACCGTCCTCTTTCAATGAGGCACTGCAGGTAGAAATCTGGGAGAGCTAACTTTGGTAAGAATTCTCATCCTTTGCCAGCTTCTGTCAGTTTTCCCAGGATCCTGTTTGCAGGCTGGGGAGCAAGTAGGGAGCCCCAGCAGGTCTCATCCTACTCACTAGAAACTGTGGAGGAAGAAAAATAATTTTCCCTTTACCCTTCCTGGTGATGCTTTTTCTCTAGGGCATCTTTGAAATGGATAAGCTTCCATGGGTTAAAAGTTCTTAGTGTGGCTGCTGTAATTCAAGATTAGCTTTGGTAAACTTAACTTGCTTGTCGAGCCTTAGAGCACAATTTTATTCACATGAGGTGTCACCCTGGACCCAATCTGGCTTCTGAGCTGCACTCAGTCCAACTCTGGACAGAGTCTGCTTATTTTTAAGTCAGCTGACTTTAACCCATTTTCAGAGAAAGAAATGTTCAAATAAAATCTGAAAGCTCATAATGCCAAATCTGAGAGGGACTTACCCACCACTCCAGAGGCAGCAGGAAGCAGTGAGCACCAGAGATCTAACAGGCACCTATGCCCGGTGGTTCCTTGGTCCTGGTTTCTTCATCTGACATCAGAGCTGTTAAAAGATAAATGGAGGCATATCAAAAATTGTAAGGGTTTGTTTGAGAACAACTTATTTAGAATCAGGCAGCTCCCAGCCTAGCAGATAGAAAGACATTCACAGGAACTGTACAAAATGAAAGACTCTCTACACAAAAGCGAGCAGGAACAGGACATACCCTAGGCAAAGAGGCAAGGTGACTTCCCTTTAGAGAATGACAGGTGAGTTAGGCGGATCAGCTCACGAGTGCTCATCAGGCAACTACTGATTGGCTGGTTTAACATTCCGTTTCCGGGAGAGCCGAAGCTATAGTTTTGTTAAATCTTAGCAGGCAACCCTGGAAATGAAAGAGGGTGCCCCAGTTTGTGAGTCCTCATCCACATGCCAAAGAAGTCAGGACAAGACACAAAAGCAGACATGTAGGGAGAAATAGAAAAAGGTTTATTTACAAGAGGAGTGAGGAGAGAGAGAGAGAGAGAGAGAGAGAGACATTGGCTGACATGCCAGCACTCAAGCCAAAGCCTGAAAAACAAGAGAGCGAGGCCCACGTGTCTTTAGTCTTTCCCAGGTCAACACTGCCACTTAGCTCCTCCCCTAGTTCCCAGGGAGCCCCCATGCAGGAAGTCCAATTCATGGCCTGCTGGGAGTTGCAATGAGATGTCTGAGGCACGGAGGTGGGGCAGAGACCGGTGTCCAGCTGTGCCACCTGCCTACCAGCTCTGACCCCAGCTGCACCAGCCTGCTCTTAACACCTCGACCTGATAGACCCTCTGCCACCTTTCTTCTTTCCCCCAGTCTACCCGGTTAGCCTCCAGGCTCAGGCAAGCTAAGGCGACCCTGTTTGTCTCCATCATAGAGAGTATATTATTTTCTTCCCCTTGTTTATTAGTGTAGGGAAGGAAAAGAAATCTGCCACCCTAACATATGTCTTTTTGGGGAAAGGTTGATTCCATGGGGATGAGGGGGTCTGAAGGCTGGGTGGAGGCTCTTTTTGAAAAACATACTTACTTACATGTAAACTTCTCTCCATCGCAAGAAGACCTGATCCCCTTAACTCTCTTCGGTGGAGAAGGCAGAATTTAAGAGTGTACCTTTGTTTATCGTGCTTTCATTGGTAAACTCCCTGACCTTCCTTTTCTCCACCAACCTCCCTTGTCTTAAGCTAAGCTATTTAAAATGGCGTCTGGACCCATAGGAGGTTACTCAGTCTTCTGGGACTCTCCTACATATGGAGGAGGTTACATGTTGTTATTCTTTTTTTTTTTTTTTTACTTTTTTGCTTATCAATCTGTCTGATGCTTGTTTGATTATTTGCCTGCCTAGAAGAACCAAGAGAGCTACAGGATGATTTCCTTTTGCACCCCAATATTGGCATGCATGTCTCCCCACCAGAATATAACCAAGCTTGCCCTGATTAAATAAACAGGCAAGTCCAGTGTGAATCACACAGTGAGATTGTACTTGAATGGTTAAATAGTCTGAAATTGTTCATTTATTCATTCCACAAATATCCATTGAACAATTCTCCTAGAGGACGTTGTGAGAGGATAATTGAAAATGAGAGACTCTGGACTGAAGGGATTCAGTGTCTTAACAGAAGAGACAAGCCATGGGTCATAAATAACTACAATACAAGATAGAAATTTAGACTTAGAGTGAAAATGATCCTTTCTGGAATGAAAATCTTCCCTACCCTCAATGTCAGCAAATGACTATAGCAAATGAAACTCAGGTCTGCTGCTCTGAAATAGATTTCTATTAAAGTGAATCAGACAGAATGGAAATCCCATTCAGTTTCCAATGCCACTGCTTAAATGGGCCTCCAATCACCAGGTTATTGTTTTCTGTTGCTAACGTTGATTGATTTACCTTTGTAAGTAGACATTTGTAGTAACTGATCAAATCTACTTCAGGAAAATAATACGTACCTTGGTGTGTTAATAGTGCCTTATTAGGTCGTGATAAGAATGGAATGAATTATCTCAACACATTTAACAAAATAAGTGTCCAAAATGCTGTTCTTGTCATTAGGAGTATTAAATAAGTTAGGAGTACTAAAATAATTTTTGAGAGTGCCACATTTAAAAAAGTGTATCAATACAAACATATCTGACGAATTGAATTGTTATTCTGTGTGAAAGAACATCCTTGGCAGACTTCAAATATGTACATACGAGTCTATTCAGAGAATGACCTGGGCTCCACTGGATTGTACATACTCATCCCAGACTTATTTAAAACCAGACTTCATGTATCAGTGATGTGAAAAGTAAAAATGATGACTCAGGAAATCAATCACAATATCCTTTGTATGACAACTGGAGGACTAAATCCAGGATATTGCCTTATGTGGGGTTCTTTTGTTGGGATGCGACAGTGGGGAATCCAGGGACCCCCAAACTTGCACAATCTGAAGGGATCTGGCCATCTGTGTGCACAGAGGCAAAGCAAAATCTAGGTGGGAAAGAACTTTAATAGAATTAGTGTGCATAGATAGAAAAGAAAGGATATTCCAAATAAAACACCCCAAATTACCCATCCCCTGGTGTGCAAATGCCTGGACAAACAGGGCTGGCCCAACTCAGGGTCGCTGAGGCCTGGAAGCTTGCCACAAACCTAACGTATCTTCTGGCAGGAAATCGTAGGACAAGTTCTGAAGCAGGTTTCAAAAAGCTGAGACAAAAGGAGATAACCACATCAGGATAACAGCTGCCATTGTCAGCCTCCCCAAGTGTCGCTCACCCATGTGGCACTTTCAAGTGTCTCTACATGTCTCTCCTCTTCAGTCTCCTTCCATGTTTTCTTCCCAACAGTACCAGGGTGCAAGTCTGGTTGCAGGAACTAGAGCTCACTCTTCTTCCCTAATGTTCCATGTTACATAGCTTCACCTGGCCACTCTGTTCGGCCCTTCTTTAGGTGGGGTGTGGAACGTGGTACCTCCCCCCTTTATGGAGATGTCTCTGTAACACATTCTCCTGAAGGGAAACAGAATATACTATCTCAAAATATGCCTCTTTAGCATAAGGATTATCCTGAACTATATTATTATTATTTTTGGTCCAATAATGCTTTATTTTCCTTTTGGGAGGAGGTTAAGTTCTTTTTAAAATTTTTTCTTAAATTGTTTATTTTTATACAATAGTTGAGTTCTCCACTCATGTGTAGTCCCCATAAGTTTCCCACTACCACTTCACTCATGAATCGTCACCATAGTCCCTTGTGCTCTTCCCTCTCCTATTTTGACCCATCTTCTTCCCCCGCCCCTGCTGTATGCCTCAGATCTATAGTTTGCCTGTAAGTTTTGTCTCTCTTTTTTTTTGATACTTTGTTCAGATTCCCCGCATTCCTCCTATAAGTGAAAGCATCTGATATTTTTCTTTCTCTTTCTGACTTATTTCGCTGAGCATAATCCCTTCTAGCTCCATCCATGTTGCTGCAAATGGCATGAGTTTATCTTTTTTGATTGCTGAATAGTATTCCATTGTGTATATATATACCACATCTTCTTGATTCAGCCATCTGTTTTGGGGCATTTAGGTTGTTTCTATGTCTTCGCTATTGTAAATAGTGCTACAATAAAATTAGGCATGCACGTTTCCTTTTGAATTAATGTTTTTGTGTCCTTTGGGTAGATTCCTAGGAGTGGAATTGCTGTGTCATATGGTAGCCCCATTTTTAATAATCTGAGGTTCCTCCACACAGCTTTCTATAGTGGTTGGACCAGTTTGCATTCCCATCAACAGTATAAGAGGGTTCCTTTTTCTCAACATCCTCACCAGCATTTGTTGTTGCCAGTTTTTTTTTTTTTTTTAATATGGGCCATTCTCAACAGTGTGAGGTATTATCTCATTGTGGTTTTGATTTGCATTTCCCTGATGTCGAGCATTTTTTCGCATACCTGTTGTCCATTTGTGTTTCCTCTTTGGGGAACTGTCTTTTTATTGAACTTAATTATTTTTAAGAAAGAGCAAAGTCAGGAGAATCTCTGAAAAGGGAGAAGTTATCCTTTGTGAAAGAGAAATCTAGATTTGTAAAGGTAGCTCCTTCTCTGTACTAGGAAGAGAAGGATGACTGAAACTCGAGAAACTCTTATCAGTGGCGAAGACAGTGATTTAAATCTACATAACAACCTTACCCTTGTTTACTGTGTTTTGTCTGACAGTATCTCTAACTGCTGCCTCTGCACCCCCATCTTTCCTCTTCATCTAGAGTTAGTGTTTAAGGTGGTCGCTTGGAGTTCAGGGAATTACTCAGTTATCCTGGGTCTTTCCCATGTATGCAGGAGGTGTATGTGCTGCTAAACTTCTGTTTTTCTACCTGCACCCCTATGTGTATAGCAGCACTGTTTACAATAGCTAAGCTTTGGAAACAGCCCAAATGCCCCAATATAGATGACTGGATCAAGAAGATGTGGTACATATACACCATGGAATATTACTCAGCATTCAAAAAAGATAAACACATGCCATTTGCAGCAACATGGATGGCGCTGGAAGGGATCATGCTCAGCGAAATAAGCCAGAAAGAAAAAGAAAAATGCTGGATGGTCTCACTCATAGCAGGAATCTAGAAAACTTAAATAAGGGGCCAGGAAAAAGAATAACTATAAGAAAGTGAAAATCAAAATCAACAAACAACTATGAACAGAGACACTCTATGGGGGTGGGGCGCAGGGAGGGGAGGGATTGGGGTCAAAATAAGGGGGTCACAATTGTATGGGGAATATAAAATAAAATTAAATAAATAGTAAAAAAAAAACTTCTATTTTTCTCCTGTTAATATGTTGTTTGCCACAGGAGCATCTCTGCCAAGAACCTCAAAGGGTAGAGGGAACATTTTTTGTACCCTTCACGCCCTTTCCTCTAAATATTAAACTCCTCAAGTTTCTTTTCAACGAGACTTGATGAATACATCCCTGAAGGACACGCCTCTTCCTTGTAAGGCAAACAAATAAATTCTTTTTTGTTTCTTAGCAATGTAACACTGTCCTTTAACTTCCTCTAACTCTGAAGGAAGCGCATGTCTGTCTGTATCTTAGCTTAAAAGAAATGAACATATTGGGAAATCTATCATAGACTATAAAATCCTGCCTGCCTAATAAAGTGCTCAAAAGGATGATGATATTAAATCTTTATGAACTGTAAAATCACAGTATTTGTATCTAAAAGGATGGAACAGATTTCAAGTATTTTATAAATGAAAAGAAAGGTACCATTTCTAAATGTACAAAGTATACCAACAATTTCTTTTCATTTTTTAAGTTAAATACATCTTTTGTGTGTTGTCAAGATTTTGTTTGCTTGTTTTTGTCCTTCCTCTACATTATCAGTCTATTTGCACGCATAGGCACACCCTTAAGGAGAATTTGGATAAATGATATTGTGAACTTCTGTTTCCCTTATTATACCTTTTCCTGGGTGAATCACATTGAAAAGTACATCAAGAGATTTTGAAACAGGAAATAAGCCATGTAATATGCAACTTGAAGGGTAAAGGTAGAAACAAGTGTGGAAAGAAGAGACTTTGCTATCCATTTGCTGTCTTTTGTTCTGGTTAGGTGGAAACACTTTTATGTAGTAATTGAGTATAGGCATAGAAGTCTTCTTCCAGAGCTGCATAATTGGTAGCCTTCTTCTCAGGGCCAGAATGTGCATTAAAGATATAATTCTAGGGAAGTAACTGAAGTTCCATTCAGAATTCTACTTACCTTTGTATTGTGGAAAGTGACATCACTGGAGCCATATTAAAATAGGACCAGGGCCTCCCCGGGTGGCACAGTGGTTGAGTGCTGGGCTGCGAAGCTGCCTGCAGCCTCTGCAGCACTGGTTCGATCCCGGCCACCGGCAGGGGTTCTGCATGGCGTGCAGACCTTTCCTGCCACGCCTGCTACTCCCCCCAGCAGTGTATTTCATCAGTCCGCCTGTTCTGCTCCCTGCTCTGGCTCTGGTGAATTCTCTCACCCTCCCGCGCTTCTGACTGTACCCAGTGCTTGTATGAATAAAGAAATAAATCTTTAATAAATAAATAAATAAATAAATAAATAAATAAAATAGGACCAGAGGAATCCACCTCAAAAATAACTGGTTTACTGTCCTCTGGATCTGACTGGATCTGACTTGTGGACTGGGCCAGAGCAGCAGCATTCCAAGATGTAAACAAGAGTGAGAAAATCCTGTTTGAAAAAACTAACAAAGCAAAGCTTTGCCCACTTGACCATCTTTCCCATGTGATTCCTTCATCTGACTATCACTTCATTCTGTTACCCCACCTTTCTTTATCCCTCTTTAGGAACCCCTGACCTGGGTCACTCCTCAGGATATAGTTTAGGTTTCTGCCTGAATCTATGTACCCCAAATTGTAATTCTATGCTATTCCCCAAAAAATACATTCTGACTTACGGGCTAATCTCTCTTATTGAGGGTTAACACTACCATCTGTCAAATAGGTCACTTTTAAAGTCCTCCATTTTCTCTCTTTTTCTCCTCCTGCTGCATATACCATCCTTCACCACCCTTCGGCCTCTATCTTCTTTCCCAGCCCTCTCTTTAAAATTGCTTGTTGTAATACTGACTCAGAGAGCATAAAGGCTTTCAACATATGCCTTTTAGCTAATGCCCTGCAAGTCTAGAGAGAAAGGGATTAGCTGTTTTTCCATTTGTCAGGAAGCAGTGTGGCAAATTTCACCAAATACTTAGCAGTTAGAATATGACAGCCAGAAAGAAATCCGATGCTTGCTGTTAGCAGAGATGATGGTTGTACCGTGCTGGGGCTGGGTGACTGTCTTTCCCTGGCAGATAGAGCCATTCCGTTGTGTGGGTGAGGTAGCCCAGTGTTGTGCATGGGTAACTCTAAAGGAGATGGACTCCTGTTGTCTTTGAACATCGTGGCAGTAATTCCCTCCTTGCACAGGCTTCTCAGTGAAGTTTTATGAATCTCAGCACTTTTGCTGCCAAAAAAGTTAAAAGTTTTCTGAAAGACCAAGGGAAAAGGTTCTTAAGCCTCTACCTTGCTTTCTGGCCTTGGAGGTGTTAATGGAACATGCTGGTGAAGACAAGAATGAGCTAACAAGTTCTGCATAGCAAAATAATGAGAAATAGTGCCTTGCTTTTGTGATTATGGCCAAAGTCCCTTAGATGTCCCATAAGCTTTTAGAAAGTTAATAATTAAAAAAAAATATTGATTCTTAGCAGGACCCTTAAAGAATGACCCAGAATTTTCCAGTTGATCAAAGATGACATTCTAAGAAGAATGAACTTATCCAGACAGGAAATAATCACTAGAGGTGTTAAAATTATGTAAAAATGTTGGTACTTTCATTTGGAAAGAAATGGAAAAATAATCAAAGTTAGCATATGTGCAAACAAAAACCCCAAAATGATTCTCCTGCTCCTCAAATTAATGTTTGCCACTACAATTAATTTAATACAAGCAGCAAAATTATAACTTCTAAAATGGAATGCCTATTAATAAGTAATTCTTGGTTCTGAACACATAATGAAAAGAAAATGACCTAAGAGTTTTAAAATGAGATAAAGCTGTTTAAAGCTCTTTGGGTCAGTTATTAGGAATATGGGCCTGGGAAATTTAAATCTCTTTAAATCTCTGTTTTCTTCTCTGTAAAATGGAGCTAATATCTGCCATGGTAGTTAGTGGGTGCTTAATAAAAGTTACATTCTATTCCTTGACTTTCCCTGAGCATTTAATTATTATAGGTTGAATGAATTAGCAGCCTTATTTGTTAGTTGGTGGTACACAGCACACACTAAAGGCATCTCACTTTGGAGAAATCATCTGCTATTCCCTATTTTATCTAGAATGTTCGGTTTGTGTTTTCAACAGGAAACAAAAGGGTATACTGGATTACTTCTCAGGATTTTTGGGGAGTCTGGTAACTTGGTCACTGCAAGCAAGTCAAGCATCTATTTCCTAATATTATGACTTGCCAGAGCATTGTGACTCCTCTCCTTTCTACTTTGTGTTTCTGCTTTGGCCTCTGTCTCATGGTCTGGCTCTGCTTGAACTGAGCCATTGCCTGGTTAATATGTTCAATGTGTTTGCTGCTGTGCACTCCCAGGAGCTTATTGAAGTGCCACTTTGGATTACAGTAAGTTTCAGTGATATATACAGTGCACATATAGTAGGAACTTTCACTTTAATAGTTGTGTTACTCCTCAGTATTCCCACACAGTGTTATCCCCAGGTAACTGAATTTCAGACAAGCACACGGGAGTTATTTAGTCATGTTAAAGAGTATCCGAGTTCTGGATTTGGTCTATGCTATTTTGGCAATTCTTTTTTTTTAAGATTTATTTTATTTCTGCAAGAACTGGGGTATAGGCCAGAGGTGCGGGAGGGTGAGAAGATTCACTAGAGACAGAGTGGAGAGCAGAACAGGCAGATGGACCAAAGGCATTGCTGAGGGGAGCAGCGGGCGAGACAGGAGAGATCTGCTGCACTATGTGGGTAGCTACCTGGCTGGCTGGGAATCAAACCCACACTGCAGAGGCTGCGGACAGCTTCACAGCACTGCACTCAACCCACTGCACCACTGGGGAGGCCCTATTTTGGCAATTCTAAGAGATGGATTCATTATCCTCTCTGGGTTTTGGATTGTAGGCTCTACACATGTATAATGGGGATATTTGCCCACTCCCTGATTTGAATAACAAAGAATTATCAAATATACTGCAAATGAAAATCACTAATTATACAAAACAAAATGAGGCTTTTAACTTTGAGTCTTTATTAGTCAGTTTATTTAACTTGGATTGAACACCATAAGATCACAAAACAGTTACCTGCACTGTTACATATTTTAGAAGTTGTACAAAAGTTGATGATGTGCAAATGATTTTTTATAACACACGTGTTTTGACAAAAACTAATTGTGAATGATAGAAAAAGCTTTCTACTAAATGCAGATTGGTGAAGTTAACATTCTTTGAGAATGGAGACCCATGCTTAATGAAATCATTTCATTAAATATGGAGGGGTCATGTCACCAGGCATTGGGGAAACTGGGGGTTTGATTTCAGATGTACTTATTTTTCTGATCATTCATATTAGACTGTGGAATCACAGATACTGGAAGTATGTCCATGATTCTTTGTGAAAGTCTTCTTTCAAAGGGACCAAGCCTGCATTAGAAATGTGATTCTAGGAAAGCCATTTGTTCTGCCTTTGTTCAAACAGGACTCTTATGGAGAAGGATAGAATCTAAAGTATTGAGCCCAAGCAAGAACTACTTCCTCTGTAGAGTACGGAGATTCTGCCTTCATTTTGGGAGGCTGCTAGAGGATTTTAGGCAGGAATGAGGAGACTAAAGTTTATTGAGTCCCTAACCCTAACTCTAACCCTAAAAGCCTGACCCTGACTCTGACCCTACTCTATTCAAGACTCTGCAATCCTTATTTGCAATGTCATGTTGTTTAGTTATTCTGACAACTAGCATACTCGCTCCCTGTAGGCAAGAAACACATGAAACCAGCTTACAATCAGAGGGTTCTTTGGAATCCAAACAAAAATAGCTGATTGTAATAATATGAATGTTGCACGTTGGCGACAAGTTGTTAAATATATGACAACATGCAGATCAGACAAGTTGTGTCATTAGATGTGGTTTATCTTACTCCTGCAAGGATCTTGGGTAGGTAAAAAAGTCGCCTTTCATGCTTTCTCTTTTGTGTATTTTTCTGTGCCTCCAATCTGATAGACATTGGCCTAGAAGAGATTGTTTCTTATAGATGATTATATTCATTCATTTTATTGTGAAACAAACAATTTGAAAATTTCGGTGGTTATAGCATCAAACATTTATTTTCAAGCACCTAGCCCTGTAGATTAGGTATGATTCTGCTGATGTAGGCTGAACTTGACTGGGCCAGGTTGGACACTAGGCTTCTTGCTAGGGTCTGGTCTGTTCCTGTCCTCTGGGGCATTGCTGCCTGGAGTGTGCTCTTTGCTTAGCAGCTCACAGGAACACAGGAAGGCAAGCAGACACATGTCATATTTCTTAAGGTCTCATCTTAGAACTTTAACATTGTCACTTACCCCATATTCCGTAAACTTGAGTCAGAGGCCCCAAGCCAAGCATCAACCGAGTGAGGAACTATATATATGCTCTTCTCAAAGGGAGCGTTAAGCTGAAAAGGGCAAGATATAAACTCTAACAAAAGAGAGAGTAGGAGTGCAGAATTGGGAGCAGTGATCCGACCCACTGTGGTGAGGCTGAGGATGTGTACTCTCATCCATTATGTGTTGATTAACAGTTGAATTCTCAGAGGACGAGTTCCTTTGACTCTTGGGGTGGCGATGGAGCATGGCATCTCATTTTTGCCTTCTGTTCTTACCTGCAGGGAGGGAGCTAGATAAAATCTTCTGGTTTACCTTTGAACATTTGCTTGACAAGCCAAACTGACTCATACCCCTGCCATAAGGTATATTGATGATGTAAAGAATTGTGCAAGAGGTCAGAAGCCTGGGGGATATCTTACTTGGCTTGATGTCAAGGTAGATGACAAATTCTATTAAATCAGAACCTTTTACCTTCCTGGTAAATCAGTGCCATCTATCTTGCTAAAGGTAGTTTATGAACCATTCCAAGACACTGGTGAATTCTGGGCACCTGTGTTTCTGCTATATTGGTGGTTCTTAAAAATCAGAGTGCTCACCTATCTCACCCAATATAAAGATGATGATGTCTGTTTTCATAATGAAAAATCATGAAATATATCACAGATACAAGCATGTATAAGTTACATGTACAGATCAAAGCTTGCTATAAAGCTGTGTTCTAAGTTATGATTATAACACAATTTATTGATTCTTCTGTTGATAAGCATTTGAATTTTTCCAGTTTAGGACAATTATGAAGATTGCTTCTATGAACATTTTTGCCTATATCTCCTGGGGCATTTGTGTTTCTCTTGGGAGTGTCTGTAGGAAACAAACTAGGAGTAGACTTGCCAAGTCAAAGGATATGAACAATGAATGCTATCTATTTCTCTGTAGCAAGTGATCTTAAACATAGTGACTGAGAACAACCACATTTTATTTGCTTATAAATTTGGTAGAGCAGCAGTTAAGGCTGGGGCTAGCCAGCCAATTCTTGCTGGTCTTTCCTGGGCTCACTCATCTGGCCAAAGTCATCAGGCAGCTACAGGAAGAGATGACCCAAGATGGCCTCCTTCAGCACTGGTGCAGCCTGTAGCCTGTGTTTTCCACAAGTCTCTCCTCCTTAAGAAGTAGCCTGATTTCTTCCCTTAGGTGTAGTATTATATCTTTTTTAGATTCTAATGAGATGATTATAACCCTTATCTGTTTTCATGTGTTGGAAAGACGATTCATGAGATCTTCTTGTGACTGACATTTCTAGCGGACTTTGTGAGGGGAAGAGACCTTTGCTGATGTAGGGCCTAGCACACGTGACTCCATTTTGGGCCTATTGTCTCTTTTTTAACAATCGCTTCATGAGGTGACCAGTCTCTGTTTCCAAGGGTCCAGAGAACTGGAAGATGGCATGGAAAGCAGGAAACTTTCATTGGGTAAAGAATAAGGAACAGAAGGCATAGAACAGAGTTGGCTTGGCATTGGGGATTGGCAGACTGGAAATACTGCATTTCTGGTCAAGTGGAGCACTTATAGGGACCTGAAAAGTATCTAGGTTTCAGTGTGCTGACGTGGCATCCTGCATATGAGCAGCCTCACCTTGAACTGGAAATTAGTTGAAACAAGAAAGACTCTCAGTTGTATTCCAATGTCTTATCTAATTTAGAAGCAGCCTCTGTACCCTTAGTACTCAAAGTGTGGTTGCCACACCAATTGTATTGACAGCATGTTAGAATAGCCTGATAGCAAATGAATATCAGGCCCTCCTCCAGACCTACTGAATTAGAATTTTCATTTTAAGAGGAGCCCTAGAAGATATCTGTGGACTTTTAAGATTAAGAGGCTCTGCCTATGTCCCATTCTTGATATGCACCCACAGTTTTCTTGCTTCTGGTGAAGAAGAGCTTCTTAGCTCGTAAAGTAACCCATCTCTTTAGACACTTCTAATTGTAATGGTTTAGATCTAGACATGGCTCCCAACCTGGGATACATCTTGAAACCCCCTGAACAGCTTTTAAAAGAGGAGTGATCCTGCCACTACATATTCATTAGAATAAATCAAATTAGAAAGAATGTCCACAACATGCTCATTTATAACCCTAAACTTGAAACAGTTTGCATGTCCATCAGCAGAAGAATGCCTTAAGGAAATCAGTAAGGAACATCAGGTTTGCACATTTAGATAGGACACAGATTTAGGCAGAACCTAAATCATGTCCTGAGGAGTGACCCAGATCAGGGGTTCTCACAGAAGGAAAAAGATTGGCGAAGTAATGGAGGGTGAGACAAGGCATGAGGTAATGGTCGATAAAGACATCACAAGATAAAAGCTGTTAAGTGGAGAGGTTACAAAGTGAAGGTAGGTAAAAGTCTTTTTAGATCCTTTCAAACAGGACCTTCTCATTTGTGTTGGCTTCTTGGGATGTTGGAAGATTGGCCTAGTCCAAAGTTCAGATCATTTAAAGAGGACAGTAAACTGGCTTTTTATTCCATGGCTTTCTCAGACCCTGAGATGTGGGCCATTTTGTGTGGATCCAGTGATGTCATTTTTCACTCTCCCCTTTTGATTGAGATGTTTGAATCTGATCAACCACTGGAAAGCATTGCCAATTGATCATTGGGTTGAGTCTTCTCAACTATTTGGTTTTTGGTTCCTTGTCATCAGGAAGGCTCATTCCTGGTATTTTTGTCCCAGGTCAAAGGGAAAGTGGCTTCTTTGGGTATCTTCAGGTCACACGTGGGCATCGAGAGTGCCAGGGAAGAGATAGACTTTACCATCAAGTTCCTTTTAAGGGCCAGTATCTTCTGCAGTTCCTTGAAGTTTCTTACAAGCCTTAGTGATCATTTCAAAGCATTTGGTGACCATAATCCCAGTGCTGTTCTTATAACTTTGAGCTATGCAGAGGTGACAAAGTTTTATAATAATAAAATTTCTCTAATAACTAATAGAGTGCTATGACTAAGGGAAGAGACCTGAACCAGGTGTGAGGGCAGCCAGCCAAAGGGATCTGAGAACCATGGGATATCAAAAAGCACCGGGTCTAACTTTTTGTGCAAATGGTTTTAAATGGTGGCTGCAGAGGAAGCTTTGAATGGTTTGCTTGTTTTGCTGCCATTATCCAAGCAGTCCATGTCTCTCTTCTGAGGCAGTTTCCAACTGTTAGCTGATCTCATAGCAAGGGCCCTTGGAAGAGTTATTATAAAGGTTTTGGAAGGTTTTATAACTAACTGTCCTATCATTTCTAAATAACATTGTAAATATTGGCTTCTGTCAACCTTTAACTGCACACTCCTACATCATGTGTCAAAGTTAAGTATCATTTTCCCTAAGTCCTTTTAGGAAGTGACACAGAAATCTTGTTCTGGTCCTGTTTTATGGCGAAAAACTCTCAAATCAAACCAGGAACTGGCCAATTACAGAGGGAAAATATGCATGTTAGGGAACTCTTAGGTAATCCAGAGTTCCTTGAATTAGATACAGATGAAGGACTCTGAAAACCTCAAGTAGATTTTTCTACTGAAGGCCTTTGACCCAACCACATGGGAAATCTCTATAGATGCTTCTAGAGAGAAACCCGCTATGCTCAAACTTCACTTTTCTCTGTGCCCTGAGAAATTTATTTGGGTCCTTTGCTAGAAAGAAGGATGTAGCATTTCGTGTATTATGAATTAGTGTTTTAAACTCAATGTTCAGTGTCAGAGAAACATATATCTGTTCATCAGCATCCTCTCCTGAAGGCATCATGACAGAGACCACAGAAACATTTGGGCAGCCTGCACCCTATCAAATATCCTTACCTGAGCTGCATCATTCTTGCTAGGACAGTTAACACAGCAGGCGATTCAGAGTAATGAGCTCTGTTTGATGTCCCTGAAGTTGATCTCTGGCATGCTTGTTGTATTAGCAAGCTGGTGTGTCCACAGATAGCAGAACAGAACAATAAGTGAACCTTAGAGAAATTTGCCTGCTTGACAGTGACAAATGAAGATATTGCTACCTCTGGCAGAATGATGGGCCTTGAAGCAATAGTAATTTGAAAGTGTTGGGTTTCAGAAGTTTGTAAAGTGGAGTTCTGTTTTCTGTCAGGAGCCCTGTTTTCACACAAGGAAAAGACATTTTGCTCAATAAGATCCCAGATTTCCTCCTGTACTTCTGTCTCCCTGCTCCAGTGCTGTCCAGTTAATAGTGGCTGCCTCTCCCTAGACCCTGCAGCCTGAAGAAGTGGTTGGGAAATTTGCTTTATGTCCTGTTTCTTGTTTGCATCACAGTGCTAGCCTTTATATGAAAAATAATATGCTCAAGATGCAAAAATGTTCAGAGGGTCTAAGTATGGAAGATGTAGATATTTTACATTTGATAAGAAAATGAAAAAGGAAAATCTTCTGGCTCACAGCTATAACTCTAAGATTTTTCATTTTGCTCTCATCTTTTTTTTTCAAATGTGGAAAGGGAATTTCAGGTTATTTGGTGCCTAATGAAGTCTAATATTAGTGTAATGGTTTTGGAGCATGAGGGAACATTTTTCCTTACCCCTCTGAGGTTCTTTTGGGGTTGGTCAAGCAAAATAAATAAATTAATAAAAAATAACATCAAACAGATGAGTAGGAGAAAAAGAACAAATTTTATTACATACCTGTGGAGAATTTGCATGGCCCAAAATGGTGTAGACCTAGGATTTCTACTGCTGAGTTAATGGATTGGATAGGGGCCTGGGGTGTCAAGGAGAGAGAAGGGGAACTCACATGACTAGGAAAGAGTGACTCAAATTGTTGGTGTGCAGACTGAGGGGAACTCCAGCACCCCCAAACTTTCAAGCCCTAAATGGGTTCTGCAACTCACCACATAAAGATAAAGCATACTCTCAGTGTGAAAGAGAGAGAAGAAAGGATAATAGTTTCCTAATGAAACACCCAAAGTTACCCATCCCCTTATGAGTAAATGCCTAGCCAAACAGGGTTGGCCCAGGGCAGGGCTGCTAAGGCCTGAACACTTGCCAAAAGTCTAAGGCACCTTCTGGCAAGGAACCATAAGAAAGTGGCAGAAGGGGCCAGAAAAGTGAGGATGAAAGGAGAAAATTTAAAGTACAGATCAAGATAAAGGCTGCCATTGTCAGCCTCCCCATGTGCTTCTCACCCGTGTATCTCTTGCATATGTTTCTACATGTCTCAACTCTACAAGTCACCTTCCATGTCCCCCAAATCTCTGGTGCAAATCTCAATTTGAGGAGCAAGCACACACTTTTTCTTCACATGTCTCCCTGTTCTGTGTCCCCTCCTGTGTGTTCTCTCAGTGTCATCTCCAAGTCTTCTTCAAGTGTTCAGTAGCTTCCCCTCACTGCTCAGCTCTACTCTTCATTAGGCGGGACAGGGAAACTGGTACCTCCCCTTTTTGTGGAGATTACACCCTGTAACCCTAGGATGAATGAGCAATGGTAGGGGGCTGTTTATCTGCTGTTGATCCTTTCTCTGAGTTGTTTGCAAAGAGCACTGCTCCTTCATATCTGGAGTAGATGTGGCTTGGCAATTCACACCCTTGTATGCACATCACTCTTAGCCTCAATTTCACTCTGTGTTAAGACAAAACTCATGTTACTTTGTCTCTGAACTCTATGCTTGATGAATCGATGGGTCCCTGTGATAGTGTGAGTTATAATGAGAAATATATACTCCATCTTCCTCTCTGTTCCTGCAGTAATGCAAGATTTTTTTTGTTACACTAGTTGGTCTTTTTCCCTCAAAAGGCTCCAGTTCCTGAAATAGCCACACAATGATAAAGATGAAAAGAGTGTTTTGTTATTCAAGACAAACCCCTTTCAACCACATCTGAGTTTATGTTAAAGCAGTAACTTTTGGAAAGCCTCTAAGGAGAAAGTATTGCCAGTGGAACCACGTTGTGAATACAGGAGCTGGAAGTTTCAGATCTGTCCTCTAACTTCCTGGGAGTGGGGAGTGAAGAGACTGAGGAAGGAGAGACTGGGATAGAAGTTGAATCTGTCTTTCACAGTCGATGGTTTAATCATTCAGGCCTGTGTGATGAAATCACCACAAAAACCCAAAAGGACAGGGTTCAGAGAACTTCCAGGTTGGTAAGCAGGAAGGCATTCATATGCCAGGAGGGTGGTGTACCCCCAACTCCATGGGGACTGAAAGAAGCATGTGCTGGGGATTTTTCCAAACCTCAATCTCTGTAGCTTTTCATCTCACTGTTCATTCATATCCTTTGTAATGAACCAGTGAGTAGATTATTTTCCTGACTCCTATGAGTGGCTCTAGCAAATTAATCAACCCCAAGGAGGGCATCATGGTTGTCTCCAATTTATAATCATTGTTCAGAAGCATACATAATAGCCTGGATTTATATTGGCATCTGAAGTGGAACAGGTGTGGGAGTAAGCAGTCTTCTGGGACTGAACCCTTGAACTCTGGGATTTGATGCTTACTTCAGGTAGATATTGTCGGAATTAAGTTAAACTATAACTGCTTGAGTGGTGTGGAAGAATTGCTTGATGTGTGGAGAAGACCCATATGGTGTCAGAAGTGAAGTAGTGTTTCAGTAGAGTATCTGTTACTGAACTAACTGGGTCATATTGCTCAGCACAGAAAGTCAGATTTTGAGCCATGAGATTGTTTCCACAAAGGAGGTTTTTTTTTTTTTTTTAGTGAGTGCTGCCATATGGGGAGGACAGCAGAGTCGCTACTCAGAGAAGGCTATTTTGCAGAGTTGCAAGGGAAGGAAGATTATACAGGAAAGAAAGGAACATGGGAACATGCAGGGGAGTCTCTTCATTCTGAGGTTTGGGAGTTGCCAGGCATTCTAGGGGTCATAGTCACAGGACTGTTGGCACATTTCTGGAATAGGGCACTGGGCAGTCTAGGGGTATTCCATCACAAGACTATTGAATACATTTCTGGAGTAGTTGCTTTCTTCTGTGTCATCACTTAAAACAACCCTTGAGTGTTCATCACGCACTGATATCAGCATCTTCAGGAGGAACAGAAATATCTCCTGAAGGATCAGGCAACCGATTATAATGGCCCTGAGGAATGTAGTCCAGTGGCTTCTGAGGTTGGAGTCATATTCCTGGCTTGGGCTTGACCATATATCAAGAGTGGAGGAGGCCCCAAAGAATATGTTTTCCTCTAAAAGGACCTTAACCAGTACCCTAAAGTTTTCAGTTTTACCACCTACAGTACCATCTGCCATCTTTCTTATCTCTACTCCATGATAATTGGAGTTTGAAGTCACTTCCATCAAAACTTTTCCTCACTTCTCTCATTCTCAAAGACCTCTTGAAATTTCATGTTTAATGTAAGTTCCTGTATTAGTGAGTTTCCAAGGGAGTCATTCAACCAAAGGAATGATCCTTTGTGTTCATCAGTAAGCAATACTGTACCTGTGTCTAATGTCAACAGTCCTTACCTTGTATTCTCTCCATGTGATTGTTCAATATTCAAGGTCAATGTATTAAATACCTGTCAGTGTTAATATTCCTCATTTTAAAAAAATATAAATCTGTAGAGGAAATGGGCCATGTATGTGGCCATCTTATCACTCTGTGTGTCTGAATCATCATCATTTCAGGAGGTTGAGCACAGTTGGGGGTAGACTCTTGAGTTTTTGACACTCAGTTCTATCTTAACCTGGTTAGATTATCTGTCTGATTTATTTTTATTTTAATAGGAATGAGTTGGAGTAAAACTAGGAAGGGAACGTTGAGAAATTGCTCTTGAGAAACAAAGATATTTTTTCCAGAAACTGTAAAGCCTTATTAATTCTGACAAGACCGCTGGAACCGAAGCAGCATTTTCCTGGCCACTTCACACAGCTCCAGCTACTTTGCTGAGGTCCTGCACTCCGTGTTTTAGTGCTTTAGCACAAACCACCTCACTTGGTTCTATTGTTGCATTGAAGTATCTGCTTTTTCTTAAGCTGATACCAAAAGTGTGGAAGATGGGAACTCTTATGTTTATACTCTCTCTGCCCCCTTCTTGTCAGGTCTTATGAGACATCATGATGAATGAGTTGAATTAAGGAGATGGAGAGAAGGAATAAGAAAAGAAGTACATGGAAGTAGCAAAGAGGCATCTTCCTACCCTCCTTCTGTTTCTTTCTTTAGATACTAGAGTATTCTTTTCTCCTGTCCTCCCCTTTGAAATCTCACACAACCTACCTCTCTCTCTCCAGGGACCTCTCTTCCAAATCTTATGTCACCTGTTCTAATTTTTCAATCCCATGCAGGCTAGGGCTAGCATCCACAATGAAGCTTTGACAGAGATGATTTTTAAAATATGCAGTCCTTCTTTGAGAGCAAATTTCCTGAAAAGAAATAAGAAGTTTCATTAATCAGTATCGGCTTTAGACCTGCTAACAGGGGCTTGTGAGCTGGACCCCCCAATTTGGAGGGCCTCACCCTGGCCTTCCTTCTGCTGTGCCCTGTTTCATGGGAGAGCAGTCTGTACGCCAATGGGGACTTGCCCCTTCAGAACCTGCACTCCACTGTCTACCATGCTCCAAGCCCCCACATCCCAGAGTTCATGTATGAGCCCCACACCTGTATTGTTCATGTATGAGCCCCACACCTGCAAGGTCATCTTCCTCTTGAGGGCACATGGTGACATCAGCATGCACACATAGCCCAGAGAGGAGCCAGAGGATGACTGGGGGCTGTGGTAGGACTGATGTGTACAGATAGGATGTCCACACACCGGTGTGAAGAGAAGTTGGGGGAAAGAAGAGAAGAGCAGGCCCCAGGCTTTCCATGTGATCTGGAGCTCATGCCAGGACTCCTAGTGTTCTAAATTCAAACCCGGGCTTCCAGATTAGTAGAATTTTCTTTTTTCTTTTCTTTTTTCTTCTTTTACTGTCTGTGGTTTTCTTGTTGAGTGGTGGTCACAAACACTGTCCCTAAAAGTTGATGGAATGACAGTGTCCACCAGGCTTTTTTTCAGGGTGTTGTTATGGCACCCCAGGTGTCTGCGTGCCTGTATTTAGACAAATCGTCTTTTTACTTCATCCAGGATAGCTGATGAAAATAATGAACACTTGTATGGCATCTCTTGGTAATCTGATCTCTTATGAACAGTGATTGAGACAAACAAATACCTTTCCATTCAACTGTGTTAGAATTTTAGGTGGATTGAGCTCAATGGCAGTTCTTGCATGTGCTAAAGAGTAAGCTTTGAGCAATGTGTAGAAGGAACCTTAATTTACCCATGATATTTAGAAAAGATGCAAGACATGATAACTCAGACGCACATAAGGAGAAAGCAAACAACAAAGCAGGAGATGCCATTTACTAAAAATGACTTAGAGACAAAGCTGTCCACTCACCTTGAGTGGAAAATGCTATGAAAAATCTCACAGTTCTAACTTTAGGTCCAGCTATACATAAGCAATTATGTTGCTGACCTTCCTGTTCCAGTAGTTGTTACAAAGTTAGTCTCACTCAATTGAATTTTTATTATTATTTTGTCCCTGTCCTCGACTTTCGGAGAGGAATTTTCCCCCCTCCTTCCAATGCATCAATTTTCCCCCTAGCACATTTTGTTCTAGGGAAATGTTTTATGGCACTATCACTGGGTTCTTTCACTCTGAAGTGGAAAGCATTGGAGTTGATTCATCTTCTTTGTCTTGTCAAATATTTCACTCATCTTGACATTTGCAAAAGGCTTCAAAGGTGTATCTTCTATTAGTAATATTCAATTGTAATTTCTCTCATAATTTGCAACAGAGTTTGAATAGGATGAGAAAATTACTAGAATATTGGATTTTGGCATTTGTTAACTGAATGATACATTGTCAACAACCTTGACTATTGTTCTGTTCTGTTCAATGAAGAAAGAAAGGCACTCTTAACATAATATCATTTTATTTCTTTAGAACACACATGAATTGACAGTTGTAGATAAAGAAATATAAACCAATATTAAACTACTCTTTCAAGTTACTGTAAGGAATAAATGAGCTAAGAACTATAGTGTGATAGCCAGCCTCTAAGACAATTTCTCAATGACCCAAACTTCTCATCTCCACTAGCTGAATGAGGCTGATCCGTGTATCAAACATGACCTCGTGTGACTTCTGAGGCCAGGTCATAAAAGACACATTTGCTCTCTCCTGGATCACCAGCTCTGGGGAAGCCAGCCACTGTATCATGAGCATACTCCAAACAATCAGGCATGTTAATGAACAACTTTGTAAGCAGATTTTCCAGACCTTGTCAAGGATTCTGATAAGTGCAACCGAGACCAACATCTCAATGAAGGACCCTGAGCCCAAACCACCTTGCTAAGATGTTCTCAGAATTCTGACTGACAGAAAGTTTGTTTTAAACTCCTAAGTTTTAAAAGTTTTCTACATAATAGTAGATAACTTATATAGATTTTGGTATTGGAAGTGGAGTGCACATAACAAACCCCTAAAATGTGGGAGTGATTTTAGAACTCGATAAGGAGTAGAAGCTGGTGGCATTTGATGGAGTGTTTGTGAAATTCAGGCATGTGAGAAGTGCTTGAGAACCAACACCTCCAGCCCCAGTAAAGGCTTCAGATGACTGCAGCCCAGCTGACATGCTGGCTGAAACCTCATGAGCCATTTGAAGACAGACTTACTCAGTTAAGACATTCCTGAATTCCTGACCCACAGAATGTTCACTGGCAGAGTTTTGGAGTAATTTGTTGTGCAACAATAGATGACCAATGTATACACTAATAAGATCAAAGATAGTTAAACTGGCACTTAGAAATCATAGACCTTGTAGTAATTCTCCAGTAGCTATAGATTCCTGTTACTAATTTTTTTACTTTCTGTTATCAAGAAATTATTTCCCATGTATTTGCTTATATAGCTATAGATTTTCAAAACTCAGACTTATTATGTATGCTTAGATGAAAAGTTATGAAAGCTCATTCTCCTATTAGTGACATGGGGATCAGCTTATAAAAGCTGGTCTCTGTTCAAGAGAGCTATTCTGTTTCCAAAATGACTCTTCCTTTCTGTAGAAGCTCTCTTCTTTCTTCAAGATCAGAAACATAACCTGAAGCAATCAAGATAGCTAAAATGGAAAAAAAACTTCTTTAGCATTTAAGTAATTAATTATCTCAATTAATTCCTCCATTCCTGATAGAAAGTCTACACAATGAAAGAGATTCTTTTACTCCAGCTTTGCAGACTTAGGGTTTTTCTAGGTATATTGAGATTCTGGAATATGAGGAACCAGCAAACTTTTTCTATAAAGGGCCATGCAATAACTATTTCTGACTTTGTTTCTATGCATCTCTGTCACAATTAATCAACTTTGCTGTTGTAACCTGTAGACAATATGTACACTAGTGAGCACGGTGGTGTTCCAATAAAACTTTATTCATAAAAACAGGTGGTAGGTGCTATTATACCCATAGGCCTTAGGTTGACAGCCCTGTAGAATACTTTAAAACTTTAAAAAAAATGGTTAATAGTTCTTTCCACTTGACTTATTAATTTCAAAAGATATTCCTTACACATCCCATGTTATATTAGGGATCCACTATTGTGTCATGTGCGTAATGATAAAAGTTTGCTAAGTGGTTTTGAGGGAAGGAGGGACAAGTTTCACAGTGATACTGGTTACTTACTTAATAGTTATTACTCAACTGGAAGAACAATTTCTCAATGACTGAAAGTTTTGAGGCATTTAACTTATATCTTGGGCCATCTCTTACTTTTCTTCAAACCCAGCAAGCTTAGTTTTTGCTTCTCTAAAGAAAAGTGTTGGTCAAATTGTAAGTAGGTTGAAGAAAGCTCCTCATATCTGAGAAGGTAATAATTCCTTATATTTATATACCATTTTTCAAGTTTACAGAGTGATTTCCTATAGATGATTTCATTTATTCAAAATATACAGAGGAAAATGAAAATCAAAGACACTAACACACTTCATTTTTACATCCCTCCCCCTCCCTCACCAAAGAGATATAGCTTTGGATAAGATGATATAAATAGAGAAAAAGAATAAAAGCTTCCCATTCAATGTTGTTTTCATCTGCTCAGTAGAATTTATAGTAACCCTGGTGTTTTCTAGCTCAAAAGCAAAAGAACAAGGTCTGCTGAGGGCAGAGCCAATGAGTCTCTGACCTGTCACTCTAGCAAGTCGCTCTGATCTAAGTAGGATTCAACTTCTGACCTGTGAAAAAGAGGTCTCGAAGTTTTTGATGAAAGCTATTTGCAGTGACATCCAATTTAGGAGCTGCTGAAACAAGCACAGACAGACGATTGGAAAAAAATGTATAAGCCCTACCCACCCATAGAAGGGTAAACAAAGTCAAGGATGGAGGGGTTTCAAAACTGCTTAGTCATGTGCAACCAAAGCCAAGAGTTCATTTCAGACATGTAGTAGATAGAAAGCCACAAATTTTAAGGATGAGCTTTGTATGTATTATTTTTCCTGTTACTCATTTAAAATTACACACATATGTATAATCAAATATATACACTCTTACATGCATACATGCATGTACACACACACACACACACATATATATATATATACATATATAAATAAATAATTAAAATATAATTGAGTAGTTAGAAAATCAGTTCCAGTAAGTACAGAAAGTGCACCTTCCTGCACAGAAAGGTGTAACCATTCATTCACTGAAATGTATGAACCATGAATGTTATAACTGGTTTGTGTGCCATTTTTGCCTCTGCAGCAGGGGCTAGATTAGAAAGTAGTGCTGTCATCCCAGAATTTGGCAACTGGATCTATGAGCCAGGGAATAGAAATCTGGAAAGATGGACAGCGTGTGAAAGTATACATTTGTAGAGGTTTGAGACTGTCACCCCTGGAGCAGAAATAACAATGTGAACCTGTTTTGCCTCAATATTTACAGAATATGGGGGAAAGAAGAATTCTAGAAAAGAAATCTTATAGCTCGTAATCACCTTGAGAACTTAATTGGCTGAAAAATGTCTCTTGCTTTGTCAAATGGCAAAAATGATGATATAAAATTTATTATAACTTTCTAGTTTGAAACAGCTCACTTAGCTCCTAGGTTGAAATTAGATTCACATCAAAGAACATCATTGGGACTTCTCAGAATACCAGAGACACAGAGAATTCTAAAGGTATGCAAAGAGAAAGCAGCAAATTACTTACAAAGGGCCAGTATTCATAATGTCCTCAGGGTTTTCAACAGCAGTGTACTGGAAGTCACACCTTCAAACTTCAGGGAGAAAATGAATATAAACCTAACATTTACTAAACTGTCAAATAAATGTGTCTATAATAAAGATATTTTTAGACAGTCTGAGTTCTCATAATATTTACTTCTCATGCATCCGATCTCCAAGGTGGTAGCAAAGACTTCATGATAAGGGGATAGACACAGAAAGTGGAATGTGTGTGATTTGGAAAATGAGATCCAATGTGATGATGAAGGGAAGGCCCAGGGGAAGCCATGCAGGATGCCTGGGTCTGGCAGGGATCCCATCCGGATTGGAGCAGGCTGAAGCTTTAGAGAGCTGTCTCCAAGGAAAGGAAACTGACGCATGGCCGAAGTGCTTGACCATGTTGAAAGGAGCTAATGGAGAGTTTGAGGGATAAATTGATAATTAGTACATAGAAAACTAAGAAAACCAGCAATACATTTATTAACTCCAGGGAGAGAATAGGTTGTGCAAGAAAGGAAGAATATCCCAAATGCAGTCCACAGTTGAGCTCTGAAAATTATTTACAATTCAAAATAATGCAAAACATTATAGATATAACCAAAATTAGAGTTAGTGGAACTGTTAGTGTGATTGTGTATTGGAAGAGGTGGGGTGTCAGTGATCCAGTTCCTTAGCTTTTGTGCTGGAAATCAGTAAACACCATCTAAAATAGAGGGAATATCTGGTAGGAGCATATAAGCATGTTATTTAGGCTTATGGAGTTAACTTCTTTACAAAGCCCAGCTACAGTTTCTGAAAGTGCTTTTCTCTGTGGCCTGTGAAATACAGTGAGAGGAAAGGATGACTATTTCTTTGTATTACGACTAGCAGAACCATATGATCCCTTGAACTATGTGACAAACAACCTCAAAAACTATAAACACTGCATAGCCAACTTTAATAAATACAAAGAAAAATTGATCTATTCTCTCTCAATAATTTGAGAACGAAGGATTTTTCTTTGATAGTTTGACACATCACAAGACACCTCTGACTCTGAATAAGCCTATTCACTCCAGTGTCATTGTTCCTTAGGGAGGGACAGTTTGAAACATTTTAGTAGAACTCAGTTCCTACCCTTTCCGGAATCGTCCTCTAGGGGTAACTCACATAAAAGCCAGTAACTCTAAGCTCTTGAATCGTGGTCCTGTTCCTATTTTCATGTGACTCAAGGGCAAACGACAATTTTGAAAAGATTGCGTATGTTGACACACTAAAATGTTTAAAAATAAACTGAAAAAAGAAATTGGGATGTGTAGTGGGTGGTGGTAATATTTTGAAAAGGTTGTGAAGGAAAGCAGAAATTTAAGTGGCTGTGTTTCTAGAAACCATCTTTACATCATGAATTTTATTTTCCATGAAGCTATGTATGAGTCCTGTCTTTCAAGTAGATACAAGTGTACTCGTAGAAATAGCTAGGTTCTAATGATCATAACAATTTGTAGGCTCAGATTGAAAGTGTAATACAAACATTACCAATGTTATTGACTGCAGAAAAGTGTCATGATTAGCATTAAATTGTGGCTTAATTTTTTCTTTTGAATTTTCCATGATTTATATGAATTTATTTTCTGTGGCCTAGTAGATTTTGAAATGAAGCTAATACAAACTCTTTGTTTGAAAATGTGTGATCAGTGGTCTCTGGTAAAGGAGTATGGGTGCTTGGATGGTGGGGGATGGGGTGGTAATTTACACCTGAGGAGGTGTGAACCTGTTTCCCTAAATCATATACAATGTTATAAACCAGTGTTCCCTCAATAAAGAAAAATAAATAAATATGCTATTGAAGTATCTGTCTCATGTTTTATTTTTCCAGAGCCTCCAGGAGTTTGTGGAAGGCACTATGGCGGAGATATAGCTGAAATTTTATAATATTTTAAGTGCATCTAACCACATTTATTCTGAATTATTCACCATTAATTTTCCACAAGCCAGTTTCACTGTGACTTGAGACACATATTCGTTGTGGCCTACATAGTCTTTTGTGAGCGACACTTTGGGGCTGATGTTACAGTCACATATTTAGCTGTACCTCAGTCTCAATCTTGCTGCAATGATGAATCTGTAATTAGAATAACCTTTCAGTTTGTTAATTTGAGAGGCTAACATAGTATCCTGTATCCTGAATTTAATATTTACACTCCATCTACTTGATTTAGTTTACAAATTAGAACACCATGAAAGATAGAGCACAGAAGGTTAAAACAGAATCTAACTGAAAAAAGCAGAAGAGGTAAATAATGTCAGGCACCAGAAATGACCAGATTATAGTACTGATCATAAGGGGAAAGTATGTTTCTATAGTTTCTCAGAGTGAGGGCTCCAATGTATTTGATATTTTTTTTTTTCTGACAGCCAAATGCCCTCACATAAATCTATGGGGATAAAATACTTCCCTAAGCACAGTTGGCGCTCCTGGCAGTTGGGACAAAAAAGAACATGTAGAAATTTATTGTGTTAAAAGGACATTATGTCAAGCTTGGACCAATATTTTGAATTATGTGTTGTCTTACTAGTTTTATCTATCTTTTTGACTGAATCATTTGAAAATTGTAAAAAAGATCTGTAAGTATTTAAAATTGCATGACAAACTGCTTTAGTTCAGATATTTTTAGTGTAGTTACTTTGTAATTTGCTTTGCATCTTTTCTCAGTGTTCATTCAATACGGACTTACTGTTTAGAGAGTAAAAATTGCATCAATCAGAGGCTGCCATCCAAAAATGTATAGCCCAAGACTTGAACTCTGTACTGGGTTGAATAGTGCTCTCTCCACCCCACTCTCAAAATTCTTGTCCACTCAGAAGCTCAGAATATGATCTTAGATGAAAATATGGTCTTTACAGATGTAATCAGTTAGGTTAAAATTAAGTCATATGGGATTATGGTGGGCTCTGATCCAATGCAAGTCAGATATTTTTGCCCTAAACTATTTCAATGAAAGCATTTTCACCAAAAGCACTTTCAATGCAAGTATTTTCACTGCCATTGGCAATGTTGTCATAGAGGAATATTCAAATGAACATCTTGAAACAGGAAAAATTAATAACAAAATTTAAAATACAGAAGATTCAAATACAAGTATATTGAAAAAATACAATATATTTGAATACATTTAAAAATGTTTACAGTTTCATGGCCATTCTCTGCAAAGAACTGATTTTCTTTTTCAGATTTTACCTAAGCTCTTCTCTCCCTTGTCTTTTATTTGTTCACAGTATGGTACATTCTTTTTGTATTTTTCAGTGGTCGAACGTAACTGCAAGTGTGAAGTCAAAGTGTGAAGCCATATCACATACTACTGTACTAGAAAGTGATAGTGTATTAGTTTGCAAAGAGTTGATTTCTAATTTTGTCAATAGAGAAATGAAACCAAACAGTCAACCAGTTAGTTCTTTTCTCTTTTACAACAAAATTGTCTTATAGTGAATATGCTTGCAGCAAAACTGCCTTTAGCGAAACTACTCAGGACAATTCCAGTGTGACTGATGTCCTTGTAAGAAGAGGACACACAGAATCACAGAGACATAGAGAGGGAAATGCCATGTGAACATGGAGGCAGAGATGGGAGTGATGTGTCTACAAGCCAAGGACCACCAAGGATTGCTAGGAATGGCAGGAAGCTAGGAGGTAGACATGAACAGAGCCTCCTTCAGAGTCTCCAGACTCTGCTGATATCTTGATTTTAGATTTCTAGCTTCCAGAATTATGAGCATGAGTTTCTGTTGTTTTAAACCTTCCAGTGTGTGGTAATTTTTATGGCAGTCTCAGAAAACTAGTACAGATTATAAATCTATAGATTCATAACATTCAGGAGTTTTGTTACTGTTGTTAATTTTTGGTGAAAGCTGTCTGTAAGAAAATCTGAAGTACTGCACTGAAAAAGTACATGTGGTCTAAAGCCAAAGGCAATAGTCTTCCTGAGTAGGTAATTACTCTGAAAATTATGCATGTATTAATTTAGCATCTAATTGACTTATCAGGAAATTATTGAATAAAAATGTAACATGTTTTTATTAAATGAAAGAAGTCCTGCTGATTGAAAGAGCAAAAGCATTTCTTTTTTTTTTTAAGATTTATTTATTTATACGAGCACTGGGTACAGTCAGAAGCGTGGGAGGGTGAGAGAAGTCATCAGAGTCAGAGTGGAGAGCAGAGCAGGCAGACTGATGAAACACACTGCTGAGGGGAGCAGCGGGCGGCAGGAGAAGTTTGGAGAAGTTTGTGTGCCATGTGGGACCCTCACCCGTGGCCGGGGATCGAACCGGTGCTGCAGAGGCTGCGGGCAGCCTCGCAGCCCAGCACTCAACCGCTGCGCCACCAGGGGAGGCCCTTGACTTTTACTTTTTGCATATTGTATACTTTATAGCAGAAGTTCTTTGCCATCTCTTTTTTTTTTTTTTCCTTTCAAGGCCAAAGCCAGTTTTTACACATTCTTCTAAAGACATTATATTAACACTGTATTTGGAATGTTGTAATGTGCAGTATTGTAAAAATGAACTTATGGACGTGATTATGGGGGAGGATAATCAATTAAGAATTTAAGGGGAAAAACCTGCCTACTATTTACATGTAAGTAGTAGTCTCATCGCCTGTGAAGCTCAGCTTGCCTCACCTATATATAACAAGAGTCATGTTATTGTGACATGATGAACTGCTTGGTTACTATAAATTCAAAGCAGCTTTGATATCTTTGAGTTGTTAATGCTACAGCAGTTAGTTTTCTACTTCACCTTCTATCTGCCTTCAATTTTCCATTTTTTCACCTCTTGCTTGAAGGGTTCTGCCTCTTTTTTATATTTCCTATTGTGATTCTGACTTTGGAGGATAGTCCCAGCGCCATGCCACCATGACTCACCTTTGGTAAGTCTTTCCTCTCTGGCACCTCGATTCTACTCAACACTCAAACAATCTCAGGTAAGACATACTTTTGTCTTAAATCTCTAGACTCTAGATTGATGATTTAATCAGATACACAACTGGGTACTGGCCTTAGTTCAGAAATCCTGGTTGGAAACTTCAATTATATGCTGTCTGTACATTTTGTCCTTTTTTTTTTTTTTAAGAGAACTGGCATTCTTTGGTTTTGTGCCAGCCCTGATATAGAACTGGGTCCCTTCACTAGCTTCCACAAGAAAGCCAATCACATCAAGCACATCACGGAGATTTGCGGGTCATAAAATAGGGTCACATTGCACAGCGCAAGCATTTATTTGGAAAAAAAAAAAATCATTGCTCTCCTGTACTTTATCTCAGAATTTTCCAGCCATTGTTGCCAATTGAGGTTTGTTTCCTTTTGCTCTTTCTGTCTATAGTGCCCACTCTATCTGGTACTCCTTTACCATTCTACTGATTTACCCCTCACCCTTATTTCCCCCCGCTTCCCCCTTAAATCTTAATATACCTTATCATTATCATGGAGGCCAATTCAGTCCGAGCTTTCCAAACATGCACATGGTCACGAAAATTCTTCCAGGTAAAAGACCTATTTCTTTTAACATTTTATGACAATTTTTTTTTCCTTTTAAGTCATACAAGTCTCCCCTCTCTCCAAAAGTAGAATATTTCTATTTGGTATGATTTGTAGGCTGTTTTTTTTTTTTTTTTTGCATGTGGGAATGCTCAAAATTTTTTCCATATAAATTAATAGTGATAGCATTTTTAGAAACAAATATGACCTACCAGATCATACCAAATTGGAACATTCTACTTTTAGATAATGTGGGAAAGCTGTAATCTATACCCTGATCACTTTTAGCAAACACTATGACCACAGTAATTTCAGTGAAAGATGTCACAATGTATTATCAAAGTGTTTGCTCTCCTTTGGCAATATACAGTGTGAATTTTAAAATCTAGAGTGTCCCGACAATTGAATTTGAACTAACCATCATTTTTATACTGCCAATCCACTAAAGAAGGAGAATAAATTTAGAAGAACATTCAAAATCAATTCATCTTTCTGAATTATCATGCAGATTACTCTCTAACTTTTTTTTGGTAATCTAATAAATAGAAAATTCTAGATCACTGACTGTCAATAATTTAATGTTTGGACTTTTCCAAAAAGAATTGGGTCTGAATAAGCAACTAGTAGTATGGTCCTTCCTGCAGCAAAACAGGTTTTCTCTTTAAGAAACTTGGGCTGTGATGGTCACCTTCTGCAGTGCTGTGTGGCTAAAAGCCATAGGTTATTTTTCTTGGGGGTATTGGTTTTATTTAGATGTTTGCTTTGTGAGTTGAGGTGATGTTTATTGGTTCTTAGGCTAATTGCTCCACCCTTTGCAAATATGAATTGTTTGATATTTCTGTCCATGGTGCTAGTTTCTTCACTTACTGTATGTGACTTCACTCCAGAGTTTCCTGTATTATACACTAAAAGTGTCTCTTTTGCTTGCCATGGATGATATTAACTCAGCCAGATAACTGTAAATGGGTTATAAGAGATTACAATAATTGTTCACTCTTCTCATGGGCTTGCTGGGCTGAATAGACTTTGAGTTGCTATAGTTTTAATAACATGGTCTGATTATGATCAAAGATTTAAAGTAGGAAATCTTCTGGTGCCATTTTATGCTGCTAGACTGCTGTATTATCTCTATAATTGAGTGTTTTTTGCCAACAGTGGCCATTCCGGATATTCAGTCCTTGAAGTCAATTGGGCAAAAGCACAATTTGGCCAATTTTGATTTTTTATAGTCATGGCAGTTTGCTATGATGTCCTGCCAGGCACCCCAAAGGCCCTAAACTACTCATTTTCCTAATATGAGGTTTAACCTCCTTATCCAAATGCTGCTTTGTGGAGAATATTTGTCCAAGTGACCATGTAACCATGTAAGTTGCTGTAAATTTTATTTTGCATGAGTTAAAACATAATTATTTGCTCTATTCAATTTGAGCATAAACCTCTTGTAACGATGAAAAAATTAACATTTTGTGATCATTCCTGACCCTGTTCTGTACACCAGAGGATTATGGGTACCGTTGTGTTACTGTCACTTAGTAATTAGAAATGACGTTCAGGAAAACAGCATTCTAACCATGGGGGTAAAAAGTAAATAGAAGCGAAATAACCTCATATAAATGGGCAGATGATCCAGTCTGCCTATAAAAGCAATGAGGTGGAACTGTCCCGACTGTGGCAATAAATCAAATGGACAGCACACACTTTCCTGCAGTCTGCCCTCCCACTCTGGCAGGTTAACAAGCACACACACACCTGTTCCGGTCTCCTCGGCACTGTCTAAGCCACAGTTCCTGGCTCCCTCCAAAGACAGCCATGCCATTCAGATAATTCTTCTTTGCTTGAGGTCCCAGCTCACTGTAAATTAAAGGACACAGGCTTTAGAAGAGAAAGCTCTGGGTTTGTATCCTACCTGTGTGGCTAGCTAGCATGTTAATTTACCTAAGAACCTCTCCGGACTTCAGTTTGCTCACCTGTAAAATTGCAGTAATATTGCCTGTGTTATAGAGTTGTTAATGTACTGATAGAATTCTGTGAGGTAATGTACATGAAATAAACACCACTGTGCCCCACGCGCAATGGCATGCAATCTCTTTAGTTTCTTTCCTTCCTCATTCAGTTTTCCTTCCTTTGCCATAAACACTGAACTTTCACCTTGTTACTGAGATAGGACCTCATTTCCTTCTGGTTTTGGTCTGCTGCTTGGCTTCAGTTGTCAAGGCGTATATACTCTGCCCATGCCTTGTGCCCTCAGGAGATCCCCAGGCGGCTGAAATCATCCCTGTTTCATTTGCTCCAAGAATGCTGTGCACTGCGCAGATCAGTGGCTCCTTTCGATGTGCCCCTTGTCTTAGCCCCTTTGTCAGACTTGTACATTTTTATGAACCCAGAACATGCTTCAGGCAGGCTTGGTGACAGTGGTAACAAAGCTCATATGTTAAGGTACTTTTCATTTCTTAGTGGATTGGGGGGAGGGAAAAGACAGGGTACACTACTTCCACACTCTGCAGTATGCAGGTGACAGAAGTGGCTGGATTGCAGAGGCAGGCAAGGTCTTTTTACATAATGAAAGCCTTGGAACCAAGGGAGGAGAAACTTGAACAGATCAATATGCCCATGTATTGGTAATTGAAATTTATAAGGAGCATCAGGCACTGAGAAACACCGTAGAGCTTTGATTGCTATGTGGGGAGACAGGGAGTTGGGACAATACAGCATAAGAAAGCGACACTGAACTGTGATGTCCCCCATCGCTCGCTGTGTTTTCAGAAATTTATAACCTTCCGTGGCCACATTAAAAAATATGTTTAAAAGCAAGCATAATGATGGCTCTGGTTTGGGGGGTGTTAAATGAATTTATGGTCTCAGAATGACTGTGGTAGTGCCTGGAACTCAGTATTCAGAGAAGTGGGGGTGTCATTGTTATCAGAGGCATTCAAGAACAATAAGCAGAAGCAGGGAGAGATACTGGGAGAACTAGAGTTATGTGTTCCTCATGGGATTCAGTTGACTTGGTTGTTTTTCTTGGCTTTCAATATGGACTGAACTCTGTTGGCATCATTTTTTAAGTACTGTTTTAAGACAATTAAATCATTTCTACCATATCATTTTCAGTGGTTTGATGGTGTTATATCACACAGGAGGAATATTCCACCCTCAGCTAAAGTTCTCAGCATTGAGACAGTTTATAACTATGAAATAAATATGTTATATTTAAAATTATTAAAATTAAAGGAATAAAAAAGGAGTAATAAGCTAAATGCATATTTTTTACATTTGCTAAGGAGGTGTGTTCAAAATAAAGAATTAGCTGTGACCTACTAGATGTTTTTAGTTTGTGATTCAGCACATGAAATTAAATATGTGTCAATTTCTGGTTGATCGTGTCAAGGGTTTACAAAGTAAAACACTCTCCTTCGGTGTGTGAACTTCATGCTGGTTGTTTTTAGATTTCCTAAATAACATTGTTTTGTATTTGGGTTTGCTTTTGTCAATGTCACAGGTACCTGGTTTCATTGCCAGCCAGTATGTGAAAAGTACTATTTATAAGCTCACTGATAACTGTTTATTTATATCATTAAGACTGGTTTGACTGTAACAGTGCTGTTTTCTTAACCCTGCTCAAACAAGAGATCACTCCTGCATTAACATCTCATAGCTTATTGTTTCCTCCATATTGTGAGATAGTTCTCTGGATCTTAGGGAACTCTGTTAGGTCAGCAAGAGGGGCTGTTGAAGTCCCAGGGGTACGGTCACTTTCTGGGAGTGGTTGGAATGAAAATATTGCACGGAGGAATGCATATTCAGAGAGGCGGGAGCCCCTTGTGTTTGCATATGGGAATGTTGAAGCAAATTTATCACCAAACTTATCCAGTCCTCAAGGAGCTCCTCAGTTTTTTCAGACATCTAGATATCTTTGGCAATTTCTCATTTTCTTTCTCTTTCTCCCTCTCTCTTTTTTTCCTTGCCATTTGAAGTAGAGGTTTTCTGTAAAAACTTAGGCAAGCATTGTTCTGTGCTGGCTTTTATTTTATGAAGTATAATTATTTTCCATGCAGGTTATTTAGAAAACAGTCATTAACTAAGTTGTGACCCTCTCACAACTCCTCTTTTAAGTGTCTGTGGCTTGGTTTCTTGGTATTCACAGCATCCTGAACAAAATTTTTGGCAGCTGAATATATTTTTAAGCACTCTGCTTCTGTCTGGCTGTATCCCAAATTCTCTCTCACTCTCTTATCCCAAGAATCCTTTCTTTTTGTGGGGAAAAAAGGGAGCCTTCAAAGCCTTTCCAGAGGGGAACATAAGAGGGATGCCTTCTAGAAGACATGGTCAAATGATTTTAACTCTTGAAAGCTGCTGTTCACTTGTGAGAGGGAAGGGGGAGGGGGGCAGTGAACTTGAAAAATCAGATAACCTCCCCAAAATAGCTTTACCAAGCTCTGTTGGTAAATCTCTGCGGGAAAAAAAAAAAAAAAAAGAGTAAGCCTCAAATACAGGAAATAGGATCATTTCTGATGGCAGAGAAAACAAGCAAAGTTTATGGTAAATTTATGGGTACTGGGCATAATAAGAGAGGCTGCATAGGATTATCTAAACTTTTTTTTTTAATACACGAACTGGGGTACAGGTCAGAAGCGCAGGAGGGTGAGAGAATTCAACCGAGCCAGAGCAGGGAGCAGAACAGGCAGAAGGACCGAAGACACTGCTGAGGGGAGCAGCGGGCAAGGCAGGAGAGGTCTGCCATGCCACATGGGCTTCTCCATGGCCGGCCCGGAATCGAACCCATGCTGCAGAGGCTGCGCACAGCTTCACAGTGTGGCGCTCAACCACTGAGCCACTGGGGAAGCCCTGCATTGGGTTATTTATTTATTTATTAAAGATTTATTTATTTTTTAATTTATTTATACAAGCACTGGGTACCGTCAGAAACGTGGGAGGGTGAGAGAATTCACCAGAACCAGAGCAGGGAACAGAACAGGCAGAAGGATCGAAGTACAAAGCTAAGGGGAGCAGCGGGCAGCAGGAGAGGTCTGCGCACCATGTGGGACCCTCCCCTGGTGGCCAGGGAGCAGCCGGGGATCAAACCGGTGCTAAAGAGGCTGCAGGCAGCTTCGCAACCCAGCGCTCAACCGCTGCGCCACTGGGGAGGCCCTGCATTGGGTTATTTAAAGTAGCTACTCATTTGATTGTGTCGGTGACATGCCTTCTGGAGTTAGATGCACAAATACTTCCTCTAAGTCTTGGCAATCCCAAGGTGGTTCCCCAGTAGAGTCTTGTATAATTATTGGCACATGTATTGCCATTCACTTCGGAGGCAGGTGGTTTCTTGCCTGAATGTGACTCTAAGACATCACAGTATCAACAACACTATTGATTTTAATTAAAACATCGAAATGTATGTCTGTTGAATAGCCATTGTTGCACCCTTGATGTGTGTGAGAATTCAGAGACTTCCATGCTTATTTTTTTCATATAGTAATACTAAGGCCAATTAGTGGGAGACAGACTTTGCAGAATAATTCTCTTTTCCTCATAAGACAATGAAATATTTCTCTGTGTGCATATGAGTGTGTGATATTTTTGATGTTATTCTGATTGGACTTTTCCTTTGTACTCTTAAACTGTTTGTCCATTGTCAAAACTAGCAAACAAAATAAAATGAGACAAATAGGAGAGAAATAAAAAGGAAGAATGAACAATCCTTCCATTGCCAGTTGATTGTATTCTAATCCTCACTTAGTTGTGAAAAATCCAGTAGTCCCTGCAAAACATACTGATTTTTCCCATCAAACCTCACCTGGATTTGCTTAATTAAGCTACTTAGAGAAGATAGAAAGTTATCAGGGCTGCAAAAAGATAGAGGAGAAGCTGTGTGCAACAGAGGAGCTGTGGATGGGGCTGTTTTTGATGTGGAGACATTTCAAGGCAGTCTGCAGTTTATGGACCAGATGTGTCAAGTTCAAGCTACAAGGGACAGTAGAAATGATCCAGGTTGGTTCCTTCATTTTACAGATTGTATTCTTAATAATCCTTTCTGGTAAGTATTGTTTGATATAATGGAAGCAAGGAGACCTTTCATAGGGTATACTATCTCATTACATTTAACACTTTTTTTGTTTAAAGATTTATTTATTGATACAGATAAGAACTGGGGTACAGGCCAGAGGTTTTGGGGGTGAGAGGATTCACCAGAGACAGAGCGGGGAACAGAACAGGCAGATTGACTGAAATACATTGCTGAGGGGAGCAGCGGGCGAGTCAGGAGAGGTCTGCTGTGCTATGTGGTTTCTCCCTGGCCGGCTGGGGATCAAACTTGTGCTGTAGTGGCTGTGGTGAGCTTTATAGGTTATGTCTTAACCCCTTGCGCTACCAGCCAGGCCCAAATTTAACGCTTTTTAAAAAATCCAAGCATTGTTATTGATGTCTTCCAGACAAAAATAAAAAGAGCTGTGTGTGTGGGGGCGTGCGTGTGTGTGGGGTGGGGTGGGGAGGGGAGGGGTGTATAGCATGCATACGGTCTTTGTGACCCTGCTTTGCTTTCTGACATGTGGAAAAACGGTTCTGAAACTTGGTGAGAAGCTGGTCATTAAATTATTACTGCTGGTTTTGAAGAATGTTGATTGCATCGTGGTTTTTCCCCGAAGTCCTTAATATAGCATTATATTTTTATGGTTTTGAAGCGTTTGGTGTCTCCATTAGGAACGTGTTAGTGAAGCTGAATCATACTCAGGATGTCACTTCCTGGCTGCGGAAAGAACAATGAAACTGTTGCAATAAAAAGCTGTATGCTTCAGAAAAACAACAATAAATGGTTTTATTTGAATGGATATTCAGTGCTTAAGCAGCAACACAGACTGGAACAGGTAGGCTGTAGTGTCACTGCAGATTTCCTTATAGGAGAGAAAATCTGGTGTTGATTACTTCAACTCTATTCTGACTCTGGAGAATGGATTCAATTAAAACTTCCCCCCTAGCTTTAGAGACAGATCTTTTTCTTCTTTATTAAAGTTGGTTTGTGGATGAAACTTGTGAAACCAGGAGTCAGATCATTAAGGGTTTAGATTCAGTGTACGGAGAGATAAAAATCCACATTTCCTTTGTGAACTTCAAGTGAAAACCGTAATTACAGCAGTATTTTTTCCCATTTTTTATTTTATATATTTTTTACATCATTTTTCATTTTTGCACAATGTATGTACTTTCATCTTGGTTATAATCCCCATACAATTCCCACCCCCCCTTGTTTTGATCCCACTCCCTCCTATCCCCCCCATAGTGTGTCTCTGGTTTATAGTTGTTTGTTGATTTTGATTTTTACTTTATTATAATTAGTCTTTTTCCTGGTCCCTTATTTAGGTTTTCTAGATTCCTGCTATGAGTGAGACCATCCTGTATTTTTCTTTTTCTTTCTGGCTTATTTCGCTGAGCATGATCCCTTCCAGCTCCATCCATGCTGCTGCAAATTGCATGTGTTTATCTTTTTTGAATGCTGAGTAGTATTCCATGGTGTATATGTACCACATCTTCTTGATCCAGTCATCTATTTTTGGGCATTTGGGTTGTTTCCATAGCTTAGCTATAGCTTAGCTATTGTAAATAGCGCTGCCATAAACAGAATTACAGCAGTACAGCAGTATTTTTAAAGAAGATAAGCAAATATTCAGAGCAATAGGACCAAGACAGAATATTGGAATGGAGCTCCCACCCCATCTGTGATTTGTTTAATGACTTAGGGCAAATATCATTCATATTTTGACTTCAATCTCTTAACTAAATCAGTGACCTTCTTCCATCTCTTCATGCTCTTTTTCTTCCATCTCCTGTGCCAGAAGTTCTCTTCACAAAATGACTTGTTTCCCTGTGGCATGAGACATTGAGAAATCCCTCGATCCTTTACTTTGCTCTTAACTTGAACCAAAATCAATGCCTAGTGTTGAAAAATTGCTATTCATCCAGCTGTTTTCCAGCTGTTTCCTATTAATATTCCCGATACTTTGTCTTTAGACAGATTAACAGTTTTACTTGGGCCTCCCTGGTGGCTCAGCGGTTGAGTGCTGGGCTGTGAAGCTGCCCGCAGCCTCTGCAGCACCGGTTCGATCCCCAGCCACTGGCGAGGGTCCCACATGGTGTGGCAGACCTCTCCTGCCACGCCTGCTGCTCTCCTCAGCAGTATACTTTGTCAGTCTGCCTGTTCTGCTCCCAGTTCTGGCTCTGGTGAATTCTCTCACCCTCCTGTGCTTCTAACTGTACCCAGTGCTTGTATAAATAAATCTTTAAAAAAAACAGTTTTACTTATTTTTGGAAGACTTCAAAGGAAGTGATAATTTGCCATTCCTATTAAACTCATTCCAGTATTCAACACACATTCAGTTTTCTTTCTGTTTTTCAGTTTAATATTTATTTATATTTGCATACAATTAGATGCCCGGGCCTTAACATGAATTTTGACAAACACATTAAACTGTGTAATTCGTATTCCTAATCAAGATATCTAGAACACTTCCATCACCACAGAAATGTTGTCCTTGGTTCCTTTTGGTTTATCTTCCTCCCAAGAAGCAACAACTTTTCTGATTTTTTTCATCATTGATTAATTATACCAGTTTAGAATTCCATATAAAGGAATTATATACTGTGATCTTTTGAGTCCAGCTTCTTTCACTCAGTATGTTTGTGAGATTAATCCATTTTGTAACCCAGATCAAAAGTTTGTTCCTTTTTATTGTTAGCTAATATTCCATTATATGGATATATCATAATTTGTTTATTAGTTTTCCTATCAATATTGCGTGGTTTCCAATTTTGGGTTATTACATATAAAGCTACTATGAATATTCCTGTGCAAGCATTAGTTTAGTTTTTTTCTTTCCTTTTTTTGTTCTTTGCTTTTGGTCTACATAGGAGTCAGTCTCTGAGATGACCCCCTAAAACCCCCACCTCCTGGTATCATGCCCTTGAGTGTCAGCTAGATTGATTGATTGCTTCAATTCAAATGAATACAGTGGAAATGATGGGATATCACTTCCAAGATTAGGTGCTACTTCTCACCTTCTCTTGGCCTGCTAACTCTATGGAGAGCCAGCTTTCATGTCAAGAGGTAACCCTATGGAGAGGCTCATGTGAGTCATTTTGGGAGATGATCTGCTGAGGCCTTGCCAGTAGCCTTGTTAAATGAACTCTGAAGCTAATTCTTTCACAGTTGAGCCTAAGATAACTGTAGCCCTGGCTGACACCTTGGCTGCAACTTCCTAAGACTCTCTCTGCTCAAACCACCTCCTTGAGTTGCTCTTGAATTCTGCATACCAGAAAGTATTAGATAACAATTGTTTGTTATTTCCAGATGTCAAGTTTTGGGGTGATTTCTTACACAGCAGTGCATAGCTAGTACAGTCCACTTCAGTGTCCATAGTATGTTTTTCTTTTATTCTAGTTTTATTGAGATGGAATTGACATACAGAGCTATATATTTAAGGTATACAGCATAATGCCTTGACTTGCACATACTGAAAGGATGACCACAATACATTTAGGTAACATCTGTCATCTAATATAGATAGAAAAAATGTATTTTTCCCCCATGATGAGAGCTTTTAGGCTCTGTCCTATTACCAGCTTTTAAATATACCACACAGCATTGTTAACTATAGTCATACTGTTGTATATTAGCTTTGGCAACCACATATCTGATCTCTACTTCTATGAGTTTTTTTTTTTTCTCCTAGGTTCCATGCTGTCATTCTGTATTGGTTCCTCTGTGGAGGGTAGTTCACTAGGAGTCTTGTGTTTTCCAGATTCAGCACTGGTAATAGAAGTGAGGCTGATCTCTGCAGAGAAAACTTTAGGTAGCCTCTTCATGTATTTTTAGAAAGTGGCTAAAGAACTTGTTTTTTCTCAAACTGAAGTTTTATTCTTGATTATTAGTTAATAATGATGGAATGAAGAAAAAAGCAAAAATCATCTATAAAGTCACTGTCTCAACACAATAATTGTTAAAACTATTCTGTTCATTGCCCTAGATTTTTCCCATAAAAATACACACACACAAGCATGCACACAATTTTTATAAGTACTAGCATACTAGACATGCTCTTTTGAAATCTCCTTTCCTCCCTCACATTATATTTTGATATCATTTTAATGACAATAGAGACAAACATAACAATCATTTTAATGGTATCATGCATTTTAACTTATGCTATCCTGTGCTTTTGCTCAGTTATATTCTCCACCCACACCATTTTTTAACAATTTTGAAAAGCCATTGATAATCACTCTTGGTCATTTGTCTTTACCCAGCACTTACCCAGTATTTCCTTAGCATATATTTCTAGAGTGTGCATTTAAGGGCCTTGTATAAATTTTATAAAATTATCAGGAAGGTGAGACTCACTAATAGAATATGAGAGTATTTGTCCCTCATCAGCTTGATAACATGGAATCTTGTTTGTATTTGGTAATGTAGTGAATAAACTTAGTGTTTTCTTGCATTTATTTGATTGAAAGCAGTAAGGAACATATATGTTTAATATTTTTCTTGGCCATGTATTTTGTGAATTGTCATTCACTCATTTTACATTCACTCATATATACAGAAATGTACATAAGAATATACATTTTTCTTACTGATTTGTAAGTTCTTTTCTATCTCTATATACGTGTATGTATATATTCAACTTTTTTCTGTCACATAGTATAAGTATTTCTTTTTCAAGTTACAGTTTCATTTTTAACTTTGATAATGGTGGGTTGTTTGGCTATAAAGAAATTTTATGTGTTAAATTATTTAAATCTATCATTTATGGCTTTGACATAATGCTTCATAAATATTTTCCACTGCAATATTACAAAAATACTTCATTATTTCTGTTTTAAAGACTTGTTATGATCCCATATTTCTGCATGTGCATTTATACCTACATTTCACTTTTTAGACTTTAAAAATATATCATGCTCATATTTTCTTATTTAATTTTTTTTGTTTTGGAAAATATAACTAAATTTTTAATATTAAAAACTGTTCATTGTTCTGAAATTTACTTTTGTATGAGGTGGGAGAGATCCAAGTAAATTTTCCCCCAAACTATTAGCAAATTATTCCAAAATAAGAATTTTTTTTGGTTACCTATAATTTTCACTATACCATCAAGACTTCCTAATGGATAATACATTGCAAATATGCATTTCCTCTCACCTATCTCCCTTATAGTACTAACTAGACTTTTACATGTTGATTAATAAATTTGTATTTTGAGTTATGAAAGTATGCTTGTTCCTGAATTTTGTGACTTCTCTATGTCCTACAGGTGGTTTAGCACATGTAAAACTTACCTTACAGTTTTATATAACTAAAGTTGTATATAAAGCCATATCCACATGCTGAATATTATTTCCTTGTATGTAATAAAAAGATTTGTGAGTGCTGCTATAAATGTGGCATAAGAAAGAAGGGAATTTTTAAAAGTGCAGTTAATGAATTTTACATTGCAGTTAGGATAAAAATTTTAAATTCCTTTTTCTATAAATTCCCCATTAAAAATTCTATGTGTGGGATACAGGTAAACCTCAACTTTCAAACATTTGGCTTTTTAACCCCATGTTTCATATATTAGAGGTTGACCACCTCACTATATTTCTGTAATTAAATTCATACTTTTGTACATGAATTGATGAGTAAACATTTCAAGCTGTTGAATAATGTTCAGTTGACTAGGCAGCAGTTTGCATCACACCATCTGTCTTATTTAAAGCAATTATCTCAACATTATTTTCATTGCATATTTGCTACTAGTATTTTAAAATGAGAACATTTTTAAAACCAAAAATGCTAATAATATTAATAAGATACTTTGGTCTCATAAACTTAGTGTAATTGAGAAACGAGGAAAATGTGCTGAAAATGGTGATTCTTTCTCCCCAACTGCTTGCTCATGGACTTCTGCCAGTAAACCATGTGAAGAAAAGAAAATGACTAAAGAATATATACAATATGTGAGAAGACTGTGTCCAAGAGACAAAATGTAATTAGTACTTTTATGATATTTTTAGTTTTCTGGGAACAGAGCATTTCTTAAAAACAGGTTGTTAAGTCCAACTGGCATGTCAGTTCTCATTTTACTTGACCTCTTAGTATTAAACACTTCATGAAATCGTCTCTTCTCTTGGCTTCAGTTCTTCACACTTTTTGGTCCCTTATCTTTGTAGTTAATCCTCCTCTTCCAAAATTTTATTTTATTTTATTTTTAAAGATTTATTTACTTGTGCATATAAGAACTGGGGTGTAAGCCAGAGGTGCAGGGGGTGAGAGGACTCTCCAGTGACAGAGCGGGGAGCAGAACAGGCAGACTGACTGAAACACACTGCTGAGCGGAGCAGTGGGCGAGACAGGAGAGGTCTGCTGCACCATGTGGATTGTGCCCTGGTCAGCCGGGGATTGAACTTGTGCTGCAGTGGCTGGTGATAGCTTGTTAGCGCTGTCTTTAACCCCTGTGCCACCAGGGAGACCCTCTTCCCACATTTTAAATGTTGAAATTATTTAATTCTCAAACCTCTAGGTTATCTCCTCACCTCACTCTATGCTTTCTCCCTTTATGATCAAGTCTAAGCTTGATGAGGGGAGCAGCAGGCACGACAAGAGAGGTCTGCCACGTCATGTGGGAATCTCCCTGGCTGGCTGGGGATAGAACCCATGCTGCAGAGGCTACAGACAGCTTCACAACGCTGTGCTCAACCCGCTGCACCATCGGGGAGGCTCTAGAGTACCTTACTTTAATGCTCCCTGTAGTTGTGCAAAGTAGAAACATACAGTTATCCTGGATACCTCCCTGTTTCTCAACTCCATATCAAGACTCACGACATCCTGTTGATTTTGTTTTCCTGATGTCCTTTGAGTCTGTTCACTTTTCTTTATCCCAGAAAGCAATTTATTCCTCTCCAAATTGTTCTTCACATGGAAACTGAGTTTCCTCCCAAATATCAAATGTGATATATCATCTTATCTTCCCGCACCAAACTCTTCACTACTTTCTTAATTCTTTTAGGATAAAGGCAAAGGTTTTGTTTTTATTTTTTTTTTTAACTTTGCCTAAAAGCCCTGTAGGGCCTGGTGCCTACGCACCTCCCTTGTCTCCTTTCTCACCTGCTCTTCCTATGGTCACAGCCCTCTAGCCACATGGTTCTTTTTTCTGTCAAAGGATTTGCCATTTAATGTTCTCTGTCTGGAACATTTTTTTCTCCCTTCTTTCAGTACTTCTTTTATTTTGATCTCAGTTTCTGTCATTGTCTCAGGAAAGCTATCCCCAGAGAAGTTTTTGCCTTGTGGCTTTTCAAAGATCCCTCTTTCTTGGCTTTGCTTCCATTGTTTCTTGGGATTCCTAGATCTTGCTTCTTGCCAGCTCTCACCATTTTCACTTCTTTTCCTATACCAAGAAATGGAGGCTGATTCTACCTAATATCTTCCAATTTACATGCTTCCAGTCATTTTTAGTACACTTGTCAATCACACCCAAAGCCAAAATGGTGGGGATGAAATGTCATTTGTTCTTTGCAAATCAATCCTAGAGCTACACACAATACATCCTTAAAAGATAAGGTGTTGAGGAGAGATGGGGTTATCATGACTAGATAGAAATGTGTTGAATGAGATATGTGCATGTTTAAATCCTAAAGGTAGGGCCCTTCTTAAGAGGAAGAGATGAACCCACAGAGCAGGATATTCTATGGAGGTGATTGATGTTCCTGGCAGCGAGGAGGGGAGTGAGTGATGGGTCAGATACAGGTCGCATGGCTTGCCTTTTCTTGTATTAGCAACAATAAAGGGATGTAAATCAATCAAGGGCCTTCAGCAAACAAATGGCCCACTTGGGAAGACAATTTGGAAAGGGCTTATTTAGAAAGGGGATTTTTAAACAGGGGAGTTTGGGTGTAGTGGAGCCACAAGGGAAGTTGCAGGGACCTGAAGCTAGTAACAGCTGAACTTTTTATTTATTTATTTCAAGATTTATTTATTTATTTATACAAGCACTGGGTACAGTCAGAAGCGCAGGAGGGTGAGAGAATGCACCAGAGCCAGAGCAGGGAACAGAACAGGCAGACTGATGATATACACTGCTCAGGGGAGCAGCGGGCCGGGCAGGAGAGGTCTGCGTACCATGTGGGACCCTCGCCAGCGGCCGGGGATCGAACTGGCACTGCAGAGGCTGTGGGCAGGTTCGCAGCCCAGCGCTCAACTGCTGCGCCACCAGGGGAGGCCCTGAACTTTTTTTTTAACTATCCCTAAGTATAAAGGGATGAAAGGAGAATGTTGTTCTATCTGCAAGGGTAGACTGTCCTAATACAGCTGACAACCTTAGGAAGTGTGATGACCTTTGGTCGAAAGATATGACCAGGACATGCTGACTTCAAGTATAGAATATAAATACCCTGTCCTGACTTTTCTTTTTCCCCCCAATCTCCTCAGTGTTCCTAACTGGCAGAATTGTATTGGAAGGGAATTCAGTTGATGTGTTATATATAGTTAGTTCCTTGAGGCTCAGAACAGAGTAGAGAAGGATGCAGCATGGCTCTGAAAAACCAGAGAAAAGATAGCTGGCACATGAAGGGAGGGAACTAGCATTTTAGTTCCTTTTTAAATTTATCACTTGTCTTAATCCCTTGCTATGCTTAGAATGAGAACCTACTCTATAGTCTCTTCAATCATGCATTCAAAGCCTGCTGTCTATGTAGTGGCAACTATGGTAGGAACTAGGTATATAAAGATGCATCAAACATGGTTTTCACCTTTGAGATGCAATATGTAGTGATAGATAAATATAGAAAATATCTAGACACTGCTATTATATTATACTTACCATTATTTATTATGTGTATTATTTTTGGAGATCTAAAATCCAGTGGTATCCCAAAGATGGATACCTGTGTATATTTTTGCCTGTGTATATTTATATATGTTTAATGTGGATGTATATGTGTGGGAAGGTTTCTTGATGGGAAGAAATGTGATTTCAATCATGTTTATTACTGTATCACTAGTTCAGTTGCACATCTTTTAAATTACACAATTTGCTTTTCTTGAGAACCTAGACAGACTCCCTTTTAGAGAAAGTCCCAAAAGCTTCTTCCTGCTTTTCAAAGGCCTCCATCCTTTTCGCCTTTCACCCTGTAAGGGCAGGATGGGTGGGCCTCAGTGTAGGTTTTCTATGATTCTATGCAGACGGGGTAAAGGAGGAGTCAGAGTCCTGGAGCCCTTGGTGGCTTTTGCAGGTTTTTATTGGGATTTACCAGGTACAGGGCAGGCAGGGGTGCTGGGGGGCCGGGAGGCTGACAGGTCTCCCTGCCCCCAGCAAGTCTTCACTCTATCTGGGCTCTCTGACATTTTCTTGTGGCCTTGCTTCTCTACTCTCTCGCGGTTCTCTCTCTCTTGGCTTCTTCTGGCGTCCCCGTGATGCCGCCCTTAAAAGCCCAGTCTTAGCCCAGGTGAATCCCATTTACCTATGCCCACGCCCTACTCCAGGTGCCCGCCATCAGGCACGCGTTCAGGACTGCAGGGTTCCGTCATCTATCCTGATGGCAGGAGGGCAGAAAAGCCTGATACTTTTTACCTTACCCTACACACCCTTTCCAATTACATTTCCCAGCACCTTCATTCGAGATTGGCAGGTCTCTCTATGCGTCCCTGGTATTTTGCAGTAATTTCTGTGATGAGTGTGTACTGCCAACCTCCCTTCCCACTCAGTTTAAGTACATTTTAACATACTGCTGCTTATCATTCAAAATTGTGCTCAAAACATACCTTCTCTGGTTAAGTTTTTTCCAGTAATTTAATTCATCAGCTCTTGCTTTGCTCAACTTTGCTGGCTCTTATAGCAAGTTCCACAATGCACTTAATTATTCCTTAGGTATTTCACATGCTCATTTTGCCTCCACAGGTATATTATGGAGGTGCCAAATTACTTACTCTAGGAAAGTGCTGAGTTTAATAACTACTTGGTTGGGAGTGCCCTGTGAAGTGCTAGAGCCAGTGTGCCAATGCTACTGGAAAAATAACTCAAAGGAGATGCTCTAGCAATTGAAGGAATCATTGTGTGTTAAAGGCAAAGCAATATATATCTTTGATTTACATGTTTATCCTGTTTTATTGATGTGATCCGATGTAGTTATATTTGAATAGATATTAAATTATGACCATAGTCTGTAATCATAGCTAGCCCTCCAGCTTTCAATGTAATGTATTATCACTGTGGAATATCACCAACCTAAATTATAATCAGTCCACAGTTCCTTTAGCTAGTGTTTTTGGGCTCTATATGAAGACCTCTCAAGATTTCTCTCTATTAACCCCTTATTCTGAATCTCTGTGTTTGTGCTCTGGCACCTAAATCTCCATTAAAAGCATTAATGTGATTACTTCTCAGTCCTGATTTGCTTCCTCCTAACCTCCTATTAGAGATTTTAGTTCCATTTGAAGTTGCTTCTCTCCTACATGTATTTTCTTTTAAGTCTTCCAATTCTTTATTTCTCTAGCATTCTTTTCAACCAATAAAAAAAATTCTAGTTCTTTCTAATAAAGAACTAAAATTCCAAAGTAGTGGTCTATATAAATAAGAGCCACCCATAGGATTCTATTATGTGTATAGGAATATGTAATCATACTGAAAATGTTTATGATATGTTAAGGGAAAAAAAGCACTTGGTAAATAATTGTAAATATTGTCTCAATTTTTAATAAAGGTTATAAAATACATGTGTTGTCATAAAAATGATATTTACCAAAGTATAATTCATAAGTTGCTTATAACAGACATTGCTGCTTTTTTGCAGTTATTTCTGGCTCTCTGCTCTCAGTACATTGTAGAATTGCACTTGCCCATTGCCTTTCACAGTGAGCATGGCCATGTGACTTGCTTTGGTCTATGAATTGTGAGTGGAAGACTACAAGTGGTGATTGACTAGACGATGTGAGATTTGTGTTTCCCTCCCAATTGCTGTTGTCATTGCAACTTATTCAATTGCCTCTATTAGTTGAGTTTTGGAATCACTAGAAAGCAATAACCTTTTGTTACTAAACTACGGAGATTTGGGAGAATATTGTTTACTGTAGTATAATCTAACCTGTCCTGGTTATTCCGTGTTCATTTTATAATTTTTGGAAGCTACAGATAAGCAAGCAGAATATCATACCTTGTGGTGTGTATATAGTCCACATGTGGGCATACAGTGCATTTTTTTGTGTAGTTGGCTTTTTGTATAAGCTGTGCCAGCCTACCTCAATTGTTAATACTGAAAATCCTGATTTCTATAAGTGATAATGAAAATGAATTAAGTCTTGGAAAGAACCATATTCTTTCTCGTCACACCAGTCTTTTGCCAATTTTGAAACATCATCAGGAATAGTAGTACTCATGGCTGACTCAAAGTTAAATAGAAGAGTAAGTGGTTTGAGCTACCCTGAACTTCTCTTTTTTCTTACCTTCACCTATCCCTTCCTTTATTTCCATTATACTTACATACTTAAAGTTATTCTTAAAAAAAGCTATCCTAGCCTCTTTAAGCACTGCCAATGCTTCCCAACTTAAGAACCTTCTATAGCTCTCTCAATTTATGTTCTTAATTATTTCTGTTTTCCTTAGAATAGCATTCAATACCTAAAGTATTTCATAATACAATGAAAGGTCAAAAAAGACACCTGTGTAGTTCTCTTCTTGCATGAGCATATAGTACATTAATATGGAAAATGACAGAATTTGTGAGGTTTTGAAACAATCATTTGTGAATATTAGCTCATTTGAACAGTGAAATCTTAGAAGGATCAGTAGGAATTTATTTTGGAACCGATGTAGGAGGCAAATAGTTTACAGAAATCATGCTATATCATAAACTATTACTCTGATAGAACCGTGAGAGGATGTTAGTGTTTATTGCATCAATATTTTCTTTTATTTTGCTTTTCTCCAACTTCCTCACTAACCTATCTCCATAGACACATTATGATACGTAAACTTATGCACCCAGTACCCCATGACAAATGTCAGTTGTAAAAGTGTGGCATGGCATTTTATAAAAATTGCAAAATACATATTATGCAAATCCTCTTTAGCATCTTGAACATTAAAAGAATGAGGAATAGTATCTTTCTTTATAAATTCATTTTCTACTGTCAGAGCCAAGACTCATATGACCTTGCAGCTCACAATTAGGATTGCAAAAGAACTAGTTTTGACAGTCAGCCAACTCCATAAAAGAAAGGAAAGAGCAATTCTAAAAGTCAAAAACGGGCCGTTAGGCTGAGGCATGCGATGAGGAGATGGCTCTTCCTTTGCAAGGGAAACTCATCATTACAGAATGACACCTTTCACAACTTCAATTTTAAAACCTAGAAAAAAGAATAAGGTGAAGTTGCCAAACAAAGATTGGGCTTTCATGCAAATGTCTTTGGTAATTAAGGGGAGAGTGCTAAATGTGCAATATTCCTTCTAAGCAGAATTGTTTCTAAATTCAGGGGTATGTTCACACTGTAGTGTGTGAGGCAACAGCTGTTCTTAAGAGAACGCTGTCAATGTTGATAAGTTACTTTTAAAACTAAATCTGTTTGCTGAGCTCATGTTGTTTGGAAAACTATAAAGAACGAAATCTTTAATGCATTTTTTCCCTTTGAAAAAAGGGAAAAATCTTATCAATTGCAAGCAAAAGCAGTTTTCTAAAAGCCCACAACCTAGAGAGATCCTAGGGTAAGCTCATTTATATGAGGAGGGAGGGATACAGATTGAGCTCCTAATCTGCGGGTAACAATTTCAACTCTGAAAATGCATTGATTGCTTTCCTTCAGGCCTTTTTTGGAGTGACTAGGACTGAGCTATTTTGTATAGCTGCCCTTTTGTTTGCTTTCTTGGACATACTATTTTGTGAGTCTATTTGTTGTGAGGGATATACTAGCCAAAGCAGCCTTGGGCAACATCCTTTATCTCTGGTGCTTTGCACACCACACACTATCAGAGTAGAACAAAGCTTGTAGCTAGTATCTGATGGAACTCTCCAGCTCTGGCCTTAGGGGGGGACATGTGGGACTTTATTCTCTTTCCTTAGTGTGAGGCCCCTTTCTTGGAGCTACTTAATTTCATAGTTGTTTCATCTTATTCAGGAGCCCACACCAGGCCCAAGAGACCCAGTTAATCACATTCTGATTTGTCATAAGCTTGGAAGCCTTTGACAGTTATAGAATTAGATAGAATATCGGCCAGTACATTTTTGAGGTTCTGTAGTTCAACTTCTGTATCTGGCCAATTACTTAGTCTCAGCTCAAACATGACATTTGGAGTCAGTTTTAATTGTTAGTAAACTTTCTCTTCTATTAAGCAAAAGTAGTTTAATCTATGTACCCTACCTACTAGTTATGTTTTGGCCCGAGGACTAACAGAATAAGCCTACTTCATTGTATAATTAAGGAATTTAGTAAACACAAACTTTGGCACTATGAGGATATCTGGAACTCAACTGGAATACAGCATTGGGGCTTAATTGTTGTTTTTTTCCCCCAGCAGAAATGATTGAGAACATTCATCTTGAACATAGTAAGGATTGAGGAAGACACAATCAATTTTGTGTTTATGAGCCTCACATATTTGAATAACTATGTGGTGGAAGAGTAATTATGCGTTTCGAATATGACTTCAAAAGGCAGAATTGAAACCAGTGGCTGGAATTTAAAGAAGGTAGATTCTGGATTAACTAAATGATGAACGTGGCCTATTCCTCATTAGGGGAATACTTAAGATTAGATAATTGGGTTTGATTATCTTTAAGAAATTATGGAATTCTTATAAGTCTGATATCTAACAGGGTTGTAAAAGAAGTAATAGTATATTTTTAATAATTTTTTTAAGATTTATTTATTTAATTTATATAAGCATTGGGTATAGTCAGAAGCACAGGAGGGTGAGAGAATTCATCAGAGCCAGAGTGGGGAGCAGAGCAGGCAGACTGACAAAGACACTGCTGAGGGGAGCAGCGGGTGCGGCAGGAGAGGTCTGCACACCATGTGGGACCCTCGCCGGTGGCCGGGGATTGAACTCATGCTGCAGAGGCTGCGGGCAGCTTCGCAGTCCAGCACTTAACCTCTGCGCCACTGGGGAGGCCCAGTAACAGTATATTTAGAAGATATGTAACAGGGTTATTTGAATATGAGGAATATCAAGGTGGGAGAATAATGGAGAACTGTTAGATGAGTCTTAAAGTGGAAAAGAATCAGTAATTTGGAGAAGTTAGGATAGATGATTTGGCCCAGGAAAGGTTATAGAAAAATATTTTTTTAAAAAATGAACTTTATTGTGGTATAATCTCCATGAAATAGACTAATTTTGCTTACACGTTAATGAATTTCAATAGATTTATGCACTTATATAACCATCACCACAAAGTACGGTATATCTCCATATCTGCACATATTGCTTTACTTATCAATAGTTCATTCCTTTTTTGTTCTGAGTAGTATTCCATTGTGTGGCTGTACTGCACTTTGTTTATCTATCCATCATTTGATGGACTTTTAGGTTGCTTCCAGTTTTGGGCTATACTACTGCTATGAACATTCATGTCCCATGCTTTTTGGGGCATATGTTTTTATTTCTCATGGGTAAATATCTACAAATGGAATTTCTGAGTCATAGAGAAATATATGTTTAACTTTACAAGAAAATGCCAAACAACTTTCCAAAGTGGTTGAACCATTTTACATAAACACTGGTAATGTGTTTTTTCATGTAATGATGGAGCTAAGGAGGACCGGACATCCTCAGGATGGCCTTTATATAGCGTATGTACTTAAATGGGTTCGATATTTAGAAATGTGATATTTATGAATTTATGAGAAGCAGTAAGAATTAGCATATTACCAGTAAGTCATTCTTAGTCTGTCCTGAGAGAACAGTTCAGAAGGATGTGGGCACTTCTGTCTTTCATCACTCTGGTGCCAATTTGTACTCTAGTGAGAGGAGAGTTTTTATTTTTTTTCTTTGCTTCAGTGTTCAGGTCATAAGCCTTACAACTTTGTCACAGAAGTAGTAAGTTGTTATTACCCTGTAGGTGATTCATTTACAGTATCTATTAGAAACTGCAAATTTTGCTGATGGTGAGTTTGGTAAGTTTGGGTCTGAAATATTCCTCCCCAGAATTCAGTCAAGTCTAAATCATGGTTGGGTGGAAGAGGAGACATTTTTCTCTTGATTAGAAGAAGATCTATTTGTTTTCTTTAAGCCTCTGGGAGATAAACCAGTGTTTAAGCACAATAACTTTTCTCTTGTCCAGTTACTAGCTTCACCTTTATTTAAACAAATACAGAGTTAAGGTAAAGAAGCCAATAGTGTGATGGTGATGCATAGCCATAGAAACAGATTGCATGATGAGCTTAAATGGCCCCCCGACAAAATGGTAACCAACCAATTTTATCTGCTCAGACATTTTCAACATCCTGGAAATTTCCCACTGGCCACGTGCCTGCCTATTTGGCCATCCTTTTCTCCTGCCTGCCATGCTGCCATTTTCCTTCTGTAAGGTTAAGAGAATGCTGTTATTTTTAGGCAGAAAATGCCTTCAGAAACTTTTCCTTCCCTCTGCCTGAAACTGTAAAGATCCCTACTAATTCGCCTCAATTTAGAATTATTTGTCAAAAATGTTTACTAAGTAACCAGCATTGTACCGAATTGTACTGAAGTAAATGAAGATGATATCATACTTGATTGCTATTTTCCCAGGTTTAAAATCTAATCAGAGGTCAAACAGAGAAAAGCATTTTGGTATTTTATTATATACATCTATCAATTCCTGTCATGATTATATATTTTCTGGCCCATGAAGTTGTTAATTTGAAAGTTTTGGTTAACATTTTACATTTAAGTCATTTTCCCAGCATGATTAACTCTCTTTTTTCAATCATCAGAAAAAAAAAAAAAAACATAGTCCACGGTTATCTTCAAGGTCATATGGTGGGGGTGGGGGGAGCCATATCCTCCTCAGCTCAATTCACCAAGTGAATTGTGGTGCATAGTAAGTCTCTGTATTTCATGAATTAAGATGAAATGTCAGAAGCCTCAGTGAAAAACATTGGCCTGATTTGAATGAGGTATTGGGTTTAGAATCACTATGTAACTAATTCATTAGGTAAAAGAGGGAAAGTATATTTTGGAAACAAAAACATTTTTCACATGCAGTAAACATAGTGGTAAGGGCGCTTTAGGAATGGATACTCTGAAAAATATTTTGAATGGCTTAGGGAGTTAGAAGAGCCTCACCCAAGGACTGAATGCAGAGATAGTGAACATAGATCTTGATCAGATATGCAGACATTGTTAATTTCATCAGATTAAAATGATTTATTCAGGTAGAAAGAAGGTGAAACAAAATGAAAAGCTCTTTCCCCTGTTCCACCCTGTGAGGAACAGAGCCAGGGTTAGTTTTAGGTGCCAGGACCAGAGTAAACAGCTTCTGCTGGGCACAATACCGTGAACAAACAAGAGCATCTCAGTGAATGTTCCATTCCACGTAAGACTTCTTTAAATTTACTGCACCCACCTTCAGAACTCTGACATTTTCCTTATATTCTTCTCACATTGACTCCGAGCATTTCATTTTGTAAAGTAGATTCTCCACACATTATCTCTGGAGTCTGGGCTAAAAAATATAAGTAAGAGGTCGCATCAAACCCGCAGGGCTGTATATTTCTTGAAGGGACTAATAACTCAGACCGTGGAAATGTGCTTTGTCCACACCCACATCCCCTCCTCCTCCAACTCTTGACCTAACTGGTGGTCTGAGGGTGGGCAAGAGGCTGTGTCCTCTTCCCTCCTTTCTCATCCTTACTCAGCTTATTCATCTCAGTAAACATGAGTCAGAGAACAAGGTATATATTTTATTCTGTAAATTTATTCATTTTATCTTTCAAGTTGTTGGCTTGACATTGGCATTTCAATATGGTCTGTTTTGCATTAGGCTGTAGAACATAGCAAGCCATTTTCTTTATGTTTCATCTTCTAACTCAAAATGGGAGGTCAGTGTGGTTATAATGCGGATACATAAACATGGGTAGAGAAATGCACAGGATCATCTCAAATTTCATAGGCAGAAGATTTCTATACCTTTACAACAGAGTGGCCTTGCAATCATCCTTGCGTTTTGGGCATCCTTTCAGGGTAAGATTCCACTGCCAGTGAAGCATAATGGGTTTTTATGTCCATTTATTCTACTATATTAAAATAAATATAAGTAACCTAATGCCTGAACGCTTTTTTTTTCAATGAATATATTTGACATGGGTGGAAAGAAAGGATGGGGGAAATACCTTTATTTGTTCTCTGATGAAATATATGCCAGAATAAATCGTTATTGTGAAGTTCTCTTGAATAGAATAGCGTAGATATTAATCTGCTGTACGTACCTTCCAATTCAACCACATTATTATCTACAAATGCCCTGAAAAATCATTATGAGATGTGTAGTCAAAAACCACATTGAAAGTGGAAATGCATTTAGACCTTATAGATATCTAAGTGATTTGCCTTGTGGGGGATTGTTTTGGGGAACTATAACACATGGAATTTATTCCTATATTAATAATGCAGGTAGGTATTAATAAAGTATGACTGGGTAGATTGTAACATCAGAAAGTACATTAAAGACATTTTTCAGGATAAAAATATGAGATTTTTCTTTAATGCTTTGTTAGTTTCAAGGTTTTGTCTGTGTTGTATAGATGAAGCAATGGAATTGTTCTCAAATTTTACTTACAAGACCATAAACTTGATTTCTGCATTAGAAATCTCATCCTGTTGTAGGTGTATGATTTCAGGACACTGAAATCAAAATGAATGGAAACAATCTGAGAAGCAGAAGAGGGGGGAAGACAGGTAGGTGCAAAGGGGCCAGAGGGCATGGAGCTTCTGACATCTAAAGAAGCTGCAGTACCGATTTATGTGTGGATTTAGAGGGTGTGTCTTTAAACTGCAAACTGGGTTGTAGCTTTCAAAGGATCTTGAGAAAGCTCCAGACTAGAGGTTCCTCCTTCTCCTTTATTATGCACGTGTGACCTGGGAAATCAGGTTGAAAATGCAAATGCTGATTGACTTTGTCTGGGCTGGAACTTGGGGTGCGTTTCTAACCAGCAATCAGGTCATGCTGATGGTGCTGGTCCTAGGACAGACTGTGAGCAGCAAAGTCCCTAAGGGCCTTTTCCAATCAATTAGGGGAGAGGCCTAGAGACATTGAAAACACCAGCCAACACTTGTATTCTCATGCCATAGTTGTATTTCCTGGGTAAGGAAAAGCCTTTCTCCCATCTCAGATCCCAGGTCACTTCTATGGCTGCTGAAGGTGCTTCTGTGACAGAAGCAATGACAGAAATGCCAACAGCCCTCACAATGATAGAGTTGAGCTCTCACGGGCTTCTGGGTGATGGTGATGATGATGATGATGACAACGACAGCAATGACAGCTAATGTTTATATGGGGCTTGCTGCATGCCTGACATTATGATACTGCTTTCCATGGTGCTTCAGTTTGATCCTCACACCTGCTCTGTGAAAGGTGAGGACTCTGGAATTTAGGGGATGCTGTATGATGTGTCAAGATAACACATAACTTCTCAGGATTCACACTAGGATTATGACTATAGACTCTGTTTTCAAAATCTTATAAGGGTTAATTTGTGCCAGTAACATTTAATTACATCCAGTATCTGAGTGAGGGAAAACATACCTCTGGAAATGCAGAAACTGAGGTTTGCAGAGGGAAAATGACTTACCCAACTTGGAATTATTTACATTACAGTAGGGATTCAAACATAGGCTGTCTGCTTCCAAAGCAGAGCAAGGCTGGAGTAATAGCAGTGAAGATGTTCCAGCAGACACAAAGGAGTATTTGTGAACAATTTGAGACCCATCATGAAGGAGAGGGTCTTGGGAACTTGTAGTCTAGATAGTATTGTTTGGGGAGGCTCAGGAACCAAAGACCTTTTGATTGTCATCTAAGGCTTTGTTTCCCAACCCCTCACCCCCATTGCTGATGTGGCCTTTGGAAAGCAAAGTTTTAGAGTATTGTCTAGAAAAGAATTACATATTTGAATAACAATATATGCAGTTTAATAATTCCATTTATATCTTACTTGACTACTTACAAATTTATCATTAACCAGTATTCTAGGGAATGGTGCTGGTCAGCCAAGGAAGATTGTATGAATACAGATACATATCTATACAGGTGTATAGCTAGAATTGATTCAAAATTCATTTGCTATTTCTCTATAAGTTGTACCAAAATCACTGGAATTTAAACCAATATAAACAATGGGCAAATTGTTTCACAAGTATTTTTTTTTTCTGAAAAGATCTCTTTTTCTCTCTTTCTAGATAGATAGACAGACAGATAGATATAGATATAGACTCTCAAAAAGAATGGTACTGAGTAGGTTTATAGCCTACCAAAATATGTGCATGTAAATTAGCTTGTCCCTACCATTTAGATTAGTACAACTTAAATTTTTTTTTAATTTGGAAAGATTTTTAGATTTATAGAAAAATCACAAAATAGAGTACTAGAGTTCCCATATGTCCTTTACTCAGGTTTCTCTAATGCTGACATTCTTCTCATCATAGTGTAATTTTCAAAGCCAGAAGATTAATATTGTTATAATGCTATTAACTCATCTACAGATTTAATTTAAATTTTTCCAGTGTCCCATTAATAACTTTTTCATTTTTCAAAAAAAATACTTTTAAACATATCCCCCCAATTTTTTAACGATGGCTGTTGGGGAAGAAGGATGAGAAGAGCAGAGGACAAGGAAAGAAGGCTTGGATGCAAATTGAGAATGCACACACATGTGCTTTGCTGTTCAGGGTTGATTGTATCCCTCAAAACAAAGAGTTGAAGCCCTAAATCCCTAGTACCTGTGAATGTGACCTTATCTGGAAGTAGGGTCCTTGCAGATGATCAAGTGAAAATGAGATGATTAGGTTAGGTACTTATCCAATATGGCTTGTTCTTATAAAACATACAAATTTGGACTCAGAGGCAGACAGGCAGGCAGACAGACGCCCACGAACATACACACTGAAAACACTCAAGAAGAATGGATTTATGTTGCCACAAACCAGGGAACTACCAGGAACTAGGAGAGAAGCTTTGCAAAGAAACTTCCCTACTCACCTTCAAAGGGAGCATGCCTGGTTGTGGTCTCAGACTTCTAGCATGCAAAATTGTGAGACAATACAAATCCATTGCATAAGCCACTCAGCTTGTGAAACTGTTCTGGTAGCCCTGACAACCTAATACATTTGCTGTTCTTGATTGAGAATCAGCTGTAGTCTAGGTACTTTGTCATGTGTGAGCAGAACTTTTGCTGTTCTTACTGTGGCAGGTAAAAGGCACCTGGAGAAGTGATGGGCCAAGCAGAAGCAAGGAACTGGAGTAATATATGAGTAGCCACTATTATGAACTGGTAACACATACGTAAAAGTACGAGGAAGAATCACAAGGGAGAATATGAGATGCATGAGTGATGAGTAGGGTTGCCTTAACACAGTGAGTCAAAATGTGTTATTTGGGGCTAGTTGCAGGTTGGGAGGAAACCATCATGGAGGAAGTTGATTTCAACTCACCCACTGTACCTTATCATTGCTTCCACTGTCATCTTGGTGGTGGCAGTGGATTCTTGACTATTTTTCCTCTTGAGACTTACATTTCTTGTGATATACCTTCCTTATTCCTCATGCTATCCTAGAACCCAGAATAATCATGGGCTTCTCAGTATTCTTAAGGACACTTCTGAGGATCTATTACAGATTTAAGGTCATATCAATAAAAAGTTATAAATTTTTGGGCACAAATGAAATATAGAGGTATAGATTCCCAAAGCAGCTACTTAATCAGACAGGAGTCATGTTTATGTTATTCTTAGGGGAGGCTGGGCTGTTAAAACTTAGAGGATTCTTTCCAAATTTGAGTTTTTATGATTTTATGGTATGTCTTTTTAAAATAAGTTGTATCCTATAGAACTACACATTGTGTTACTACATTAAAAGATAGATATTTTTATACTGCTTTATCAGATGGGTTATGTGTTGGCAAGCATTAATAGCACTTGTCTGGATCATTCCAACAAAACATAAAATCCCATCTATATAAAACTCAGGAATGGGTGAGAAGAAGCTATAATTATTATTGTGAACTCATCAATGAATCCAGGGATCAGGAATTTCTCTTTTATGAATATTATTTATTTTCACAAAATTAGGCTGATAGAGGAAATCTTTTTCTTTTAAGTGTGTGTGTAGGTTATGCTTTGCTCTAAATGTATCTCATAAGATATATCACCAAAGGGGAACTGATTTTATATGCAAAATTTTGGAATCAGACAGGCCTCTTTTAACTCATTTTAATGGATATGAACCTAAGAACTGAAAGGCTGGTTGGTGGTGGCATGTGCACAGAATTTGAGTCTAGTGCTTGTCTGTAAATATTCTACAATTTTAGGGCCTCCCCCGTTGGTGCAGCAGTTGAGCGCTGGACTGCGAAGCTGCCCACAGCCTCTGCAGTACTGGTTTGTTCCCCGGCTGCCGGCGAGGGTCCCACAAAAAAAAAAAAATCTACGATTCTACTAGAACCGGTCCTGGCCTTAAATATTGGAGTCATCTTTCTGCCTCGCTTGTTACTGGAAGACTTCCAATGCCAAAGAACTCTTCTGGGTAGGGAGATTGGTGTATTCCTGCCCTTCTGCCTCTGCTGGGTTTTGTGAGTCATCTTGGAATAGCAGTTAGCCGATGTGAGTCACCTACTCTGTTGGCATTGTCATGGTTCTGTTGAAGAGTGATTCTGGAGCTTGCTGAAATCTTTTAATCATGCTTGTTCTTTGGGGATGGCTGCAGGAATTCAGGCACTTTAGGGATTAGGTTGGCTCCAGCAGGCCTTGTGATAATGGCACTGATTGTCTGGGACAGTCTGTCTCTTGCTTGAGACTAACAAGTTCAACTGGATCTGAACCCATTTGGGGAATGAGGCGAGTCTAACAGCTGTTTGACTTCCTGTGTACAGCTAGCTGAGAAGCTTCCAATTTACCTGGCAGTATGTATTGAATAAATAGGAAAAAATTGTCCAAAATTTTTATCTTTGAGTTAAAATTCCCAGAGAAATAGTTAGCTTTCCAGGAGTCCTCTCCAAGTTGTAATAAACCACCTGCCTTCGGTAGACAGAATCCACAGAAGTAGAATATTGGCCAATACAACGACTCACATTTAATTTAATTACTTGCTCTAGTCTCTTCTCAGAACACCATATATAGGTTAATTGGTCTTCTCTTCTTAGTTGCTAAGGTATGGGATGTCTTGAGTTAAATTTGTTTGTTGAAGGGAAGTACCAGTATAAACTTTTGGAAGAGACCTAGAAAGAAAGATAACAAACATCTACCTAGAATCTATTTGGTACATGAAATAATTTAAGGAACTTTGTGGTTGAGTGACCAGACTGATAACTGGTTTTAAGGAAATACAAATTTCACATAAGGTAACAGGGGTTTAATATTCAAACAGAAATAGAAGGAAATTAGACAGGACGGAAAAAATTAGGGATCTGACATCTTCAAGCAGAGTATCTTCATGGCAACGTATCTGCATAATATATAATTTTCTATTATTTCTTCTGCATTTTTTTCTGCTATTGAATTTAGAATGTTACTGCTAACTTCTTATATATCCTTTATCTATAACTGTAGGTAACCTGGGCTCAACAAATTAGAAATACTAAGGTTCGGAATTGCCCTCAATTATCCTGCGTACCATGGTGGATCAGAGATGCTTACCCTCGCCCACCCTTTGTCCCCAGTCCTAAAACACAGACAAAGCAGTGCTCCCTCCTGCTGTGCCTTGTAGGCAAAATGTATATGTGTATGTTTTTCTAAATCTAGACCAAAATATATTCCTGCGGGCCGCTCTAAGATATTATATGGTTATCTTCTGCATTGATTGAGATTTGTCCTTCCATTTTTATGGTGTCGTATATATATTTCCAAGTAAATTTTTTTACTTTGAATTTTTAAAATTTTCTTACATCGTTGTTCATGTGTGTGTAAAAAATTGTGACTATTTTCTGTGATTCACCTTATTTCTATTTTAAGCCCCCAATCTTTTCAGTGGCAGAAAACTTCAAGTGGTGCGTTCTGGACTAGTGGTCTTTGAAAGCATGAATGTACTTAAGAATTTTCTCTCCTCAAGATGGCAGCCAAGTTTCAGAGTTATATAGCATTGACTCTGGGGAGTGTTTTGGGGTAAGATGAGGGTGGCAGTGATGGTGACAGCAGGCCTCTCAGCTGTAGGTATGTGATCTACCCTGTTACCTGCTAAGGTGGCCTGTGCTGTCTATCTCAGCTGTGGCCACTCATCCTCATTGGCAACAGGCACCACTGGTGCCCTGGGTTCCATTAGTGCCCCGTGGGAAGATAATCTGACCTTTCCCTATGTGGCAGAGCACTGCTACAAGGCTGCTTTACTCTGTTGTACTTTGTGTTTAGGAGGCTAGGAAACTTTGGGAGACTTTATGGATCAGATCTCTTCCCTTTTCAACTCTCAGAACCTTGTCCCTGGGTTTTTGTACTCTGCACATATATTCTTTTCACAGTGTGTGGGGACAGGTTGTGTCGAGGCAATCCCTTTTGCAGGACTCTGGGAGTTCTACATCTTGCAACCCCAAATCATGATGGTGTGGCGATCATGTGGTTAAAAGGAAGTACAGGAATGGGGTGGGGGTGTGTGTGCTGGAGTCCATACGCATATCTACACATATCTCCTTTGTTTTGTAAATTTCTGTTTTACTCTTGCTGGAAAAGAATGACTCCTGCACAGTTACTCCTTTTTTAGAGTGAGTTCTTGGTGATATAGTAAATTTATAAACATTTGATCATTGAGTTTCTAATTTGGAGATTTAGCATATTGTATAGCTATTAAATCAAATGATTTTGCCCATTCAAAACTAATTAATAAGTAATGTTTGTCACACCAAGGGAGATATTTTGGTCATAGAGATCGGACTTTATTCTCTGATAGTAATTGAACTCCCTGTGATATTTTCCCATAGGCTAATCACCATAAATTCATACATTCAAGATTTGTTGACCATAGGCAAGCGAGACAGACCAGCTCTATCTTGTGAGAAGCATTCCAAACTCTGCAAACAAATACATTAATATGCAATGAGATTTGACCAGATTCTGTGTTTTTCTCCCCAGGAAAGTGGAATATTGGGATACAAACAAGCTATTCATATTTTCTTTCTTAATTGTTAAGAAGTAATTCCCCTAAAAAAAGCAACAGGAAAATGTGTAAAATCTGGAAATAAAACCAGATGCTTTCAAAACAATTGGAAGCAGGAATAAAAGTGATAAAGGAGCTATGATTGGAGATACTAGTTAATTTTCAACAATGATAGAAAAATATAGGTTAAAGTAGCTGTTACTTCTCATCTCAACTTCCCCTTACTCCCTACCTTCCTGCCACCTGTCTATTTTTGATTTCTCAAACATACCAAGTGGCTTCTCTACTTTAGCCTTTGCATTGCCTGTTTCCTCAACCTACAGCATCTTCCTCCCAAATCTTAAAATATCTAATTTCTTCTTATTTTTTAAAAAAGATTTATTTTATTTATTTATGCATACAAAAGTAGGGGTGTAGGCCAGAGATGCGGGGGTGTGTGTGGGGGTGTGATAGGATTTACAGAGACATAGTAGGGTACAAAACAGGCAGATGTACTGAAATACACTGCTGAGGGGAGCAGCAGGCACGACAGGAGAGGTCTGCAGCGCCATGTGGGTTACCTCCCTGGCTGGGGATCAAACTCGTGCTGCAATGGCTGCAGAGAGCTTCATAGTGCTGATTCAACTGCTTGTGCCACCAGGGAGGCCCTCTAATTTCTTCTTATAAATCACAGTGCTGTGTAATGATTGGCACTGTGTATGTGTGTGTTCCAAGTCCAGATTGTGTGTGTTCCAGATTGTGTGTGTTCCAAGTCCACCTCTGCCACTTTTTAAAAAATTATTTTACATATTTTTACATAATTTTTCATTTTTGCACAATGTATGCATTTTCATCTCGGTTATAGTCCCCATATAATTCCCAACCCCCCTTGTTTTGATCCTATTCCCTTTTCCCCCCCACCCCCATAGTGTGACTCTGGTTTATAGTTGCTTGTTGATTTTGATTTTTACTTTATTATAATTAGTTTTTTTCCTGGCTCCATATTTAGGTTTTCTAAATTCCTGCTATGAGTGAGACCATCCGGTATTTTTCTTTTACTTTCTGGCTTATTTCGCTGAGCATGATCCCTTCCAGCTCCATCCATGTTGCTGCAAATTGCATGTGTTTATCTTTTTTGAATGCTGAGTAATATTCCATGGTATATATGTACCACATCTTCTTGATCCAGTCATCTATTTTTGGGCATTTGGGTTGCTTCCATAGCTTAGATATTGTAAATAGTGCTGCTATAAACATAGGGGTGCAGGTGCCCTTTTGAATTACTGTTTCTGTGTCCTTTGGGTAAATACCTAGGAGTGGAATTGCTGCATCATATGGAAGCTCCATCTTTAGAAGATTGAGGAATCTCCACACAGCTCTCCATAGTGGTTGGACCAGTTTGCACTCCCACCAACAGTGCAGGAGAGTTCCTTTTTCTCCACATCGTCACCAACATTTGTTGTTGCTAGTTTTTTTAATATGTGCCATTCTCACTGGTGTAAGATGGTATCTCACGGTAGTTTTGATTTGCATTTCCCTGATTACAAGTGATGTTCAACATTTTTCCATATGCCTGTTGTCCATTTGCATTTCCTCTTTGGAGAAGTTTCTTTTTAGCTCTTCTGCACATTTTTTGACTGGGTTGTTGACTTTGTTTTTGTTGAGTCTCATCAGCTCTTTGTAGATTTTTCTGATCAGTCCTTTATCATTAGTGGTGTGTGCAAAAATTTTCTCCCAATTGGTGGGGTGTCTCTTTGTTTTGGTTATTGTCTCTTTTGCTGTGCAGAAGCTCTTTAATTTGATATAGTCCCAGCTGTTTATCTTGGCCTTCACTGTCACTGCTTTGGGTGATGTGTCTTTAAAGATGTTACTGAGGTGTATGTCATGTAGTGTTTCGCCTATATTTCCTTCTATATATTTTACAGTTTCAGGTCTTATGTCTAGGTCTTTAATCCATTTTGAGCTGGTTTTTGTGCATGGTGTGAGGTAGTGGTCAAGCTTCATTCTTTTGCATGTAGCGACCCAGTTTTCCCAGCACCATTTATTGGACAAACTTTCTTTGCTCCATTGCATGTTCTTTGCTTACCTCTGCCACTTAATAGCACAGTTATGTATCCTCTTTTGGCCTCACTTTTCTCATATAAAATAGGAATAAAATAAATTTACCTCCTGTATTTGTGAGAATGAAATGAGTCAATCCACAGTATGTGACACATAATAATTGTTAGTCATTTTGTTATTCATGTCTTATTTTTTGTTCACCAACTATCTCACTGTGCAAGTCAAAGAATATTTATATCTTCATGAATTATTCTTTTTTGAGTTTGGAAGTTAAATAGACTCGCTGTTGCAGTGCCCACCAAATTGATTAGATGTTGTTGTCCATTATTTTGAGGAACAAAAACGTTATGAAACAAATTAATGATATTATCACTAAGTGCTACATCAGCATATCCCTGATTGTACCTGAACATGCATTTCACTATTTTCTCTGGCGTTGGATGTCAATGTTAACAGGCTATTTCTTTCTTTTTTTTAAGATTTATTTATTTTTATACAAGAGCCAGGGTATAGGCCACATGCACAGGAGGGTGAGAGGATTCACCAGAGACAGAGCAGGGAACTGAACAGGCAGATGGATGGAAATACACTGCTGAGGGTAGCAGTGGGCAAGACAGGAGAGTTCTGCTCATCATGTGGGTTGCTCCGCGGCCAGCAGGGATTGAACAGGCACTGCAGAGGCTGTGGACAGCTTCACAGCACTGTGCTCAACTGCCCGCGCCACCAGGGAGGCCCCAACAGGCTATTTCTTTAAGCTTTATTTTTAGTCTCAGAGCAATGTTCCTTAACAAAAGACATATTGTATAGGTTATTGTAAGCTCCATTACACTTGACCCTGGCTGCTCTTTATAATTTGGATCAACATTTATTGACCAACTTGATCCAATTGACTCATTTGGATTCAGTCAATATGATCGACCTGCTATTAATCTCAATGGAAGTCAATAAATTTATATTCAGACATTAATTACTTATTAGATTGAAAGCTTTATGAAGCAATTCAAGGCAATATCTTGTTAGCTACATTAGTTTTGTCATTCATTTGACTTGGAGGTTCTGGCCTTGGGTGAATAGAAGGTTGTAGTAGAGTTTAAGCAAAGTTTTAGAATCAAATTGAATTCAAAGATGTTCTGGCAGAGCTTTTTGACATCAAGCATTGCAAGCCACAGGATGGGTGAGGATTCATGAGCTAGCATTTTAAAATGGTGAGACTTTTAACACATATGTTTAAGGAGACCTGACAGAGTTATGGCCTTTTAGTATAACTATATTTTTGTGCCTTGTTTGTTTGCACCCAATACTTTTTAATCAGAATAATTAATTTTGTTTCTCCTGAATCCATCTTGTTTATGCATTGTTTATGATTGTGAATATACATTCTTCTCAGCAGGGCTTTGTGATTTGAACTCTTTCGTGCATTCAATATTAATAAAGTATAAGTCTTTATTAGGTTTTTCCACCTTTGCATCCCAAAACACTACTTTGGGTCTAGAATTTATCAAGGTACTAAAAGAGAAATATCACAGGAGAGTTTAGACATGTCTCTGTAATTCTTTTTTTTTAAATCATGTTATAGAACCTGGAATAAAATAACTTGGAGGGTGACAGGTAGCAAATGGTATTACTTTAAAAGGTGTTTTTGCATTTAGGAAAGAAAGTGAATTAGATCTGAATCAGATTAGGAATGTAAATAAACCCACCATGTGAGCCTTGCAATATCTTCATAAAATTCTGCCTTTTGCTAGACCAGTGGTTGTCAACCAGGGCTGATTTCACTTCCCCAGGGGACATTTGACTGTGTCTGGGGACATTTTGGTTGACACGGCTTGGGTGGGTAGAGGTTGATGCTACTGGCATCTGGTGGGTAGAGGTCAGAGATGTTGCTAAACACCCTACAATGTGCAGAACCACCCCCTCAGCAGAGTTAGCAGCTCCAAATGTCAAGAGTGGCAAGGTGAGAAATCCTGTTTCAGAGAAACCCCACACCTTTGGCTTTCGCTCTGGTCATTCAGAAGGCGTTTCCAAGATTCATTTTCCCAGCTAACTCACATTATGCAACCCTGTTTTTAAATTCCAATCTGTCTGTGTCAGATGCACAGCAGTAAGTCTTGCTTCTCTGCATGAGGGAAATTGTTTTCTACTAACTGATGACCTCAGCTTAGCAGTTTCTTTTCCAGCACATCAAAGCTCACAGTCAGACTTGCAGCAGATAGTGCACTTTTGAGTGGCTTTCTGACATATAAAGACCCTCTTTGGCATTCATACTGTGCCGCTCTATTGTTTACAAGCTAGCAGTAAATCATTTATGGATATTGCCAAAGATAGGACTCTCTTGCTCTCTTTTTAACCCCAAAGCTACATTTTATCTGGTGGCAAGATTTTATGTGAAAGCTTTTTGGGGGGGATGGGGGGGCTATGTCCTCTTTGCATTTGTGTGACAGGTTTTATAGTACAGATCCCATTCACTTTTTATCGCTTTAAACTAGTTCTGGAAATTATTATTAACTACATCATGGACTCAACAGATAGTATTTTAGTATTTTTTTTCCTTAGAATTTTCAGTTTAACATGATTTCAGGAAGGCTCTTCCTGACTCACTAGAGAGAAAAATCTCATTTTGGATCCAAAAGATCTTTAGGTTGCTTTGGAGCATTGGTCTATAAATGGATTTAGCTTGTATGAGAATTTTATATATATATAAAGAGAGAGAGGGAGAGAGAGTCAGTTGATCACCAAAGGAATCATTGTAGGATGTGCAGTTATTTTTACCAGAATCTATGATCTTCAGGTTTATACACACACACACACACACACACACACGCAGAATGTTATTTCCGGGTTAGTTTACACTGACATATTTTCAACCACTTCCTCTGATTTGGGATATTTTTTCTTGTTCTTCATCTCCCCTTCCCCAAGAAGTAACATTTTGTTCTTAAATATGCCAAGCATTTATGAGTTTGATTATTTTCTAAAAAAAAAAAAAAAAAGATATTGAAAATGTATGTACAAGGCACTGCTAATCAGAAAGCATAACTTACTCCAGAGCCCCACAGCTCTGTAAGTAGACTTTTGATGTTTATTGGGACAGATAAATTACCAATTATAAATTATAAGAATGGCTTGTTAAGCATGAATTAAGAAGGGGCGAACTATTGGATGTTAAAAATGTCCTTCTTTGTGGATTTCATTACTGAAACATCATGCAGGGAATTTGAGCTCTAAGGAAAACTTTGAAACCTGATTAGAATTAAAGGACCGAAGATGAAGTTAAGAATGATATTATTATTATTTTTTTTTTTTGCGTGGGACCCTTGCCGGTGGCCGGGGATCGAACTGGCGCTGAAGAGGCTGCGGGCAGCCTCGCAACCCAGTGCTCAACCACTGCGCCACCAGGGGAGTCCCAAGAATGATATTAATTTTAACTGATTTATTTGTTTTATAGAAGCATCTCATTAGAATCTTGAGACTTCCTAGCTTAGAGTGGGGTTAGTTATAAGCACAACATGATTCTCTGTGGGTTTCTACTGTAGAGGGGTTTATAGGATTATCTGATCTATTGGATCCCCTAAAAATCCCCTAAGAATCTTGTTTTTTATATACAACTAAATTTTATAGGTTGAACTCTTTCTCTTGATGAGAAAGTAAAATTTGTAGGTAAGGTCTTCAAAACAATCATTCTCATGAAGATTTCATTTCCAAAGTTGTCTAAGTCAAACACTATGTAATGGATTGGCTCATACATGATTATAGTGTTATCGACTTGGTGCTCTCAGTGAAAAAGAGAGAAATGGGGCAAATGTGAAATGAAACACACACACACAAATATAACAATAGCAGTAACAAAAACTCAAGTTTAATATTTATAATATATGAAGCAACATTGGGTTCTTGTTTATGACTGTGGATTAGTTTTATTGCTCATTTTTACTATCAAACATGTTCCTGTTTGGATGAGAAAGTATATGATTACCCAGAGTAACATAGGTGAACTCCATGTTTGAGTCTGCTACATTGATCTTCTACTCTTCAAGTAGTTTACTTCACCATAACATTCCTTTTGCTTCCTCTTGCAAAGATAAACCATCTTTGATTTTTAGAAATGACACTTAAGACCATATTTTATAATCCTGTTGTATTTAAATGATTTTGTGATGGGTTCCGTTAAATATATGGTTGTATGTTTTTGAGAGATTATTTCTTCTTTCTTTGCAAGGACTTGTAGTTTTCCTATGCTGTAAAAACCATAAGCAAATTGTTGTTCAATTGAATTTGAGAAATCATTATTTTAAAGAACTTATATAGGAACATTATATTTACGATTCCTCATACCAGCTATTACTGAGTCCACAGTTGTAGTAGAATCAATGGTTTTCATTTATTTTGAATGTCATGCCATCATATCCTTGAAAATCTGATCAAAGCCTGGGTTCTCCCACCGCTTCCCCCCACCCACTCATCATACACCCCTAAAATTTTCCAAAAATTTTGTTGGTTTAATGATCCCTTGATACCTTTCAAAGTATTTTAGTTTAAGAAATTTAGGATTGTATTCTGAGAAGTTAAGGGTTAGGAATTGAGATTTTTCTTTTTCTACTTTCCTCTGAATGTCCAATATTAAGCAATTAATTATAATCCATAGGTGTTTGTTGAGTTATGGAATGGAAGAAGGTTTCATTTACTGGTGTGGCTAGAGTCTGAATTAGATGCTTTATATCTTTTCAATTTTCTTCCAGCTTTCCTTATGTGTTTTTTCCTCCTTTTTTTTTTTTTATTTTCAGCATTACCATGTTGTTTGTTTGTTTTCCATTCTGTTAACTTTGCAATGCTTCAGAGAGCAGAAGTGTGAAATCTAACATTTATAAACTGTGTGACCTGGGGTCATCTACTTAAGCTTCTTTGAGCCTCAGTTTCTTTTTATGTAAAACACAGATAAGAGTATGTATTTCATGGAGTGTTTGAGGTCCCTTTAATTCTATAGAGTTACTACCTATAAGCCCTCTAAAATACCTGCCCACAGAAAGTGATTCTTCCCATCAAACTACCCTTTGTGTGAATGAAATTGAGTTATTCTTTTATTTGTTATTTGGCCTTATGTAGTTCCATGTAGAAATGCTACAGAAGGGCTCACTTATCTCAGATCTGCCTATGATTCCTGATAGGGTTAATGTTCTTTAAGAAAAACCATACTGGGCCTCCCCGGTGGCGCAGTGGGTTAAGCACAGTGCTGTGAAGCTGTCCGCAGCCTCTGCAGTGCAGGTTCGATCCCGGCCGGTGAGAATCCCACATGGTGCAGCAGACCTCTCCTGTCTCGCCCGCTGCTCCCCTCAGCAGTGTATTTCTGTCATCTGACTGTTCTGTTTGCTGCTCTGTCTCTGGTGAATCCTTTCACCCTCCTGCGCCTCTGGCCTGTACCCCAGCTCTTGTATAAAAATAAATAAATCTTTTTTTTAAAAAAAAGGGGAAAAAAAAGAAACACCATACCATCTATAATCCTATTTGAAACCAATCTTTTGTTCATGCCCATTGACTATATTATATTGCCTAAAATTCCCATAGTGCCAAATAATTCCCACTTTCTTTATTGGGTTAGGAATTAACTTGCATTTTCGAGCCAGTTACCAAACAGGGCCCCAGGGAGTAGTCTAGAGACAGATTTTAATGCTGATGAGAGGGTCAAATGGAATCCAGAGTATGTGGTGTACCATGGGGCAAGTCACACAGTGGCCATGGGGATAACATCGGGCAGAGGACAGCAGGAGGCTATAGAATTAAAGAGACAGACACAAAATTGTTGGATTATCTGTACAAAGAGATCAAAGTCAAATCTTCCTCATGGTACTTCCTGGCCTGTTAGCCTACTCCCCAGTTTTTAAAGGTTATGAATCTCAAATTGTATGTATTAGTTGAATAAGACCCTTGCAGATAGCAGACAGAGAAATAAATTACATTGCTAATGTGATTTTGTATGAACTGAGGCATCCTAATGAGATACTAATTTCTCTGAGTTGAGCACAAAAAATCTGTGCAATGCACTGGGAACAATGAGGGCAGTGGAGGAAAGAGATCTGAGATGATTTTTGACCTCTGAGCCTTAGTTTTCTCATTTCTCAAATGCAAATCATTTGACCCACTTTGAAGTGGTTTCTATACTAAATAACATATTTTGGGAAAGTGGCTGGTTCAGGGGCTGGCACATAGTGAGCACTAAATAATTACCTTAAATGTGAGCTATATTGTCTTAAAAAATGAAAGTTCTAATTGACTAGGAGGCTTGATTTCCACTAAATTAAATTACTGCTATTTCTTTATAACTTGCTGATTTTACATTGGTTCTCAACTTTGGCACATATCAGAGTCCCATTTTGGGATCTTCAAAAAAGTAGCTCTCCATGGCCATTCCTCCTTCATACTTCTGGAAGTTTCCCTGATGATACTAATTATGTTCTTATGAATTTTTCTCGGTTTCTTGAATATTTTATTTTTACTCCCTCTCTTCGGTTTTCTAGTCTCCAAATAGCTAGATAGAATGAGAGTGAAAGTTAACGATTCAAAGGTAACTTCACTACCACCTCTATGCATTCACCTCTCCTATTTCATTTGTTAGTGCTCCTCCAACTTCAGACTCCACAGGTAATGTAACAAGCTTACTTCATTATCCTTTTCTGCTTTTATTCATGATGTGGAACTATGAGAGGCATTCATATCCAGATGGATTGGCTTTTTGCAGAAACCTATGGCTCTATTAAATTTAATAAAAAATTTCCTGCCTGCTCATGCAAATTCTTTCTCTATCTGACTGATAAACATCAAGAGGACATGTTTGATAGATTCAAAGGAGGGCCTCTTTTTGTTCTTAAAAGGCTGTGTGGTTAACCTTAGGATATTTGAAGTTCAGATATCTGTGCTCAAAATATTGCTTCTTATTTTTCAGGTAGCTAAAATATCATAAAAGGGGTAGACTCGATGAAGAAAAACACTAGTCGTCTTTGTAATATGAAAGCTAGAAAGTATTAACCTGTTCTATATATGGAGCAATGCTCACTTTATGAAGCCAGTTGAAAATAGAGTTAGGCATAGGTCAAAAGATTTAAATAAATCTTTTGTATACTTAAGATCTTTTTATTATTTTCCTTTGCCATAGTTGACCATGATCATCCTTAATTCATTATTTTTTTTGCTTTCACTTTGTTGATTATTATTTATATGCCAGATACATAAGTAATTTTATTATCATTTAAAGCATAAGTTATGTTTAAACTACTATTGTAGAATTTTTCAAACATAAACAAAAGTAGAGAGAATAATGTGAAAAATCGAATGGAAATGGCTCCATCAATTTTTGGTATTTTGCCATCCTTTTCACTTACTTCCTCCTTTTTAAAAGGATATTTTTAATTTCAGACATTGCAGATATTTTTAATTTCAGACATTTCAGACACTTCACCCTTGAACATCTCAGTGACCGTTGCTATATACCAAACTACCCCAATAAATGCATGCATGATTCTGTGATTTGATCTGGGTTCAGCTCTGTGGCTATCTTTGCTCTACGTATATCATCTGTGTTTATTCATGCATTTTTAGTTGGCTGTCAACTAAATTTGATGGAACCAAAATGGCCTCATTCATATTTCTGGCATTTGGTAGTGGCTATAGGCTGAGAATCTGAATTTTTTTTTTTTTAGATTTTTGTTTTACTTTTTAAAAAATATTTTTATTTATGTATACAAGAGCAGGGGTACAGGCCAGAGATTTGGGGGGTGAAAGGATTCACCTGAGACAGAGTGGGGAACAGAACAGGCAGACTGACTTGAAATACACTGCTGAGGGGAGCAGTGGGTGAGACAGGAGAGGTCTGCTGTGCCATGTGGGTTGCTCCCTGGCTGGCCAGGGATGGAACTTGTGCTGCTGAGGCTGCGGATTGCTTTGTAGTGCAGTGCTTAACCTTTTGCGCCACCAGGAAAGCCCCAAGAACCTTGATTTTTTTTCGCACATAACCTCTTATCCTCCAACAAGCTAAACTGGGCTTTTTCATCAAGACGTCTTCTCAGGATTCTGAGAGAAAAAACAGGTGTTATAAGCTCCAGCCTTGGTAATCACATACCAACACTTCCTGCTTCATTCTATTGATTACAGAAAGTCACAGGCCAGACCAGATTCAAGGAAAAGAAATAGATTCTACCTCTAGTTGACTCATTATGAAGTGGCCATAATCAAGAAAGTATATATGGATTTGGTAATAGGATAAATACATAGAGAACAGAGAAAAGACCCACACAAATATCATCAATTCATAAGTTTCAAAATCACTTCAATGGAGAAATTACAGTCTTTTAAGGAAATGTTACTGGCCAATTGGAACGCCATACTCAAAAAAAAAAGAAAAAAAGAACTTCAACCTCAATCTTCAACCTTCAATCTCAATCTTTATAAATAATTAACTCAAAATGGATCATATGTGCATATGTAAATTTAACTTTTAGGAGAAAATCATGATCTTGGGTTAAGCAAAGAGTTCTGATCCACAAAAGGGAAATAAAAAGATATATTTGACTGTCAAGATGAAAAATGTTTGCTCTTCAAAAGATGATATTAAAAGACTATAGTAAGTCTTAAAATTAGGTAATGTATACCCTCCAGCTTTGTTCCTCTAATAGTAATTTTTTAATATTATTCAATATTCCATGTACAGTCTTTTCTGAATGCCTTGAAAATATATCTGTTTGGTTTGTTTGAATTGGGGTCTAAATGAGTTTAACACATTGAATTTGGTCCTGTGTCTTTTAAGTAGCTTCTATAACAGTCCCCACCCATTTCATGCCATAAGAAACAGGGTCATTTGTCCAGTAGAGTGTATGACTTTTCAGTTTGGCTGATTTTTGCCCCCTCATGGTATCATTTAAATTGTTCTAGTATCCCTCATACATCTTATGAACAGGTGAAAGATCTTGATTGGATTTGGGTTTAAATTTCACATAGAGGACTTCTCAGGCTACTTTCTAAGTATTATATCAAGGACCTAATATCTGGTTGTCTTATTTTAAGTGCTACTATGTTTGATTAGTGTGTTCAAGTGTCACAAGCTTTATCCAACCGTTGTAAAGTTCCCCATCAAGCTTTTAACTAACGACTTTAGTAGACATTCATACTGCTTTTCTAGATTCATTATTTTATGAAGGGTGGTGCAGTGGTGATATTCTGGTTTTAGAATTTATTAGACGGAAGGTTTATATATGAAAGATATACTTTGTTAACTCATTAATTACTCTGACAAATAGTATAGTGAAGGCAGGACAAGTGTTTTCTTTTTTCCTTTATCAATTTTCAGAATAATGAGTTGCTGCCTTGGCAACTTCTAATTGTCACCAATGATTATTTTTAGTGTCATTGTGAACTTACAGATTTGCATATATTGGACATATTTCAATCCATTGACATCATTATTTTTTTTGATGCTCAAATTATCTTAGCCTACTGAAAAGTCTTTCACCTTGAGCACTAGCCCATTGGTCTTCAAGAGCTTTCTTGTTTTCTGGCACAGTAGTATCCTCAGCTAATCTCGTACATTTTCTGTCCCATTCCTGAATTCAACCATTTCTCCAAGCAATCCTTAGAACTTTTTAATGAATGAAAGAATGTAGAGATCACATTATGGGAACTAAAGTAAAAGAGAAATTTTGAATGTTGACTCTCTGGAAGTTTTTAAACTTTTCTTTCTAAAGCACCATAAAAACCGTCAAAGAAAGTTTATAATCAGGGCCTCCCTGGTGGTGCAAAGGGCTAAGCACCACACTATGAAGCAATCCATAGCCTCTGCAGCATGAGTTCCATCCCCAGCCGGCCAGGGAGAAATGCACATGGCAAGGCAGACCTCTCCTGCCTCGCCCGCTGCTCTCCTCAGCAGTGTATTTCAGTCAGTCTGCCTGTTCTGTTCCCCACTCTGTCTTTAGTGGATCCTCTCACCCCCTGCATCTCTGGCCTGTACCCCAGCTCTTGCATGCATAGATAAATCTTAAAAAAAATTTTAAAAAAGAAAGTTTATAATCATAGTCTCCTCATAATCTATTGCTAAGACTTGAATAAAAACATTGGCCCTAAGTTAGGAATTTACCAACCCGAAGTCTTAATTAATATGGCTGTCCTGAATTCCTATAACCACTTATTATCTATCTGTGGTTGAAAGGGAGACAAATTCCATGAAAGATTTCTTTGAGGCAGTAATTGACTACAGTGTAAATATAAGTGACCCTGACAATAGTGCTGAAATGCCCTTACATTACAAGGAGGACCATTTTTTACCCTATATCACGATTTGGTTTGTATCTCATCACCAACTTTCCATTTAATGGTGACACACTTACTTTCCTGTCATATTTGCTTACTGGAAATTGGGAGAAAAAGACATGCTCCAGGATTAAATTTGCTGTGAGTATACAAATTTTTATTAAGCTAGACAACAGTGTGAATGTGAAGACTTTAAACTGACAATTTTTTGTATGGAACTAGCTAGACATTTCGATTTCATTACTTTGAATAAAGTTATGCTCTACTTTGCATAAATGTGTTTATTCTCCTATTTGCATTTGGAAATGACCTTTCACTCAATACTGATGCCAGCTGCAATGCAAAAAGCAGTATATAACTTAGCAATCCTGTGACAATATTCAGGCAGGTGCTGTATATACCCTCAGTCTGTCTACTTTCTCATTTTCAAGAAATGAGAAAGGTCAAAGATTGCTGTATTCTGTGATTTAAAATTAAAATGAGGAACTTTGTCTTGTTCTGTGAACCTAGCTTTTATCCATGATCGGTTATGTCCTTTACTTACTTGATTTTATTTTAGTTTTCTGTTACTTGTAGAGAATATTAGAATAAACAAAAAAAATATATGAGAGTTTTCCCGGTATTAGACTCTCTTTATCTCTATCTATATTATAGCTATATTTGTATGTATGTCTGTATCTATCTAGCTAGACTAGTAAGAATTTGGTGAGCTTTTCATTCTATGTCTTTTTCAGTGTTTGCTAGTAGTTATCAGCCTTTCTCCTAGAGTACTAATATTTTGCTCTAAACCACTTTTGGGTATTATAGAAAGTAACTATTTGCAGGTATCTAAGTGCTGATATATATATGTCCTTGATGGTGAACTGAATCCATAATGTAGAAAATATTTACCTAAAAGACTTGTGTAATACACTCTCTATCCAGTCCTTCATCGTGAACCTTGATCACTGGTCTGTGTCTCTTATAATTTAACCAGGTTCTTGTACTGATGCTCATATTAAACCAGTAGTTTTATAGGAAGACCAGAGCATATCTGCTTCTTCTCATGGGGTTAAAGGCCTCTATAAATATTTTGGTTCTCCATATATTGCAACAAAAATAAAATAAACTGCAGTTAAGGCTTTATAAAACAGCTCCATTGACTTAGCCCTCATACCATATGACAATCCATTGTGCAACACTGGGGCACACCATTCCCCTTGTCTTTGCATTTTATTTATGAATTTTACATGAAATCATTGCCATTTCTGTATTCAGTTTTTCTGCAGTGGCGGAAGCAGGAATCTAAACAGGCTGTTACATCTCAAAGACACATTCATTAGGCCTGAATTATGAGTTCAGCACATCCTGAAAATAGGAACTGCTCAGAACCTCCTCACAGCTGTCGTTTTGCTTCTCTTCTACAACTGCCATCGCCCTGTACAAAATGACGACTCCATTCCACACCCACCAGATGTTTTTGCCCCCATTTCATGGTGTCAGCCTTGAATACAGAAATCTTGGGTTTTATCAAAACCAAAATAGGCAGCTTTTAAGGAAGATGAGGAAAGAAAAGACAAGGTTGTTGACATTAATATAAAGGTGCTAGAAAAATCTGTCTCCTGGCTTCAGTCTCTCTTCAAAAGGTAGAAAAAATATTTTATAATGTAAAAAGATTAAGAGATCTGACTAACATTTTTAGAGAATGGTGGTTTATACTCCTAAAATATTACCTATTTTGGTACTAAATGGAAAGTCACCACTAATCTTTTTTTAATCAATCAATGAAAATAAACTTGATTAGTTTTTATTAATAGTAACATTCTCATTACAGAGTCATCATACAATTTTATGAGAATCTTGTTATCCAAATATAGATACCTCTTGGAAGATATCAACTGCGTACATATTTAGGCCATCTATATTTTATAAGCTTAATCAAATCTTTGAACTGCAATGTATTTATGCTGAAGGCAAAAAATGGAATAAAGGAGTTCAAGGTTCTATAAATATAAGAAAAGAAATAAACATGTAAGGAAATTACAATAAATATCTAGCCCCTATGACACCTTGTTCACTCATGTTAATGAACATATATTTAGTTAGTGGTTATTATCTGTCAGACATTCTAGTAGAAGAAAGGACATTCCAAGTTCAGATTCATGGGTAAGAAACAACATTTTTCTTTCAGACAGTTGCTGAGAGTTCAAGAAAATTAGAATGAAGGCTGAATGAAGGGGAATACAGAGATGACCTGATGTTTTGGTACCCAACTTAGAAAGTATTTCAATAAAAATAAAATTTATTGGTAAATAAATCACATACATAAAATGCATTGGTTTTCAAGGTTCAGTTGCATGCATTTTGACAAATCTATATTCCTATGTAACCATCATAGCAATCAAAAGTACCCCAGTACCTCTTTTCAGTCAATACCTCCACCTGGAAGGTGGAGCCAACACATAGTGCAATAGCTTTTTCCTGCAAACTTCTTATGTACAACTAAAAAGCAACCCTAACCCACATGTATATTTTACTAGCTCATCACCAGTGTTGCTGTATTGACCCGTGCATTTTTCTTCTGAAGGCGGATGCTCTTTTACTTGCTAATGTCTTGGAGCAGGGAGAGGGGAGGGGCCCATTGGACATGTGGCAGCCATTCCCCATGGACAAACTTTGGGCAGACACAGGCTCTGATACACCAGACTGGCACAGTGGACCTGCACAGTGCATGTGAAATATTGTCTTCTTTCCTGACTGAGCCTGGGGCAGATTGATCAGTCCCAGAGCATTGATCTGGTTATAGTGTAATCAGGGGCAGAGCACCATCCCGCTGCCCTTTTGCCCTGAGACTGAGGAGAGATCTGCTGTGAACCATGGAGTCCTGCAATACTGATTTAGGGACCTGATAAGCAGACTCAGGGCATAAAGGGAGGTTGGTCTGATCATGGAAAATTCACAGCATAGGCTTCCCTACACTTCATATGCCCTGTCCACCCAAGACTTTGAATACTTCTGGAGGTATTTGGGGCTCCCATATCCCCCACACTCCTGTCTTCTACTATCTTGAAAAACAAGGAGGATCTCAAAACTAAAGTGACAGTGCCACCTACTGGGAAAAAGTTGGCATGCAAAAGAAGGTGCAGCCCAGAGACCAAAACATGGAAAAACATAATGGAGTTGAATCCAAGGTTTATGACTTAGAATTGGAGGAGCTAACAGAGTTCAGAAGAGACATCATGAGGATGCTTTATGAGGTTTGAGACTCTCAAACACAGAAAGGTAGGTTTGGGACATCAGAAAAGATATCCAGGAACAAAAGTAATATTTTGCCAAAGAAATTGAAGCTAATTAAAAAAAAAAAAAAACAAAAAACAAAAACAAAAACAAAAAACCAAACCCAACCAGACATGATAGTTACAAGGAATACAATGAAAGAACTTAAAATGGCCATGGAAAGCTCAGTAAGTAGACTTAATCTTGCTGAGGATACAATTTAGCAAATAGAGGATAAAATGTACAAATACTTCAAAGAGAAGAATAAAATTTTAGGTAAAATGAAATCTATGTGAAATATCACATCCATTACAAGAGGGAACATAGGATAATGGGTGTCCTTCAAGGTAAGGGACTAGAGAACTCTATTCGAATAAATAAAAGCTGAAAACTTTCTAAATAATTAAAAAAACCCCATGGATGTCCAAGAGACAAAAAGAACAAATACATTTATAAATGCAAAATGACCCGAACCAAGACATGTCATTGCTAAATTACCAAAGTCAAATGATAGGGAAAAATATTTAAGGCTGTTGAAGAATAAAAGCATGTAACCTCCAAAAGTAACTTGATCAGGCTCTCATCAGACTTTTCTGCAGAAACCATACAGGCTAGAAGAGATGGAATGATAAAGTCACAGTTCTAAAAAGTAAAAACTGCTGGCCAAGAATACACTGTCATGCAAAATTAGAATTCAGATACGATGGAGAAATAAAGACTTTCCCAGACAAACTCAGACTACCACCAGACCTGCCCTATAAGATATGTCAAAAGAATTCTTTTCCATGAAAAGGAAGAAGTAATTGATTACAAGACCTCAAGCAAGGTGATAAATAGAAACACGAAATCAGAAGCATAAATAAGAACAATATGGGACAGCAACAAAATGTTAAAGGGGAGGAAGAAAAGTCCAGAATCTGTATAATCAAATGATGACAAGTTGATACCAGCAAAAAGAGACTATTCCAGATATGGAACGTTTAATAAACCCCCCATAGAAACCACAAAACAAAAATCTGGAGCAAAGACACTTAGGACAAGAAATAAAGAAGCTGAGAGGGGCCTCCCAGGTGGCGCAGTGGTTGAGTGCTGGCTTTCGAGGCTGGCCGCGGCCTCTGCGGTGCCAGTTCGATCCCCGGCTGCTCCTCGGGGTCCGGAGGAGGGTCCCACATGGCGCGCAGACCTCTCCTGCTGCCCGCTGCTCCCACATGGCGTGCAGACCTCTCCTGCCTCCCGCTGCTCCCCTCAGCAGTGTACTCTCTCACCCTCCCGCACTTCTGACTGTACCCAGTGCATGTATAAACAAAACAAATAAATAAATAAAAACATACCTCTTAAAAAAAAAAAAAGCTGAGAGAACAACCATGGAAAGACATCACAATGAAAAGACAGAAACACATGGAGAAAGAACCGGCAGTTTATTAATATTATCTTGCTATTAATTTTTTTTTTGGTCTCACCTGTTCTTTGTCCTTTTTTCCCCTTTTCCTTTAGCTAAATTGATTATGTTTTGGTTTTCCATTTTGTTTCCTCTTTTTTGTTAACTATAAATCTGTTTTATTTTTTCAAAGGTTGGTATAGGGCATATAGATAAGTTTTATCAATTTATCAGAGTCTATCTTCAAATAGTACACTAGTTCTCATACAACATAATACTCTTTCAACTGTACACTTTGATTCTCCCTATTGTCGTTTGTGCTTTTGTTGTCACGTGTTCTATGAACATTTAAAACCCCATAATAAATACTTTACTACCATTGTTTTTCTAGTAATTTTCTCATTTTCAGAATTGAAAAAAAATTATTTTACACTTATCCATATGGTTACCAATTCCAGTAGTCTTTATTCCTTCATGTAGGTCTCAGTTTGTATTAGTTAGGGTTCTCTAGAGACACAAAACTGATAGTGTGTGTGTGTATATAAATATAAAAGGTTAATTTTTGGAGTTGGATATTTATAATACATGTTTTAAGGTCCTTGTCTTTTAATTATATCACTGCTGTTATTTCTAAGCCTGCTTATTTTGACTTATTTTTTCCTGTAGGGAGGAAAAATATATTTTTTCTGCTTCTTCACATGTCTATTAAATTTTTTATTGAATTCCAAACATTTTAAATTTTATGTTGCATGTTGGATTTGTTCTGGCAGACACTTCAGGCATTTGCAGATAAATTTGATCCTTAAAGGTATGTTTTTAAGCTTTTGTTTGGGCAGGTCTATAGTAGCATTTATCTTAGGATTAGTTTAGCCCGGTTACTGAGGGGTTTATACTACATACTTTAATGTATTTAACAATATATCTTATATTGTACAGGAGGGCAAGAAAAATGATCAGCTCTCTTGTAACTGTTCTTAGCTAGTAATTTTTCTTTCCCTGGCTTCAGGGAGTTTCATCCTACGTATATACAGATTTATATTCAGAGAAAGATTCAAGAGGTTAAACACACAGATTTCTGGAGGATGATCTTTGTGTAGCACTCTCTGCTTTGTAACTCTCACCCCCCCCCAATTTTAACTATCTTAAACTCCCCAAATTTCATTTTTGTCTCATCAACTCACTCAGATTACCAGGTATTGTTTAGTCCCCTCTCCCCTAGTCATGATTCAGAAATTTCTTCCTGGCAAGGAACTAACAGTTTTAGAGCTTTGTTTCTGTCCCTACAAGGATCATGGTATTGTGTTGTCTTTTGTTTTAATTTCATGAAGCAATCATTTCATATATATATTTTTTCAATTTTCTAATAGTTTTTTTAAGAATAATTCTCAGCAGTTACTCCCTCATAGATAGAAGCAGAGAGTCCATGTAATGAGTTTTTACATGGGATGATTGATATATACACTGAAGTCCCAGACAACAAAGTCCTGTATGATAATAAATCAGTGTAACGAAACCATAAAAACAACCCACATTTTTGAGTTTTTACATGATGGGATAGTAAATCAGATCAACTTTATAATTGAGGACAACTAAAAATAATAATAGTAAATTAAAAATTCAGCCTCTTAAAAACATGGAGAAACTAACAAGATAGTAAAGAATTGCCAGGGTAAAATGCATGAAAGTTGAAAAATCAAAAAATAAAAACTGGTCCTCAAATATGCTTCATATTGAGAGTACTTGTCAATCTGGAAGAAATAGCTGTGAAATTGAGTACAGTTTTGATGGCCTTGCAGAATGATGAAAATTTATGTCAACAGCTGATAGAAAATGAAGAAAAGACTTAACAGGTACTTCAGGAAGAAGATATTTAAACGACCCTTAGACATACAAAAATCTCCTAAACGTCAGTAATTAGAGAAAGACAAATTTAAGCCACAATGAGTTACTAGTATATACCTACTAGAATGGCAACAAGCAAAATGTATAATGATATTAGTGTTGGCAAGGATGATAAACAGTGGAGATACACAGACTTTCCTGATGGAAATATTGTTTGCATATAACTATTTTGGAAAATTTTATATCTATTTGAAAATATACATGGTATATATATGATCTAGTCAATTCACTATATACTTAGGGAAACATGTACAAAGTGTTTATACTGCAGGATACATGTACAAAAATGTTCATGGTAAGTTCTTTGTAATAGTTAAAAAAATAATATTCCTGGAGCAACCCATGTAGAACAACAGGAAAATGAATATGAGATGTGTGGTACTGTTACACAGTAGAATATTATACACCACAGAAATGTATAGATAACATTTTATATCATGAATGAATCTTAAAAGCATGTTAAGAAGAAACCAAAAGTATTGCATTTAGTTTGATTTAATTTACACAAAGGTACAAAATAGATACACTAAACCATATTGTTATGGTTGCATCTACAGATAATAATACTATAAGTTAAAGCAAGAATATGACCATAACTAAAGAAGAGTGACTATCTTTACAGGAAGGGCAACAGTGTTTTGAATCAGAAGGAGCACATGATATGCTTCTGGAATGCTAGGAATGTTTTACTTACTGATCTTGGTGGTGTTTACACAAATATTCCATTTATAATTATAAGATTATATATTGTGCAGTTTTCTGTACATATATTTTCAGAAGAAAAACTTTTTAATGGTGTTGGTGTCATCTCAGTACAATAGTGAAATAATTTAGTCACAAATGTGAGGCACCTATGTAATTTAAAATTTCCTAATCATCATTTAAAAAAACTATGAAAATAGGTAAAATTAATTTTACTAGTATATTTAGTTTAACTCAATAGATCTAAAATATCATTATGTCAACATACAATCAACATAAAAATATGAAGTTCTATTCCATTCTTTTTATGACTAAGTCTTGAGATTCAATGTGTATTTTGTACTTAACAGCACATCTCAGTTTCCCCTAGCCGTGTTTCAAGTATTTAGTAGTCACACGTGGCTAACTGTAGCTGTATTGGACAATACAGATCAGACTCTGAGTGCTCGTTAACTGTGTTCTCCAGAAAAGACAAAGGAGTTATATAACTGGCCAAAAGCCCAGAGCATAATCTGGGCACAGTAGCAATACTTTGAAGAACTGAGGGGGATAACTAATGCTTGAGTGGAGAGATTAATTGATCGTAAACTGACAGTTTGGCTGAATCTAACACTAAGTTTTAGGTAAAGAGTAGTAGATTATGAAGTGAAAGCTTGGAAAGAAAAAGGGAGTCATACAGACTAGATGCAAATCCATCTCTTTCACTTAGGGAAATTCTTATTTCTTTGTGCCTTATTCTCATCTGCAAAACGAGTTGCCAATAACTATCTTATGTGGTTATTTTAAGTGTTAAGTGAGTGGTATTGGGTTAGTTATTTAACCTATCTCTGACTGCGGTTCCTCATCTGTTAAAACAGGGATAACTATAATCCATATCTCATCTGGTTGTTAAATGTATTAAATGAGGATGTTGTATCTATAAAGCATTTAGAACAGTACCTGGCACAAAAGCTCTGTATAAGTATCTTGTAAATAAGTACAGTGAAAAGACATGAAGGGACATGTTTGAGAAGATAATGAGTTCACTTGGGATATATTGAATTTGGGATGTCTGGATGGCAATCAAAAGGATGATGATTTGTTGTATGGGGTCATTCTCCCCAAAAAGGCTTCAGATAGGTTTTTTTTCAAGATGTTTAAGAGTAGGTCTTGTTCAAGATGTGTAAACTTGATAGGTGAAGCTAAGATTAATTAAGGCTCATTGGGCCTCTGGAGAAACTGTTACCATTAATTAAAGAATTCAGATTACCTGGAATTAGAGATATCTCCAGAAACAACCATTTATAGGAAAAATTAATCTTCAATGAGGACAAACATCCAGAGACAAGGTTTTGTCATATGAAGTCAGCCCCCTCTGGTCACGTGAACCCCTTCCCTCTCTCCTTGATGCTCCAGGCCCCTAAGCACAGGATATACTTAAAGCCCTGGTTTTTTCCATTTGCTTTAGAATTTGCAGCCATGTAAATTTTTCATAGGGGTGTTACTCAATTTGGTCTCTTTCTCCTACTCACCTGTCTGATATTAATTTGTTTGTTCCTCCAGACTCAGAAGAACCCAGAGGGGTAGGGGAATATTTCCCTTGTGCCTTGACAGTGGGCAGTTGGGTAGATGAATTCAGAATTTAGGAGTACCATTTGGTGAAATCTGATAATCATCAGTGTGTGTATATATATATATATATATACACACATAAATACATATGCATATGTGTATATATAGAATTTAACCCAATATATCTATATATCTATATATAGTATTTAGAAAACAGAAGTATGATTTCCCAGGAATAGAATGTAGAGCAGAGGTTCTTAACTATTTTATTTCTAAACATAGCACAATGAAGGAGTCATCCTGCTAAATAAAGCACTGTGATTTAAAATTATATAGTAATGTTGAAGCGAATTTTGATTGGTATTCCAAATAGAGCATTTTTTTCTACAAGTGCCTGATTATTTTAGTAGTTATGTATCGCTGTTGGAAGGATTAAGCTGTACATTTTTTGGAGGGAAACAGATTTACTTGGCTCACAGTCCCTATGCATTTCTTCAACAACATCTTCATCATTCCTGTATTGGGTTTTCTTGGAAAATATGCTAATTAGCTGCCCATATTTCAATTAGTTTTAAAATAACAGTTGTGTTCTTCCTCATACTTAAACAGTATGCTATCTATAAGATATGACATGAGAAGAAGAAAAAGTTATTGTAAGGAGCTGAAAAACTTAGTACTATTTATGCTTTCATTCATTTATCATGATTTCATCTCCAGTGACTTTTTCTTAATCACTGCAAATATAGCAGTGAAAATCCCTTATCATCATAATTTTATCGAGATATACTAAACATACTGTAAAATTGATGCTTTTAAAGTGAACTGCTCAGTAGTTTTTAATGTATTCACAGAGCTGTGCAACTATCGTTACTATAAAATTTTATTTTTAAAAAATATTTATTTATTTATACAAGCACTGGGTACAGTCTGAAGTGCGGGAGAGTGCGAGGATTCACCAGAGCCAGAGCGGGGAACAGAACAGGCAGACTGACAAAATACACTGCTGAGGAGAGCAGCGGGCGCAGCAGGAGAGGTCTATCGCGCCATGTGGGACCCTCGCCGGTGGCCAGGAATTGAACCGGCACTGCAGAGGCTGCGGGCAGCTTCGCAGCCCAGCACTCAACCACTGTGCCACCAGGGGAGGCCCTGCTATATAATTTTAGAACATGTTTTTCAACCCCCAAAATAAACCTTGTGCACAGTATCATTCACTTTCCACTCTGACTTCAGCCCCACAACTCCTAGTCCTTGGCAACCATTATTCTACTCTCAGTCTCTATAGAGTTTCCTATTCTAGCAAGAAATAATACTTTATAGCAATCCTTTGCTGCAAGTTGAAAATATACATTGAGCAAGATATAATGGTACTCAAATCATAAGTGTACAAACCAGGGAATCTTCAAAAAGGATATATACTTTCGTCTCCATCACTTAGATCTAGAAATAGAATATTATCAGCACCCCTGAAGCTTTTGTCCTCCCTTCTGACTTAAAGGTAACCATTTTGAATTCTGTCACCCTTTATTAGTTTTTATGTTTTTCAATATTAACCAAATATTCAAGTGTTTAATTTGTTTCGTTAAGCATCGTTTTTGAGTTTCACTTGTCTTTTTATTCTATTTAAGTGTTGATCCTTTTGAAGTAGTTTATTTTATGTTTCCTCCTTGGCTATTTTTTTTCTTTGTTTTTGATTCTTCTTCAGTTTTGTAATATGTCTAGGTTTACATGAATCTTTATTGATCTCCCTTGGTGTACTCTGAAACTTTTGATTTTGTGGATTGATTCCTTCCAAAATAAAGAATTATCAGCCATTACATCTTCAAATCCTGTTTCACTCCCATTTCTGCTCCCTTCCTGGGTCTTCAAATAAATATTCTAATTTTTTTCTCCAATCCATTCTTCAAAAGAAATATTTTTACTAACACGTAATATATATACAATAAACACAGTTTAAAGTATAGCTTTGAATAAACTGACAAATATGTATAACCCTGTAGCCCCATCCAGAAGGTGTATCACATTTATCATACTTCAGGAACTGTCCTCACATTCCTTTCCAGTGTAGGAGAGGAGAAATAATTTGTCTTCTACAATTCTAGGTTCTTGACAGAGACCCCAGCCTCCCATGTCCCATAATAACAGATAGATTAACCGAGGAAAAACAAACATAAGTTAAATACTATGTAAATCTCCTTTGTGGGAGGGAGAAACAGGAAAACTAAGTAACTCCTCAAAATGGTCTGATCTACCATCTTAAGTAGCATGGGTAGTTAAAAACAAACAAACAAAAAAATGCCAGAGTGGATAAAGCCAGTTATGGGGAGGCTGTCAGGTAAAACACAGTAATTGAGGGTATGTTTGTGATGCAGATTTAAGGCTACCTTCTCCTCGATAAGAGTCTCTGGAGATTTTGCTATTCTCCTCTTACAGAGAGTGAGACACTATTCCTGTTGGAACTTTTCTGTATAAAATGTAGCTGTCGCTTAGAAAAGGGTAACCTCTACACATTTTTCAGAGCATTTCCTTGTCTGCTGTTTCTTAAAAATAATCAGTTTAAAATAATCCTATGTGAAAGAGACATATTTTGGGGTGGCATATTGTGTTTCCCTTCAAAAATCTTTTTCTGGATTTAATTGTTAATTTTTGAGTTGCTCAGTTATTCATTGTCCTTGTTCAGTGTTTTCCTTTTTAAAAATAAGTGTCGACGACTAAGAGCCTAAGATGTTCCAGGCGCTGTGCTAAGCATTATTCCTAACCTATTTCACTGTAAAACTATAGAATCAATACTTGCTATCCTTAAGATAATAACGTATTAAAATAAAGTCTTCAGAGAAATGAAAATACGTAGCAATGACTTTTACTTGTGGTTGTGAATAGAACTGATTTTTCTTTTGAGCACATCCATTACAGACAATAATACTGAAATTGGAAACCTGATGAGAATATTGTCATTTTGCTTTTATCTAATACTTTTGAGAAACAAAACTTGATAGGCTTGTATTAGTTATTGCTATATAACAAACCACCCCAAAACCTGGTGCCTTAAGATGACAGCCATTAATTTGACTCATGATTCTGTGGTTGGCAATTTGGGCAATGCTGAGGTAGGTGATTGTTTTTTTTTTCCGACTGCCCTCTTATTTTTATTTTTTTACTCATTTATTTTTTGTGACAAGAACACTTAACCTAAGGTGTATGCTCAGCAAATTTTAAAGTGTAATAATACTAGAATGTTAACTGTTGACTCTATACTGCAAAGTAGATGTCCAGGACGTATTCACCTGGCATGACTGAAACTTTGTACCCTTTGATTAATCCTGCTGGGGAGGAGAGGAAATTTCCCTTACCCCTCTGGGTTCTTTTTTGTCTGGTGAAGTGATCAAATTAACATCATACAGATTAGTAGGAGAAAAAACACAAATGTAATTATAGTCATATGGGGAAACTGCACAGATAGGGATTTCAAAGCCAGTGAGGCAAAATGAGTGGCATATGTCCTGAGCTAAGGAATGGAACAGTGGTCTGGATGGGGTCTCACATGAGGAGAGGGTGACTCATGATAAAGATCAGATGCTCTGGAATCAGATGTTTGCCCTGCCATACAGATAGGTTCCTCCTGGAAAAGGTTATTTCTGGTGAAAATCCTAATTCTGGGAAATCCTGGAAGAGGGCAGACTGAGGGGTACCCTGGGATCCTCAAACTTGCATTCTCTCAGGAGATTTTGCCATCAGGTGCAAGAAGGCAAAGCATATTCCCTGTGTGAAATATCTTTAATAGAATGTGGATAAAGAGAAAAAGAAAGGATATAGTTTCCCAAAGAAACTCCCAATTATCCATCTTCTTGTGGGTAAGTGCCCAGGCAAACAGGGTTGGCCCAAAGGAGGGTTGCTGAGGCCCAAAAGCCTGTCCCAAGTCTAAGGCCCCTTCTTGGGAGGAACCACAGGAAAGCGGCAGAGGGGGCCAAGCAAGTCTGGAATTCAAGGAGCTAAATTAAAGTATAAATGAAGATAAAAGCTGCTGTTGTCAGCCTCCCCACGGGTCTCTCACCCACGTGTCTCTTTCATGTCGCTACATGTCTCAGCGCCATTTGTCTCTTCCATGTCCTCCAAGTCCTTGGTGCAAGTCCAAGGCTGAGAAGCAAGTATGTTCTCCTTCACATGTCTCTCAGCTCCATGTGTCTCTCCTCCTGTGTCTCCATCGAGTCTTCTGTAATATCACCTGGTCACCGGGCTGCTCTGCTCTGCGCCTCATTAGGTGGGGCAGGGAACATGGAAACTCCCCTTTAAATAGAGATAACCTCTGTTATGCCCCCAATTTTTATCCTTCCAGATACTTTTGAGGCACAAAGGAATTCATTGCATACCCCTTTGGATTCTTCTAAGTTGACAAATAAAATTCAGATAGATTGATAAGAGAAAAAAATTAAAAAAGAATTTAATAATAAACTTCATGTATTCATAGGAGAGACCCAGAATGACTATGTAACTCATCCACTTGCCTTCAGATAATATCTTAATTAACTTAGCTAATGAGAAGGATTTGTGGGGCCTCCCTGGTGGAGCAAGGGGTTAAGCACTGCACTGTGTAGCAATCTACAGCCTCTGCAGCATGAGTTTGATTCCTGGCCGGCCAAGGTAACTTGTCTTGGGAAGACCTATCCTGAACATCTCAGGGAGTCCTGTCTATACATCCAGGGAAATCCTATCCTTTAATACCTCCCCATGTTCCCCTCCTCCCAACCTTTGGCAACGGCCTTTCCATTCTTTGCTTCTATGTATTTGACTACTTGAGCTTCGTCATGATTGGGTTCATGTAGTATTTGTCCTTCTGTGTGAGTGACTTCTTTGTCTTGGCTGGGGTCCAGGTCAGCCATGAATCTCTGCTTCCAGGTTTGGCTGACTCTCAGCCATGGAGATAGGGGTCAACTAGGCTATGTCTCTCTAATTTCCTAACTGTCTACCTGGACTTGTTCGCTTGGCAGCAGTTTCCAAGAGAAGGGACAGATCTTCATCCATAAGCATTTTTCAAATCTCCCAGTAAGCAAAGTGTATTGCGTGGCCTACTATGAGTGGTCAGCATGAGAGGGGAAGACAGAAAAGTGTGAAGACAGAGAAATGTCAACAAATCGTGGGCCATTACCATGTTAACTGAAGATAAAGCCTTGAGGATTTACCAGGTAATCAAAGCAGGAATTTGAACCTGGGAAGCAGATTTTACTCTGTGAGAGTTGTTCTAGTAAACGCAAGTTTGAATTTAGTTTATATAGGTAGAAGCAGTGAGTCATTGACATTAAGAATATACTTAATCTCGATAGGAGGAGCTTCTATTTCTACGTTGTTCTGACGTAAAGATACACTGATGGTAGGGAAAGGCAATGCAGGACTTAATCTCTTCCTTTCTGAAGAATCCCATGCAGAGATGCAAAGTTTGGGCACTCATTGTTAAGTCTTTATCTGGCTCCTTAGTCCTCAGTGGGTGTGAAAAAGCTGGCTGTACTTTAAGATAGTAGATTACTGCATATAGGATGGAGCCTATGAAGGTGGCTTTGCTCTCTTATCCACTAGAATAAGGGCAGGAGGGTTCCCAGAAAATTTTATAACATGTTCACAGTTACAGTGACCGATCGCTAATATTGTACTTTTGAGAATATTTTCTTTTTGAAAATTTCTCCGGGCCCACAAATTAAACTCTCATCTGTCCCCTCCCCTCCACTCCTCTGTCTCTGTCTCTGTCTCTGTCTCTGTCTCTGTCTCTGTCTCTGTCTCTGTCTCTCTGTCTCTCTGTCTTTTAACAGAAATCAAATAGCCTTGATGGAGAACAGGTGGACCAGTAGCATATTTGAGAAGGAAGATGATTACTTTTTAATGCCCCATCCCAGCCCTCTGAAACACCAGTAGGTACTGGAGACTATACAACTAGATTGCTATCAAAAATAAAATCCTTAAATTAGCTTTTTAAAAGGAACAAAAACTGACTGTGGACTAGACGTCAACAAAGAATTGCTGAACACAGCAGCCGGAGCTGTGAGACACTGCCGGAAAGGAGCAGCATACCAAATTGCCTTGCCAACCTTGCTTCAATTGCTGTTCAACAGGGTGCCTGGGCAGCCTGCAAGTTTTAGTTTCTATTTGTGCTTTGCTTCAGTGTTAACTTCCAATTTAGGCTTTTTAAATGGAAACTCAATCTTAAAATCAGTTTGGATGCCAGAAAAGCACTTTTTGAAGAGGCAAGACACATTTATATAAAAAATGAGCAGATGAAGAACTGCAATAAGAATTTCAAGAGTGACTCTTATTCTAGGATGGCCTCCCCCCCCCACTTTTTTTCTATCATGGTTTATTCTTTATCACTAGTTAAGTCACAAATGTTGATTAATAAAAAGTTCTAGAGGTTACTCCTGAAGTGGATATTGAGATAAGCAAACAAATACAGGATCAGCTCATTTATCTGAGTATGACTTATCTGCTTTATCTCTGGCTTAGCATGTTTTTAATATATATTTAGATTTAGTCCTGCGTTTGGTTCCTTCTGAGACCAAGCATCCTCATCCAGGCTCCTCTGCACCAAGGCATTAATGCAATAATTCAAATAGGAGCTTAAAAATGATATATGTTGGTGAAGCTAGAATATAATTCAGTGGAAAGTGGTAGCCCTGTCTAAATAGAATCTTCCTTTTCTAAAGACACTCAAAATAATAAAAATAAAACTGTCAAACAAATCATATCTACAGATATTAATTTCTAAGTTAAACACTCTTTTGATCTTCAGAACAGCTAAGTGAATTTGATATTTTTCCCCAGATTTATTGAAGAAGGAACTAAATCTCGAAGACAGTGTTATATAAGCACCAAGAGGCCCAAAATGGTGTCACTTGTGCTAGGCCCCCACGTCACCAAACCAGGTCTCCTTGAGGACTAGAACATGTAGTCAGTTATCCACTGGTCCACAGAGTCACACTGAGCAGCATTTTCCTACAGAATTATTGACCTCACATAAAACACTTTGCTTAGTGTTCACCATGGCAACACATTCTAAAATTGGGATGATGTTGGGAAAAAAAGCATTTCATATGTTTATGACCTGGTTAGTTTCCAGCATTGATTATGAAGCAAAAAACATGGTGTGCTACAGTTTGTGTAAGAAAGGGGAGGAGAAATAAAATACATAAGTACCTGCTCATTTTTCTAAAAATTTGCCTAGGAGACCAAGACAAGATATTAATGATTAATTACAGATAGGTAGTGGGTGGCAATAGGGTTATGGGGCAAATAGTAAAAATGGAAGGTAGATACTACACTCTGTATTAGTGTCAGAGTAAGGTTAAATTTCCTGAATTTTCTGATTGTACTGTGGTTCCATATTAGTATGTCCTTGCTGGGAGCAAATACACACTGAAACATTTGTGTGCACAGGGAGGATGCATAACTCAAATCATCCAGGGAAGTAGTAATTGATGTGTCTGGTTGCAGGCTGTATACTTGTTTTTTGGCTTTATTCTTGCAACTCTCTTGTAAGTTAAAATTCTTGCCAAATAGACAAAGGACACTTTGTTCACTTAAAGGCTATATATTCGGGACTCAGAAAAGGAGGAGAAACATCAGCACCTGGGTTTTTCATTGAATTACCAAGTTCCTATACTTACATTTTCATATACTTTTAACCTTGGACCTTGGGAGGAATAATATAGTATTTTTTTTCACCTGTATTTACCTTGGCAGAATTGTGTGCAATATTTAAAAATCATGCACTAGACATTGCATCTAATTAATCTCCTGCCAGACGCTTAATCTCCTGTGAAATTCTGCTGTCATGGAAATAATTTGACAAAGTGACTTCAATTGTTAATAGTAAATCTATTCAAATATGTGGACCAAATTATAGATGCCTCCATCGTCTGCTAGCTGAGAGGTGGCCTAAAAACCAATACCAATATTCAAGAGTGACTAATTTTAGATTCCTTTAGATTGCTTTATTATTTGTAGAGGTACCAGACAGGGCATTCTGCCACTAACAATTATCCCTCACACTTACAGTTCCTAAGAGTGGGTCTCAGATAGTTGAATTCTGTAATGTCCTCTGCTTGAATAAAATAAAACCATGGAAGATATTAGAACTGTGCAGCTGACATATTTGTTGACAATCAACTAATAACAAGACATGTCCAGAATGGAAAATTGTATTTTTTGAAAGTGGGAATTGGGCCTGAGGAATACTTGATATTTAACTAGGGTCCTTAGGGCCTAGATGAGGAGCAGTAATACTATGACAAGCACTGATGGGGTCCCAGCCAGGAGCAGGGAGCAGTTCCTTGTTGAGTCCTTGACATGATAGTTAAAAGGAGCTCAAAGTTAAAAGCAGGCAAAAATGCACAGGTGAAATCAAGCTCTGTCAAAACAGTGAGGTGAAAGTATTTGTTCTGTGGACTTGGGGAAGGATTAAGGCCCAGAAAGGAGGAAGAGGGTGGCTGTCAAAGGCATTGGGAGAAACAGAATGTGTGCAAGTCCTGACTCCTGTACCGAAGTCTGCTGGCGAACAGCCTGTGGTCAGAAAAGGCTGTTCCATGGCTGCGCCTCTCCTCAGGATCAGGTGCCAGCTCACGGTCATCTTTCTTCAAGAGCCCTTCCCACAATGCACAGGATATACTCAGTGGGTTCAGGCAGCAAAGCTTTCTTTTTTCTTTTTTTTTTTTTTGTATCTGCTTTTATGTATTTTCCTGTGCTTATCTCTGAAGAAGTGTCCTACCCAGAAATGGTTCCTTGACCTAGTTGGTTAATCCTTTCAACATTTTCATCATAGCTCTGCCCATTCAATATCATTTAAGCAATGGAAGCCAAGAGTTGTAATTAACTAGCATAAATTGTTTCCCTACAAATAAATTCCCAGGAACTCTCCTAATACATACTTTCTATTGGTAGCTTAAGGAAGGACACTATTTTGGAAATAGTGAATCAATCTGTTTTGCTCCTCCACAATCCATAGCTCCAAATCATCTTGCAGCATATGGACAAGAGACATCCTGCAGGGACCTCAGGTCATCAAGTTTTTCCTATTAGATAGAGAAGATACTCCCAGATTTCCTCTTACAAAGATATAATCATATTGAATTAGAGTCCACCCTAATGGCCTTGTTTTTCTTTATGCAGCTCTTTATAGGCCCCATAGTCAACTACATTCACATTATGGGACACTAGGGGTTGGAGCACTTGGGTTTTAGACCTTTATCATATTCTTATGCTACAGGACAGTAAACTTCATGGTTCTGGACAAAAATGGTACCATCTTTACCTTGTGAATGGAATTCTGTCTTAGCTCTTGAACTGAAAACTCTCAAAAACTTAGGACTAGGACAACCTAGGATGAAAGTACATTAGTTTAGTGTCTACCAGTTCATCTCCATTATATCCTTAGTACCAAGTGCTACAGATTGCTCCTGTCACCTGACCTCAGGAAGCTCCACCAGAGGAGAGAGAACCAAAGATAGACAGTTCCAAAGACAAACTAGATGATTTATGAAAGATGAGGGCTATAGAAAATAAGAAATTACAGTTTTCATTCAATAGGGGCTTTCTTTGTTCTTTTTACTCTATATCTCGTTTACACCTTTAGAAGGAAACTTCAGCCCAGGTCTTTCCCTGTCTCTACTGGCAGTTAAGATTCATTTTATTTAAATTCTGATGAGCAGAAAAGAAATTATCTTGTCCTTAACATCCAAAGAAGTTAGGACCATTGAGTAGAATAGTTGAAAACTGAGCCACTAGATATATGTGTTTATTTAAATTCAAACTTAAATAAACTACAGTTAAATAAAGGTAAAATTCAGTTTCTCAGTCACACTAGCCACATTTCATTTTCTCAGAAGCCATGCATGCCTAGTGGCTACCATATTGGATAGCACAGATAAAGAATAGTTCCATGATTAGAGAAAATTCTATTGTATAGCACTAATAAAGAATCTGTTGATGCATGCTGAGATTATTGTCTACATTGATTGGGGCTCTGATTATCTGTGTTCAGACTGAGTCTTGAACTCCCTTCAATGATGATTAGATTTCCCAACAAAGAATTTCCAACAACCACGTAGAAATCCCTTTCTCCCATGGGGACTAAAAGTCTTACGGGATTCAGAATACTTAAAGAATTATCTCTGTTGATGAGGAAGGCTAGGAATCAAATAATATGTCCTTTTATCTCAGTTAAAGGAGTCATTCAGTCTTTCAAATCCCCGTGGCTACATTATTGTTTGTAAAGAGGAGAAAACTGGTATTAATTTGGTTGAGGCCCCGTGTGTGTCTGTTTGACACTAGGGAGGGAGTTAACAGCACAAATTATTCTTCACTTAAATAGTTTCATTTGCAAAGTCTTTTCATAACTAGCAGACAATTGATTCCCAGTAGGCCTCTAGCATTTGAGGCTTGTACTATAAATTCAGCTCAGCCATCTTATAATCAGTTGTGCCCAGAGAAGCTCATTCCTGCCGACAGGGATCCTCCAGGAAGAACAGACTAAATGGAACTCAATGCTCTAGTGCCTTAGAAAGTCATAAAAGTCAGTGCTTGTTTATCTCTTGTTTACAGAAAATATAAAGTCCTACTACAAACTTCCAGCTTTCTTGGCTAAATCAACTAGCCTACCTCCCTCCTGGCCACCTCTCCTCCTAGAAATGCTCAATGCAACTTACTGTGAAGATAATACATTATTAATTAATCATGTCTTAGTGTGACTGTCATCAGCCATTACTTTTCAAATATTTAACCATTATGTCTTGTGGAGTAAAAGTGTTGCTTATGAATTAAAGGACTTTCAAGCCAAAGGAGACATGTGGTTCATTTTTCTCCTTTGTTTTTTAGAAGTTTTATCATATTAGTTGCTACATTTAGGTTTTTGATTTTTTTTTGAAAGATTTATTTATACAAGAGCTGGGGCACAGGCCAGAGGCACAGGAGGGTGAGAGGATTCACCAGAGTCAGAGCCGGGAGCCGAACAGGCTGACGGACCGAAGGCACTGCTGAGGGGAGCAGTGGGGAGACAGGAGAGGTCTGCCATGCCATGTGGGTATCTCCATGGCCAGCCAGGAGTAGAACCCATGGTGCAGAGGCTGCGGACAGCTTCACAGAGCTGTGCTCAACCCGTGGCGCCACTGGCGAGGCCCAGTTTTTGATTTCTTCTTAACAGTTAGGGATTCTGCCTAACATTTTATTATTTAATATAGCTTTAATACATTAAGAAATGATATCCTTCATGATATAGAGGAATTTCTCTTTTATTTTCTGGATGCCTAATGAACGCAATTGAATCCTTATTTTCTTTGATGTCTCAGTTGCTTTTAGTTGGAGACGAGTCTTTCCTGCTTTCATTCTAATTGCTTAGGTTCTCATTCTCTTTACCTGTTTTTCCTCTTTTGCTGGCATCTACCTATTTTCTGAACTCTTTTTTCTTTTCTTTCTCAACACTGTAATTCTATTCCCATGGTCTTAAAAGTGATATCTTTAGGATAATAAGTAATCATGGAGACCATGATTTGTTCTATGCAAAAATCAAGCTTCCTATTACTTGAGCACTGAGGTGTAGAAAAGAGTAAGTTTGCAGGGTGGTAAAACACCTATCTAGTCAGTTTTCAGCACCAATGACAAATGTAGTAGAATTGTTACCAGACCCCCTTCTTGTTGTAGACTTGAGACTCACTCAAGGATATGCAGAATATCCAAGCTCTTCACAAAGTCATATCCTAAATGAGAGAGGCTTGAAGGTTTTAAGCAACACATGTCTCATTTTTACTATTACGATTTGTCAACCAAGAAACTCATCTTTCCTGCCTTGGAAAGAAATGAGGAGGGGAAACTGGAGATGGGTCCGGGTTATTTTTCTAATATTGTTGTCTCTTGGGGGAATAGAGCAGAAGTTAAAAGATGGAAGTATGAGAAAAGTGGAGTAGGATTGCTATGGCAAGCATTGCTGTATTCTTGACTTCTTCTAATACACATCTGTCCTCAGAAGTTCATACATCCAACTATCTACGTGCCTTTTCCACTGAGATGTATCATTGGCGGCTCAAAATTAGCACGTCTAGCTTTTTAGCATGTTTACTAGCTTAACCCATCACAGTAAATGTCACTCAACCTACACGATTGCTCCAGCAGAAATCTGCACATCTTCCTTTTTCTTTCTGTTCTTTGGTTCTGTGTCCAGAGTACACATTGGTCCCATGTGTTCCTCTCTATCCTTTCTGCTACCAGCCTGTGCAAAGCAATGATCATCTATCTCCTGGACTGTTGTGGTATCTTATTCTTTTCCTGCTCACAGCATCCTGATAAGATTGATAATATCCCCACTTTAGATAAAAGGACAGAATACCCTGAGCATGGCTGAATAGCTTGCTCAAGACCACACAGCTCTTAAAATATGTGTCATTTGAACCTCTATTTGTCTGGCACCAAAAAGCCTGTGTGCCACATTCCTTGCTAGTCTGTTATCTGCACATGTAAACTCGATATAAAGCTAAGAGCTGCCTAAACCCTTTTTGTGAAGGAATTTATCCAACAAAGAGGTAGAATAAAAAGAAGAAAAATAATTTTCCTTTTGGGCCTTCCCTGGTGGCGCAGCGGTAGAGCGCTGGGCTGCGTAGCTGCCCGCAGCCTCTGCAGGGCTGGTTCAATCCCCGGCCACCGGCAAGGGTCCCACATGGCATGACAGATCTCTCCTGCCACTCCCACCACTCCCCTCAGCAGTTTATTTCATTAGTCTGCCTGTTCTATTCCCTGCTCTGGCTCTGGTGAATTCTTTCACCCTCCCATGCTTCTGACTGTACCCAGTGCTTGTATAAATAAATAAATAAATAAAACTTTTAAAAAAATAATTTTCCTTTTTACAAGGAATATTTTAGTAAGCCAAATAATTACATTTTATTATTTTATTTTTTTAATTTATTTATACAAGCACTGGGGTATAGGCCAGAGGCATGGGAGGGTGAGAAAATCCACCAGAGACAGAGCAGAGAGCAGAACAGGCAGAAGGACCAAAATACATTGCTGAGGGGAGCAGCGGGCGAGACAGGAGAGGTCTGTTGCGCCATCTGGGAATGTCGCCTGGCAGGATGGGAATCGAACCAGTGCCGCAGAGGCTGTGGACAGCTTCACAGCACTGCGGTCAACCTGCTGCGCCACCCAAGAGGCCCAAATAATTACATTTTAGGGGATCATTTTTGCCTGTGAAAGTTGACTATTTACCCTTTTAAAAAGGCAGACAAAAGCACAGTTGAATACAGTGGGATATTACCACAACATGTAGGAATGAATTCACCATGAGATGTTTAGATTTAGAACCTAATCCATCCCTTGATTTTTAATTAAACAAACAAGAAGTAGTTTAAGAATACTGACTGTGTGTCAATCACGACAACCTTGTCTTATAAGAGTTACGAAGATAGTCTGTGCTCTCAGGGAGTTTAAAACCAAATGGGAAAGGCAAGCATGTAAATAATTTAAGTAAAATACCGGTCAGAATAAAATATCTGAAATGGAGGCTGAAGCATCTTTATGACACAGAATTTGTAGTTCTTGTACTGAATATATTCATGCATTAAATAGTTAATGAGCTTCACAATCATTTTCAATCATTTTATTATCAAATGCATAACACCTTAAATTTTTATTTATATGCATTTTTCGCTATATGGGATTGAGAAAGGATAGCGTGGTGTATGGATTGTAATGGTACACACCAACCTTTCTGTTCTCTTAGGTTTCTACCAGATATGTCTCTTTCATCAAGTTCATTAACTCTAAATCTTACCTTCCTTGTCGGTAAAAGAGGATCATAACAAGACTGAACAAGATAGTGGCTGTAAAATTCTCAGGATTTCTGGCACCAATAAGTTCTCAATGGCATTAGCTATTCTCATGTTAGTAATTCAGATAGAATGTGCTGTTGGCTTCTTTATAAAATACAGAAACATGCATGCTGTGTTTAAAAACAGCAAAAGCATCTGATTAAAGGAATCACATACCATTAAGTGCTAGATCACATCCTACTGCTTTCTACTTGAGTGACTTTGGGCACTGCTAACTCTTTATCTGTTTAAAACAAAGATATTTTAGTACTAAATGCTATTCCCCTTCACATTACAAGGCAGTTGTGGTAAGGCAGTGAAGATAGAAATTGCTTCATATAGAGACACGCAGAGATTTGTTTGATAAGCTATTTTTCCAAAATTATGTATGTTTGTTTATAAAAGGTTACCCAATCTGAGAAGTAAAAAACAGGACAATAGATCTCTAGTGTTTATTCTCACAAAAGTCCAGGAGGTCTTCATAAATTTCATGATTGAAATATGTGAAAAGAGTAGTCATGCACCCCAAAGGAGATGCAAACTTCTCCAAGGGGTTCAATGACCATGCACCAATATTTCCTGAATGGAAATCAGCCAAGGTCCCCTTGGGTCTTCTTGTTTGTGCTTCTCCCATGCATACGCCTCTCTCACAGAAACTGCAAGTGCCCTCTGTCTAAATAGTACTCATTGTTTTCCCACACAAGTCAGTTCTTAGCCCTATGCTGAGAGAAAAGGGCTTCTAGATAGTAGCTATCACATCTACAGGGGTACGCAAGGAACTCAAGCATATCCGTGATCTGTGTAGTGTGGCTTTCAAAGGCTGAGAAACCTTAGCTTCAAACCCCAGTGTGTCTTTTCTCTAGTTGTGTGATTGTGGGTAATATGCTCTACGTATCTGGACCTGGGTAGTAACAGCTGGGTTATAACAGTAAAACAGCACCTTTTCAAGGTTCTGATTACAATTAAATGAGTTTGTGCATCTGCTCACCTTCAAGATTGTCTAACACAGAGGAGGATTAACAAGACCAAGATTTCAGGTATTTTTTTTAAAGTGAGATTTACTTGGAACTAAGTTAAGAAAAGAAGATTTTGTACCTAATCCTTTCCAGTTCTCTGAAGCCCTTTTCCAGATGCTGGAACCATAACAGAACTAGTTCCACTAATGGAAGAATTTCCCAAATCATCCTGAGTCAGTATTATCCTCATATGCTTTTGTGTATATGTACATACAAAATGAAGCTCGAAAGCTCCAAACTGCCTGCATCTGTACCTTCACTAGCTGTTTGTTATTTTACAGTGATGTGAAATTTGCTTGAGAAGTATTTACATTTTCCTCATATAGACTATATCTGCTTTCAGAAGTAGTCCAGTTTAAATAGCAAGAATTAATCCATTGAAGATACACAATTTGGTTGAAACATCTGTTTGATATTCTCTGCAACCAAATTCATCTATTCTTCATACAAAAAGAACACAATCTTACTTATAATAAACATTTTTTTTTGTAACTGCAATCATGCAGCTGCAGAAAGCATGGTTTATCATTAGATAATCACATCCTTGGGGATTAGATGCACCCAACTGTGTCTTATGCTTTCTATGTTGGAAATTTAATTTTCTCATAAATGTCAGAACTGTTGCCTTGCCACATATTGCTTAATTAATAATTAAACCATAATTCCATCCTCATAAACTATATTTAAATCTATATGCTATATGTATGTATACATAATACAAGCAGGACTAAACACAGATAACAGAGTATTTTGTATCTGATAAGCGCATTTACATTTCATACCCTGGTATTAACTTGTACTGGTTGGTACTTTTACTCCATCAGTGAAAACATCAGCTCACAAAAATGATTTCACTGAAGAAACATTGCCCAATTCTTAATGTCCTCCCCCTGTTCTTTAAAATATCATCAGCCCACATTTTTAAGGCTAAGTGTAAGAATGAATGTGAGTCATAAGTAAAAGCTAACTGATCACTTTTGAGCTTGGACAGGAATCCTAGTCCTGATTTCCAATGAACTGGAAATATTTTGGCATTCAGAAAAGATTGGCCATTTGTGTTAGAGCAACCAGAGATACGCATTCCCCCCTCTATTTAATATAGGAAGTATCTTTGACTCCTGTGTTCAGATTACTCTTAGCATGAAAACCTATGATGACCTATTATATCCTGTGCAATTTAAATCAGTTTTTGAACAGGAGGGTCCATAAACATGTACCTCTAGCATGAACACTTGTAACTGGGAGGCAACCGAGTATTGGGAGTTCTGAGCAAGTTTAGAGGTAGACTGTTTCATGCTGGAGTTTTCGTTTTTATGAAACCAAGCGCTACGTTACAATGAAGTTAAATTTTCTTAACTATTCCATCTTTGTCTCTTGTGTGTCTCTTCCCACTTTGGGACAAATACAGAGTCCCAGGAGGAGGATGAGAGCTGCGTACAGCAGAGCCACCCCAGCTGACACTGGCCTGAATTGAGTTTCAGCTGATAGTAGACACATGAGTGAGCCCAATCTAGATCAACCTAAGTCTGCTGACATCCAGTTAAACCATTGCTTCTTGCTGTATGTCATTGAGATTTTATGGTGTTTTGCATTTTGATTGTGGCCATAATGAACTATCCCTTGCCTTTTTGATCTTAGTCCCCCCTGCTGATATTAGTGTAGTTTTGTTGGATAGTAATGGTGGTTACCATTCATTTCATTTATTCCCTGCTATGTGTCTGGTAATTGACCTGATTCTCACATCGTTATTACCCAATTTTATAGATAATTAGAACAAAGGCTACATATGTGAAGTTCATCAATTGCCTTCTTGACATTTCTACCTTATATTCTAATAGGCATCACAAACATTCATTCAAAACCGAGTACCGTATCTCCTCACCACAACACCTGTTCAACCCATAGTCTTCCCCCACTGTCTTTCCAGTTGCTGTGGTACAAGCCTTGGGGCTGTATTTGACTTTTCTCTGAGACCTCAAATCTAATTTATCAATAAATATTATTGACTATATACACTCAAAATATTTATACAGGTCATTCATTTACTAAATGGCTGAAACAGAATTCAAATCCTATTTGATATAATTTCAGTTGCATTCCATTAATCATCCAATGTTCAACTTTCATGTATTGAAGACAGATATTTTGGAACTTTTCCCAATGACTTGTTTGGTTCTTTTGTGCTTTAATAAATTTTACCTGAATAAAAATGTATTGGTAGTTGTGATGATAGCTTGCTTCATGATATTGGAATGGGAGTAGTAAGAGTGTGGCTGTTACTTCTCATCGTGGCCACAATGAATGTGCAAAGTTGAGTTGGGCCTAAAAGAAGCTATGTAGGGGAGCTTGCCTTGCTTCTTTGACAGTGATTTTTATTTTTATGTAACTTGAAAACAATTTCCATTATATAAGCTGAAAGTAGTGTTTTCTAAGCTTGTGACAGAAATTATTACAGCATTCCACCAGAAATTAGGTGTTCTTATCTTTCAATGTTTCCTTTTATTCTGTCAATATCAAAGATGGAGACCTATTCCTTTCATGATAAGCCTTCACAGGTTGGATATCACTATTAAAACACTGCTTGCCTCTCTTAAAATTTAAATAATACCAAATCATTTTACCTTTATTACTTGATCCGATCATCTCTTTTTGGGGAAGAGAAGAAATATTTTTCCCTGAAAGTCCTTTGGCTTTGAAGGGATGTTTTTCTGAGAAAGATACTTTCCCTTTGTTTCCAGAAAAATCATTTTGTGACCGATTTTCTGCGAATGATATTGTCATAAGTCAATTTACTTAGAAGGTACTTGATCCTATATTGAAATTCCTTCTTCCTCAACTCTCAACAAATTGCCATCAGGTACACCCAGGAAAACTGATTAGTCAAGGCCCAACTGATCATTTTCATCTTTCATAATGAATGAATATGTATATATATATATACACACACACACACAGATATAATTGAAATATATGTATATTTATATAATTGAAAGTGGTTTTACAGTGCAAGGCAGAGAGTACATTTTGTTGGTCTTAGAAGTCACTTTTTTATTGTTTCAAAAGAGAACATTCTAAGACATGAGCAGGACCCAATGTAATCTTCAATCTTATCTAAACTTGAAGATTTGAGGTTTAGCTATTTATTTATTTAAATAATTTATTCTTTTAAATTGTGGTAACAGTAAGATTCTCCCCATCAGGTATCACCAGATTTGGGGCTTATTAAATGAGTCAAATAAGCCAGAATCCTTTATCACTAAAGGGTAGATAAAAAGTGTATTAGTAGAGGAAGCTAATTTTTCAGGTTAACATTAGATAGAGCAGTGCTGTTTACTAGAGACTTCTGTGGAGATGGAATGTCATGTATCTGTGCTGTGCAATGTGGTACCCCCTAACCATGGGTGGCTCGTGAGCATTTGGAATGAGGCTAGTGCCACCAAGGTATTGAATTTATAATTTTATTCAAGTTGTAATTTAATTTCATTTTAACTTAAATATAAATAAGCACATGTGGGCATGGCTACCAAAGTGGACAGTGGAGAATTTGATCACTGAATTATTGAGAACACCCAATCTCCTAAGCATATTAGTGAACAATCTTGATCAGACTTTCTTATTCAAAATTAACATGTACTTTCCTGGTGAAAAATATTTATCATTATTATTGTCTCTTTGTTGACATGAGCAACCATATGATCAGTGAGGGAAAGAGGGAGTCTCAGAGAATGTGGGAAAATAGAGACAAAGAAAGACAGGTTAACTGGACTGTAGACCCATCTTCTAATTGCAGAAAATAAGAATTTAATGATAAGCAGCATTTTATTCCTAGAGGCGACCAAGCTGTTTAGGATGCTATAAAGACATATCTTAGCACCAGGGTCTAGAGATAGTAGATTTTTTTTTAAAGATTTATTTATACATACAAGAGCTGGGGTATAGGCCAGAGATGCGGGGGGTGAGAGGATTCACCAGAGACAGAGTGGGGAACAGAACCAGCAGACTGACTGAAATACACTGCTGAGGGGAGCAGCAGACGAGACAGGAGAGGTCTGCCGTACCGTGAGGGTTGCTCCCTGGCCAGCCAGTGATGCAGCAGATTGCTTCATAGTGCATTGCTTAACCCCTTGTGCCACCAGGGAGGCCCAAGAGTAGATTTTTAACCTGAGGGATAAAAATGCTTGTGGCATTTTGTTCTCAGAGATCTGTCATGGCCTAGTGGGAAAAGAAAAGAAATGAAACCTGCCTTTGTCAAGTTCCTTGTTTTCCAAGTTTGAATCACGCCACAGAGGAGGTTGAGTTTCCCATGGCAACCCTTTCTGGGAGGTGTCCCACTTGGGGCTCGTAGACCATGTCTGTTCTGGTGATCTATTAATGTGTTAACAACATCCCCCACTCCTACCCTCTTATTTCCTCTCTTCCGCAACTTAGTGGCTGTAAGCAACAAATAATTGTTTATTTTCTTCACAAATCTGCAGTTTGGGCCAGAATTTGTGGTGGCAGCTCATCTGTGCTCTCTGTGGTATAAGTGGGGGCAGCCGGAGATCTGGGGATGACTTCAAGCTTGGGAGACTGACACAGTGAGGGCTCATCTTTCATGTTTAGTGGTTGATGCTGCCTGTTGGCCAGAAGAACTCCATGTGGCTGCTTGGCTTCCTCACAGCACGGCAGCTGCTTTCCAGAGCAATCTAAGACACGCAGGCAGAAGCGGTGTTGCCTTTCTTGACCTAGCCTTGCAAGCCACAGAGTGCTGCTCTTGGGATAGCAGCAGCTGCATGGAGATGCAAAGATGCAAAGGGAGGGATCACAGAGCCTGTCCCTTGATAAGATATGGATGAGTGCTTAGGGAACACCTTAAATTTGTAAAGAGCTTTTGTTTTTATTTGCATTTCTTAGTATCCACAACTCAATATGATTCTCAACCTAATTGAGAAATATAAGCTATTTTCATGACCCAAAGGGGAAATGCAAACTTCTTTAGTACTCACCTAAGGGCACAGCCTCAGAGGTCAATGAGGAGTATGATATATGATACTGCTGGCTGTTACATAGGTCAGTGTTTTTCAAGCTTTAATGTCTGTACAAATGACCCCAGAATCTTGTTAAAAATGCAGATTCTGAGGGCCTCCCTGGTGGCGCAGTGGTTGAGCGCTGGGTTGCAAAGCTGCCCACAGCCTCTGCAGCACCGGTTCATTCCCCAGCCTCTGGCGAGGGTCCCACATGGTGTGCAGACCTCTCCTGCCGCCCACTGCTCTCCTCAGCAGTGTACTTTGTCAGTCTGCCTGTTCTGCTCCCCGCTCTGGCTCTGGTGAATTCTCTCACCCTCCTGCGCCTCTGACTGTACCCAGTGCTTGTACAAATAAATAAATAAATCTTTTAAAAAAATGCAGATTCTGAATCAATAGGTCTGGGTGGGGAGCAGATTCAAAGTAGGCCCTGAGATTCTGGATTTTTAATAACTTTCCTGGTGCTTCTGAGGCTGCTGGTCTGTAGTGGCCCATACTTTGAGCAGCAAGAACTGAAGTGTTTTCTCTACCACCACTTTGGAACTTTGTTATGTAAAATATTATGATATCATACATAGTGATTATTAATAAATTGAAATGGTTTTACTTGCTAATGATCGTGTAATTAAATGATACAACATGAGGAAAGTGCCCAACACAAGATAGCTACAAATAATTCATCTGCCAGTCCTTAACTGGCCCCCCAGGCTCCTGCCATGACACCCACCAAGGTCAGTCCTGTATTCATGCCAGTAACAGTGGGGCTGGGCTGTAAGTGTGCAACCACACAGTGTCCTTTGCGTCTATCAGGATGTGAACACTGACTTTGGGAGTTGTGGAATCTGGTGGCCCTTAATGCTCTCAAAAATAAAGAGGAAAGCAGTATTATTTAGAAAAGTCATCCTAATTTACTCAATCGTTGTTCCTCCCCTTTGTTTTGTTTTGAACCATCAGCCTTGATTTCGGTCCTAGTCTTGCAAAATCATTGAGAAGAAACTCCTAGAAATGGGCAGTGCTATATAAAACCCAATGCCCATTCCCTTGTTCCCACTAATTACCCTTTAATTGAAGTTCCTGGTCCCGGATAGGTGCTTCAATATTATTTGTATAAATAATATTGTATAAATAATAGCAAGTATATAGAGAGGCTTTAGTTCAACCTTGACTCTGGGTCACACTAGTGACTGAGAGGGAGCATAACAGTAGCCTTGGTGATGATCCTGCAGGTTGCATGATCTTGGCCAGCATCTTGAGTTGATTTGACACTTTCCTTTCAGAAGCTCCACACTATATACAGAAAGAACATTCTCAGTTTCAAAAATTAAATATTGTGCTGTAGAGCCCACGATTATAGATTTCTAGAAATAATTTTTCATTCAGAAATTGGGAAGCATACCAGGTGCTGTGGGCCCTGAAAGGCAGAGCTGACTAATGCCAACGCTGATTTCTCTGGAGTAACTGCCCCATTAGTATAACTGAAATTATTTTACTTATTCACTTCTACCCAGGGATAGTCAACAATTGTGGAGGATTTATACAGCAGTCCTATATTTTCCTGCATGAGTTGTATCTGTTAGTCATTTCTGTGAACTAAGCCATCCCAGAACTCAGTGGCTTATACACCAAACTGTTACTGCTCACAAGTCACCAGTTAGGGGTTTCCTGTGGTCTCAGCTAGATTCATTTAGGTGTCTGTAGCCTGCTCATTTGCCTGGGGCTCACTCACCTGTCTAGTGTTCGTTCGTGTGTCAGCTCTCTGGTTTAGGATGACTTTCGTGGGCATAATTGGACTCTCCTGCAGTAGATATTTCATCCTCCAGCAGGGCAGACCAGATGTGGTCAGGTGGTACTGGCAAGGTTCCAGAAGAGTACGCAGAGGTGCATGTAGACTCTTGAGACTGAGGCTCAGAACTCACCTTCCTCCACCACACTTCAGTAAGTCAAAAGGCCAGACAAATTTCAAGAGTTGAGTAAACAGATCCCACATTGCCAAGAGGGAGAGGTGAAGAATTACAACCATTTTTGTACTCAGTCTACTATATTGGCACTAAAGGAGAAGCCTCAGGTTTGTCTGAAAACTGAACATCAACTGGGGGTCTGAATTTCCTTTGTTGACCTTTGATCATGATGGCAACATGCTTGGTGTTTTCTCTAGCCTGATTCCTTTTGGGTGTTTATTATTCCACCTTGTGGATAATTTTGAGCTCTCCTGTAGCACACTTATTAAAGTCACACTTAGCATTTTAACACACAAAGTACTTCACTATTTCATGTTTTGTCTGTCTCTACCAATTAGAATGTAATCCCTTTGAGAGAGTAACTTTTGTTTGTTGTGATTATTGCTATAGCCCCTGCACTAATCAGTTTCTGGAACATGATAAGTTTTTCAGAGAAGTTAGTTGACTGAATAAATTATCAAGTGGGAAAACTCAGTGAGTTCTCCTTCATGGCCATCTGCCCACAGACATCTCTCAGTTTTTGATTCTCTACTACTTAAGTCTCAGCCCTCTTAAATGCCTGGTGAATCTTCATAATAAAACCAAACACATTTGTCTTTTTCTCTCAAGTTCATGGCTACAGAGGTTGAAAACCCTGCCTTTAAGAAATATTGTCCCAGGTTGGGGGCTGGGAGAGAAATATTGTCCCTGCTATTTGTTTTCATTTTTATTTCATTCAGAAGTTCAAGTGACTCCTATTTTTTAAATTTATGCATACAAGAACTGGGATATATGCCAGAGGTGTGGGAGGTGAGAGGATTCACCAGAAACACAGTGGGGAGCAGAACAAGCAGATCCACTGAAATACACTGCTGAGGGGAGCAGCCAGCAAGTCAGGAGAGGTCTGCTGCACCATGTGTGTAGCTCCCTAGCCAGGGATCAAACTCATGCCATCGTGGCTGGTGATAGCTTGATAGTGCTGAGACTTTAACAACCTGCACCACCAGGGAGGCCCTCAATTGGCTTCTTGATTGTATTCATTCTCCCTATGAGAATGAAGAATGCTAAAGAGAAGAGTAATAGGCTTGAGGAAACTTAAAGGGAAAGAAACCCTCCTAAATTAATATCTCAAAATATTATCCTGCTTTACAAGTTAAAACTTTGCCATTTCCAGTGGATTCCAATTGTGATGATTGCTCAGAAGACAAAGTTCTGCTGAGCCATGCAATTTCCTTGAATTAATTTCATTTTAAGGCAAAAAATATGCCCAAACTCATTTGTAATGAATAAGAGTGCACAAAGTTGAGTGTCAAAATCACATGTGTGCTGCCACTGTTTTTACACTATTAATTCTAATGGAAGGAAATACTAGTCTGAATTATAGGAAAAATAGTAACTATATTAAAATAAACTACAAGTATATCTAAAGAATAGATTAGATTAGCTACATACCACAATTCCCGAAATCTTGTCCCAGAACTATTAAGTCATCATCTAGGTTCCTCTTCCTGCTTTAGTTTTCTTTGATCTATTTTGAAAGATGTCAGAATAACTTCCCCCCACCTCATATACTATCAGGCCACTAGTTAAAAGAGGGAGTTCCTAGAAGGAACTCTGCTATCACCCAGTAGACATCATCCAGAATTCTTCAATCAGTGCTAAGATTTGCTACAGAATGCTCAAATACCTTTTCTTTATATTCTGTTGTGGCCACTTCCATGTGGCAAGTTCCATGTGGAAAGCTGTCTGTCATGAAACTCAGTCTCTGATGAGGATATGAGTTAGGTAATGATGTTTTGAACCTAGTGAAAGATGCACACCAGCAGACAGCTATTTCTATAAGATACTCTATATTAAATCCAGTAAAAATGATACAAAAGGGAAGGTATGCATGTGATGGTTGTCATATCATAATTCAGATAGGTTCTCTCTTCAGAGCCTTGACTCACAAGTACTCACCTTTCCAAGTAGGGTGCCAGTCATCTCATTCACTCTGGATCATTCCCGAGAGTCTGGTAAAGCAACCAGATTCTTCTCATTCTTTTTAAAGGTATTGCTTATTCTAAAAAAAAAGGAAATTGACATTTATTGAGAACTTACTATATGCCAGTTTCAACCCTTACAGGTTTGCCAAAAATATTGCCCATTAGGCTTTATGTTAGTAGTAGATAGACTCCCCGCCCTGTTTATTTTTCCTCTTTTGATGCTATCAGCGCACATTGCAGAGGAATGTTACTTATAATTTAAAATGTGGAATACCAATCTAAATACTGAATTATGATAAGCTCCTACTCTTAGATGATTTATGTAAATTATTGCTCATGGGAGTGTTTACATTTGTGTATACGAACGCATTCATTGTGTATATGAACCTGTCATTGTTTTGAGAGTGGGGGCACATTTTAGCTAGCTATATCACTCTTTACTTTTGTTTTTTCTCTGAACCAACTTTACTTGTGTACACCCAGCAAATAGTTTACTTTTACATTTCCCTAAGACAATTGCAACTTCTTTGTAGAAGATTTTGGTAGCTGTTTTTTGTTTTTGGCAAGATACAGCAAAAATGGCAGAAAAGGGCCTCCCTGGTGGTGCAGCGCTTGAGCGCTGGGCTTCGAAGCTCCCCGCAGCCTCTGCAGCACCGATTCAATCCCTGGCTGCCAGCAAGGGTCCCACATGGCACGCAGACCTCTCCTGCCACGCCCGCTGCTCCCCTCAGCAGTGTACTTCGTCAGTCTGCCTATTCTGCTCCCTGCTCCCTGCTCTGGCTCTGGTGAATTCTCTCACACTCCCGCGCTTCTGACTGTACCCAGTGCTTGTATAAATAAATAAATAAACAAATAAATAAATAAATAAATCTTTTTAAAAAATGGCAGAAAAATGTAAGAATGATAGTGGGAAATAATTCTAGTTGTTAGGCACATAAACAATAGGAAGCACAATATTTATAAAATTGGTATCTCTATTCTCAAAGATGATATAGAGCAGTAAAAGCTAACAGAAGACAGTATTTGAGGGAATTATGGACAAAGACATATCTCCTTGTATATCATTCGAAGCATGGAAGAATCACACAGAGAATATGATGTTCGAGCTATAATGTGTACTTTATTTCAGGAAAGGAGAATTGATTTGTATCGTAGCTCCTAAAACGTAAGTTTTATTTTAGAAGTATGTCACATTTTTTAGACTGGGATTCTGTAAGAATTTTTGCCACTTAGGAGCAGTAATTGCATCTTTATTCTAATTAATCACCAGATATCTACTAAGTACTTCTAGATGTGAGATTCCATCATAGTTAGTGACTCTCTAAGTGCAGTGGGAAGCCCTCCTTCTCTTTCTCTTGGGTTTACAATCTTCTGGAGAGGATCACTTGAAGAAACCTTACCTCAGTTTCCAGATAATAGTCTCTTTTAGTTCTTTTTTTTTCTCTGACTCTTTAGAGGTGTTTTGCTATTCTCCTTTTTTGTAGGGGCCTTCTTCCATCTTTTTTTTTTTTTTTGGTGTTGATATTTCTCAGGTTCGATTAATATCTCTTTTTGGGTGGTTTTGTCCTTTAACTGCATTACCTGTGGACTGGTGACACCAAAAACCTAATTAAACACCTGTGCCCTAATATTCCATCCCATGTGACCAAGGTAACCATACAATTTATTGACAACATTAGAACATTTGGGGAGCAATGAAAGGCAGTGCTATTTTTTTTTTAAGATTTGTTTATTTATGCATACAAGAGCTGGGGTACAGGCCAGAGGTGCAGGGGCAGGGGTGAGAGGATTCACCAGAGACAGAGTGGGGAGCAGAACAGGCAGACTGATGGAAGTACACTGCTGAGGGGAGCTGCGGGCGAGACAGGACAGGTCTGCCGCGCCATGTGGGTAGCTCCTTGGCTGGCTGTGATCAAACTTTTGCTGCAGAGTCTGTGGACCACTTAATAGGTTGCATCTTAACCCATTGCGCCACCAGGGAGGCCCCCAAGGCAGTGCTGTTAATATTAGGGGGGGGGGGACAACAGTCATAACCAAAAAAATTCTCTATTACTTTTTTTTTCCCATTGGAGTAAAATGTATATACAGTGACATACACAATTCTTAATTATGCATTTGTTATTGTGCAATAATGTTTAATATGTGGTCTTAAGATTAATGATGAATTTAGACAAATATGCACCCATTTATCCAACACCCCAACCCAGATATAAAAAGTTCCCTCATGCCCCATTCCTGTCCACCCCCACCACCCTTGAGCAACCATTGTTCTGCCTTTTTTTTTCTGTTCTGTTTATTCCCATTATGGTTTCCTATTTAATTCTTAAATTGCTTAATAATGTGTTTTTTAAAATTCCCATCCCAGCTTCTTTAGTCATTGTTTCTTGCATCCTACTCTTTCCTGAGTTCAATTTCAGAACTTCCTTCAGAAGTCCTTTCAGAAAGGGTCTGTGCGTGATAAATTTCCTTAGCCTTTATACTATTCTGCTTTTTATCGCTTGTCTCTAATTAATGAATTTTGCCTGTCTCCAACGTCATAAAAATTATTTATTTTCATAAAAAATAAACCAATATTCATGCTTATCACAGATATTGCATTATTTACATTTTTAGTGAGCATAGTAGATTTCAATGTATAATGTTGATGAAGAGCATTTTCTAAGTATTTCCTAGTGTGCTTGCTATTAGAGTCAGAAATTATGGTCAGTAGTTAGGCTGGTTTTACATTTCCATAGAATGCTTAAAGCCTGTTTTTGGAATTCAAATAGTATCTTCTTTTGCTTTCATAAAAACGAGCAAGAGAATGGGTATCTGCCTCATTCAGCAAGTTTCTGCTTAATAAGGCATGTTGTAGTATTAGAAAATATGCCAACTATGAAGCAGAATGCACATTGCTTGAGCAAGAGGCCTAAGGAGCTCTGGGGGCACAAATGCACATCAGAATTCCCAGTCAGCTCAGTCCCCTGTACTCCTCCCTCCCTTGGATCCCTCTCCCTCCTCCTCTCCTGCAGTATGTCTCTGAGGTGATGGTGCACAGGTGCATTGGTGAAGGAGACTCTATGGGGACTACACCTGAGGGGGTGGAGGGGAAGCAAATATTGTGTAAAAATGAACGATGATGTAAAAAGTTAAAAAAAAATAATTAAAAAAAAAAAGAATTTCCAGTCAGGAGAACCTTATTGTCAGCTAAATTTACAGTCAAAGAAGGAGGACCAGTTACTATATTAACGTCAAGATTGGAGACTATATTCTACATTAGGATGAAAACCTTGAATGTTCTCACCCATTACTTCTAGATTGAAGCTACTCTTCTAACAGGAATTTGTGCCCGGAAGTGCTGTAGGGGAGTTCTTTGTCAAATGGCAAAGCAAGTGGATTCAAAATGAGTGGAAAAACTTTATCTTACTACCACTATAAATTGTTCCACAACATTAAGAAAAGAGGCTGGCATAGAAATGACACTTAATAAATAGTTAATAAATAAATGAACAAATCATTTTGGATATTCTTAATGCATGGGAGTAGCTATTGAATTTTTGAGTGTGCTATCAAATTTAATAATCTTCTGAGGAAAAGAAGTACTTTCATTTCTTAAAATAATATCTGTTCAGCTCTCTAGTGAAATATTGTGTGTAGAAAATGGACTAGTTGAGACTTTTGGAGGGACTAATGAGCCTTGCTGGTATTATTGAAGAAGTTTTTATAGTTTTAAATGATCTGCAGTTGGAGTCAGATTACTTCCACATGACATAGAGGTTAAACCAGGCAGCAGTTTTTCAACTTTTGGCCAAAGTATTGCATTTCCACCCAACCATAGTTCAATCTCCTCTCAGCAGCCATCTCCACACACATTGCCCTTCAGTTGTTAGCCTCTGAAGGGCTATATTTTTGGAAAAAATAATATTTTTCATTTTCTTCAATGTAACCTATAAACCATATGAATACCCCATATTTTTATGAAATTGCTATAGAACTGAGAAAATAGGTATTGACTGAGGCAAGGGACTAATTCTGACACTTCCTTTTAAGAAATGGGGGTAGTTGGCAGACTATACAGAGTTGTGGTTTAGCTGGTGAATGTTGCCAATTGCAAAATCACTGTGCCTCTTCAGATTAAAATAATAAATTCTGCATTAATTTATGTCATTGCACAGTTGTTTATCCCAATGAGAATGTGTTGTCTATTCAGGTGAACAGGGATTTTGTGTATGCTTCATTGGGGAGTTGAAAGCTCATTAAACCAACAGTTTCAGATGTTCATTAAGTATGCTAACTATGTCATTTGGGAGTTTGAGATGGGATATTGGATATGGAGTTAAGAAAATAAGATGAAAATTTTTTTAATGGACAACCGAAAAAAGTAAGGCTTGCTGAGTTACCTTGATGAAGTCCCACGACTGGATAGCAAGCCCCTAGTTTGTAAAACAAGAGATCTATCTTTGAAATCCCTTCTACATCTCCAATGAGCTGCGATGTGATAAACAGTTTATCCTTGTCATGAGAATAAGAAAGATGAAAAATGGCTTTTTATAAAGAATTATGAATCCATTTGGAAAACCAAAGAGACTAAACACCAGTGAATAGGAGAGGGGGGAAAAAAAAAAAAAACAACAACAACAACACCATATTCTCTTCTTGGAGGAAATTTGAGTCTATAAGATAATCAAGAGGGTTAATTCCTTGGGTCCTGTTAAATGGTAAGATGTTCGGCTTGGGTCTCAGTGATGATTAAATTACCCTAACATTTCTTTGAAATAGGAATTGGGTAATTAAATATGGGACTGTTTTATTTCTCCAGCGGGAAAGTCATCAGAAGGGGAGAGAGACCATGGGGAAGAAGGTGGGAGAGAGAAGAGAAAGTAGGTGATTAAAACCAAACAAGTTCACAGCAAAATTGAAAGGGCTTGTTTTCAGGGCAACATAAGTTTTTAAAGCACTTTAAGTACAACACAAGGCAACTTAGTTACTTTATAATTATCAATTCGTTTTGGCCGGGGAAATGAAGTGTTCTTATGGAGATCTTTTCTGCTCAGCAAGTGGAGTTGAAATGTAGGAAAACAGAGCGATGAAAGAAACTCATGCTGTGTGCAGGGCTGACGCACTGCCATTACTGAGCACCCTGGCCCCCCAGGCTGGGGTAGATGACGCTTAAGCATTAGTTCATATTTTTCCAATTAAGCATAAGTTGTGTTTCTTTATGTGGCACAAAAGAGTTAGTCATTTAGTCCCCATAAGGAGTATGTTATCAAAAACAACGATTATAGCCAGAGACAAAGGAGCCTGTAACTGGATTACAGGACTTCCCCTTTCTAACAGGATTCAACTCCAAACATGGCTAATTGTGATGTAATGGTGATCACTTTTGGAACAGAAATGGTTGTCAATAAAGGGGTAAGCTGTCAAGATATGAGTGAATGAAATGATGGTTGGGGTTTATATAAAAATTATACAACTGTATAATCAACAGTGAAATGAACAGGTACCTAAAATAAGTATGTAATATTTAACTTGAATTTTTTCTTTACCTTTTATTCAGTTTGTGTGTGTTTGTCTCAGATCTTGCTTTATATTTGCAGGTCTGAGAGTTACTTGGAAGAGGTACCTCAAATGGCTTAGATATCGCCAAATTCCAATGTTAGGATCTAAATATCATTTATCATATCACAATGTGTTTTAATCGGAAATCTATATTTTGTGCCTTCTTAGGTCTGTATAATTGATTGCCCTCAAATCAAAGAGGGCTCTTGCATGTACCATTCCAATACTGAACAGGTATCTCCAGTTACAGAAGTGGTAAATCAGCTGATAATACCTTTGTAGACATCTAAATTGTGCTTATCTGATTGATTCTGCAGGTTTTGCTCTTAGAGGGTTCCGAATCAAACCTAATACCCCATTAAATGGAAGTACAGTCTGATAGTGGTGTCTGGCGTGCCTTCAGTTGCAACTGAAATGGTGGTTGTGGATTTAATTTTGGGTTTCAGAAAAATTGTGTTTGAGACCCACAACATCTACTAAGTAGTAAGGTTTCTTATCTGAAAAAGAAGAAGTAATAATAATGCAAACAGGATTATTGTGGACAAAACAAGGAGATATTAAAGTGCTCAATAAAGTAACTGCTGCATAGTAAGTTCTCAACGATTATGAGCTATTGTTATTGCAGAGGTAATGTGAAGAGACGGATGGAGGTCTAATCTTTCCCTTCATGTTCTCTACACTTTTTCATGTGTGTCTGTGCTTCTCAAATTCTGCTCATATTAGAAGTTCTTCTTTGTTAGTACCCTCATCAATCAAGCGAAGGATGCTTTGTCTATTTCTTTTTTAGAAGGCAAAATATTGAGTGGCGAGGTGGAGTTAGATTAGAGCTGTGGATACTGGCTCCTTCGATCTGGTTGTGCAATTTGTGTCCCATGTTCTGTCACTGCTGCTTCTTCCACTGTGGCCAGTAGTGGAACGGGAGGGTGTGCAGTGACATAATTCTTCAAAAGTAATATTGTGGCAGAATAATATTTTTGAAATATCAGCCCATGCTTCTTTCCTATGTATTTTCCACTGTGCTTACACCTCCTGTGTTTGGACAGTTAGATGATATGACTAACTTTGTATTCATGACAGACACTAGAAGTCTGTTCTTAGTGTTTGGATTCCAAATTCTTAAATTTTAGGCAGACAACAAGCCCAGAGCATAAATAGACTTTGGAAAAATTAAGTCACGGAATAATATTTCTCAAGATTTTTTAAAGAGATACACAAGAGGAGACACAGAGAGTGAGAGGGGTGACAAAAGAGCTTGGTTTTGGGATTTCCAGGGAGGCCCCCTTAAGAACTGCTGACCCCCACTTTCCACTAAAAATGTGGGTAAGTCTGTGGGATCCAAGGACCGAGGACATCTGTAGTTCATCCTATCCCCTCTCCTCCCTGTCAAACCTAGGAAAACAGGACATAAGACTGTGGGGTAAAGATGGTAGATCTGAGACCCCACCACATAGTTTCCTGGTGTCTAGTGCTGGAAAGCATCAGCAGAATATATACCATGCCCTTGACAGTTTCACAGACCTAGCACAGATAACCGATGCATCTGAGGAGGTCTTGTGCTTGGGACCAGGGGTTCACACAGCCATCTGTGGACAAACCACATGTACAGAAATGATGTTAATGCGGGCATCACAGTAGAAACCAGCATGAGAAACTATTGCTTTCACTCCAATACCTTGTCACTCTGTAGCCCACCTACCTTGGGGAGTTACCCACTATTTAAATTCTGTTTAAAGGGACTTGAAACTCAACATGTAATGTAAACTCAGATAGAGAAGGTCTTCTTGAGTTAATTTTTGTGTATGGTCTTATATCGTGGTCTAGTTCCCTTCTCTTGTGTGTGGCTGTCCCATCTTCCGGATACCATTTATGGAAGAGACTTTACTTGCTCCATTGTATGCTCTTAGCACCTTTGTCATGAATCAGTTGTCCATATATGTGTGGGTTTATTTCTGGGTACTTGATTCTATTTCACCAATGTGTGCCTGTTTTTATTCCGATACTATACTGTCTTTTTTTTTTTAAGATTTATTTATTTATTTGTTTGTTTGTTTGTTTGTTTGTTTGTTTGTTTGTTTGTTTATACAAGCACTGGGTACAGTCAGAAGCACAGGAGGGTGAGAGAATTCACCAGAGCCAGAGCGGGGAGCAGAACAGGCAGAAGGATCGAAGTACACTGCTGAGGGGAGCAGTGGGCGGCAGGAGAGGTCTGCGCGCCATGTGGGACCCTCCTCTGGTGGCTGGGGAGCAGCCAGGGATCGAACCAGCGCTGCAGAGGCTGCGGGCAGCTTTGCAACCCAGCGCTCAACCGCTGCGCCACCAGGGAGGCCCCAGATACTATACTGTCTTGATTAGCTTTGTATTATATTTGGACATTGGGGAACATGATACCGCCATTCTTTTTTGTTCTTTTTCCTCGGAATTGTTTGGACTGTTTGAGGTCTTTTTGTTCCATGCATATTTTACTATTTTTCCTTCTGTTTCTATGGAGAGTGCCATTGGGATTTTGATAGGGATTGTATTGGCATGGATGGACCTTGAGGGGATTAATATTCTGTGGCATAAATCAGATTGAGAAACACAATACCTTATGTTTTTACTCATGTGGAAGATAAAGAAACCAAACAAATGAACAAGTAAATTAAAACCAAGCCCTTGGATTCTGACAACAGAAAGGTATTTACTGGAGGGGACAGCTGGGTGGGTAAAATAGGTAAAGGGGTTCATCATGCGGTGGGGTATGGAAGCTGGTCTTTTGGTAGTGATAGCATACAGCATTCAGCACTAAAGCTGTACATCTAAAACCTATGTCATGTTATAAACCAATGTTTTTCAATTAAAATTACCAAAAAACAAAGTCCTAAGTTTGTGGAATGAGATGGTTATGTGCTCACGTGCGAGCATAGTTTGGGGACCTGACCACAAAGGGTATGCATGAAATAAAACTGAACATGGAGTCTGATTTAGATTTTATTCCAGGGTAGGGGCAGAAGCAATGACAATGGAAATAGAAAACTGTCATTAGGATGAGCACATCCATTCCCAGCATGTGTGTGAGAGAAGGAAATTGGCTTAGGTCTGTATGGTGGCTTCAGTTCATTTAAAAGGCAGATGAAGCTCGTTTCATCCCGGTCTGTGTCACCAAGGAACACATCAGAGGTAAAATGAACTTCTGCAACCAGGCAAATGAGCTGGGCTTTGCACTTCGTGGGCTGGCTTCTTAGAATGTGTGTGTGGAGATGGCAGTGGCGTTAATGAGACTAGCAACGTGCTGCAAGTTGGCAATCACCTCTGGTTCTGAACAGGGGACCCTAATTTAGAATAGTGTTTCTCCAGCATGAGCAATCACAAAAATCTCCTCGGTACTTCTAAAAAATATCAGTTTCTAGGCTTCATTCCAGGTATGTTGCACTGTCTCTACAAGGTAGAGGCTTCAGATTTGTATTTTTAATGTGTCAGGTGATGCTTAAAGTAAAGCAGAATAGGCCAAACATAATTTGGATTTAGATACAAACTATTTCTTAGGTCTACTAGAATGAGCAACACTTTGGAGAAAGACCTAAGCCAAAGGCTCCGGAGAAGCTTGCCTGGGTTTGAATCCATGCCTCAGTTGTCTCTCCTGAAAAATGGGACAGTGTCAGGTACTCTTATTTCCTGGGCTTGTTCAATAAACACTAGAAGAGCACTTGGAGCATGATAAGGGCCTAATAAATGTTAGCCATTGTTATGCTTTTTTTTTCTTTGAACTCTCCAACAGGAATGAAAAAGTGAGGATACTCTCATTGAAATGCAGCAAAGCTCACATTTTCTAGGTCCTTTATCATTTTTAAATGCATGATCTTATTTAATGTCATAGCTTTGAGACATGGGCCTTAAGAAACTCATTTCATCGGGGAATTTCAGCCTCAGAAGAGTTGGGAAGCTTATCTAAAGTGCTTGGTTGTGACTCCTTGACCACATCTTGGGGCTCGGAGTAATGGCATAGTGGTAGTAAGTATGGAGCTGTTCGTAGGAACTTTTGGGGGACCTTGATAAGATTCTGATTCCAGTATTCCAAGGTGGGCCTGCATTTCTAATGACTTCTCTGTGATGCTGATCCTACCTTGATATTACCTTGAGGAGCAAAGCATTCCTTTGAGTCTGATGTCCCAGGAAAAAAAGACTAATAAGGAAAAAGACTAATCAATACAAAGTAAAAACCAAAATCAACAAGCAACTATAAACCAGAGACACACTGAGGGGGGAGGGAGGAACAGGGAGAGGAAGGACTAGAGTCAAAATAAGGGGGGGGGGTGCAATTGTGTGGGGAATAGAACCAAAATGAAAATGCATACATTGTGCAAAGATGAAAAATGATGTAAGAATTATATAAAATAAAGTATAAAAAATAAATTTAAAAAAATGTCTGATGTCCCTGAAGTATATCAGGCCTAGCAGCTGCAATCAGGCTTTGGAGAACTCCCCAAAGGACAGTCCATGTTTGCTTCCTGGGAGCAAATATAAATGATCCTTTGAGACAATGTAACCTCAGTAAACTCTCTTTATCCACATGGTGAAAGAAAGACCAGCTTGCTCTAATGCAGCTAATGGAGTGCTGTGGTATGCACCATGTCTGCTCTCCCCAAGCTAGGAACACTCAAGTTCAGCAATATATGTATAGCACAAAGACTACATTGGATATAATTTAATATTGCTGGTGAGATGGCTTTTTAGGGTTTTGTAGATATGCTGCAATCATTACCCTGGCAAGAGGAAGAAGAGCTGGTTAATAGAGATGTCCAGTTGATAGAATGCTGTGTAAACCAGCTTCCAAGACACTTTGGGTGATGATATCCAGATGAACTCGGAAAGATGACACATCAGAAATGCATGGACCAATATTCCATTATCTGTCTCTGAACCATCCAGATAGATTCAGTTTATCTATTCTCTGTCATAAAATCCAAATGAACAAGTACAAGCTATTACTTCATTCTGCAATTGAAAGACTGTGTGGCATAGAGATTTACTGAGTCTCTGCTTTAGTATCAATCACATTAAAAATAAATGTTCAACTACACACACTCTTAGGAAGTGTACTGGAATAGAAATAAAACTGTGGGGGGTGTTGGTGCATGTTAAAGTCTTCACACACGTGGGGAGATAATCTGAGTATGAGAATTGAACTACAGTTCATTGGCCTTTAATAAAGTTATTTAGTTCTAATCCTTCGGTGGGTATTAGAAAATCAGAAGTACTTGATTCAGATAGACACCAGGTTAAATGAAAAGAAGGGGAGAGGAAAGCCTAGATTTTAAGGAAAGTAATGCCACGTAAGCTTTATCAAATCCTTCTGACCAACACTGTAATTCTCCATAAAGCTCAGCACGACAGTTCAGAATAAAACAGGGACATGACAAGATTCTTGGAGCTTAAGAGTGACGTACAAAAAGTTTCTCTTTCCCCCCTTATTGCTTCCTCTGGGATTCTCTTGAAGCACCTCAGGGACCCAAAGGGGTAATTCTGTGTGTACAGGGACTGATTTTTCTTTTCTTTCCTTTGTGGCTTCTTAAAGCAGCCAGTGCTGTGGTTATCGAACTTGTCTCAGGCCTTCAACACGAAGTGAGAAGAGAAGCGTGAGTTGAGTTACCTGTCACGGTCATGCTGTGTAACAAACAGCCACAGAATCTTCCTGGCAGACAACTTGCTTGTATTTTGCCAATGACTCTGATGATTGGCTGCGAGTAAGCGGGTCTAGATTGGACTCAGCGGGGGTGGCTGTCCTCTTGGACTCAAGGTGACGAAGAGGTGCAAGTGGGCAAGTGGAAACATGAACTTTCTTAGCACTCAAGCTTGGAAATGGTACCATTTTGTCTTCCTGTTCACGTGGCCCAAGGAAGAACCTTGGTCTGAGTGAAAGTCTAGAGGTGGGAAGCATATGCTTCTTGAGGATGGTCTGCCCACTTAGAGTGTCCAGGTAGAGGTGTGGAGGATTTAGGTGGTTACTGCAATATACATCGGAAGAGAGAAGGTCCGGACCCTCAAATCTGTTTCAAGTTAAAAATGGCTTGCGTAGGAAGGGAGAGAAGAAGAAATGAATAGAGTTGTCCAACAAAGGACAGGATGCTCAGGGAAACGTGTGTTTCAGATAAACAATATATTTTTTTCTGTATCAGTATGTCTCATGCAATATTTGGTGGTCGGCTGGGGGTTAATTGTTCTCCTTAGGGAGGGTCCATGCGATATTTGGGACACACTTAGACAAAATGATTTTTCATTGTTTATCTGAAATTCAGATTTAACTCAGTGTGTCACTATTTTGTTCAGCTCAGTCTGGCAACCCTAAGGGTGAAGCTATTGACGGGCAGTGAGAACCATCACGAAGCCTAGGAGGGATGACTCTTCTATAAAATGAGCTTTGCCAAACCGTCATATGTTCTACCACTTTCAGGTCTTTATTCTTGCCTGTTTCCCTCCAAGAACACAGTTTCTGGCAGAGGCGAGATTCTGCCAGGGCCAGTATGGCTGCTGGCTAGCAGCCTTTCTGATAGATTGGGCATTGGAACGATTGGTCATACACATGCAATACCAGCTGTTCAATATTTTGACTTTCACTCCTGGTTCCTGGCAGACATGAAGGCACCTGAGTGTGAGTTAATTATGAAGCCCACTGAGAAAGCTGATCATTTTGGTGCCTGACAAGGCATTCATCTTTTCCTGTGCCCCCAAATTTTAAAAAATGAGACTAAGCATTGTAAGAAGAAAGGGCCAATTTTGTAACCATCTCAGCAACTAGGAAAGTCAGGTGGTTACAGGAACTATGCATCTTAGAAAGCATATTGGACTATTCATTTTCTATTGCTAATTGCTAAATTGCCACAAACTTTGTGCTTTATAACACAACTATGTATGTATGTGTATATATGTAGGCATGTATTTTATTGGGGTAAGTTTGGTTTACAACAGTACATGAGGTAGAGCTATATTACCTCACAGCTCTATGGGGCCAGCGTGACAGGGCTGAGTTCTCCCTCAGGGCATCACAGGCTACAGTGTGGGCTGTCAAGACAGGCTGAGTTCTTGTCTGGAGATTGGTGAAAATCCACGCTAAGTGCATTCTTGGGGTCGGCAGAATTCACTGACTTGCAGTTGAAGGTCTGAAGTCCCGGTTCCCTTGCTGCCTGCCAGCTGAAGCCGCTCTCTGATCTAGAAACCACCTGCATCCCTCGACACACAGTGCCCTTCATTCCAAGCCTCCTATGGCACTTCACAACTCTGACTTCCTCCTTCGTAACCAGCCAAAGAAATCTCTGGTTTTAATGGGTTCATGCGTTAAATCTGCCCACCTCCACGCACTCTGTGTCTTAAGATCAATTTATTACCAAACTCTTCCTCAGTGCCTAGCTGAGTGTGTGATTGAATAACAGGGAGAAGGGGAGTGCACACCAGGAGTGGGGAATCTTTTTTTTTTTTAAGATTTATTTATTCATACAAGCACTGGGCACAGTCAGAAGTGTGGGAGGGTGAGAGAATTCACCAGAGCCAGAGCGGGGAACAGAACAGACAGACTGACGAAATACACTGCTGAGGGGAGCAGCGGGCGCAGCAGGAGAGGTCTGTGCGCCATGTGGGACCCTTGCCGGTGGCCGGGGATCGAACCCATGCTGCAGAGGCTGCGGGCAGCTTTGCAGCCTGGCGCTCAACCACTGCATCACCAGGGGAGGCCCCAGGCATGGGGAATCTTGGACAAGCAACTTAGGAGTCTTCCTACCTCACTCATCATGCCTTTGGGAGGGGCTTCACAGCTTATGCTGCACCCCCAGGAAGTTCCTCTCCCACCCCCAAATCCAAATACTCCATATAGCTACATGTCACACTCTTTCAGAAAGAAATGACCACTTCTACATATACACCATGGAATATTACTCAGCATTTAAAAAAGATAAGCACATGCAATTTGCAGCAACATGGATGGCGCTGGAAGGGATCATGCTCAGCGAAATAAGCCAGAAAGAAAAAGAAAAATACTGGATGGTCTCACTCATAGCAGGAATCTAGAAAACTTAAATAAGGGACCAGGAAAATGAATACCTATAAGAAAGTGAAAATCAGAATCAACAAAAAACTATGAAACAGAGACACTTTTGGGGGGGTGGGGGGCGGGAGGGGAGGGATTGGGATCAGAAAGGGGGGTTGCAATTGTATGGGGAATATAAAAATAAAATTTATTATTTAAAAAAAAAAAGAAATGACCACTTCTTCCTTTATAGCCTTATTTCCCAGAAATGGTGTTAGTGCCCCATTACAATGGGTGCCCCTGGCCAAACTGGCCCAGATGCCCCTCTCTTCTACCATTTAGTGTCTCTCTCTATGGTCTGTTATGGTAATTTCCTTTGATGAGCTTTTTATTTCATTTTATATTATATGTATCTTCAGTGGCAAGTAGGAATGATAGTTGACTTTTTTAAATCCATCCTCCCACTTCTCCATTGCAAACGGTTTGAATCCCATAGGATTACATGACCATCTTTTTAAAGTGAAGCCATGGAACATGTTTTTTTCCCTCTATTTATGTGTTGTTCTCACGTATATATTTTACATGAAAATTTCCACAGTGGCCTGAGCTACCCACACAATATGGCTGCTGGAGGGAACGTTCGTTGCCCTTCTTCAGTTGCTTGTTGATGCTAAAAATTGATTCCAGGTTAATTTGTCCTACGATGATTAACAACTAGGCTTTATTTCCAGGCTTTTCATTCTGCAGCGGGCATGTAGATGACCTATTTTTCCTCCAAACTCTGACTTTTGCAAACACCATAATTATTTCTAATTCCATTTTCCCCAGAAGATGGCGCTGCTGCTGCTTTTCCAGGAACAGAGCATAATAAAATAGGACAAGAAGACCTCAGTGGGATATTTTAGCATTTCATAATAATACACCAAGCATCAATACCGACAAAAACATATTTTAAAAATGACATTTGAAAATACCCACTACATTACTTCTCCTTATGTTGAGTTTAGTTTTATAGAAGAAATGGTCACAAGTCACATTCATTAAAAGAAGTGTGTAGAGGCAGGAGTAGGAACCCTCTGGGCAGCTCTGCTGTCAGAATGGGGACCCAGCTGGCGACTGAATAGAATAGTTACTCTTTTAGAGGACAGCGGTGGTGTCTGCTGTTAGTCACACAGAGCCGCACAGAGGCTTCTTAACGGATGTGACTTTGAATAATGATGTCACCTACAGTTTTCACTCCAGCATGAGCCACGTGCATTGCCATTAATAGAAATATGATTCTTGCTCTAAATTATTTACCTTTTAAAGAGTTTTTTTTTATTACATGAATACTGTGAAGCATTCAATAAATGTCAGAAATCAAACAGTTGTACCTGGAAACCTCATATTAGAATTTAAAATCTGGTATTCAGCCGTTTAGTTATTGAATGTGTTTTGTTACCAGCAGATCAAATCCTATTAATTAGTACCGTAGTAGTAATACCGTAGTATTCTTCCACTGTTTCCCTTTCATGTGAGGCAATAAAAGCACAGAATGCAAGGAAATAGGGGCTAAGCATTTACTAGCGACATGCAATCAAGGGGAAAAATGATTTCTACCTAAAATAAGAGGCTTGGAAACAAATGAGTGACATCAAATGCTTTGGGCAAGTAATTTATTTCCTTTTCAAATCTCTTAATTCTATGAATTACTTGAAATGCTGCATTATTTTCTGGAAGATGTGCACGTCTTAGCATATCTTTCTCTCTAGACAATTGCAAAATTTTTAGATCCAACTAATTTGACTATATCTCACTAGTAATCTTGATCTCATGAACACATGAGATCTCATGTCCTTGTTCTTTCAACCAATATTTATTGAGTGTCTAGTTCATGGTCAGCACTGCTTCAGGATCTCCGTAGTCAGGAATCCTGTTCTGCTGGTGCTGACAATCCAGTGGAGAGAGATGGGTATCGTGGGCTGAATCATTTTCCTAAATGATATGTTACAGTCCTCACCCCCATTATGTGTGCCTGTGAACTTATTTGGAAATAGGATCTTAGTAGATATAATGAAGTTAAAATGGGGTTGTAGTGAATTAGGGTGGGCCTTTGTGCTAGACTGGTATCCTAGTAAGAAGAGGGAAACTTGGACACAGACACCAGCATGATGAGTGAGATGTCAGGCCGTGGATAGAGTGAGGCACCTACAAACCAGTGGATGCCAGAAATTCCACTAGCCACCAGAAGCTGGGAAGAGGCAAGGAAGCATCCCCCTCAGAGGTCTCACTAGGAACATGGCCATCCTGACATCTTGATTTTGAACTTGCGGCCTCCAGAACATTGAGAAAATAAATTTCTGTTGTTGTAAGCCATCCAGTTTGTGGTGATTTGTTATGGCAACCCTGGGAAATTAATACAATAGGTAAGAAAAATTCAACTAGAAAATCATATAAGAAATTAAACAGTGATTTTGAAAGAATAATGCTGGGCGGGGCAGTGGGGGTAAATGACAGGAGAGTTGCAATTTTAAACAGATCAGTACAAGAAGACCTTGCTGAGAAAGTGACATTTGAACACAGTCTTAAAGGGATTGATGGAGATAGTCATGCAGATGTCTGGGGAAAATGGTCCAGCAGAAGAAACAGCAGGTGCAAAGGCCCTAAGATAGGAGTGTATCTCTTCCATTAGTTTCCTAGGGCTGCTATAATAAATTATCACAATGACGGACGTGTGAAAACCAAATATTTTATGGTCCATTGGAAGGATGTGCACCAAAGGCAGATGTAACCACTATTTCTCGATGGTGACATGTGTTTTATGTTTGCTTTCTTCCACTCATCTCAAGTTTGGAGATGCTTGAAAATGGACAAGAATTTTGAGAATTATGGTCTTTACTTCTGAAATAGGAATCATGATTTATATATTATCTTTCCCTTTCTTGCTTTTGTATGACTCAGATAAATTTCCTTTTGTTTTATTCTGTGCATGCCATACAGTCACGTTTGCTCCCTGCAATTATGATATTTAGAGTTTTAGGCAACACCTAGAGACTCAGGAAAGTGTAGGAAGGATGAAAATCAAGAGGAAATATAAAGGAAATAAGATTTCAAGTGATTAAATTATCAATCAAAAATGATTACTACAGGGGCATCCCTGGTGGCACAGGCATTTGAGTGCTGCGCGGTGAAGCTGTCCGCAGCCTCTGCAGTGCTGGTTTATCCTGGCCGGCGAGAATCCCACATGGCAAAGCAGACCCCTCCTGTTGCGCCTGCTGCTCCCCTCATCAGTGTATTTCGTCAGTCTGCTTGTTCTGTTCCTGCTCTGTCTCTGGTGAATCCTGTCACCCTCCCATGCATCTGGCCTGTACCCCAATTCTTATATAAATAAATCTTTAAAAAATAATTACCACAATCTGGGTGACTTAAAATAACATATTTATTGTTTGATGGTCCTGGAAGGCAGAAGTTTGAGTTAAGGTTTGGATATGGCCATAATCCCTTCAAAGGTCCTAGAAGAGAATGCTTTCTTGTCTCTTTTGGCTGCTGGTGGCACCAGGTGTTCCTTGCTTGTGACTACATCATTTGCTCGCATCTTCTTTCATCTTTGCTCACATCTTCACATGACCTTCTCTGTGTCTCTGCTCGACTTCTCTATATATCTGTGTCTCCTCTTAGGTTCTTTATAAGGACACTCATTGGATTTAGGGCCTACCTGGGTGATCCCGAATGATCTCATCTAAGATCCTTAACTTTATTACATCTGTAGAGAAAGTTTTTTTTTTTTCCCAAATAAGATCATCTTTACAGGTCACAGGGGATACATCCTTTTGAGGACCATGCTTCCACACCATGCATGTGTGTTTGGGCAACAGGAAGGAAGGCAGTGTGGCTGGAGGGGAGATGGAGAACGAGAAAAGGAAGGAGAAACTGTCAGAGAAAAACCTGGGTAGAGAGTAAAAGGGGTCATGCAGGGCCTTGGAATAGCCTGCAGAGGCTCTGGTTGCCATTCCAAGTCAGGTGGGAGTTCTGGATTATTCAGTAGGAGCTGCTTGCTTGACAACTTTTGAGTTTTAATAAATGGAGGCTGGGATTTTGTTATTTATTAATACTGAAAAACTGTCATGCTTTTCATGGGTAGCATAAGAAAAAACTAAGACAATAAATAATTTTCCTAAGCAAACACCAGACTAATACTGCTCGCAGTCAACAATGTCCATTAGCTTGTCGGATCACAGTTAGAAAGGCCAAAGTATGTCCCAGAGAAGCTGCAGAGTAACTTTTGCCACCTGTTTGCTGCCTTTGAAGGTAGAAATCTGTGAGTTCAGACCTTCCAGGTCTTTATGCCAGGTCAGTGCTATCACCCAGCCTGTATGGGGTCCTGGTTTATTGTGCAACATTTATTCTTCTGCCCTGAGAAGAAGCCCTCAGAAACAAACACCAGTGCCAAGAAGAAGCCATGACTGCTCTGGCCAGTTTTTCTGTCCATGTTGACTCTGCATATACCAACTATGATTTTCCGTGCAAGCTGGAATTTTCAAATAAGTGTCATTGGGCATTTCATGCCTGTTCTACACTAATGGTAAGCCATAATAATCATGAAAGAAAAGAAAATATACTATGGCAGCGATTGCTTACAAATCAAGTCCTTGTTGCTGCAAAATGACCCCTAAAATCTATTCTCAACCGAGCAGCCAGAATAAGTTGTTTTATTTATTTATTTGTTTGTTTGTTTATTTATTTATTTATTTTTATAATAAATTTTATTTTTATATTCCCCATACAATTTCAACCCCCCCATTTTAACCCCAATCCCTCCCCTCCCTCCACGCACCCCCCACCAAAGTGTCTCTGGTTCATAGATTTTTGTTGATTTTGATTTTCACTTTCTTATAGTTATTCATTTTCCTGGTCCCTTATTTAGGTTTTCTAGATTCCTGCTATGAGTGAGACCATCCGGTATTTTTCTTTTTCTTTCTGGCTTATTTCGCTGAGCATGATCCCTTCCAGCGCCATCCATGTTGCTGCAAATTGCATGTGTTTATCTTTTTTGAGTGCTGAGTAATATTCCATGGTATATATGTACCATATCTTCTTGATCCAGTCATCTATTTTTGGGCATTTGGGCTGTTTCCAAAGCTTAGCTATTGTAAATAGTGCTGCTGTAAACATAGGGGTACAGGTGTTCTTTGGAATTGATGTTTCTGTGTCCTTTGGGTAAATACCTAGGAGTGGAATTGCTGGATCATATGGAAGCTCTATGTTTAGTAGGTCCAGAAATCTCCACACAGCTCTCCATAGTGGTTGGACCAGTTTGCACTCCCACCAACAGTGCAGAAGAGTTCCTTTTTCTCCACATCCTCGCCACAATTTGTTGTTGCTAGTTTTTTTAATATGTGCCATTCTCACTGGTGTAAGATGGTATCTCATTGTAGTTTTGATTTGCATTTCCCTGATTACAAGTGATGTTGAACATTTTTTCATATGCCTGTTGGCCATTTGCATTTCCTCTTCAGAGAAGTTTCTTTTTAGCTCTTCTGCCCATTTTTTGACTGGATTATTTTCTTTGTTGTTGTTGAGTCTCATCAGCTCCTTGCAGATTTTTGTGATCAGTCCTTTATCATTAGTGTTGGGTGCAAAAATTTTCTCCCAGTCAGTGGGGTTTCTCTTTGTTTTTGTTATTGTCTCTTTTGCTGTGCAGAAGCTCTTTAATTTGAGGTAGTCCCAGCTGTTTATCTTTGCCTTCACTATCACTGCTTTGGGTGATGTGTCTGTAAAGATGTCTTTGATGTGCAAATCACGTAGTGTTTCGCCTATATTTCCTTCTATGTGTTTTATGGTTTCAGGTTTTATGTCTAGTTCTTTAATCCATTTTGAGTTGGTTTTTGTGTATGGTGTGAGGTAGTAGTCAAGCTTCATTCTTTTGCATGTAGCGGCCCAGTTTTCCCAGCACCATTTATTGAACAGACTTTCTTTGCTCCAATGCATATTCTTTGCTCCTTTGTCAAATATTAGTTGACCATAAATCTGTGGGTTTATTTCTGGATTTTCTATTCGATTCCATTGGTCTGTGTGTCTGTTCTTGTTCCAATACCATGCAGTTTTGTTGATTATGGCTTTGTAGTATAGCCTGAAATCTGGGAGTGTGATGCCTCCATTCCCTTCTTTTTTTTCAGGAGAGCTTTGGCTATTCGGGGTTTTTGGTGATTCCATATGAATTTCATCAATAATTGTTCTATTTCTTTGAAGAATAACATTGAAATTTTTATTGGAATAGCATTGAATCGGTATATTGCTTTTGGTGGGATGGCCATTTTAATAAATGTTTATTCTTCCAATCCATGAGCAGGGGATGTCTTTCCATTTCTTTGTGTCTTCTTCTATTTCTTTTAACAGTGTTTTATAGTTTTCTTTGTAAAGGTCCTTTACCTCTTTTGTTAGATTTATTCCCAAGTATTTGATTTTTTTTGTTTCGATAATAAAGGGGATGGTTTTTTTCATTTCTTCTTCTTCAGATTTATTGTTAGTGTATAGGAAGGCTTCTGACTTTTGCATGTTGATTTTGTATCCTGCCACTTTGCTGAACTGATTGATGAGTTCAATTAGTTTTTCTATGGAGTTTTTGCAGTTTTGTATGTATATTATCATATCATCTGCAAATAGTGATAGTTTGACTTCTTCTTTTCCTATTTGGATTCCTTGTATGTCTTTCTCTTGTCTTATTGCTCTGGCTAGGACTTCCAGTATTATATTGAAAAGCAGTGGTGAGAATGGACATCCTTGTCTTGTTCCAGATCTTAATGGAATTGCTTTCAACTTTTCACCATTGAGAATGATACTGGCTGTTGGCTTGTCGTATATGGCCTTTATGATGTTGAGGTATGTTCCTTGTATCCCAAGAATTTCAAGGGCTTTTATCATGAATGGGTGTTGTCAAAAGCTTTCTCGGCATCTATTGATATTATCATATGGTTTTTATATTTCTTTTTGTTGATGTGTTGGATAACGTTGATTGATTTTCGGATGTTGAACCATCCTTGTGTCCCTGGAATGAATCCTACTTGGTCGTGGTGAATTACCTTATGGATACACTGTTGGATTCTGATAGCTAAAATTTTATTGAGGATTTTTGCATCAGTGTTCATTAGGGAGATTGGCCTATAGTTTTCTTTTTTTGTGTTGTCCTTGTTCGGTTTTGGTATTAGTGTAATGTTGACTTCATAGAACGTGTTAGGTATTATACCTTCCTTCTCAATTTTTTGGAAGAGTTTGTGAAGGATAGGCACCAATTCGTCTCTGAATGTTTGGTAGAATTCATTTGTAAATCCAGCAGGTCCTGGGCTTTTGTTTTTGGGGAGGTTTTTGATTACCATTTCAATTTCGCTAATTGTAATTGGTCTGTTTAGGTGTTCTATTTCTTCTTTATCTAGCTTTGGGTGATTGTAGAGTTGTAGGAATTTGTCCATCTCCTCTAGATTGTTGAACTTGTTTCCATATAACTGTTCATAGTAGTTATTAATTATTCTTTTGATTTCTGCTGTGTCCGTTGTGATTTCTCCTCTTTCATTTATTATCCTATTTATTTGTGCTTTCTCCCTTTTTGCCCTTGTGAGCCTGGCTAGGGGTTTATCTATTTTATTTATTTTTTCGAAGAACCAGCTCTTGGTTTCATTGATCTTTTGGATTGTTTTTTTAGTTTCGATTTCATTTATTTCTGCTTTGGTTTTTATTATTTCTTTTCTTCTACTGGTTTTGGGGTTTTTTTGTTGTTCTTTTTCTAGATCTTTGAGCTTCGAGATTAGGTTGTTTCTTTGAGTTCTTTCTTGTTTCTTGATGTGAGCCTCTATTGCTATATATTTTCCTCTTATTACTGCTTTTGCTGCATCCCATACATTTAGGAAATTGGTGTCCTCCTTGTCATTCAATTCAAAGAATTTTTTAATTTCTTCTTTTATCTCCTCGTTAGTCCAGTGGACTTCCAGTAGTGTGGGTTTCAATCTCCACGAGGTAGGAGAGTACCTTGCCTTCTTTTTATGGTTTATTTCTAGTCTGATGCCTTCATCGTCAGAAAAGATGGTTGGTATGATTTCAATCTTGGTGTATCTGTTGATGTTTTTCTTGTGCCCCAGTATATGATCGATCCTAGAGAATGATCTGTGTGCACTTGAGAATAATGTATACTCAGATTTTTTTGGGTTTAGTGTTCTATATATGTCTGTTAAGCCCAAGCACTCTAGATCCTTATTTAGAGCTTTAGTGTCTTTACTTATTTTTTGTCTTGTTGATGTATCCATTGTTGATAGTGTTGTGTTGAAGTCTCCCACTACGTATGTGTTTTCTCTGATGTCTGTTTTCAGAGATGCCAATAGTTGTCTGATATATTTTGGTGCTCCTTCGTTTGGTGAATATATGTTAATGAGTGTTATTTCTTCTTGAAGTATTGTCCCCTTGATCATAATGTAATGACCACTGGGGTCTCTTTTTATCTTTTTAAGTTTGAAATCTGTTTTATCTGATATGAGTATAGCTGTTCCTGCCTTCTTTTTTGGTCCATTTGCTTGTAGAATTGTTTTCCATCCTTTAACTTTGAGTCTATTGTTATCTTTTGCAGCTAAATGTGTTTCCTGGACAGCAAAAGGTTGGGTTTTGTTTCTTAATCCAGCCTGCAACTCTGTGTCTTTTTACTGAAGCGTTTGGTCCATTTACATTTAGAGTTAGTATTGATATGTTAGCATCTGTATTTGCCATTGTGTTTGTCTTTCCTTTGATTTTATTTATTTATTCTTTTAATAACTTTCTTTGGCCTTCTTTTGTTGTTATTCGTCCCTCTGTGGTTCTGGCTTTAGGACTCCTTGTAGTATTTTTTGGAGTGGGGGTTTAGTTGTAATGAAATTCCGGAGTTTCTGTTTGTCTGTGAAGATCCTTATTCTTCCTTCATAGAGGAAGGAGAGCTTTGCGGGATAGAGTATTCTTGGTTGGCATCTGTTTTCTTGGAGTCTGATGACTATGTCCCTCCACTCTCTCCTTGCCCGTAGTGTTTCTTCAGAGAAGTGTGATGTTAGTCTGATTGGTTTCCCTTTGAATGTTATCTGTTTCTTCCCTCTTGTTAGTTTCATTATTTTTTCCTTGTCTTGGATTCTTGGGAGCTTTACTATTATGTGTCTTGCTGTATTTTTCCTTTCGTCATGGAAGTTTGGTGTTCTTCTTGCTTCTTGTATATCAATTTTCAGCTCCTTCTTCGCGTTTGGGAAGTTCTCTTCAATTATATCCATGAATATTTTCTCTGTTCCTACATCTCTCTCCTCTCCTTCTGGGATTCCTATAACTCTTATATTTCCTTTCCTCATGGAGTCAGATAGTTCCCGAAGTCTTTCTTCGGTCTTTTTCCTCTGTACTTCTTCCTTTTCTGTTTTAGTTCCTTTTATTTCTGTGTCTTCAAGAGTACTTATTCGTTCTTCCATTTCATCTATTCTGCTTTCATTGCTTTTCCCAGAGTTCTTTAGCGTCTCCATTAATTCTTTGATCTCCTGCATTTCTTTTACTTCCCTCTTTAGGGACTCAATTTCATTCTTCTGGTCATTAATTATTTTCCCCTTATCATTGTTTTCCTTTATGACTTCTGTCAGTTTTTTAATCACAGCAATTTTAAATTCTCTATCTGGAAGGCTCAGAAGTTCTTCCAAGTTACTGTCGTTGCAATCTGGTAGATGGTTTTCTTTTTGCGGTGTGCTTTTTTGCTGAGGAGTTGCTGGGTTGCATGTGGTTTTTCTACTCCCTACTGCCTGTTTTCTAATTTGCCGTATTCCTTGTGACACTGTGTTGCTGGTACTGGCAGGCATCTTGGGCGACCTTCCCAGCTCACCACTGGCTCCTCTGGGGAACTTCTGCTGGGTTCACAAGTCTCCAGCAAAGAAAGGTCCCTGCTTCAAAATGGCGATGCGGGAACGTGCTCCCCTGCACGCCTGGTCTGCCCCAGCGGTGGGTGCTGCTCCCCTCTGGGCTGGAACTGCAGGCTAGAAGGCGCCCGGCATGGGCAAGCCTCCCAGCTTACCTCTGTCTCCTCGGTGAGCCTTCTGCTGGGTTCACACAGTCTCCAGCAAGAAAGGTCCCTGCTGCAAAATGCCGGTGCAGAGGACACGCTCCCCTGCACGCCCGGTCTGCCCCAGCGGTGGGTGCTGCTCCCCTCTGGGCTGGGACTGCAGGCTAGAAGGCGCCCGGCATGGGCAAGCCTCCCAGCTTACCTCTGTCTCCTTGGTGAGCCTTCTGCTGGGTTCACACAGTCTCCAGCAAGAAAGGTCCCTGCTGCAAAATCAGAATAAGTTGTTTTTAACATAAAAGCCAGTTTGTATTACTCCTCTCCTCAAGACCCTCTGAGAGCGATGCATTTCACCTGCGTGAAAATCAAAGTCTTTATAATGGACTTCAAGGCCCTGTGGGATCTGACCCCTGTTCCTCTCTCTGACTCCATCCTACCACTCTGCCCTCACTCACCGCTGCTGTTGTCCGGTCTTCCTTGCTTTCCTGGCTAATTCCCTCCTTTTATTCAGGACTCTGCATAAATGGCCCCTTAAAAAGAGCCCTTCCTGCTTTGATCCACCTGCCCGCAGCAGCCTCTGTTTCCTGCCACCAGCTGCTTGCTGCTAAAGCCCTGGCCTGTATTTCTTTTCCCCATAGCACTTATTGGCAGCTGTGCTTACATACTGTTTTTACCCTTTTTAGTAATTTATCAGTCGTTTCCATGTCTGTATAACTCTGGGGGTACATGTTTACTCCTCCATATATGCTCATGCTTCATTCACCCTCCACCAGTGCCCTGTCCTCTCCCTTCCACTGCCTGTTCCTACCCTCTCCGCCCCCTTCCCCATTGCCTCTGGTAACCAGTATATTTTTCACAAAGTCTAAAATTGTTTTGTTGTGCTTTGTCAGCATGTATTTTTTTGGTTATTTATCATCCACAGATAAGTTAAACCGTCTGATAACTATCTTATTTCACGTAGTGTAGTCAAGGTCCATCCATTTTGTCCCCCAAATACATTATTTTATCTTGTTTTTAAATAGCTGTGTGGTATTCTATTGAGTGTACACCATGATTTCTTTATCTATTTATTTGTTGATGGGCAACTTAGGTTTGTAACCTCAAATAACCCCTATTCCCAGCATCCCCTGCCCCAGCTCCTGGTAACCAGTATTCTGCTCCGGTTTTATGAGTTCAGCTATTTTTTGATTCCTCATATAAGTGATGTCAGACAGTATTTGTCTTTCTCTCAGTTCACTTAGCATAACGTCCTCGGGAACCTATTCATTTCAGGTGTACAACATAATGATTTGATATTTGCATTTATTGTGAGGTCATCACCACGTATCCCTCACCTTAATAGTTACATTTTTTTTTTCTTGTGATGAGAATTTTTAGTGTCTACTCTTTGAGCAACTTTCAAACGTGCATTACAGTATTATTGACTGTAGTCACCAAGCTGTACATTACATACCTGTGACTTACTCATTTTATAACTAGAAGTTTGTACCTGCTGACCCTCTTCACCCATTTTGTCCACTCACTACCGCTGCCTCTGCCAGCCACCAATCTCATCATAATACCTTGATGCGTGTAGTGGATTTTAATACCTTGATGCACTCAGGTCGATTCCATGTCTTGGCTATTGTGAATGATGCCGCTAGGAGTGCATTGTCTTTACACAGACTATTGTTATTTCTTCTGTGTATATATAGCCAGAAGTGGAATGGCTGGATCCTGTGGTAGTTCTGTTTTTAATTATTTGAGGAAACTTCACACTGTTTTGCAGAGCGGCTGCAACAATTTACATTAATAGGTTTCTCTCTTCTCCACTCATTTTCTATCTTTGTCTTTTTGATAGTAGCCATTCTAAGAGGTGTGAGGTGATAGCTCGTTGTGGTTTGCATTTGTTTCCCTAATCATTAGTGATATTGAGCATCTTTCCATATACCTGGGCTATTTGAGATTATTGGGTTCTTTACCCATTTTTAAATTGGGTTACTTGTTTTTTTCACTGTTAACTTATATGACTTCCTTATATATTTTGGATATTAATCTCTTACCAGACTCATGGTTTGCAAATATTTCCTCCCATTCTGTAGGTTATCTTTTCTTTCTTGATTGTTTCCATTGCTATGCAGAAGTTTCCAATACCCTGAAGTATTAAATATAGCCTAGAATGTTGGGAACTTGGGGCATCCCTGGTGGTGCAAGGGGTTAAACACAGCACTATGAAGCTATCTGCAGCCTCTGCAGCACGAGTTCGATCCCCAGCCAGGGAGCTACCCACATGGTGCAGCAGACCTTTCTTGTCTCGCCCGCTGCTCCCCTCAGCAGTGTATTTCAGTCAGTCTGCCTGTGCTGTTTCTCACTCTGTCTCTGGTGAATCCTCTCATCCCCTGCACCTCTGGCCTGTACCCCAGTTCTTGTATCCATAAATAAATACATCTTTAAAAAAGGAATATGGGGAGCTTTACCTCATTATTTATAACATTGATGCCCATGGTGTTTCTTTTTTTTTTTAAATGTTTACAGAAGCACTTTTTAAAAAAGATTTATTTATTTATTTATGTATTTATGTATTTATATATTTATTTATTTATACAAGCACTGGGGTACAGTCAGAAGCGTGGGAGGGTGAGAGAATTCACCAGAGCCGGAGCGGGGAACAGAACAGGTAGACTGACGAAATACACTGCTGAGGGGAGCAGCGGGCGGGCAGGAGAGGTCTTCCCGCCATGTGGGACCCTCGCCGGTTGCCGGGGATTGAACTGGCGCTGCAGACGCTGCAGGCAGCTTCGCAGCCCAGCACTCAACTGCTGCACCACCAGGGGAGGCCCTATGGTGTTTGTTTATTAAGTAAAATGTTGGTTTTGGATTCTGTGTGTGTGACTACATTCAGAGGAATATTCATTGAGTTTATATTTTAATCAGAAATGAATGCTGAAGATGTTATCGTTGGATATCTATTCCTTAGCACCTAACAAGTTTATTACCCACTCACTCTTTCCCCTTATCCCTATTAATACAGTGAGTTATTGTAGTGAGTTGCTAATATTGGACTATTCTACACACATTTTGAGAAAGTGTCACTTGGCCATGCTGTATTATGTTTATAATGCCTTAATGAATTCTACTTGGTAATATTTTATTTCGGATTTTTGCTTCTATATTTATATAGTGAGACTGGTTTATAGGTTTCTGTAGTGTCCATTTTCTACTATTTTTTTGGTTTTAGTGTTATGCTAACTTCATAAAAATACTTTGTGAACGTCCTTTCTCTTTTTCTATGCTTTGAAGCCCTTAAGTTGCACTGAATATTTCTGGCCTTTTTGGAATTGGCTGGTTATTCCTTGGCTCTTTTGATGGGGGTTGTTAAAATCATTTTCTTATTTCTTTGACATTTCCTGGTTTGTTTAAACTCTGTTCCTATGATGATCAATTTTAGTAAATTATACTTCTTAGAAAATATCAATTTCACCTGTTTTTCAAATAAATTTGCAAAGAATATCTTATGATTTTTCTATGAGAAATCTGGCAGGAAACAGAAGGCATATTTAACCTGGGCATTTTGAGGAAAATCAAATAAAAGGACAGTGTACAAAGATGTGAGCAAAGTTTAAGGACATCAAAGATAAATGGTACAGAATTCTGGCCATGTAATAGTGGGGCGCTCTCGCCAACCCAGGGCAGGGGCCAAGAGAAGGAACGACAAGTGAAGCCCGGGCAGAGTGGCTTAACTGCTTAACTTCTTAACTACACTTGGCAGGAGCTGTAGCTTTTGAAGAGAACAACCAGTCCAAAGTAGCCTAGTGGGAGGATTCTTGGGGGGAATAAGTACCCTATTCCCGTTGTTTCCTGACCATTCACTGATTTTTCATTTGGCCAAACCCAAAGGAAGCCAGAGAACCAGGAAACTTGCAGCTTCTATGAGTTAGCCCTTGTTAGGCCCCGAGCAGGGAAAGGAAAGCAGGAAAAACGGTAGAAATCCAGCACAGTTTTTTAATGTAGTCTTTCAGTGGTTATTTTACCCATGTCATTTCTTATTTTGTATATTTTATGTTTTCTTTTCTTGATTAGGTTAGCAAATGCTTGATCGGTTTTGTAGATTTTTTAAAAAAAAGCTTATTCTACTGTCAGTTTTCAAGCTGGTTAGATTTTCCTTTTTATCTTTATTATTTTGTTTCTACTTTCTCTTGGTTTACCTTTCATTCTTTTTTCTTTGTTTTTCTGGTTGGATGATTACTTTATATTCTTTCACTTCTGGTTTTATCAGCATATCAGACCAAGAAGTTTCCTGTCTACTCATTTTCTGTGCACCCAGTACTGTCTTATCTGTCACTGTCCTTTTCAAGCCTCTTCCTTTGGACTTTATGGGTTCATAATTTTCTATTGCAAATGTTGGAGATTGGAAATCAGCCTTACAAAACATTAAAAATTCAGCAACACTTGCTGTATAGCAACAAATACCCACTTTCAGGATTAATACAAAGAAAATAGCAGTCCCCAGGGTATAAGAATTGGTGCTCATGGGTTGTGCTGCAATTAGCAGTGGCAGCAAGAAAGTACTGAGGCTCTGGGAAGAGGTGCTGGGGCTCTGGGCAGCCCCGGACACGTAATGGCTATGCATTCAGGACTCTGCCTAGATGCCTGAACCTGCCGCCAGGACAGTGAAGATACTAATACCGAAGTGTGGCAGTCGAACTTCCTTCCCTAGTATGATCATAGGAAAAGAAATGCTGTATTTCTTAATATGTTATTTTAAATATTCCTATGCATGATCATATTAATAAATTAGAGATTAAAATGGAACATTTGAATAGATCAACTCCATTCCCAAGAATTTTTTTCTATCTTCAAGTTGGAAGCAATATATATTTTTTGGTGAGTGTGTTGGTGAGAATGTGTATCTTGTAAATGGGCAAAGAAGTTAATCACCTTAATTTGGGATTCCCTGAAGAGTGTGACTTATTTATATTTATTTTTTATTGAAGTTGACATTGATTTACAACTCTCTGAGTCAAAGGCATCGATTCCACCTTCTCAGATGCCTGTCACAACCCCACACCTACCACCAAGGCACCCTCAACCCTCCACCATGTCTACTGTGTTTCCTCTCTTCTCTTCCCCCTCTTCCCCCCACCCCATCTTGTGGCCTCAATTCCACAGTCAGATTTCTAGGGTTTGTTACAGATTTGGATTTGTCTGACTCTTTGTGTCGTTTCTCTGTATTCCACATGTCGGTGAAACCATCTGTATTGGTCTTTCTCCTTCTGCCTTAATTCGTTTAGCATATTCCCCTCCAATTCCATCCATGTTAAGAGCATGCCTTTAAATAGAAGTTCTCTCTTTGATAAACAGTTTTCTTTCTAAGAGTTATTTGATTTCCTGAACTGTGGTTACCTCACTAATAATATTGGGAATATTTATCATTTCTGTCCTATAGGGATGTTATTAGAATTAGAAGTAGTTTTCCATGTAAAGTACTTATATTACAATGTTTGACACATAGATGTTAATTTATGTATATTAATTAGAGGCTAATTAGTATATGATTATTACTCTGTTTATTCTTTTACCCTTTTCCCTACTGGGGTTTTATAATCGTGGCACCAAATCTTACTCTATCCTAATTTCCCATCACAGTGCCTGAACACAGAGTAGTTGCTCCATAAATATTTTTTTGGAAGGATCAATTTTTTAATCCCATGATTGTAAAGCACAATGGAAAGCAGGGACTTGGTGGGGCGAGGGAAGGAAGAAGAAAGTACAATAAGTGATAGTGTTAAACTTAAAATGGAAATAGAAGCTAATTAAGCAATTTAAGGGTAAGCCATTAGTCTACAACTAATAGAGAAACTTAGGAGGCAGCATGATGTAGTGGGAAGAACAAATGCTTCGGAGTTAGACCCGCATTTTAATTTGATTTTCTCCATTTCTGATCTGTGTCCTTGGGGAAGTTATTTGACCAACTCAACTTTTTTCACATCTATTATAAAGGTTTAAAATAAAATTAAAAGGGTATTAAAATAGCTGTAAATTCACATGGCTGGTGCACAGCATTTTTCTGAGGATTGAGATTGTGTGTGTGTGTGTGTGTAGTACTAGCAGTAATATGTGGCATATAGTAAGCATCCAATAAGCGTTTTTTGCCAAAAACTTCCTTTTGAATTTAAATGAAATTCAGATACAAGTTTTAGTTCAACTAAGTTGTTCCATGACAATGAGCTTAGAGAGGAGAGGTCCTTTGGTCATTTTTCATAAAGTTCATTGTGTGCTTTTTATTCTCTTTTCTATCCTTCTCCTGTGATCTACAAGGTGACATACAATTTTGATAAGGAAGAGTTTAATTTTTCATACCTTGAATGTTCTAAAGAAGAGATAATATAAAATATAATGGACTTTTTATGAGTTTCTTTGGAAAGGGAAGATAATGTTCTTGATGTTAAATCTAACACATAGAAAGTTGTGATCCTTAAGACCAAAAAAAAAAAAAAAAAAAAAAAAAAGAACAATTCTGCTAGCTATAATCAATATGCTTAGGAACTAGACATGAATTTGCTCATTTCTCCTTGGGACCAAACCTTTTTCTCATTCATTTCATTTTTTATTTACAACATCTTGGTTTAACTTTTCAAACTATAATCAATATATAAATAGCTGTCAATATAGGCTTGCTAAATAAATATTTTCCCTAATCTCTGCTACTACTCTTTGGGGGAAATAGTTAATTGCTCTTTTTATGCGGCAGAAGGGCCCCCATCAAAAGGCTGCAGTAAAGCACAGTGTTAATAGTCTGAACAGTCCTTTGTCATCTGTGGAGCAATTATGCTGAGAAACAACTGACAGAATGAACCACTTTCCTGTAATGGCATCAATGTTTTGTTACAAAGCAGGCAAACGCCCCACAACTAAGCCCAACTAATGGGTATGTGTCAAAAAAAAAGTATGTTTCAAAGCAAAATCTCAGGTGCGTTAGATACTGTTTCTTCCTCCCTTCGACATTTTTTACATTGATGAATGAGAAGCTGCCATTGTGCTCTATAATTATTGTCTGAAAAGTTATTTACTGACGGTTGAATACACTTCCTAATATTGATTATCTTGAAGGGATACAGTGAGTTTGTAAGATGCTTTTTGACTTTATTAAGCTTTTTGAAGTTTAAGAAATGGGGAAGCAAATTTTAGACTGAGTCAAGCAATGAACAACGAGAAGGTTAAGCTGACTGATGTATAAAGGTTCTCAGAAAGTTATGTAACTACTGAGGAATCAGTACATACTGATTGAATGAAAACAGTCTCCATATTTTGAAGTACTGATGGAGGAAAAGAATAAAAGTGTAGAAGTGCTAAGTGAAAAATTAACTGATCATTCATGTTGAATTTCTGTGTGCAATATCAACAAAACAAATAAATATATATTTGAACTTCCTGGGAATATAATTTAGAGTTGTAATATTAAAAGTTTTATAAGTTAATAAGAAAAAGCTAGTATTATTCACTTGTGAAAAACTCAGGGTAATGGAGGCTATAAAATATGTTTCTAGTCATAACTCTATATTCTTATTAAAATTTTTTGTTTCTCAAGTCCAATGGGAAATATATACTGGAAAGCCTACTTAAAAGAAGGCATACACACACATCAAATTACATATATCAGATATAGATATTTCAGATTAAACTATCACCTTTAAAATTAAGTATGGAAATTTCTTGTAATTAGATATTGAGTGGTCTATACGATCATAGTGGTCAAATCCCAAGTCCACCCTGGAGTTAGATTTTGTTCTGTGTTTTCAGGGTTTCATTGAATTTTCTCTCCATGGATTTGGCACTGCTGGATTTCATCAATACAATGTTCTCACTAAAAAGTATTGCCCAGTTGCTTGCTCGCACCAATGGTGTAATTTTAAACCTAATCATTTCCTTTAAAAAAAAAAGCTCTATAAATGGGCTTTTTAAATGTCACTGATCAACCTGTGGATATCTGTCTAAAGCCCACACAAGGGTTAGATATCGATACAATTCATTTAGGTTTCTCTCTTTCTTAACAGGAAGTTTGTAACATCACAATGGAAACTCCTAAGCTATAGAACATACTTCATAGCCTTAGATAGAGTAGTGTATGGACAAGAGGGATTGGCTCATAGCCCTGAGATAATTGATTTTTAAGTCAGGTTTAACTAAAGCACTTGATGAAAAATATTAAATTACTAGCTTTCCTGAAAATTGATCAGACTCTTATAACAGGTACACCCTAAGGTCGAGGGAGGGGTAGGCAAAGATAGCAAGATGAAGCCATGACATGGTGGTTTCTGGAGAGATGTGGCCCATACTTGGGGTGTAAATATCTGAGTTTCTTTTCATACTTTGTCCAGTAATGACCCTCTTCAAAAGGCTTTGGCCCAGTGATCATGGTCAAAATAGTGTGGTGTAATCACAAGAGGAGTTCATTAAAGCGGCTCATCAATGAAGTGGGTGAGCACCATTGTATCCTGTGAACCCCTAGGGACAGGGTTGTGTTTAGCATCTATCACTCTGTTTCGTGATAGATCTACACACTGAAGTCCAGGACAACTTAAATCCTAGCTTCTTCCTCATTTTCACTTTTCCCTTCCCTGCCTCTGTTACCTTCTGCTTTCTCCATTCCCCCCCCTCTTGTTGCACCATTACCTTCCTTTTCCTTTCCTCCAAGTTTTTTCGTCTGTTCTCGTGACCCTCCCTCCTAGATACTCCCTTCATCAGTATCTGGGTCGTTTCTTTTCCCCAACAGTTAATTTCTTTCTATTTTTTCTTTACTGGAGACATAACAAGTAAAAGTGCTGAATCAATTTCTGGAATAACTTGCTTTTTTTCTTTTGGATGCTGACATTAATTATAGTAGTCAGTGCCCTGTCTTTACTTATAAAAAAATGCAACCAAAAACCTTTAATCCAGATCTGTTTAAAACCATGCCTTCTGAAGATTAGTGAATTTATTTACAATGTTGAAAAGCAGATGTGATTTTTTCTCCTTTCTTCTGCTATTTTTTGGTCTTCGTTTCAGCATTTTAAATTGTGGTAGCTTTCAGTCATAACTGTACTTTAGGAAACCAAAACATATGCACCACGAAAAGGATGGAATTGAAAACTCTTAAAATAATGCTTCCAAAGATGGTGACAAGAAAAAAATCACTCAGAGGAAGAGAACTCTTATTATATTAATAATATCTTATAAATATTTTGATAGATTTGAAGTTTGGCTGGGGGAGATTTTAACTCAAGACTGTTCTAGTAAGGATGTGAAACAGAAAAAATGAGAATGGTTTTGAATTAATTATCATGTGATAGAATTTCTCTAGGAAAAATAATGCATAAATGTTTGTAAAGAGGTAACAGAAGTGGGAAATTAATCAGCTTGTGTCTTCTTTCACACTTGTTTTCTTAAAACTGAAGTATTAAGAAATATCTAAAAGAGGAGATGAGATTACTCTTCAAATGAATACTATCAATCACTGTAAAAGATTCAGAAATTGGATGAAAATTACTCAAAGGATTATGATAAGGAGAGCAGAGGAAGGGGTAATTTGTCTTGAAATGATGCCGACAGGGAAAGATAACCTGGCAATTAGTGGAAGCTGAAATGGTCTGACCTTTTGTAGCAGGGGTGACTAGGGTTAGATACCCAGAGCTATTTTGGGGGAAATCAGTCAACAGATGTTTCTAGCCTCGTTTGGCAAATGTAAAATTTAAATCGTTACTTAGAGCTGAGGTGGGCAGCATGATAACAGAGAACAGAAGCATTAGAAGTAGCTGTTGGCCGCCCTCATCTGGAATAAATTTGCATAGGCTTCTGCAAGTATTTGGGGATTAACAGGCATAATGCGAGTGTTCACAGACAGAGATGTTAAGAACTAGAAACTTCTGGGACTGCTGGAGGGGAGAGCAGGAGAAAAGGAAGGTTGGGTGTTTCCAGTTGGCCCAGAACAGAGTTCTAGGCCGATTAATGTGTTAATAGCATAATATTTAAAACTATTTTTCATATTTATCCACAGTTTAGGGACATCTAGTTAGTTAAATGAGTTGTTTAAAAGCTTATACCAGAACTTAGTAGAAAATCTTTCTTTCAGAAGCTATAGAGACCTTTATAGTAATGAAACACCAGTAACAAAATGTACAAAAACCAATGTATGTGTTTAAATTTGTTGGAATTTGTTTCAAGGGGAAGGAGTCTTGAAACATTTTACTCATTGTTCAGAATGCATAAATTTATATTGAAAATAATGAGACTGTATTTCTGTACATGTTTCCTGCTACTTTACTGTAAGTAGTAGGCAGTGAATCTGAAACTTTCTGCAAGATCCATAGGTGGCAGTTATAATAATTCATTGAACCCAGGAAGAAAGTCATTGCCCAAAAATCTTGCCTTAAATCAGTGGAATAATTGGGGTTATTAAATCTCAGAGCTCTGTGTCAATTCTCACAATCCTTCCCAGTGCTGCTTTTGAGAGAGTGTTGATTCTGCCCAGTTTTCAGAACCTTTCACCAATCCAAAGTTTCAAAGCGGCATGGCACAGCTGCATTGAATGTTAGTATTGTTTAATGTCAAAGGGATTCCCCACTTTCACAGAGCAGTCATGATAAGGAGAATGTTAAACTATTAAGACTTGAGATAAACTGATTGAATTAAATAGTCACTAACAGTATGTGATGCTTTCTAAGGCTTGGGGGTCATGTTCTAGAAAAGACAGAGGATGCTGATATGAGAAATTAATGTATGAATACAATGGCACTGAAAATCCATGGAGAAAATATGAATTGGGCAGTAGAGAGTATTCATAAAATTAGTTTATTTTATAGAATTTATTTTGTATAAAACACTGTAAGATCTATATCCTATCTCTGTATAATACAATTATATACATAAATATAACCATGACGGATTACTATGTAAATATGAGAGGTGAAATAATAAAATTAATAGAAGACAGAAGAATATTTTGGGGATCTATAGGGAAGAAATTCTTAAATAACACTCCCAAAGTTCATGTGATTTGGACAGCACACTGGTGACAGTCATTTTGAAAAAAAAAAATCTGATAATATTTAGTGAAATTGTTTGCACATACTGTGACCTTGCATCTCCATCCAGGATAAGCAAGCCAGATAATTTGCATATAGATTCATAAAGAGAATATTTAAATGGAAGTTTGTCACAGGATTATCTTTATTGACAAGAAGTTGGTACAACTGCTTATTGAAGTAATTATTTTTGCAGTATGTATGCATATCAACTTGTGCACCTTAAACTCACACAATGTCATATATCAATTGTAGCTCAAAGTAGGTGTGGGGGGAAAAGAAATTTGAGACAATTAGGTGCAGACCTCAGGGAAGTGATAAGTGAAATGTGGTTGAGGCAGCCAGTGGAATGCTACATAGCAGTTAGAAACTTACTACCTATGCCTATATAATTGTAGATAGCTCTTCAAAATAATGCTAAGTTATAGCAATAGAGAAAAGAAAATTAAACAATGTATCTAATAAAGTGTACATGAAAGAATAATATATCAGAACATTAGTCAATACTAAGAGATGGAAATAGTGAATGGGGATAAAAGAGAATATATATGTACCAAAAGAAATTGGCCTTTTGGGATTGTATGGTGGTATTCTGTGAATTAGGGAATAGGACAAATTCAGACCTCTGCACAAAAAATGCAAAGAAAATATTGACAATTAGTGACATAAATGCAGATGAAATAGGTATTGTTTGGACAAAGAGGGATTTGCTTATTCTAGTGATCTCAAATGAAGCAGATATGGGATGGAGAGGAGCCTCCTGGCAGACAGGGAGAGAGTGAACGATGCAGCACAACAAATGACAGTTGAGTCTCACGTTGTGGCAATACTATGTCAGCTTTGCAAATTATTTCAACTCTTTGAGCTTCAGTCTCCTGATATGTTCATGGCAATAATAGAAGCGTACCACACACACAATAGTGCTTTATGCATTTTTAAGGTCAGAAGATAATACAATAAACGTTTACACACCATAAATGGTTTTTAAAATGATAACTTCAGTTGTTTTGTGTTTACTACTAGCTCCCAAATCTGTCTAGCCACAACTTGCATTCATCATCCAGAATCATATACTTACCTTTTGGTTTGACAGTGCTACTTGGATATCTGGCAAACTCAGAATGCCCCCAACTGGAGCATTATTTTCAGCCTTTTCTACTTGCTCTTCCTCATTGTTCCTGTCCTCACTGAATTACCTTCCACACGCTTCCTAAGACAGACTCCTCAGAATTTCACTGCTGACTTTCCTCTCTCACTAATCCCCTCTTCCAAACAATAATGAAGTTCTGTTCACTACAATTTGTTAACTGCTCTTCTGCATCCTCAAAACAAGTGTCTTGTTTTTAATCAAATTTAATTAATTAAATGACATTAAACAATTACAAAGCTACTTCTTTTCTTTAGCCTTTTCCTATCCCTTTTGGAATGATTTAGAATGACCTTAGTGCATGCAAATAGTATCACTTCATGCCCTTGCTCAAAATCCTTCCATGGCTCCCCATTCTCTAATGCATAATGTCTCATCAAAACAATTTGTTATGATTGGAGCTTTGCTTATCACCCCTCAACCTTCACATAACTGTCTTTCACCCAGCAGACCGTAACACTTGAGTCTCATTTCCTTTCTCTTAATGGGTATTGACCAACACTTTGAAATAAAATACAGTAGGAACAGAAAATAGACCCTTTGATGGTAGTGTGGCTAAGTACCACAGCCTGACATCTGAACCACACATCTGTACAGAGACACATTCCACATATGCAGACATACGTGCATAGCTACACAAATATATATGTGCAGTTTGTCTTATTCCAGCACCCAGACTCTCCATTTTATTGTCGTTTTTGTGTGACATCCAAGCAGAGGAGGTTGCTTCCATCTTCCTTGACATACAGTGGTTTTTCTTCCCTCCAGGGATTTCTATTTTCACTTCCTGAAATGTTCTTGCTCCACTCCACTTGACTTCGATAACTCTTACTCTTTCGTTATTCAATTAGCTTCAGAGTCACCTCTTCACAGGCTCACATAGCCTCCTCAAAGCAAGAGATAATACCATTTCCCTGTAAACATATAATACCGCAATCTCTGCGCCCTCCATTACACTATACTGTAATTTCCTGTTTAGGGATTCTTTTCTTAGGGAACTAATAGCTTCCCGAGAACAGAGTATGTGTGTAACACTCATCATTTTGATTTTATCTTCCACAAAATTGAAGGATCAGACAAGATAATCTCCACAATCCCCCACAGCTCTAAATTTCTAGACTCATTCTTAGATTTGACATTTTAGGTGATATTTATGATAGATTCCATAGTATTGACTGATCTAATTTGGTCATCAATATGGCTGAGCAACTATTTAGGATTTGGCGGTTTAGATATGTTTATGCCTGTTACTGATTGAATCTCACGTAGTTGTAGTGTGGAACAGTTTCCCCAAATAGCCACAATTGTTACCAATGTCCAAGAGGGAAGAAAAAAATATGTAGCTTCCATGATTGGATGGGACTACCTAGTCTCTTTCTGTAGGTGTGTAAACTGGCTGGTAAAATGTGAAAAACTTACTCAGCCTTGTGTCTCCAAATATTCAGTTGTCTGGCATAGCAAAGATATATCTCATGACCATTTCTGTTTTAATCTGGATGTTCTATGTTTTATATGCATTCACTTAACAGTGCTCTTGCACTGGAGATATTTAAAATGATAAATGATACGTTTCTTAACATCCAGTCATCCAAATGCCTAATAAACTATCCTTCCTTTAGTATTTTCAGTAAACTAAAGTTATTATGTTTCTCTAAGGGAATTTCACAACTATGGAATTAATGACAGTGCCAGAATCACCAATTTTGTTAAGGCCCAGATCAAAAAGGAGGGGGAAAAGCTTTAGAATACTAACTACGTACCTAATGAAAACAAATCAATGTTAAGACAAAGGACATTGTTACAAATGCCCGAGCCCTGCAGACTCACCATCCCATTTTTTTTTTTCCTTATGAAATAAAATCTTTTTTTTTTTAAGATTTATTTATTTATTTATACAAGCACTGGGTTCAGTCAGAAGTGCAGGAGTGTGAGAGAATTCACCAGAGCCAGAGCAGGGAGCAGAGCAGGCAGACTGATGAAGTACACTGCTGAGGGGAGCAGTGGGTGCAGCAGGAGAGGTCTGTGCGCCATGTGGGACCCTCGCCTGGCAGCCGGGGATCAAACCGGTGCTGAAGAGGCTGTGGGCAGCTTCGCAACTCAGCACTCAACTGTTGCACCACTGGGGTGGCCCAGGAAAAAAAATTCTGAGATACTCCTTTGGGGCAGACGATTTCTGACTTTTGCTAATACATATTTTAAATTCTCAACTTACATTACCTGACACTGTTTCAAATTCATCCACTTTCATAATTCTAGTTTTCAAATTTTAGTTCAGTTATCACTTTGGGTCTTGTCTTCTTGCTTTCTGTAGCTACCATTTTCTTCCCAGTCCCCTAGGGATCATGCTCTCTCTTCTTCCTCCCCCAAGAGCTGTTTACCTCCTAATGTTTCTTTCTCCCTTTCTCTTGAAGAAGCCAGGAGACCATTAAAAAATACTTGACTCATTTTTGCCTCAATTCCCATTCACTTGATACATATTTATTGAGTACCTACTATGGCTTAGGCTACATTCTAGGCACTTGATCTGGGAACTGAAAAAAATGCCTGCCCATGTGAAGCTTATATTCGAATGGACTCCTAGGTCTGTCTCTGCATAATCTAAGCAATCTACTAGTGGACTCTCTTAAATATAACTGCTTTCTACTTGCGAGATAAACCCAGGAGATAATCCATTCAGGATGACCAGATTTAACATCTCTAAAAGCTCTATCAGTTAAGGTTAAGTGATAGAATATTAAGATACAGGGAGAGATGTTAATCATTCCTCATTGTATTTCCATGACCATGATGGTAAATGTTTTAACATTAGACACACACATTTTGCGTAAGTTAAAAAACAATTTTCTAGAGTTAAACATTCCTAATAAGCTGTAGAATGGGGAACTAGAATTGCCACCATAGATGTCTCTATCTGGTATAGCTCTCACCACTGAATTCTCTATACTCCATGTGCTCCATGTGTCCCTAGCATGCTGAGCTTATAGTGAGGTAGACATACAACACTTAGCTATTTTAGGATTGTATCTGATTGAAGTGTCAAGATGCAAAGCCAACACTAGGGCTAAAGCCACAAGGTCTAGAGTGACTTTATTTTCATTATTAACATTATTCCCTGTCCCTGTTACCTGTTGGGCAGCATTCACCAAGCATGGCAAGTGCTGACAAGGAAATCTGTTCCTCTACCTCCAGTAAAAGATGAACTATGAAAAACAAAGTGTTTTAGTTGTTCTTAAATACTGAGAAATAACAATAAAAAAGTATCCTTTAAGACAGCCTCAAAGACATTCAAGACAGTTAAGAGAACAGCCTTATTCTAAAGGTTCTAACTATGTTAGATAGTTCTGAGGATGTTAATCTCATGTCTTAAAAATAAAGCCAGGTGTTAAAAAAAGAACTCAGAAGAATCCAGAAACAGCAATAGATAGTTAGGAGTTAATTATTTAAAAAAAAAATTAAAAGGTTCTCCTTGAAGAAGACATGAGACTCTCTGCTATAATAAAGTACTGTAGACTGGTTGGCTTATAAACAACACAATTCATTTCTTACAGTTCTTCAGGCTGGGAAGTCCAAGGTCAAGGCTCTGGCTGGCCAGTGGGAAAGGCCCTCTTCTTGGTTCAGAGATGGCCTTCTTGCTGTGTCATCACGTGGTGGAGAGAGCAAGAGAATTCTCTGCACTCTCTTTTATAAGGGCACTAACCTTATTCAGAAGTCTTCACCTCATGACCTAAACATCTCCCAGAAGCCCCAACTGTTACGTCAGGGGTTAGGTGTTAACACCTCAATTTGGGGATGCCACATTCAGCCCATACACATAATGTAGCAAATGCCAGTAAAGTGTGTTTTCAACAGTCCTCAAAATGACAAGGCCACAAAGACAAAGGAGACTTTAGAAAGTATGAAAAAGTGTTGTGAACAAGTATCCATGTTATCAGTTGTAGGCAAAGGAATAAAAACTTTGTAATTTGAGGAAGAATTAGCTACTCAGTCACACAGACACTAGATTAATCTGCAGTTGAACAAACCACCACACTCTCAATTATATCTGTATTGTGGAGATAAAATTCTTGGAACATTATGGCTAGTCCTGAATTAGATCCCTGTAGGCATCGATTCAATGGTATTTATATGCATGAGGGACTTCTTTCTAAAGGAGAAGAGAGATACCACAAAGTAGCAGGTGGCATGGAAGTGGAGGGTGAGGGCATAAGGGGACAGGATGGTGACATTTTCCTCACATGCTTTGAGGGAAATTTTTAGGTCTTGTTATAAAATATGTAGATTAAATATTGAAGCAATATAGAAAACAATAACTAAAAATACTGAATCACCTCAAATCATCACCAGAATAGTGTTAATATTTTGGAAATCATGATGGGCATTTCTTATACATACGTGCAAATGGAAATGGATAGATTGATAGAAATAATTTTATAATAACTGGATATATGATACATACTAATTTAAATAAAGCTATTAAATTTGACCTATTTAATTGAAGACAAAGAAAATGAAGTGAAACCGAGATATCATTTGTAGTCTTCAAGATATACGTGTTCCTAAATGATTATGTTCCTAAAATAACCATAAATAATGTAGATAAAAGGCTATATAAATCAAATAATTCGCTTCCAATTTGCCCTTTTTAAAAGTTAGGTTTCAGTTATAGGTGGTATTAGTTTACTTTCTACTATTAAAGATAAAATAGTTAACATCCTTATGTTACATTTTGATTTTTGTTGTGCATATATTTTGAACTTTGACAAGATTTACAGTAGAATCTCCACTTACACACTCATTTTACATGTTAACTTTTAATCTTTACACCACAAGCAAATTTATTAATATTTATTATGTTTCTAGATGTGTGATATTTAAACAAATTGGAATAAATTCAGTAGGCAAAGAGGAACTCTTTAGAATTCTCAATCCCTTTTCCATTCACCGCTGGATTTTATTTTTTTGAATTCCCAGCAAGCTGCATAGTGAAGAAATGCATAATATTAAGACAGAATGGAATCAACCCTGCAGGAGAGCAGAAACAGTTTCGAATTCTCCACCAATCTCCCATTCACAATAAGTATTTGATAACTTGCTTAAAGGCAGAATTATTTGAACACCCAGTTATCTGCATACAGATTTCTTTTTGTTCCTTCCATTTATCTAGGGATTAGTTTTCAAATAAGTGTTAGTATTTGCAATATTTAACATATAGGGCTGGAGGCATAAAACTAGGTAGGTTGAACTCTTTCAGAGGCTCAAGGGATTTTAAAAGATGACTTTTACTTTTATAGGACTCTTATTTTTCACACATACTAACCTCCAAGAAGTCACAGTCCTATATAATAATTAGTGTGTAAACACATATAGGAATGCGTGTGCGTGTGTGCATGCATGTGTGTGTGTGTGTGTGTGTGTAGTAATTGTCCTGGTTATTTAATCTCAAGCAGTGGCTCTATATCTTGTTCAATATTCCCCACCAGTCCTTTTTATCTCCTGGTTTCCTAAACTTTTTTTAAGAGTAGTTTCTCAAGATATGTACTGGAGAGTTGACTTCTTTAAATTGTTAAAATGTCTTCCTGTTGTCCATCTTCATGAGCAGCAATGTGTCCAGATACCCTGGGCTGATCCTGGGGCCAGTGGCCAGTGCTCCATAAAATAGGGCTAGCAATTTGGTTAGAAGTAAAATTTTAAATCTCTTCTCACAACTCTTTTTATATTGCTTTTTTGCTACATGGAATAATTGAGCATATACAATAGTGGATATAATAGTGTAATGAACCTGATGGATCGTACTCAGCTTAAAACATCATATATAACTGATGGTGCAGGACCTGGTAGAAATAGCTAGAAAACTGGAAAACATGTGAGGCAGTAGTTTTTAGGCTTTGGACCATAGGATATTAGTGATCTTGATCTCTGTGAAAAAAAGGGAATCTGAGGTGATCTTCAGGACTGCCCTGCCCTATTGCCAGGAGGCATTTGCTGTCCTGCCAGGGAATGGGGGGGAGGTGACCCTAACCTAGCATGGAAGTTTCCCTGATTTGAAAGACTGAAAGGTTGAGGGGGCTGGAATTTGCAGAGCAGAATACAAGCAAGGAGGGAGCTTCACGAAGGGAAACAAACAAAACAAAACAATAGATGTTCATATAGAGGTACCCTTGAGTCTTCCTGAAAATGAAGCTTTGTATGTGAATGGAGAAATTCTGTGAAGCTGGGCAAAAAATCAACCAGAAAGCTGTAAACTGAACAGCTCCCAGAGGCCACACAGGACTGACAGATAGCAGCATTCTGTGGTTCCAGTCCCAGCTGTTTGTCTGTTCCCAGCATCAACTGCCAACCCTGGGAGGGAGTGGCCTTCAGAAGATTCCAGGCCCCGCTCCCTGCCTCCCGCCCCACTTTTTGGAGCCATCTCAGCTGATGCTTTGTGGAGCAGGGGCAGGCTCTCTCACTGTCTTTGCAAAGCAGATCTTAGCTGAAAATAGTCCCTTGAAAATAAAAATCCTTAGTTTTCAATCAGCTGTATTACAATTCACCAAAGAAATCCAAATGAATAAATAGATTGAATGAATAATAAAGATTAAGTTGTTCAAAGTAGCTATCAGAAGAAAAAAGTAAAAATTTTTCCTAGGATGACAATTTTATAATATACTGATTTGCTGATGAAGATAAAAAATAAGATAGCACTTTCATATATTGCTGGTAAGATGATGAATTGTTAAAACTTTGTGTCCAAGACCTTATCATGCCTATATTATTTTTATGGAGATTTAATAGACATGTAATAGTACTTTAGATTCAGGTGTACAACATAATGATTCCATATTTGTATATATTGCAAAATAATCACCATAATAGGCCTAGTTAACATCCATCAGCAGACAGTTATGTTTTTTCCTTGTTATGAGCACTTAAATTCTGGTCTCTTAGCAACTTTCAGCGATACAATCCAGTGTTATTAACTGTGGTCACCGTGCCAGATATTACATCCCTAGGACTTATTTATGTAATAAGTGGAACTTAGTACCTTTTGACTCTTTTCACCTATTTCCCTCCTTCCCACAACCGCCAATCTATTTGGTGAAAATCAACCAGAAAGGGCTCACCTTTTCAGCTTTATTTTAAGAAAAACTGGGCTGGAGAGCAAGCCTGAGCTTCTGAACTCCATCTCTTAACCTAGATCGTGCAAACTTGAGTGTAAAAAATTCAATCAATTGGTCAGAGGAGAGGGAACATAGATGTCAGACACCTGGGATGGGTCTGCTAGAAGTTTGGGGGTAGATGGGAGAGAGACACCCCAATGGGCTTCAGAGTCCAAGCAGGCTCCATTCAGATAAACCAATTCAGATAATGACTTTTCCAAAAGGTTATTAGTAGGTAATGAGATAAAAGGTGAGAAATTCCATGGTGATACTGCCGCTTCTCGATGATAAAGCAGAAATTTCCTCATAGAGGTGAGGGGTGCGGAGGTAGATAAATGCTTGCAGTCTAACAAAATTGGGCACGTCCAATGATGGGATATTATGAACTCATTGAAAATAATGTTGAGGGGAAGAAGAAAATAATGTTTGGAGAAAGTAGCACTTTTGCGAATGGACATAATATAAAGGATAAATTATATGCAAAGTGCAGGTTAGGGAGTTTTATAATACTAAATCAAATAGAAAAAAATGGTAAATTTTGAATGATGGAATAATGAATGTCTAAAATTCCTTTTATGCGTTTCTGTTTTCAAAATATTTTATAAAACAAATACTCAGCAACTCATTAAAAATCTGCTATCCTTATTGGTTCATTTATGTCTCTATTCAGCTAAAATTTAGGCCGCATACCTGTGGTCATTGGCATGGGTAGACCATACGCTTCATTCCTGCACGCACAGATGGCTCACAAGTTCCTTGCCAGGTTAAAGGTGGCATCAGCTTAAGAATTCAAAGGAGGTGAAGGGTCAGATCAAATGTAAGGCTCTTTTCAGCTGTGGGTCAGCTACTAAGCGAATCGAAAACAAAAAAAGACAAGTCATATGTGGGTGGGGGCTGGGGAAGGCAGGAAGTGTGTGCAGACAGGAGTCCCAGGGTCTAGCTTCAGCACAGGCAATCTATAATGGAAAGTAGAACACTGACATTTATTGAGCTACTCCTGTCTCAGGAGTTCAGCAATTTTTTTTTCTATCATTTAGTAGGTAGAAGTAGAGATATAAGTTACCAGCAGAAGGGAAGACCTAAGCCTTAATGAGCGTCCCTTCTGAATAAGCTTGGTGTGGGCTGCTGATAATTGAGAACAGTTGGCTGCAGAGTGAGGGAGGCCAAGGAACTAATTTTTTATTTTTGGCAGAGGCAGTTCACTGACACCTGTTGTGCTTTATAAGTTTCACTTTTTTTTTTTAATGTTTCTGCTCTTCCCTTGCTGCCGATCTGACAACTATAAGAGTGTCTGTTTCTTGCAGAGTATTAACTTTACATCAAATTGAAGCTTTCATGTTAAGTGTATAGGAATTAAGATCAAGTCAACCTGTTCAAAATGTATGCTGAGAAAGCAATGCATGTGGGAGAGCTGCTGCTTTAGGGGCATTTCTTTGGGGGAACTGTTTTTGTCTTGAATGACTTTTACTTTGTAGATGGGAAGGTTTAGGTCCGGCCTAGAGCAGTGGTTCTCAAAGTGTGCCCCCAGACCAGCCTCACAGCACCAGCTGGGGTGGAAATGCTTAGGCCCTGTGCCAGGTGTAAGGAATCAGGACTGTGGGGGTGGGGTCCAGCACTCTGTTTAAGAGCCCGCCAGGGAGCTGGGAACGCACGCCCCGCACACACGCACCCTTAAAGCTGGTATGCGCTGGACGAGCGTCTTGCTGCTCAAAGTGTGGTTGGTGGAACGGTGTCGGAATTGTGGGAATCCTTATTAGAAATCCAGAATCTTGGGTCATGCTCCACAATTACTGGATCAGCCTCGGCCCTTCAGGATCCACCGACGATGCAGGTCCGCTGCGCAGTTTGACAAGGACTGAGACCCACCCCCCCGTTATCAGGTATTAGGTTTTCTTTGATTTCAATTCATTTTGCTTGGTGCCCACGCCTTGGTTGTGTGTTTTCAATGTTTTATTGAAACATGATACACACGGCTTATATGTACCGAACACCATTTTCAGCCACGGTATTTAGAAAAGCTGCCTCGAGTGATTCTACTGTTGAGCCAGAGTTGAATAGCTACATTGGGTGGGGGGTGTGTGTGTGTGATAAAAACCCGTGTTTTTAATGACTTTCTTCTGTCAGCCACCGAATCCACATTTTAATTTCTCTGTTCTTGGAAAGAGTCTATCTGCAGTTGATGTTGAAGTAATTATGCTTGTCTTTCCTTGACAATGTGTGGACGCTAAGCACATTCACAGTTAGGATATCTCAGTGTGTTAGCTCTTTATGATATTCTTTGAAGATTCCTCCTTTTTTTTTAAGATTTATTTTTATTTATTTATACAAGCACTGGGTAAAGTCAGAAGCGGGAGGGTGAGAGAATTCACCAGAGCCAAAGCGGGGAGCAGAGCAGGCAGAAGGACCGAAGTACACTGCTGAGGGGAGCAGCGGGCGGCAGGAGAGGTCTGCGCGCCATGTGGGACCCTCCTCCGGGGGCCAGGGAGCAGCCGGGGATCGAACGGGCGCCGCTGAGGCTGCGGGCAGCTTCGCAACCCAGTGCTCAACCGCTGCGCCACCGGGGAGGCCCGAAGATTCCTTTCTTAAAGGTGCCAGGGATTTGAAAATTTTTGTCTGCTCAACTCCATTAATACTGAGTGAAGAGCCTTGATTAAGTTGGGCAGATCACAGAACAGGTGCGAAGGGACCTACTTAATAAGCGGAGTGTCTCTGTGGCATCAACATGCTCAGATTCTTACTAGACAAATGAATGTGCTGCAGTTGGTGTGCAGGAAGCATATTTCTCTGTTGGCCCAGGTGATTAGCAGCGCTAGAAGTGAGGGGCCAATCTGAATATCTGGATGAAAAACCAAAGTATTTGTTGAGAATCAAAAATATTTGTGATTTGGGTGTCTCAGAGGGTAAAACCATAAGCTGTTTAGCCTCTTTTCCACGGATAATAAGTACCAGGGCAAAAGTTCAGATTATCCTGCCTAGGCAGAATGAACGAAGAACAACAATAATCCGACTTTTGTGGTTAAAATTGTGCCACTGATAACTTCGCTTATGCAGGCTATTGGGCTAGCAGTGAACAGGAATGTCAGAGGGGAATATGCATCCCAGCCTTTGAGCATTCCCACTTTCAGTACTAAAAGGGAAACAAAACTGAACAAGTGCTGGTTATTTTTTGGAGTAGTTTTGTTTTTATAATATAAGAAACAAGCTGCTTTAAACAATAGGGACAATTGTTACTGAGATCTGGGCTCTGAGGCCTCATATTAAATGTGAGCATAAGCATCCATAAATAAGACATATTGACAGAGTATAATTTAAACTATGGCTCCCTGTTCATAGTCCCAGTGATTTGAAATTCATCACTAACTGAAACATTCCATGTTTCTGTCTCATAATTTATGCAGATTCTAAAGCCTGACATTGCTAAGAATCATGAGCCTCATAGTTCTTTATTACTCTGAGAGCAATAGCAGTGAGATGGAAAAAGTTAGGTTGAAATCTTGCTGCTCAGGCTGAGGATGGATTGTGGGAGTGAGAAGCATCAAGAAATCTGGATGGGCTTTACACATTAAAATTAGGGGTGTAACAGAAACATTAATTCCAAAGGGCACCTGCAACCCTATGTTTATAGCAGCACTGTTTACAATAGCTAAGCTATGGAAACAACCCAAATGCCCAAAAATAGATGACTGGATCAAGAAGATGTGGTACATATACACCATGGAATATTACTCAGCAATCAAAAAAGATAAGCTCATGCAATTTGCAGCAACATGGATGGAGCTGAAAGGGATCATGCTCAGCAAAATAAGTCAGAAAGAAAAAGAAAAATACTGGATGGTCTCACTCATAGCAGGAATTTAGAAAACCTAAATAAGGGACCAGGAAAAAGACTAATACAAGGTAAAAATCAAAATCAACAAGCAACTATAAACCAGAGACACACTACGATGGGGGGAATGGCAGGGGAGAGGAAGGATTAAGGTCAAAATATTGGGGGGTGCAATTGTATGGGGAATATAACCAAAGTGAAAATGCATACATTGTGCAAAAATGAAAAATGATGTAAGAATTATATAAAATAAAATATTAAAAAATTAGCTTAAAAATTATTTTTAAGCTACAAAACCTGAAAAGGGCTTGGGGGAAATAAAAGCTAAGACTAAAGTAAAAACTAGTATTTTGATTTGAGTGATAACAGCATTTATTAGCGAAAAAATAATCGGTTTTAATGATAAAGATGAACTAAGGATTGGAACCCAGATAGGTGCTGGTGGGGATGTAAAATGGTGCAGCCCCTTTGGAAAAGTTTGGTTATTCCCCGAGATTTTTTATGTCCCTCCTATCACAGTAGTTAGGAGCTGAAACTTGGGGTCTGAGAAAACAGAAATAGTGACTTTTTTCTTCCTACCGTGTGTCTTGAAGGAGACCAGTGCATGGAGCATTGACAATTCCATCAGTGGTATCACATCATCACATCAGATGGAGATGGAATTAAAATGCAAACAACCATATACCAAAGAAGCAAAGGTTAATGGAGGCCAGGAACACATGTGCTCTAGCTAATTCCCATCAGGTGGGGAAGTCTCTAGAGATATTTGGAAGGGATTTATATGGCAAAAAAAAAAAAAAAGTTGAGGAAATCAGGAATTTGAATCACAGAGGATTTACATGAACTGGTGTACAGGTGACAGTTTTTGGATATGGAACATCTGTTAATTCTCCAACTAATTTTGGACAAGTTGTTGTAAGCGATGAACAGTGGGGTTGGCTTTCTATATTGTCTCTTGGGTACTAATACTCTCAACTGTGATTCAAGGAAACCTAGGAACCCAGAGCCGGGGAAGCAATTAACTTTCCTCTACATGTAGATTTCTCAATAGTCAGCATTTGTGTTAGACACAAAAGCAGCCTGGAACTGGGCTAGTTGAATTGGAAGTTATCATGGAATTCTAACTGAAATGTGCTAAAATCAATTGTACTTTTGTATTTTATAAGCTAAATCTTGTAGAACACAGTGTAGTCATTATGAAAGAATTTTAGATGATTAATAGCTAAACTTTGTTTAGAATAATAGGCATTTGCAAGTTATATTTATCATATTTGATATTCTCAATATTAATTTGGACTTGCTGATGTGTTTTGTCTTGGCTAGTAGGACTTGGGGCCTTAAGTATACACCTAAAGATTTCTGTAAAAATCAGTTTACTAGAAATTCTTGTGCCCCAAATGAACATTGATAAAGGCAAAGGAAATTGGCAAGTGATTACAATGTTGGTTTTCATATTTGGGGTTTCAAGGATACATTTTATGGAGTGTAAACTGGAAGATTTTAAGCAAAAACCTTGAAACTTAGTATTGTTATTTTTCCATTAAGTGCATAGGTTAAATTTGTTGATCTAAGAGGCCCAATAGTTATCTAGATGTGTATGGTCTGTGCTAACTTCAGGAGGCTGTGTGTGTGTGTGGGGGGGCATTGCTGTAATTTAATCATGTGCATAAAATACGTTTCTATATAGCATGATATTTTAAAATGGATAACTCCAAAAATTAATCAGCTCTCATAGTAAAATATAAGAGTAAGTAAAGATAGAACTAAGTTGGAAAAACCAGTATGAGCTCCTGATTCTCTGTCCCTCCAGGGAGCTGTTTCTTTTTTTAGTAAAGTGACCTAAGTAATCTCTGGCGCCACCCTGGCTCCTCAGATCATTAGCACAGTCTAGTGCACTCTAGGATTTCCTACTGCTGTTTCTTTTTTTCTTTTCTTAATTGCAGTACATTGGTTTTCAACACTGTATATGATTTAGAGGTATAGGATCATCCCATTCTGGGGTGTGTTACCACAACCCCACCCAGGCCCCCACAGTCCTCTGCCATAGTCTTCCACCATAGTACATTGTGCCCCCTCCACACTTTACTCTCCCCACTTCCCCTCTGGTAGCCTCAATTCTACAGTCCAATTTCTAGGGTTTGTTATTGGTTGGTTTTATGTGACCCTTTTTGTTTTTCTATATTCTGCATTTATAAGTGACACCAGTATTTGTGTCTCTCCTTGTGACTTACTTCATTTAGCATATCCATATCCTCCAGGTCTGGCCATGATTCACAAAAGTTAAGAGCTTATGTTATCACTGAGTGCATATATCCCTTTGGATTAGTGTTTTTGTATTCTTTGGGTAGATATATGAGTGGAATTGCTGGATTCCCTATTTTTTTTTAACCAAATGTTATATTCAACTGAAAGAGATCATTTTTTCTGGTAGGGCGAAAAATAAAATTAAGCTTGGAATATCTCGCTATGATGATAAAGCTAGAATTCATTCAGAGAAATATTTACTAAGTGTCTAAGAGGAAAAAATGGTAGGCATTGAAAAAGGGCTACTGGTTGTCAAGTAGTAAAAATTTGGCATAAGAAAGGGATAGAATTATTAAAGTCAATTAAATAGTGGGTTTAAATGTCTGGTTTTGTTTTGATACCTGTAAAGGGGAAGGGTCAGAACTTGTTAAATGTAATTATAATGAAGAAACTTACATGAATTTATAACAATGTCTATAAAATGTTATATATAAATCAACATAGATAAGTCACAAAATAGATGACAATTAGACTGTAAAATACTGTTTTAAAAATAGAGGAATCATAACTTATGAGAATGCTAAGTGGGAAGTAGAATAGAAATGTTGACTAGGAATGTGTGATGGTGGTTTTAAATAGTTTGCATGCTTTTGACCACAGAAATCAAGGCAGTGAAAAATATATTAAAGGTTAAACAAAGTGATGCTGTTATCTAGATTGAGGGTGAATTGTGTGTGTTCCAGTTTTGTTCAGGTGGCAATAGTCCCAGTCCCCATACAAATGGAAACAAGACTAAGGAAAAAAAATCATATTTAAATGGTATAATGTGAGAAGTGATGGCAAATGCATAATTTTCTTTTCTACCCAGATGGGAGGTCTAGGCCAAGTTGGGCAAAGATTTGATGGGAGACAAAAAGGTGATGTCTTTTGAGCAATCAGTTGTGTACAAAAAGATGAACATAAATCAGCACACTTGAAACAGTTTCTAAGTACTAGACACCTGCTTCTCCCACTGACTGCTCATAGTGGATTTTTCAGATAATGAACAGATAATATGGCTTATCTGTATTGTCTCAAACACTCCAATTGTTGACTTCACTGCTTGGGAGAATCTCTTGGGAATTCAGCCTGCACAAAGAGTGAGTTAGCTTGAGTTCTGAGTAATAACATACAAGCAGGAGGTTTGGGTCTTATCACTCAAGACTGGGTGGATTAAAACAGAAAGAGAATCAGTGTCTTTTCGTAACTGTTCATCAAAACACAAGAGGTGAAGACGAGAGATACACAAACTCCTTAAACACGGGCAGGTGAAAGCATCATCTCACTGTACCTATACCCTTATTGAGGGAAAGTGACTTCCCCCACATCATGCAGAATGTGTGCCCTTTGACTTTTTCTGTTCACTGTTCTAGTTCCCCTAAGGAACTGATGTGTTAAAAAGGAGCAGGTAACTAATGTATGATCTGGAGATGATATTTCATACTGTAAAGTAAAAGTTACCCACACATAAATGTTTACATGTACAGAACCAAAGATTTAGAAAAGAGACTAAATTAAGTGAAAAGTAGAAATATTAATATGACTTATGTCAGAAATGCATAGAGTAATTTGTCTGAATTTTATCAAAGTTGGTTTCATTCACCATGTTAATGATGTGTAGAAACACCCAAATGCATCAAAATTGAATCCTGGCAAATGAGAGCGGCCAGCTTGATTTAATGGAAAATCTGATTTCTAAAATATAATTAAAATGAATGGAGCTTTATTACTTTCAGGTAAACATAGTAACTAGTTATCAGTAAAGTGTTTTTGTTGAGCCAAACTTACATCAGAATAGTTTGTGATTGGTATTTTATTCCACATAAGGCCTAATTTTTTTTTTAATTCTTTCTTTGCTTTGGTATGTGACATACCTCTCTTGCTTTTTTACTACTACTAGTTTGCTTTGAAAAGTTGTTTTTACTAATAGTTAAAATCTTAAGTAATTCAAAATTTGGCATTTTAATTTTTATGGATTATAATTTTAGTAAGTTTTTATTGAACTATAATGTGCAAAAAGAAAGTCTGTTCAGTTTAACACAATATCACAGTGATCGCAGGTGTACATACTACCCAAGTTAAGAAATAGTAACTGACTAGCAGCCACCTTTACGTACTAGTTCCTCCCTCCCACCGAGGTTGAGCTCTGTTTTAACATAAGAGATTAATTTGGCTATTTTTGTACTTTTTGTAAAGGGGGTCTTAGGTAGATACGTGTGTATTTTTTTTCTATTTTACTTTGTTTAAGTGTGTGAGATTCATTTATGATGTTGCATATGGAAGTAGTTCATTCATTTATATTGTATAGTTTCCATTTTATTGTTACACCATGATACATCAGCAGTTTTACTGCTGATGGATATTTGGATTGTCTCCTATCTTTAGCTGTTATGAATAATGCTGTTAGGAACGCTCTTGACCATGTTTTTTGGTGGATTTATGTACCAGTTTCTCTGGGGGGTATCAATAGGAGTGTAATTACTATATCAAAGTGTATGAGGAAGTTAAACTTGAATAGATGACCAAAGTTGATAAACCAATTTCCTTTCCCACCTGCTGTGTATGACTTTGGTTAGCCCATTTGTTTATCTCAGAATTAGCACATTTTGTTACTTTAGCAATTCTAGTGGTGTGCAATATGCTTTTGTAGTCTGAATTTATAGTTTCCTGATGAAGTTAAGAAACACTAATAGGTTTATTGATGTTTGGGCATCCTCATTTTAAAGGCTCTGTTCATGTCTTGTACCCTTTTTGACATCAGCTTCTAGGTTTATCTTTTTATCATGGCTAGGATTTCTTTCTGTATTATTGTTATGAACTCATTGTCAATTACTATTGTAACAGATATTTTCTCCTAGTCTGTCTTTTTTTGCTTTCTTATGTCTTTTCCTTTTTCTTTTTTTTTAAAATTTATTTATACAAGAACGGGGGTGCAGGCCAGAGGCATGGGAGGGTGAGAGAATCCACCAGAGATAAAGTGGGGAGCAGAACAGGCAGACGGAGGGGAGCAGCGGGCGAGACAGGAGAGGTCCGCCTCACCATGTGGGTTGCTCCCTGGCTGGTCAGGAATCGAATCCACGCTGCAGAGGCTGCGGACAGCTTCACAGCACTGCGCCCAACCTGCTGTGCCACTGGGGAGGCCCTCTTAATGTCTTTTCATGAATGGAGTATCTTAATTTTAATCTAGTCCAGTTTATTAATATGCTCAGTTTATTATCATTAGTGCTTCATCAGTCCAATGGGAATCAAGCTGCCATTCCTTCTAGGGCTGACATTCTTTCAGTGTAACCCCCCCCCAAAAAAAAAAAAAAAAAACGATAGTGTCAATGAGTCAATTTACTTGCTGTTTCATGGCTTTCTAATCCTGGCAAGTTGTGAACCTTGTAGGGATTTCTTTATCACACATACCATGTAAAGTGGTTTTCAACATTACTTTCCTTGGGTAATAATAGTTAAAAGCTGAATTTCTTCCTTTGTTGTTAATTCGCTAACTCACTTGACAATCAGGTACTGAACAGTTTTGGTCATCCAGACACTGTAGTTCCCTAGACTTCCATTTACTTGGATTTCCCCTCTTGTGTCAAAAACATCCTCACTGTTTTGATGGTTCTCTAATGCCTTCAACCAGATAATTTAAAAAATTTATCTGTTGTTTTTGACCATAATTTTGAGCTGTTATTAGCAGGAGATTGTTTCTGACCCATAATAAACTACAAACAGTTCTCAATCTGCAAGCTAGTGTGGGACCATAAAAACAACCGTGTAGTTTCAAATCATGCAAACTGATCTTCATAATCAATGGGAAAAATAGTGATTATTCTGTGACCTCTGAAAATTCTTATCAAAACATTAAAGGGCTCTTACTTGCACTTATAAATGTGTGGGGGAATAAAAGAATAGTGAAACTAATATTTAATACCCAGCAATTTAAAACAGGTACATAGAGAATTAGGGTTCTATTTATTTTTAAACAACTCACAGTATTTACTTTCTTCCTATGCTACATAACACGGAAAAAATTTTTCTATGCTTTGGGAAATGCTACGATTGTATTGACTTCCAATACTTACCTTCTGTTCATTCTCAGGCATTATCTCCAAGAGCTCTTTGAATATGAACATTTTTCTTCCCCTGGGACAGCTTCCTCCTCTATGTCACAACCACTTCGTCACTTATGTCACTAAAGTTCACTTTTACAAGTTCCTCCGGCTGCATATGGAGAGCCCCTGGAAGGGTGGGGGAGCTCTCATTACTTTGTTTAGCTGTTTTCTTCCAGAAATCTATGTTCTGTTTTAATTTCATTTATAGTCTGTTCATTTCCTGTTTCTTTGTTGCACTTATATTTTGTTGTTCAATTCCCTATTTGGGTTATCCATTTTTTAAAAATGTCACATGGGTTTTTCTCCAGGAAACAAGGAGGCAACACAGCTATACACTTTGGTGTCTGTGTGTGAGCTGAGTAACAGATGCCCAATGACTAATCTTCCACAGACTTTGAAAGAAGGGATGCAATTTATCATTGATCATGGTAGGATAGGTTTACAACTGTTATTTTATGAATCGCTTTGCTCTGAGGAGCTGGCAACTGACTAGTGCTTTAAATAATTTCTTACAGTAAATATGCTGTGGGTAATTGGAGTTTGAATAGTAGTGTTCAAGACTGGGATTACTCAACTCAATTAAGGTAGCTGGAATTTGTGCATATCAGTATCATCCAAAGGGAAGCCTGTATGTTTAAGTATTTTCTACTTAGCAAAAACCTCTTATGAGTGTAACGTGGGCTGGTGAGGTCACCATGAAGCACATTGTTCAGGATCTTGACCAGGCATCTATTTCATTAAATAACAGATTCTGTCATTTAACTCTTTTGGCCTGGTAGTATCTCAATATTTCTGGATGCTTTTTGCATTACGAGGGATTCCTTTGTCCAACTAATACTTAATGAGGCACTGAGTGTGGTGTGCAGTTTTGGTCAAGTAGAATAAGAGACAGTTCAGACATGTCACAGATCACAAATGTGAAATGGCTTGTGAGTGTGAGTGCAACCAATAAGATTTCACTTGATTGACTGTGGACCAAGTTTAAAAGCCAGATGGGAGATGAGGAATAGAATGAGCCCGGGCTCTTGCAGGTGGCTGGTAATTCTGCAATAAGAGAGAGAGAGAGGGACTCTTGGACACCAGCTGTGGTGCCACTCTGAAGACCAGAGAAACCGAACTGCCAATGTTTTATTGTTTTCATCTGGTTCCTTCATTACTTGTAATCACCAAATTATTTTTATTATTTTCATTTAGGAAGAATACTGTTGGAGGGCTATCATGTGTTACATGAAAGCCAAACAAAATACATCCCCTGATGTGACATTGTGAAGTTGACTATATGGCACAGAATGATGTTCTGTGACTCAAGCAGCTGCTATCACTGCTGACTCATTGAGTGACAGCAGAAAGCTACTTACTTTGTTTTACTGTTCAAGCTGTTTAAGAGTGATTATAAGATCTTGCTTATATCACATCACACTTCTGAGAGGAAACATGGTTTTCAGATATTTTGAGACTTTGGATAGCTCATATATAGTTGATAAATTGTATCAGACTATTGTAGTGATACTTTGTTAATTTAAAAGTTTTTTTTTAATATTGTGTATGTGCCAAAAGAATTACATTTAAACTTTTTTGAGGTGGCATTGGTGTATAACATAGATCTCAGATGTGGACCATAAATTAATATCCATGTAATTCTATATTATGTTCCCCAACACAAGTCTAGTTTCCACCCTATACAATTGACCCCTTTTACCTGATTTGCCAATCCCACCTTCCCTTGTCTTTCCCTTATGGTAACCAAAACTACAAGAGTTTTTGTTTTAATCTGTTAATTTTTTCTTTATACGAATCATTCTACATAGACATAATATTCAGTGTTTTTCTTTCTGTCTGTGGGTAATGTGACTTTTAATATTGGGAGTGTAATGCATTTTATATATTATAAAGGATGGATTAGATCCAGTCAGATGAGAGGAACATTTTTGTAGATCCAGAAATGTTGACGTATTAGGAATTTCATACAGCTTATAAGGATGAATTCTATTTTTGTTATCCAGATGAGGCTTTTAATCTGTTTAAGTTCAAATTTCTCAGTTATAAATTAGGTGTGATACAGTTGTTACTTCAAAAAAGATAGGTTTAAACAGTAATATTAATTTGTATCTCTTACCTTACTCTTCTATTGATGTCTGTCTCCTATCTTCCCATTTATATATTTAGACTAATAGATTCAGTATTAATTGTGCGAACTTGGCCAATTTATTTGAAATAGTATCTATCACATACTACATGTTTAACAAATATCAGCTACTCATTTTATAATTTGGATCACAAATGTAGCATTAGTCCTCATGTGTAGTACTATCTTTACATTTTTGGCTAGTCACAAAACTTTGATGTCTGGGATGCTGATGTGATTAGTATACCTATCATTCAGTTGTACATAGTAGGCAGTTAAAAATGTTCAAATGAGTTAACTTCTCATTTAAGACAAAAAGTTACAGTTGGCTTCCAAACCAAAATATAATTTGTCCATCAGTTACTAAGAAAGTACTTGAGAATACTGTAAAGCCTGAGTATCTTAGACCTATCTGTTAAAATTGCATTGTGGATATGTAGATGAGTCAATTAACAGACTGTTAATAGATTTACAGTTCATCTTGGATTAATTAGATCACATTGCTGTCCAATTGGTTTATGTCTAGTTCTTTAACAAATTTCTCACTTTCATTATTGGAAGGCATAGTTCTTTCTCTGTTGGTAACCTGCTCTCCATTCGTAATGATCTAAGTGGAGTGAGTTTCTCATATTGGAAGGAACTCCTGTAATGTCTCTTCTAAAAATATCAGTGGTATACCGATTGGGAGAGCCCTCGTATCCATGTTGATCTTGTTTTCTTTGGAAAGCAGATGAGCCAAAACTTTGTCTGCCTCTATTCGATCACACTCAAATCCAATTTCCATCTGATTCCTGGCCCCATCTCTGCCGTCAGTGACCCTGCTTGTCTCTTTAGACTTGGTGCTTCTTTCTGGCCTCCCTGGCCTTGATTCTTGGCTTTGCCTCAAGGACTTTGGCCTGGCTTTGAATAGGAAGCTCTTCAGCGCACCCTTCAATATAATGATTTCCTCAGGATCTGTTTCCCTGGCTCTTATAAGCTGGAACAACCAGAGGCTGACTTGACTTGCCAGAGGATTCAGCAAAAGAGTGTTGAGAGATGGGGTTGTTCATCAAGGCTTTTTCAGAAGCTACAGAATCTCTTCACTTAACAGTCTTCAATTACTATTGTAGGGAAATAGGATTTGTAAGTCAAAATAAATAATCATTCTAGAAAAAACCAGTTTTGAAGCCTATTTTTTTTTTTTAAACACTAGGATTCCCTGGCTGTAGTCTATTTCTCTGTCCTGCAGTGCTGCTGAATACCGCCTAAGCATATACAAAGCACAGCTTTATGTTTCTCTTTTTGCTGTAAAAGGCCTGGCACTAATCACATCTTTTATCAACCTTGATAATTTTTAGAGAAGACTTCTGATGTCTGCTATTCAGAAGAAAATGCAAGCAAGACCTCAGTCAATGTAGAGAGCTTTTGTAATATTTGAGGTCATTTTTTCAACAAGCATTCTTGCAAACACAGTTAAATTCTGTGATTTTCAAGTATCACCTTAGAAATGAAAAGTTTCTCATTGTTTTATTCATGTCTGACATCAGACACTAATGGTTTTAAAGAATAAAGTACAATGGAAAGTGATGACATTTTCAGTTTTCAATTAGCAATATTGTTTTAAGCACTTACTTGCAAGTAAAAATTTTCACATTTATGACATTTTATAAATGAAAGTACTTGGTTGATTTTTAATGGGTAAAACATGACAAATACATATTTTAGCCAAGTGAAAGCTGTTATATTTTTCTGTTACCTGGTTACTGTTCCAGTGCAGCCATTTTTTCTTAAAACATGTCAGCTTTCTTTATTCATTTCTAGGAATCATTAATTGCTATAGATTAATGTGATCTGGAATATCTGTATGCTATAGCCGAGCTTAGTGTTCTGAATATGGGAACAACTCTAAAGTCAAAAAAAAAAAAAAAACCTGATGTGACACTGACTGGCGTAAGGTCATGTTAGAGAAGAATCCAAACCAATTATAAGATCAGAGCAGATGGGTACTTGACAGAGGCTCAAGCACTTCAGAGAAAGCTTCTGGAAGTTCAACAACTATATTCATGGGGAAGTGCGCCAGTGAACCAAATTACAGGAATGAGGGTGTAGGCAAAATCCGTGAAGCTGGAAAGAAGGTTACAGGAGCAGTGCAGAATGTAATCAAATATAATTAGGGAGCAGTGAAGATAATCCAGTTTCCCAGGGCTAACTACTAATACTGCCATGGACAAACATTAATCCAAGAGGACAGGGTAGAGATAAACTTATACGTGATGATTAAAAATGTTTGCTTGGCTGTGTTAGTGCCATAATTAAAGGGGTGGAAAGACTTAAGGTGAACCTTGTATGGTGTGCCAATAGTGTGAGAGGAAATAGCAAAGGTGGATTTGAAATGCATCATGAGAGAATTGATTGAAATTGTGCACTAGTTGAAGGTTGTCAGAGTTTAAGCTCAATGTGCCTGTAGCCAGTTGATTAAAAAAAAAAAAAGCATAAAAGCATAGGCCAATAAAAGTCTTTTGGGGAAGAATCAGTTTTGTTAGGCATGCTGAGTTTAATGTGATTTTTGGAAACAGAAATAAATGAATCATGTGAGGGAAAATTATTGCATGTCCCACCACCAGGAATGTTCTGTTATTCTTCACTTGTTGCCAACCACTTCTTGGGGTCAATAATGTTTCTATTGCTTGCAGTCCTGAGTGAACAATTCACATAACAGGAAAGACAGCATTTAAATTTGCAAAACATATTTGCTTCTCTCCTTAATAAGACTAATTTAAAATTAATAAAGAAGATTAAAGTATGTATATATTTGAAGCTACAATGCCAAATTGACCTAAATATTCTCTTCCCATTAAACAAATTTAAAGTTTAATGGACAAGACCTGTATGAAGAAAATTAAAGAACTTTTAAGGGGACTCTTAAAGGGTGAGAATAAAGTGGAGAGGAAGCATAATGAACCTTGGGATTGGTCGATGGGTTGTCAGTGTGGTGTGATAGCAGCACCTGGAGAGGGAGATCATCTACCTCTAAAAGGCAGACAATGTTGTAAACCAATGTTACCTCAATAAAGAGTCTTAGCAGAAGAATTGACAAAATGGAGACATTCTATTTTCCTAGGGATGTCTAGTATTTAGAAAGATGATAGTTGGATCTCAAGCCTATCTATTGAACACAAATCCCATAAAAATCTCAATGGTGTATTTTTCTAAACTTTTTTTGATATGGATTCTTTAATATATCTGGAGAAGTAAACATGTGACACTAGCATAGACAGACTTTAAAAAAAATGTACTGAGAAGTATGTTACTTTAATATTTAATCTTCTAGGTATCATACTATGTTGGAAAACTATGATAACCAAAATGGGGATTGATGTACAGATTGCTAGACAACTGAAAGTACTGAACAAAATGTAATTTCAAAGAGAATTAATCATGCTATGAATTTGGCATTTCAAATCAAGGTTAAAAGGTTAGACTATTCATTAAGTTAATATGAAAGCAACAGGTTAAGTATGTAAGACAAATAATAAGTTAGATGGTCGTGTGTTATCTGAGAGGAATTGCAGATGCTGCTTTATTTTTTTAAATATTTATTTATGCATACATGAAGCTGGGGTACAGAGGTGCAGGGGGGTGAGAGGATTCACCAGAGACAGAGTGGGAAGCAGAACAGGCAGACTGATGAAATACACTGCTGAGGGGAGCCGTGGTCGAGACAGGAGAGGTCTGCTGCGCCATGTGGGTAGCTCCCTGGCCAGCCGCAGATTGAACTCATGCTGCAGAGGCTGCAGATAGCTTCACAGTGCTGTGCTTAACCCCTTGTGCCACCATGGAGACCCTGCTTTACTTTTTAATCTATATCTTTAACATAAATTATGAAGCTACCAATGACAAATGAAACAATTTTGACATGAGTGAGGAATCTCCTGAGGAGGGATTTTGAAAGTAAATCATAAAGGCCGTGAAGAAACATGAGTTTATAAGTTTTAGCAATATCTGGTTATCTAAAGCCATATCAAATCTACTAGGAAAAATAGCATAATGCAATAGACAGAAGGATTTAATTCGTAATTAGGTTCTTATAATCAATAAGAAATGACTCCTTAAAGCAAAAGATGTGAATGGCCTGAGGAGGTAATACACAAAATACAAAATGCAAAGATAAAAGCACTTAAAAATTCCTACTTGTCCTGGCGATCAATTGACTTGCAAATATAACTAAGCATAAAGTTGCTACTGAAACATAACAAAGACAAGAAGGAACTATTGCAGTCCAATCTCCCTCCTGAAAACAAATATATAAACTCTAAACCAAAAATGGTAACATGTTAAGGATTTATGCCCTGGCCCCCAAATTCATATGTTCAAATCCTGACCCCCCAGCATCTCAGATGGTGACCTTCTGAAGATAGGGTCTTTACTGAGGTAAGTAAATTACGGTGAAGGAATTAGGGTAGGCTGATTTAGAATCTTTGATACCCTTACTGGAAAGGGAAATTTGGAGGCAGACAAGTATGTAGGGAGAACATTGTGACATAAAGACATCTGTCTCCAACCAAGGGAAGATCCTTCCCCCAAGGCCCTTAGAAGAAGCAGCCTTCCAACACATTGATTTTAGATTCCTAGGCTCCAGAACTGGGAGACAACAAATTTCCATTAAACCAGCCATTTCTGCCACTTTGTTATGCCAGTCCTCGATAAAGAGGATTTATGCTTGGGATAAAGAAGATCTACAGTCAATGTAATTTGGTATGTTAACAAAAAGAAGGGAGAGAGACCAGATGATTATTTTAATAGACACCTAAAAACACAAGTTTAAAAACCAGTCATGATTATAACAGTTCAGTAAATCAAAGTAGCAGGGAATTTTATAATTTGATAAAGAATATCTACAAAAAAAATCTTCACAGTAGATGGCAAAATACTGAAAGCTTTCCCCTAGAGGTTGGGGATGAGAAGAATGCCTGCTTGCAGCATTTCTAGTCAACATAATAAAGGAAGTTGTAGCCAATGTAATGAGTAAAAAGGAAAAAGGCATGTGGACTAGAATAGAAGAAATAAAAAAGAAATATGGACTGCAGTTGAAGAGAGAAAACCAAAATAAAAAGGAGAAAGACACAAAGGCATGTGCAGGCAAAATAGTGGAATTATCAATTAAGTGGCAGAATATATGTTTATGGACTGGAAAATGCAATATCCAGCAATGCCACTTCTTACTTTATAGACTCATTGTAATCATAGTCAAAATCCTTGCAGATTAATGCATTTATTTTTGAGGAATCTAACTTACTCTAACATTTATATGAACATCAAAGGACCAAAAATAGCCAAGGCAATTTTGAAGGGAAATGTGGTTGGCGGCTATTCACCCCAGATGTTGAGTCCAGTTATAAAGCTTTGGTGATTAACAGTTTAGTTTCGATGCACAGTAGAAACTCTGATCAATAAGGAAATAGCCCAGAAAACACACGTGATTATGTGATTTATGGCATTATGGTGCACTGGAAAATGGTGCATTTACTAAATGGTGTTGGTGTATTTGTTTTACATATTGAAAAAGGCATATTTCTCCCCTACCACAGATTATATAAAATCAATTCTAGATGGATCTCAGCACTAATTATGAAATTAAAACCACTTGTGATTTTAGAGGGAAAATATTTTCATGATGCTGGCGTAGGCATAGATTTTCTGAATATGATATGAAAAACACGATCCATTCACAAGAGCACACTAGAGTGAGAGTTAGAACTAACATCACTAGAGTTAGGAACTTCTGTTCATCAAAGAACACTATTTTTACTTTTAATGAGATATGGTGCTACCAATGTTATTTTACATTTTCTGTCTTTGATAAATTGTAAATTCTGTAAAGTTAATTTCTTGCAGAGAGGAAAATCAATAGAATGGACAAGTATGTTGATGGAAAAGCAGTGTATGTAACTTAGAATTTCCCACTTCATTGTGTTGCATTTCAGGTTGTATCGACTTTTTGGTTGACCTGTTGAGTCACCAAAGTGGTAGCCTTTCTTTTCTGCATCATCAGATGATATATATTTGGTGAATATAAAATGATTGGAAAGAAACTGAAGCATTAAAATGTAAAATGGCACTTCTAAGATTGTAGAAAAATTATGTGGTCTGCCATTTCCTTGCCTACAAATTTCCCGATTTTCTGTCTCTCTTATAAATCACTGGGGTTTTATCTCCTGCCTTGTATTTATGCCTCCCTAGGGACACTTTCAGGATTTTAAATATTTAAAGTCATATTTGTGCCTTGGGACATGGAAAAATTTCTCATGTTTAAAAGTCCTCCTTCTATATACAGATTCCTCAGACATTGCTACAACTTGGAACCAGAAAGCTAAGAGTAAATTCATATAGTTGTTTATAAGTTGCATTACATCATATGGCATTTGGATGAAATTTTGTGTTAAATTTGGACTTGATGTTTATTAACGTGGAGACCAAGTCAACATGTGTTTCGGGGTCTTTATTGACATCACTGTAGCCTATCATTAGGGTGACACATTCAGAGAAGTAGCATGCCCCAGAAATTCTACCTTTACAATTTCTCTACTTTTCTACAATCTTTACAATTTCTCTACAGTCACAATTTCTGGTGACAATATCAGCTTCCCTCTATATGATGCCACTCGACTGGTGTTTTCACCTTCCTTTTACTAATGCATTATTTATTTTTAGATGTATTTCAGTGTCATGTCACTCAGAACAGTTCTCAGAACTGAACATCGCTTTGCTCTTGAGATTGCTTCATTTGCTTCTTCCCTTCTCTCTCTCTCTCTCAGTCCCCTCTCCCATCTTCAGTTTCTTCATTTGACAAAAGATATATTAAATGTCTACTGTGGGCACTGGACTCAAAGAGAAAAAGTTAAGCACCAGTTTGGTCTGAACAGCATTGAAAATCTGCCTGCATCTTCAACAGTTTTACAAAGCAAGAATTTCGTGAGATCACTGGATGTGTTCAGTGAAGTTTTTACCTTGAGATTTTGAAAATTTGGAGAACTGTGTTTGAAAATTTTCAAAAGTGTTCCAAAACATTTGTGTGCAGTTTGTATGCTTATTATAAATGAACCCTACCTGAAGATGAGTTTCATAGAGGATGAGTGAACTTTGTTTAGTTGGTTTTCTTGATTATACTCATTATATTAAAATGAACAAAGACTTGAGAATGTTTTCATTCAGATTTTCAGTCAGAATCCTCTTTGCTCCACTCCTAATTAGTTGGGTTCTTGCATTTTTGTCTTATAATGATGATCTGTGTTTTGGCAAAGGATAAGTGGGAAAAGATGAAACATTCTACTGAAAGGAATTATTTTTTTGTTCGGTCTGATACCAATTTTTATTAATGATTACAAGTATGTGAAGAAATTTGATGGTCTTATTTCTGTGCTTATATTAAGATTTAACTTGTCCAAATAAATTTTTATCGTAACATCTTTGTTTTAGTGAGAAAATTTAGTGATGTTGTCAAAGAGTGGATTAATTTGTTTTATAAAGTCAAATACTATTGTTTTTGCAAATTTTAGTTTGCTGGCAGTCATGTTAATTTTTCCCTTAGTAGTTTGCAGTGACAGCTGAATGCTTTACTAGGTTTCTTTGGGGCTTTTAATTTCTGGAATAGCTGTGAGCCATCAAACTGGAAAGAGAACTACCATTTGGCAAGATGGTCACTGTATGAGGTTAGGGAGTTTGAAAGTTCCAGTCTCACATTGCTACAGGCATTATTGCAATCGTAACAGATTTATGCCCTTTTGACCTGCTGTTCATCTTCTAAAAACATACTGCTCATGTCTCACTAACTTCATTTGACCCAGGAAGGCCATTTTGTTGTCTGACATTAGTCCCAAGGTGTGGGTGGTCTTTGTTGGACCATGAGCAGTCAGTTTCCTTGTTGACTGTCCTCTCCCTCTACTGTGCAGAGACTGGAGGTCTTCTCCTGCCATGATTAATTTAGACTTGAATTCAGTCACTGCACTGAAGTCCACAGAGCCACTCACAGATGAGTAGAAGTAGAATTTCCTTCTACTTTTTAAAATCTGCACACTCTCTGGTCTTCCTCACGTATCCTATGGATGACATTGACAAGATAGCATCTGTTTTATTTCTTTTATATTGATCACTTCAGATGTCAAATTTTGTTTTACACTGCATCATCTTAACCCACTCATCTGTCCTTGGGCACTTGGGATGTTTCCATGTCTCATTATACTATTGTACATAATGCTGCAGTGAACATAGGAGTGCATCTGTCCCTTCAAGTCGTGTTTTTATATTCTTTGACAGATAACTAGGAGAGGGATTTCTGCATTGTATGGTTGAGCTATTGTTATTATTTTGGAAATCTCCATATTATTTTACATGGAGGCTGGACCAGTCTATAATTCCCTCAGTGTCGGAGGGTTCCACTTTCTCTACACCCTGGCCAACATTTGTTTCTGGACATTTTGATGTGTACCTTCTCCAATGTGTGAGGCAGCATATCATTGTGTTTTTGATTTGCATTTTCCTGCTGATGGGTGATGATGAGCTTGTTTTCATCTGCCTGTTGGCATGTCTATGGCTTCTTTAAGAAATGGCTAATGTTTAGTTCTTCTGCCCATTTTGTGATTGGGCTGCTTGTTTTCTTGGCGTTGAAGTGAATGAGTTTTTCTGTAGATCTTAGCACCTTGTTGGATAATGATGTAAAAATAATTTCTTCCACTCAGTGGGGTGTCTTTTTATCTTAATGATAGTTTCCTTTGCTGCACAGAAGCTCGGTAGTTTGATGTAGCCCCATTTGCTTATTTTTGCTTTTGTTTTCCTGGTGGTGGTTATCGAATTTCTAAAGACATCACTGAAGCCAATGTCCGTTTTTCTTTATGCTACATATCTTACAAGTAAACAGAAAATTTCATTTAATTTGTAATTGTTACATGCATCATTAGTAATACAGATTTTTTGAGGAGCATGTGCGAGAAAGAAGTGATGAGTGGAATTCTAAACACAATGCATTGCTTCTGACTATGGACAGAATGGAGACATGGGCACCAGTAAATACTTCCAGTTAATATAAGATAGTAAAATCATAGAAGTAAAGACATACTTATTGTAAATCATGATTATTTTACTTCTGTAATAGTAATACTTAATATCAAATGAACCTATTACATGGTTAAGTCAGAAATTAACAGATGTGGAAGAATGCAGACAGTGAACTTAATCTAAATGTGGTGGTCATTGGCGTCCTAAGGATTATTGTAAATTGGGGCCTGAGCATATCTAGGACGTAAGAGTTTCAAATTTTTCCATAAAATTTCTTCCTTAGGTTTAAATTTTTTTCTGATGCATTAACATTCAACATGAAGAAAATTCAAGAAATGAGATGTTTTGGCAACTGAACTGTGAAAGTGGAGATAGAGATGAATAGAGCTTTGATATCTTAATCTATCCTCACTCATTATCTTCATATACTAGTGACTTTGACAAAACTTTCCCATTGGCTTAGATCTAACCGGGACAGGTAGAGTGCATTTGATTTTTCTATTACATCATTAAAGGAAATGAATTGACCATTGATTTCTTTTTCTAGTTTCTTCAGTGATAAGGTAAATAGTCAGAAACTATGGAGTATAAAAATCTCAAATGTAATTTTTCAGACTGCCAATATGATGGGTCTTTTATGTGTATTTGAGAGTCAAAACTGACATGGAGGTAAAACAAATGCAGCTGAGTAGTATATGCAGCCATGTAGCGCCACTTATGGAGAATATAGAATTGTGTCAAAATATGTTCAGCCATTGTTCCATTTTATTAAAACCAATTTTAATACAGTTACTTTAAAAAGTGACCAAACATTAAGAAGAGTTGGATTTCAACCATGCACTAAGGCCACAAACCTTTTTTGGTTTCTGATGCTGTGATTACATTCCACTCCATGGTGATTTTCTAAAGTTTGTATCAAATGCCCAAGATCTGTTTTACTCCCTTTCTGTGACGTTTGTTACCTTTTGAGTTGGGAAGGACTTCCTATTTTAAGAAAGCATGTTGCTGACTTGGGAAAGGACTTTTCTGGTTTCTGCTGGTGCTGTGTTTGAACATCTCTCATGATTTAATTCACATTGTGTCATATGTTTTAGCTATTTGTAACTTTCTCACCCTCATTACTAAATCGTAAATTCATCCAAGGAAGATACTGTTCTTTAAATCATTTTTTATCACCTGCCAAAATGGCACATTGGTTTGCAGAAATGATGCTCAGGTAGGATTTTCTTGACTTGCATTCCTCTAGACACGTTAAGTTGGCTCACAGTATTATGGCTGTTTCCTTGTTGGCTCATCATGTTTGCTAGAGTTCTAATCACCAAAGCATTTGCTGTGGTTGGTGCCCAAACCTCAGACATTATTTGTGAAAGAGACCATTTCACAATTTGATTTGTGTTTAGTGAACTTGCCCTTTCCTTTCTGTGTTCTTTTATGATGTTGAGGAAAATATGCAAATGGTGACAACACTGGATTTTACATGTATTTGTAATGTATTCCTCCCCTTCTAAGTTATTGGACTGGTCTAAAAATTGGTGTAAGCCAGATTAACAGAAAAAATTATTTTGTACACTTGGCAATTCCATAGGTATGGTCCCTAGTAAGTGACCTTTCATTTATTCCTTTTAGACAAAGGTACAATTTGTGAAGAAATCCCAAGGCAAAGGGACTTCGTCTCGGATAATAATTACTAGAGGAACCACATAAGGCTTGTCCACACACCCTACACACCCCTTTGACCTTTCACATGGAAGATTCATTTCCTGCTTTTGGGGAGTGGGTGATCAGAATGTCCTTCTTGCACCAGCTGTTTCTCAAGTAACTTTTATTTAAAATAATAGTCACATTTTAGGGTGACCTGTCCCGAGCCCTATTAGTAGGTCAGGAGGTGTTAGATCTAAAAATTATCCAATTTCAAAGTTAAATAGAGCCAACTGATTTCATTTATTCAATGTATAATACTTAGATGTGATATAGCCTAACTTGGGAGGGGATTGTTTTTCAGCATGCTTTGAGAAGGCCTGATTTCGCTAATGTTTATTTTTTTATTTTATCTTTTATTTTTAAAAAATATTTGTGCATATAAGAGCTGGGATATAGGTCAGAGCTGCAGGGGGTGAGAGGACCCACCAGAGACAGAGTGGGGAACAGAACAGGCAGACTGACTGAAATACACTACTGAGGGGAGCAGCAGGCAAGACAGGAGAGGTGTGCTGCACCATGTGGGTGTCTCCCTGGCTGGCTGGGGATCGAACTCGTGCTGCAGAGGCTGTGGATTGCTTCATAGTGCGGTGCTTAACCCCTTGCGCCACCAGGGAGGCCCTTTGCTAATGTTTAAACCAAGACTAAGGGCCTCCCCGGTGGCGCAGCGGTTGAGCGCTGGGTTGCGAAGCTGCCTGCAGCCTCTGCAGCCGGTTCGATCCCCGGCTGCTCCCCGGCCACCGGAGGAGGGTCCCGCATGGCGTGCAGACCTCTCCTGCCGCCCGCTGCTCCCCTCAGCAGTGTACTTCGGTCCTTCTGCCTGCTCTGCTCCCCGCTCTGGATCTGGTGAGTTCTCTCACCCTCCCGCGCTTCTGACTGTGCCCAGTGCATGTATAAACCAAACAAACAAATAATAAATAAATAGATAAATGAGACATGCCTCTAGAAAAAAAAAAATAAAAAAAAAAAAAAATAAACCAAGACTAGGAGGATGGTCAGTGGCAGCCACATGGAAGAATGGGCAGGAATATCACCTTATTGGAGTGAAAAGCATGTTCAAAGTCTATAGGAAAGAATCAGTTACTATATTGAAAGCAGATCACATGTTCCTAAGTTCTTTCAGTGTCTGCCAGAGAAGTTACAAATGTGCTAAAGAATACATTAAAACAAATAAGTAAAAAAAGCATGAAGTCAAATAGTGTGTCTTCATAGATTCAATCCTGTTACAAATGAACATCATTTCTGACACTCTAAAGTCCACTTTAATGAAATTCAAACAACCTTCCCCCACCTCACTAGGCATCTCCAGACCCCCTCTCTCCACCCACCACACACTGTAATTACACTGATTACCATATTCTATTATAATGATTTATAAGTTTGTCCCCTTACCACCCATTATTCCCTTTGAATGCAGGTCTGCCTTTTCATCATCTTCTCAGTTCTTATGTCATACTTGAAATATAGTAACTGTCCTATAATTGTTTTTAATTAGTCCAACCTGACTAAATACCTTCCAGTCTTCTCAGCATCTCCTCTCTGTTTTGCTAATGAGGAGGCTCAGAGGAGATAAATTATTAGTAAGTGGTATTGTGAACATTTGATATCAGGATTATCTGATGGTGATGCCTCCTCCTTGGAGGGGACTGTGCCTCTATTGGTTGATTATGAAGATATTTTCGGGCTTAGCTTTAGATTTTCCTGACCAAATATGTAAGGTAAATCCAGATGGAGGCATAAGGAATCAATAGGCTAGCTCCTCCTCACATCCTAGTCCTTTCTATATATAGACTTATTAAGCCTGGTAGAGTCTAGAAATATGTTATCCTTCTGAATCCTGGGAGGACTCAAGATAGAAAAAAACTATTCAGCTAGTCATCACCCCTGCCCTTGCTCTCGTTTATGCATAAGCAGAGCCCTGGTGAGGTAGATGCAGACAGAGATTTTCAATAATTGTTAGCAAATGTTATGGTGATATGTATACCAAGCAATTCACAGCGTAGTGCTTTCTTAGTTTCTCTAAAATATTGGGTATCTTCTTAGTAACAACATAATCATGTAGCGAAGTACAATTTGAAGAGTTTTTTAATATCAGTAATCATATGTATATCTCAACTGAAGCAACTGAGGCCTATTACTGCTCTTCAACTGCTGTCATTAAACCATGTCCGCAGTCTTATCAAATATCAAACCACTATTTAGTTTGCTTACTGGGAGGTGAGAACTGATGATGGCAAACATCAGCTGTTCCTTCAAATGAAAAAACCTAACGCTCAAAGTCCTCTCTTCTCTCAGTACTAAGAGCCTAATGATGAAACTAATATCACAAACAGAAGTATTGAAAACCCTTATATTACCATGATAAAAAACTATCCGAAATCTGTCTGGTAAAGAATCTACACAAGAGGTGTTATGATTCAGCGATTCCCTGTCTTTCAACTCCCAGAGGGAACTGTGTGTTTCTCTGTGTAAATAAGTATATAAATATGTGTGCATGTGTATTATATACAACTCTCTTGTTGCTATGCTGTCTTGTATCTGCCCTTGATCCAGTTACCACAGGCAGATACAAGGGTAGCATAGCAACAAGAGCTGTATATAACACACACACATATCACTGCTTCTGATATTAAAGTCTGGTTGTGTCAATGTGTAAGATGGCAATAAAACATGCATGAGCACACATACCCATGTGCATGCACGCGTACACACACACACACACACACACGAAGGGTGCAAAGATGTGAAGGGCAACAGACTCAATTCATTTTAAAGAAACACTTGAGTATTAGGGATTTCCATGTATCTTAAATTCTTTCTCTAATCCCCACCTGTTAACTGTTATATTCCTTACTTTCTGAAACACAGCATCTATAAATTTAATAGGCAGGATCTATTTTGGAAATGGAACCTCGAGATGACATTTACCAAATCCAAAACTAGTATTTTTGAGATCAAAGGTCATATGCATGATCAAATTGGAACAAATATAGACACTGATAAACCCGCTTTATTTATGGTTCAAGAAATAATTCACTGTGGTCTTATAGTCTCTATGGGGAAAAGACTCCATAAGACAGCTGGCTATTCCTAGCAAGTCCATAAGCAATATCAATTGAGAGATACTTAAACTCCTATTGAATTAGTTTGAACATAATTCCTACATTAGTATTTCTCCAGGCTTAATGATTTGAAGCGTCATGTTATTAATTCAACAAATATTTGTTTAAAAATGACAGTGTTTAATTATCTGGAAACTGTGACCCCTTAATGTTCTCTAAATCACTATTATTATAAGCTAAAATAGTAGCTCTCAGCATTAGAATCTCTTAGGTAGCTTTTTTTTAAAAAAAATCACAATTCCCAGGCTGCATGCCAAGTGAACGTAATAAGAATTCCAGGGGATAGAACCTTGGTGTCAGTACTTTCTTGAGATGCTCAGGTAATTCTTCCATTGTGCTTGGGAGAGTTGAAACACACATCTCTTTCCTTTGTTGTTCCTGCATGTTGTAAGTAATCTGACACCTCACTTTGCAATTTGACATTTATTGTGCATTGGTGTCTTAGTTTAAGCTTTAATTTTAACGTGTTATATAAGGGATCTAAATTAGGTTTCACTTTTCTTCTATAATATCTCTGAGCTAAGGAGAATTATAAAAAACCACACAGAAGAAAAACTTATTCCCAGAGTTTACAGGCTGAATCTAAACTATGTGCTTGATGGAGCTTAACTGTTCATGGCTAGAACTCTAACTTCTCCAGATTTTGAAAAAAAAAATGATGAATGAAAGATGTGTTACAGCCAGAATTGGAATTAGAATCCAGAGTTTGTTTAGTGTGATATTATATTATGGGAAAATAAACTAATGAATTTATTTCATACATTTGTCAATGTTTGGTAGAGGGATGCATCAGAAAAGAGACTATAAAAGAAAATAAGTGGAAATATAGCTAGACTTAATGGAATTGAAATGGGAAGCTTAAAAACCTCAGAAAGAAATGTTTACACTCAAAGTGCACTGTTTTCTTCATCAATTTATGGCTGCATGTTCCTAGCCTGCACTTAATGTAAGGAATGGGTGTAAATTCATGTCATAGCTGTTAAGTTTTCAGGACTTGCTAGAAAATAGAATGATCTAGAGGCACCTGCTACCCTGTTGGAGCATTGCTGTGTTTCTTATTCCAGTCTTCATCAATGAATTTTGCTTTGTTACTGTCACATCTAAAAGCTTACACCTTGGAATAGCTAAGTTTCAGGGTAAATCCTACAAATAGTTTGTTTATATAAAGGATCTATATCTTCATAATCACTGTCTGAGGAGAATAATTTAGTTTCATATGTCTTTGAATAATTTGTATTCAAGATGACTCATAAGAAATAAGATTGAATTTCTTATTGTGTTCTGTTGGCCTGATTAAGTGTCTGCGTGAGGAAAAATAAAATGTGTGCCTTGGCTTCTGGGCAGGAACCTTCCATTATTTTTCTTCTTCACTCTTAAGTATGTGAATGAAGCCTGTGTCATCTTTGGAACTGCCTGAGAACATTGAAGTAATGTTTTTCTCTAAACCATGTCATTTCCCTATCATTATCATAACTAATCAGATTAGTATTTAAAATGTTTTTTTGAACAACATAGTAATTTTAATAATAGGAGTATGTGTGCTTTGAGAAAGGGATTCTACAATCCTGAAATCTGTAACGGATCTCTCTTCTCTCACCACATGCACATACATATGCACACATGCATACACACACACACAATGACATGTTATATACAATTTGGGTGAAGTTGACATCAATATTTCAATTATTTTTATTTATTTATTTAAAGATTTATTTATTTTACACAAGAACCAGGTACAAGCCAGATGCGCGTGAGGGTGAGAGGATTCACCAGAGACAGCAGGGAACAGAACAAGCAGACTGATTGAAATAAACTGCTGAGGGGAACAGCGGGCGAAACAGGAGAGATCTGCCCCACCAGGTGGGACCCTCGCTGGCTGGCTGGGATCGAACCAGCGCTGCAGAGGCTGCGGACAGCTTCACAGCGCGGCACTCAACCACTTTGCCACCAGAGGAGGCCCTCAATTATTTTTAATAATTTCAGCTTTACATGTTACTTTTCCTCACTTGACAAAGGAGACATGTATGGGTGAAAAATATAAGGTGAATTAGATTTAAAATGCATTTGTTAATGTAAAAGCAAGGAACTATGAAAACTGGCAACCAGGCCTCACTGATCGAGACTCTGCCCATGTCACGAGCTTATGGGTGCCCCATTTTACCTTGGTTTCCTGGGTTTTCCTTGACAGTCTGATTACTTCCAGTGTTTCACAGCCTGTCCCGCCTCAGGCTTTTGCACATGCTCCCCTTTACTCCCTTTACTCATAGTTTAATTTCTTCTTCATTTCTTTCTTTTTATTTATACATTTATATTTTACATCATTTTTCATTTTTAAGAAACAATTTGGCACCTTCATCTCATGGTGTAAAGTCACCTCTGTGGACAAGTGTCTTGTGATCCTCAGAGTGGATTCATTTCCACTATGTTATCTTCGCGCTGCACTTCACTGAAACGCCCCGCATGAGCAGAAGTGGTCATGCAGGAATTTGTTTTCTAGCTTCTCCCAGCTAGACAGAAGGGTCTGTGAGGAGAGGAACTGTATCAAACTGGGCATTTGTAAGTGACAATGTTGTCTCACTGATTTCCATTTCCCCCCAGATGTGGGGTCTGTGATGACACATTCCGGGTCGTTCTTACTACTCTCTCCTTGGGCACTGGGTGCAGCATCTGGCTCATCGTATTTGTTTCACCACCAACAAATGGTGGTTCCATGAACTTACGAATATATGAACGAAACATTAGCTTTTATACAGTGAACAGTTATTGCTCCACTTTTACCTGTTCTGTTAAATGTTAACTTTTATATATTAGTCACATATTTTTAATTTCTAGTTTTTTAACCTTTGCATATTAAAGAAAGACACTGAGAACTGATATCAACCTTCAGTTTTGAACTCTGTTTTGTGAAATTGAGACTGCTTAACATAATTTAATAAGCAGGAAAGCTTCATTAAGTATCAATCATGATTATAACATGATAGCTAGATAGAAAGATGGTTGTAAATGTTTAATAACTAGTAGAATTAGAAGGTCAGAATTTAAGAGTTAGAATAACTTTAGGTTTAATTTAGAGCAACCAAGACATAAGTAAACACTTACAAATAAGTTAGCAAGGTCACAAATATAATTAATGGCAGAAGAAAAAATTAATTCCAATTTTGTGACTTCTTTTTATATTGAACAATATTCCACTTTCCCCCCTGTATTATAAGTATTAGAATTGTGATGAATATAAGGCCAACTCAAATTTATTTCCCTTAAAGTGCAATCGGGAGCTTGGTGTGGACATTTTCAGTAAGCAAGCACACTTCCTCAAACATGCCCAAAGACCCTCACGTTGCTTTTACCAGAACATGGCATCTGTATCTGCCAGACATTGTTTTCTTGGCTCTCAAAATAGATAACTTGCCTGTCTCGTACTGCTAGCTTCCTGTGTACATCTCTATAAGGATGTGGCTGGTGACCCTGAAAATGGCTGGCTTCCTAGTTAGATCTGTCTTCTGTGACAGATGCGGAACTTTTGTCTTTTCTTTCCCGGCCCACAGGGTCTTGTTGAACCCTGTTAGTTTTTTAGCTCCCACTGAACTGGGACCATGGCCCAGGGTCAGTGTTGCCAGGGGTCCATTTGGAGCCAACCACTCTTCTGCTCAACATTTCAGAATCGGAATCTACGCCAGCACATGATAGCAGGTTTTCAAAAAGAATCAAAAGCCACATATGTGAAGTTGGAAATAACTCAGGTTTATATTTTCATACCTATTGAATTTTGCCTATTAGATAGAGGCAAGCTAACCATTAGCAGTTATTAATGACCATGCTTGGTGCGTACCAAAATCATAACATTTGCGGCAGTTTGGGGAAAGATCGAAGTAATTGGAATTAGTACAAGGTGTTTTAGAATCCTTGAACATGGATTATAATATAATACATTCTAACACACTTGGCTGGTATTTTTTGCCCCACCACAATTGAGATATTCCGTAGACAGAAAGCACATCAACTGGACCGTGAAAGAGGCCAAAGAAGAAAGGCTTTAGGGAGGTTAGGTTGGGTACTGGTCATAGACTCTAAAGAAGCACAAAATTATATCATTAGAGGAATCTGAGTTACTGGGAGAAGGCCACAAGTGGAAGGAAAACGCAAACAGTGTTCTGATAGAACTATTGATTCTCTGCCTTCAGACTGTGCATTTGTTTAAGACTGAACGTGCAAGCTCCACCACAGAACATCAAATCACCTTGGCGTGGCTGCCTTGGCAGTGGCACGACAGCTAATAGAGATAGTCTTGCATTTGCTCCTGAAGTCTTCTATCTTCCTTTAGTGTCATTGAGCAAGGGCTGCTGAGGTGTCAGAAAAAATATTCATTGCTCTTCCATATGTCACTGCCCTCCCACCAGTGACATGTTGTGCTCATCAGTCAAACGGCAACTACCCACCATGTTTGATTTACTGCAGTTGAAGGAAATCTGTTTGTGGTTTCCTATAACATAAACCACTTTGCTAGAGATTAATGCTCTGATTTGCATGCAGCTTATGGGAGTTCTATCATTAGTTTTCATGATATATCTACACTAAATGTTAGAAATGCAACTCTGTTTTTTCTCTGTGGGGTCCTGCTCTTTTTACTTTCCACTCCCTAACCTTTTCATTAACTTTCCCCTTCTTGTTCATGGGCACAATATTTGCTTTATGCCTTCTCTGGGTCCTGGCAGGAGATTAAGTGATTAAGTTTCAGCAATATGGAAACCATGAATAAAGCTCCCCCTCAGAACACCTGGAAATTGACTTGAATGGCAACAAACTTCTAGTCTTGCAGTGAACTTTTAACAAACATATGATGGTGAACTTGTAAAAAAAATAAAATTGAGGGGCTCCCTGGTGGCGCAGCAGGTTGAGCGCCATGATGTGAAGCTGTCCGCAGCCTCTGCAGCACCGATTCGATTCCTGGCCGGCCAGGGAGAAACCCACATGGCGCGGCAGACCTCTCCTGTCTCGCTAGCTGCTCCCCTCAGCAGTGTCTTTGGTCCGTCTGCCTGTTTTGCTCCCTGCTCTGTCTCTGGTGAATTCTCTCACCCTCCCGTGCCTCTGACCGGTACCCCAGTTCTTGTATAAATAAATCAATCTTAAAACTAAAATAAAATTGACTTGTCTCACATCTGTGTGCAGTTTATATTCTGTGAGAGATGTAGGGTAGGAAGATTTTCAGAGCTTGCAGAGTTGCTCAATTGTAAGAAAGTTTTCTAACAGACAATAATTCTATTGTATAGACTTTGAAAATATATATTAAGTGACATTTTTGTGCTCTGAGTAAAATCGTTCTGTGGGTTCATAATTGAGTCTCCTGACTTGCCATGCCTGATTGCTACATTGGCATCTATAATGATGGCAGGATTAATTACCAAGAACAGCTCAGGTATAGGCTTAGAAGTGGGAAACAATAGTTATTTCTTCTATAGCCCAACATCTTCAGGAAAACTCCCGAAGCATATCAAATTCTGTTGTACCCGCAAGTTCTATGTCATTGTAAGGAAAATAAGAATTGTAAAAAAACTGATTTTTTTTTTTCCTGCATCTTTCAAAAATTAGTCAATAGATGATAAAGCTATCCTAGAGTTTCATGTTAGGCAAGCACGTGATACAGATCTTGAACTTGTATCAGTAACATATTCTAAATATACAGACAATAAGAGGGGGGTTATCAGTGATGGGAATATTTAGAATGGGCTACGAATATTTTGCTGGCTGACCTGACTCACCATATATTGAAGTTGTGATTAAGACCGGAACTTAATCATCATATGCCCCATGAGCCACCTGATGGAGATGACTTTTAAGGCTCCTTAGTGTCACTCGTACTGGCCAGATACAATCCCTTGTCTGAATATTTTGCTTTATATGTGCTCTACCTGTGGAGGCTCTGTTTAAGAACCCCTACTTGAAGTCTCTAGTGACCAGTTAGGTCCTCGTGTATTCTGTGATTCTAGAATTTTCTGTCATCCTCATTAGATCCTTTTATCCTCAAGTCATCAGAGGTTGGCTCACAACCATGATAGCTATAGTTGCATTTGGACAGCAAGCAGTGTAAGAGTATCTGGAGTAGGCTATATAGGGTTTTGAATTACAGCCCCACCTTTATTACCTTTGAATATTCAATATTTTAATCCTGCTTCTTAATATGCAGTTAATAAAATGTGTGAAACAGCATAGTATTAATTAGAATTGCTAATTAATATGAGCTATTATTGCCATGGGCACTATTTAACCCTAGGGAAATTACCTGATGGCAGAATATAACTGCCCTTAAAGCCTCCTCCCTACTGTAGACCAGAAGTGGAAAGTAAGAGAATTGAAGTCAAGGAATATTTATTTGGAGAATTAGTTTTCTAAATTTGTTTGGACAATTCACCTAGGCAAGAAAGAAACCTAGGAAACATCTATTCTGACAACTGAGGCATAGAATAGAACTCTGGGTACATAGGGATATGCTTTTGTGGGGTAGAAATGGAGTTAATGTTTTTTTTTTTAATTTAAACTTTTTATTTTTTAATATTTTATATAATTCTTACATATTTTTCCTCTTTGTACAATGTATGCATTTTCATTTTGGTTATATTCCCCATACAATTGCACCCCCCCCTTATTTTGACTCTAGTTCTTCCTCTCCCCACCCCTCCCTCTGTAGTGTGTCTCTGGTTTATAGTTGCTTGTTGATTTTGATTATTACTTTGTATTGATTAGTCTTTTTCCTGATCTCTTATTTAGGTTTTCTAAATTCCTGCTATGACTGAGACCATCCAGTATTTTTCTTTTTCTTTCTGGCTTATTTCGCTGAGCATGATCCCTTCCAGCGCCATCCATGTTGCTGCAAATTGCATGAGTTTATCTTTTTTGAATGCTGAGTAATATTCCATGGTGTATATGTACCACATCTTCTTGATCCGGTCATCTATTTTTGGGCATTTGGGTTGCTTCCATAGCTTAGCTATTGTAAACAGTGCTGCTATAAACATAGGGGTGCAGGTGCCCTTTTGAATTACTGTTTCTGTGTCCTTTGGGTAAATACCTAGGAGTGGAATTGCTGGATCATATGGAAGCTCCATCTTTAGCAGATTGAGGAATCTCCACACAGCTCTCCATAGTGGTTGGACCAGTTTGCACTCCCACCAGCAGGGCAGGAGAGTTCCTTTTTCTCCATAACCTTGCCAACAGAAATGGAGTTAATGTTAATCAACTGAGTCAGTCACTACCCTGCTGGGACACCTGCTCCCATTATTGTTAGATGTTTGGGGGAAGGTACACTGCCATGCAGGAATGTGTGTCTTGGGGAAGGGCACTCATCACTAGGGCTGTTTGTAATTATTTGTGTTATTGGGCTTCTTTGATATTCTATGAATAGTTTATTTAAGTAGCTGATGCCACTTTCTTTTAAATGGGAAGTATTCTCTTTCAAATATTTAAATTTATGACCTTGTGTATGCATAACAACAAAGAAAAAAGATGGTATTGATTAAAAAATTTCCCTCGATTTTTTTCCAGTGCATAAGTGAATAATTTTATATTAGCTAAGTTATACATTCTGCAGTATATACAATAGGTTTTTTAAGCTTTCTGTGTATATTACCTTTTCAAGCATGGTAATTATGTCATCACTGAATACATATTTCATTTATAGTGGCAGCACATAAGAGTTTCATGCAATCTAATTTATTCTGTTTATTTTATTTACCCTGATTGTTTTCTTCACAGTTGTGAACCAAATATTTGTATAATGGTGATCGTTTGTCACCCTCTTAGAGAGGTTTTACCAGGAAACGGAAAAAATGCCTCTGGAAAAATCGTAGAGAAGCATAATAAGCATTTTAATACAAACAGCAGGGATTCCTTTTGACTGTATGATCCATTTTATGAGAATTTTCTTTGAATATAGGTATAGAACTAATCTTCAGCCTAATACTTGCATGATTAAGATTGTAATCATAAAGTAAGCTTTATGTCTACTTCCTACCCTATACATACACAGATATAGTCATATGCCTAGTTGGGGATTATAGTGTATTTTGCCATCTTTAGGCTGTTTTTTAGAGATTATCCTTTTCTGTTCTTGAGAGAGTCAACTAGTTGGATTAAATAGGTATCTTAGAAATAGATCACCTCATTGGTTATGATGAAGATCTGTAGCCACCCCAATTGTAAAGATCAAATTGTAATTTGATCTCTTTGTCCATTTTACTAGCTTTCATCTTAAGAATTTGTCATGATTCCAGAGTTTTGTTTAATGTCTCTGTGAACCAGCTAATCTAACTCTCTCGAAACTCTGACTGCATTGGGATATGCTTGGTAGAACAGTGTGCTGATCGGGGATTGTGTAGAAGAGTGGGTGTGCTCTTAAAATCGCTGGCAGTTTTGGTAGAATGTACAGTGGTAGGTGTGCATGTCTTGTGATATGTGTGAGGTGTGTCCTACAAATATGCGTGCCTGCAGATGGGTGCCAGCGGTGCCATCTTTGGAGTGGAAAACATAAAAATTAGCTCATCATATATTTGCCTGAACCTAAACCTATGTTAATATGGTCCCTTATCTTGTGCTGCATTTATGAAGGAAGGGAAGGTCCTTAGCTCATGAGCCACCACCCTTTCACATTCACTTCTGAACTCACTGGCTCACTTGTGACCACTAGGGAGTTCTTAAATACAGTAAAAATGAATTTTCCACCTATGACTTGGGACTTAGTCTTGTATGATTTAAAATATAAAAATGTTCTAGTTAATCTTCCTTGGCTCTGGGTGGAATTGCTTTCAAAGCAATTCAGGTAAATGATTATCTCTGATTTGACTGTCTTCATGATTGGGTATGTTTTCTTTCCAAGGGTCTTACCAGAATTCTCTGGAGGAATTGAACTTTACACATCTCTCCCAGGTCATCTCCTCTTTACTCTTCTATTGCAGGACTTCCACATATGATTTTAGGCTCTTCTTTCATGGCTCATTTCCTTTACTTCAAACTTATTTTGACATCTGGACAGGTCTTAGAAAATTCTTTATTTTCATAAATGTGCTTTTTACCCATCATTGATAATAGACTCACTATTTATCAGGCCTGCTCCCTGTCTACTTACCTCCCTGTTCTACCCTCACCAAAATGAGTTACTACTTGAATCAACAGCAAAGATTGTGGTAAAAACTAAATTTGCTGCACATCTGGCTTGATGTCATTCATGTAACTTTTCTGTGTACTCCTTTGTGTACTAAGCTCACATGTGTTCTCCAGTGCAATCTCCTCATTGATCCGTCATCCAAAAAGAAAGGATCTTCTTAGATTCATCGTATTTCCCCAGTAAATAATATACAAAATAACTCTCTCCCTCTCCTTCCCCCTGTACCTTTCTCTCGCTTACAGTCAAAAGGCTGATTTTACTCAGGTAACACTGGGTTACCACACTGTGTATGATGAGTACAGGATCACAGTACAGGATCACCACCACACTCTGGACCAAGGCACCCACAGACCTCCTCCACAATCCACTGGGCCCCTTCCCACCTTGTTCTTCCTCTCCTACTGCCGTTCTGGTAGCCTCAATTCTGCAGTCAGATTTTGAGGGTGAAAAAAGCTTACTTAATATGAACTTGCGATGAATAACTCTTTGAGTTTGCTCTGTAGAATCTGACATTAAGTGCACTTTCATTGATGTTTATTGATAATACTTTTAAAAATCCAAATGTATAAAAATTTTTCTCATGAAGGATGATGCATTATCTTCCTAAATTGAAAGAATTGATTGCTCACTGGGAAGTCAGTGACATTTGCACTAGTTTCTTAACAGATTCTAATTAAATCTTTCAAGTACATTTATTTCTCTATGGATACAACAAATAAGAATGTTATTCAGTCAAGTTTCAGTTTTCTGGACCTACTAGACAATTAGTACTGGGTTAGGAAAAAGCAAGCTTAAAGCAACTATTCAGTTGTTACTCGTACTTTCCATAAAGATACCAAGTAGATTCAAAGACACTGTAGAGTTGGAAAAATAAGCTGAAGGGCTAAACAGGACAATATGACACAAGTGAAGTAAACCTTTCTCAAATACAAAGAAAGTTGAAGGACTGAAATATAAAAAGGTATCAAAGCTAAGAGGGAAGGGACAAACAGAAGCAGAAGAAATTTTCAATTAGATTATTAGAGGTGAATTGATATATTCACATGGGAAGCTTAAATGGAATCTGTTGGTTTTAGCAGTAAGAGAGTTTCTACGTGTATCACAGTTATAGTCAGCCTTTAAATTTTCATCAGTTATAATTTCCCTCTCACATGGGAAAATCTTACATTATTCATCAAGAAAATATCTTGCACATGGGAAATGTTTTTAAACAAAAACAACTAAGGGTATTTAAAATATATGAACTACTCGAGGGGTTAAGACATAACCTGTGAAGCCATCCACAGCCTCTGCAGCACAAGTTTGATTCCCGGCCAGGGAGCAACCCACATGGCGCAACAGACCTCTCCTATCTTACCCACTGTTCCCCTCAGCAGTGTATTTCAGTCAATCTGCCTGTTCTGTTCCGCACTCTGTGTCTGGTGAATCCTCTCACCCCCCCACACCTCTGGCCTGTACCCCAGCTCTTGTATGCATAAATAACTACATCTTTCAAAAATAAATATATGAACTACTAATGTACTTTGAGCATAGTGAAGACTGTGAGAAAAGGTGCGAGAGTGAGATGTTTAATCTGAGAGTACAGTGTGTACCCCACTTCTTTGATAATGACTGTGTGATTCGGGGTGTGGAGGAAAAGTCTTGAGCCTAGAGAGTGGGAGAAGAGCTTCCCTGCCTCTGGAGAGTTGCCTGGGGTGTTCTGTGGGCATGAGAAGCCTGACCTTTGGTGTATTGCTTGTGATACCAGGTGGTTCTCTTCTGCTACATCCTTGAAATGCTTGTTCCAAACTCAGAGAATGCAGATCTTATTTTGAGAGAAGCATAAGAGAGCTATCATGTTCACAGAGAGAAAAGGAAACAAAAGTTGGTCCCTGAACAGGAGGTGATTGTGGCAGCCACAGCAGAATCATTAACAGCCAATTTCTGAAGCTTTAGTTGCTGCATTCAAAGAGCTGTAACAGCCTCTGAGATGCAAACAAATCCCCCATGGGAGTCAAATTTAAAACACACACACACACACACACACACATGCGCGCATCACTAGATAAGATTGATTTTTTTTTTTTAAATCAAATACAGAAGGCTTCTACTTTTAGCTAAGAAGGAATAATAAGGATGTGATTTTCCTCATGCCTGAAAATAATGAAAGGAAAAAGTAAATAAAACTGGATATCAGACTACAAAAGAAATGGTAAGAGTTAAGAAACACATGAGGAGAACCACACGACTGAGCCAGCTTATGACCATCAGAAGGTCTCCAGGCCAGGGTGCCTCTGGAGAAGGTGGAAAAACCCAGTCAGAATCCAGTGGACTCAGTAATGTGAGGAGAAACTGAGATTGGGAGACCGCCTCGATGGCTCATGCCCCAGCATGGAGCTCCTCATGTCCTCAGCTGAGTGCCGTTCATGTGCGGAAACTATGCAAGACAGGTAAAAGAAAAGCTAGAAGAATAAGGGGCAGAAGTGTCTGGTATACTCACAAAGCTGGGAATATGGCCTGTTCCCACCAGTCAGACAGGCAATTTTTTTCCCCATATGATAGCATTTATTAGAAAGAAGCACACAAAATTGTATCCTATTTATATACATTTCGGTGAGTACACATATGTGTTCATAAAATAAAAATGGGGAAGAATATGCACTAAACTCATAGCATTAGTGACTTCTGGGGTGAGGAAGAAGTGAATGTAACGAGGGATAGTGAGCAAAAGGGATTTTCGACTTATCTTTAATGTCTTAATTCTTTTCAATATCCTTTTTACTTCGAAATAGGAAGTTAAAAAAATAGACCATAAAATCCCGTGACCCTTTCCTCCAGCTTCCCCCAGTGGTGACATCTTACAGAGCTGCAGTGCAGTATCAAAACCAGGAATTTGACATTGGTATGCTACTGTTTTTGTTTTTTTTTTTAAGATTTATTTATTTATTTATACAAGCACTGGGTACAGTCAGAAGCGCGGGAGGGTGAGAGAATTCACAAGAGCCGGAGCGGGGAACGGAACAAGCAGACTGACGAAATACACTGCTGAGGGGAGCAGCGGGCGGGGCTGGAGAGGTCTGCGCGCCATGTGGGACCCTTGCCCAGGAGCGGGGGATCGACCGGCACTTCAGAGACTGCGGGAAGCTTCACAACCCAGCGCTCAACCGCTGTGCCACCAGGGAGGCCCATGGTATGCTACTGTTAATTAGACCACAGGCTTTATTGAATATTAAGCATTTTAAAATCGGGGTGTTTGTGTGTGTGTGTGTGTGTTGCGGGGGGCAGTTCAGTGCAATTTAGACTGTGGATAGTTTTGTGTAATCATCACCACAGTCAAGAAACAGCTGTTTCATCATCCTAGAGGAACTCCTTTCCAATACCCTTTGTTGACTCATTCACTTCCACCGGGCCCTACCTTCATCCTCAGACAGAAAATCTTTGAGTTACTGGGCATTAGGCAGAGTACACGTAAGTCTTGCGTTAGTAGGAGGAAGGCTAAGCCCTAAACTGACCACTTCAGGTCATGTCACACAAGTTCTTAAAAGGAATATCCAAATTGATGCAATTATTTCCAAGAACTTAATGGCCTTTCAGAACAAAACTCAAAAATGTTTTTGAAATAGAATGGCCAGTACCCGAAAAGGTAAAATCACTACAGTCAGAATTTAGCAGGCATGCAAAGAAGCAAGAAAATAAGACTTATGATGGAGAAATAAAACAGACCCAGAACTGACACACAATTACCCCATTGAGATTGGTGGTAGATGCCCTCCTGGATGCTGTTCTGTACTTGTACCAACATGTGAATGTGCCAACAGTAACTGAATACAGTGGGTGTTAGTTATATGAGCGTTCGTCATCAGAGTCCCCTCTATGGTGATTTTATAGGAAAATAAAATATACTGCAATATTAAAATGTCTGTTTATGAATAGTTATGCTTAGAGTGCTTTTATTATGTTGAAATAAAATCACCCTTGGTCCTCCCCTGTGGCGCAGTGGTTGAGCGCTGGGCTGTGAAACTGCCCGCAGCCTCTGCAGCGCCGGTTCGATCCCTGGCCGCCGGGCGAGGGTCCCACATGGCGCGCAGACCTCTCCTGCTGCGCCTGCTGCTCCCCTCAGCAGTGTACTTCGTCAGTCTGCTTGTTCTGTTCCCCGCTCTGGTGAATTCTCTCACCCTCCCGCGCTTCTGACTGTACCCAGTGCTTGTATAAATAAATAAATCTTAAAAAAAAAATCACATTAAAAAAAAATCACCTCGTTCACTACCATAGTCCATAGTGCAACCTTCCCTCTTTGTCCTTACCCTCTGTTACCCACTTTCCCTCTGGATGTTTCGATTTTATAATCCGCTTTCAAGGCTTTGTTTTTTAGCTTGTCTTAATCTTAAAGCCTTAGTTCGGTTTCTTTTTTTTTAATATTTTATATAATTCTTGCATCATTTTTCATTTTTGCACAGTGTATGCATTTTCATTTTGGTTAAATTCCCAAATGCACCCCCCCTTGTTTTGACCCTAGTCCTTCCTCTCTCCCTCCACCCCGTAGTGTGTCTCTGGTTTATAGTTGCTTGTTGATTTGGTTTTTCTTTATATAATTAGTCTTTTTCCTGGTCCCTTAGTTAGGCTTTCTAAATTCCTGCTATGAGTGAAATCAAGTTCGGTTTCTTAATGAGTGTATTTAAAATAAATATACAGGGCCTCCCCTGATGGCACAGTGGTTGAGTGCTGGGCTGCTAAGCTGCCCGCAGCCTCTGCAGCACTGGTTCGATCCCCGGCCACCGGCGAGGGTCCCACATGGCGCGACAGACCTCTCCTGCCGCGCCCGCTGCTCCCCTCAGCAGTGTATTTCATCACTCTGACTATTCTGTTCTCCGCTCTGGCTCTGGTGAATTCTCTCACCCTCCCGCGCTTCTTACTGTACCCAGTGCTTGTAAAAATAAATAAATCTTTTTAAAAAAATAAATATACATCTCTCAAGTATTATTTACAATATGATTTTCTTTAAAAGTGCTGACTTTTTAAAAGTGATTTATAATCAAAGAGAGAAGATATCTCACCAGTTACATAGTTCTTTTGAAATTATTTAATCAAAATAATTTGGACTTGATTCTTGTTTTGTCTTAACAAATATGTCAGTATTTACAACTAAATTCTATATATTTATAAAATAAAACAAACATTTTAATAATTTTTAGTTACTGCAAAGTCCAAATTGAAGACTTTTTTTTTTTTCTCTTGCACAACTGATGGATTAATTTTGAACCCTGTTTTAAGTGTTAGTTGAGAAAGGATTAGTATTTAAGATTACTTGGGATATTACTTCACACTTGTTAAAATGGCTTTTTCAAAATGAGGAAAAATAACATGTTGGTGAGGATGTGGACAAGAGAACCTTTGCATTGTTGGAAAGTAAATTAGTGTCACCACTATGGTGAACAATATGGAGCTTCCTTAGAACAATAAAAATAGAAGCCACCCTATGATCTAGCAATCTACTTCTTGGTACTTATTCAAAGATAAATTGTTCTGTGTATTTGAAAGTTGCTTAGAGAGGAGATCTTAAAAGTTTTCATTTCAAGAGGAAACATTCTGTGATTCTGTATGGTGAGGGATGTTAATTGGACTTACAGTGGTGACCTTTGACAGCAAAGACAGATACTGAATCAATATTCTGTGCACCTGAAACTAATGTTATTATGTGAGTTATCCCTCACTTAAAAAATTACTTGAGAGAGAAATTCCAGCATGCTGTGAATTCACCCCCCTAAGGAGAAGGTATGAGGGAAGGTGTAGGCACTACTTATTTGAGGGAAGGTGTAGGTACTACTAATGGTACTGATTTTTGTTGTCACACCTGGAGTTACAGCTGGCCTTGGAAGACATGAGAAGTGGCTTAATTTTATTCTTTCCAAATACCCAGGTTTAGATGATTATGATACTCTTAAAAATCCTATCCTATTTTCTGCTTTTCTCTGTATTCATTTGTCCCGTGGATTATATTTATCTTATTTTGTGCATAGTTTTCTAATCCCTGGAGTTAGTAGTTTAATTATTTTCCACTCTCTTCAAAATTTTATTCAGGCATATAAATTTCCCTCTGAATCTCACTTGTTAAATTCGACAGCTTTAGATATATGGTGTTTCAGTTGTCTGTTCTAAATAATTTTTCGTTTTCATTTTTGATGCTAATGAATCATTTAGAACTATGTTATCACATATTTAGACATTTTTATTTTGGCCACCATTGATTATTGATTTTTTTGTGATATTTATTGCTCTGGACTATTGAGTTTTTTGTAGTTTGCTATTTAATCTTTTAAAAATCAATATCCAGATGCATTTGAGAAAAATATGTGCAATTTATTACAGTTTTGTAGCTATGTCTTTTGTCAAGTTTGGCGATGTTGTAATTCAATTTTTCAAGCTTTCTTGCATTTTATGGCCCTGACTTAATGATTTCTGATAGTTCTCTTCATGCCTCCCACAATTGCTGGTAATTTACAAAACTGCCCATGCCATTTTATGAGTTGATACTTTACACATTTTAACATGATTTTATTCAATAAATAAAGACATATGACCGTCTTACCTTCTAGGTAATGTTTAATTTACTAGTACAACATGATGCACCCAGTCCTGTTGATTCTTTCTTGTTTAATATATCTACATCATTATTATTTTTTTCACTTTTACTGTTTGCGTATATATTTTTCTATCCCTTTATATCCAACCTACCATATTGTCTTCCCTGTTTGTTTTAAATCCATTGTAAGTATTTAAATAGAGGTTATGAAACTTTCACATGCGCTGTGATTTTTATTTAATCTTTCCAACTTCTGCCATTTTTTTCTGCAAATAGCATGGTTTCTATATTTTCTCCTTCGTTTTTTTACTCTGTTGAATTTATTGAATATTTTCTTTTATCTGTTTTCAAGCTTCTAGCTGTCCATTCTATGCTAATTTCCTAATACTCTAATTTTTATTCTGCAAATTTGTCTTCCATTTTCAAATATTTAACTTCTTACAATTTTCTAACCTATAATTATCACTCTCCAGCCAACAAGACGGAAACTTGGCATGCTTTCATCATTGTCCACTGTATCATCTTGCCCTCTGAAATTCTTTTTTTTTAATAAATTATTTTATATAATTCTTACCTCATTTTTCATTTTTGCATAATGTATGCATTTTCATTTTGGTTATAGTCCCCATACAATTTCCACCCCCTTTTTTCTGAATCTAATCCCTCTTGTCCTCCCCCACCCCCCACTGTAGTGTGTCTCTGGTCTATAGTTGCTTGTTGATTTTGATATTTACTTTATTGCAATTAGTCTTTTTCCTGGTCTCTTATTTAGGTTTTCTAAATTCCTGCTATGAGTGAGACCATCCGGTATTTTTCTTTTTCTTTCTGGCTTATTTTACTGAGCATGATCCCTTCCAGCTCCATCCATGTTGCTGCAAATTGCATGAGTTTATCTTTTTTGATTGCTGAGTAATATTCCATTGTGTATATGTACCACATCTTCTTGGTCCGGTCATCTATTTTTGGGCATTTGGGTTGTTTCCATAGCTTAGCTATTGTAAATAGTGCTGCTATAAACATAGGGGTGCAGGTGCCATTTTGAATTAATGTTTCTGTGTCCTTTGGGTAAATACCTAGGAGTGGAGTTGCTGGATAATATGGAAGCTCTATCTTTAGTAGGTCAAGAAATCTCCACACAGCTTTCCATAGTGGTTGGACCATTTTGCACTCCCACCAGCAGTGCAGGAGAGTTCCTTTTTCTCCACATCCTCGCCATCATTTGCTGTTGCTAGTTTTTTTAATATGTGCCATTCTCACTGGTGTAACATGGTATCTCACCGTAGTTTTGATTTGCATTTCCCTGATGTCAAGTGATGCTGAACATTTTTTCATATGCCTATTGGCCATTTGCATTTCTTCTTTGGAGAAGTTTCTTTTTAGCTCTTCTGCCCATTTTTTGACTGGATTATTTTCTTTGTTTTTGTTGAGTCTTGTCAGCTCTTTGTAGATTTTTGTGATCAGTCCTTTATCATTAGTGGTGTGTGCAAAAATGTTCTCCCAGTCGGTGGGGTTTCTCTTTGTTTTGGTTATTGTCTCCTTTGCTGTGCAGAAGCTCTTTAATTTGATGTAGTCCCAGCTGTTTATCTTGGCCTTCACTATCACTGCTTTGGGTGATGTGTCTATAAAGATATCTTTGAGGTGCATGTTATGTAATGTTTCGCCTATATTTCCTTCATATATTTTATGGTTTCAGGTCTTATGTCTAGTTCTTTAATCCATTTTGAGTTGGTTTTTGTGCATGGTGTGTGGTAGTAGTCAAGCTTCATTCTTTTGCATGTAGCAACCCAGTTTTCCCAGCACCATTTAATGAACAAACTTTCTTTGCTCCTTTGTCAAAGATTAGTTGACCATAAATCTGTGGGTTTATTTCTGGATTTTCTATTCGGTTCCATTGGTCTCTTTGTTCTTGTTCCAGTACCATGCAGTTATGATTATTATGGCTTTTTGGAGTGTGATGCCTCCATTCCCTTCTCTTTTTTTTTTTTTTTTCAGGAGAGCTTTGGCTATTCGGGGCTTTTCGTGATTCCATATGAATTTCATCAATAATTGTTCTATTTCTTTGAAGAATATCATTGAAATTTTTGTTGGAATAGAACTGAATCTGTAAATTGCTTTTGGTAGGATGGCCATTTTGATATTGTTAATTCTTCCAACCCATGAGCAGAAGATGTCTTTCCATTCCTTTGTGTCATCTTCTATTTCTTTTAACGTGTTTTATAGTTTTCTTTGTATAGGACCTTTACCTCTTTTGTTAGATTTATTCCCAAGTATTTGATTTTTTTTTCTTCAATAATAAAAGGGATTTTTTTTATTCTTCAGATTTATTGTTTATGTATAGGAAGGCTACTGATTTTTGTGTGTTGATTTTGTATCCTGCCACTTTACTAAACTGATTAGTTGAATGAGTTTTTCTGTGGAGTTTTTGGGGTTCTCTATATTATATCATCTGCGAATAGTGATAGCTTGACTACTTCCTTGCCTATTTGGATTCCTTGTATGTCTTTCTCTTGTTTTATTGCTCTGGCTAGGACTTCCAGTATTTTGTTGAAAAGCAGTGGTGAGAGTGGACATCCTTGTCTTGTTCCAGATCTTAATGGAAATGCTTTCAGCTTTTCACCATTGAGAATGATACTGGCTATGAGCTTGTCATATATGGCCTTTATGATGTTGAGGTATGTTCCTTGTATCCCAAGAATTTCAAGGGCCTTTATCATAAATGGGTGTTGTAATTTGTCGAAAGGTTTCTCAGCATCTATTGATATTATCATATATTTTTTATTTTTGTTGATGTGTTGGATAACGTTGATTGATTTTCGGATGTTGAACCATCCTTATGTCCCTGGAATAAATCCTCCTTGGTCGTCATGAATTATCTTATGGATACATTGTTGGATTCTGATAGCTAAAATTTTATTGAGGATTTTTGCATCCGTGTTCATTAGAGAGATTGGCCTGCAGTTTTCTTTTTTGTGTGTTGTCCTTGTTCGGTTTTGGTATTAGTGTAATGTTTTGCCCTCTGAAATTCTAATGCTACTACTATTTGGAATTTTTAGCTTCAGATTTTTATAAGCATGACCTTTTATAATTTTAATGAGTTCCAGGCTTTTTGTTTCATTTGCTTCTTGCACACTATTTCTCTTCCCTAGTTTTCTTTTTTTCTGGAACGCATCTTGTATTTGCTTTTGCAGAAATGTGTTCATGTGTGGTAATGTTTAATTTTTGTATGAAAATGTTTTATTTCTCTGTATAATGACTTTAAGTTTTTATGTTCAAGTTTTTCTGTATTTCTTCTGATTTTAAGTTTTCATGCACAGACTTTTTATTTCTCATGATTCTAATTAGAAGCCTGATACCATCTTTTTTTCTATTAGAAGTAATTTGACTTTTCTGTATATGCTTGGTCTGAAGTTGCAGTTTTATATGCCTAGGAATGGTTTTAAAATTCTGCTTTGGGCCTCCCTGGTGGCGCAGTGGTTGAGCGCTGGGTTGCGAAGAAGCTGCCCGCGGCCTCTGCAGCGCCGGTTCTATCCCCGGCTGCTCCCCGGCCACCGGAGGAGGGTCCCACATGGCACGCAGGCCTCTCTTGCCACCCGCTGCTCCCCTCAGCAGTGTACTTCGGTCCTTCTGCCTGCTCTGCTCCCCTCTCTGGCTCTGGTGAATTCTCTCACCCTCCCACGCTTCTGACTGTACCCAGTGCATGTATAAACAAAAACAAACAAACAAAACAAATAAATAAATAAATAAAACATGCCTCTAAAAAAAAAATTCTGCTTTATTTGTAATTTTTTCAATCTAGAAAATGGTGAATATATTCAGCTAGTAGGAATTCCTCAGCATTATATTTCTTATCTCAATTCTTTTTATATTGCTTTTGGAAGTCGTCTTTTGTGAACATTGAAATTCCTGGATTCAACATCATTTCACTTAACATTATTTGATATGTTTTAATATGTTATCATATAGTCTCTATTTTTGAAGTGCCCAGCACCACATAGTTACTAAGAGACCCAGTCTTAGCCAGAGGCACCAACTTACCACTGTCATTTTCCAGAGTTTAAATTTGAAATTTAATAATGTAAGTCTAGTTCTGCATATATATAGTCATCATGTTACTGCATATTCTTAAAAACCTTTGCATAGGATGAAGTCATTTGACTAACACTGAACAATATATTGGTTTACATTTCTAGGCCTGTGCTCTTAGTTTTCTCTTACCATTCTACATTCTCATCTCTTGATTAATCAGCCAGCCAGATGCACAGCCTCTAGATGGTTGGAGATGGATCCCTATGTCACCACTTGGACAAGAATCTCCTAACAGGAACGTCTACATTGGACTCTGCATGAGAGAGCAATAAACATCGATAGGGTAAGTGACTGAGATCTTGGAATTATTTCCTGAAGCAGTGTGTGTGCTTTGCTACTTTAAAAATGCAGATATAATACAATAGCAGCTAGTATTATGCTGACATTTTATAATATTAGATAAAATTGAAAATCTAGCAGTCTTATTTGCATCTTGTTTCTTCTCCCCTCTTGGTTTCAGATTTCACTGTCTTGTCAAGAATAGTGTAGAGTTTGCTTACTTGTCTGTGCCTTTACGATAATTATCATCGTATTATTCAGCACCCAACACAATTTATTGCTAATTGTGTCTTCAATAGCTGTTTTAAAAATAAATTAAGTTTATTTTGTATCTTAGAAATAGATTCCTATGCTTATGTGAAATCAATATTTCAAATAATTTTCCTCCATTTGAAAATTTGAGATTTTGCCATATTGAACATTTTACATGCTTTTTATTTTTTTTTTTACTTTAAAAAATGTTTTATTTTTTAAAAAATGTATTGAAGTAACATTAGTGTATAACATTATATAGGTTTCATCCATACAGCATTTTATTTTATTTTATTTTTTTTTTTTAAATAAATTTTATTGTTATATTCCCCATACAATTGCAGCCCCCCCATTCTGACCCCAATCCCTCCCCTCCCGCCCCCCTAAAAGTGTCTCTGGTTCATAGTTTTTTGTTGATTTTGATTTTCACTATCTTATAGTTATTCATTTTCCTGGTCCCTTATTTAAGTTTTCTAGATTCCTGCTATGAGTGAGACCATCCGGTATTTTTCTTTTTCTTTTTGGCTTATTTCGCTGAGCATGATCCCTTCCAGCGCCATCCATGTTGCTGCAAATTGCATGTGTTTATCTTTTTTGAATGCTGAGTAATATTCCATGGTATATATGTACCACATCTTCTTGATCCAGTCATCTATTTTTGGGCATTTGGGTTGTTTCCAAAGCTTAGCTATTGTAAACAGTGCTGCTATAAACATAGGGGTGCAGGTGCTCTTTGGAATTGATGTTTCTGTGTCCTTTGGGTAAATACCTAGGAGTGGAATTGCTGGATCATATGGAAGCTCTATGTTTAGTAGGTCCAGAAATCTCCACACAGCTTTCCACAGTGGTTGGACCAGTTTGCACTCCCACCAACAGTGCAGAAGAGTTCCTTTTTCTCCACACCCTCGCCAACATTTGTTGTTGCTAGTTTTTTTAATATGTGCCATTCTCACTGGTGTAAGATGGTATCTCATGGTAGTTTTGATTTGCATTTCCCTGATGACAAGTGATGTTGAACATTTTTTCATATGCCTGTTGGCCATTTGCATTTCCTCTTCAGAGAAGTTTCTTTTAAGCTCTTCTGCCCATTTTTTGACTGGATTATTTTCTTTGTTGTTGTTGAGTCTCATCAGCTCTTTGCAGATTTTTGTGATCAGTCCTTTATCATTAGTGTTGGGTGCAAAAATGTTCTCCCAGTTGGTGGGGTTTCTCTTTGTTTTTGTTATTGTCTCTTTTGCTGTGCAAAAGCTCTTTAATTTGATGTAGTCCCAGCTGTTTATCTTTGCCTTCACTATCACTGCTTTGGGTGATGTGTCTGTAAAGATGTCTTTGATGTGCAAATCACGTAGTGTTTCGCCTATATTTCCTTCTATATATTTTATGGTTTCAGGTCTTATGTCTAGTTCTTTAATCCATTTTGAGTTGATTTTTGTGTATGGTGTGAGGTGGTGGTCAAGCTTCATTCTTTTGCATTTACATGCTTTTTAAAGGCTAGTTTCCAACCTGATTTATTTGATTACCTCTCACCTCTTGAATTGTAAATGGTATGGAATCTTAATGACTCAATTTAGCAAATTAAAGGTGACAAAGCATAAAAAATATTTACTGTTTATCAAAACTATGTTTAGTTTACTTTGCATTTGATGTTATAAAGTATAAATAGAGCAAAATGCATAACAAAAAATACACTGAGCACAGTGACGGATACCAAGAAAATGCTACTGAACAATATCATGGTAATGGATGATGGTGACCTGCATTGGACTGGATAGATGTAAGTATGCCAGGGTAATGTGGTACATACTGTCAGTTACCAGTAAGCTTTATTTCTCACTTGAAATACATGTGCAAAATACACGTGCAAAAACATGTACAAGGAGGCGCCCCATAACACATAGTTACTAAGAGACCCAAGCTTGGCTAGTGGCATCAGCTTGCCACAACACCTTTTCAACATGGTCTTCCAGGGTTGCCACAGCAGAGAGAGAGCTGGGTGGCCGGGTAGTGCCTTTTCAGTCTTTCACTACGTAACTCATGTCACTTTCTGATTACATTTCATTCTGTGGAGCTATTTTTATGGTCAGGCCCAACTCACAATAGCTGGGAAGTCAGCCTTCCGTGAGCCAAAGAAGCAGAGGAGAGCCAGTTATGGGTGAGCACTAATGATATGTCCACAGAGGCTAATAGTTATTGGTCATTACTGTGTTTAACGCTGAAAGCTACCTTAAGTGGAATCTACTTTTAGTACTGCAGTTTTACAAATGAGGAGCCTGAGCCAGAAAGATGTCAATGACCCACCCAAAGTTTGAGTTAGTAAGTGGAAGATCTGGAACTGAAAATCATGTTTTTACTGATTCAGAGACTATGCTCTTAGTACAATATTCTACCTGTGAACAATATATACATATCAGTTATGTCAATACTTTCCTGACTGATTTTCAGGATGCCCTGTTAATATTTAAAGAGGTTGAAATGACCAGACCCACTCTCTGTGGATCCCTCTTTCCATCCACCGTGGTTGAGTCAGGTACCAGAGGCCTCAGCACCCTTATACTGACTACGAGACTAATCCTTATGTCTTGTCAGTGTGGTACAAGGCAACACACCACCAACAGGGCCTGTTCTGTGTCAACTCTGCCCTCCTAAGAGTTACTCTATGTTTTATTTGTATGTCCAAACCTCTTGCATCTACTGTAAGTTTAACACAATATGGTAGAAAGAAGTGTCCAAACTGGACCTTATTTCAGGTTCCTACACTTTTTAATTATGTGACCTTGGAAAAGTTACTTTGCTTCCCAGAGATTATGTGTTTTTCACCTGTAAAATGAAAGTAATAATAAGTATTGTTAAAACTAACATTTGCTGGACACTTGCATTGCTGCCATTGTGCTAAGTGTTTCAGTATGAATTACCTGTTTTAAATTGATGTTGCATTGGTTTACAGTTGTGTATATGAGTCAGAGGTTCAGGTTCATACCTGATGTAGGGTACCACACCCACCACCAAAGTACCCATGGTCCTCTACCATAGCGCAAATTCTCTAATTCTCTCATGTCACCCTGAGGTAGGTGTTATTCTGCTTATAAATGAATATATAATTTGTCAAGAATTAAACAACAGCTGATTGAAGAATCAAACCAAGAGTTCACTAACTTGAGAATCAGTCATTACATCTACAAAGCATTTACTTTTATTAACATGAAAATTTTATATGTATGTTCGCTTATGTTTCCTCCTAGCTCCCCAAGTAATTTGGCTTTACTTCTGAAACTATACTCAAGTCCTAAACTTAAAATCCAAGCTACTGTCTCATGATAGAGTCTTGCCTTATTGCCATGGGCTACACATCATTTGCTGGGTCCCTCTGTGACTTATAAGGCTTTTCTGGCTCTTTCTCCATTGGTTGAATGTCTGCATATTTCCTGACTTGGATATACCCATTCTTCATCTTCACTTGCTGTTAGAGTGCTGCTTTCCTTCAGTGGTCTCTTCTGGTAATAAGCCTATGTATTTAAATAAGTATTTACTAAATGCAACCTCTAAGAAAGATATTGGTGAACCCAGATATATATATCTTGCTCTCAGGCACAGTAGACCTCTCCTGACTCCTCCGCTGCTCCCCACAGCAGTGTGTTTCAGTCAGTCTGCCTGTTCTGTTCCCCACTCTGTCTCTGGTGACTCCTCTCACCCCCCCCCTCACCTGTACCCCAGTTCTTGTATGCATAAATAAATAAATCTTTAAAAAATAAAATAAATCTTGCTCTCAGTGAGTTTGCTCACCAGTGTAGAATGTTGAGTTGCATGGAGAAGTAATTAGACTACAGCGTAGGAAGGAAGAACATGCTTTCAGAGGCAAGAAAGTTTGTAGCAGGGTTCAGAAAAAGGAGACTGGGAGACTGAGAGTCAGAGCTGACATATTCGAGTGCCTAAGATACACCAGATACTGCGGTGTCTTAATTTCTTACGACTCCAAAGAAAGCGTTAAACTTATTTTTCCAATTAAGGAAGCTGTGGCAGAGAATTATGACATCATTTGACTAGACCATTATATTTCTTGAACATAGTGAGTAGCTGGACCAAACAGATCCCTTTTGTTCAGTGGGCATATTTAATTCCAGGCCTTCATCCTCTCCATTCTGCCATTTGCTTCAAGGTATTCAAGGTATTCTAGACTTCCCCAGGAATTCAGCCTCTCAACCTCTGCACCTCTTTTCTTATCTTCCCCTGTTGATTTCTGATTGAAAAGGGAGAAAGGAAAATCAGTTTGGGGGAATAAATGAGTCATTTGGAGATATGCATCCCCAAATGTATGAAATCCCACTAATAGGATGTTCTAAGTAACAGTGAGTATCGCTGAGGGCTGGCCCAATGCAAAGTTGTTAAGTAGGGAAAGTTTACCTGATGTGGCTATGACACCTGAATATATGTACCTTTCCCTACTTATAACATCTTACAGTGTTTTCCAGGGCTCCTGCGCTAACCTGGCTTTAGAAAGACTTTTCCTGCCCACATACACCTCCAGTATGTGATTACTTCCCACCAAGTTAGACACTTTATGCACTATGAGGGTCTAAGAGAGCTGCTGTTTATTTGAGATTACAATAGTGGGAGAAATAGAATTGCTTTGTCTGTAAGTAAAAAAAAAAAAATCAGGATGAGAACGATGAGATCTTTGCACATTTCAGGTGGTAAAGGTATTTAAAAATATTTAAATGTCTATCAGAAAAGAAAGTGAGTGTTAAGGCGCTTATTGCTGAAATTGATAGATTTCTGTATTGGAAGCAACAGTGTCAGAAACTTGCATTTAAAAATATATATATATATTAACAATTTAAAAATGGAAGCAAACTGAGAATTAAATATGAATTTACGTTTACTTTCACTAGTGATGTGTGTCTGCTAGACTCTGGATCAGAAGTGCTTTCATTCAGATGCTTGTATGATAAAGATTTGTAAAACTGTAAAACTTTGCTTTAGCTGTCAGAGATCACAGTTGAGTGCAATTCAAATTATGTGATCGTTGAAAGCACCTTAAAATGTCAGTAAACTCATTTCGTGAGCTGTTGGCTGTCTACTGGTGAAGATAGCAATAGCCTCCTAATCTTACGGTGTGTGCTTCTCAGTTCAATTACCATGATGTGGTCAGAGACATCACCTGTACTTTCGTGATGATGTGTTTCTGAAATGTGAATTAGCATTCCCACTCAACGTATGATATAATTTCACTCCTGACTTTCACTTTTAATAGTTGTTCTGCCTTTATTAATTCCACGTATATCACAGAAACAGTACAGATGAGTATATATTAGATTGTTCAGTGTGGTTATCTGGGTAAGAGTAAGTTAGAGTTGGTTTCCTTCAAGTTTTTACTTTATGTATTTTGTTTTCAAATGGTGGGATTTTTAATATTTTAATGATTTCTTTATGTTTACTGAGGCAGTGTTAGTTTGCAACACATATACAATTTGTAAATCATGTATCATATACAATCTCCAAATGTATGTGATTACACCACACCCACCCCCAAAGCCCAAATAATCCTGTGCCATGGTCCATTGGGCCTCATCCCCATTTTATTCCCCACTCCTACCCTCCTTCTCTTGTAGCTTCAGTTGTGCAGTTATATTGCTAAGGGTTGCTTTAGTTTCGTTGGTTCCTTTGTTTGGTTTCTTTATATTTCATATATGAGTGAAATCATCTGGCATTTCTCTTTTTCCTTCTGACTTGTGTCACTTAGCATAATCCACTCTAATCCTTAACCCCCACCCCCAGTTTTTCATTTTCAGATTTTTTTTTTTTTTGGCTATCTGGGGTTAGCATGACACATTTCTCATTAAGCAAAGCATGACTGTATTCTGCACAATGGACTACTATACAACGACGAAAATGGAAAATCTACAACTATAGGAAGCAATGTGGATGAATACCACAAACATTATATTGGAAGGAGCCAGTAAAATAAGAGCCCATAATATCTGATTCCTTTATCTGAAATGCAAAATCAGGTAGAAGTATATCTATGCTGTTAGAAGGATAGTGGTTATCTGTGCAGCTAGAGTGACTGGCAATAGGAAATAGGATTCTTCAGGAATGTGTGTTGAGCTCTGTTTATTAGTTTGTATATTTGATGAAGTTTTGTCAAGATGTAAACTTAGGAAGTTTGTTCTTTTAAGTTTTATAGCTCAATAATACTTTTAAAAGGACAGCATCTCTAGATTACCAACTTAAGAGTTTTTGATGTCCTTAAACATCAGGAAGGACTTCTTGTTTGCAGGGATACAGAACAATTTTCAGACTTGAGATTTAAAACAGACTTTGAGTTTGATGGTCTTTTACACATCATAGTGGCTGAATAAATGTATGTTGATGCATCAGTATGCTTCTATTATAATGATTATTTGAAAACATGATGTTAACAACTTCATCATAAATAGTAACAATAAAACGAGCTGGGACAAATAATACTGTATAAAACCCCTTAAAGGATTTCCCTTTAAGGAGTACTAACTGGCACACAATATATATTTCTTAAACATGGAAGGCTGACACCGTCTGTTAAAGTACACATTCCATTTTAAAGGGCACTGAATACTTGCTGCTTAATCTCTATTAGTAACTTCTGTTTGGCTTTAGTCCTTTTCAATAGTGTTCATTGAATTTACCAAGGACAATAATTTATCAATATGATGATTCATCGCCCTAATAGATTGGTAGCTTGATATCTTTAATCCCAAATATATCTTTTATAGTGATTGAATAATTTGTTTAGGAAAATATTTATTTTAGGAAATGGATGGTCATTGTTTTTTAGGACGGAGAGAGAATTAAGTGCTACAGATGATTTGTTTAATCAAATGGATCCTTTTCTGAATGCGGCTTTATGTAAAAGTAGTGACATACAAATTGAAATTAAAGAAATTTTAAAGTTACAAATTCTGATAAAGCTCTTGATCTCTACAGTACAGTTGATTGTCAGATTTCAATTTAAGGGTTATTTGAAATTAACAGATTTTTTGTAGACTATCAGATTAGATTGTATCAATGTCTCAAAATTGTGACATGGTTTTGTTTTGGTATGCTTTAGCCAACAGCACTAAGTGTATTTTATATTATGAATATAATGCCTATGGAGATACTGTGCTTCATTAGTCATTAAGCCTAATGTAAAGATTAATGTTAAAAATATGTATTTTCTCATCTGACCCAAGTATATGTTTTACTGAACATTGCATTCTCAATCATTACTTCAGCACTGTATGGAAAGTAAAAAAACAAACAAAACAAAACAAAACTCTGCCATCATTTTTTATATCAGATCTAATTTATATTCTAATTTATATGTTCAGATCTAATTTATATTTTTTGTGCAAAATTAATTTGCATGTATAACCTTTTAAACTATTTTCCATTTGCATGACTTGAGTTCTCAATTTATTTTCCCTTCCCTCACTTCCCTTTCTAACTCCTTTTCCCCTCAATGATCTCTTCAGTAAGGATTTACATGCCCTTTTTAAAGGCAACCCCAGTGAAAAGTCTCAAGCCTGTTCTGTTTTATTAGAATGTCTTCTGTACTGACCCCAGGTGGCTCTGTAAGTCTTTGTTGAGGAAAGCTCTGGAGGGATGAGCTAGGTTTAAAAAAACCTAATTGCATTTTAAAGACATGAAGCACCAGCATCTGAAAAATACACCAGGGAAAGGAGACTAGACCAGGAATGCAGAGAAATAAAAGTTAGAGGTTGAGGCTTGGGCTACTACTGAGGTTTTCAAATGCAATCCTAGAAGTATTGGCTTTCAGAGGACTCTGGACATGTTGAAGAAAGGAATGAAGAAAAAGGTCTCACTCATTGCAGGAATTTAGAAAACCTAAGTAAGGGACCAGGAAAAAGACTAATTAATACAAAGTAAAAATCAAAATCAACAAGCAACTATAAACCAGTGACACATTATGGGGTGGGGTGGCGGGGAGAGGAAGGACTAGGGCCAAAATAAGGGGGGGTGCAATTATATTAGGAATATAACCAAGATGAAAATGCATACATTGTGTAAAAATGGAAAATGATGTAAGAATTATATAAAATAAAATATTAAACACACACAAAAAAGAAAAAGGAATCCTAACAACTCATGAGTGATTATTGCTTCTTAAACACATTGTAAATTTATAAGGTTATGAAAAAGAACAATGGCTTTGAGTTATGTAAAAAGTAAGTCTTAAAAGGCAAAAACCCTTCCATTCTTAGCAATACAAATTGAGTTAGGTTTGATAAAGAAGCTAGAGTGTTTTTCAGTACTTCAAGGACTAGAAACAATTTAAAAGTATGTTGGATAGCCTTGCATAGTCTTCATCATCAGCATCTCATATAGCACCCAAACCTCGTGCACATTTTAGGAAGTAGAGAACAGCTAAGTTACACATAGATTAGCCCTTCGTGTTAAATTTTATAATTACTTAAAATGCCTAGGTATTTGTGAACATATTTTAGAATTTACCTGTGTTCTATCCTGGCCCGTCTTCCATCCTGACCACCAAGATTCATCCAATTCTTGGTCTTCCTTCCCACAACCATTTGGGATTTTTGGTTATCATTTATGATCAGCTCTTACTATCATATGCATATGTCTGTTCTCTATTCGTCTCCAGATCCAGCACTTTGGTATACTTCCAAGGAAAACAGCACATTTTCAAGATCTCCCCTCAATAAGAGTCATCACATGGAAATTATGGTCAGGATGCTTTGTAAAAATCAAGCAGTAATAGTGGTGAGAATGCCCATAGTGAAATTTAATCACTTGTTTTAAATTTATGTTCTTCTATGCTCTTATTGAAAGTTTATACTTGGCATTTCCAGGAATCTGATATAATAGTAACTCAGCATTCTGCAAAATGGCTAGTCTTCCTACAAGTATTACAAAGAGTAGACATTCAAAACTAAAAGGACTAGCATTTGCTTTGACTTCTTGGCATTTTTAATCTTCTGTAATATTATCTTTTCATTTTAATTTTAATCTAACAGATTTTGACATGTAATAAGATATTTAAGCAGTTCTTTTCGTTAAAGTTGGAAAGTATAATGCCCTGCTTAAACCAGCATATTCGTAAACCAGCTGTATTCCAAATTTTTAATTAAATTTGATGCTGGATGATAAATTTATTAATGGAGTAGAAACTTTCATATCACACAATTAGGGCAGAAGTTATTGGATAATTAAAAAAAATTGTTCAAAGGAAGAGTGATAAAATACATATAGAAACAATAACATTTAAAACAATTTTTACTTAAATGATGAGATGTGCATTTATTTGTCAATCTTCTTTTGAGTGAAATCCCACCCATGAAATTTACCTTTACTTTTCTTCAAAAATTACAACCATGAGAGTCTGTAAATGACTTCCAGTTTTGTCATGTGCAAGTCGAGTACAGGATCCTCCTAACAGGTTATTTGAAGTGGTTTTGACTCCTGTGCCATGATCTTTTGGCTTTTACTTTTATGAGTCCTCAGGTAATTGTCTTTAATATTTTTTTTTTTAGATTTTTATTTATTTATACAAGCACTGGGTACAGTCAGAAGCGCAGGAGGGTGAGAGCATTCACCAGAGCCAGAGCAAGGAACAGAACAGGCAGAGTGATGAAATACACTGCTGAGGGGAGCAGTGGGTGGCAGGAGAGGTCTGTCGCGCCATGTGGGACCCTCGCCTGTGGCCAGGGATTGAACCAGCGCTGCAGAGGCTGCGGGCAGCTTAGCAGCCCAGCACTCAACTGCTGTGCCACCAGGGGAGGCCCTGTCTTTAATATTTTGTACAGAGTTCTTGTAATCAGTGGAGAGATGGGTTGCACTGGGTTTACACTGCTAAAGTGAAACCAGAGCTTTGCTGTTGTTTCATTTTTAACTTTTACTATACCTTCAAAGATGAGTGGTAAAAGAATAGTATAGACCTGCATAAGTCCTTCAGCAAATTCACCAGTTGTTTACATATTATTTCGCCCCTTTTACTTTATCATTTCCTCTGGAAGAGTGAGTATGTATACGTGTGTGTCTGTGTGCAATTCCTGAAATTGGTTAAAATGCTGTCTGCCAGAATTCATCAATGTAAAACAACTATAGCTTTCTTTGTAATTCATAAGCAATTTGTAGAGTGACTTCTTGAGGCTATAGAAATATCCTCATCAAATTTTCATCCAATATTTTTCTATTGATGACATTCTAACTCTATTCCTTTCTGATCTGTTGGGCAGTATTCTATGAGAGTGCTATTTTCCTTCTCATATTTATTTAGTCATTTATATTAAATTGGAAACATGAATTCTTATTTTATTCAGTGAGTTACAATCTCTTATTCTTACTACTTCCGTGATGCTCCAATTTTCCCAGAGTTAGCCTGAGTGAGCCCTTCCTACCTGGTTCTTTGTGCTTAGATGATGTTCTCAGGGCTCTTGGAGCTCTTCCTTGTTTTCTGGCACAGCCTCAATGCTGGAGTCGTTAATTTTTTAAGGAGTCATATTTTCTTCTAGTGGAGAATGATATTTAGAAACCAGGATCCAGGTTCTGGGTGCATCCTGTTGCTGGGGAGCTATTGTCTTTTTTTTTTCTGTGTACTGAACTAGGACAGATACATACATATGTGCACCCAGAATTTATGAATTATTTATCTGATCTCAATTCCTACATGAAGGGTTATTCTAGTCTTCTTTCCATCTCTGTAATTCTTCTCCAGCAATGGAAACACTTGTATTATCTTTAAGATACTTACTTGTTCACACCTAGATACACAATCAACCTCAGAATTGCTATCCCATGTGACTACAAAAAGAAAAGCTAACTAGTGGCCATATTTGTTTATAGTTCTTTTTTGAGGCAAAGTTTACATGCAGTGACATCCTTGGCTAGGAAGGGTACAGTATGATAATTGTTTTTAAAGATTTATTTATTTATACAAGTACTGGGTACAGTCAGAAGCGCAGGAGGGTGAGAGAATTCACCAGAGCCAGAGTGGAGAGCAGAACAGGCAGACCGTTGAAGTACACTGCTGAGGGGAGCAGCGGGCATGGCAGGAGAGGTCTGCACTCCATGTGGGACCCTTGCCGGCAGTTGGGTATCGAACTGGCACTGAAGAGGCTGTGGGCAGCTTCGCAACCCAGCGCTCAATCACTGTGCCACTGGGGAGGCCCCAGCATGATAAATTTTGATGAATGTATATAATTCCATAATGATTACCCTATTGAGTGGTCAGGACATTCCCATGGTCCCAGAAAGTTTCCTCAGACCCATTTACAGCCAACCCACACCCCTCTTTGGCACCTCTTTGTTTACTTTCCCAAAGGGTTTGTGAGTTCACACCTAAGTCCTTTCTGCTGTTGGACTTTATATGGAGTCAGGCCTGGCTCAGTGTGGCTTTTCTTTAATCTCTCAAGGAGATTAAATCTCTCTAGTGGAAAGAGGGAGCTTTCAGGGCCCATGCCATCCTAATTGGGGAGTTCCCAATTTCCTGGGTGAGAGTCTACAGAGTTCCTGCTGCCCTCTGTTGGTTCCAGGGTCACTCTCATGTCTGCAAAATTTCTGCAGGGAATTGTACAGTGTCCTGGGTTTCCCCATCTTGACTTGGGACATTGACTCCCCACCCCACATCCCAGACATGCTTCTGCTTGTTTCCTCCTGTTTTTTGTCTCCGCTTAGCAGCCACCAACCTCGGTTCTTAGACTCCTTGAGGAAGTCTTGGTCTGTATAGCTGGGAAAAAGTGTCTGGATTTTTCTATGAGAACATATTAATCTTTTTTATAGATATTTTTAAAGGTGACCCCAGCCTCTCTCTCCCACCATGTTGTGGGTGGAGTCTTCCTTCCTTTCATCCTCAACATCTGGTTTTTATGGTACAATTGCCCTTTAGATTAAATAAATTCTGTTCAGTATTTTTGTTCCTACTGCAGGCCTGTTTATGAGGATGTGCTTATTTCAGCTTCATTTTTTGGAGGCAGTTTTCACTATATATGAAATTCTGGGTTAAAAAACATTTTTTCCTTTCACCAATTTAAATATTACATCTAGGCCCCATTTGATGAGAACTTAGGCATCATTCAATTCTTTCCTTACATGTAAGGGGTTGGGTGTTTTTTTCCCTGTCAATTTTAAAATTTTCTCTTTATGTGTGGCTTTGGCTTTTAGAAATTTGACTGTGATGTGTTCAGTCATGTTTTTCTTTGCTTTGGATTTTCTGGGCCTCTTGAGTCGATAAGTGATTATTTCTCACTGAACCTGTAAAAATTTGCCTTTTCTCAATTTTTTTTTATTCTCTCTATTCTTTTCTAAAACACAAATTACATATATCTTAGACCACTTAATATTGTCCCACAGGCCACTGAGTTTGTATTTTAATTTTCAACAAATTTTCTACCTGTTTCTTGACGAATCAGGAGAGTATACATGCTGTCGATGTAACTTGAAGTTCATGGAAACCTTTCTTTTTCCAGCCTCGTATTAAGCCTATCCACTGAACTTTTCACTTCACCTATTGTTATTTTCAATTCTAGACATTGCATTTGGTCATTTTATTAAAAAAGAAACCTTTTATTTTTCTCCTGACATTTCACATTAGTTTGCTCACTACAACCATAGTTTTTCTTTACGTATTTGAACAAACTTCTAATAGGTCATCTTTGCTTGTTAATTCTAGCAGGGTCAATTCGGGGGTGGAACTCTAGTCGCTGCCTATTTTCATGAATATGAGTCACCTGTCATTGTTTCGTGTTAATAAATCTTTTGATTATTAAATGAGCATTCTGGGGTATGTGTTGTTAGAGACCCTAGGTTCTATTTTCTTCCTCTGAACAGTGTTGATTTTGTTGTAGCAAGAAGCTACCTGTGTTGACCTCATACTGTTTACCCACTCACCTGCAGCAGTTGAAATCTCTGTTCAATTAATTTAGCTTCATATTGTTCTTGGAGGCTTCCTTGCATATATGCGTAGTCTGAAGGTAAGCAAAATATTTGAATGCAGTTTATGTGCAGATTTGGAAGCTCGCCTCTCTTTGGATCTCTTTTTTTTTTTTTTTTCTGGAAATTCCCTACTCAGTGACAAGCCAATCACCCAGGAAGCCTAGAACTTGGTCTTTTGACTCCTGGAGCCATTAAGGCTATTCTGTTTGTGAAGACTGAAAAGTGCCCTCAGGTGAAAAGGTGGTTAATTTCTCACAAGTGAGATTTCTTTATCTCAAGACTCAAGTTACCTTCCATTTTTACCTGCTTTTATATGGCTTCTCCTCAATTGTCTTAAAAAGAAAATATTTGCAATGTCAGTAAAAGAAAATATACAAAAGAGAAGTAGTAATATTGGAGTCTATTAACATATACACCAATCAAATGAAGTTGGTTATGAAGTTCCCAGCACACTGAAAATGGTATTTGAACTTGGAAAATGGGAAGAGTGAACTGTCTGTGGCAGGAAATCAGCGGCTAGCATTACAGGTGAAATTTTAAGTTGTAGAATAAAAAATTCTGTTACTCCATTTATCTTTAATGATAGAAATTATTGTGTCCATGAAATTACTACCTACAAATGTGCTTTGCAGAGCTAAATGGATTTACATGTTGACATATTCCAGTTGTGCTGATTTAACTATTAACGAAACAGACATAGGTAATTTCCATCATTCTTTTGAATTCTTTCTACTGAATATAAATTGTATGCAATATCTAAAAACTATCTGTGCTATTTGCTGTGACTAAACAAATACATAATAAATTACATTTCTTCAGTTATGTCGTTGACATAAAATTCAAAAGGATTTGTAAAGTAGCATAAAGCATACATCAAGAACAGGGAAAGTGCAAAATTCCTGGTTCTTACTATGAGCTTTTAGAAATATATCATATTCCTTTCACTGACATGGACGGAAGGAGAAGCATTAAGATTTATCAATTACTTGCTGCATGTCAGACATTCAAAAACGAATCATGGCATTTAACCCCATTGTAGTTGCTTTTATTATTTTTCTAACTAGATTCAATGCCAAATTGTGGCTAGGAATGCTTAAAAAAATTGGCAAGCTCCAATTTGTGGCTAAAATGTAGCTGCATTAAATCAAATAATCATTTACCAAACACAGTTATTGGAAATATTTACCCTTGTAAATACTCTGTATTAGTCAGCAGATGGCATGCATTGTACATTAACTATTCTACCTGTTATCACACATACTTTAGAACAGAAAGCATCTGGTTTTCTGAAAAAGGCACATTACCCCCTCATTTGCAGTTTTACTGTTAATTTGTGAACTGTTTAGTGTTAATCAAAGAAGGTGATATTTCATCTTCATTTAGTTTGTATAGCAAATTCAATCAAGTGTAAGACGTCATAAAAATACATTTAGTGATTCCTTATCCAGCTTCGGCATTTACAAAAAACAATACTGAGCAATTGTTTTTCTGCTTTGGCTAGAGGCTTGCACAGGGGGACAGAAACATTTTGGATGTAGTTTCTGCATGCCTTCTACCAGTTTCAGGAACATAAAAACCATTTCCTGTTGTGTTTGGATGTTGCATGAATCCAAAATCTATGAAACAAATAAATCAACAAGGGCCACACATTTACTTCTGAGTCATCTATTTAAGTAAACACTGGAATAGCCTAATTGGAACATCCCTTTATATATAAAAGCATTCAGCGTGTCCACAGGCTATCCTTTGTGTGGGTTTCAAAGGAGAATTTGGCTGGTGATGCTCTAACCGAACTCAGCCTAGTGTGTTTCTTGTCAAACCGATAGCCATCTGTCAGCCTGGCCAGATGCCTACCCCCAGGGTAGTGGGTCACTCTTTGCAGGACCTCAGTTGTGTCTGTTAAAGTTATCTCCGGGGAGCTAAGTTATGCAATATATAAGTGAGTGAACACATAAAGAAGGAGAAACTCACACTGCATATACCTCACTATTCAAAAAAGAGACAGTAGATACTTGCCTTCATTCATCCAGAGATTTTCATGTATTAATTATGGAATGACTCTCTTAGGCTGAGGCTGGTGCTTTTTTAACCATAAACTTGCTGTAAGGCTGATATATTTGGAGAAAGCACAATAACTATGTAGATTTCTTTTATAATATTAAGGTCCCTTATTCCTAAACATAGGGATAATTAAATAGCTGTTGAAATGCAAAACAACAACAAAAAAAAAAACCTAACAATTTGCCTTTAGGTTTTTAAATCTTTTAAAAAAAAATATTTCTTGAAGTAACATTGTAAGCAAATTCAAATATTTCCCAGAGGAATTAGGAAATATGTATGTATATCTGTGTATCTAGTTCATTGTATATATTACCATTTTGATGTATGTTTCATTTGAAGGAATGTTTCTGTTTCCAAAGAAGAGTAAAATATCTCAAATGAAAAACAGTACTTTGGTGCTATAGGACATTGGTTTTGGGTTTATTCAGTGTCTATGCTTAAGAGAGCAAGGACATAAATGAAAATGTTACTTATTCAACTTGTGTGATATTTTCAAAAAGACTTTAAAAATGGAGAATGATGGGTCAAGAAGATAAAGCTTCTCGATTTTACTGTGTAGATAGGAGCTGGGTGTGTGCAGAGGATCCAGCGGGAACCTCCATCTAGCTGCAACCTTCCAAAGGCGCCTAAGGCATCACGGGCGGGGGGAGGGGTGGTTTAACTGAGGGACAACCGCATTCTGCTGTCCCTCCCTCCCACGCTCTGACTGCTTCTAGGGGCATTTTGTTGGAATAGGTACCTCCCTTTCATCTTTCTTTTATTTTTTTTTTAAATTATTTATTTATACAAGCACTGGGTACAGTCAGAAGCGCGGGAGGGTCAGAGAATTCACCAGAGTGGGAACAGAACAGGCAGACCGACGAAATACACTGTTGAGGGGAGCAGCAGGTGCAGCAGGAGAGGTCTGTCGTGCCATGTGGGACCCTCGCCAGTGGCCGAGGATCGAACCGGCACTGCAGAGGCTGTGGGCAGCTTCGCAGCCCAGCGCTCAACCGCTGGGCCACCAGGGGAGGCCCTCATCTATTTCTTAAGAATAATTGGCAGATGCGTATTGGGGGTGAGGAGATCTGTCTGAATCGGTTAAGTCTGCAGCTGTTCTGTATACCTAAGCAGAGATGGTTTATAAAATGAGCCCTCTACTGTTGGGTTATGCCCTCGTCTTCCTTTCTCTGTTGGCTTGCATTCCAAATTTCCTTGGGCCTACAGCAGCACTGAGTCAATGCCTAGAGAAGATATTAGGTCCCTATATTCAAGGAAGTTGTCCCCTACAACTGCCTTGAGGTTATGGGCTGCTTCAAGAAAACCTGTTTCATTGGCAAGTAAAGTGACATAGTAAAAAAAGAAAAGTCACCAGTTCCCTCTCCCAGGGACAGGAAATGAATACCATGAGTGCTTTGCGTCTGCATCACTGTAATGACAAGAGGGATAAAAATCAAATTATCACTCCTGCCTGGTGGATGTAGGTGACCTGCGGCCACAGGCGGGTCATTATACCTGTAGGTGCCAGATACTCCAGGACTTGGCAGCAGGCCTGTGTTATGCTCAGAAGCCCGCTGGCTGGGCATTAGGGTGAACCAGTGAGACTTCAGCTAATTGGGAGATAAAATATGGCCCTGTAAAAGATGCATAAGAAAGCAGTGTGTCTTTGTCTAACAAACTATAATCATTTTGATGAGGAGAGTAAACAGATATCAAATGCATGAACTCACCCCTCATCTCTCACACTCTCCTCTATCCCAGCCTGCCTTGGAGCCCATCCGCCTGCCTCAACCAAGGCAGTAGGCAGCATGGAATCATGTCACTCTGTCACCAGCCTCATTCGCAATGAAATTCAGGTGTCTAAATAGAAAGGAGTGATGGCAGATTTTTCTCCTCTTGCAGCAGAAAGTCAAGGAAATGCTTTCAGAAAGATGAAAACTACACTTTTGTGTCATCACAAATCATCTGTATAACACTCGGTGCACAAAAATCGAACCTTTTTGTGTCAGCTGTTTATTGCTTGGGTTAGGACAAGAATACATTTTCTGTGTCAATACTTGATTAGGTGAAAAATTCCCTGCAAGTGGAAGCTGAGTTACTTGTGAAGGAATGGGTTGTACTGAAGACAGAACACAAGCCTTTGTGAGATAATTAATGTTGTTTGAGAACAATCCGTATTTCAGCACAAACTGGTATGAACAGACTTGATGTTGATATGTAATGTTTGCCTAAAGCTTTGCGTGTTTTAAGTATTTTTTTCAGATAATGACTGACATATGTGGATCGAGAAATACAGATAAAAAGACAAATGGTACCATAAAAAAGAGTGTTTTTATTAATTGGTCATCTACTATGTGCTGGGCATTTTTATATTCTACAAAAAGTTTTCCCTACTGTCACAGTCATGCAAGTTACTCTAGTTTTATAGATTACATGATTAACCTAGAGGCAGAATCTGATTTAAACCTGGAGATTCCAGTTTAAAAATGAGATGCTATCTTTAGTATCACAACCAGCTACCATTCATCCCATTTAAGTCACTGTTTAACATGCATCCTTTGCTAGTATTCCAATTCTGAGTTATGTATACATGCTTTAAAATTTGAGATGAGTGTGCAATTTTGATTGAGTTTACCATCTCTGTGATCAACATCATTGCTTAATTTACTGCCATAGCTAGTAAATACTCTACCAGCACATCTGCCAGAATCTTGCATTGGAATGTAGTAATTTTTCAACTGCCTGAAAAAAATAGTTTGTTGCTTTACTATTGAACTTAAGGCCACAGAGGGAGCTTTTCTCACACATAAAGTAGCTGTACTGTGTTCTGCATTTGGTCTTAAGGATGGCATCTTGACAATAGGGGAATTAGTATTGATGGGTGACAGTGGTGAAAGTACTGAGACTTTAAACTGAAATTTTAATTAAAAAATACACCCCATCAAAAATTGATAATTTGGTCATAAGAGTTCCACACGCTATAGATTTTTGTCACATTTTTTTTCACAGTTCACCCTGCAAAGCTGACATCTGCTAAACCCCCTACCAGTACATCTACACTCGGAAGGAATCTATCACAGAAGGCCCAGGGCCTATCAAGGAGTGACTGTTGAAAGCCTTTAAGGAGTATAGGGAGTGTTGGAGGGTCGGCCTGGAGGGGTGAAGTAAAGAAGGGTGAGGCTGCCTTTAAAGGAAAGGACTCTGAAGTGTTGGAATTGGCAAGCATGTCTCGATAGAGTATAACTTCCTCTCTCTTGGATTGGATATAATTTAAAGTAGATGTAGATTTTTTTTTTAAAGATTAGCCATGGTGCAGCACTATTTACAATAGCCAAGTTACACAAACCAACTGAGTGCCCCCAAACAGACAAATGGGTCAAGAAGATGTGGTCTCTATACACAATGGAATGCTACTCAACAATCAGTAAAGATAAACTCATGCCATTTGTGGCGACATGGATGGAGCTAGAAGGAATTATGCTCAGCAAAATAGGAAGAAAGAAAAATACTAGACGGTGTCATTTATATGTGGAATATAGAGAAACCAAATATAAGGTCAGATGAAGCCAAACTAAAAAATCTAACCCTTGGAAGCAGACTGAGGCTACCAGAGGGGGTCAGAGATAGGGGGAGCAGAGAACCAAATGGGGAAGGGGTACCGTGGGCTCTGGGTGCTTTGGTAGTGGGTGCGCTAAGGTAACACCATTTGAAGGGGGGATCCTATACTTGCAGAAAACAAACAATGGGCACCAGCATTACCTCAATAAAAAGCATTTAAAAGAAACTATATGATATATATTTTTTATCATGTTGTATTACTTTATTACATTATTTTGTTATGGTACTGTCTATGAACATTATTAAACAGGACATTAAAAAACAGATTAGCAATGCAGACTTTAAATAAAAGACAATGTAAATATAAAATGCTCTTTAACTGGGTATTTAGGTTAGCCTTTCATTTGCAAACACTACTGTTCGCAGAAGGATAATATACCTATTTACTACTTTTTAACTCCAGATATTTATTCTATTTCAGCATATTTGTATCTTTTTCCCCCAAACCTACCAAATGATGTCATCTGTTCTCTGCAGTGCTACTCACAGCAACAGGCCCTGCCCACTCCACCTTTACATCTGTTAAAATGTCCCAGATGTTCAAAAGTCATCTCTTCTGAGGGATCTTTGTGGATAACCCCACAAGCTGTGTGTGATCACTTTCTCTCTCTTTGATGTCTCACACGTAGCATTCGTCTATATAATGACATATCCTGGCATTTTGCCTTTGGCATATGGTTCCTGGTCTGACATCATAATCCCTAGATTTCATGAGCTTTCTTTTTTCCCTGAAATTTAAGGTGGTTTTCTTTTTCTCATGTTTCCTAACACCTTTCCCATTTTTCTGTTTTAAAAAAGGTCTCAACAATTGTACTTGCTGGGTTTGCTAGTTCTTTTTGTGTTCTGGGAATTGTTTATCCTCTGAGACATGAACTTGCTCTCTCATCATGTCACCACTCATGGACTTCAAATATCTCTGGACCATGTTTTATTCTTTTTAGTTTGAAGATCATGGTCCCTCATAGCTAAGATTCAATCAAAGTAAATGTTGAGAGTTCTCAGATAAAAGTGCCTGCCTACAGACACCACACTATCTTCTGGAGTCATAGACTCTTTTTAGCTCCTAGTATCAAAAGTTGAACAAATTTTGAGCTTTAACTTTCCCAGACATTTTTTATCTTTTGGTATTTTCCTTACATTTGAATTGCCAGTCAACAGTGACTTTCATCTGGAATATTCTAGAAGCAGTCTTCTTGAGGTCTATAGCCCATTTAAGGCTCAGTGTATTCCCTGAATCTCAGTTGGGAATTCTCTTCTGATCCAGTCACTTTCTACCAGAATGTTTTCCTTTCACTTCACCCCCAGTTGTCTAGTGGATGGGACTTAGCACTTTTGCATGCTGTCTCTTCAGTTGGCAGAGTAATGGAATTACCAACATGGACAGTCGTGACTTGATTGTATAATCTACATTCAGCAAACTGTGACTTTCAGTGGAGGGCCAGATGCTGCTATGGTGTGTCTTGTCTCTGACAGTTTCAAGATCTGCATTAAATTGAGATTTTTTTTTGTTCTTCCTTGGAGATCAAGGGAAATCACACTGAGAACTAGATTTCAATCCATTCCTTGGCTTCAGGAATCATCTCCATCCCCCTCTCATATCTACTATTTTTTGTCTTGTATCTCTGATTTCTCTCTATAATGAAAGTTTCTTGAGCTTAAAATATATTCAGAAAATATAGAATCTAGAATCCATAATATTTAGTCTCTTTCTTTTTCTTTTTTTTTAAAAAAGAATTTATTTATGTATTTATACAAGCACTGGGTACAGTCAGAAGCGTGGGAGGATGAGTGAATTCACTGGAGCCAGAGTGGGGAACAGAACAGGCAGACTGACGAAGAAATACACTGCTGAGGGGAGCAGCGGGCACGACAGGAGATCTGCAGCCCAGTGCTCAACCGCTGCGCCACCAGGGGGAGGCCCTAGTCTCTTTATTTTTCAATCAAGGTTCCTAATGAAATGTAATACCTTACTATTTTGCAGTTTTACAGGTATTGGTTTATTGCTCACCATGTGAAGTGTGGCCTTTATTTTCATCTTTTTAAAAAAATAACCAGTAAGTCATTAAATCTAATGACCACTACTTCTGCTCTTATTTCCTCTTAAAATTTCTTCTCACATATCTGTGAAACTACTGGTATTCCTTATCTGCCAGTTATTTTATTTCTCAATGTGAGTTTTTGCGTAAGCTTCAGTGAGTGCCTCCATTCCACGCATTTGCCCTATGGATTTTTCCAGGCAAATCTCACATGTACAGGTGGCTTCAACTATGTCCTAAATGCTGTTGAATTCCTACTGCATAGATCTAATTTAGAATTTATTCCTTAACCCCAGATACTTGTAGCCACTGCTTATTTGCTTTACCTCATCAGAAGTTCCATAAATTGCTAAAGCCAAAACCTTAGACTCAGTGTTCAGTCATTGCCCTAATGTTTTTCTTAACCACATTTCTTGACTTCCATGCTGTCCAGTTTTAGCTCTTTGCCTTGACATTGTTTCTTCCATCCGGATCCTACTTTCAATTATCATTTGAAGACAGAGTTAAATGGGAGCATGTCTCCTGGTGATAATGGAGGCCTTGGTGGGACATGGGCAAATGTTAAGCATAAGAGGATGGGATTAAAGATAACAAAAACAAACACAGGAAAAGCACCCAAGCTCAGAGAGGTTAGTTAGCTTTCCTAAAAACAATCGGGATGCAAACTCAAGTATTTGGATTCAAGTGTCCATCTTTTGTCTACTAGCATATACAGCTTATTTATAGGTTTTGAAAACAAAAATTCTACAGGTGACACTTGTTTGTTAATGTGTTCATCTGCTTGTACAATTATGAGAAAGACACACTTCAAAAATTCTTAATCTATATTCTCAGACAAATGTCATCATCTGTAATTATGACCAGAATCACATACCTGTATGAACTCTGCAGTGCTATAATGTTTAAGGAGATGGTGCCTAAGTAAAGCTTTTATTGGGGGAAATCTTTGATTCACTCTGGGAAGTATAAGGATTTTTTTTTCCCACTACCACTGTATAGAAGTGAATATTACCGAAGATTGGCTATAATTAAATGCTGAGAGCAATGGAAGTTTGCAATATCTTTAAGATTATTAAATATCTCAAACATTTTAGTAAGTTTCCTCAAATGAAACAAAGCAGCCATTTGGAGAAAAGACAAATTAAAACAGCATTTTAAGATATAGTTAATATATTCAAAGTTGAAGAAAACATTGTATAGCATATTTACAAACACTCATTTGTATTAAATGTTTCCATGAAACAAAATAAGTAATAATTAAGCAAATATTTAAATTTAAAAACGAAAGAATTTTTTTTATTTCCGTGGCAGATGATTAGTGTGTGTCCTCCTAATAGAGCAAATTAATGATTAATAGCACCAACCGCTATAGTGAATTGTTTAGTTTATGTCTAACGTCAATTAGTCATTGTGAATCAAATTACAACTCAGTAAAAAGAGTGTATTTCCTAGTGCTTTGGGGAACTGGATGGCTATTTCTCCAACAAAGATTTAGCATTTCACAAATTGAGTTAGAGATGCATTTGACCTGCTATAAAGGAAAGATACTCTTGATGGCAGTAGAATTCTTGTCATAGACTTTCCCAGTACATGGCATTATTTCAATTTCAGCTTTTTATAGTATGTACCTCTGCCATGTAGGCAGTCGAACAACACCTATAAGATTAATCCCTCTTAGGGGCACATCTGGATTGAGGCTGCTCTTTAGAACAGTAACAATTGGTAAACTTCAGTTGTGCAAAGCAGTGTCAGCATGTCTTTATTTGAATAATGTAGAAAGGGTGGCGTTCACATTTCCATTTCTGGGTGTACTCACTGCAAGCCTACCCTCACACATGGAATTCCTCTAAATAAACTCAATGCTGGTAATCATCTGACTCATTAGCAAGTGTTTCTTCCTGCCTGAAACTAAGTGGGTGCAATGGAGGATAGATAAATCTTTAAATCCCGTGGAATACACATCTGCTCTCTTTTGCTTTCTGATTTTTTATGTCAGTAGCATAATTAGAAATAAAAATGTATTGCTATGTCAGTAGAGACAAGCTGGTTAATACACTTGAAAAGGAATATAATCATCCAATAATTAAGTCATACTAATGAAATATTTTAATATGTATGTAGGATTTGTGCTTTAGGTAGAAGAAAGAAAATCTACGTAGAGAGTCAGCAACATTTCTGAAATTTTCCTCTTTGTCTCTGCCTGAGGTTCTTTTCCTCCTCGCCTCTGCTTATTCCTCAATATTTTCAAGATAACCCCTCAGGCAACCCCAGGCCACAGTTATTTATCTCTTTTCGGAACTTGTAGCTTTTTTAATAGATCTCACCCTTGGTACTTGTTTAATTATAGCCTTATAACAGCTTTATCATTTTTTCATTTTTATAAGCAAGTGGATTTATAGAGATCTCATGTATTTGGCTTAATCCTCCTAACTAAATTAGGATTTTCTTGAAGGTGAGGGTCTGTTTTGCTATCCTTATTGCTGGCAATGGACTTCTTCATTGTGGTTCATCCTTAATGGGTCTTTGGAAATTTATATTTTAAAAATCATGATGTTATATCTTACTGGAATAACATTATCATATCAATTTCCAAAATATTAGCTCATTAGGAATGACTTACATGGTGCCCTTCAAGCTCTTTATGCCAGTTACCCTCATCCCCACCTGGCCCTGCACGTCCTCTCATCCTGACCCGATCCCAGTGTCCACCTCTCTCAAACCTCTGCACTGGTATCTGGAGGTCATGCTATTCCCATCAGCAAAATTTAGATTTGCTAATCTTTGTAGAGAACATGGCTCCAAATTAGATCACATTCAGACATACTGGGGGGTTAGAACTTCAACATATGCATGGGGGAAAATGGATTTAACCCATACAGACTGTTTGTCATTAATGTAATGGCTTGGGAATAACATGCATTTGGAATGTGTAACAAGTCTATTAAAAATGTACAGATAGTTAATTATTGTTCTGCTTGGAGATGAGCAGACTGTGCCACCAATTGTGGATCAGTTTAAGGGCTGTCTGTCTGTGTATCTTGCTGAGTTCCACACATGGAAAAGATTTCAAAACATTGTAGAAGATCAGTTTAGCGTTCATATTGCTTGGTCTTTGGAAATGGTATTAAGTGATTTCCCACTAATGCTTTAGTTTTGCCAGGGGCTCTAAACTGATCTAAGTCAAGTGTTTAATGAAAGGCTGTCTGTTGTTCCTTCCCCAACCCAGAACACCTTCTGTACCCACCCCCAACATGTTGACTGGATTTCTCCATCTCCTTCCAAGTATCCTACTGTTTGTGGCATCTTCGTGATACACGTTAATTGGACACACACTGATAGACATTTTTTTATTTTATTTATATTAAAGAGCTATACAGATACTTACTGATCGACTTGGACTTTGATATAATACCTTAACACCAGCACTTCAAATTATATTGTTGTTGTCCAAAATAAGTTGTTTATAATCCAAGGTTTGCAAGATAATTTGGTTTGGGCGAAGGAGGAAAAGTGTAGTTTTCATTTCTTCCTGATAATTAAACATATGTTCACCTTTTCACCATGTGCCACATGTTTCTTCTATCACATCTATATTTCTGCCCCTGCCTCTCTATAGTGGAGCAAGTGTTTTTTTTCCACTGGCCTGTCTTCCAGTTTGCTATATTTTTGTAATCAGCTGTATCTTACGTGCCAATAAACACATGCATTGAGTTTCTATTTCCGCTAGCACCTCTTCTAGCTCTAAAGGTTTTGTTTCTATTTAATGTTATCTGCTGAAATTTTCTATGCTTTCAAATATTTTCTTGAACATATTAAAGTCATTTTAAAGTTTACCTCTGGCAACTCCAAGGTCTGGATCTCCTGGGTTATGCTCCTGTTGGTTATTTGACCTCTTAGTTTTTATGCATTTGGTCTAATCTTCATGTACCTGCTTATTTTTTATTTATGGCTGGACATTGTATAGAAATTGTTGTGGAAATAGTTTGAATTACTGGATAATGTTCCCCCTGAGAGAAGTTTATAGATTTTCACAGATGTGGTATTCAGGGCAAGTACTTTTAATTCAATCTTGGATTAAGCTGATTGATAACCTATCACATATTTGTTTATCTAGTATTTGTAGAGACTTACCTATTTTTACTTAATTCGTAGTCCTTTGGACACCATACCAGAACGTCAGGAGGGCTGAGTAGGCCCTTCAGCCCGTGTGGGCTACAACTTCATTTTTTGGCCCCCTTAGCAGTATGAAATCACTAGAACCTCTGCTCATCTTCTCATCCTTGCTCGCTGTTTTGTGCCGGGTTTCTTAGGGCAAACAGCATGAGGTCTGAGGCTCACTTCTCTGGCCTTCTTTCTCTCTGGTGCCTTAACCATTGAGGTCTCCACTGCTTTGGTATTTCTCCACTGTCTTCATGCAGAGACTGAGAGAGCTGTTTCACCTTTCCCTGTTTGTCATAGTTGCTCTAAAATAATACAATTAATTAAACCTACAGTGGTAAGCACAATTCCTATTTTGCAAGTAAGATGAAATCCCACACACAGATAAAGGAAGTGGTGTTCATATCTCCTGTTTACTATCATGCAGTGTGCTAAACAACAATATAGCGAATTGAGGATGAATATCAGATCTGGAGTGACTTCTCAGGCAAAATAGTCATCTTTCTTTGGTGTGTGATGAAATTACTGTGACAAAAATAATTTAAGCTAGCATTCATCAATGTTCATTTGAGCCATGTTAGTATAGTAATTAAAATTGCATAAATGGATGGCTTTAGAGGGCTTATAAGTTTTTACTTTGTCATCTATTAGCCTTTTTATCAGTATTTTATTTTTTATTATTTTTTAAAGATTTATTTATGCATACAAGAGCTGGGGTACAGGCCAGAGATGTGGGGAGTGAGAGGACCCACCAGAGACGGAGTGGGGAACAGAACAGGCAGGCAGACTGAAACACACTGCTGAGGGGAGCAGCGGGCGAGACAGGAGAGGTCTGCTTCGCCATGTGGGTTTCTCTCTGGCTGGCCGGGGATAGAACTGGTGCTGCAGAGGCTGTGGATTGCTTCATAGTGCGGTGCTTAACCCCTTGTGCCACCAGGGAGGCTCCTATCAGTATTTTAGAATATTAAAAAGTTAGTATTTTGCTTTGCACTTCTTTTTACTTAATGATAAAATATTGCTTAAAAGATGATTTTTAGGGCCTCCCTGGTGGCGCAGCGGTTGAGCGCTGGGTTGCGAAGCTGCCCGCAGCCTCTGCAGTGCCGCTTCAATCCCCGGCCACCAGGCGAGGGTCCCACATGGTGCCCGCTGCTCCCCTCAGCAGTGTACTTCGTCAGTCTGCCTGCTCTGGTCTCAGCTCTGGCTCTGGTGAATTCTCTCACCCTCCCGTGCCTCTGACTGTACCCAGTGCTTGTATAAATAAATAAATAAATCTTTAAAAAAAAAGATGATTTTTAGATAATGCCTTAATATATGCTTGATTTGAAAAAAAAATATTGATCATGGTTTTGTAGATGGAAACGTAAACCAAACATGAAATTAAATGATTAGATAATATAACTTGATAATTAGAAATCATCTTAATGAAAAAAAATTGAAAGCTATCTCCAAAGCAGTAATTTTATAGGTATATTTATATGCTTATCTAGCCTTCTTAACATAAGTCCATTTATTGCAATTCATCTTTTGCATTTCTATGAGGTTAATCATCTAAAAACTTCTAATCTTGTGTTTAAATGGCTCTCAGTTTTCTGGCAAGTAGACGCACAATCCTCAATTTCTTCATAGTATGATTTTTATCTATATCTCTAACCTTCTCTCCTACCATTTTCCCCTAGAAACACTATGTTCTAACTTCTCCGCAACTCTCTACCTCTCATAATGCGCTTGCTTTTTTTTTTTTGGGGGGGGGGTCACCTTTAATCCCTATTCATCTGGAGACCTCCTACTCGCTCATAAGCCCAACATGCCTATCACTTTACCTAAATTTCTTCAGGAATGTTAGTTTCCACCTATTTTTCATGGCACTGCCATAAAAATTTGAGGAACTTAATTAGAGTTAATATTTTTAGCATTTCCAGTATGACAAAGTAAGCAGCAAGTGATTTATGTAACAATCTCAATACTCAGTTTGTCTTGTGATAGATTTATATCTGTTCACATCAATAGGTTGTCAGGAATGTTTTTGTTATTTGCTGTGTGTACTCAGTGAGGAGAGAAATAGGTTCAGAGATAGAAAGATAGCCAATTTTTCTAGAAACACACACATATATATATCTCAAGATTTAAAATTTTTACAGTTGTGTGATTGGACTAGAACTCATTTTCTCTTTTTTGGAAACTTCAATGGACATACAGCATTTGCTTTTTTTTTTTTTAAATCTTATCAGGAAACCATTATTTTGTTTTCTAATTACTCTGCAAAACTATAGTATTAGTTGTATTCAGGGCTGAGGGGTGTTGTAAATGGGTAGGACTGGAGGGGGAGCACTTCAGTAGCCACTGAAGTAGCCCAGGAGGAGGGCGATGCTGGCAGGGCAGGCCACAGCTGCAGATGTTTTCGTGGTAGAGGCGTCAAGATTCACTGATGGTTTAGAGCTAGAAAATTAAGGGAATGGAGAAATTAAGGCTAACTCCTAGAGGTTGATTTAAATAATACATGGTCTATAGCTTAGGGTGATCTGCTTGTCCTGGTATGTCTGGAACTTTCTTGGTTTTAGCGCTGAAAGTCCTTTGTCCTGGGAAACTCCTAAGTCTGGGTGAATCAGGGGAGTTCATCAAACAAATTTTGATTTAATCAGAAATTGGAGCAGATTTTATTATTGTGGGTGAGAAGAACATAAACACATTTTGGTCTTGAGATGCTTTGACACATCTAGTTAAAGTAAGCATTCATGGCACTGGAAAAAGATTAATGACGTATCAGTAAAAAGTCATGGAGGAAAGAATTCTATTCACACACCTTGTATTTCAGTTATTCTCTGTTGCTGGACCCATCAGATAACAGTGATTTGCTTAGGAAATTCAGATGTGTATCGTTAACTTGTGGATACTGGTGTATTTTACCAGCTTCACTGCTTCCTGCGGAATATATTAAAGTAGCTGAATTGTTACTGATTTACTCAAAATGTTTCTGGCTTAACCAAGTGCTAGTGGTATTAGGTTCAGAATACCGGAGTTACCGATTCAATGAAAAAAGTTGTGTGTGGTTTGTTGCACGAAGCATTTCATATTCATTAAATGTCAAGATGTTAAAGAATATTTCTTACAGTTACTTTTCCCTTAAATCCCACATGGATTGTCTTCAATGTTTCTAGATCTTTTCTTCATAAATTCTTCAAGCACTTTCTTTGGATGTCAGTTAAACAACTTAGTGCAAGACAGAAAACTGAAGCAAGGCCTACTTTGTTTACTTTAACCACTGATTACTCTAAATGTGATAGGGTATAGGCCCTGGAGCGTGGGTGGAGGGAAAGTGACAAATGTCCATATGTTGAGATGTGAAACTGTGCTCCCCAAATGATAGTTTTATAAATGAAAGGCAAATTAATAATGTTTAACATTAATGTTTAATTTTATCAAATAACCATGAACAAATGATTGGATGTGAAAGAAGTAGCAGAAAGGAATAAAGGGGAAAATGAACTAGAGATTTTGTGATACCAAAATTCCTGCAAGGCCAGTTTTGCTTGATGGCATCTGGTTATACTGGCATTTATTTTGATTTTTGAAGAACTGAAGAGCAAAACTGGGGCAAGTAGGTAGAAGCTTTTAGAGGCATAGGATATAGATAAAGATCGTCTGAACTGAGATGTATGTGTGTGTTTGTATTTAAGAAATTCTATGTAAGAAAATACTTAGTCTTCTGTGTCTAGATCCTCAGTAGACATATTTCATTGCTCATGTTGTTTCAAGAAAATACTTGATGCTATTCCTACTCCTAAGCATACACCTTACTGATAGGAACAGAGATATTCCAGAAATTTCCTTAGGCCCCAAAATATTTTCTTCCCAGCCCTTCAGCATGAATTTGTGATTTTCATATGGCTGTATACTTGAATTGTTTTAGTATAGTCATGGAGCACATGAATGAACGGCCTTGAGCATGTTATTGAAAAATTTTCATCAGCTTATCTAGACTGTCTTGTGTAGACAGGCACAGGACAGGTGACTTTGACTGGCGATCTTCTCTTTCCAAATAACATATTTCAGGCTAGAGGTGTGTGCGAAGTTTGGTTATTGTTTTCAGATTTGTCCCATTCTCACACGGTTGTTTTCTACTCTTGTGGTTGGATTTCTGAATGACAGTCGCTAAAACTCTCTAGCACAGATGGGAAAACGATCAGTTCTTGAGAAATGCAAAATAATCGACTAGTAATCATTAGCATGTTTCTTAAATTCCCTGAACCTGGACTTGCTTATTCTGAAAAATGAAAAAAAAAAAAAGCACAACATATTTTTTAAGATCTACTTTATGCGTGTGCCCTACCTCTGGCCAGAGAGGAGAAAAGGCCAGTTCTGAGTGGTAACTGCAGAATACATAGCTGTCTCAGTCACCTCTCCCCTTCTCTCAAACTCTATCCGTTGTTGTCTGTGTTACAAATTTGGTAAGAAGATGGAAGATGGAAACTACTTGAGGGCAAGTGCTTGATGCCTGGTTTTTGTAACCCCCACCCCCCACACTCATCACACAGCCAGAGATCTGCCAGCTGGCCCTTTGTTGACTACCCTTGAAATTAAAACTCAGTGATATAAGGCTAATAATATCTCCCTTTCATTGCATAGTATAATCTGGAAAAATCATTTGTATTATCTAGTATTAAGTACATTAGGAACGATCCAGAAATATTTCACATTTTGTGAATTAAAAAAAAAAAAAAGGTTGGTGCTCACAGCTGTAATCTAGAAGCAGCAAACCAAATCTTGACATGTCTGGATTGAGACCCACAGAAAATTTTGCTAAATTTCTTCCATAAACCAAATGAACTTGGGTCACAAGAGATCATTTTAGAAAGTGGTAACCCGATGGTTGTTGAAAGGGGTACCAGGCGATGCCATAGCTCATTTATCTTTGGCAAAATGTGAAGACAGTTCCTCAGTTCCCTCTTGACCACTGGTGTGGAACTAAGCAATTAAATGTCCGAAAAAAGAGTTCTTATATTTTAAGGTACAGCATCATGCATTATCTACTTTCCATCTGGCTATGTAGAGGGGTTAAAAAAAAGGCCAGGAAATAGGTACCCTTGGAAGCAATCTCAAATTGCAAACTCAGCTTCCAATTTCCTCAATGAGCCTGGGCTTTAGCTTGAGTGGCAGTGGAATCCCCAGCCAGCCAATTAGAGTGTGGATGAATTGGAGGGAGGCACGGAGATGCAAGAAACAAAGTCTAGCTAGAATGTCTGGGTGGGTGAGGAGCGTTGGGAAGCTCACTGCGGCTGACAGAAGTGATTAAGTTTGATTTAAATTGAGTTTTCTAACACAGCTACTGAAGCAGGGAGCAGCCAGATTTACATGGAACGGATGGACTTTTTCTGCCATAAAAGCAGAGTCAGAAATGAGCATGTAGCAAACCATTGTGTAGGTGGCAATAGCTACAATTCACTGTTATGACACTCTCTAAATGGCACCCCGTATTGCTTTTGCCTGTTTTTCCTGCAACCTGAAATCAGGGTTTTGGGGAGTGGTAAATGTGCTTTATTATGATCAGTCTGAAAGAGACTATTAAATCAATATTTTGGTGCACTTGTACAGTTCATAATAACTGAACATGAACTCTGGAGCCTAGGACGTTGGAAGCTTTTTACTAAATTGGCCATTGTTTTCATGATTTTTTCTCTACCTTGTTTTATAACATCAGAGGTGACCAATACGAGGGAATTCTGTACTTGGGCAAATTTGAAGACAGAAATTTTAAATCTTTTTTTTTATTCCAACCAGTGAGTGTTTAAATATGTGGGCAGAGATTTGATTTTTGTTTATTAAGTGGTACAGCTCCTGTCTTACTCCCACACAAAGCACACCCCCTCTCTGCTTTCTGTACAGAGCCCTTCCAAGGTGACATGTGAGAAGTGTGATGTTTTTTGTCAAATGTTTGTCTGATAGATCTCTCAGCCGTAAATCCAATTTTTTAAATGATTTATTTTATTTTTATGCATACAAGAGCTGGGGTAAAGGCCAGAGGTGTGGGAGGTGAGAGGGTTCACCAGAGACAGAGTGGGGAACAGAACAGGCAGACTGACTGAAATACACTCCTGAGGGGAGCAGTGGGAGAGTCAGGAGAGGTCTGCTGCGCCATGTGGGTTGCTCCCTGGCCGGGAATCGAACTCGTGCTGCAGTGGCTGCGGTTAGCTTCATAGGTTGCGTCTCAACCCCCTGCACCACCAGGGAGGCCCCCAATTGTTTTTGACTTAGGGAATAAAGAGGCTATTTTTCCCAGGAAATTATTATTTAATGATTTCAGGGCCAGTCTATAGCCATAGGAGTATGATCGTTAAATTGAAAAGTGTAGTGCTCACTAACATACTTTGTGTTTATATAGAGATTGTAGTGTCACTGTGATATTTTGGAACATGAAATATTTATATGCCTCTTGAAGGTATCTTATTAGCAAATTTTTAAATAATTTCCCTAAAAAATGGGTGATTCATGTAGTCACAAAATTGATGTTAACCAACTGTTACTTTTTCTCCTGAACAACATAATTGAACCTTTCCTCTCATCATGATTAATACACTAACATTATAGATTTTCCTTTCATTCCCTGGTGCCAGCAGCTGAGAGATAAGGTGAAGATGTCTCAGCTGTTCAGGCATTTAATCTGCGCAAAGCATGGAGCATATTGCACAGAAGCTCAAACAAACCACAACTGCAGAAAGCAGAAGAAAATCCAGCAATATGGCGCAGACGATTCTTTTTTTGGTTTAGTATCATCAATGATGTGCTGCTTGTGTTTACTAAGGACATTCCAATTAAGACCAAAATAACATATGGATGCAAGAACATTATTTTGTGTGTGTTCTGAGAGACAGGAGAGAGAGAGGTAGAGAGAAAGATCAGTAGATGGTTTGAGTTGTGAGAAAAACAGCCTTACTTAGGGACTGTAAGAAGTCTTCGTTTATGTAGGTTATGTCTATCTATACATATGGTGCTAAAATTGAAAGTGAGTTTTTTTTTTTTTAATAAACTGTCAAAGATTGTGTCAAGTCTGAGATTTTACAAGTTAGTCCGTCATAGTTCCATGGATGCTGGCAAGAGCGATGACAAGCCTAGGTCTGAGACCAAGGACATTACAACTCACAGAAATAGCAGCAGCCAGTATCAACTTTTCCCCAGTTCTCCATGCCCCAGTTCCCACAGAGCGGTGTGAGGAGAACCACTTGACACCAGTAACCAGTGAGTCATGTTACAGGAGAGATCCCCTGAGCTTAGGAGAATGATGTTCCAATACTGGGGATTTAAGCATATGTGCCTTCTGCTCGGGAGGAAGACACAACTGCTCTTTTCCCAGTTTACTCTGTAGACATCCTTGCAAAAGTAGTCCATGATTATTGGAGCACACCCCAAGACCAACCTGTTGTCTTCAGTCTCCCCGTGGTGCAAGCATCTACCAGCTGTTCAAGTCAAACATCTGGAAATTATTCATGCTTCTGGTTGCCTTACATTAGGAAGTTTTGTTCATTCCACCTCTAAAATCTATCCCAAATTATTCTCCAGCTTCTTTGTTCCAGTGTATTATCGTCTCTGCCCTGTCACTTACAGTAGACTCTGGATTGTTTCACTTTTGCCTCTGGTAGCATCTGAATCAATCCTTTTGTAAATACAAAGAAGACTATTAGATCACTGGATCAAATTCTCTAAATGTTTACCATATAATTAGAATATATTCCTAATATTTTACCCTTGGATATAGGACTCTGTATGATCGTCTTTGCCTATCTCTCCACAGATATTTGCTGGTACCCCCCCTACCCCTTGCGCCCCACACTCCAGTCACACTGACCTCATTTCCATTTGTGTGGTGCTTTTCATACCTCAGCAGCCCTCTGCATTTGCTGTTTCCTGATCCTTACACGGCTGATTCACGATTCCCTCATGAATTCTTGTCTCAGTTCATTACTGAAGCCTCCTGAGTCAGCCCCCTCCTTTCTATCACTATACAGGTTCTTCATAGCACTCATCCATTCTTGAAATGAAATTTAATTTCTTTCTCTGTCTCCGCACCATAGGTAAAGACTGTTTGTCTTGTTCACTATAGCATTAGCATACAGAGCCAAACTTCACACAAAGTATAAATAAATGGATGGATATAGTCAGGGATTATTTTCCTGCTAAATCCAAAGGTTCATTTAGTCAGGATTATGCCTATTTTCTCAGAGCTATATCTTGAAAACCTAACATAGACTTGTGTACTTAGTAGGAACTTAATAGTATTTGAGTTGATGTATAAATAAATGAAAAAGATATGTGGCTCCTAACAAGATCATGCCTTTCGGATGCTTCAGTTTTATTTTGCTATCCATGTGTCAATGAGAAAGTCATTCTCCTCTTAAGGAATCTTCAATAGAAGCTTTCCATTGGTTCCGGAGCAGTTTTAACTATACTGTTTTTCATGATTCTATAATATAACACAATATTGGAGCAGGAACCAGCTCTTATGAAATAAAAATTATCTTTCTGTCTATCCACTCACTGGATCCTTTTTTGATCATGTAGGAATTGGCCTTGAGGCAAGGAAACCGAGCTTTTAGTCATACCTAGATGGCAGAAAATCAGCCATATCTACATAAGTTCACATCATGTGATAGTTTGCTCATAAAACCAGACTTCAGAAGTACAGCAAATAGAGGACCACTATTACATAAACTAGATCATATGTGATAAATAAATACTGCAGTAGTTTTCAATGAATACATTATACACTTAGCTTGTAAAATAAAAACAAACAAAACAAATACACATTAAGGCTTTATCAAGTATGAAAATAAAGGGTTCACACAGTAAATGTTACGGAAATATGAGAATGAATCCTCAAACTCTGGAAGCTAGGAAATGTAGTGGAATGAATTATTCCTTTGGTCAATTAATGGCTCAGCAATTCTCTCTTGAGCCACTACTACACACCAAGCACTGCCCTAAACATAGGATTGGAATTTTGGGGAAGAAGTGAAGTGGACATTCCCCCTTACCCTTGAAATTGAAGACATCAGTTTACTCGCTTCTCTTTCATACTCAATAAGTCAGCATTTTCTCCAGGCCCATTAGATACCTACCCTGAGTAACTTTTATTAACTGGTCTCCCAGCACCAGTATATCTTCAAAGCAAACACTTTGTGGAAGGCAGAATACTCCTCCTCCCAAAGATGTTCATATTCTCATCTTAGCACTCGTGGATACGTTATATTATGTGGTTTGGGAAAACTAAGGTTGTTCATCAGTTGACCTTAAAATGAAGAGATCAGTTGGGTCCAATGTAATCACAAAGGTTGTTAAAAATGAGGGAAAAAGAGGCAGAAGGGGTGGGATTGTGAGCAAGACTGGATCAGTCATTGCTGGCTGGCTTGGAAGAGCGAAGGGGTCCAAAAGCTAGAAAATGCAAGAAAATAGATTCTCCCCAGAACCTCTAGGAAGGAATGCAGACCTGCCTACACCTTGATTTTAATCTGGTATGGTACATTTCACTCTTGACCACCAGAACTACCATTCTAGTGCTGTAGCACATGGACCTCCTGTCTAGAATAATCTTTCTGCTTTCTTTATCTATTGACCAACCCTAACCTTATTAACCCTTACCCTTAATTTTACCTTTGTTGAATGCCATTTCATTGTTACCTTAACTTTGTTGGATACCATTAATTTGAATTTTATTTAATGTTTCTTATTTTTCATTCCTGATTTGTCAGTTTGAATAGTTTTATATAATTTAATATTAAGACCTTTGTTATAAATACATGGAGAATATTTTCCCCATCTATTTTTGTTCATGGTTATCTTTGACATGAAGATGGCTTAAATCTTTATATAACCAACATACCATGTTTATACTTATATAAGTACATTATATGTAAGTAGAAATACTATAAACAGGGATCAAGTTAGTATTTACTACAAATTATATTTACTCTTACTATTATACAGATTATTTTGTGTGTATGTGTGTGGTTAACAGCTACATTTCTGTATTTAATCTAGTTGGGCTTAATTTATTATACATTTGAATCTACTTTTATTTTGTATTTCCAAAATAATAATTTAGCCAAGTGCTGTGTAAAGTGATAATTTTATTTTTTAATGCGATAATTTTAATCAAATAGTAAATACTTAACTACAGCTTGGCATGTTTTTAGATTTTTTAATTTTTTCAAGTATCTATTGTACATATACACAGTTTGTATTAATTGTCATATTTTAAATGCATTTCAAGTTACCTTATTAGTCTTAATTTTTTTGTTCATTCTTCAAAAATAACTTAGAATAATTTTTACCAAGTTAAAAAATTCTTTAGTGAAACCAAAGTAATTTTATAATTTAAGTGAGGGAGAATTTGTCTTTATATGGTTCTTTTTCATCTAGGAATAGATTTTCTTTCCACTTATTCATCTCTTCTATTATATCCTTTAGTAATTATATCTATTTTTAGATACAAAATCCAGTCTCATCTTTAATTTTTAAACCTTATTACCAGGGATTTTACATTTTCAGTTAAGAGCAATGATATTTTTTCCATTAAATTTTCTAACTAGTTAAATGGGTAAAAATTCCTATTGCTAGTTAAGGAAATTTACTCCAGTTAGCTTATACCTAGAAAAGGGGGAGTTGGTCTTTAATGACAGGAGTCAGAGTATTTCAATAAATGTGAAGGCAGGATTTTTCCAGAACTTGGAAATGAATGTAAGCAAATGCCCCTGGGATTCCAATCCCTTCTGCACATCTTGTTTGTCACTCTGTGCTTGTCTGCTTGTATTGTTTTTACCTCAGATATAGGCTTCCCTGGCTTTTTTAAGGGAAAAAAATCGGTGTATGGTTTGCTGGAAACAACTCATAGCTCCTGACTACCTTTAGCCGTGTTTTGCCATTCCTTTTCTCAGCTTGACGTCCAGATTCCCTTGGGGAAGACTCAGTGTTAGGTTGGGTCAGGGGCTGACCCTGCATTGGTCATCTTCCCCTTCCAGGGTACACTGGAAACAAATTTGTGAGGAAATTTTACTTGATGTTTTTATATTTGCTCCCTCAGCAGTCATCTCAAATATGGAGAAGAGGCAAAAGTGTTAGTCTGGAGATTTGGAAATGATACCTGGCTCTCTTACTACAAAAATGTGTGTGTGTGTGTGTGTGTGTGTGTGTCTGTGTCTGTGTCTGTCTGTCTGTCTTTCATTTCCAGGGATAAAATATTGTACTTGAAGTCAGTGTTTTCTATAGAGGTATCATTTCTGTGGAATTTGTTTGTTCAGCTTTGGGAATGATCTCGTGAAATGATGACTGCCTTACTAATGTAAAGGGACACTGAATAAGGTACTCTGCTACAACAGCTGATTTTCAACCTAAACACCAAATAGTATCTAGATTCTTTGCTGTCACTAAGGAACAATAGATTTTGATATTTATGCCTGTTCTGAAATCATCTTTCTCAGAATTACTTTCATTAAAAAAAAAAAAAAAAAGACCACACATTCAAGATCTCTACTAAGTCCCAGTGCAGAATCCAGCAGTGGGCACATCGCAGGAAACAGTAATCCAATTAGCAATTCTGAGTCCCAGCTCTAAGCCACCTTGGTCTCAGGGATGCCATGTTCTCTGTAGTTCCAGAGCCATGGTGGGTGCTCCCACCCATCAAAGGTGTTTCAGAGCTGGTTGTCTTTTTCCATGTTGATAACGTTCCTGAGTGTCACACTATCACAAAGTGACCTAACTGTTGACACTCAGAAGCGACACAATAGATTTTGCCTTCTTATCTTCTCTTGGTGAAAAGATCTGAATCCCAGACACCTAATTACCAGCTGGATCTTTGCTTTTGACCATTTTACTCCTAAGTCCCTACAGCCTTGATTCTTAGTTAAAACCCCTCAGAAGAAAGCCTGCGAGGGGTACAAGGCTTGAGCCAAAGATTTAAGACCATAATCCCCCAACAAAGTTATATTCCTTCAACTCTGACTACCTAGCGCTTGGTTTTGACACTTCCTTATCTCAGTAATATCTTTCATCCAGGGAGATCCAATTGACCAGAGAGAAATAAAATCTTCACTTTAGATTTTGCCTTCAAGATGAAAATGTTTACTGCACTTGAACAAATTAAACCTCGTGTTTACTCTCACTTGTAGGGAGATGATTGGTGCCTTCCTGTGGTTGTTTGTAATGGGTTTTCTGGACAGATAGGAAAGAATTACTGCTACTGAAATGCCCTCATCCGAAATAATACACCTGGAAGGCAAGAAGCGAATCGGTTATCAATTTTTGAATGATAGAAAAATGCCAAAATTACTTTAGATGTTTCAGAGATTTTTCATACTAGGAGAATTTTTTGAATACTAGACCTAAATATCTGGTAGTCCATGGGTTGTACATGAAATCTTCAATGGCTCAAGGTCATCTGCATTTGGTGGGACAGGTAAGAGCTACAAGTGCTGAAAAGGTTTTCCCTTCCTGGGATAGCAGTGCTTTCCAGACATCCATAATTTTGGAATATAAAGCAGAGTTCTTCTGATTCATAATTATAATTGTACGAAGCAAGTGGACTGGAAATGAGGAAATGCTCTTATGTTTCTTAAGGAGTAGTCTTCCTAGTAGTTCTGCCCAGAGGCTTGTTTTGATTGGGTCAGCAGCTCCCTCCGCTTTGCCATTTTTACCAGAATTGCTCGCTGCCTCACTCTCGGGTTCAGTGTGATTCTGATTCCTTCGACTGCAGGTCTTCATCTGGTAGTTCATATGCGTCACCTGTGCAATTGTGAAATGCAGATTCTGAGCCAAAACACGGGGGATTCTGACAAGACAGTTCTTGCATCTGTATACAGAAAAACAGAATAATAAAAAATTTGGTCCAAGGAGAATTATGATAGGCAGCCTCGGTCAGGCCCAATCTTAACTAGAAGCAAAAGGGATTTAGAAGGCTCTAGCACATTAAGTGATCCTTTTTCTTTCAGTAGGTTTTAAGATTGGTCCCCAAGTCTTATGTCAAGGTAATGGTTTCCTGTTTGGGAACTCCTGACTTGGTAATTTCTTTTTTAAAAAATAGGTATGTCTCGTTTGAGATGGAGGTTCTTCTTAACAGGCTCTGTGTCATTTCTTTGATCAGACCACAATCAGCAATTCCCAGAAATACTTCGTCATTGACTACTCCAGACCACAGAGAAAAAGAGTTTATAGACACTCATAGTGTGCTAATGGAAACCACAGGAATCACTGAGAGTTAGGATCAGGACTGAGGGAGGGATTTTTGACAACCAAAGCACATGATAATCTGAAAGAATGACCCTTGCACTGGGCAGGGACCAGAAGTGTTCACTGGACTCGGGGGAAATTTGTGGCCAGTGAGTACGTGATACCTGGAGCCATGCAGACAGACTTGGGGTGTCCAGTCTGGAATCAGGCTGGCAGCATACAGACCTGCTCAGCATACAGTGTCCTGGTCTCATGAAGCACCAGGTGTGATTTCCAGACTTTGGTGTTTGAATGGCCTGTGCAAACGCAGACCCATAGGTTCTTCCATGCCAGGTATTTTGATTCAGTAGGTCTCTGGTAGGACCATGGAATTTCAGTTTTGAGAAAAGAAACATAGATGATTTTACTACAACACCTAACCAGAATGGGCTCAATTTATCATCCTGTAACTTATTGGTTTATAAATGGGATCTACTTGACCCGAGTAACATGCACTATGCATATCCAGTGCCTGCAGGGCACGCCCCTGACGTTCTGGTTGCCAGGGATGGTTTGGAGTCTTCGGATCTGTTACTTCCTCAACAGCAGAGTAGGAAGCATGTCACTAGCCGGCTGCAACAATGGCTTTTTATCTTGAGAAGATCCTTGAGTGCCGATACAGATAAAAGTCTCAGTAAAATCATTTAAAAAGCATTGAGCTCATGGTTGTTAAATATTTCACAAGATGCATTTTCATCCCATCCTGCCTCTGATGATCTTCCAAATTGAGGTATATGTGCTTGCGCAAAAAACAGTTCTGGCATTGTGATGTCATGCTCACATGGATTCTTTTTGCTGCTTGTTTGACATTAAAGAGTGATAAAGTTAGTTTAAATATTGGGATCCGCAACATGGAGGCTTCCCCATCTCACAAATCTAAGTCAAATCTAATCTGTACTTCCGGGAAATGTCTCATTGTCAAGGAACGCTAACATACACCGATCCCAAACCTCCACCCCCGTTTTAGCCTTTCCCTGGAAAACCTGACTTGATGGCCATATATGGAAATCCCTGACCTCTTAGCCAGTCACATCTTGTTTCTATGTTGCCACTTTGTCTAAAACTTGCTCTTGCCCCAGATCCCTAGGGAACTGTATTCACCTGCTCATGAGGCACTGGGCTACCCCCAATCCATGGATTGTCTTCCCTTGAATCAAGGACAGCAGACTCACTACTGAATTGTTTGGTTGTGCCTTGCCATTTGGCATCAGTAAGCTGAAATGCAGACATCTTCCCTCTATATCATCATTCTTACCATGAGGTCTGGCCTAGCTCCGGATAATGCAAATTGATACTAGCCAGTATTAGAAAGAAATCCACATATACTAGCTTCTTTGTTGTGAGTTGAATAACTTCATTGTTGCAGCTAAAAATACCCCTCAGGGGAACAAAGAGAAACCTCCCAGGAGATGGTTCTTATAAAGATACATTGGATTGACCACCTTGCTGTGTTATTAGTGGTGTTTTCATTTTCAAGCATGGTTTTCATCATGCCGCTGTCATTTGCAGACACCTATGGTGGCTCTCAATTGGCTCTCAAGTTGAGTTCAATTTCCTGGTCCCGGGTGGTAAAGTTCTCCAAATCTTCATTTTCCTTTCTTCAAAGTTTGTATTTTCTACTCTGCCATGTTCATAGCCCTCTGTAGTCGAAGCTTAATTATCTTTGAGAGTGCATTTATTACTTTTGCTTCTCAATCACACTATTATTTCTCTCCCAAAAAACTCCCATTTCTTTGGCTATGCTGAGGAACAGTTTCTTTGCATTTCTCCTAAGAGAAAAATCCTTTAAAACACTGGGTAGATGTTTTCATTAATCGATAGAATAGTTCCCAGAGCACAGTGGTTTTCTGTCTCTGCTGCACACTGAAATCGTCCTGGGAGCGCCAAGAACACACTCCAGTGCCAAGAACACACCCCAGATCAGAAATTCCAAGGCTGGGGTCCTGGCACCCCACTCTGGAATCTTCCCAGGCGATCCCAATATCCTGCAAAGGTTGCTAAGAGGTGTCTTGCATTGTTTCTCAGCTCTTAATTGTGTAAAAATCAGGGGTGCAGATCCATGGCAACCACTCCTTTGTGGACTTATGACTCTTCCTCATTTTGCCCTGACTTTCACGTACTGACCTGCATAGGCATTTCTAAATATCACTTACAGACTTAAATTTCTTAAGAGACTCAACCCCTCTTCTTGGGGCTTTTAACTTCACATTCATTGACAGTGGTATCTGAGGAGCATCCTCAACATGGTGACGCTTGGCGGTGGACAGAGTAGAGCTAATTATGGACTACCTCTGTATTGTGTTAACTCTATGGTAAAAGTAGTGCTGTTTTTGGTTCCTTGCAAACATAGATCATCTCTGACATATATTTCTGAAAAATATCCTGGCTGCAAGGTTGTGTTAAATATGGGGAATTTGAGAGCCATATCATTGGTGGTATCCTAAACTCAGCCCTGAACTGACTGCTTGCTATGTCATTGATAATACATCCCTGTTTGTTACCGCTATGTAAGTTGGTATGAATAAAGGCACAACTATGTGGTCGAATGGTAATTTTCAACACAGCAGGGAAGGCAGTGTTTTATCAGACAGTTCACTCTTTTGGACTATAGCAGTAACAATAGACAAGTACAAGGCATAGCAGGCAGAGGAGAGACCCAGAGATTCTGATTTAAGAGGTCAGCAATGATCTCCAAATTGGAAATAGTAATACGCTCCTTAGATCATTATGAATCAGGTAGTGTGGAACATACTTTGAAGGAACTCTACTGTAGCCTTTCTGACTTTTCCAAGTTGTATTTTTGCTTGATGTACCTGCGTGATGACAGCTAGGAGTGCTCTTTGCAAATGTGAAAATACATTTGAGTTGGAAAATAGAGCATGGTCAAATGAACATAAGCACTGGAACGATGAGACTCAATTATGCAGGTGAACTGAGGGAAGAGTTTAAACCATGCCAACCTCACCGCTGAGGTGATAATTTATCTGGGCATGCTTTATGATAGGACTGGCCCTGCAGGTATCTGTTGAAAGCAGGACTTCAGGGTACAATTCTTACTACCCAGGTTATTTTCTTTTTAGTAAACTATCCTCCCCTAACTGTTAGGGATCCTAATTCCATGGTAGGCCCTGCTTAGTAACAAGGGCTAGCAATCAGAATATTCCCTCTCTCTGGCCACAGCGGCTGGCTGAGGAATGAGCTCAGTGTTTCAACTGGGAGCATTCAAATTCATTCCATGGATTTTTTTTTTCTGGAACTAAAACAGAAATGCTATCCTACTATCTCTCCCTATCCCCTGTGGCTTGCCTGAAACCAAAGCCAACTCAATAATAGCACCAAGAGATGGAGAGGAAAGGCAAACCTTGACGAGAAGAGGGAAGCCCTTAGGTTGAAGGTGTGTCTAATGACCAAACCATCTCTGTGATTTCAATTTGTTGAGCCAGTAACATTTCTCCTCGATGCCCTACCAGCTCAATTTTGAAACTCAGGGTTTCTCCATCCCCACCTTACAAAGCTACCTGCCATGTTTCAGCTAGTAGAATGGAATCTGTCTTATATGCAAAAGTTCTTCCAGTCTTTTCTGGGAATATAGTCTGTTGCAGTTCACCTTTGCTTCCCAGGAGACTGTTCATACCTGCCAGGGGACAGTCTGAGGTTCTAACTCTCAAGCAAGGGATAACTGCCCCCACCCCCGCCCCAGCCTTAGTCCTACTCCTTCAGAACAGCTCTACATTGGCACATGCTTGGTCTACATTGGTGCATGCTTCCTAGGACTACTGGTGTGGATTTTTTTTTTAAGATTTATTTATTTATTTATACAAGCACTGGGTATAGTCAGAAGCACGGGAGGGTGAGAGAATTCACCAGAGCCAGAGCGGGGAGCAGAGCAGGCAGAAGGACTGAAGTTCACTGCTGAGGGGAGCAGCGGGTGGCAGGAGAGGTCTGCGCGCCATGCGGGACCCTCCTCTGGTGGCCGGGGAGCAGCCGGGGATCGAACCGGCGCTGCAGAGGCTGCTGGCAGCTTCGCAACCCAGCGCTCAACCGCTGCGCCACCGGGGAGGCCCTGGTGTGGATTTTGTTTTTCCCCTTGAGTTTTTCCATGTACCTGTCTTCTCCTGAGCCACTCCCTGTATTAGTATCTTACACGCTCCACGGACACCAAATTCATGCTGGCTTAAAAGGAAATTTACTGATTTGGTTTTGAAAATCCCAGAGACTTCAGTTTCCCCTCTTCCCCCATCTTTCGTCAGTGCTTTGCTCTGGTAGCCTCTTGTCAGGCAGGCTTTATCCAGTTGGAGCCTGGCCGCTGAGGCTCACCTCAGAAGTGCCAGTTTATTGTGATGAACTAGAAGTTGAGCAAACATTTCCTTCTCATAATAACTTGGACAAAAATCCAAAGTAACATTCATTGGCATAATTTGGGTCCTGTGACAGTCTTGAATTAAACACATGCACAGGCCAACGAGGCAGGATACAAGGGTGGGTCATTTCCATCAGAATGACGTGAGACTCGGGAGAAAACTGAGCTCCCAAAGAAAAATTGAAATACTCTTAACTAAAATAAGGGGGGGGAAATAACTTAACAGGTGAAAACAGCACTCTTCATACTCTGGAGATATACTTACTGTCTCAGTACTTGATGGATCATTTAAATTCTTCTGGCAGCCTTCACTTTCATGTATTGTTGTCAGTTCACCCACTGACAGAGTACACACTAACTTACATAGAATAGTTCCTGTTTTGCTAATTGCAACAGCAAAAGGTACCTTTTTAAAGCACTTTGTACATGACAGAGGTGAGTAAGGGGCTATCGCCAGGCCCAGACTTCTGCAAAGCTGACTGAGAATGACCTTGGGCTTTGCAGCATTGTTTCCTTGGAAACAGGAAAGAAAAATGGGAGACGATGTGTCTGCCTCCGTGGAGGTGTGGAATTGCACTTGTGCTGAGGAAGCCCTGCTTGGCACTCAGGCCTCTGCCTATGTGATTAGGACAATGTAGAAGATGAGCACGCAGATGGGCTTGTGACTTCTAGAAGTCCAAGTGCCCCATGGGCACCTTGGTGTTCATGCCATAGAGGGATGTCAGGGCAAAAGATTCTGTCTACTTGGGCAGATACTGGGCTTGCTTAAGACGCTGATGATGAACCTGTTGTAACTCCTGCCTTGAGCTGTTCTATAAAACCAAGCGAATGTGGGATTGGATTGAAGTCTGTTTTTGTCTTGTAAGTCTTGCTGTCACCTCCAATCCACAATGCCAGCTGTCATGCAGCACAGATACTGTCCCGAGAGCTTTACGTACAACTTGTTCATTCCTTCTGGAGAAATGTATTAATTCAGTATGATTATGAGATGAGCAAACTGAGATCTGAAAGGTTGCACAATTTACTCAAGGTTATGCCGGCAGAAGGACCAGGATCACATTCAGAGAGTCCAACCCAAGATTCTGTCCCCTCAGTCAACATACTATGCTGGCTTAGCTGCTCAGATCACCTCTAATCCATGTACGGTAATGACTTCTATGCTGTTAAAATTTTTTTTTCCCAGTCACATCTGAAAAGACAATGTCCTTAGGTCTGAATTTTATTAACTGAGGTCATGTCAGTGGGAGATGTGTTTTCTTACTGGCTTCGTGATGGGGGCTTACAGCCTTAGTCCTATTCTCTGCTGACACAATTTGTTTATGTGAAGTTTTGGAAAGCTACTATATTTCTGCATCTTGCAGCATTCAACACATTTGCTCTTTTCTCTTTAATATCTTTCTTATGCAGCATTTTTTCTCTTGACTGAAATTTCCACCCACCTAGGATTAGCTGAGATCCTTTGTTAGGCTTTTTTTTTTTTTTTTAACTACCTATGAAAGCATTATGTATTCCCTCTTCCTAATTGGAAAGCATCCATCTGGAAGTTTTGAAGCTTGAATATTTTAATGGTGGGAAGTTCTTTTTGAGCGTGTAACTGTATCTTTGCTGATACAGGTGATTGGGTACTTCAGGCACAATTTGAAAAGCAAGAGGTGGAAGTAAAATAGAACCTTGACCGAATATTTGAATTGTATGTAATGAATTCTCACTATATATTATAATTAAGGTGAAACACATTTTGTTGTAAATTCAAAGTTTTTCAAAAGACTTTTGAAATCATAAAGTTTAGCAAGATGAAGACCCAGATGTTGGGTGGTTCAGTGGAAGGGCCAGGAAGAAAATAAAAAATGTATGCTTTATTCAACTTTGCCTTATGGGGAATAAACAAAACCCTCTTTATTTCCTTTGGAACTTTAATGGCTGAGTTAATCTGGCTCAAATTTCAGATGTTATTCAGGGTGTTTGTGGTTCCATATGGATTTCAAGAATATTTATTTTATTTCTTTGAAGACTATCATTGCAATTTTCATTGGAATGGCACTGAATCTGTAAATTGGTTTTGGTAGGATGGCCATTTTGAGCAGGGAATCGCTATCCATTTCTTTGGGTCTTACTCTATTTCTTTTAACAGTATTTTCCTTGTATAGGTCTTTCCTCTCCTTTGTTAGGTTTATACCCAGGTATTTAATTTTGGGGGCACAATTGTAAATGAGATCATTTTCTTCATTTCATCTCTTGAGATTGATTGCTCACATATAGGAAGGCTACTGGGTTTTGTGTGTTGATTTGGTAATCTGATACTTTACTAAACTGGTTTATTGTTTTAATTAGTTTCTCCATGGATTTTTAAAAATTCTATATATCTAATGTATCATCTGCATATTATGATAGTCTTACTTCTTCTGTCCCTATTTGGATTCCTTTTTATGTCTTACTCTTGCCTAATCGCCCTAGATAGGACTTCCTGTACTATATTGAAAAGCAGTGGCAACAGTGGATATTCTTGTCTTGTTCCAGGTCTTAAAGGGGAGGCTTTCAGTGTAGATATGTCAGTCTTAAGACAGGCGGTAGTAAAGGTAATGTGTAGTCTACTCAAAGTTGTGGGTTACAGGAAAACTGTCCCAAATAAAACCAGAAGATTAACTGGGCTGAAATTTTTCTTTCGGGTATCAATTTGATCCATTAGGAAAGAAGTCTGGATGGTATTTGAAGACTAAAATGTCAGGCTGTAAAGCGATTTGGGATTTAGCAATACCTGTTTATGTGATACTATTGATTAGCCAACATTGAAGTGTTGGGTAACTATAGGCATTCCAAAGGAAAGGAATGACAGCAGAGAAAAAGAAAGATCATCTAGAATCAAACAGGGAGAAAATGGGGACTAGGTAGCCCCTTTTCTGCATTAGAACGAGAACTGGGAAATATGAATTTATTAAAACACATAGAAAAATGTAGAACCACATCTACATCCAGATGAAAGAAAAACACAGTAACTGGCCCTTTCCTAAGTAATTGGCAAGATGCAGCCTATTTTCAATCTTTTCAAGCATAGCCTGTCTTTGCCAGTCTAAAGGATGCTAAACCCCACAAGATGATGAAAACTTCCAGAAAAATTGTAGTTTGAACATGAGTTCAAGAAGCAATTGCATCCTTGAAACATTCATGATTAGAAAGACTACCAATACATTTAGACTTTTATTTGGGCTTCAATAAAAGAGTTATAATACTATAAAGGATGCTTTTGTATCTTACTCATAAAACCCTTACTGATGAATTGTTAGTACCAGGGAATTACTCCTTTTCTTTGTAAGCTGCTTCTACAAGCTAGAATTGATCCAAGGGACATATTTTGCTGATTGGTGCATAATTTTTTTCATGTCATGTTAGATTAAAAATGCTTCTAGAAGTTTTTCTTTTCAATGATTATTTCACGTTCACTTACATTGCTTTGGGAATATATTTCTTAAAAGGATAATTGATATTCAGAATCTACTTTGTGCATAGAATTCTCACTCCCAGCAAGGCAAACAGGGAAATCATTTGTATAGCTTATATAGTGTTAGTGTCCTGTGTCTGGTACTGGGTACTACTGGGGAAAGATGATATACATAGGAACTGAAGCCAGTGTACGTGGGTTCAAATTCTACCACTGATGTTAAACAAGTTATTTAATTCCTCAAGATACTTTTTTTACCTGTAAAATAGGTATAAAATAGTATCTGCCTCATAAGTGTGTTTTAAGTATTCAGTAAATGTTAGCATTACAGAGAATTATAGTATTTTCTTGTACATTTTTACAAGTCAATCCTTAAATCAATAGATTAAATAAGGTTTATTTCTCTCAGATTAAATCTTTGTGCCGTGCTTAGTATATCATCCTGTTATTCCTGCTTTGTTTTAAACATAATTAGGCTGCCTTAAATTGATTTAGAGTAATATAAAAACACAGTATTCACCTTCCCAAATTTTCAGGTATTCGTTTACATTCAATTTGCTTTTTTGGATGTCAATATAATCCAATAGAAAATGGTTGTGGATGGTGTGTGAATTCACTCATACACCAGAGAGGGCAGTGTAATGTCCTACTACTTTGAGGAATAGCAAGAGAAAAAACTGTCCAGAATCTTACTATCTAGTAGGATAGATTTAAAAAATAGGTAAATAACTACTGAACATTATTTGACAGATGATAACCACTAAAGCCACAACTCGCGTATTAGCAGCATTACTCAGTGACTATCCAGTCATTCAAAAAGTTAGAAAATCTTTTTCTTCATGACAAATTGGAGATCCCATAATTCATTTGGGAGATAGAGGTTTTATTCTCATCTCAGGGGACTGAAATCAATTTAACATGAGAGTTAGATTTTAAAGTCAGTGCACACAATTTATTTGAAGTCAAAATTACCTTTGATCATTCTTAAGATTGTAGGGGTCGGTTGTGTCTGGACACCTGTCGCATTGACAGCTTTTATCCAGCATTAGAAGTGCTTTCTCCTTTTAGTACAGCAACAGATTAAGGAATTGGTTTAAATTGAATAGTCATTCTATATGACAAAAATGGGTATTTTTGAACACTAGAATCACTCTCATAACAAGAGGCTTAGACAAATAGCGTAATGCAGAGAAGGGTTACATTCAAGGAAGAGCAAATGCGTAACTCCTGTGTCCTTATATTGTGGCACATTGGTTAAATGGAATGACACAGACTCACTGGCACTCTTTCCCTGCCCCCCCCCATTCCTCACTTCTCCACTGTCCTGAGTGTATCTACTTGAATTACTGCAAGTTCAATGCATGTTTGTTGTACTCCAACAAATGAGGACAAATATACGTACCATGGAGGAGGTGCATAGCTTGCTGCTGTATTCATCCAGCCGGGTGGTATTGCCTCAACTTTTTATTTATCTATCTAGCTATTTTATTTATTTATTTAATTTATTGTGTAGAAGAACTGGGGTGTAGGCCAGAGGTGTGGGGTGTACATGAGAGGATGCACTAGAGACAGAGTGGGGAGCAAAACAGACCTAGCAAAACACACTGCTAAGGGGAGCAGCAGGTGAAACAGGAGAGGTCTGCTGTGCCATGTGTGGATTAGCTCCCTGGCTGGGGATTAAACTCAAGACCATAGTGGTGATAGCGCTGAGACCTAACCCCTAGGCCAGCAGGGAGGCCCACCTCAACTTTATAATCTGTTTACTTTGCCTTATAAACCAGGAAAGTCTTCACTACTGGACAAGTGTGTTGGCAAGATTGGGAAGCTCTGAAATGTAAGACACCTTCATCATTACTCCTCCAAATTCTTTTTCAGGTCTAGAACAGACCCTAAGTCTAGTGGTAGGCCCAGAGATGGCAAGACTAGCTTAGCTCTACTCCATGGAAGAGACTCCCCTTTTCTTTGCACAGAGATTACTAATTTGGCCATTTCTTAGGAGAACCATGCCAGGAATGAAGCACACTTTGTCATCTTATGTATATGAAACTTAGTTGTATAATTTGTCCTAGTCATTTCAATTAATCTTTTCTCTTGATACAACAATGCTAAATAACGAATTTGATGACATGCAACCATAGATACTTATTTTCGCACTCATGGGTATGCAGGTTGACTGTGAAATGGGTGATCTCTCTTGACTGCATCTAATTGTACGTTCTGCTGGGTCTAGTTCTTGAATTCTCTTCTGGGAGTCCACTTTCTATATCAATGTTGCTAATGTTAGCTGCACAATTTAATGGCTGCACAGACTGGCCCACCTCATCAGACTATGCCATAACAGGAGTAAAAACAATTCAACAAACATTTGTTAAGCACTTGCTAAAATGTTGGAGATTGTTTTCTAAGGCCAGGTCAATAATAATAATTAATGTCCAGCTACTTTTTCTCATGGCTGTATGGTGGTAATGAAACATAAAGACTCAGTAGTTTTTTGTATCAAGTGTTTAACAGGAAATCTATGAATATTAAATTAGAATTAATTTCTGAACAATTTTAAAGAATAAACGGAATTTCCTTGTGTTTTAGTGAAAGGTTTACATCCCTTGTAAATTATACACTTGTTGTATAGATCAACACTGTAGGAAATCAACCATAACATTTTATAATTAAAAATAATGCAGGGGTGTAAGATCTTCATTGCCTGCAGAACTTTAAAAATCTATTAATTTCCCATTAGTTGCAGCATAATGACCCAACTCCTTAAATGGAAAGGAAAATAAACTTCTTGAACCAAACTTTGTGATAAAGACCCAGCATGTGCTATTAATTTAAACTGTTTCTCTCAATGATTTGATTATATTTTATGATATAACCTAATCAGTGAATTGGAAATGTAGAAAATGTTTCATTTGGTTTCTAAATGAGGGATAATGAAGGTCATAAAATGTCTACCAAAATGAATAAATTGCTATTAAGATAAAGTATGGGAAAAATTCAAGTAAATCCTATTTCCTTCTCTCTCTATATGTGTGGATGGGGAAGAAGGAAGTGATATATATGTACATATACATATGTACATGTACATATACATGTACACATGTACATATACATAAATGTATTTGAAATATATATGTGCATATGAGGCATGAGGTGGGGCCTCAAAGGTATTGGTAATGTTTCTCTTTTTGATCTGGGTGGAGGATATATGGGTTTATTTACTTAGTGAAAATCTATCAATCTCTACAGTTGAGACTTGCGCATTTTTCTACATGTATTTTTTAACAGCTTTATTGGAATATCATTGACACACAAAGCATTGCACTTGTTTAATGTATACAACTGATGAGTTAGACGTATGCAAACACATGCAATTCCATCACTACAATCAAGGGAACAGACGTTTCCAACACCTCCCCCAGTTTTCCTGTGTCCTTTTGTTTTTTGAATATGTTATATTTTGTGAAATGTTTATTTTTTAAAAAGCACGTCTGGTTTCTCAATAAGATGACTTCCTGCCACCCTTATTTTTCACAATTTCTGAAACAGCTGCTTAATGACTCTAACACGTTCTTACGACTTTCCATTATTTTTCACTCTTCAAACCATGGAGGAATCATTTTAATCTTTTTAAGTCCCTCATCTTGTTCACTTATGATTAATTCCTTTTGTGGGGATAAGACAGGAGACCTTAGAGAATTTATAGAGTCTCTCTTCATTCTTGTATCTGCCAAAAGAAACTTTATGTTACAAACCTTGATTATTGATTCTCTCCATGACATTTAAAATGATATCTTTCATAGGCACTCTGTCTGCTATCACCTTTCTGCCCAAAGTAATTTGCAGCAACCATGGAAATTTTGAAATTAGATTGGAGACCTTCTGTCCCAAACCACATGCTTGTTGAAACAGAGTTTTGAATAACACAATGTTATTCCTAATCCTGGCAATAATACCTAAGAATAAGGCAAGACTTAATGGGTTGATCTATTAAATCCATTTTCCAAATCAAATGTTAGCATTTTTTTGTTTCCTTGAGAAATCAAGGTTAGGTCTGTCTCCAGGCATGCATTAAGCAATGATCTTAAATTTCTAGGAAGGGAAGGCGTCCTAAGCTCAGCACAGGGCATACTTATTCAATTGGAAAGCCCTTTAACAAAGGAATTGCTTCCTCATGAGCAGTATTAAAGCAACTTCCCATTACTAAGGCGCGTTAAACTGCCTCTTGGGCATTTTGCCAAATCTTTAAGCTGCATTACAGGCTTTTCGTATAAAAAGTGTTTTTCTCTGAAATAGTTCAAACGCTTTCCTCTCCCGCTCCTTCTTTATTTTCCTGTTTCTTACAGACTCCATCAAAGTTACCCAACGTCAAACATTAATTTCTTCTCTGGGGCTCATGAAGTATAACACAGTGAGCTACTGAGATGAAGGAATGTGATGATGCAGAGTTCTTCTGACTAGAAGAGCTGAAACCCCTAAAATGCAGGGACTGGTCAAAATTATTCTTTTCATCTTATACTAAAATATAGCTTGTAGAATAAAGTAAATACACACATAGTAAGAAAAAAAAAAAAAACACACAGTGTGACCTAGGCCCAAAACACATTTAATCATGAAGTCCAGCAGACAAAGTCCTCAGCCTTCTTTGTAGCCATGTCTGGCCACTCAACTGAAGTGTTTGCTAATAACAGATGAGCATGAGCAATTTGGGCCTGATTTAGACTTTGGTTTTTCACACAAACTGGAAGCCACATGGTGCCATGGGCAGCTATGACTGCAGAGGAAGGCTGGACGGTGCGGGTTGTGCAACACATGTGTGGAAGGTGCCATTACCACTGAGTAGCCTGAGTAAAGGCATTTCCAGCCTAGATGCTGAAATCACATGAGAAAAAAACATTCTTATCTCCACTTTTAGCCTTTATACATGTTTATTTTTTGGAAGCTAAACTTTATCCTAATTAATTCAGATAGGTTTTTTTTTTGATTCTTGATTCATTTTTGGTATGCTTCCAATTTATGGAACAAATATTTGATGATTTTCATGATAAAAATGTGTTAAGTGTCTGCAGGATTCTTTTTTAAAATCAGAACATTTCCCCACCCTTATTTCAAGATCATCACAGCAATTCTTTGGTGGCAGTTAAGATGATTCCTCATCTCTGTTTTACAAATAAGAAAATGAGTGTATTGGCAATTGGACCTTGATCTTTCAAATTACCTCAGAAACCTGTACAAATTTAGAGGAAATCGAGGTTGCTGACCACTTTTTAAAGTCAATCCAAAATGTTTTATTAAATTAGACCTCACAATGTTAATAAGGCATCTAACTCTTTTGGAGAAAAAAAATTATCATTTAACAAATACTTCAATTAATAAAATATAAACTTATTAAGTGTACTTTCCAACTGAATGTTTTAAGTATCAAATTTCTTTTTTGTCTTATTTATAAATGTAATGAATTTGAAACAATAAAGCTGTTAAAAATTACCCTTATTACCAAATACCCCAAATTAAACTATTTTGATCTTTGAAAAATTTTTAGGCTGTTTACATAAATCTGTGTTTTCATGAATTTACTGATTAATTTTTCAATGATACATTTTATATCTTTTTATTATAAAATTAAGTAGTGAGAAAGAAAATTCTGAAAAGTATTTGTAACTTCAAGGACTCAGATATCACAACTATTAATATATATAAAATTTTTATAAATTTTTTTTATAAAAATAAAAGTGTTTTACACATAATCACTTGAATAATAATGGATAACAGTGATCCCCACTAGGACAATGAATTGCACTACAGATGTTCCATCCATTACCTTGTTTAACATTCAGAAGAAGCCTGTAGGATAAGTGCTGTGGTTATCACCATCTTTACACAAGAAGGAACTGAGGCTTGGTACATTAAACATAATGGAGGCAAGATGGTATTAAGTACTGTCACTAGTTGTCTGCATTCAAAACACTTGTTCAAACATTTCATTACAGCATTTGAACGACATGAACCATGTGGCTGCAATACATTCTGTCCCGTACATGTACCACCATTCTCTTAATCTTTTATTTTTGTTTATATAAGTTGCCTTCTTAATAGCACCATATATTTTCTTTTAGTTGAGTTAATGTTGTTTTCCATCATTATTTGTGTTTTGGAGGTATAGGAGCTCACCCTCCACACCCACCATCAAAGCACCCACAATCCATCCCCATAATCCCTTGTGCTCCTGTGTCACTTTGATGGTATTTCCAGGTCTATACCCAACTTTTTAGGGTAAACTGTCTGCCCTCTGGTCCTTTCCTGCATCTTGGATGGCACCTTGGCACCATTAATTTCTAACTCGCTTCACTTCACCATCTGTCTTTGCCAGTGTTGTTTGCAGTTAGGGTCATGGTTAAGGGCCCTTGGATTTTGAGTTAACAGCAACTTTAGTTGTTTAAATTAATTTCCATACTAACCACATTTATTTTCTTTAATACTGGAAAAGTATATTCAATTTTAATTAGAGCTAGATACATCAAATTTATTAATATCTAGTTTTTGGAAGGGATTTGTTCCATAATATAATTTACTACTTATGTTTTATCTTCTGTGAATTCACTGGGGAAATAATTTTTATTCTTTATTCACTTATACTCAACTTATCAAAAAGGTGCATTTTTCTTTATCTGTAACCAAGAGAATGCATCTTAAAATAAACAAAGTTCCAATCTTGTGAGTTTTGCTAATGAAAATTCATCAAAATTGTAATGGCTTTTTAGAAAATAATGAAAAACTATTGTTCCTAATTTAAATTGCAGTTGGGAAGAATGTTACAAAAACTTTAACTGAGTCTATTAAAAGGGAAAAAATCCATCATTGTCTTGCAGTTTCTTAATCTGTACATGACAAGCATCATTCAAAATTTGTAACTATATTTAAATTACCATGCCTAATGGAGTAACCATCATGAAGAGTGCAACCAAGACAGATTAACTGCTTTCAATTTCTACCTGATTATTCAGTCTGAAAATTGATTATGAACTATTCAGCAGTGGTTCACCAATGTGCAGTATTAGTCAAATGATCTATTTTGAAAAGTCTTCAACTTTATACAGTTATTTGGTGGCTACTTTTCTCTCCCACTTATTGTTGTGTGTTAATAGTATGTTAAAATTTGTTGGGTGACTATTTTGCACTGGAAATTGAGGCTTTGAAGTAAGGCAAATTGTAAATAATAAGATAGTAAAAGTGACCTTGTACTAAATTCATCAGATGATGACAGCCTGAAATGCTATAATTCCTGCAATTATTAAATTCTGCTCAGCCAGATGTCTTCTACTTGGCATTCCCGGTTCACTGCGCACCTTTGCTTCCTTTCTCTGTACCACATAACGCTGACCTGCCCAGACTATTCATCTTTTGGCTTCTCTTTTCTTAGTCAATTGGTACTGAAGATAAGAGTATCCATGATTAGGAAAATGGGAGAATGCGATCAAGGTATTTAGGCCTCTTGTTCCCTCCTTGCAGATCATTGTAAGCTTATTGTAAATCTTCTCCCTTGTTCCCTTCTGTCAGCTGCCCATCTCCACGCAGCTCTGTCGTGACTTCTGGGAATTTCTTCCTATTCCCTCCTCTCTTAGGCAGAGGGTAGCATTGTACCCCATAGTGATTGTGCTTTGCCTGCACACTGCCCTACACCTTTGTAAATTGTCCTTTCATTGAACATCTCTCAAACCACCCAGTTTAATTAAAAATTCTATTTCTTTCATGTTTCATATATCCAGTAGTCAAGGTATTCTAATTGAGTTAATAAAAAACAATGTACAATCTTGCAGTAAGAAACGTTGATCAGTAGGCCCCAAATTGGTAAAATGGAAATGGAAGGTAAAGGGGGAAATAGTATAAAAGAAATCAGGACACTTGTTTATTGATAAAGTGCCTGGAGACCCAACATTGAGACCCAACAATGGGCACAAACTTAGAGTCCAGAAACAGCCTAACCATAGTACAAGAGGAGTCATTTTTATCACATTCATTATTGGCCAGATCCCTAATAAGGTATGTTTGTTGGAACAGACTGTATCTACTTGGAAGCAAAAGCACAGTATTAGAGGGGAGGAGATTATATTCACATCCTAAGTCTCATTCTATCCCCTGGCTTTGATTTCTACATAGATTGACTGTTTCTCAAATTTAGATATATTTCTTTTTTTAAGATTTATTTATTTATGCATATAAGAGCTGGGGTACAGGCCAGAGATACGGGGTGGGGTGAGAGGTCCCACCAGAGACAGAGTGGGTAACAAGAACAGGCAGACTGACTGAAACACACTGCTGAGGGGAGCAGCAGACGAGACAGGAGAGGTCTGCTGCGCCATGTGGGTTGCTCCCTGGCCAGCCGGGGGTCGAACTCGTGCTGCAGAGGCTGCAGATTGCTTCATAGTGGGGTGCTTAACCCCTTGTGCCACCAGGGAGGCCCAAATTTAGATATTTCTAACAAACTCTATAGAACTTGAGACTACTCAATCCCAATGCCTATACTTCTCTTCATTTTTATATTTACTCTCAAAAGACTGTAAGTCCAAGTTGACTTACTGGACTTTTACCAAGACTCTTACCCCTGATTGTCTCAGCTAAAGTCAAGTTGAAGTCTTCTAATTTCCTGGGCCAGCATTACTGAAGTCATCATTAGTATTTTCTTCCTTGAATCCTCCACATCTGTTTTCTCATGACTTTCTATTGGTTCTATATTCAAATTATAATTACAGGCTAAGTACTGATCATCATCTCCAGAGTTTCATACTCTGATCCTATGACCATCTTGACCATCTGTTTCCACTTCTATTGAAACACTTGGTCTTTCTTCTTCTGCTCTTGCCCCATAGAGTCAAGGTGCCACCCATTAACTAGAGAGATTCTTTTAAAACACAAGCTACATCTTCTCATAACTTGCTCTGTGTTCAAAATAGAAGGGACTGTATTAATAGTTTCAAGTTCTAAAATTAATATGAAAGTTATAACTTGAAAGACTAGCTTTTTCCAATAAATACAGGATTTGAAATTTTATAAAATGGCCCAAACAAAAATTTACTATAAAATTATCATAAAAATTATAAATGAAATACCTTTAAATTAATCTTGATTATATAAAGCTGATGGTGGGAATACATGATAGTATAGCCACTTGGGAAGACAGCATGGCAGTTTGTTACGAAGCTAAACATTCTTACCATACAAAGCAGCAGTTTTGTTTTTTGGCATTTACCTAAGTGATTTCAAAACTTACGTCCACACAACCTATACTTGACCATTTATAGCAACTTTATTCATAAAAGCAATATCTGAATGAAACCAATATGCCCTTCAAGTGGTGAACAGATAAGCTGCAGTATATCTATACAATGGGGGATTATTTAATGATAAAAAGAAATGAGGTGTTAAATCATGAAACGACATGGAGGAATCTTTACGTATTACTATGTGAAAGATGGGCCTGTCTGAAAATAGTACAAGTTTAACTATATCACATTCTGGAAAAGGAAATAAGGTCAGTGCTTGCCAAGGCTTTGCTGGGTGGGGAGGGAGGGAAGCAGAGATGGAGAGACAGAACACAGAAGATTTTTCGGACAGTGAGACCATTCTGTATGCATGACACAGTGACGATGACTATATCTGTCCAAACCTCTGGAACGTACAGGACAGTGGCCTCTAGCGTAAACTATGGACTGCATGTAATAATAGGTCAATAATTTTAGATTGTATACCTCTCCTGCCTCACCCGCTGCCCCCCTCAGCAGTGTATTTCAGTCAGTCTGCCTGTTCTGCTCCCCACTCTGTCTCTGGTGAATCCACCCCCTGCCCCGCACCTCTGGCCTACAACCCAGCTCTTCTATGCATAAATAAATAAATTCTTAAAAAAATTAAAATGAGGAAGCTGCATGTGAGAAGGCTGAGAAAGAATTTAATAACAGATTAGGTGATAACAGATTAGGTATAGATGTTGAGGGAGAGAATGGAAGAGGACTGAACTTTCCAGTCTGGGAAACCTGGGTAACAGGGCTACAATTCTGCCTTTACATGCATCAGGGAACTCCTGATTCCTCTACATCAACAATACTGCCTTGGCACCAAAATTAGCGCTTCCCCCGACAAACTAGCATTACCAGAAAGAAATAAGAGTAACAGTAAAACCATAATGACAAGTGAGCTGAGATTTACTATAACATGACCTAGGAATGTGTGTGTGTGTGTGTGTGGGGAACCCTGAAACCAAAGCAACTCTTACAGATTTGGCATTATCTTAAGAAAAAGTAGAACAGCATTTAAAATCCTAACTAGTGGGCAGTTTTTCAGCTGAGAACCTTTGTTCAAACATTTGCTCCTACCTGTCAACAGGCAATTCCTCCATTTTGGATTTACTAAAATAATTGCTCATCTTTATGCCAACAGACTACATGTATGTAATAAAATAACACAACATGGAGCCCAGTGGACTTGAATTAACCTGTTTAACATTCAAAATCAATGATTTAAGATTTAAATTAGTAATTTAACTTCAGTTTTCTTCTATCACCAAATAATATATTCTCATGCAACATAGGAAGCTGGACAAATCAATAATTGTCTCACCTTACCATGCAGCAGAACTTTCCTTACCGGGGAACTGCTGAAACACAGATTCCCGGGTCCTAGGTCCACAGGTTCTGATTCATTTGGTCTAAAATGAGGCTTAAAAATCTGTGTTTCTAACAAGTTCCTTAATAATGGTGATGCTGCTGATTGAGGGCCCACACTTTGAGAATCATTGTCTCAGAGTAATATTTCTGTTACCAGATAAAATATTCTTTAAAATATTAAATTTGAAATCCAGATGTAGAGTAACAGCTATGAGACTGGGATATTTCCTCATCCTTGTCATTGCCAGGAGGGCAATTTCACAGACTCCTGAACCTCTAAGACATGCAATCCTTGGATGAAGTGTTAATTAACCAAATCACTAGTGAGACAGAGAAAATAAGGAAAGGAAAAACAAAGAAATGTAGTTTCTAGGTCTGTGCCCTGGAAATGTAGTTTGGCTTTTACGAAAGGAATATTTTTAGATATCCAACTAAACTCTTATTCTTTATATCTATTGTCAAGGGCTAAAATGGCCAGGGCAGGCTTTGATGGTTTAGCCTCAGGGAGTCGGGCTAAGAGGATGGAAAAACTATCTGCAGGCAATTTTTTCCAAATGTTTATGTAAATCATGAGCTGCTTTTACTCTTATTTAAATATAATTTCAAATTTAACTGAATTTTTCTAATAGTAAGGATTTTTAAAATATATTTTTAACAGGGCAGGAAATCTCAAAATACCGACATCTTTTCTGTAATTCATCAATCTACTGCATAATATGAAGGATCTTTGCTGCCTGAGATACTTCCTCAATGCTAAATGCCTTAGATAATAGTATTTTTCACAATAAACTATTGAAGATTGTTTTCCACTAAAATAATCTCTGTAATGTATTTGTGAACACCATTTCTGCAAATAAACCCAAAGAAGTCCACTTTTCCAAAGAAATGTTTGATGATGAAATTTTCATGAGTCTTTTGTTAATACCAAGACTACTATGCAGAACACAGTAGTCTTTTTCTATCCTTACTCAGTGATAGACTGCTGGCCTAAATGAGTTAGTTGATAATACATCAACTATTATTGATCTTATTTTCAAGCATTTTGACTTTCCAGAAAAACTCAGGAAACTAAAGTTTATATTTAGAAAATAGCTTTATGAAAAGGTCAAATAATCGAGCTTCTCAGCAGAGTATAAATTTCAGTGGACTAGATGATCTTCATATTAAGTGGAAACAGAATATGAAATTACTCACAAAAATGTATTGGTCAACATCCTTGATTTTTTTGGTAAGAGATATGTTTCTATACTTTAGCCAGTTAAAGTTGGGTAGAATGCAACTTTATAATGATGAGTGGACATTTTTCTATGCTACCTTTGATCCTTACCTATTCCTTACAAAATTTTTGCCTTAGCAATTGTAGGGAAGGAAAAAGTTTTCCTGGACCTACTTAGGGTCACTGGCTGGATTTGAAAATTAAACAAAAATTTTTTTTTAAAGATTATTTATTTATTTATATAAGCACTGGGTACAGTCAGAAGCGCGGGAGGGTGAGAGGATTCACCAGAGCCAGAGCAGGGTACAGAACAGGCAGACTGATGAAATACACTGCTGAGGGGAGCAGCGGGCGTGGCAGGAGAGGTCTGTAGCGCCATGTGGGCCCTCGCGGGTGGCCAGGGATGGAACCGGCGCTGCAGAGGCTGCTGGCAGCTTCACAGCCCAGCGCTCAACCGCTGTGCCACCGGGGAAGGCCCTAAACTAACAAAAATTAACAGGAAAAAAGCATACCTGTTTTATTTTTGAACTTTTGCATGTACATGGTAGCCTTAACAAAGAATAGACTCAAACAAAGTGAACAGAAGCCAGTTTAATACCTTTTAGAGAAAGAAACAGTAATAAATTTGTGAAGAATTATAGGAGAAAGGTATGTGGGCATGGAGAAATAAGTAAATGGTAAAGTAGTAACTAGGAACAAGTTCCTTCTCTTCCTTCTTCATGGAAAAGGGAGGGTATCATTCACATGGGAGTTTTAGGACCTGTTTCAGGAAAGAATGATTAGAGAGAGGCGGTCAGAGTGAGCTTCCTGCCTCTATCAGTTCAGCGTGAGACATTCCATATGCCATGGTGCCATACTTGGGGATAGTGTGTCCTGAAACCTAACACGATATTTCCTTATTTCAGGTTGACACAGGATATTGCCTACCAATGCAAACTTTGTAAGTCGTCTTAGAATTTTGAGCAAGCAAAAAAAGAAGCAGAGATGCAGAGTATTGTAAGCAGGTCTCTGTTTCTATTAAGTGACCATTCAAGCTACTTTGGAATTACTAGTATTTTCAGATTCCAAAGGCGAGCTCCCATTATAATTTTGTGGCATTGGAAAAAAGGCTTAAGTTCAGGACCATAGGGAAAAGCTAACTTATTAAACATAATGCAAAGTACACAATTGAACACTTTGGTGATGAAGGTATAAATTGGGCTAAATGAGTGTAAATAGCATAAGATCTAAGAATTTGATAAGAAATGGAACAAGATAAGTCAATAGAATTAATCTTGATATCTAAATAAGGTAGAGCATGAAATATTGGTGGATAACAAGATATAATAGCATCTGCTTGACTAAGACATGCCATCAATACACTTTCTAAGTCAGCTTATTTAGGAAGCCTATTAAAATTAATTTCTTGTAATTAAAATAGACTTCCGTAGTTACCTGAAATTTTTACATTTTATCTGTGAATAGTATGATAAGTTTTAATATTAGAGTTCAACTAAATTGTGTATGTAAAGTTATGAAATGTAATATTTGTCAAAAGTGTTTCATTTTTAACAGATTTTGCTTTGAATTTTAATTGTCCTATTACATGGCGCTATCATAAAGTCTGGTCCTCATAATGAAAGGTGTTTATGCCTTCCTGATAGGAAAGACATGCCCTCATTTTCACTGCCCTCGATTTCAGAAGAGCGTCAGGAAACATGACTACATCTAGGTACATGGTTTATTACTCAGCGGGCCTTTTCTCCAAAGATTGTTGAGCCAATAAGAGTGGAAACCCTTTTATCAACTGATCAAACCAGAATTTATTTCTTCTTAAGCTGTTTCCAGGAGTAGAGAAAGGACCAAGGGACCAATGAAAGTAAAATCCATTGAAAACCAACATGGTGTCAATGAATCAAAATGACAGATATATAGAAACCTCCATAATTATTTGTTCCTTTATTGAATCAATGGTCTGACATAAGGGGACACTGTCCAATAAGTGTTCTGCCTGCCAAGTTCATATTAAAATATGATTTCCAAAGTCCTCAGTAACTGAAAGTAACAGAGATAGTACCTTTTCACTCGTTTTAACCACTGACATAAAGAATCCCCTTCCACCTATACTGAACAACCCTACTCGTGTTGCCTCCCTCATCATGTTGATTCATTTATTTCTTATGTGACTTCTTTACCTCCAATTTGCCAGCTTCCCAAGGCAGTGATTGTGCCTCAATACCTGGCTTACCATAAGCTCTAAATAAATGCTTGTTTAAAAAAAATATCTTAGGTAATCTGAGCATAAACATAGGTACAGTATTCTAAAAATCTATCCAGCCTTTACTGAGTGCAAGCTATGAAAAAGTTCATAGGTGTTGCTAGGCATTACGATACAAACGCAAATGAGATATATTCTCTCCCTTATAGATCTTACAATCTGGTTTGGGAGGCAGCTACGCAGAAAGGTACCTTGGCACAGTATAGTAAGTGGTAGATAAGTTACATGGAAGTTCCCATTCCCAGAATGGGAATGCTGAGTTTTATTTTGGCAGAAGGTATGTGACAGATTCAGGCAAGAAGGAGGTTGAATGAATTCTAGTCCTGATTTTCCCCAGAACTTACAATCCTCTTTTAAGGATTTGTTAATTCAGTATTTCCTAAGAGTTCTTAATGTTAATTATATCCCTGAATGCCTAAGCAATTTCTCATACCTTTGCCAAAATGAACATGTCCATGGGTTCGCAAATGTTCTCTCTTCCAGTCCCTACCATCATCTTTCCCAATTTTCTTTTCAAGGATATAAATTGAGACCATCTGTTCTGTTGTCACAAAGAACGGTAGTAGATTTCCCCCCAATATTGTTTTCACTGTATATATCTTTTATTTCATTTAATAACAAGTGGTATATGTTTTAAATGTACAGCGGTGATAAAAACTGCTTTGAAAATAGATTGTTTAAATAGGAAATTCATTTAAAGAAAATATGAAGTCATGTGTAGTAAAAGCAGTAGTCAGATATAGGGAAAAATGTCAAGGTTTTTAAAATGGCTGGTTTTATTATTATTTTATTTTTTATGTCACTGTTCATTTTTAAACAATATTTGCTTCCCCCCACCCCCTCAGGTGTAGTCCCCATAGAGTTTCCTTCACCAAGGCACCTGTGCACCATCACCTCAGTCCCCTGTGGTCCCCCTCCCTCCCTCTGATCCCTCTCCCCCCTCCTCCCCTGCAGGATGTCTCTGCTTTATAATTGTCTGTTTTTGCTTTGTTGTGTTTTGTACTGTTATTTTTTTTTTTACACTGATGTCTTATGTGGTTCCCCTATATTCCTGCTGTAAGTGAAACCATCCGATATTTTTCTTTTTCCTTCTGGCGTATTTCACTGAGCATAATTCCTTCTCGCTCCATCCACGTTGCTGCGGATGGCATGAGTTTATCTTTTTTGATGGCTGAATAATATTCCATTGTGTATATATGCCACATCTTCTTGATCCAGTCATCTTTTTTGGGGGCATTTGTGTTGTTTCCAGATTTTACCTATTGTGAATAGTGCTGCAATAAAGTACTAATAGGAATCTACCCAAAGGACACAAAAACATTGATTAAAATGGCTGGTTTTAGCAGCTCTCTAATTCCATAGTATCTGCTCCACGATGTAGATCACTTGCATCATGTCACTGCCTATTCAAACTCAAATAAAATACCTCTTTTTACCCTAGCATTCCAGGTACTTATCTTTTTCTTACCCCATGCATAAACATTTTTTAAATTGAAGCAACAGTACGTTATATTATTATGTTTCAAGAGTGCATCGTTTTAAATCATATGTATATATTAAGTTCGACACTAAAAGTCCAATTCTATCCTTCCCCATACCATTGTTGCCTTTGCCATTATTTACCCCCACCCCATCTCTCTTCCCTTCTGGTATCCATTAATTGGTTTTACAGTCTAAATATTTATTTTTAGTTTGTTTGGGTTCTCTATAAACCACATGAGAGAAGTAATATGGTATTTGTCTTTGTCTTATTTCACTAAGCATAATACTCTCTATGTCATCCTAAAGGGTTATTGTAATGGCAGAAGTTTATCTTTTTGATAAACGAGTAGTAGTCTATTGTGTAGATAGACCCCATCTGCTTTATCCAATCATCTGTCAATGGGCAGTTAGAATCCTTTCCAGCTCTTGGCTATTGTAAATAATGCTTCGGGAAACATGGGGTTCATAAATCTCTTTAAATTGGTGTTTTTATGTGTTTATTTTGTCAATACCCAAAAGTGGGTTAACTGGATTATATGGAATTTCTATTTTAATTTTTTTTTTAGAAATTGCTATACTGCTTTTCATACATGCTGTACCAATTGATTTTCAAACCAAGAACATGCAGATCCTTTTTAGTTTGATGTAGTCCTATTTGTTTATTTTTGATTTTGTTTCCCCTTGCTGATGGACTCTAGTCCCTAAATATAACTCTAAAGCTGATGTTGAGGCACTATCAGTCATCCTATGTATGTTATTGTGTCAGATTTTCATGCAAGTCTTTAATCCATGGTGAAGTAATTTATATGTGTGCAATGCGAGTAGTTTCATTCTTTTGCATTTCAACACCACTGAATTTTCCTTCCTCTGTTGTGTGCACTTGGTACCTTTGTCATAGATTAGCTGTTCATGTATGTATAGGTTTATTTGTGGGCTCCAGTTATGTTTCATTGATCTGTGCATTTGTTTTTTATTATAACACCATGCTGTTTTCATTGCTGATGCTTTGTAATATAGTTTGAAATCAGGAGTGTGACACCTCCATTTTTGGTTTTTTCCCAAGTGCTTTTGCTGTTTGAGGTCTTTCAAAGTTCCAAATAAATTTCATGATTTTTGTTCTATATTGAAGAATACTTTTGAGATTTTAATAGGAATTGCATTGAATCTCTATCTCTCTTTAACTGAGATAGCCATTTTAACAATTTTAATTCTTCTAATCCATAAGCACAGACCATTTTTCCCTTTCTTTTTGTCTTTTATTTCTTTCAGAGATGTATTAGGCTTTTAGTGTACAGGTCTTAAAGTTCTCTGGTTAAATTCATTCCAAAGCATTTTAGTTATTTTTGATCTGATTGCAAATTGGATTGTTTTCTTCATTGCTTTCTCTTCTAATTGATTATTTGCATATAGAAATGAAGCAGATTTTTGCATATTGATTTTGTGGGTTGCCACTTTACTGTACTCATATATTACTTCTAAAAGCCTTTTACTGGAATCTTTGAAATTTCCTATGTGTTTTACCATGTCATTTGCAAAAGTGATATAGTTTTACTTCTTCCAAATTGGATATATTTTATATTCCTTTCAAATCTGATTGTTCTTGCTAGGACTTCCAGCATTATATTGAATAACAGTGGTCAGAGTTGATATCCTTTTCTTATTCATGAATTTAGCTCAGCTTTTCACCACTGTGTATGATGCCAGCTGTGAGTTTGTCATATTATGTTCCTTCTATACCCATTGTGTTCAGGGTTTGTAACAATAAAAGGATGTTGAATCTTGTCAGATGCTCTTTCTGCATCTCTTGAGTCTGAGTTTTTTTTTTTAAAGATTTATTTATTTATTTATACAAGCACTGGGTACAGTCAGAAGCATGGGAGGGTGAGAGAATTCACCAGAGCCAGAGCGGGGAGCAGAACAGGCAGACTGATGAAATACACTGCCGAGGGGAGCAGCGGGTGTGGCAGGAGAGGTCTGCAGGCCATGTGGGAACCCTCACTGGTGGCTGGGGATCGAACTGATGCTGCAGAGGCTGCAGGAAGCTTTACAGCTCAGAACTCAACCACTGCGCCACCAGGGGAGGCCCAAGATGATCATGAGTTTTGACTTTCCTTTTTTTAGTGTAGTATACCACATTCACTTATTCACATTTATTGAACCATCTTTGCAATAAATACCACTTCATCATGATGTATGATTCTTTTAATATGTTGCTGATTTCAGTTCAGCAGTATTTTGTTGAGAAGTTTTGCACCCATGTTCATTAGAGATATCAGAGCTAGCGGTCTATGATTTTCTTTTTTGTGAGCTATTTGGTTTCAATATCAGGGTATTTTTTGTTTCATAGAGTGTTTGGAAGTTTTCCCTCCTTTTAGATATTTGAGAAGAGTTTGAGAAGGATAGCTATTCTTGGGAAGTTTGGTATAATTCACAAGTGAAGCCATCTGGTAGTCCTGGATTGTGGAAATTTTGGTATGCTTCTAATTAATCTTTCAATTTCCTTAGTGGCAGTCAGTCTGTTCAGTTTTTCTGTTCTTGGTTCAGTGTTGGAATGTTGTATGATTCTAACAATTTTTCCATTTTTTCTAGGTTGTCCAATTTTTTTTTGCCACATAGGTGTTGATAACACTCTGTAATGATCCTTTGTATTTATATAGTATCTGTTGTAACTTCTTTTTCATGCTGACATTTTGTTCCTTGTGAATTAATATTTTCAAAATACCAACTAAGTATTATTTGTCTTTTGAATGGTCTTTTTGATTTATTTCATCAATTTCATTCCAGATTTCATGATTTACTTCCTTCTATTAACTTTTGGTTTAGCTTTTTCTACTTTTTCTAGTTTCTTGTGGGATTAGCTTAGATTTTTTAATTAGGGATTCTTCTCGCTTACTGAAGTAGCCATCTATCTATCTATATACACATATCTGTAGATTTCCTGTTTTTACTCCATACAATAAGTTCTAATACGTCATGTCTTCATTTTTATTTTCCCCAGGTTTCTTTTATTTCACCTCTATTTCCTTACTGACACAATAGTTGTTCAGTATCATGTTCATTGTCCACACATTTTTGCTTTCCCTATTCTTTCAGTTGATTTGATTTATGCCATTATGATTTGAAAAGATCCTTGATAGGATTTCAATCTTTATAAATTTATTGAGGCTTGTTTTGTGTCCCAATATATGGTCTATCCTTGAGAATGTTCTGTGAACACTTGAAAAGAATGTGTATTCTGAGTCCTCTTTTATCTCTTTTTAAAAAAGATTTATTTATGCATACAAGAGCTGGGGTACAGGCCAGAGATATGGGGGGGTGAGAGGACCCACCACAGACAGAGTGGGGAACAGAACAGGCAGACTGACTGAAACACACTGCTGAGGGGAGCAGCGGGTGAGACGAGAGGTCTGCTTTGCCATATGGGTTTCTCCCTGGCCAGCGATAGAACTCGTGCTGCAGAGGCTGCAAACTGCTTCATAGTGTGATGGTTAACCCCCTGTGCCACCAGGGAGGCCCGTCTCTTTTGTCTCTTTAAGTTGATTTTTCCCTGGTTTTTTTTTTTTTTTTTTTTTTATCTTGTAAAGTCTGGCTCAGCAATTTAAAGCTGAGCTGAGCTGCTTATCTTTTACTTCTCAGCAGGTAGTTCTATGGCTTTTTTTTTGGTTCTAGCTGGCATCCTTGGGTGCTTAGGCTGGTATTAGCAGTTGCTTTGTCAGTGGATTGGGGAAGGGCTGTGGAAGGGGCCAGTGACTATCAGTGAAGGACTGGGTGGATGGGTGGCACATCTTTTGTGCATGACACTGCTGTTAACCCTCCTATTTGTAACCCCAGATATGAGACTCGGCAGTCTATGTATTGTCAGTGCATGTCACAAAGTCAGTCAAGAGCGCATGGGGGAGTAGAGGAAAAGTGTAGTCTAGATTGATTTCTATTGTCTTCTTTGCTGGGGTACTGGCCCATGCGGAACACCCTAGATCCTCCAGTTTAGCCTTCACTTAGGTCAAGGGTGAATGCTTCTGTGTCTCTGCTCTCCATTCCCAAGGATTCCTAGCTGGGCAAAGAGCCCTGATGTCTCTGTCTCCTCCAGAAAACTGCTTTGTGCGTGTTTCTCCACCTATGCCCCATCTCCTCCATGTGTGGATCCCCTCTGTATAATCTGTGTTGTCCTTTGAGCTGTAGGGGGTACTTCAACCTTACCTCTATGCTATATGATTTTATTTTTTAAGATTTATTTATTTATGCATACAAGAGCTGGGGTACAGGCCAGAAGTGTGAGGGGTGAGAGGATTCACCAGAGACAGAGCAGGGAGCAGAACAGGCAGACTGACTGAAATACACTGCTGAGGGGAGCAGCAGGTGAGACAGGAGAGGTCTGCTGCGCCATGTGGGTTGCTCCCTGGCTGGCCGGGGATTGAATTGTGCTGCAGAGGCTGCGGACAGCTTCATAGGTTGCATCTTAACCCCTTGCACCACCACGGAGGCCCCTCTATGCTATATGATTCTTTCAATGGTTACATGTTCAGTTATTTCTCTTGGGAGCAAAGCAATGAATAGTCTCTATTGACACCTTGGTGGTATTTGATTCTTAAGTCTTACTACTTGTGAGTCACTGGATAAGATATAACCTCACTGAAGATAAAATTTATCAATTCATATGAAAAGTTTATTATGTTACCTGGAAAACTGAATTCTCAAGAAATTTTATTTTTATTCATGATCATATCTGAATGATATACATGACTTCCAGTTTCAGAAAGCCAAGGACATTCTGGCAATTGCCATTTTAATAGGAAACACGTGTTTTGCATAAATAAAACAGAATGAGGGATTACAGCCTTATTTGATGCTTCGTTTAATTTACTTTGCTGAAAAATTGTTTATTCTTACAAAAACCAATATTTTATAACTTCGTCAGTCATACTTGCATGTTTTGAAATCAAATAGTACAAACAAAGGTGTATCATATAGTCAACAATCCCATGCCCTTAATCATCCCACCTTTTCATCACCCTCCCGCCATAAACAACTTGAAGTTTTTTTTTACGGCTACTGTCCTATTTCTAAATATGGTATTATTTTTATTAATTTCATATTTTGTCTATGGCTTTCTCAATTGATGACGAAGAAACTGCTTATTAGTAACATTTCATGACCTCGTTCTGCTCTTGCCAACTCGACTATCTGGCACTTTGTGGCCCCGCCAAGTTGACACATAAAATTAACCATTACTCTTACAGTGTGTGGGAAAGCCAGGTACCATGTCAAGAAGACAAACAAGCAGGCTTGGAGTGAAGCCCATGGGGGGAGCCTACAACCATTATTCATACTGACTTACCTGTCACCTGTCATGCTGTCTTCAAATTTGACCTTCAAATTCCAGTCAAACTTTCAGATGATAATAACCTCAGCCAATAGTTTGACAACATTCTCATAAGAAAAAGTAAATGAGAACCTTTCATCTAGTTGCTCTCAAATTTCTGAGCTACAGAAGCCATGAAGGAAAATGTTTACCTTTATTTTAACCACTGATTTTGGGGAGATGATTTGTTATTCATCCATAGATTTTTTTTTTTTAGAGATTTATTATTTTTTAAACAAGAGCTGGGGTACAGACCAGAGGTGTGGGAGGGTAAGAGGATTCACCAGAGACAGAGTGGGGAGCAGAACAGGCAAGTGGACTGAAATACACTGCTGAGGGGAGCAGCGGGCACCACAGGAGAGGTCTGCCACACCACGTGGGAATCTCCCTGGCTGGCCGGGAATCGAACCCGTGCTGTGGAGGCTGCGGACAGCTACACAGCGCTGCGCCCAACCCGCGGTGCCACCAGGGAGGCCCCTCATCCATAGATTTCTAATACATACTACTTTGATTGGGTAATTACTGTTTACCACTGAATCTAGCAGTATGGTAGAATTAATATTCCCTTTGTTATTGGTCCAAAGTGATCACCCCTTTGACACTGAGTTAAATTTTTAGTGTTAAATTTAAATGGATGTGTTTTAAACTCAGAATGTTCTTTCAACACACATTCAACATTCTCCAACTACTCAATCCCAATGTCTATTCTATCTAGTTCAGTTTACCTACCACCCAGTGACCTTCACTCTTCTTTCTAAGGACAGGACTGATTCTGTACATGCAGTGCTGGCTGGCTGTAATCCTAAGTCTCTCTGCAATGACATCCTGAGGGATAGTCATTTTTTCCAGGGAAGAAAAGGTTGGGAAGGTGTAGTTAATACCAGATGCCCTGATTTTAACAGACTAAAAAGGAAACCACTATGGTGTGGAGAGAAATATTGGGTCCAAGTACTCTCTTGTCAGCACTAATTCTCACCATTTTCCTTTTACTTGGTACTTCTGAGTTCAAAGTCCCTTTATGGCTAATGATATCCTGGCCATCATTTGTACCTACGCCATGGGTATATTTGTTGCGAATGACTTTTTTTGAGTCATTGCCACCACTCTTCGATAGACTTCTTTTTACAGATATTTGTTGTTTTGTGTGTGCTGATTGCTTTACTCACATGGTTCTGTGGTCTTATGTTTTTATCCTTTGTACTATAATTTAATGAAGCATCAGAATAGCTAAGAAAGACATGTCTGTTTAAAATGCTAGAAGTCCAGAATATTCTATTTTGAAGTACCTATTTTATATTATCTTAGAAAGTGTGATCGAAAACATATTTATAGATTTAAACCACAAAGCCTACTTTGATTTGGACAGTAATAACAAATTTGAAAGGAAATAATGTGAAGCAAACTGAGTTTGAAAAGTAGTGCATCATAGAACTTTTAATATAAGATATGTATTAGAGAATACTGATGGTATGATTCCTTCATTCACTCTTTCAGATAATTTATTCTATAATAGGTAATGTCCTCTTTTAAATGGTGATGGGAAGAAAAAAAAATGAAGATGTGATTTCTGCCCCCAAGGAATTGATGAAATAAATTGCCCATGTGAACAAATAATTCCAATTAAATATATTGACAATTAGCAAATGAAAGAGACACACATGGGTGAGAGTGACAGGATTATATTCTTATTCATCTAAAATTTCCTAAGACTTGGTCCAAGGCTTGGCATGTAGATGATGTCTAAGCATGTGTTTGTTGCATGGATAGCTATATGGTTGGACTGAGATTGAAAGAATCTAGAAATCTTTGTAATAGCGGAGTTTAGCTGGGCCTCCAAAAACTGGCAGAATTTTAGTTGGTAAAGTTTGAAAATAAGTATTTCTACCAGGCTTTGAAGATCTGTAAAAGCACAAAATATACTTTAGAAACTCAGCTGAATCCTTGCATTGACTGAAGAGTATCCTGATGTCGGAACAGAGTCAACTGACTACATGGGTTGTAAATATAAACTGGTAAATATTTGGCAGAGATTGCAAGTTCACTCCCATATCCTGTACAAAATTCATCTCTTTAGATATAGAATACCCTGAGGTGTGACAAAGTGGTTAAGTGCCGGTCAATGGGATGTAAGTTTCTTATTCCATTAGTTACTCTCTACTTTTGCATTTGGATGGCATTGACTGGGGGGTTGTCTGTTTATTTTTTCTGTGTGTCACTAGTCTACATTTTTGCTTGAGCTGCCTGGTAGGGAGCATGTGGTATGGGCTATGTGTCCTGAGTCACCCAGGAATGGCATGGGGCCTGGACTGCCTGGCACTGCAGATCAGACGTAGACCATTTTGCAGACAGTGGGGAGAAGGCCCTTACACCCCTGCTCTGCCTGCTGTCCAACTTTCCATGACTGGGCCTGGATCAGCTCTGCATGTAGCACCACTGCCGATTTTCCCAATGGGAGGGAAGGAAATGTCCCCTACCCATTTCTTTGGCTCCAAACCTGGGGCTGCCAAATTACAGGGGACTACAACTGCAGCCCATGAGTGAGCACACCCAACCACACTATTCACTTTCTGAAGAGTTCCTCTGGTAATGTCTACCCCCAGCTGTCCTGTCCAATTCCTCCTTCACCTCGTCACTCACTTTCCCCACAGCCAGCCACCAATCTTTGCATAAAGCCTTCAGAAAAGTTCTATGTCTACGTCAATGAACCCTAGATCTTCCTTTGCACTAATTGTGTTCTAGTTTTATTTTCTTTTTCATTGTGTGTAGGGGAGTGATACAAACGTATTCATAGCTACTTCGCAAGGGGATTATGCTTAAATGTTACAGGAAAAAAAGACAAATACCATATGTTTGTACTCTTTTGTGGAATAGAAAGATGCACTCAAACAAAAACAAATAGATTCTGACAATACAGAGTTACCAGAGAGGAAGGTGATAGCTTGGTGGTGAGTGCACATCTGTGGTTGAGTGTGATGTAAATATACACTTGCTGAGGTGAGAAACTGTATACGAGAAAGCTATACAGTGCCATAAACTGTTACCTTAGTAAAAATAGTAGCCTGATTTGGAGCAGTAGGTGTACACATTAGGGAAAAGGGACCAATTAAATGTTGCATTTGAAGATCTGATCTTGAAGGAAGAGTCACAGGTCTCTCTGGAATTTTGAAATTGAATGACTGGGATAATGTTATTAAAAACAGACAAAAGTCAGAAATAAGAGTTGATTTATTGAAGAAATTAATTAGTATAATGCATCTAAATAAACTTTTAGCTCAAGGGCAGAGATCTGATTTTTAGCAAATTCTGTGTTACGCTTCTCCCTCTCCCTCCTACATACTTCTCAATGAATTAATTCATAAAGCAAACGCATATTGAATATTTGCATTGTACCCAGTGTTTTACCTTTATAACAATAATAGTTATATTCTGAATTACATTTAAATCTGTGTGGAAAGCCTTGAGTTTCAGCCTCACAGTCTGTGTAACCAAGAGGGTACAGGGCCCAGACCAGCCACCAGTCCCCTCATCTCCTTCAGGTAGAGTGGGCATTGCAACCCCCCCCCCCCAGGTCTCCAAATAGGCAGCTTAAATGATAGGGAGAAAAGAAGCTTTATTCAAGGTCTGAGCATTCATATGATTCCTCTTGCTGACCTAATCATAACTGCTCATTATTCTGCATTTAATCTGCCTAAATGGCAATCTTTGGAATCAACCTTTTTTTCTCTATATATAGTCCCCTAATATTTGACAGAATTGTTCCATACCAGCTATACTTATTGAGCTCTGTTTTCAAACGAGACATTAAAATTTGCAAAATCACACAGACCTGGAAAGAATAATCACCTCCTATCTTTTCTCATTGCTTTACTTCTCTATTGATTTTCATCTTGCCCATAAATTCTTTAGTGTGCATCTCTGATACATATATATGTATATTGTACTGTGTATTATATCTAATACAATAAGTCCTTGATACTTTATACTAAATTTATATCTTCTACTAATAAAGTCCACATTAAATTTAGGCTTTAAATCTCTACTCTTTTATTCTGTAACAGTCCCCTAATCCCTACCATTACATTATGAATATGTGGCCTGATTTCTCAAAGATGCCCAGCATTTATTTATCTTTCTGGAGTCAACCTCTTTCTCACCCAGTCATCTAATATCTGAAAAAGTATTCTTGCTTAGTCGGATACTATGTGCTGCCGCTTTTTAATAGGTAAGGGTAAATATGTTCTTCAAAACATCCACATATATCAGATTTGGGACTAGCCCATCCGATCTAATTTATCCTGTGAATTTTGGATTGTCATACCAAAATGCTTTAATCAGATCAAGTCAGTTACAAATTAGTATTCTGAATTACGTCACTGTATATCATGCTGTACTTTAAGGATCCACAGCCCTCAACTGTTAAGTATAGATCTTCATTTGCTACCTCGTTACTTCTTTATTTCTCTGGGAAAAAAAAAATATATACTTTCATTTGTTTCTTGTCACCCTTACAAACTCTGGTGATGATATAATAGGATGTTAGCAAAGTGTTGTAAATGCTTTCGCGGATGGGAAGGAACTATGCAATTGTAACAAAAACAAACTCAGCTGGAAAAAGATATATCTAATTCCAAATATAATTAACAGTCCTTAAACAAAAGGATATATAAAAATTCCTAGTCAGTGAATTTCAAGAGCACCTAAAATGTAGTATCCTAACTTCAGTATGTCTAGAAGAACACTAGTATTTCTAAGTGAGAGATCAACTATTAGATCATAATGAGCAGTTCATAGCCATGTATAAAATTAGTACTGTGAAATTCATACCTTTTAAATAGAACTTTTTATGGAACAAATTTTCTTTGTCACTTTGAATTCATTAACATGTATAGAATACTAAGAAAATGGCAACTTAGAGAAAAGCCCATAAATTCAGAGACCTAATTGATTTAATGGATGTGCCATATTTCAGAACTACTAACTCAGGAAGAACTTCAGTGATTCCTAACAGCAGGCAGAGAAGATCAATTTGGAATATACATTTCTGAATAAATGAATAATCTATCCTTTGGGCAAGGAAATTTTTCCCACAATCTCTAAATGTGGAAATGAGCTCATTTCTCCTTATGAAACTTAAAAAGGAAAAACTACAGTAATTAGGGTGTTTTGAACTTTGTTTTAAATTGTATGGGCTCAGAGATGTATGATTGCACTATTTGCTACTCACATAGAGATAATATAGGTTTTTCTCATTTTAACTTCATAGGCACAAGAGTGACCATATGAGTAAGGCCGTGAGTGAAGTGTCTCATTCACTTCCAGTACTTTTCCCTGGGGAAAGCATGCATTCTGGGAGCTGGATGGATTTGAGCTGTACTTATGCTTCCTAAAAAAGGCATTAAAAAATGAAAATTATTCAACCACATTTTTTTTTCATTTTTCCATGCAATACTCTGCAACTTCTAAGATTCCTGTTTCACTGATCTGTAATAGCAGTGAGTTAAATTTTCCCACTGTGCATGTAGGAGGTTTTCCTTAGTGAAGATATGCTACCATAGTTTCTAGGTCCTTTTATTTTCCCAATTTTCCAGCAAGCGATGTTTTTAAACCTAATATCCATTAAAGATGAATTCATATTTTAATTCCTCCATAAACCTCAACTATCTTTTCAGACTTTGTCTATAGGAATAAGAAATTTTTCTTCAGTAGAGATTCATTTTAAACACAAAGTAGTTATCCCAGTACAATTGATGTTGAGATACTTATTTTTGCATCTTAAAAATCAAATCTGAATAGCAATACATTAATTTCCCTGCATGTGTTCACATTATGGTGAAACTGTCAGGGAAGTGGGTTAAATTGAGATGAGACATAATAATTTGTGCAATTATTTTCTTCCAGGGAATATATATGATAATTTCCCATAGTCCTGACGTTATTTTCTTGAATATCTCCCAGACATGATATTTCCTGGCCTTGACTCTAATTCCTAATAACAGCTTCCTACAGTTAAATCAGCCATGACAATATCTGGAGATTATATACAAATAACTGAAAGAAAAGTTTTTCCTTTGATAGATTATCCAACTATAACAATACTGCCATGTCAGGTTTGACCTGAAATTACTTTTTAAATAATATGAATGCATAGATTGGAAGATGATAAATGTACATACCTTCTACCACCCCCCTCCATGTAAATCTTCCTAGCCATGAACATTCTTATTTTAGTGCCCTTACCTTAAGGAAGAAATTTCCAAATCCAGCTCTCTCTAGGATATTGTTTTCTATTGTCCTGGTTCTTGGGGATTGTCCTTGAGTACATTTCACTCCTTGAGGCAGCATGTTACAGTTGCAATTAATTTTCATTTCTTGTATTGTCACAATCTTGGTTTTTTCATCTCTATAATCAGAAGAACAATACCTATTCATCAGGAGTGTTATGATACTTAACCAAGGGTAACATTTTTGAATACATAATGTTAGATACACTGAGGGTATCTATCATAAAATGTAACTTGAATCTTAAGAACTATGATTTTAACCAGGTGCTTTATAGACTTTTAAAACAGTGCTGGCTAAGGGGAAATTTTGTTGTGATATAAGTGATCTATATTGTCCAATATGGTAACCACCAACCATATGTGGTTACTGAGTGCTTGAAATGAGGATACTAACACTGAATAACAATTTTAAATTATATTCAATTACTTAGAACACCTGTAATAGCTCAAAATTGTTCTAGAGAATGTGTCCTTGATTAAGTTGTCTCAATGAGTACCTTTGTAATGATGGAGATTTCTGGGTAGGAAAAGCCAGTGCAACACCATGAAAACTGATCAAGGAACTGTTTTGAGCTAACAGGACTAATATGAACATATTACTAGTTTACAACATTGTGCATATCATGCCATGCCCACCAGCAACCAATTGACCCTCTCTACCTATTCCAACCTACCCTCTTCCCCTCTAGTTAACCACCGTACTTTGGTGGGACCCTCGCCGGCGGCCGGGGATCGAACCGGCGCTGCAGAGGCTGCGGGCAGCCTCGCAGCCCAGCGCTCAACCGCTGCACCACCAGGGGAGGCCCAACCACCATACTTTTGTTAGCGGCTAAGTGGTTTCTGCTTTGTTTCTAAATAGGCATTTTGCCAGTTTTTTAAACTGGGTTGTGTGTATTTTTTTGTGGAGTTGTATGAGTTGTTTATATATTTTGGACATTAGTAACCTCTTATCCGATACAGGATTTGCAAATAGCTCCTCCCATTCAGTAGGCTTTGTATTTTAATGATGGTTTATTTTTGTGAGTGGTATAAACTAGTCCCTGAGGGTTTTTAAATCATATATGGGTACAGAATATCAATTTTTTTTCCTGTATCTATTGAGATAGACTTTCTTATACTTCATTTTGTTTATGTTGAACCATCCTTACATTCATGGAATAAATCTACAATTTATTCCAAATCTACAATTAAACATGGATTAGTCAATCCAGACAAACAGAGCTTCTACCAAAAGGATAAAAAGGCAGCAACCAAACAGGAGAGAGAGAGATATGCTCTTGCCAAGGAAGAAACCTTATACCAAGTTGTTCAACAACTGGCACCCCAGCACAGTGTAGATGAGCTCCTGGAACCCAAATATTGAGGATTGGAGGGAAATCATGAAAAGTAGAGGGTAAGAACCAACTCATAATAGTCTCCCAGGCAGATTCACTCACCCTGGCACCCTATGCAGTAATACTGGTATGAATAGCATCAACATATAGGTGAAGGATTCCCAGATACCATCCTTACAGCTTGGGTAAGGATGCTGAGAAGAAAGTTTAAGAATGACACCCAACTCAGAATCACCAGTGGGTGCTATCTTGGAACTCAACCTCCATACTACTAGACTTTGAGGGTGAGCCCTGTCCCATATAACAGCGCCTCCCCCATGAGCCACATCACAGCAATTAAGAGGGGCCACTCCTAACAAAGCATATCCCTGTTGCCTTGCCAGTTTGCATGTCATCAACCCAATTGATCCCATGTTGCACCTGCTGCAGCCCTCCACATTGCCACTGCCACCATATGTACTGATGCCAGCAGGCAAGCCAGCTAGCAAAGGACCATGTCTCCAGCAGTTACCTACCCTGTGTGCCACCACAGGCTGCCACACACACACCAGATACATCCCTTACAACAGCCCCATTCCAAAGCAGGACGCCACTGTACTACCCATTGAGCACATCATAGACCAGTGGATGAGGCCAAACTTAACCACAGTGATGTGCCAACAAGGGGCACATACCTTCAGTGACTGACTTAGGAAGCCAGAGCTCCTACAGTCCAAATGGCATCACCTGCACAAGAGCAAAGCATCAGGGCTAGAATAACAGAGTTGCGTAAAGACACAGAACCAAATATAGAGAATCAGGCAAAATAGGGAAACAAAATGAAAGGGCGAAACAAAAACTCTGGGGGTGAGGAAAGAAGTCTCAGAGCTGAAGGCTACATAACAGAGCAGGGTAACAGTAGACTGAAGCAGAGGAACAAGTAAGGGCATTTGAATTTACCTAGACAAAAGCATATCAGAGGCGAAGGGTGGTGCAGATAGAGGAAGTTGATGATGGATGGTGACTGGACATTTGGTGGTGGAAGTGGTGTGATGACGACACAGTTGCCAAGTTGTACATCTGGAACCTATAGTGTTGTAAATCAATATCCCCCTCAAACAAACAAAAAATAGGAAAAGGGCTGGCCACAAGACTAGTGTACTTGCACTACAATTTAATTCCATTTCAAATTTCCATTGAGCCCAGTGTGTTTGATTTTTGCTATCTTTATTACAGCTCCAGTTAGGCAGCAACTGCTTGTGTATTTAAGAGTCAAATGAACAAAACATAAAAAAGCATACCTTGCATACTCCATTCTTTTTATTGCTATTATAAAATGGTGATATTCTATCAATGACCATAGTAAGTCCAAAGTACTTTAGACCAAGACTTTAAGAAAAGGCAAACAAAAGTATTCTTTTTTGTTAATTTCTTCCACAGATTTTCCAAAAGACAGAATAAACAATACCTGTGCTAACTAACTACTGAATATTTTAAAACCGCAGGGCTCTTTCAGTGCACAGTCACACTACCTTGTCGTCATGCTGACAAAATTTGCTAAAGTACTGCTTAAGTGGATTTTGCATTACCAAGAATAAAGGACAACCCATAATTCAAAGCATTAAACTGCAGGAAAGGCTAGTCTGTTGGTGATACTTGAAAAATTCATTTGTGTTGCTTGAGATCCTAAAGGCAATGAGGAAACTTTGTAGCACATTCAACTACAAAAATAAGACTTTTGGGGGGCCCCTCCCCTGGTGGCGCAGCTGTTGAGCGCTGGGCTACAAGGCTGCCCGCAGCCTCTGCAGCACCGGTTCATTCCCTGGCCGCTGGGGAGGGTCCCACAAAAAAAAAAAAAAAGACTTTTTTCTTGCTTTCCTATACATTCATTATCTTCAGTTAGCAGAAATTTTTTGAAAAGTTTCTATAGCATATAGAGTTCTTAGTAAAGTGTATCTAACATTCAATAATTATCTAAACAATAATATAGATTGGATCAATTTCAAACTATACAAAATTAAGAATAGTCCCAGAATTATTTTCATGATGAAGTAAATAATACCACTCTGAATATATACTTAGTATCCACAGTCTGATTTCAGGAACTAATAATCAAGTTTGTTCATACATAATACCCCCAATTTCTAAATATTGTACCATTTAGTAATGCCTTTCAACGATTCCCTGAAAAAAGAAAAATTCTGATCTTGAATATATTGTTCTCTTCCATGCTCTGTTTTAGTTGCATATTTTTTACTTATTTAAATTATGATCCCTCCTCAAGTGAGGAGAAGGATACAAAGCTATGCACTACAGTAAAAAGCACACTCATGTAGGTCAAAGTGAATCAACAAATTCTGATCACATAAGAATTGGCTCCATGGCCCCTTTCTCAAAGTTCAAATGGCTAAGTTAGACTCTCAGTGTTCCTGTCCATCAGCTTCGTATACTCAGCAGGATGTGCTCACACAACTTGGGTTCTGATGGTTACAAAGAGGTTGTGGATGCAAGCAGGTCTGATTTCAAAACATAGCTCTGCCAAGTTTATCATCTTAGTCACCTTGAGCACATTAAGTTTCTCCAAGTTACTTTTAAAAAATGTTTATGTCTTTAGTACCAAATGCTTTTAGGAAGATTACAAGTTTTTAGTGTTTGTGAGCAATATGCAAGTTATATTTGACATATCTTATATAAAAATAAGCATCATAATCCTCTTTGTCATTCAACTTTGATGGAATATCAAAAGTAAAAATCTTTGATAGACTGAAGTGTTTCCAAACATACATGAAACAAAGTTAATCTAAGGGCAAAATATGCCATAACCTTAAAAAAGTGGAAATAAGCATTATCTTTGATAACTGTACGGCATGCATAAAGATGAACAGTATACTTGGAGGTTTTCACAGTAAACATATAAAAGGTTCACAAAAGAAACTGTTTCAGAACAGGTAAAATACAAACAAGCTGCCAGGAACACAATATAACCATCACTATTATACAACACGCAGCCGTTAGTCAGAACAAAGGTAAAAACTTGAACAAACTTTTCCTTGTTCCCAAAATCTCACTGAAATGATCGTAGCAATGTACAAAAGGGAATACAGTTTAATTAGTACTGAGAATAACAGGAGATTTTGATGATTATGTACAAATGGAAACAATGGTTTTGAGTAGACAGACAAACAGAAAGGCAGTGTACAAACTCTGAATTTCTTTGTTTTTAAAAGTATGGTTCCCAAGTTTTGGTTTTTTGGTGTTTTGTTTTGTTTTTTTGGAGTTTTTAAGTAGAAAGTAGTAAAAAGTTTCTGCCCAACTGCTGTTGCTCTCCCTCTTTGCTTCCTTGTGTTCAATGACTGGAAGCGGTGCTGTACACCCTGGGCACAAAGTGTCTACAGAAGTAAAGATGCCTCCGAGGAAAACATTCTAATTTGTTACATGGACAGAGCATGGGTAGACTTGCCCCTGTTCATAGTCCAGCGTGCATTCCAGAGATCAACTTGCCAGCCAAAAACTTTGAGTTCCCTCAACTGGAGAAGAATGACACCTACTTTACCAGATTTTGAAAAATAAGATGCCAAAAAATTATTTCCAGAAACAAAACTTTTTAACCTTATTTGGTATTTTTAGAGAGAATAGAAAAGACAGTACATCCAAAAAAAAAAAAAAAGTGCCATTAAAAAAGAAGTCCAAACTGACGTGAGGGTCAAACCCAGAATTTACACATGCAAGGAGTAAAAAAGTTTTTTTTGGGAGGGGCGGAGCAACATGGCGGTGAGGAGACGCTGAGAGTAAGATCTCCCATTAAAAAAAGTTAATAGGGAGGAAAAGCGGCAGGTCCCAGTGAGAACTGGGACACGGAAGATAAACGGACAACTCCAGCAAACTGCCCGAAGAAGAAAGTTGCCATAAAAGAGGACGAGAAGGGAGGGAAGCGCAGAACCCTGCTCCCCTCCCCCGCCCACAGAGGCGGCACTCTCCGACCGGCAGAGACGAGGGAAACAACAAACCAAAACGCCCAACAAGAAAAACGGATGCAGCAAGCGGGACTGTGAGTGGAAAGGAACTATTGCAGCCACCACACCCCGTGAACGGGAGCTGAGGCGAACCCTGCAGGATCCACCGCGGAGGTGAGCTCCACGCGCCATTAAAGAGAGCCCCACCCCCAGGAGGAGACCAGCACCAGCACACAGCCCCGGACACCCGGTAAGCTTGCGCGAAAGCAGCGCTCGGATTGCAGCTGCCCAGGCCCCTGCGCCTGCCACCTAGGCTTGCGGGGAGACGGCGGAGGCCCTCCCTGAGTGAGCAGGAACAAGGCGCCCAGGCAGGGGAGCGGGATTCAAAAGGCGCCATTCCCGCGCCACTGATCTGGGCTACAGCCCGCGTCCTGGAACTGAGGGCTTTGGAACTGAGACCCGGGGCACGAAATTAGGGGCGTGGGTTCCCCACGACGGTGGGGCACAAGGCAGACACAGCACCCCAAAGCCGTTGAGGTGTACCCTACCATCCCCGCTCTGCTCCCTGTCCCACGGGGTGGAAAATCAGCTCCCCAAGGGCTCTAGGAGAGATCTCTGGTGCCACCTAGCGACTTGACCCCAGCACAGGCTACTGAAGGAGCTAGTGGCCAGCTGGGGAGTTAGCCCACACCGGGCCCCTTCTGAACAAGTAGTCTGAGCCCACAGGGAGAGGGAGCACCCACAGCCGGGGCAGACCAGGCGCGCAGAAGAGTGTGCCTGAGACCAGAAGCGCAGGGAGTGTGTCCCACATCACCATTTTAGAACAGGGACATTTCTTCAGTAAAGACTACCTGCAGAAGGCTTCCTCAGGAGCCAGAGGTGAGCGGGGGAAGTTCGCCCACGCCAGACCCCCTCTGGCCTGCAGTCCAAGCCCAGAGGGGAGCAGGAACCCACCGCCGGGGCAGACCAGGCGCACAGGGGAGTGTGTCCCCACATCGGCATTTTAGAACAGGGACCTTTCTCCAGTAAAGGCTGCTTGAAACTGACAGATGACTCCTGGAAGAACCAGAGGGGAACAGAGAAGCCCACCCAAGATGCCGGCAAGTCCCAACAACACAGTGTCCCAACGCATACGGCAAATTAGAAAACAGACAGTAGGGAGGAGAAGAACCACACGCAACCTAGCAACTCTCCAGAGAAAAAGCACACCACAAAAAGAAAGCCAGCCCCCAGATTGCAACGACAATAACTTGGAAGAATTTCTGAGCCTTCCAGAAAGAGAATTTAAAATTGCCGTGATTAAAAAACTGACAGAAGTCATAAAGGAAAACAACGATAAGGGAAAAATAATCAACGATCAGAAGAATGCAATTGAGTCCCTAGAGAGGGAAAACAATGGTCAGAAGAAAGAAATTGAGTCCCTAAAGAGGGAAGTAAAAGAAATGCAGGAGATCAAAGAATTAATGGAAGAACTAAAGAATTCTGGGAAAAGCAATGAAAGCAGAATAGATGAAATGGAAGAACGAATAAGTAATCTTGAAGACACAGAAATAAAAAGAACCAAAACAGAAAAGGAAAGAGAAGTACGAAGGAAAAAGAACGAAGAAAGACTTCGGGAACTATCTGACTCCATGAGGAAAGGAAATATAAGAGTTATAGGAATACCAGAAGGAGAGGAGAGAGATGTAGGAACAGAGAAAATATTCAAAGAGATAATTGAAGAGAACTTCCCAAATGTGAAGAAGGAGCTGAAAATTGATATACAAGAAGCAAGAAGAACACCAAACTTCCACGACGAAAGGAAAAATACAGCAAGACACATAATAGTAAAGCTCCCAAGAATCCAGGACAAGGAAAAAATAATGAAGCTGGCAAGAGGGAAGAAACGGATAACATTCAAAGGAAAACCAATCAGGCTGACATCAGACTTCTCCGAAGAAACACTACGGGCAAGGAGAGAGTGGAGGGACATAGTCAACAGACTCCAAGAAAACAGATGCCAACCAAGAATACTCTATCCCGCAAAGCTCTCCTTCCTCTTTGAAGAAAGAATATGGACCTTCCCAGACAAACAGAAACTCCGGAATTTCATTGCAACTAAACCCCCACTCCAAAAAATACTACAAGGAGTCCTAAAGCCAGAACCTCAGAGCGACGAATAACAATGAAAGAAGGCCAAAAAAAAAAAAAAGTTATTAAAAGAATAAATAAATAAAATCAAAGGAAAGACAAACACAATGGCAAATACAGATGTTAACATATCAATATTAACTCTAAATGTAAATGGACTAAACTCTTCAATAAAAAGACACAGAGTTGCAGCCTGGATTAAGAAACAAAACCCAACCTTTTGCTGTCTCCAGGAAACACATTTAGCTACAAAAGATAAAAATAGACTCAAAGTTAAAGGATGGAAAACAATCCTACAAGCAAATGGACCAAAAAAGAAAGCAGGAACAGCTATACTTATATCAGATAAAACAGATTTCAAACTCAAAAAGATAAAAAGAGACCCCAATGGTCACTACATTATGATCAAGGGGACAATACTTCAAGAAGAAATAACACTCATTAACATATACTCACCAAACGAAGGAGCACCAAAATATATCAGACAACTGTTGTCCTCTCTGAAAACAGACATCAGAGAAAACACATACGTAGTGGGAGACTTCAACACACCACTATCAACAATGGATAGATCAACAAGACAAAAAATAAGTAAAGAAACCAAAGCTCTAAATAAAGACCTAGAGCAATTGGGCTTAACAGACATCTATAGAACACTAAACCCCAAAAAAATGGAGTACACATTTTTCTCAAGCGCACACGGATCATTCTCCAGGATCGATCACATACTGGGGCACAAGACAAACATCAACAGATACACCAAGATTGAAATCATATCAACCATCTTTTCTGACCATGAAGGCATCAAACTAGAAATAAACCATAAAAAGAAGGCAAGGAACTTTCCTACCTCATGGAGATTAAAAACCACACTACTGGAAGACCATTGGACTAATGAGGAGATCAAAGAAGAAATTAAAAAATTTTTTGAATTGAACGACAAGGAGGACACCAATATCCTAAATGTATGGGATGCAGCAAAAGCAGTAATAAGAGGAAAATATATAGCAATAGAAGCTCACATCAAGAAACAAGAAAGAACGCAAAGAAACAACCTAATCTCGAAGCTCAAAGATCTAGAAAAAGAACAACAAAAAAACCCCAAAACCAGTAGAAGAAAAGAAATAATAAAAACCAAAGCAGAAATAAATGAAATTGAAACTAAAAAAACAATCCAAAAGATCAATGAAACCAAGAGCTGGTTCTTTGAAAAAATAAATAAAATAGACAAACCCCTAGCCAGGCTCACAAAGGAAAAAAGGGAGAAAGCACAAATAAACAGGATCATCAATGAAAGAGGAGAAATCACAACGGACACAGCAGAAATCAAAAGAATAATCAGTAACTACTATGAACAGTTATATGGAAACAAGTTTAACAATCTAGAGGAGATGGACAAATTCCTACAACTCTACAATCACCCAAAGCTAGATAAAGAAGAAATAGAACACCTAAACAGACCAATTACAATTAGCGAAATTGAAATGGTAATCAAAAACCTCCCCAAAAACAAAAGCCCAGGACCTGATGGATTTACAAATGAATTCTACCAAACATTCAGAGACGAATTAGTGCCTATCCTTCACAAACTCTTCCAAAAAATTGAGAAGGAAGGGACAATACCAAACACGTTCTATGAAGCCAACATTACACTAATACCAAAACCGAACAAGGACAACACAAAAAAGGAAAACTACAGGCCAATCTCCCTAATGAACACTGATGCAAAAATCCTCAATAAAATTTTAGCTATCAGAATCCAACAATGTATCCATAAGATAATTCACCACGACCAAGTTGGATTCATTCCAGGGGCACAAGGATGGTTTAACATCCGAAAATCAATCAACGTTATCCAACACATCAACAAAAAGAAATATAAAAACCATATGATAATATCAATAGATGCTGAGAAAGCTTTTGACAAAGTGCAACACCCATTCATGATAAAAGCCCTTGAAATTCTTGGGATACAAGGAACATACCTCAACATCATAAAGGCCATCTATGACAAGCCAACAGCCAGTATCATTCTCAATGGTGAAAAGCTGAAAGCAATTCCATTAAGATCTGGAACAAGACAAGGATGTCCACTCTCACCATTGCTTTTCAATATAATACTGGAAGTCCTAGCCAGGGCAATAAGACAAGAGAAAGACATCCAAGGAATCCAAATAGGAAAAGAAGAAGTCAAACTATCACTATTTGCAGACGATATGATATTATACATAGAGAACCCTAAAAACTCCACAGAAAAGCTAATTCAACTCATCAATCAGTTCAGTAAAGTGGCAGGATACAAAATCAACACGCAAAAGTCAGTAGCCTTCCTATACACAAACAATAAATCTGAAGAAGAAGAAATCAAAAAGACCATCCCTTTTGTTATTGAAACAAAAAAAATCAAATATTTGGGAATAAATCTAACAAAAGAGGTAAAGGACCTATACAAAGAAAACTATAAAACACTGTTAAAAGAAATAGAAGAAGACACAAAGAAATGGAGAGACATCCCCTGCTCATGGATTGGAAGAATAAACATTATTAAAATGGCCATCCTTCCAAAAGCAATATACAGATTCAATGCTATTCCAATCAAAATTTCAATGTCATTCTTCAAAGAAATAGAACAATTATTGATGAAATTCATATGGAATCACAAAAAACCCCGAATAGCCAAAGCTCTCCTGAAAAAAAAAGAAGGGAATGGAGGCATCAGACTCCCGGACTTCAAACTATACTACAAAGCCATAATCATCAAAACCGCATGGTATTGGAACAAGAACAGACATACAGACCAATGGAATCAAATAGAAAATCCAGAAATAAACCCACAGGTTTATGGTCAACTAATCTTTAACAAAGGAGCAAAGACTATGCATTGGAGCAAAGAAAGTTTGTTCAATAAATGGTGCTGGGAAAACTGGGTCGCTACATGCAAAAGAATGAAGCTTGACCACCACCTCACACCATACACAAAAATCAACTCAAAATGGATTAAAGAACTAGACATAAGACCTGAAACCATAAAATATATAGAAGGAAATATAGGCGAAACACTACGTGATTTGCACATCAAAGACATCTTTACAGACACATCACCCAAAGCAGTGATAGTGAAGGCAAAGATAAACAGCTGGGACTATATCAAATTAAAGAGCTTTTGCACAGCAAAAGAGACAATAACAAAAACAAAGAGAAACCCCACCAACTGGGAGAACATTTTTGCACCCAACACTAATGATAAAGGACTGATCACAAAAATCTGCAAAGAGCTGATGAGTCTCAACAACAACAAAGAAAATAATCCAGTCAAAAAATGGGCAGAAGAGCTTAAAAGAAACTTCTCTGAAGAGGAAATGCAAATGGCCAACAGGCATATGAAAAAATGTTCAACATCACTTGTCATCAGGGAAATGCAAATCAAAACTACCATGAGATACCATCTTACACCAGTGAGAATGGCACATATTAAAAAAACTAGCAACAACAAATGTTGGCGAGGGTGTGGAGAAAAAGGAACTCTTCTGCACTGTTGGTGGGAGTGCAAACTGGTCCAACCACTGTGGAAAGCTGTGTGGAGATTTCTGGACCTACTAAACATAGAGCTTCCATATGACCCAGCAATTCCACTCCTAGGTATTTACCCAAAGGACACAGAAACATCAATTCCAAAGAACACCTGCACCCCTATGTTTATAGCAGCACTGTTCACAATAGCTAAGCTTTGGAAACAACCCAAATGCCCAAAAATCGATGACTGGATCAAGAAGATGTGGTACATATATACCATGGAATATTACTCAGCATTCAAAAAAGATAAACACATGCAATTTGCTGCAACATGGATGGCGCTGGAAGGGATCATGCTCAGCGAAATAAGCCAAAAAGAAAAAGAAAAATACCGGATGGTCTCACTCATAGCAGGAATCTAGAAAACTTAAATAAGGGACCAGGAAAATGAATAACTATAAGAAAGTGAAAATCAAAATCAACAAAAAACTATGAACCAGAGACACTTTTAGGGGGGCGGGGGCGGGAGGGGAGGGATTGGGGTCAGAATGGGGGGCTGCAATTGTATGGGGAATATAACAATAAAATTTATAAAAAAAAAAAAAAAAAGAAATTCCAAAACCTGACTTAATACTACAATGGACAAATGGAAGCAATGTTCTTGATCTATTAAGCTAATGTGACACAGACCAATTTCACTGGCAAAACTGTCATATGGAATCGAGAAGAGACTATAAATAAAACCAAAAAAATAAATAAATAAAATAAAATACTCCAGAAAGAAAAAAAAAAAAAGTTTTTTTTGGAAATCACTACATTATTGAAATAAAAAAAAAATGAATCCCTATCAAGAAAGTCTGTTTCTTAATCATTTACATAATTCATATAGCAGTACAGAATCAATGATATGGTTGCTGTAGGGGATTAAGTGAGATGATTACAGTAACATCTGTTTTATCTTAAATTCTAAAACTATTGGCTGATAAAATGTTCAAAACCTTATGTTTATCCTGTTGACGACAGATGACCTATACCAAGTTAAAATTTTGGAAGCCATGAAATTCTTTTCTAAAAACAATGAGTTAGGACAATGATCTAAGTCATCTTTATCTTAATGACCAACAGCAATAGTTTTCTCCATAAAAACTTAGATAAAAATAACCACATTCCACATACTGCTATTAAGATTCTACCAATACTTTTAAACAATACATTAAGTAAAAGTTATACCTTTTAAACATCTGTTGTGAGATACTCAATTTCTCCCCTACCCAAATGTAACCATTGTAGGTCAGGTGAACAAAAAGCCACACTAAATGCTGAAATAAAATCTCCACTGTGGACAAGTTAGGTTAATACCATCTCCATAGAATTTTCGTATTGAAGTGTTTTGTAATTAAATTTCCATCTTAACCATGACTTACATATACTTAGTGTATGATTACACAGATGAGAATAGATATTAGTAGACAGGATTAAAAGAAAATATCTATGAAATACCAACGATGGAAAAAATCATCACTCTAAGCAAGGAGTACTTGTAGGTCATTATAAATCTGAGCCATACATCGGGGAGGGAAGCACACAAGGGACCAGGGTGATATGATGCTGGTGGGAGATTTGTTGGGATTACCCCTGAGGGGAGAAATCAAAAGAGTGTAGATTGAAATATCTCAGTAGGGTCTTCTGCATGATCTCCTGGGCATAATTGTCAAACAACTCAAAGTATTTTCAATAATTGTAACTGTGTAACACTACCATGTAGATGCTCTACTTTTGAATATTTTTTTTTGTCATTTCATCTGGTTATTCTCCATCTAAGAGGAGACTTCTTTTTATTGCCACAGGAATCACACACTACAGAATTGGCCACTGAAATGAAATTTCTGTATGAGCAGAACAGATTAGCATTTGGGGTATATGACTTTTTACACACCTCAAATACTCCTCAGTCTGCAGGAGAATAAATCAACACAGGATGTATTCCATTTTTAAGACTACTTCATACCTCAACATGTATAATTTGTTACATTTATGTGTTTGTAAAATGTAATTCCTGTAACACTACTAATGATGTTTAGCATTTATCACAATTACATTATGCAAGGTATTCTGCTATATAATTTACATAATTCATTAAACTTTCATGTGACACTCATCCCCATTTCACATATTTGGAAACTCGCCACAAGAGGAGAATATGTAACTTGTCCAAGGATGTAATAAATAAAGATAGCAATATCTAAAAAATAAAAGTAACACAATTAGTTAAGATAATATTGATAACTACCATTTACTGAATTCTTACATACTAAATTCAATATTACATTTAATTCTCACAATATTGTTCAAAGCAAGCCTCCTTTGTTTTTTCTTTCCAGAAGTTAAACAAGTTCAGATGAGCAAATAAATATTCTCCAAGTCTCATAGCTAATTTAGTGGCATAATCACAATTAAAATGCATACCCTTCTGACTGACTTTAAGGCTGCTGCTCTTTCAATTATGAGGCATTACAGCTAAACAAATAGCATCAAGACCAGTTACACATCGGCATTATTCACCCCATAGCTTGAGTAATCCAAATCATATCTTATTCTGGAATCAGAATTCAAAGGAGTGTGGAAATGTGAGTGAAAAGGAGCGCTCTCTCAAAGTCCTATTTTGTGCCATCAAAATTCCACATTTTGCTGCTAATGTTTAGTGGACTCTATAGTCCACTTTTTACATACTGAGGTACGAATCAGTCGTTAAAAATGGAACACATCCCGTGCTTTTGATTTATTCTCCTGCTTCTCTTTTTAGATTTCTCATTTATTTTTCTTGACATGAAATGAATGTCCTTTACCTACTTCTTCAAAATCATTTTCAGTATTTTCAATTTATTGCTACTAACTGCCATTTCTTGTAGCATTGAACCAGGAGTCAAGAGTCGTATGTTCTGTTCATCAATCACTATGGACTTGCTGGCTACATGATGCCAAGTTCTCCAAATGACAAGTAAATAATAGTTTTCAAATTGTCCCAATATTTTATCCACACTAAAACATTCATCTAGTTATTTGGGAAATGCTAAACAGTTGACAGAGGTTTTTCATTTGACATAGTGAAAGACTAACTTCCATTTATTTAATCAACAATAAGCATTTATGAAATCCACACACAGAATAATATGAAGAGCTTCAACTCTAAGATTCCATGTAAGTGGAAAAATAATGGAAGGTGTAATAAGTGTGTGCTAATTCTAAACATGGACCTAGATATAATCAAGTAAAAATGCATGCTATGAACAAGATATAGCACTTGTGCTATAAAAAAGCAAAGAACATGTTGCCTGGAGTTTTATCTTTCATTCCATGTTGGCCTGAAGTCATTTCAATTATTAAAATATTCAATAACTATTCAATGACTCAGCAGTACATAAAAAAGGACTAAGCAATTTCTAATTTATCAAGATGTACTTAACCAATCGGAGATACAATTATTTTTTAAGCTGCCTAAATTCAGTCCTATTGCAACTAACACCTCCCATGTTCTCATCCACAAGTGCTCTAAATTCAGATTTTACTTAGCTCCCCCAGTAAATTGTGACAAAATCTGTCTTTTTGAGGGAAAACTGGCCTTGGCATTTTGATTAGCACTCATAAATGATCAGTTTTCCATTTTCTTTCCTACCTCAGTGAAAATAAATATGGGTAAATTATAAAGATACTAATGTGTATACTGAGAACATCATGGCAAATTTGATATTGTAAAATATAGACATTAGTCATTTGAAGTTTCAATTTTCTGTACAGAATCATAAAGGAAAGATACATTTCTCAGAGTTCAAAATAAAAATACATTGTCTTAAGTAGGTGCTTTAGATGGACAAAATAAACAACTAAAGCTGAAAAAGGATAATCACTATTTGGCTACAGAATAATGATTAGCTGCATTTCTTACCAATGGCTCCAAATAAGCTGGAAGCTGAATGGGCGACCCCCCAAAAAAGGCCAACTAGGTGATTTTACCAAGTGGATATGAAGTTAGACAAAGTAATTTCCTTATTTTAAAAGGGAAGTTTTCCACTTCCCAACAGAAAATATTCAGACTGGTGTCAATTTCTTCTCATCCATAGGAAACTTTTATCAATTTATAATTTTGTTAATCTAATTTAGTAGCAATTTGCATTTTTGCTGATTAATACATAATTCACATATGAAAAGCTTATTGCTATCTTTCGTCCATTTTTCTGTTGATACACATGAGTTCCTTGACTATTCTGAATCTTGATGTCAAACACTGTAAATAGCTACATACTGATACATGACACACTTCTTAGAAAATATTTAGTTTTTACATAATGAAACCTGATCATGCCTACTTTATTTTTGTCTTATTCAATATGTCCTGCATTTCCAAAATGAAAAGATCCTCTCATAGTTTCCTGTTTTACAAGTTTACCTTTCCCATTTAAAACTTAGATCCATTTAGTTCTTTGTGTATGCACTTTAAAAAAAAACTTTACAAAAATGTTAAAAATAAAGATTGATTTATTTATACAAGCACTGGGTACAGTCAGAAGCGCAAGAGGATTCACCAGAGCCAGAGCAGGGAGCTGAGCAGGCAGAAGGACCGAAGTACACTGCTGAGGGGAGCAGCGGGCGGCAGGAGAGGTCTGCGCGCCATGTGGGACCCTCCTCCGGTGGTGGCCGGGGAGCGAACCGGCACTGCAGAGGCTGCGGGCAGCTTCGCAACCCAGCGCTCAACCACAGCGCCACCTGGGAGGCCCTATTTTTAACATTTTTAATGCACAGTAATGGAATGTTTTTCAAAGATACAAAAGTCTAATCTTTGTGCCCTGTATTTACATATGACAGCCAAGCACATATCAAGTACTGTCTGTCATATTTGAATTATCTTGCCCTTTTATTGAATTCTTTCTATTTGTATTACTTTCCCCTCTGCCTTTAATTTCAGCCTTACAAGATTATTCATATGCCCTTTCATGTTAGTGTTTCTGACCCATCATATTTATTTCATTGGCATATTCCATGTTAACTAGGTGGACGGAGACATAAGTTTGTTTGCTATATTGTCTGGAAAAAGAAGTAATTGGCTCCCCCCATTCCACTTAAGAACTGAAGCAGTCATTCACCCAGGGGCTGGGAGTGTTACCTGTTGACAGTTCACATATGGGTGCCTTCATCCCTGGAAAATGTCAAAGGCTGCTGCCTTCCCCAACGTCATGTCCTAATTCAGTCAGTCTAGTAGCATATTTTAAAACTTAATTTGTATTTTGAGATTATAATTTGCTAACATTAATCAGTTGGATATCTTTCTTTTTATATTTTATATATATTTTACATCATTTTTCATTTTTGCACAATGTATGGTTTTTCATCTTGGCTATCATCAAATATTGTCTTAAAAGTAAGATATCCATAAAATAAAGGGAGTGGGAATTATATGGATATCTTACTTTTAAGGCAATAATTGACACATTCAAAAGAATATCTGTGTGCACGCATGTGTATTTGTATGTCATCAATAATAATTACAGAATGACTACTCAGGAATTTATAACCCAAATGAAAACATGTTGGGGAAGTTTATGTAAAAGCAAAATATGCCCACACAGAGAACTTCAACAAAGAAAGAAAACATTTTTATGATTGCTATGTGCATCACAGGCAATCTGCTAAAGAGATTGCAAAGAACGAAAGAAACCTCACCTTTTTATAAAGGCAAGCAGAAACAACGTATTAAATCCAGGTTCTCAAGAGAAAAAGATAACTAACCCTCAGGTAAAAGAACTTGACAGCAACATTTGTCACACAGTTCATCCTAAATTCACCTGGTAGTTGAAGTGACCATCTGTGTTAGCTAATTGGTTTTATACAAAGGAGAAATACAGTTCTCACCTCTTTGTTCCAGGAGGTAGTAAAGAGCATGGCCCCTACCCTCCCCCAGAAAGTGGGATGTAGGGACACCATCTTCTTTGATGATTACATTTCAAAGACATGGCTCCCCTGATCAAGAGAAAGATTTTTATGGATTATAAAGATGTAAGGAGGCTTAGTTAGGTTTTTAAAAAGATTTACATACATCTCAGAAATAGAGAAAGAATTACAAGTTTTCTAAAGAAAATGCTCTGAAAGGTGGCAGGTTTCTTTTCCCTTTCTATGCTGGGGAATTTTCTTCTCTTTTTTGATGAGTATTTACCCTAAGAAGCATATACCAATGTGACACTCTACCTGCTAGCAATATATACAACTGTCATTTCACAAGCTTTCCAAACTTTTTATGAACCACTTCAACCTCACCATCCCTTATTCTAGTTGCTGTACAGCAAGTGTAGCTGCCTAGCATTTTCAAGTGTCCACAAAAACAGCACTTTGCCTTATGCCCTTGCTAACACTGGGGATTCCAAAGCGACACCAAGGTATGGGCCACTAGGAGCTGTGCTCCCTAGCCAGTCATCTGCCTTATGGGTGAACTTGGACTAGGGGATACAGGAACAGTGGCTACACTTTCCCACCCCCCATTCCTCACGTCTAAATTGGATTGACCTGAGATATAATTAAACAACTTCTCAGAAGATAATCCTATAGAATAAGTCACACTTACCTGCGGCCAGCTCATTAATAAGCCCTCATCAAGGTTCTTCCTTCCCTGTACCATTATCCTTGTCTCTTCCCTCTGCTCCTTGGCCTTGTATGCTGTGATAAAGTAGTAGCCTTTGGGGGAGTATTAATCTTCCTTTGCTGATTATATAGTATGTGTTGGCCATAATTATGAAGTACCTGTTCTGTTTACCTTTATTGAAGGGAGATGGGATATTTGTTTACTGCGTTCTCAAGTATTGGTAAGACTTGTTTAGTAAGTTATAGTTTTCTTTGTTCCGTTACTTATATTTTCCCTATCCCTAGGTCAGCAATACATAATTATACATTTTCTTCTAAAGATCTTCAAGGTTTGTTTTCACTTATATATTATTACATCATATTGTTAGTTTTTTTTCCTTATGAAGCTCATAGTTGTAATAACAAAAATTGTACTAAATTGTTTTTGAGTACTGAGGTCACCAAGGTGGTGACAGAGGATGTTCCTTGCTTCGCTCCCAAGAGGAACTAACAATCAGCTGGAATGACACATGATTGAGAGACTCAGCCTGGAGGTAAGGCTGAAGCACTCCCTGAGCCTCAGTGAGCAACAGTCTGCACTAGAGGGAAGGCCAAGGAGAGTCACATGCCAGCATGGTAGAAGGTGAGAGGAGAGTACCTTGCAGAGGTGGTGGTCTGGATGGGACTTGGCAGAGGAGAGTGGAGATGGGCCCATGTGACGCCCCTAGTGTAGAAGCAGGAGTCTCCACACAGGCCTGCACCATGGCAGGGAGGACAATAGAGAAAGCATTCTAGGCTGCAATCCGCTTCCCCACCCCTCCATCCGGAGTATAGTGATGCTGAGAAGTGGACCAAAAACACATAGACTACCAAGTCTCAGACCCGGGACCCCAGAGAGGAGGGATATCAGCAATGCTGTGAACAAGGAAAAGCCCCTCCCCAATGACACAGCAACTGCTAATACTGGCTTACATACCCATGAACATCAGCTGGAAACAAAGAATAAAATACAATAAAAGCCACACCACCAGCTCTTGGTAAAAGTTGAGCAGTTAAGCTACAAGTTGCTAATCTAGATTTTTTTTAAACAGTAAAATAAGATTTACAAAATCACATGGAGAAAACAAGTCTTGAAAATTGTACCTCAAAGACAAGTACCATCTCTCCTTATCAGGGAGTTCACAATCACTATGATGATATGCAAGAAAACTAAGAAAAACAACTCAAAGTGATAAAGGAGAACCTAGACAAACAAATAAAAGACATACAATAAAACTCAGAACAAATTAATGAACTGAAAAATAAAGCTCAATTTCTACCTTCTGTTCATTAAGAAAATAACATTCAGGATGTGAATAACACAGTAAGTAAAATCAAGAATACTATAAGAACTATGGAAACAGAATGGGACGAGTTGAAGTTAAATACCTATGTAAGGAGTACAAAATCAGTCAGTTAACAAAGAAAAAGAATAGAAATGTGGCCAATCAGTAAAAGTTAAAGGATAAAAAAAATTATTTATAAACAAACTGAGATGGAAAGACGATAACCAGGACCATAAAGTATTAACTATGAGTACATGGGACTTGTCCCTCTAATTAAACAGAGAATCTTGAATTGAAAAGAAAATCCTAACTGTATGTCATTTTGGACTTAATTTCCTGTTCCATTGAGCTGTCTGCCTCTAAACTTACAAAATAAGTTTTCTTTTAATCTTATTTTTCAGTTTCTGCTGCTTATTAGTATAGGATTTCTGTTTTTTTTTTCCTTTTAAATTTCCCTTTTTTTAAGATTTTTTTATTTATACAAGAACTGGAGTACAGGCCAGAGGCGTGGGAGGGTGAGAGGATTCACCAGAGACAGAACAGGGAGCAGAACGGGCAGATGGACCGAAAACACTGCTGAGGGGAGCAGCGGGCAAGACAGGAGAGGTCTGCCATGCCATGTGGGAATCTCCCTGGCGGGCTGGGAATCGAACCCGTGCTGTGGAGGCTGCGGACTGCTTCACAGCGCTGTGCCACTGGGAGGCCCAGGATTTATTTTTGTAAGTGAAAAGAAAACACCTGGTTACTTTTAATTTATCTTTCAGTAGAATTTGATATACAAGAAAGTGCTAGACTTATGTAAGTCTTTGTACTTTTGATAAAATATTTCAATGATGTAGTATAAATTGCTATTCCTATTTAATTGTATTTTTTAATGTGGTAAAACATACAACAATAAACCTTACTAGCTTTTCCATTGGAAGCGTACAGTTCAATAATATTAAGTACCTTCAACCATAGTTTTGATCTTTTTGTTGTATGTATCAAATTACTTTTAATAACCAAAAGTCATTTTAATTTTTTATTTGTTTCTCATAAATGTTCGCAGAGCACAATGCAAATATACAATGTCTCATCTTTTTTCTAGTGTTTAGACTGTTGAGAAAGGCAATCTCCACCACTCAGCCACATATACCTGGGCTTTGGGCCTGGAACATGTTCTTACCAGAAAATAGAGTTCACTTAACTTATGCCCAGTTTATAACCTTGTGTGAGGTGGAGTTATCTTTCCGACAATGAGTACTCTTATCCCTGCTGAAAGCATTTGAGTCATATGGCACCTGGCAAACCTGTCGTCATATCATCCTCTGCGGTGAGGGGACCTGGTTTCTTCTACTATAGCAGGAAAGAGGTGCACATAGGTAAATTGGGCCGCCAGGATGGATTCCTACTATTGAAACTGACCTTGCTGCTCTGTCTCTTCTCTATGTAAATAAAGCCCTGTCCTATCAATGCTTGATTGCCTTGTTTTCCTGGGGGGACACTTACACCAAGATACAGTGGACAAAAGTATATAGAGAACTCCCCTGGGATTGGTACCCAATGCATTGTTGTCTACAGACTTGGAATTGATAGAATGGTATATGGTACTCTGTCTGACACAAATCACCTCTTATACTCTTCCCCCCCCACATTATAATTTATAATTTATTTTTACATCATTTTTCATTTTGCATAATGTGTGCTTTTTCATCTTGGTTATAGTCCCCATACAATTCCCACGCCCCCCTCCTTATTTTGACTGCATTTGCAGTTTGATGCTAGTAAGTCCTGTCCTCAAAATCTGTGAGTACTGGAAAAAACACCCAGGATTTCCAGCAAGGCTATACATTTTTTGTTCCATTTGTCCTTATTTCTTCTTTAGATTTTCCAATTATTTATAGATTAGTGCTTTACACTCCAATTTTCATATCAATGTTTTTGTTCATTTTTTTCTCTCATCTTCTATTTTAAGTTTTAAGTTTACTCTTTTTTGGTTTCCTTACCAGCTTTCCTTATTTTTATTTCAATTTTCCCTTAAATATTCTCAATTTATTATCTCTTAATTTTAGTCTCTTCTTAAAACTCCTGGTTCCCTTTTCGTGGAGAATAATGCCAGGTAGATTTTCTTAAAAATGTACAGTCTGAAAAAAATCCTTTTGGGGTTTTATCTTCTACATAGATCTACTAAAATCATAATCCATTTTTTAAAGACTCCCAATTGAGTAATATACACTTTAGATTTTGAGAAGCAAAACCCACAGTATTTTATGCACAGTACATGCTATTTTTGTCAATACTATAAAAAGTCAACATAATAAGCTATATAGTCTTTCTCACCTCACTAAGATGTGATAAGCTCCATGAAGACAACAATTTTTTAATTTTTTCCCTACTATTCTCCCACCCTATTCTTTAGGATGGCACTTGATTCATAGTAGATACTCAGCAACTATCTGATATATCAATGAAAATTTTAAAATGAAGCCCTAAAACTGTTCTTAATAAAAATTGCCTTTATCTCAATATAACCCTATTTGTAACCCTACTAATCGCAGTAACAGACTTGTCATTGATATAAATGAAACATTATCATTGAATACAGTACTATATTCAGTGGTGAACCAGTTACCAAATACTTTGTTTACAGGACATTTGACTTCATACTCATTAAGTTCTATGAATTTTATATTTAGAATATAATCTGGTCACTGCACACAAAGACACGTCTATCGCTACCACTTTAGTAAAGCCATCCACAACTCCTACATTAATTTTTATCATCGCCCCACCTACTTTACCATCAATATTTATTCTCCCTACTGTGAAAAGAACATTTTAAATTCATGTCAGATCATACCTCTGTCCTGATCAAAATCTTCTAATTCTTCCCTACCCCACTTACAATACAACTCCTTATCTTGGTAGACAATATATAACCCTGCCTCATTTCCAATTTCTGTCACAGAGCTCTTGAAAACTAAGGAATTCTGTGATAGAAATAATGTAGTTTATTATGTTAATGAGGTGACTTTAGGGCTGCAGGGATGACTGGGAATTGGTTGCTAGGAAGCCGACCACATGATTAGAGAGTAAATAATTTCAGTTTGGTCCCTACCACCGTCCAAGGCTTCTGGGAATGGAAATTCAGTTCAATGGCCCATGATTTAACTAATCATGCTTATGTAATTAAGCCTACATAAAACCACAAAAGGATGGGTTTAGAAAGCTTCTACATTGGTGAACAAGTGGAGATTTGAAGAGAATGGTGTACTGGAGAGTGCATCTTCCCCCATACCTTGTCCTGCATCTCTCAATCTGGTTCTTCCTGAGTTATAGCTTTATAATAAACCATTAATCTAGTAAGAAAAAACATTTCTCTGAGTTCTTGAGAAACTAGAAAATTAATGGAACCTTAGGAGGGGGTCATGGGAACATCTGACTATAACCATAAGCCTGGATTTGGGAGTGGTGATTGAAATGGGGAGGGGTAGTCTTATACAACTGAAACCTTAACCTATAGAATCTGTATCTAATACTTTCTCCAAGTAGACAGTGTCAAATAGTTTGAATTCTAGAAACTGGTATTTGGAAAACTAGAGGTGGTAGAGGGGGAAATTATAGACACACACACACACACACACTTACATACCCTGGAATGGGATGCAGAACCCTTTTTTAGCTCTCTCCTTTGCTCAGTCCACTGAAGTCACAGTGACCTTTTATGCTTGTGTTAATCACACCAACCTCATTCCAAGTATTTTTACTATGTGATTTCCCTCTTCTTACAATATATTCTTCCCCTAGAACAGATTATGCTAAGTGAAGTAAGTCTGAAGGAAAAAGATAAATAGATGGTTTCACTTATATGTGGAATACAGATAAGCGAAACACAGATCTGAGGCATAAAGTATGGGAAGGAGAGGGGTCAAACAGGGGAGGGAAGAGCATGAGAACTATGGGGTGTACTGTGAGGGGAGAAACCAATTTTGTACAAAAATGAAGGATATAATGAATTTGGAAAAAAAAATTTCCGCTAGATGTGCACATGGCTTGCTCCTTTCTATCTTTGAGGTTCCTACCAAATGTTCTATCTTCAGAGGCCTGCCCTAGTCATATATACCCCAATCATATTATTTTCTTTCACATAACTAAAAATTTAAATTTATATTGCAACATAAGATCTATAAAGGCTGAAATGCCATACATCTGGTTCACTGTTATATCTGAGGCATAATAGGAACTCAGAGTACCTACAGAATTTATCTGCTATAGTATTCACGATCCTTCTTTTGTACAAGTAACTATCCACCCCCAGTTGAAGGCAATTCCGAGATACCTACAGAAAAGAACATCAAGATTTACTTTGTCTCTAGGTTCTGTGTCATGCCTCTTGACTGAGAAACATCCTCTTCTAAGTCCCTCTAATTACCTCCCGTACATTCAATTTGAGTCATTTTGAAGACTTTTACTCTCCTAAAGTCCCTTTTTGCTAAAAAAGATTACTGATTATACTTTTATTATTTGACACAGGATGCCTCCTTTTATGACTATATTTAATCAGTGATTTGCCTTAACTAGCTATTTTTTCATTATTTTCATCTTCCTTGTAAGACTTGGCTCAATAAAAGTACTTTAGGTTAAAAAAATGGAAGTACTTCTGATTTCTGATGAAACATGTAAAGAGCTTAGAAGTCATCACTTCAAACCAGTATTACAAGAAAAAGAGAAATTCAAAATCAATGACTTTTCTTAGAACATGAGAAAAAATGAGATCAAAGAGAAAACGCCCATCCACAAAATCTAGAGATGGGCAAATCAAGGCAGTCAGAGTCAAACTCTTGCTTAAAGTAGAAGCCACTGGAGACATAAAATGGTAGAACACAAGTGCGAATTTTGAGGAACTGCTTCATTCTAAGTACAGACCAGCTTGATAATAAGTCCCAAGGATCACAGTCTTGGGGGCTTCCCACATTTTCATAGATTTGATCTCTAGGAATCCCACCAGGTTCTCATGGTGGAGATCTAAGCTACATCTGCTCTGAAAGTGGGTGGGAGAATAACCATAGTAGTGTACTTAAAAGCATTCTCCATAAAAAAAAAAGTATAGTATCCAGAGTATAAGACTTTAAGAGTTTCATCCCACCTGGGGGAATGTTATATCGTCCACTGCAGATCCATCTAGACTTCTTTCTTCCCAAGGGGAAAATAAAAGCTAGAACATTGAAAAACACTGGAAAAAAATACATCCCGCAGACAGCCCCACTAGATGAGGGTGATTTAATCATAATATTTGTGGGCTATTCCTCTCCAAGGTTTGTAATCACACCTACTATAGAACCCTAATATAGTAATAGAAGATTACAGCTGGAAAGCTGTCAGGTATAGATCCTATTTTAGGAAGTGTTATTGAGGAAGTGAAGAAGGAAGACCAAAAAAAAAAAAAAGACATTTGCAGGAATTTAAAACCTCTGGTATCCACATCTCAAATACAGCCTGACACATAGATTGAAAGAATTATTGAGGATAAATCATTAGTAAGGATAAATCATTAGTAAGTTGCCAATCTAAAATTGAAATAGAGGGCCTCCCCGGTGGCGCAGTGGTTGAGCGCTGGGTTGCGAAGCTGCCCGCAGCCTCTGCAGCATCTGTTCGATCCCGGGCTGCCGGGCGAGGGTCCCACATGGCGCGCAGACCACTCCTGCCGCCCGCTGCTCCCCTCAGCAGTGTACTTCGGTCCTTCTGCCTGTTCTGCTCCCTGCTCTGGCTCTGGTGAATTCTCTCACCCTCCCGCGCTTCTGACTGTACCCAGTGCTTGTATAAATAAATAAATATTAAAAAAATAAGATATATATTAAAGAACCAGTTTAAAAAATAAAATTGAAATAGAATAAAGAAATAAGAGAATATCCAAGATCTGTGAGAAACTGAGAGTTTCTCAGTGTGTACCATGTACATAATGTGATACCGAAGACAATAAGAACAGAGCAGAAGAAATAAATAATAGTTGAGAAATTTCAAAATTACAAACAGAAAACGCCCTCCAAAGACAAACTATACCTAGGCACATCATATTCAAACCTCAGAAACCAAGGAAAAGAGAAAGGCAAGAGTTCAAAGAAAATAAATTCAAGTAAGAAAACTATATCCACCAAAACTATCACTCAATTACATATATTGAAAATCCCAGGGCAACTACTAAAAATACTTTGAAAAGAAGTATAAGGGACATACTAAATGAGCATATAAAATAGGATTATATAAAATGCCCAATTAAAATCAGAGAAGGCAAGAAAAGTGAGGAAAATAATGAACACAAAGTTATAAACATGGTAGATAGTAATCCAACTATATTAGTAATCACTTTAATCTGACTCATCTATTATACCAATTAACAATCTCAGAGGATATAAACACAAGACCCAAATCTATGTTACCTACAAGAATTTTAGTTAAAATATAAAAATTCAAATAAGATAAAGGATGAAGATACACCAAGTTAACACGAATCAACAGAAAACTGTACTGTATTTTCATACAAAGCTGACTTCAGATCAAGAAAATTTATCAGGAACAAAGGAGACATTTTATAATGATAAAGAAGACAACAATTTTAAATGTGAATGCACCTAAGAAGAGTGTCAAGATACACGAGATGAAAATTTATAGAACTAAAGGGAGAAATAAAGAAAGCTGCTGTTAAAGCTGGAGATTTCAATATCTCCATCTTAATAATTGATACATCAAGCAAATAATTAGGATGAATATCATTGTCCTGAATATCAAGAACAATCTAGTTACTGTATTTGAAAGTTTAGAATATTTCACCAATAGCATAATGTGCATTTTTCTCAACCTCACTAGGAACATAGATCTAATCTATGAAAATGTGGGAAGCCCCCACATTAATAACCCCACATGTTATAACCTTATTCTGGTTATAACACTCCCCTTAAGAAATTTAAAAAGATAGACATCATACAAAGTACATTCTTAAAGTAAGATAGATTATAACACAATTCAGTAACGGAAAGACAACCAGAAAATTCCCAATTATTTGGAAATTAAACATACTTCTATTTAACACATGTTTCAAAGATGATATATCAAGAGAAATTTAAAAATACTTTTAACTAAATAAAAATTTGACTTATTTGTGGGATGCAATGAAAGCAGGGTTTTCAGGGAAAGTTATAGCATTTAATGTATATTTTCAAAAAGAAAGCTTAGTAATGAATAATCTAAGCTATCCCTTAGCAAAACTAGGGAAAGATGCCTAAAGCACCAAGAAAAGAAATACTAAAAATCAGAACAGAAATTAAAGTGAAAACAGGAAAATAGTGAAAATGAACAAAATCAAACATTGGTTCTTTGAAAAACAATCAAAACTTATAGACCCCTAAGCAGTCTAATCAAGAGAAGAGAAAAGTGCCTCGCTGGTGGTGCAGAGGTTAAAGACACAGCTATCAAGCTATATCGCCAGTCACTGCAGCACTAGTTCTATTCCAGGCTGGCCAGGGAGCAACCCACATGGTAGAGCAGCCCGCTCCTGTCTTGCCCGCTGCTCCCCTCCACAGTATATTTCAGTCGATCTGCCTGTTCTGTTCCCCACTCTGTCTCTGGTGAATCCTCTCACCCCCTTCCTACCCCTGAGCCTCTGGTCTACACCCTAGTTCTTGTATGCATAAATGAACCAATCTTTTAAAAAGAGAGAGAAAGTATCATTTAGCAATTACAGAAATGAAAGAACAGCTATTACTACTGGCCCTGCAGTGATAAGAATAACAAGGAATACTACAAACATCTCTATAATCACAAATTTGATAAATCAGCTGAAATGGACCAATTCCTTCAAAGACACAAACTACCAAACTCACAAGGAGAAACAGCATATCTGAAAGGGCCTGTATCTTTTCAAATGGATATATATTAATGACCTTCCAAAAAGAGAATGCATAAGACCCATATGGTTTCTCTGATGAATTCTACCATTTTTTTTAAAGCTTTGCTTACTTTAATTAGGACTGACAAGTGAGATTTTGAATATTAAATGCATTTATATGGGTCTTTTTTGCATTTTTTTTGTATTTTACTTTATATATTTTTACATCATTTTTCATTTTTGTACAATGGACGATAATCAAGATGAAAATTCTACCAATTTTTTAAAGAGGAAAAGACACCAATTCTCCAATCTCTTCTACAAAATAGAAGCAGAGGGAATGCTTCCTAACTCATTCTGTGAGGCCCTATTACTCCATTAGCATAACCAGATCGTATTACAAATAAAGGACAATAAAGACCAGTATTTCTCATGAACATAGATGCAAAAAATATTCAACAAAATATTTTAAAATTTTAATACAGAAATTTATAGAAAGAATTAAAAACCAGAGTAAAGTGGAATTTATTCCTGATTCACAAGGCTTGGTGCAGATGGAATCCAGAATGTGACAAAACAATCTCTTACAAATGTGTGAAATATCCACACTAAAGAGGATGGAGGCCAAAGGAACCAACCTAATTTTGGAAATGAACTATGTAACACAAAAGACAAAAGAAGGTGTACACAAAGTACTCTAGCTGGTAGTGTTTCCCACAGGCATTCAGGTTAACCATTCGGATACTGCTACACACACGAAATGTTACTGAACTGTTCATTAAATGGACTGCAGATGGTGTGAGCCATCCTTCTCTCCGTTACAGTACGAAATTACAGATAAGTAAAGCAGAGGCCAAAATGGTTCATGTGGTAAGGAATTTTGAGTCAGAGCCATAACTAGTTATGTGAGGGCCTAAGCAATGACATGCCAGTCGCAACAAGGATAGCTAGCTGTTCAGACGTAGGTTTCTATTATCTTCCTCCAAGAAAAGGAACCAGGAATCCTTAGAGAAATGGCTGGTGCTAGGGGACTGAGTCAGGAAATATACAAGAATACCTTGGACATTTTGTAATGCTAGAACATAAGCATTTTTTTTTTTTAAACAAAACTACAGGGCCTCCCTGGTGGCGCAAGGGGCTAAGCACCACGCTATGAAGCAATCCGCAGCCTCTGCAGCACGAGTTAGCTCCCCGGCTAGCCAGGGAGCAACCCACATGGTGCAGCAGACCTCTCCTGTCTCACCCGCTGCTCCCCTCAGCAGTGTATTTCAGTCAGTCTGCCTGTTCTGTTCCCCAGTCTGTCTCTGGTGAATCCTCTCACCCTTCCCCACCCCAACATCTCTGGCCTGTACCCCAGCTCTTATATGCATAAATAAATCTTTAAAAAAATAAATAAAAATAATATATCACTGAGGGTATGACAAAGGGATACAGGAACCAACTGAAAGAACTCCCAATTGCCAAAAATGGAAATTATGGAGTAATAAATTTAAGAAGCATCACATTATAATCCAAAATATAAACATCTGTGAACCCATACATTTATAAATAAATGTTTGCATAAAAAAATTACATGGGGAGAGCAGACAAATTGCCCATGAAGAAGAATGTCAAATAACTTATCTAAATACTCTGCTTGAAGATGGAACGTAACTTCTTAGGTGTAGGCTAGGCTTAGGAAGCGCCTTCCCAAAATTAAGTACAGTATGGAAAGGGAAGGGAAAGAGTAATTATCCAGTGGAAAAGCAAAACATCATTCAGCCAGGCAATCAAGGTTAGAAGTCATGTTGATATGAAGAAAATGGCATTTTATCTTTATGGACTTCCTCCCCAAAACACACAATCCCAGTCTAATCATGAGGCCAAGCCTGTCTCAGTGAAATTCTGTAAAATACCTCACCAATAATCTTCAACTGTCAAGGTAGTCAAAAATAAAGAATGTTTGAGAAACTGTCACAGTCAAGAGTGGAAGCCAAGGTGGGTAACGGTAATGTGGTATCCTGGAACAAAAACCCAAGATAAAAAACAATGGTAAGTAAAAACTAGGCAATTTGAAAGATTATGGGCTTAGTTAATAATGTATCAGCAGTAGTTAATTAATCATAAAAATAGACCCAAGCTTATGTCATCTCAGATGTAATAGCAGAGACTGGGCATGTGGTATGTGGGAAATCTTTGCAATTTTTCATAAACCTAAAACTGTCCTCAAACAAAAAGTTAATTTTTGAAAAAGCTGTGGGGAACTGTTTCAGTGAGCAGGTAAATCCTGACTTTATCCTTTCAGCGTACTGAAGCTGTACAGTCTCCACTTCCTCATAAACTCTCTGCTCATTTTAAGTTTAATAGGAAATTGAACAGTCGAAGACCTATTTTAGGAGGCTCTGTGACTAAAGAGGATTATAACCATCTCCTTCAGCGATCTAGAAAATGCCCCTGCTTTTAACCCAGGCCTATTCAGCCAAAGCTTCCCTCTAAATTCTTCATGAAAGAATAATCAAACATACATATTAGTATTGGCATGGCATTTTACTCATATATGAAGAAAACTAATGCATACATTAATTTGTGCCTGTATCATGTCCTTCAGTGTCCTTTGTTAGCCCTTCCATCTTAGTTACTGAGCCTGCATCTTTGCCTTTATAGAATTCTTTTTCCTTCCCTGCCTCAGCACAACGTTGTGCATCTTCCTCAAGCCTGAATCTCTAGTTCCTCCTTAAGGTATTGTAGACACCAATTTGTGAGATCGTGTTCCATCTGCCCATCATCATCCAGTTTTTCCGACACCCTAAAGCATTTTTGTAGGCCTCTTCTCTAACACTTCTGGAAGACAGGTTTCTGTAGCATCATGATGCAGTCTTCCTTAATAGAAGTGTTACTGTGCTGCAAAAAATCTCAGCTGTAAGTTTAGTGTTACCTCTGTCCACTTCGCCTTCATTATAATGAGAGTGTTTATATTTAATTTCAGTTTCATTCCTGTGTGGAAAATGCTAGCACTGGTAGCACGTTTAAGGTCTTTTAGTTCCTTGAGTCAGTGTTTATTCTTTTACATCTTAAGAAATTCTGGCTTCACTTGATTATTTAATTACAGGTAGATTTTTCTATATACCAAAGCTGGCTGAACTAATGACTTCTCTTTGAATTAGAATTTATGGTTATTTATAAGCTTTCTAATGATCTTCTGCCCTCTTTCCCAAGGAGGGAAGGAAGCCTGCCTGTGTGTCCCCGTGTGCGTGTGCATGCACATGCAGTTATTTTTGTTTAATTTACAGTGACTATTTGCTTCTAGCCTGGGGTTTACATTCTCTCTTGCTGGATTCCTTTTTGAGTATTTCAAAATAGTTCTTTGCCACTGTTAAATGTTAGTTGTAGATTATTGTTACCTTCTGATTTTCCAGATAATGATTTATATTTTGCTGAGGCAGAAAGTCATTGTAGTTGATGCTTTGTTTTTTTTTTTTTTTCATTAGGCTTTTCTAAATTAAAAAAAAAATGAAAGTAGGCCTCCCTGGTGGTGCAGGCGGTTGAGCGCAGTGCTGTGAAGCTGTCCTCAGCCTCTGCAGTGCTGGTTCGATCCCCGGCCGGACAGGGAGCAACCCACATGGAGCGGGAGACCTCTCCTGTCTTGCCAGCTGCTCCCCTCAGCAGTGTATTTTGGTCATTCTGCCTGTTCTGTTCCCCACTCTGTCTCTGGTGAATCATTTCACCCCCCACACCTCTGGCCTGTACCCCAGTTCTTGTATAAATAAATAAATCTTTAAAAAAATAATGAAAGTATAAGCAGTGAAAATGTGTTGAGTTTAAAAATTTCAGTGTCCACTCTGGAACAGGGACTTGTGAAAGAGTCTATGGCAAAATTTAAAAAAAAAATGTTCAAAAGCAACACAAGAATGTAAATATTCTATAATCTAAACTTTCTGCCAGTCACCATTGTCCATAGCAACTGAGCCCCTAAAATGTGACTCATGCAACTGAGAAACTGAAGTTTTAATTTCAATTAAATTTGAGAGGGTATAGCCACATGTGGCTACCGAATTTCACATTATAGTTCAAAGGCTGGAACATACTCTCCTGTAACTTTATTAGCTGCCTTATATTTTATTAGGCACAATTTAGTTCCTTCATCCAGAAAAGTCCTTTGAAAACATAAAAACTGAATTGGAAGTTACTGTTAGTATCTGTTTAATTGCATTTCAAAGATAGCATGTATCAATGCAGATAGAATGCCTTTTTTCAAAATAATCAAACTACACTGTAGTCTGATACATGATAATGCTATTTCATAGCTATGTAAGTTTCCTATCACTGTGGTAACAAATGTCAAAAACTTACTGGCATAAAACAACACAAATTTATTGTTCTGTACAGTTTTGGAAGTCAGAAGTCTGAAATCACTAGGCTAAGATCCAGGTGTTGGCGGTCCTCTGTTCCTTCTGGAGAATCTAGGAGAAAATCCAGTTCCTTATTTGTTCTAGCTACTACAAGCCAACAAATTCATTGATTGGTTTCCCCTCTGTCCATTTTCAAAACCACCAATGTAACGGCTTCTCTCTGACCTTTGTCTGGTTTCCACCCTATGCTTTCTCTCACCAACTCACTCTTACTGTTTCCCTCTCATAAGGATGGAGCCCCAGGATAGTCTCCCCATCTCAGGATCTTAATCACGTCCTCAGAGTCCATTTTGCCATATAAGGGGACGTATTCACAGGTACTACGATAAGTAATGGGACATCTTTGAGAGACATGTATTCTGTCTGCCACACAATCATAAGAAACAAATTGCCTAGGAATTGAGTGATAATGGATTTTAAAGGGTATATTTTGAAAAGTGGTTGTTTCTAGGCTGCCCATGACTGAAATTTACCATGCCGTGGGCATTACCCTGGCGCAGGAAAGGTCACATACTTCATTAACAAGAAAACTTCCTATCTCTAAAACATAGAATCATATTTCCAGAAATAGACTATAAATACCCTGGTATGTTGTGACAGAAAGAGCTGGATGGTGGACACATTTTCTTATGATTGCTACCTGAAGTGTGTGAAAAATTTTTGAGAGGCTTATGCCTTATGCTTGTCAGTATTTGACTGGTATTTTTACCTTCACCTGCAATGTGCACTAGTATTTATAATGTCAGTGGAGAAAGCAGAAGTAGAGGGAGGAAGGGATTAGTGGTTACATGAAATTTTATTAAGTACTATATTCTTAACGCTATTTAGACATTTTTGAAGTGAGGTAATGACCTAAAATATTAAGTTGCATTAGGTTGTAACTTATTAAAAACAGTGACAGTTTCCAAAAGGTGGACAATTTTGCTGTAAATACAGTTCAGAAATACATAGGAAATGGATGGATAAATGATATTTTATTCTTCATTTATTGAGCTTAGATAACTCTTCTTTCATTGATGATGTCCTGGGACATCATCAAGTATACCTGTAATTCCCCGATATTTATCATATGTTAATGCATTTTTCTCCACATTATAATCATCCGTTTACCAGGACTCTTTAATAAACCTATATCCCCTCCTAAAATATTTAATTTCTTATATCCTGAAAAAGTAAATGTGACTTTTACTGCTTCGTCACTTAAGTGAAACCAATAAGGTTCCTGAAGCCCCACTCCCATCACCATTTGCAATACATCATTAGGTCAAACCAAATACTGTCTTCTGTATGTCTCTAAAACACACCTGTTACTTTCCTTTCCCACTACCATCTTCCTAATAAAGTTAAGCATTCTTGAAATCAATGCCTAATGAGTCTTTCTCCTCTCTCATGTGATCTTCCAACAATGCAAATATCCTAATATCAGCCTCCCACCAAGTTCTCAAATCACTTTTTTTAAAGATTTATTTATTTATGCATACAACAGCTGGGGTACAGGGCAGAGATGTGGTGGGGAGAGGGGTGAGAGGATTCACCAGAGACAGAATGGGGAACAGAACAGGCAGATCTGACTGAAGTACACTGCTGAGGGGAGCGGCAGGTGAGACAAGCAAGAGAGGTCTGTTGCGCCACGTGGGTTGCTTCCTGGCCAGGGATCAAACTCCTGCTGCAGAGGCTGCAGTGTGGTGCTTAACCCCTCGCGCCACCAGGGAGGTCCTCAAATCACTCTTAATGGCAAAAAAAAAAAAAAAAGGTTTTAGAAGGCCTTATTTTGGCAAATTCCTCTTCCCTAGAGTCTTGCTTTCATTCATGAAAACAACTTAAGATATAGTACAATGACTGAATATTTCAGGCTCTGAAATTCGTCTGGTTCATCTTGGTATAAGTCTGTATGATTTTAGTTACTTTCTGTGTGTGATTCAGTTATATCATCTGTTTACTTAGAATGACAATATCTTTTAGTTGCTTCATAAAAATGCATATAAAGGTCTAATTACATTGTCTCATGTATTTTAAATGCTCAATTATGTGTTGTAATTATTAGTATTATCATTCATAGTTAACAGGTGTCTTAGTTTGTGTTTCTTCAAAATTTACTTTTGAAATAAGGATTCAATTGTAAATACTTTCTTTGGGAGGTAATACCACCCAATTACTGACTGGAGAATAGAGAAGTAAATAGGGAAGGAAAGAAAACTAATAGATGACTGAAGAGTACATTAACAAGGAGGTAAACATTGTCTGAAACTGAAGCTCAATCTCAGTGTGAACATCTGTAAGATACTGTTGAACCTGCCTTGTGGTTATTTCACCCCAGGGATAGGGAATTCAGGTCTTAACCTCCAACTTGCATCTACCATTTTCTCAGGGCTGCTTCCAGGGACAACAATTCAGCAATTCTATTCTGTTCTACACACAGGTCAAACATGTGCTATAGTCCAAGAAAACCCACAGGCAGAGAGTATAGGCATTTTTTATAGGCATAGGAAGCTATACTACATGTACATGGCCTAGTACAAAGGGTATGTGTAGCAGACAGCATCTGTTACAGCAGGTAAAATAACTCAGTGTCAGTGAGGTAATATGACTGACTAGCCTCAAGTCATTGCTAGGAAGTGTTTCAGTCAGATTTTGAACCAGGGACATTTGACTCCAACGCACCTACACTAAATCATGTTGGCAGTCAAATTACAGGTAGAAACTATGAGTGTAATATGGCTATATATGAGGGATTCAGTGAAGGTGGTTGGAGAGGTATAAAGACAGTGACACAAGCTAGCCACCATAACTCAATAGTTTCCCTCTCTTGGAAGTAGATATTCAGAAAAGCATCTTAATTATCAACTTACCATTTGGTAAATATTTGCTGCTGGAAAGCATTATATTCTAGTATATTTTGGTATGAATTGTAACATATCATAAAATACATAAAATATGTTAAGTTTATGGTTTGCGTTAAGCAACATGACTTTAGAATCTATTCTCTTACACATATTCCAAGTATACACGTTTTCAGATTTGGAGTCATACGTGTTACCAAATCTTGATTATATCTCTAAGTTAAATGCACATACTTTGGGAAAATTATTTGGCCTATCAATTACTTCAGTTTTACAGAAATGGATCTCATATAAGTACCTAGCTTATATGGTGGATGTGGTAAATAATGTCAGGATGGCATAAAAAACATGAAAATTAGGTTTAAAAATCACATTTTTTTCTTATTCTGACTTTATTTCACATTTATTCTTCAATGATTAAGAGAAATTTTACTGCTTCTTAAAGAAGGGTAAAATAAGTATGCTTACATAAGAAAAAGCAAATTTAATGCATCTGCAAGGGACATATGGAAAAGTGAGAAATTATGGCTGATAGGAAGTGCAAGACGACACAAGGAAAATATGCAACATTCCCAAAATTTGGGGGAAAAATTGTTTTCAGATTTCCTGAAGTAAAGGGAGGGTTGAATTTGCCTTTAGAACAACCAGTGTGTTTCATGTTCTGAGAATAATAGAAATCAAGCAAATATATTTGTAAAAATATTTAAAATTGAAAGATCAGAAACAAACTCTAAAAGCATACTTTCAGGACAGTAAGGGGAAATGTATCAGGATCACCCTGGAATTCTAACTATATTATTCAAGACAAGTAGGACTATGTTAGTTTAAATAATTCTTGCCTGAAAATTACAGGAACTATCACTGAACTATTTATAAAAAAAATAAAGAAAATATACAAAATGATAGAAAGCCCAAATATAAGTTGGCATACTCATTGATTCACTAATCTCACTGAAGACCCATAATATTTTGAATCTTATTCTTTGCCATTGCCAAGGTCTGCATAATTCTTAGTCACCAAGCAAAATAGCTACATGTTGCTAGCTATCTTTTTTTTTAATTGAGGTATTATAGTTTCACAATGTTGTTTGTGCTTTAGAGATATGGGACCTCTCCCTTCAGGTGTTGTTACTATATACCACACCCACCATTAAAGAACCCATAGTCAACTACCATCCTACAGGCATTCTGTCTTGAGAGAGAGTAATCTTTCCTACAAGTCTCTATAAAATTCCATTTATGAATCATTAGTTAGAATTGATTCACATGTTAAGTTTTCAACCAAATTGTGATAATGGAAATAAGATCACTATAGACAAATATGGAGTTTTGTATAGGCTCAACATCTCTTGAGTCATTTGATTATGGAGAAATGGGTTAGGAAGAACAAGATAACTGATTGATCTTAGGATTAGTAAGAAAAGAGAACAATGGATACTAGCAAGGCAACTGACATCATACACTGCAAATACAGTGAAGTAAATGGAGCAAATTCTAAATAAATTTGAAGAAAAAAAATGCTGCAACCCCAAAACTCCATACCTATGCCACTTTCCATGTTTATAAACCGCATTATTCACAAAAATCAAAAAGTGGACAGGATATGGTATATACATGCAATGGATTATTATTCAGCTTTACAGAGGAAGAAATTCTGTCATATGCTACAACTTGGATGAATTTTGTAAACATTATGCTAATTCCAGTAATTATTGGAATAATAATTATTTTGTGACCAATTGATCACAAAAGGACAACTATTGTATTATCCCACTTACAGGAGGTACCTAGGGTTTGAAGAATGTAAGAATTCAAATTAATCCTCAATTATGGTCTAGGCTTAATGAAATATCAACAAAAAAATCAATTCATTTTGTTTCAGTTATTAATAACATGCTTCTAATAATACTAACATATCTGAGTTTATGGAAAAGAATAAAATGTACTGAATTTTTCAATATTAATTAATACAACTTTGCAGAGCTATGACATTTAAGAGCGTGGTGCTAATTCCATACTAGTTTAGCATATATGAAATTTATATGGTTTTAAATATAAGTGGTAACTATAAGCAACAGTAAAAAATGTTGAGTAGTTACCTTTTTGAAAAATGCCTACAGGCTATCATACAATTCATCAAAAAAATTAAAATGAATTAGAAAATTATGAGTATTCCAACAGACATGGGAAAAGTAGCTGGACTATGCATTAAGGGAAAAAAAATGAAGAATATAAAAATCAGGGAGCATCATAAATATTGCCCAAGTTTCATTACATATCAAACATGCAAGATTCTTATTTTCCCATGGAAAATAATTACATAACTGATATATATATATATGGTGTGTGTGTGTGCGTGTATACTGCAATTACACGGAAGGACAAATATAAATATTATACATCTTTTTGAAATGTAAAGTGTTCAAAAGAAAACCTTTGCAATTCAATTTTGCAGTATAATTTCAAATCCTAAAATAAGAGATTCAGTAAAAGTAATATCAAGGGCAACATGTTTAGGAAATCTTCAATAATGGGTACAGAATTTAGTGTACAGGATGCTAACCTCAGCATTGATTCATTCAGCAAATATATATTGAGTATAAGCCATATATAGTTCATATGCATATGGACCCTATTTTAATTCCATAGAGTTTACTTTTTAAAGGAAAAGACACATAATAAAAAATGCTGTGTATAAAAATGACGATTACATAAAGTTATAAGGACTATGAAAATCATCAAGCCTGGTAATACGTTAGTGAAAAGAAACAACGGCTTCTCTCAGGTAGTGGCAATCCAGCTGACAACTGACTGCTCTGAAGGGGCCCCTGTGGCTTTGGGGAGAGAACACTTTTCAAGAAGAGGAAAGAGCAAAGACACATGGGGGGGAAATTGGAATGTTTAAGCAACAACAAAAAAGGAAGTGTATGAGTAAGCCCAGTGAGAGTGGAGTGAGAGGAAAAAGAGGTAGAAGTTGAAAACACAGGTAGGCAGGGAGATGTTTATACCTTGCAAAGGAATTTGGATTTGTTCTAGGTCCACTGAAAATCACTGGAGAGTTTTAGTTAAGGAAATAGCCATAACTGATTTAACTCATTAGAAAAACTATTTGGGAATAGGAGAATATCGTGTAGTCGGTAGGGAAGTGAGTAAGAGAGAGATCAGCTGTAGGTCAGATGAGATGACAGATGGTGATTTTTCACTCCACTCACTCAACTTGACTGTTCATAGAATTGACACATGAATCTTGTTGAAATTCAGATTCAGTAAGTTTGAGATAGGGCCTGAGATTCTCTAACAGATTCTCTGGTGACAAGGATACTGCTGGCCCACAGATTCACTTTGGGTACAGCCAGGCTCAAGTCTAGATGGTAACTTTAGAATCAGAGAAGGAAGAAATATGTGGTTTCCACTGACAGTTGGAGTTACACCTGGTAGGTTTTGCTATGGAGCTAGAGTATGACTACTAAAATTCTTTATGATAGTGAAAAATAAAACCAACTTAATTGTCCAACAGGTTAATGATAGCAGATGGTATATTCTAGAAAATCGTATTATTTTTTATCTCTCTATTGTGTGAACTTCCTGCCTGGTGAATTTATATTCACTGACCACATTTCAGTGTTATCTACAAAAAAAAAAAAATCATTCTTTAGTCAGGGCATCATCTTTATATATGTTTTTTTTTTTTAAAGTGTATCCATGACTTTAGATAGTAGGCTTCTATCTCTCTATCCAGTAATTCTGCTAGAAGTGCCAGTGTTCCAAAGATTGATGATTAGGAAGTGGTATGTGGTTGAGCAAGAGAGGTTCTTGGGGGTATGAAGAACATTGGCTATGACCCTGGAAAGTGGCTTGCAGGAGTGGGGAGCATGTGTGGGACTGTTCAGCCTGGCCGCATGGGGGGACATCTTTGTGCCCCTGCAGAGCCAGCAGGAGTGAGGAAACACGATTATGCTAGTAAGCGAATGCCTGATTTCATTGCTGTGAGGATGTGACAAGAAACAATGGATAAGCCTAGATCTGTGCTTTCTAAACAAGTCCATCCGTAAGCATTATGTGCAAAAGCACAGATGAAGTCTTGGGGGTGCTAAAGCAGATTTTAAGTGCTGTTGCATGGACTGTAGGGATTGAAAACCTACAGGAAAGGTAAGATCTACACAGAAGTACCAACTTGAAACACACTTTAAAATTTCTAAAGGAAAAAGGAGTATCTTGCATGATACACAACTGCTTGTTGTGTAAGATGGCATCACTGATTTTGCTTATCAAATCTTGTAGACTTATCACACTTAGGGTAACTTGAACATGTGTCCATTTTTTCAGATTTGTGTGTGTGTGTGTGTGTGTATAATGACTTTCTACTCTATATAGAGGATTCCAGATAATGAGCAGAAATGAATTTGGAAGGTTGTGTGTATCTTTGTGATTGTTTATTCAATTTATTTTTTTATAAAGGAAAGTCATGAAATGTGACCTTATGTAAATCCATTCCTGTAAATAAGAGGAGGCACAAATGATATGACCAAAGACTAAACATTTATCTAAGTTAGCCAGAACCTGAACTTTTATTTCCCATCATAAGTTCTGAGACATTGGACCACCGGTATGTATGTATAAACACAGTGTTTATATGTGTATATTGTACATTTTTCATTATTTCCAATATGTATTCTTTTCCATTATTTCAAATAAGTATTGACCAAAGGGTGAAAACCATAAAAATCTGTGATCTCTGAAACTAAAAATTTATCGGAGCTGGTAAATCAGGAAATCATTTTGTACATTTAATCCATTTAAATATATAGTTAATGAGTAACTAATGGGATGTCAGCAACATTCTCTTGTTCACATTCTCAGTCTCCATTTATTTCCTCAGTAGTGTGGAGTAAGTGCCCAGAGATTTGGGCAACAGCATGATGAGAAAGAAAATGACACTCAGAGTTTTGGGGAAAAGTAGAATGATGAATGTCCTTTCAACAGAGAGCTGTCATTTACTGTTATCCACTGGTTTCCTAAGTATTTGTTGTCTCAGGGAGCCTGAATGGGGGCTAAAAATCTGAAGCAAGGAGAAGATTATGGGATGTTCTAGAAGGTTCTTCCACACATTAATATACCCATCACCATTTCAACAGGGCAAACAATGAGAACACATGTAACATAAACTATCAACTCTAAGACCAAGAAAGCTAATAGAAATTCTTCAAAAGCCCTCTTTTCTCTGGCTATAAAATTCAACCAAAGTAGGAGATTTGGGGTGTCACTGAATCAACTTTGACTTCTAAAGGTTTAAATGAAGTTTCTTTTACTACTGTAATAGTTTCAAAGATAAGGTGAACCTCCATTCCTAAGGAAGAAATTCTAGTGAAATAGAGTATGTTTTTTTTTCCCCTGATGCTTTCAGATAGATGACAGTATTGGTGATTGTTCACAGTTTTATTTATAAATGCAAGGCTTCCCACAAAATTCCCTGGATCACTGCAGTCTACTCTTGGTATTTACTTTCTGGGCTTATTATTTGGGGAGGTCGATAAATGATTAACTGCAGCTTATTTTGTGTTAGCCATGGCATTGGATAGACTGCATTTCTCACTCTGTCTTCTCAGCAGTTGTGTGGATTATGGAGATGAGCTGTGGCTCCAGCGGAAAATGCATCATTTATATATGTCAGTTGGATGGCATCACGCGCCTGCTCTGGACTTTTTCTCCGAGGCTGTGAGATTTATGACCATCATAAAGCCTTTCCCCCCATAGATCATGTTGGTAGAATACAAGTACCTTTTTAGACTTCACCCTTTCAAAGACCAGCCAGAATCAGAAAGAACAAGATGCAGTTTTGGTCATTTTTACCTCCAAAGGAAGAGAAAAAGACCCTACCCACCCCAAAAACTTCCCTCTCCTGAGAAACTACTAATTTTACAGAATAGAGAAATCTAGTGGATTAATTTTTCTCCCTTTCAACATGTTTTTCTTGGAAAAACATACAATTTTAGAATGAAAATCTTTTTAGAGCAAAGCTGTAACTTGCTTTTAGCTTGGCAGAGCTACTTAGAGTAAAATCTGTGTACACACACTGGGCTCTTTTCACTAATATTCTTCCTAATTTTCAGAAACACATACGTGGCTTTATTTGTTCCGTCTGTTTCAATTATTTTCTATCATTGTGTTCATGTAATCAGAAAATAATTTTCACAGTCACAACTCACTCCTTAAGCAGCCATGGAGCTTAAGGCAATGCAGATCTTAACCATGGAAGATCACAAAGTGAAGCTCCCCTGCAGGAAGTAACTACTTAGGGAAGGGAAGACAATGCTTGATTGCTCCTTCTTTCAATTTAGCCTGCCACTGTCCCTCCCTCCCCAACAATGCAAACAGGAATAGAAACTGCAGAAAAACACAAAAATGGTGCATATCATAATAGAAGATTAATTAAGTATGAGTGGGGCAGAATGACATGATTATCGAAGAAAATGGACAGAGGCTTCAAAGGAGGTAATACTTGAAGTAAAAAAAAAAAAGGAAAACAAGCAAACGGAATGTATTATAAATATAATGAGGCGTGCAGATTCACAACAGCAATACAGTTTAAAATGCCAAAATATGCAAATGCACTGTTTGAACCACTGTATTAACAGAGATCTTATGACATCTATACATCTAGAAATCAAGATATATAAGACATATACACAGCGTACAAGAAAGCAAAGACAAATGCCAGGAGGCAAAACCTGTTTATAAATGAGTGAATCATCCATGAGCAAATATTCTTATATCACTCATTTTTATTTGTATTTTCTTCTCCTTATGAGGAAGAAACTGCTCTACCGATTTTCATTTCTTTCAATATACTCGTCCATGATTTTTTTTTTTTGCTATCAAACCTTGAAATTAGTAAAAATGGAGTTTATTTACATTTCTATATTCAATTCATAAACATGCATTAAAGGCTTACTGTGTGATATGTAAATATGACTATGAAAGGTTTAGACATATGGCCCCACTCCAGGAAAAGCAAAAATAAATAACAACACAGAAAAAGCCCTGATGTGAGCTGCTTTCTTGGTGATTTATCTCTTCTGCCTAAACATTCACTTCTCAAAGATTTATGATATTGAGTCTCGTTCTCCCTTGTGAACACCAAGGTTTGTTTGGGTGTTGCTGAACTATATCCAACAAAAGATTATGTAATCATCTAAGTTATGTAGTAGAGTTCACTCATTACCCTGACAGTATATGAAAAAAGCTGAATTCACAGATTCAAGGAATATTCAAGATGGAAAGATCACAGAAATGTCTGAACACATCTCAGTCACGTAGAAGGAGAAATTGAGAGAGAATCATCAGGCCAAAGTCCTATCTTATTTGTTATTTATTATGCTGGTTTAATAAAAGAGTTATTTTTAGCAAATTAAGCAACTTTTACTGAGTGTCTATAAGCAGTTAAAACTTAACAGTCCATTTTTATGAAATATATGTTTGGTAGTGCTAATCCTTCAGTTATTCCAAATGTTCTTCATGTATATAGCTAATAATAAATTTTCAAATATTTAACTTTTAATTACATTCTTTATATTTTCTGAGAAATTTGTGAGCCTTCTGCACATTCTCATGGACTCTAAATAAGAAGGTTCCATGACACTTACAGTGTCATGGAACTGATCTACTCTCAGGAAAATTAGCATTTCACTTTAATGTCTGTCTACTTTTGACAGGCAAGAAGTATGCGAATATATATGTGCTTTCACAATTACGATACTTTCCCATCAGAAAGTGCCAGAATATCTGCAAAGAAAACACTTTTGACAAAATCAATTTCATATGAAGCTTGATTTAATAAGTGGTTGTTATAGGACATAGAAATCTCTGCACATTTTTGTATTTTATTAATTAGTATTAATTTTATTAATCAAGAAACGGCTAGATTTCATGACCAACTGTCCATCAGGATTGATTTCCAGGACTTTGGCAGACTACCTCCAAAATGTCTTTCACCTACAGAGTCCATTTCTTCAAGAATGTAATATGTTGAACTTTATAAACCTTGTAAGGTGAAACAGGTATTCCAACTAATAGGGGTTGGTAAAGAGATACATTTTGTATCATCAGATACTAACTAGAACAAAATGTCACCCTCTTGTCATTCTAGCATAAAGTTTATTCTAAATCCTTATTACCTGCTCCATAATAGAAGGGGATTAGCAATGAGGTAACTTTAATCACAAAAGATTGGACTGACCTACAAATGCCTCCTAAATTTAGCAACTGTCAGTCCAAAAGACACTATTATAATCTCCCCAGTTCACATGGTTGATTTTTAAAATTTTGTCAAGGAAGCTATCTTGTGGTGATTCTAGTAGTTCCTACAATACTGCTACTTCTTAGAGCATCATCTTTTACTGAGTTGTCATTTTCATAAATATACCTTTTGTTTTCCTGATACTCCTGGGAATAATGAAGGACATTCATGGTTAAAAAAAAAAAAAAAAAGTTCAACAGGAAATTCTGTTTCATGAGAAATTCACACATGTATTATCTCACTCAGCTGTTTTATAACAGATCCTTTGTGAAAATTTAATTTGTGAATGTTAGTATTTCAAAGTTGAAATAAAAGAATTGGCAATCCATCCAAGAGATGGTGTTTAAATTTTAAATATATCGGTCTCCATTTTCACAAATACAGAGATTTAAAAACATTCTTCACAGGGACCTCAGTTTCTGGTGATAGGATAGACCACATATTGTAAACAATCTTGAATGTCTAAAAAAATCTTAATGAAATATCCTCTCCCCCCCAAAAAAAATTGAATTGTCCTCCCAGTTCAAACTGGCAAGTTCAAAAAGTTCAAAACAAAGTAAAAATTGTAAAACTGGAAGATGATTGTTGGAATTAGTTTTTGAAGAGAGGGTAACTGCAGCAGCATGGAAAATCTGCACTTTCATACCATTTCCTGATCAGAAGACAAGAGCAAAAGCTATGATCTGCCCATGGCAGATCGTCTAATAAGAGTGTCTACTTCCTCAGGATGGTGAATGAGAAATAAGCCTGTCATCCAGGAGAGATACTAAAACACATCGGGGAAATCTACTTACGTAGATTTTAGGGCTTTAAGCCTAAAGGATTACATATACAGTACAAATTGCAATTTAGTCGAAGACGTTATTTGAATGATGGATAAAAGAACCTCAATCACAAACTAGACAGAAAGGATACAAAAATCAAAAGCAGGATCTATAGAAAACATAATAATTAAGAGTAGAAATGAATTTTAAATTCCAGAGATGTCGTAATAAATATATGGACAAAAGTATTCAATTAAAAGAACTTTAGTCCTGAATTTACTGCATCTAGCCATATGTTGTATATAAAAGATACCCACCCTCAAAATATTAGGATACAGAACTTTGAGAATTCAAGGGTAGAAGTCCACATACCAGGCAAATGTTAACAAAAAGAATGCTGGTGCAGATAAACTAATAACAAACAAAATAGACTTGAACACACAAAAGAAGTGTGTATTACTTGAAATAAGGACTGACTCTGGGGAACCACAGGAGTTCCTCAACATACCGCCCTCTGCTCTTGGCATCTTGCCTCTCTCTTACCAGCCTCTCTCTAATTAGGTATGCAGAGTGTTACAGACCCACCAGTGAGTTGATCCATTAAGACATTTTGTTGTTAAATATTTCATCATTATGAGCTCACACTCATATCTAAAGTCCAATCTGTGAAAGAATAAAATATTCAAGATTTCATAGCCCATAAAACACAAACTACTTTTAAGGGAACAACCAAGACGTGGAGTTACTGCGTTTTTTGCTCTTCCCTCTGTTGTGGTGATTTTTTTTCCCTGTTTTTCTCAACCCAACCACACTATATCAGATCTGAACCATAGAAAATTATACACTCTCAGCCACGAGTCAATCAGGCAGAGGATGATTAAAGACTCAAGATCTTGCGGCTTACTTCCTTTACTCCTCCTCTAAGATGACTCATTTCCAAGTCCATGATTGGTGCTGTGCACTACCACCAAAAGGACCCAGCTTCTGCTTCTAGTCACAGCAATTAGCAATTACGCCTCACTGGCATTGCACAATCATTTTCTCACATAATGGATTTGTACTCAAAAACTCAAGGAGGCAAAAGGAACACATCAAGGCAATGCCAGGAAGGGCAAACCACTGTGACATGCTAGCAGAGCCAGGGCTCCTGGGTGTGCATGAAAGTAATGCTGAGAATGAGAATAAGAGATGCTTATTTTACCACCTTTACCTCGGGCTCTGAGGCCTGCCCTCATGCATCTTTTCTCCCCTACCGGGATTCACTGAGAATACCCTTCCCTCGGGGTGCTAAAAACCACTGGTGCAGCTGTGCTAGCAGCTAAACCCATTTCTATCATATTGCCTCTTCACAAGTTAACTTGAAATCATTGTCTCTTCTGACACAGTTGAGCTCTACATGTAGTGAAACACTAGGAAATGTAATCAGTTGAACCACTAATTTACACTGAGCAAAAACATTTTTAAAAGTACTGCCGAAAACAATCTCTTGTTAATTCCATCCCTCCTCTAATTTTGAACCCTCATTTTAGAGATAAAACTTTTGACAGGGCCTCCCTGGTGGTGCAAGGGGTTAAGTCTCAGCACTATGAAGCTAAGGGCAACCACTGCAGCACGAGTTCAATCGCCGGCCAGGGAGGTGACCCACATGGCACAGCAGACCTCTCCTGTCTTGCCCACTGCTCCACTCAGCAATGTATTTCAGTGGATCCACCTGACCTGCTCCCCAATCTGTCTCTGGTGAATCCTCTCACCTCCCCCCGAACCTCTGACCTTACACCCCAGCTCTTATATGCATAAAATAAAAAAATTAAAAAAGTACATGGCATCAAAGCATATAACTGATTAGTGGATTGTGTCAAGTCTCCAAGGTAGAATATACTCTAAGTTTCCTACTCTAACTAAACAGTTCTTGAAGTTCCTCCATAATATTTGCTTTATAATAAGCATACTCCACCTGCTTAAACACATCCAGAGAGTACAGCTATTTCTTCAGGAACTAGTGAATTTTTGGCCAGTTTGAAGGATTGGAAAATGTTTTTACTATTCATAAGAAATTTATTTTTCTGCATTCTAGTTTGGCCCTTTGGAACTGAAGAGAACAAGTCCTATTTCACTCCCACAGGTCTTTCATATATTTTATTCATGATTTCTACAACTTTTTTCAGCCTCTGCCCCACCCTTCTGTCACTTTTTCTAGGTAGAGATATTCTGTCCCTTCTGCATCTCCTTTTCTCTCTGCAGCCTGGGGTTTACAGCTACTGAGTATTATTCCATTGGTATAGGGATACACTGTTGATATGACCCAAATCTTGACTAGTTTCCATAGTTTATTTTCATGAAGACATTGATTATTTTGCCATGACAGTTCCACATTCACCATCTGCTTCTTGCTCACTTGTGCAAATGTTTTCATAACATGAAATGTTAGCTATAGAATTGCTGGATCAAGGCACTTGTGTATTATTCAGGGGAAACTTCTATATCTTTCCAGTCTGTTATCTGCCTGTTGTATTTGTCCAGGTTTGCCACTATGCGATCATTTGTAAGCTGTTTAAAAACAGAGTATGCTGTAGTGGAATCAAGAATCTGAATGTCAAGAAGTGGGCCTGAAACAGGTTCCTTGGGTTTTTACAAGATATTTAGGGCAACGTATCTTCATTTATAAAAAGAAAGTCATTCTATCACCTGCACTTTGTGCCCTCCCTTCATGACACTTCATAATTGGTATTTATGGTCATTACATGTTCATGCTTTTGAATTTTTAAAATGATTTTCTGTTTTATGCTCTCCTGTCTTTATCAATAAGGCTTCTCAAAGATCCTTTTAACTATGATATCAGAAATAAACACAAAACTCATGCTCCAGTCTGTCCAATATAAAGAAGTTTACTTTTTCTGGAGACTACAGTTCTAGTACTTTAGCCTTATGTCTTCTTTAGGCTTGTTTTATTTTTTGGTTTGATTATTATTAACTGTTTTACACCAAATTTGAAAATTGAAACTTTAAATTCTTTGACTTTTTGATTATCGTCAACTCATGTTTTCCTTATTGTGTAAGGTTATTAATTACTGTCTTAAAACTGATTTATAGGACATTCTGTCTATCTCAATTGAATTTTGTTTTGGGGCTCTGATACATAATTCTGGTATGTATGTTCAATATGTTTTGAATGTTGCTTCTAATGTCAATTATATCATTAGTCTCTTAGTTTTTATTCTCCCTAAATGTTGTTTTACATTGTAGGGGAAGAATGTTTTCTTTAATCTTTGTAGGGTCCCTGGTTGAGTCTGAAAATTTAATCTGGCAAGGACAGCATACGCATTTATTTAAGTTCTTTGTCATTTGGGAGCCTTCAAAAGGAAATACAGACTGAAAGAATCGGTAAACCTGAGTATCTTTATGTTTCATTTGCTGGAGAGTGGAGAGTTGTGTTTGGAAATGTCTTTGGAGTAAGGGTACTCCTGTAATATGGGTAGAAGGGTGGGTACCTTTCACATGAGGGTTTTATGACCTGTTTCTGAGAGGAAGTCCGGGGGTGGGGGATGGTAAGAGTGACATTCCTGCTTTTTCTATTTTCTCAAATTCCTTCAGCTTAAAACTATTCAGTATGGCGAGGTGTCATACTTTAGGGTTGCATGTCCTAATCCCCACCAACATCTCACTCTACCTTTGGAAACAGAATGCCTAAGGAAACACAAGCCCTATGACATACTGCACAATTGACAGGGAACCATTAATCTATACTGTGACTGTTCATTTCTCAAAACAAAACAAGTTTACTATATTTCTGTGATGATATCTAATTTGCTTTCACTATCTTAGGAAATAATTTGTTCAAATACGGAAATGGGGCCTTTGTTCTCATTTGTTATTAACAGGGAGTCACTATTCTACTTTATCTTTTCACTTTTATTGCTCTTTGAGTTTGTATTGAATTGTCATAAATTTCATAAATTTAATGTAATGTTACTTATTAGAAAGTATAAAATTAGAACTAAACAAAAGTCAACACAAAAGATTACCATTTGTGTGGCAGGATCTCAAGCAACAGTTGAGTTGTGAAGCCACTATGCTTCATAATATTTGGGTTCAAATATTCACTAGCTATTTTTTCAGATAAACATAAGCATGCTGGATTATCTAGTAAATCTTTCTTCATTATTAGTTCTCCTATTTATTGTAAGTGGTTACATGGTAGAACAGTCAAGTGCTCTAAATTTCTAAAGTATAGTCCACAAATGCTGCTGTGTTAAGATAATCTACAAAATGGTATTATATTCAAACATATTTGAAAACTCATCATTCTATACTCCTGTTAGGACTCTGACAGCTCACCTGAGTATGCTGTCACCTCTAATAAGTATTGTTGAAATCCTCACCTTTCTTTTCTGGGTAGAATTGCAGAATTTAAATTTTGCAGTGTAACTAAAACCACATTTTCTGTGGAGCCAGGCTCAAGTTCCTCTTTCTCTATGTTCTTCTATCACATTCCAGGGACTTAGGAATATATTTTTTTTAACTTTTACTATATTTTTATTTATTAGTTTTCTTGAGTGTAATGTTCTCCACACATGTAAACAAGATGATCTTTCTTGATATGTTTCCCTCTATAATCAATTCATTTTAATGTAGTTTCTTAGTTACCAGGCACAAACTAAACATAATTACCAAGTTTTTTCTTATAAATAAAATTACTCCTACTAGATAAGTTTATTTATACCTAACAATTGCTTCATTAATTTATATTAATAATGCTTATATTTTATATTGGAATTAAAACATATTTGACTATCCTAGTGCATAATTACATAATTATTGTTTTCTGAAATCTGTTTCACATAGTTTAATACTTTCTCCAATATAATTGCAATTAACTTATGTCTCACAGAAGACAAAAATAAAAGAGAGAGGCGCTTAACAGTTCATGTTCAGCAGTCCAATTACCCTGGATTCCAATTCTAACTTTGATGTGACTTAATTTCTACTTCTCATCTGTTAGATAGAAATGATAGTTACTTTCTCAGAGTTGCTGTAAGAGTCAAAATTAAATGATAAAGTATCAGAGTTTCAAGAAAAGAATTAGCACATAATCCCATGTAACTTAAATAGTGAAGAAATGTGCAGTCCTTAAATATACAGTCCATTGAATTCTGGTGAATGTATAAACAAACACACACCCCTCTATCAAGATAAAGGTCATTTCCAACACCTCAAAAAATTCTGTAGAAACTCTTTCCCATGATATCCCTTTTCTCTCCTCAGACAGGAGATATTCTGTTCACATTCTCCTAAACCTTAAATCAGAATAATTTTAAGTAATGAAGTCAATTTTGAGAGCTCAAGAAGAGAATTGGAAGGACTTGAATGGAATACTGAAATAGGCACTGATTACCTGTGTGTCCTTGACAAATTACTTTATCTCTCTGGACTTCAAGTATTGTTCTATTTTTAAATAAACCCTATAATTTTTTATAGGGTTATCCGTGGGTTAAATAAGATAATTCATGTTTTGTGACACTGACAAAGCAAGTGTTCTACATATGTAATTTATTATTATCAACACTCTTACTACTACCATTATTACTATTTTTTCATTATATTTAACAGGTATCCAAATAAGAGTAACATCTAGTTATTCACATAAACAAATAATATCAGGATTCAGGGATAAAGATTTTAAAAACCTAAACCTGATATTCAGACAAATATCAGGATCATTGAAGATTGGGTTCTGTAAACACACTGAATTTTAGTCTAAAAACTTAAATATCTGTTGGGACTTAACTCGACAGGACTCATGATTCTCACTCATCAGTCTGAAATGTCAGACACAGCTGGGTTGGAATAATATATAGCTTGAGACAGCAGTGAATCACTGTAACATTCCAGCAAAAAGGTAAGATAGTTACATGTCTCTTAAAACTTCAAGATGACTAAATCTTATCACAGGTATATCACTGTACAGGAAAAAAAAAAAAACAGCATAACTGCTATCAAGTTGCATGAATTTAAAAAAAAATCTATAAAATGATTCTTATGGCAAATACAGGCTTTGTAAAAGAAATACATTCAGGTCACCACTGAAATTCTCTCATTTCTTTCTGCCTTCCACTATATATACATATATATGTGTATATATATTTACATATATGGATACAATTAGATTAAAATAAACTTCTACTTCACTCGTGATAGTGAAGGATATAAAATTTGTAGGATGACTATTGAAAATATAAAACCTAATAATTGAAAAATATAAAATATTAGACTACTGAAAATATAAAATACTTCACTATTGAAAAATAGTAATTACTGAAAGTATGTATTTCAAAAGGGAGACAATTGACTTAATTATACATGGTTCTTCTGTACAATCCATCAGAAGAAATTATGTCTTGAAAAGAAGCAGAATGGATACAGGTCATACTTTGTGGACTGAGCGCTATCATAACCAGGTATGGATTTCCTAAAGAATGAACAGATAGCAAGTACTCCATGATGTGACAAAATAGAGAGATCCTTTAAGCCTGTGAGACTTTTAAAGACTAAAATAAAGCCCAGTGTATTGAGTATTGGGCATTTAGTGATAAGCTTCATCTATTGGCATTTGGGAAGGAAAAGTAATAATCTATATCATTTTAAGCAATTCTCAAGAGATAAATTATTTAATCAAGAAGAGTCATTGGTCAAGTGGCGTAAATTCAAAAGGAAGTAGAAGCAGCTGATGAAGGGTAGAATGTAAAGATTCCTCTTGCAGAGCATAGGCAATCAAAACACATTTCATAATTGAATAAGGGGTACTAATGAAGAAAAGCAAAAGTTAATGAGGTCAAGTTTTTAAAACAACAAATTTAGGTGCAGTGTGAAACACACCACATGCATGCGTGCGCGGGAACACAAACTTCCTGGCTATCCCAAATCATGGTAGCCTCATCCTCTCTAGTTCCATTCCACCCAAACTATGGACTCTACTCTCCACTGCAAGGTTTGAAATCTGGAGATTCAGGTCCTCCCTGGTGGTACAAGGGGTTAAGTCTCAACACTATGAAGCAAATCACTGCCACTGCATCATTAGTTTGATCTCAGGCCAGGGAGCTGACCCACATGGCACAGCAGACCACTCCTGTCTCGCGTACTGCTTCCCTCAGCAGTTATTTCAGTCAATCTGCCTGTTCTGCCCCCCACTCTATCTCTAGTGAATCCTCTCACCTCCCCCCACCTCTGGCCTATACCCCAGCTCTTGTATGAATAAATAAATCTTAAAAAAAAAAAGAAATCTGAAGATTCAGCTTCCTTACTCAGTTCTGAGCCAGTCTTAGCTGAATATGCAAGAATCCCATCCTCTGAAGCAAATGAAATTTGGGGTTAGTTTTACTGTTCTCAAATTAGGAGGGTATGATCCTGAGACACATCATACTCAGCAAACTCCAGTTTTCAAACTGTCACCTTACTTTATTTGTTCAGTTAACAGAACTTTAGTTATGGTTTTGCATCAAGAGTTTATTTTTATGTAACTTAAGAAAACTTTTAAAATAAAGGAATTGTTTAGAGAGGAAATTGAACCATGCTTTCTTAAGCCTTTAGTCACTTGTCTGGAGATCTGCTCCATATTGAAACAATTCCCTGAGACATGTCAATACTATTTATCCAACTGACTTCTATAAATGCTAACAGGACAGTTTCTTGAAGAGTGACACTGGGCATTACTAGGTCTACTAATTATCACATTACTTCCTTTGGTCCTCTACCCTTGCAACCAGATGAGTAATCATATATTTCTCATACTCTGTAAGTTTGTGTGTGTGAGTGTGTGTGTGTGTATACACTATATCCAACAGCACATACAAGTTGTTGACACAAGATAATCTAAAAACTCCTTACTCTCAAAGAAGATCTGACTGCAAGACTGAGCAAACAGAGAGGGAGGGTGGGAGCTGGAGTGAGGGAGGGTAGGAACCCAGTGGAACATGATGGAGGATTGTTGAGGCACTGGTGGTGGGCAGGGAGTGAAAGTATGCATTTGTAAAGGTTTGAACCTGTAACTCCAGAGTAGATACCAATATATAAGTAAACCAACTTTACCTCAATAAACATAACTTGGGGGGAAAATCTTTTAAAGATATTCTGGTTCCAACAGTTTAGTCTTCTTTTCCTTTCCCCATAATTTTGCAATTCAGAGTGCAAAATAGTTTGAGAGATGGGAGAATCCAAAATAATCACTTTCTTCCTATGTTGGGGAGAAGTTATGCAACTCTATCTATGATGATGCAACATTAAATCAACCTTGCTTTTTCCTATGGATTGTTGCCTGATCCTTGAAAGCAGAGTTCTAGCTTCTCTTTTCCAATACCAGAATTTACATTCTTATAATCTTCCCATTTGACTCATCTTTCAAAGAATGAAGGCCCCTTTTACTTCCTAAGACCAAAAAAGCATGAACTTCCATTAGCCTAGTATTAGGACTTTTGACCTAATAATACAAAATTACTTCCTATCTGACTAGTTTTGGAAAAATGCCCAGGAGTGAAATATTGGCTACTTATAAAGTTTCTTTTGTATCACCTCATTTCTTAAACTTTATTATAATGTGCTTGTATCCATGTGTCTGTGTGCCCGTGTTCATCCTTCTTGTGATTCATTGATGTTCTTGGATCTATCAGTTTATAATTTCTCAAATCAGTAAATGTTTTGGCATCATTCCTTTAATTTTTTTCTCTCACCCTGCCCTCTTCTTTATCCTGGGACTCCAATTGCATCTGTTCTAGACCATTTAGTAACACAGAGTTCACTGAGTGCTTTTCATTTGTTCACTCTTTTGTCCCCTTTGTATGTATGTGTTTGTCTTTTTTATCACTATGTCTTCATCTCCCTTGGTATTTGCTTGTGTAGGTCTATTCTGCTCTAATCCCAGCCAGTGAAATCTTTATTAAAATGTTATCAGATGGTTTAAATTCTAGGAAGATGTAGGGAATCCAAACAAAGGGTCAAAAAAAAAAAAGACAAAACTAGCAGGCAAACTATAGATCTGGGTTGTACAGTGCGGTGGGGGAGGGGGCAGGGACAAAACGGAGGAGGGAAGAGCACGAGGGACCATCATGACTGTTCATAGGTGATGTGGTGGTGGGAGACTAATGGAGACTACATCTGAGGGGAGAAGTCAAACTTTGTACAAAAAATGAACAACAATGTAAGAAAATAAAAATGTTTGATAAAATGTAATTTTTAAATGGTATAAAATTTACTTTTCTAGAGTCTTTTTTTTTTTTTTTTTTTTTGGTGGGACCCTCGCTGGTGGCGGGGGAACGAACCAGCACTGCAGAGGCTGCGGGCAGCCTCTCAGCCCAGCGCTCAACCGCTGCGCCACCAGGGGAGGCCCTAGAGTCTTTTTATAGTACGCACTTCCCTTCTCATTGTGTTGCTGTTTTCTTTAAAATTTTTGGACATATTTACAAAAGCAGGAGAGCTGTAGGAAAGGACACTTAGCTCATCAAGTCGATTTAATATGGGCTGAACATAGAAACGAGCAGTATGTTAATGTAATAATCCAGGACAGAATAAGGTCTGGTAGCACAAGGATGCGTGGGAGGAGAGAGGAGGGAGTATGAAGGGAGACTGAGAAAGTACTTGCATATAAATAATAGTGTGAGGATCAAAGGAGAAGAAAAATCACCACTGGTTCCAAAGTTTTAAACTGATTTCTTTCTTGCTTTATATCTACCTGCCTATTTAGGAAAGTCAAGAGGAAAAGCAACTTTAGCAGGAAAGATAATAAGTTTTAACATTTGAAGCTTATTCAAGAAACAGGAACATAAAATAATTCTTTGGAAACTTGAGACACGACTTTTAGAGAAGAGAGGATCATAGTTGACTTCAAATAAGCTGAAAACAGAACCTTCCATTACACTTAGAATTTAGCATTCAAGAAAATTTGCAGACTACATAAACCAACTGTTTAATGACTAGGAAATCTTATGTATATAGAAATTTTGACCAGGATCCAAACATAAAACTTACAGAAACAGAAGATTTTATGTACTATTCTAAAAATGTCCTGAAATTAAGATTAATGACTGAATGGTAACAGTATCAAGAAAGAGAAGAAGGTTTGGGTACAACAATGGCATGCTTCTTTGGTTTCCATTTGTGTTAAAGTTAATTATTTGACAGCTGGGTCTACTTTCAAACATACAGAGTTTATTGTTTCCTCCCAGTGGGAGAGAAAATACATGTTTATCAGAAAATAGTATATATGTGTTATTTATATTGTTATACCCAATAACTTATTGCTTAATAGGTGATTTAGTTTTTAAGCAAACCCATTTGGCAAGTTGTCAGAAGTATAATAATATCCTATTATTTTTAAAACCCTATTTATACAAAGGACTTTGCTATTTTTTACGTTCCATCTAAGTGAGTCTTATATAACAATGCTGTGGAGTGAAGGAAAAAAATCTGCTACCTCTGGTGTTTGCTCAGGAAAGAGAGACCTTCTTTCTATCCCTGGCCAGTAACACACACATTTAAGGATAGACACACAGTGTCCTTGACCTTCAATTTTGCCTAAGAAATTTATCCGAACTTGGAAATTCTGCAAGAACAACTATCATTTCAAAGGCTCTGTATATTGCTGAAGTGGAGTCTTGAAATCATTTTTGAGGGTAGGAAGTGTTTTTCTTTAGGAAAATACAGCTGCAAGTGGTTTGAGTTAGATAAAACTAAAGAAAAATCCAAAATGGCAAAGTTCAGGAAAATGGACAACTTCTAGTCCTCTGAATATAAAGTAATAGGGTTATTTTATTTGAAGAAATTCTAAAGGATTTTTTAATTTTCCTTGGTGTCTGAAAGACTAGCTTATCGAAATGATCTGGAAGTGGATTAAAAAGTATATGAAGGAAATGATCAGGTAATTCTTGATTCTTAGGAGAATTTTAATATAGAGAGCCAAAGCTCAGGGGGGAGAAAAACCTACCTGTATGGAATTTCCTATGCCAGAGTGTGAAATCAGTGTTACCTGAGGTACCCCGCCATTCCACTCTGTAATTATTTATTTACTCCTCTCCCATAGTAAAAGTTAACAAATCACTGGACCTTAAAGCACCACTACAGCAGGTGAAAAAGAGGATGGTGTTCGTTTGGGGATGTAGGGAGCACAGAAAGAAGTAGAAATACAAACCAATTATATGAAACACCAGTTTTCAAACTATTGGACAACAGACAGCATAGAACTGCTAACTCAGAAAGAAAAGTAAACAGTAGATATGAAAATGCTAAGAACAGAGAAATGCCGAAATGACTTAAAAATACTATACGTAGGGACATCACACTACCTGTTAATAAGGTCTACTATAAAGCTACAGTGATAAGAACATTTAAAGATAGACACATACGTCAATGAAATAGAATAGCCTAAAAGTGGATCCACATACATATGGTCAATTGATGTTTCACAAAGGTGCAAATACATTGCAATGGAGGAAACAGTACTTTTAGTAATGATGCTGGAACTATTGTGCATCTATGTGCAGAAGTTTTTTTTTTTTTATACCTTGTCTATTATTTTTTTTAAGATTTATTTATTTATGCATACAAGAGCTGGGGTAAAGGCCGGAGATGTGGCGGGTGAGAGGATCCACCAGAGACAGGGAACGGAACAGGCAGACTGACTGAAATCCACTGCTGAGGGGAGCAGCGAGCAAGGCAGGAGAGGTCTGCCTAGCCATGTGGGTTTCTCCCTGGCTGGCTGAGGGTCAAACTGTGGTGCTGCAGAGTCTGTGGATTGCTTCATAGTGTGGTGCTTAACCCCTTGTGCCACCAGAGAGGCCCTACCTTGTCTATTAAATGCAAAAGTTAACTCAAAATCAATGGTAGGTATAAATGCAAAACTCAAAACTACAGGGATCCTTGAGGAAAACTTAGGGAAAATAATTGTGGCTTTGAGTTAGGTAAAGATTTCTTGAATAGATCACCAAAAACAGTCACTGGAAGGAATAAAAAGATTAATTGGACCTTTAAATGAAATTACAACTAAAAATTATTTAAAAAATAAAACTTAAAAAATAAATTATTTTAAAATTTCTGATTAAAAATTTTCCTTTTTGAGAGATACTATAGCAAAATAAAAAGATAAGCCATAGACCAAGAGGAAATATTTAGAAAATATACACCTGATTATGATGGTTAATGTGTCAATTTGGCTAGTCTACTACCTACTTAGTCAAAAAACACTAATTTATGTGGTACTATATTTTGAAAATATTGGTTTAACTTATGAAATCAGTTGACTTTAAGTAAAAGGCGATTATCCTTGATAATCTGAATGGGCCATATCCAGTTAGTTGAAGGAACCTATAAGCAAAACTGAGGTTTTCCTGAATAAATTCTGCCTATAGAAGAATAAGTCCCACCTCCAACTTTGTTGCTCTCTTTCAATGTTGTGTTGACTAATCTGGGTCTTTTGCTCTCCATATAAATTTTAGCATTTGTTGTTATCTACAGAATAATCTCTAGGTATTTTGATTGAGATTGTATTGAACTTATAGATTAATTTGAAAATAGCGGACATCTTGACAATTTTGTGGCTTCCTATTCATAAACATGGAATATCTCTCCATTTATTTAGTTTCTCTTTGATTTTGATATCAGAATTCTATAGTTTTCAAATAGGTCCTATATATATATGTTTTATTAGTTTTATACTTATTTTATTTGGGGGAGTGCTAATGTAAACAATTATGTTTTAATTTCAAATTTCATTTGAAAAAAGGGATTGAATTTTTTACAATTAGCCTTATATCCTGAAATCTTGGTAAACTGCTTATTAGTTTCAGGAGTTTGTCAATTTTTTTCAGTTTTTCAACATAGACAATCATGTTGTCTATGAACAAAGACTGTTTTATTTCTTTCACCCCAATATATATACTTTTTACTTTCCTTAGTGGGAAAGTTTTGAGAGTCTCAGCAGTAAGTGTGATGTTAGCTGTAGGTTTTTTGGAGATAGTTAAGAATGTTCAATTTTTCCTCGTTTACTTAGAATTTTTATCATGAATGGGTGGTTGGATCTTATGAAATACCTCTTCTGTATCTATTGATATGATCATGTGAGTTTTCTTTTTTAGCTTCTTGATGTGATGATTATACCAATGGATTTCCAAATACCTTACATACTGGGACCCCTAAAACATTGAATTCTCAAGAGTTTGCCACAGCGAGCCTCCAGCAATTCATAAAATACAGCTGAGGTTTTCCTACCCTGGAAATGTTTTATGCCACTATTTTGGTACTGATTACAAACATATAGTGATACACTTAAATTTGGTAAGGTGTTATTTTTTTAGTATGTAAATCATATAACAATAGAGTTGATTTTTGAGGATAACAAAGCTGTCCCAGAAATCTGGGGAAAGCACAGTAAAAGAAAATTTCAGGTAATCTTAGCTCGAAGATATACCAGTTGCAGTATGATTTACACATACATTAAGATTTAATTTTGAAAAATTCCCTCAATAAAGAAACCTTATTTTATTTTCTTATTATGTATAGATTTCTTCTTCATCATATGGATTCAATTAGAATTCTAAATAGTAATGCCACCCAATGTCAAAAATTTTAGTATAAATTTAATTATAGTAGATAAGTTGTTGACGTTAATCACAAAACAGAAAAACATTTATGTTCCTTTCCTGTTAAAAAAATGGAATTGTGTTAAATTCTTTTCCCATTGGAAATAAGGATGTATTAAATTATGCAGACATGATAATTCCTATTTGAATATCTTCAATCACAAGATTACTACAATAACACCATTGTTAAGACTTGTACCCTATTGAATGGGAGAAAATATTTGCACATCATGCATCTCATAAGCAGCTAATATCCAAGGTCTACAAAGAATTCATACAACTCAACAACAATAAAAAAAAAACACAATCAAAAGTGGTCAGATCTAAATAGACTTTTTACTAAAGACATACAAATAGCCAACAGGCACATGGAAAAATGTCTAAGATCACTTGTCATCAGGAAAATGCAGATCAGAACCAAATTGATGCTACTGAGAATTCTCCACATCAAAAAGACCAGAACACTGTAGGTGGGGAGAAGGGAGTAGGATCAAAACAAGGGGGGGGTGGGAATTTTATGGGGACGATAACCAAGATGAAAATGCATACATTGTACAAAAATGAAAAATGATGTAAAAATATATATAAAATTAAAAAAAAAAAAAGACCAGAAACAGCAAGTGCTGGCGAGGGTGTGGAAAAAAGGGAACCCTCTTAGGCTCTTGGTGGGAACGTAGACAGATCTAGACACTATGGAAAACAATATGGAAGTTTCTCAAAATATTAAAAATAGAACTACCATAAGGTTCAGCAATTCCACTCTTAGGTATATATCCAAAGAATGCAAAAACACTAACTAAAGGATATATGTACTCTATTTTACTGCAGCACTGTTCATGGTATCAAAGGTGTGAAAACAACCCAAGTGCCCAACAACAGATGAGTAGATAAAGAAGACTGGTATATAAACACAGTGGAATTCTACTCAGCGATGAAAAACATAATGAAATCTTGTCATCTATGACATGGAAGAAACTAGAGGGGATTACTCTAAGCAAAATAACTCAAAAAGGGAAAGACAAATACTGAATGATTTCACTCATAGGTGGCATACCAAGAAACAAACCAAAGGAACAGACAAAACCACATTAAAACGACCTACACAAATCTATTTCACTGCAGAATTGAGGTTCCCATGGGAGGCAGGGAGCAAAGCGGGTAGGAGGCCCAATGAACTATGGTGGGGGTTACAGGTGCATGTGTGGTAGGCATGGTGTAGTAACATATAACTGAACAGGTGGGAACCCATCCCCCCATGTCATATACAAGTGTTGTAAACCAATGTTGTTACCTCAATCATAACTAATACAAGTTTTTTTTTTTTTTTTTTTAAAAAGAGTGTGGAGTTTGGAGCTCAATTATCTTGGTTCAAACTTCTATAGCTTATTAGCTGTATGACCTAAAGACAAATTCCTTACTTTTTTTCTACCTCATTTTCTTTATCTGCAAAACTTATACAAACATCAAAGGGCTTTCCTATTGGCTAAATGAATTAATACTTGTAAAACACTTGAAGTTGTTCCCATTATGTACTAAGCATTAAACAAATTTAACTACGATTATTACTATCTCCCACTGCCACTGCACAATTAATAAAATTTAATTTTTCAATTTCAAGTGTAATTAAAGTTCAGGAATAAAAAAATGGAAATGCACATAAGTACTGTAATAAAATTGTCTATGACAGAAACAAAATATTTTGAGGCAAGGTATTATACCTCATTAACACTCTGCATTACTATTTTTCTTCTACATACTTCAACATTGTTTTTGGCATAGACATATTCACATTTTAATATTAGTCTCTGTCTTATTTATAAGAGTTTTCTTTTAAAGTGTCTCCCAGAAAGCTGGATATATTAAAGTACAATTTCACAGGTAGGACAGTTCTGCCTCATTAGTTTGAATTAGAATGAAATATATTTGGATCAGAGGTAGGGAGTCTGGAAATCACTTACTAAACTTCCGGAACTACTAATGAGTCTTTTTTTTTTCCTTCATGAAAACAGAAACTTCAAGACACAATTCCCAGCTTATACTTAAAGGGTTCAAGAAAACTGTGTTTAGTATAGAAAACAAGGGCTTATAAATTTGTCTTGCAATCAAATCATGTTGCCAAAAAGGAAAAAAAAAAGAAATTAAGTTACATTACCCTTTATTTTTAATTTTGGGGAATACTTTCTGATATTTCTAATAATACAGATTATAGAGCTAATTTTTTGATAAGCTGCATATTAAAGTGGTCTGGTACTTAAAAAATAACTTCTAGAGATAATACCAGGTTGTATTCTGGGATGTAACTATGAGTTATAGGGATCAGTTTAGTTAGCTCATGTCATAAGTATAATGATATTTTGAAATTGTTTTGATTCTATAGTATTTAACAAATACTAGAAACTAAAGACCTTTTCACCCCCACAGAGATATATTCAGTGGACAAATTCTTCTTATAAACAATAAAAATATTACTAATCCATCTATCAGTCAATCTATCAGCATAATTTTATGTCCATTTCTTTGAAAATATAAAAAAAAGTTAATGCTATAGATTAGGGAATCATTTGGAGCTATATGGATGAGATATATACATGTTCTATATATATCTGAGACAGATATTTATAGAAGATTATATATAGTCTGAACCATCCATCAGGATCTCAAGACCATGTTAATATGATGGATTTCATACATATTGATAAGTGAATTTCACTGATGTAGAAGTTATAGAAATGGAAAATGATTTTGGCATTTAGTTTAAATGCTCTTAACCTCAATTTCTTTTTCATTCTATTGCCTATTATTTTTTGTAATGGCTAGTGCTCTGATGTGATTTTGTAACCTTTTGCTGAAAAGAAAACATAACTCCTCTCCATCTTCACATTTAGCTTATCCAATGTTTAAATGATAGAAAATATGGACGAGAAAGCTTCTATTCCACTTGATCACTGAATCCAAAGAAAACACCCAGTGACACAACAACACTTTATGCTAACTTATGAAAAGCTTATTTTTCCAAGAGGCTCATACATCCAGAATGTAGCTAAGAAAATTTTTTTTAAAGATTTATTTATTTTATACAAGAACCGGGGTACAGGCCAGATGCCCGGGCGGGTGAGAGGATTCACCAGAGCCAGAGCAGGGAACAGAACAGGCAGACTGACGAAATACACTACTGAGGGGAGCAGCAGGCAGGGCAGGAGAGGTCTGCCGCACCATGTGGGATCCTCTTCGGCTGGCTGGGATCAAATGGGTGCTGCAGAGACTGTGGGCAGCTTAACAGTGCCTGTGCTCAACCGCCTGTGCCACCAGGGGAGGCCCAGAAATATGAAAATATTTTTAAAGCTTCTGAATACCTAAAATCAATGTTATACATTCAGTATCTTTAACATAAAGAAAATCCCCAAGTCATCACTCATACCTTATTTCTTATTTACCTAAACAATTTTCTATAACATCTGTTTTTCAGACTATTTAACTTAGGAAGCTTAGGAAACCATGAAGCTGCAGCTCAAAAATCAGTACAATGATGACTATTAGAAATAATAACTGTTAAACTAAAAGAGTATGAGATACAAAACAATTCGAGTGTTTTGAGGGAAAAAAAATAGAAGAGCAATATGCATATCTTCAGAGTGAGGACAATGTGTCACCATATTTCAAACCTACTCAATGTTATAGATGGCTTTTAACAATGACAACTGTTATTCTTATAATTTTCATTTTTTAGAAACAGTTCAAAATTAATGTCGATATATTTTTATATCATAGTTTTTGTTAAAAAGCTCCTTAGAAAGATTTTTTCAATCTAAGACTTTGTTAAATAAAGGAAAATTGAATGATCTAGAGAATTCACCTGGTCTAGAGTGTAATACACTGCCTTTCTTATGGGTTTGATTTGGTATTTATGAAACATTTCATATTGCCTGGTAATACCTGAGAAATGTTGCATTTGATAATATCATGATATGTATTAAATAAAGTGTATTAAAGGTGTATTCTGTGAAATAGCATCACAACTGGAAGCAATATCAGCAGGTTGTAAATGCTTTAATCCTTACATCTTTATCTTCTACATGAAGCAAACAAAATTACCAAAATCTAAAAACTGACCTTTACACAAAAACATTGATTCAAAAGAACACCTGTACGCCTATGTTTATTGCAGCACTATTTGCAATAGGTAAAACCTGGAAACAACCCAAATGCCCCAAAATATATGACTGGATAAAGAAGATGTGGCCCATATACACAATGGAATATTATTCAGCCATCAAAAAGATAAACTCATGCCATTCACAGCAATGTGGATTGAAATAGAAGGAATTATGATCAGTGAAATAAGCCAGAAGGAAAAAGAAAAATATTGGATGGTTTCACTTATAGCAGGGATATAGGGAACCAAATAAGACAGCAGTTTAAAAAAATAACAGTACAAAACACAACAAAGCAAAAACGGACAATTATAAATCAGAGACATCCTGCAGGGGAGGAAGAGGGAGAGGGATCAGAGGGAGGGAGGGAAGAGCACAGGGGACTGTGGTGATGGTGCACGGGTGCCTTGGAGAAGGAAAATCTATGGGGACTACACCTGAGGGGGTGGGAAGACAAATATTTTTTTAAAAATGAACAATGATATAAAAAATAAAAATAATAAAAAATAAATAAAAACTGACCTTTGTAAGTGTGGCTTGCCAAATGGCATTTTACTTGTCCTTCATTCTCTGGTGTCTTTCCACACTATAGACTCATTTAATGATATTTCTAGATGTTATGCAATTGAACCATCTGATTGGATAAATAAGGAGAAAGACCCAGGGGATTCAGGATATGTTTTAATGTATTATGGACTCTAGATAGAGCTCAAATCCAAGTGCCTACATTTTTACTACTTTTGTTTCGATTTTACAATGACTCTAAGTAAAATTTGAACCTTTGAATAGATAAATCAAGTTGATGTACCTCCACAGGGCTAAGATAACCTAGACACAGATCCTTTATTTTCTCTGGGATAAATGCTTTATTCCTTTAAACTGGGATTATTCCTTTTCACTTCCTCCAGACTAAAATGAACTTGACTTCTTGGCTTTATTCAGTTTAAAGCTGCATCTCTGAAGCTGCATAACTATCTAAAGTGAATAGTGAGCTCTTCATCTGGCCAGGAACAGAAATGAGATATTAGATTACAGAATCAAAGTAATACAGTTAAGCAGCACCAGACACTTAATATTTGTCCTGAGTGATTTTCATGCATTGAATCACTTAGTCATCCCCTCTGGAATTACCCCCTCTTTGTGTAGAGTAGAATAGTTACTGAAACACAGGGTGGTGGCCAAATAAATTTACTAAGATCATACCATTAGTATGAGGACAAATTTAGACTCATATCTAAGCAGGCAGGTTTCAAAGGCTTCACATTTTTACCACTACGCAAAACTAGCATTCAAAAACTTACAGATGAATCTTTAATGGTCTCACAACAGATTTTTAAGTGAGTGAAGTCCCTCTCTATCTCTGCCATCAGTTGACAATCCATTTGCTTAAAGTTGGAAAATATACCAGTCACTAAATTGGACAAGACCCAGTCTAATTGGGCTGGCATACAAACAATAACAAGTAAGATAAAGGAAGGGAAGTTGGCGACAAAGGGAACAATGTTATGGTGAAGGATAGAATTGGATTTTTAGTGATGAACTTGATATTTATATATACACATTCTCAATGAAGCATTTATGTTAGTTTTGTCTTTCTGCTAATTCTTTTATGTTCTGTGTGAATCATGTATTTTAATTTATACATATTCATCATTACATAACAACTAGTTTGGATGTAACCATGAAAGCAGTTCATGGAATGAAGTAAACTTTATTTTTTTTTAAAGATTTATTTTTATTTATTTATAGAAGAACTGGGGTACAGGCCAGAGGCACGGGAGAGTGAGAGGATTTACCAGAGACAGAGTGGGGAGCAGAATAGGCAGACTGACTGAAATACACTGCTGAGGGGAGCAGTGGGCGAGACAGGAGAGGTCTGCCACAACATGTGGGTTTCAAACCTACACTGCAGAGGATGCGGACAGTTTCACAGTGCAGTGCTCAACCACCTGCACCACCAGAGAGGCCCCCTAAGCTATATTTATATATTACAACTATATGAATAACTATTATAGCTATTTATCATTTGTTATAGAGGTGTGAGTAAACAACCAGATGGCCTTATTTTTTTTTTATGTATAACATACCCCCCATTCTAAATGATAGAATTTCCATAGCAGTTGTTTCTATATATGTTTTACTAAGTTTATTTTTTATATGCGAGGCATTTCCTTAGGTGTTAGATAGACAAAACCATACAAAAAATGGAAAGTGAAAAAAGTCAATCTACCAACTTACTGAGATTTCTCTGTGATATCGAATAATGTATTTCATCTTTGTAATAATCTGAAAACTGACTTTTTACAAGTTCCTTTGCTACTAACATCTCTTCCTGGGGTTTGTACCTATTCCCCCAAGTACTATCATGCCAACCATTGGCTTGTGTGAAACAGACAGTATGAAAAAAATCACAGGTAATTTAAGCCCTTATATATCTAACTCCTGTTAATATGATTGGTATACTTGGCTTTACTTCTGTATTCTGTGATTTGCAGTTTCAAAATTTAAATTATCAATTAATATAAAAGTCCTCAAGAGAGACAATACATTGGAATCACAAGAAATACATTTGCCTGGATTGCTCCCTGACATACAGAAGAGAAAATCCTGGGATGGATACATGGTATAAAGCCCCACGGGTATAGTTAATGACTAAAGACTGACTCTAGATACGTATTTTTGGTTCCCTTTTCTCTTTTATCTCCCTACTTCCTAACATCTGACCTTCAAATTTAGACACAGTACCTGACATCAGACAACATCAAGTGTAGACAGGAAAACCATGTGCTTGTTTATACCTTTTTTGTTTTGGTTTCAGTATATCTATTTTCTCCTCATGGTCTGTACCTCTATGTTGTTCTCCCAATACCCACACTTCCCGATCTTTAAAAAAAAATAAGCTTTCATTATTCAAGTATTTTGTTGAATCTCATAATAATCCCCTGGATGTTTCATCATCTCAAAACTAGGACAACAAACAAGAGCCTGATATTTGCATTGCGAGTTTGTTATTTCAATTCTTATTCTTTATATTAAGCATTCTATAAATATGTAAGTCTCACAAATAATATTTATATTTTTATATTAATTTTTACATCATTGTTCATTTTAAAACAATATTTGCTTCCCCCCACCCCCTCAGGTGAAGTCCCCATAGTTTCCTTCACCAATGCACCCGTGCACCATCACCTCAGTCCCCTGTGCTCCTCCCTTCCTCCCTCTGATCCCTCTTCCTCCTCCTCCCCTGCAGTATATGTCTGATTTATAATGGTCTGTTTTTGCTTTGTTGTGTTTTGTACTGTTACTATTTTTTTAAGATTTATTTATTTATGCATACAAGACTTGGGGTAGAGGCCAGAGATGTGGGGAGTGAGAGGATTCACCAGAGACAGAATGGGGAACAGAATAGGCAGACTGACTGAATCATACTGCTGAGGGGAGCAGCAGGTGAGACAGGAGAGGTCTGCCATGCCTTGTGGGTTGCTCCCTGGCTGGCTGGGGATCGAACTTGTGCTCCAGAGACTGCAATTGCTTCATAGTGTGGTGCTTAACCCCTTGCACCACCAGGGAGGCCCTGTTATTATTTTTTTTTACCCTGATGTCTTATTTGGTTCCCCTATATTCCTGCTGTCAGTGAAACCATCTGATATTTTTCTTTTTCCTTCTGGCTTATTTCACTGAGCATAATTCCTTCTAGTTCCATCCACATTGTTGCAAACGGCGTGAGTTTATCTTTTTTGATTGCTGAATAATATTCCATTGTGTATATATGCCACATCTTCTTGATCCAGTCATATATTTTTGGGCAACAAATAATATTTATATATTATGCTATCAATCCTTATAGCCCAGTGAGCACAGCCATATTGCTAAATAATGTTAGGTACCATTTAAACATATGAAAGACCTTAGTGATAGTTTCAAGTAGAGGATTTGAGTATGAATGCTTGGAACTGGCAAAGGAACTACTATGCTATTTAGGTGTGACTTTAACATCTTTAAATCCCAAGGCCTGGCTCACATTATTTAATCATTGTTCTAAAGGCATTCAATATTGAAAGCATTACTATTTTATTTTTTGCCTCCCAGCTATAACATTTCTCCTACCACTGTGCATCATAAAGTCATGCTGATAAAGAGTGGACAGGTGTAGGCATATTACTCGGTTCACTTATTCCCAGTTAATTACCTTTATGGTTCAAATACCAAGTGATAATAGGAAAGCATGATAAATAGTTCTCCATTAAAATGCTTGGATTATTATAAAAAATGACTTGCTTTCTGCCAGCCAATTCTCAGCATGTTATTTACCCCATAATACGGTCCTAAAAATGACACAGATGTTTCCCTATAAGAGGGCTATGTGATAATGCCTCAAGCTAGTTTTGACATGCCAATGAGATATTTGATATAAGCACTTTATGATGACATGTTCTTTTAACTTTATTTAAGAAAAAAAAAATAAGATTAAATTTTACATGCATTTTACTTTATTATAAAAATATAGAAAACATTTGTCATTTATTATTGTAAATTTTATTAATATTATTAAATGACTTTAAATATTAGAATTTGGGGAGCTATCTTTTCATAATGGACCATTTTTCATAATGGTTTCCATGTGAGTAGAACTAAAATTAGTCATAGTAGTGTAAACTCCTGAAGAATTGGAATGGCATACTTGACAAAAGGATACTGATCAGTTTCTGAGAATTTTGAAGTTCGAGAGTTAAGGAATCTTGTGGGAGGCAGAATAATGGTTCCCCCTAAAGATATCCATGTCCTAGTTCCCACAACCTGTCAATACGCTACATTCCATGGGAAAGGGTATTTAAGAATGATTAAGGTTCTAATCAGATGACCTTAACCAGACAGAGAGAATAGCCTATCTTAGTAGCATAGCCCATGTGGGTCCAATGTACTCACTCAACCAAGGGTCCTTGTAACTGAAAGAGGCAGAAGAAGAGAGTGAGAGAGGGAGATGTGACATGTGAAGAAGGATCAGAGAGGTGCAACAAAGTATCCACAGGTCAAGAAATATGGGTTTCCTCTAAAAACTATACAAAAGGAAGGAAACATATTCTCACCTTGAGACTATGCAGGGAATATAGCCCTGGTAAAACCTTGATTTTAGCCTAAGGAGGTCTGTGCCAGACTTAGGACTATAGAATTGTAAGGTAATACATTTCTGCTGTTTTTAAGCTAAGAGATTTGTGATAATTTGTTATTGTAGCAAAAGAGAACAAATACCAGGGTACTGGGTATTGTTCTTTAAAAAATGCATCATATTCTCCTTTCTGTTGGCCACTGAGTGGAAAATATGTCCATGGAATTTTACTTTACGGTCATGAAAAGAGGATAAAATTGGTCCTTATATGAGAGACAACTACTAGAATAAGTAATAGCTCTTTGAGAAGAGCAGTAAGCTCTTATGTTTTCAAAAAGCTTCAGAAACCTCAACTGCTGAGTAGCATATAGAAATTCTCAAGAAATAATTACTCTTATTTTAATGATGTGAATCAGCTCAATAAATTAGATATGCATAATTCTTAAGTCTATAGAGGAGATAAGGATGCAAATAAATCCAAATAAACTAAATTCCAGGAAGTTACAAGCTCACTTAGAAGCAGCACATGTTTGCTTTTAACCCAGTGGAACAGTAGGAGAAGAAATCCACCACAGATGAACTTAAGGAAAAACAAGTTAGATTTTTTATTTTTTTATAATAAATTTTATTTTTATATTCCCCTACAATTGCAACCCCCCCATTCTGACCCCAATCCCTCCCCTCCCTCCCCCCACCCCCCAAAAAGTGTCTCTGGTTCATGGTTTTTTGTTGATTTTAATCTTCACTTTCTTATAGTTATTCATTTTCCTGGTCCCTTATTTAAGTTTTCTAGATTCCTGCTATGAGTGAGACCATCCGGTATTTTTCTTTATCTTTTTGGCTTATTTCACTGAGCATGATCCTTTCCAGTGCCATCCATGTTGCTGCAAATTGCATGTGTTTATCTTTTTTGAATGCTGAGTAATATTCTATGGTATATATGTACCACATCTTCTTGATCCAGTCATCTATTTTTGGGCATTTGGGCTGTTTCCAAAGCTTAGCTATTGTAAACAGTGCTGCTATAAACATAGGTGTGCAGGTGCTCTTTGGAATTGATGTTTCTGTGTCCTTTGGGTAAATACCTAGGAGTGGAATGGCTGGATCATATGGAAGCTCTATGTTTAGTAAGTCAAGAAATCTCAACACAGCTCTCCATAGTGGTTGGACCAGTTTGCACTCCCACCAATAGTGCAGGAGAGTTCCTTTTTCTCCACACCCTCGCCAACATTTGTTGTTGCTAGCTTTTTTAATATGTGCCATTCTCACTGGTGTAAGATGGTATCTCATGGTAGTTTTGATTTGCATTTCCCTGATTACAAGTGATGTTGAACATTTTTTCATATGCCTGTTGGCCATTTGCATTTCCTCTTCAGAGAAGTTTCTTTTTAGCTCTTCTGCCCATTTTTTGACTGGGTTATTTTCTTTGTTGTTGTTGAGTCTCATCAGCTCTTTGCAGATTTTTGTGATCAGTCCTTTATCATTAGTGTTGGGTGCAAAAATGTTCTTCCAGTTGGTGGGGTTTCTCTTTGTTTTTGTTATTGTCTCTTTTGCTGTGCAGAAGCTCTTTAATTTGATGTAGTCCCAGCTGTTTATCTTTGCCTTCACTATCACTGCTTTGGGTGATGTGTCTGTAAAGATGTCTTTGATGTGCAAATCACGTAGTGTTTCGCCTATATTTCCTTCTATGTATTTTATGGTTTCAGGTCTTATGTCTAGTTCTTTAATCCATTTTGAGTTGATTTTTGTGTATGGTGTGAGGTAGTGGTCAAGCTTCATTCTTTTGCATGTAGCGACCCAGTTTTCCCAGCACCATTTATTAAACAAACTTTCTTTGCTCCAATGCATAGTCTTTGCTCCTTTGTCAAAGATTAGTTGACCATAAATCTGTGGGTTTATTTCTGGATTTTCTATTCGATTCCATTGGTCTGTATGTCTGTTCTTGTTCCAATACCATGCAGTTTTGATGATTATGGCTTTGTAGTATAGTTTGAAGTCTGGGCGTGTGATGCCTCCATTCCCTTCTTTCTTTTTCAGGAGAGCTTTGGCAATTCGGGATTTTTTTGTGATTCCATATGAATGTCATCAATAATTGTTCTATTTCTTTGAAGAATGACATTGAAATTTTGATTGGAATAGCATTGAATCTGTATATTGCTTTTGGTAGGATGGCCATTTTAATAATGTTTATTCTTCCATTCCATGAGCAGGGGATGTCTTTCCATTTCTTTGTGTCTTCTTCTATTTCTTTTAACAGTGTTTTATAGTTTTCTAATGGCAGTGAGTGGGATGACCTGGTGGAATAGAATCGTGAGGAGCTCCAGCCACTGAATGTGTCTACCAAACCTTTCTTACAAACTTGTACTGAGGGCAGAGGAATAGTACACTCAAGTCAGGAGAGAGGACAGAGAGCTGAGGAAGATGACCCCTGACGTGAAAAGGGCCTTGCCCACAGACAGGCAGCATTCATTTGAAGGCTTGGCTTAGAGCAGGAGAAAATAGATAATCTACTAGAGAGATTACCTAGCTAAGTATATAATTGTAAAACTGCTGAAAATAAAAGATAGAATATCTTAGAGCAGCTAGAAAAAGAGACAGCCGTATACATGATGATAACAATTACCATAAACAAAAAGGGCCAGAAGAAAATTGGATGGTGTGCAATAAAGATAAAGGTGTGTTCACAGAAAAAGTGAAGAATTTGTCTCTGGCAAAATGGCACTATATATATGCTAAAATAATTTATTTGGTATGAAAGGAAATGTACTTGATGGACGTTCAGATTCTCAGAAAAGAATGAAAAGCATTAGAAAATGTAAACATGTGAGAACATTTGTAAAACTTCATTTTTATTTTACTCAGATAAATAGGTGAATTTAAATAATAAAGGTTAAAGCAAAAAAATCAACAAAATAGACAAAGTACATCAATAATGCCAACAGTTCTTTTAAATGATCAAAAAATTGGTAAACCCTTAACAAAATTGATTTAGAAAATGAAAGAGACCTAGAAACTACTACAGATCCTATAGACATTAAAAAGATAATGAAAAGAGGAGATCAACATGACAGCAGGGTAACCCTGCAAGTAAATCCTCCCATAAAAAAAAAAAAAAAGTTAATAGGGAGGAAAAGCAGCAGGTCTCTGCAAAAAACAGGACACGAAAGATAAGTGGGAAACTCTGGCAAACTGCCCAAAAAGGAAAGTTCCCATTAAAGAGGACAAAAAGAGAGGAAAGCTCAGAACCCTGCTACCCTCCCCCACCCACAAAGCTGGCACACTCCAACCAACAGAAAGGAAAAGAAAACAACAGCAAAGAGAACAAACTACATATCAAGCGGGACTGTGAACGGAAAGGAACTACTGTGGAGAACTGTGTGGGAATCCCCACGGAGTTGAGGAACAGCTCCGGGTGCCATTAGAGGAAGATAAGGACTCCCCAGAAAGACCTACAAATAGCCCAAGACCAGCCGGTAAGCTTGTGTGGAAAAGCTATCAAGCTAGAAAAGCATACGCAGATCGGGGCTGCCCAGATTCCTGTGCCCACGAGCTAGGTTCGTGGGGAAACACATGGGAACTGTGACTGAGGTGAATGACCTCACTGAGTAATCAAAATCCAGGCACGGGAGCAAACACATATAAATAGAATTATAAAAGTAAGAGGAGAAATCACAACAGACTCAGTAGAAATCAAAAGAATAATCAGAGATTACTTTTAACACTTATATGCAAACAAATTCAACAACTAGAAGAGATGGATAAATTCCTAGTACGATATAATGCTCCAAAGTTGGACAAAGAAGAAATAGAACATCTAAAAAGACCAATTACAAGCAGCAAAATTGAGGCAGTAATCAAAGCACTCCCTAAAAACAAAAGCCCAGGCCCTCACGGCTTCACAAGTGAATTCGACCAAACGTTCAGCAGTGAATTAGTGCCCATCCTACACAAACTCTTTCAAAAAATTGAAAAAGAAGGAATACTACCAAATACATTCTACGAAGCCAACATTACACTAATACCAAAACCCAACAAAGACAGCACAAAAAAAAGAAAATAACAGGCCAATCTCCCTCATGAACACTGATGCAAAAATCCTCAAAATCCTTGCCAACAGAATCCAACAATGCATCAAAGGGATAATACACCACGATCAAGTGGGATTCATTCCAGGGGCACAAGGATGGTACAACATATGAAAATTGATCATTGTAATCCAACACATCAATAAGAAAAAAAATAAAAACCATAGGATCATATTAATAGATGCTGAGAAAGCATTCGACAAAGTCCAACATCTATTTATGATGAAGGCCCTTGAAATTCTTAGGATAGAAGGAACATACCTTAACATGACAAAAGCCATATATGACAAACCCATCACCAATATTATTCTCAATGGCAAAAAGCTGAAGGCCTTTCCTTCAAGATCAGGAATAAGACAAGGATGTCCTCTCTCACTGCTGCTCTTCAATATAATACTGGAGGGCCTAGCCAGGGCAATAAGACAAGAGAAAGACATACAAGGAATCCAGATAGGGAAAGAAGAAGTAAAACAATCACTATTTGCAGACAATATGATAATATACATAGAGAATCCTAAAAACTCCACAGAAAAACCACTCAAAATAATCAACCAGTTCAGTAAAGTAGTGGGATACAAAATCAACACTCAAAAATCAGTAGCCTTCCTATACACAATCAATCTGAAGAAGAAATAAAGAAAACCATCCCTTTTATAATTGGAACCAAAAAAAAAATCAAATACTTGGGACTAAACCTAACAAAAGAGGTGAAAGACCTATACAAAGAAAATTATAAAACACTGTTAAAAGAAATTGAAGACACAAAGAAATGGAAAGACATCCCCTGCTCATGGGCTGGAAGAATTAACATTATTAAACGGTCCACCCTACCAAAAGCAATATACAGATTCAATGCTATTCCAATAAAAATCTCAATGACATTCCTCAAAGAAATAGAACAAATACTAATGAAATTCATATGGAACTGCAAAAAAAAAAAAAAAACAAATAGCCAAAGCCCTACTGATGAAAACAAGGGGGTAAGAAGGTATCACACTTCCAAACTTCAAGCTATAGTACAAAGCCATAATAATTAAAACAGTTTGGTTTTGGAACAAAAACAGACACACAGACCGATGGAACTGAATAGAGAGCCCTGAAATAAAGCCACACTTATGTGGACAACTGATCTTTGACAAAGGAGCAAAGAATATGCAATGGAACACTGACAGTTTGGACCTCCACATGCAAAAAAATGAAACTAGACCACTAGCTTTCACTGTGCACAAAAACAAACTCGAAATGGATAAAATAACTGGAAATAAGACCTGAAACCATAAAATATATAGAAGAAAATATAGGCAAAACACTACAAGACATACATCTCAGAAACATCTTTAAAGACTCATCACCCAAAGCAGTGGTAGTGAAGGCAAAAACAAACACCTGGGATTACATCAAACTGAAAAGCTTCTGCACAGCGAAAGAGACATTAACCAAAACAGAGAGACACCCCACTGATTGGGAAAAAAATATTTTCACTCCAGTCAACTGATAAGAGACTGATCACAAAGACATACAAAGAACTCACATGACTCAACAAAAACACAATAAACAATCCAGTCAAAAAATGGGCAGAACTTAAGACATTTCTCCAAAGAGGAAATGCAAATGTTCAACTGGCATATGAGAAAATGTTCAAGATCCCTTATAATCAGGGAAATGCAAATTAAAACCACATTGAAATACCACCTTACACCAGTAAGAAAGGCACATATCAAAAAAACAAGAAACAACAAATGTTGGCGAGGATGCGGTGAAAAAGGAACTCTCCTACATTGCTGGTGGGAGTGCAAACTGGCCCAACCACTATGGAAAGCTGTCTGGAGGTTCCTCAGTCTACTAAAAATGGAGCTACCATACGATCTGGCAATTCCACTACTAGGGATCTACCCAAAGGACACAAAAACAGTGATTCGAAAGAGCACCTGTACCCCTATGTTTATTGCAGCACTATTTGCAATAAGTAAAACCTGGAAACAACCCAAACTCCCAAAAATAGATGACTGGATCAAGAAGATGTGGCACATATACACAATGGGATATTATTCAGCAATCATAAAAGATAAACTCATGCCATTCGCAGCAACGTGGATGGAACTAGAAGGTATTATGCTCAGTGAAATAAGCCAGAAGGAAAAAGAAAAATATCAGATGCTTTCACTGATAGCAGGAATATAGGGGAACCAAATAAGACATCAGTGTAAAAAAAATAACAAAACACAACAAAGCAAAAACAGACAATTATAAATCAGATACATCCTGCAGGGGAGGAGGAGGGAGAGGGATCGGAGGGAGGGAGGAACACAGGGGACTGAGGTGATGGTGCATGGGTGCCATGATGAAGGCAACTCTATGGGGACTACACCTGAGGGGGTGGGGAAGCAAATATTGTTCAAAAATGAATAATGATGTAAAAAAATAAAAAAATATATAAAAATAAAATAAAAAGATAATGAAGGAATATCATGAATGATACATCACTAATTCAACAACTTGGATAAAACAGATAAATTCCTAGAGCGATACAACTTAGCAAAACTGATATGAGATGGAATAAAAAACTGTGTACGTTACAAAAACTGAATTCATGTATGTAAAGACTAAAATCCTATACCAAAGAAAAATCTAGGCTCAAAAATCTTTCCCAGAAAATTCGTTATAATAGCAAATAAAGAAACCTTACCCAAACACTTTCAGAAATTAGAGTAGTATGTTCCATCTCATTTTATATAGGCTGCATACTATTTGATATCAAAACCTGACTATTCTAAGTATTTACCCATGAGAAATAAAAACATGTCTACAAAAAAACTTTTAACGTTCCTTGCGTCAAGATGCTATGAGCTTACATGTTTTAAACGCATACCAAAATATAACAATTGCAAAGTCATTCTCTCCCTTTCCCATTGATGCTTGCCAAAATTCCACTTCACAAGATTCCTTAAAGAGCCTTTTGAAGGCTTTAAAATGTTGGATATATTCTTTTAGTTTTTGCATATGAGCACAAACTACTGAGATTATCCAGTAGTAAAGCAGAAAATAGGCATTTTGAGTAGACCATGTAAGATAGTTGTTTGTTCTTGCCCTTCAAGACACATAACAACAATGACAGCAAAGGCTATCTCACTTAGAATTGAGTTTGCTTTCCAAATTATGCCATGATCACCTAAAAGGAAATGCTGAGCTAGCTAAGCACCACTGCAGATTTGTAATTGAAAAAGACAGAGGCTCTGCTTTCAAGGAGTATGCAATCTAATTAGGGAGAGCAAGACAAGACAGAAGTGACTTTGATGCAATGAAATAAGCCCAATACCAGAAAGGATATTCTATCTTTTATCACTTTGGAAATTTCAGCCAACATATAGTAAGCATTGGCATATTAAAAAAAAAAAAAGTTACGGTTACCTTTGCAATTAGAAATTGCTGATAACTAATAGCAAGCTTCTTTAGTAAACTTTCATGATTATTGGCAGCGTTATTTACAATAGCCAAGAACTAGAAACAACCCGTGCCCATGGACAAATGATTGCATAAAGATGTTGGTTGTGTCTGTACACACACACACACACACACACTCATTCTCTCTCTCTCTCTGTGTCTCTCTCTCTCTCTCTCTCACACACACACACACAAATGCAATACTAATCGTCAATAAAATAAACATGGAATCCTGCCATTTGTAACTACACAGATGGACCTAGAGGCTATTATACTTTGTGAAATATGCCATATGGAGAAAGACAGTATGATTCATGTATATGTGGTATACAGAAATACAACACTAATGAATAAGCAAAATAAAACAAAAGCAAATTTTTAGACTATAGAATCAATTAGTAGTTATCAGAGAGATGAGAGGGTGGGTGGGTAAACTGGGTAAAAAGTAAAATTATCAAATTTAAGTGATAAACTGAGTTTATAAAGTGACTTTTAAAGATGCGCACCTTAACTTATGTAACATCATAATGCAGTATCACTTCAATTAAAAGGAATTCTAATAAAACATTTAATCCTATATTTTATACTTATTTAAGAATGAGATTAAATAAAAATGATTACATGCATACCCTAAAAGTGAATATAAAAAGAAACAAACATAATTATATATCAAGCTGATAACACCATATTTAAAATTAATTATCTTTACTTTGAATTTTGATATTACCTATTTAAAAATCAGACATTACTTTTGTTCAGTTTCTTTACTTTTCACTCCTCATGAATCTCTACCTTTCTCTAAGAGGTTTTTCTCTGTAGTGCAACATTTAGTATTTGCTTTAGATGGTGTCGGTTGATCACAAATTCTAATTGTAGCTTTATTTTGTTCTGCTTCATTTTGCTCAAAACTGTTCTTTAATATTTGCTATGGAAAATTGTTTTCCCTTGATATGGATTTAATTTTCTTTAAAAAGTACATTGAACAAGTCATTCTGTCTTGAATTACACTGCAACTCACACTATCTCTCCTTTGAGGATTATCTTATTTTCATTGTTCTTTTTTCTGTGTCCACTATTAAATTTCTTGTTAGTGTGTGTGAGAGAGAGCGAGAGAGAGAGTGAAAGAGAACATGGGTGTATATTTCATTTTGATGGAAATTTGTTATTTGTATCTGTGTCAAAGTATCTGTCAGTTTTGTAATTTTTTTCAACCATTATCTCGAAATATTGCTCCTTCTCCATTTCTCTCTTCTGCTTCTTACTGATAATAACTGGACTTTATAGTTTCTTAGTGTATCCTCTATGACTTTTATTCTGTTTTGGTTTGGGGGGAGTGTTTTCACTGTGCTTTGAGTATTTTTCTGAACTATCTTCCATTTCACTACTTCTTAGTAAATGTTCTGACTTCCTTTCACTTCACAAATTCTCTCTTCAACTGTGTTAATCTTCTGTAAAACACTTATATTGGATATTGATTTTCATTATTTTTCTGTTCTAATAATTCTGGTTTCACATATATTTATAGTTATTTGTGTTCTGCATATATTTTCAGGCTTTTAGTGTACTGAAATAAACAGATACTTTATACTCTGACCATGTCAATATCTCTCAAAATTATGTGCTATTTGTTCTACTGCTTCCCACTTTTTCATCTTATTTTCTTATGTGCTTCATTCTATTCCCATGTGACCACTAAAAACTACAGTATAGTTTCATAAATGTACTTTCCAAGAAGCAAATGTCCTGAGGGGGGGAAAAATTACTTTCAATGCTGAGCTTACCTTTCTTGATTTGCACAATCCCTCCTACAACTTGGTCTGGTAACTTCTTATTCTATTATTAGCTATTTGATGTAGTAAGGTTTTTGTTTTTTAAAGTTCAAACCAATCCTTTAATTGTTCTCAGCAGGAAAGTTAGTAATAATTCTCTAACATCCTTTCTAGAAGTATAAGTCACCAGATGGCCTCATTCTTTTACCTTTTAAAAATAGCTTTGTCACATTTGTTTATAGCCCTAAAAAATATGTCATTTAGTTTTGCATATTTTGGCACATATAAAAATAGTACTGTATAATATATATTATTCTGTGACCTAATATTTTTACTCACTGTAGCAATCTATGTATGCTCTTTATTGATACATAAATTTTCATCTAGAGATACTTTGAAATTCCTGCCTGATTAGAAAGCAATAAAACATCATAAGTATCAAACTATTTAAAGTTTCAGAAGATAAGCTTCTCCATAGTATTTATTTCTGGAAACAATAAATCTTTTGAAATCAGTAAAATACAGAATTGTATAAGGAAAAAAAAAATCCCTTGATTTTCCCACCAGGAATATAAATAAGAATTTTACTATATAATAATATGTGTGTCATATATATGTGTGTATATAATATACATACATATGCATATACACATACATAATATATAATAGTTTAAATTGTCTCCTCTGTAAAGCCAGTGCATAAGTGATTTCTTTAGGAAGTTTTTATCAAACTTTACTAACAAAGTGGTAAGCTCACTCTTTAATATTTGACCCCATAATTTACACACCCAATTGATATTGTGTATGGTGCTAAAATATATTATGCATGTTTCACTATTCTGAAAAAGTAACGTAAAAACATTATTGACTAAAATATGATTAATGCAGATTTCAAATTTAGCAGTTTTAAGATTTTAAGTTACATTGACTCATAGAAATATAAAATTTTAATATAACATAATTCACTTTGCTCATTAGTACTTATTTCTAACCTTCAAATAGAAAAATATATATAATATTCCCACTATCTTTGTTTAAAAAAAAATGTGCTCTCCTACTTGTGAATATTGAGTGGAGCTTATGTGCCTAAAAAGTTTTGGGAATTGAGAAAAGCAGATCATTCCTACAAATTCTTAGGAGCAATAAATATTGAGTAGATGATAGCAAATATATTCAAAAGACTCAAGCCAATTTTATAAGTTTTATCATGAACAAATATTAAATTTTGCTAAATGCCTTAACTATAGACAATTCTTCTATTTCTAGATGATAGAAATACTGAAATAAGCATGGGAATATTTTGCTTTAAAAGATTTATTTGTTGAAAATACATAAGGTTACATAATAAAACAACCATATCCAGTGTTCAAATACCTAAAATATTTAAACCAGTCATTTAAATATCCACTCTTACTGAGAGATATTAGTCACCTAATATTTCCATAAAATGGAAAAATGTGCAAAATCTTCAAAATACTGCACAAATTTATAGGCAGATATGCCATTGCCTGCCATGCTAGGAAATTTCCTAGGAGTAGTTTCTATTAGGAAACCCAGAAGAGTGGAAGTTAAGCTAAATAAATCAAAATCACATATATGGCTAAGATGAACATAGAGCCTCCAGATACCAACTTTGCATCACAAGAGGTATTTTTTTAAAAAAAATATTCCCATAACACTATGTAATCTTCCCAATTCACCTGAAATCCTTCCAACTGAACACTATCCTCCAGTTCAAGTTAATTTTCTCATAAAGTGTTCCTGAAATGGCAATAACTAATTCAGAAGAATAACACATTATGACATTGTCTGCCATTAACCTACTTTCTGTGATTAGGTTTGGACTGATTCCCAGGTCTACCTCCCTCAGAATCTCATGTAGTAAGATTTAAACTTGGCCAAGGAATCTGTATATTGTAATAGGTAACCTATTGAGTCAGCTGTGGTTGGTCTGGAAACAAATTTCAGACACGCTGCTTGGGAAGTCAGGGCTGCTGCACAAAGTTAATAAACAGCTGGGGAAAGCTTCAAATAAGAAAGTGATTATAAGATGGATGACAGGATCTTTAGGAGAAAATCATCTATTTTGTAGTTTTGGCCAAGACTGGTCTCTGATGGCATTCATTTTACACTGTGTGGCCATTCTTCAAGGTGTCTGAACTCTAACAGAATACATATAAAGGTATTCTTAAAATGACTATAAAGTGCAACATGTTAAAGCAGATTCTAAATATAAGCTTTAAATTTTTACACCCATATTTAAATGTTAGTTTGTGTCTTTGACCACTTTAATCATTAAGACCACTGTAAAGAGTCAGAGAAATAGCTGTAAGTTTTCACATGCCTTCCAAGTGAAAATAGAAAAAATCTATTTTATAAATCTAGATTTGGCACCCACTCTGTAACATTCAGCCTTTCTTCAAAACTTTAATCTTATTTATGAAGTCCAGTTTAGTATCTGTTTCTAAATCCTTGGTGTTAAAATTCTAAGAGAGCAGAAATTGGGTCTACTGTTCTCACCACTATATCACTGGACCATATAACACAAGAACCCCAACGGAAATGAAAAAAAAAAAACAAAAAAACAAAACAAAACACCCCCTAGTGTAGATTGGTAGTACTACATGAAATACATGTGTTTCTGTGTGAAATAAAAAGAATCCATGTAATTTTAAAACTGAAAGTAGCAATCATTTTTGATTTTTTTATTTAAAATTAAGTGGGAAGACCTAAAATAATGAAATATAATTTCCTACTTTTTAGTAGTCCCAGCATCATTTGCCCTTAATGGGGCTAATCTGTCTTTTTATATAGTCATTTGCTAAGAATGGTATACTGTAATATTTTGTTTTAGATATTTTTTAAATAATAAAATCTTATATGCAATTTTAATACTTATGATTAAAATGGAAATTAGGCACTTCAGTATGCTCCATTTAAATTGGAATGTGCCATGCATTATTTAATGCACAAATAGGTTTGAGGATGCAAAGTCTTATTTTAGCAACTCCTTAGAGGCCTACTATTTAAAACATGCTCTAGGTAGCAGTAAGTTTTATGCCACATTTTAAAGCCCCTCTATACCTATTTTTCAAACTATTTACAAATATTAAAACATATCATTGTGATATGAAATAGCTGCGACTAAAAACTATAAAACCATATTTTATAGAAAAATTTGACTTCATGTTCATATATTTATAAAATACATTCAAAACTGGCTTCTATAGGCAGTTTTCTACAGGCAAAGAAATGTGCAATAGGTTTCTCGGTGTTCCTTCAATTTTAGTTTGAAACTTATTGATACTAAACAACAAACACTGTTAGCCAGGTGTTATGGTTGGGTTTTAATAGCTTCCAGTTTGTTTTCTATGGGCTAAAATGGAAGTTGTGTAATGGTAAAAGGAGATACTCACTCTAATGGGTTTAAAGCAGAGGCAGGCAAACATTTTCTGTAAAAGTAAATATGTTCAGCTATTTCAAAAGGACTCTACTCTGCCAATGTGGCTTGAAATCAGCTACAGTTGTACATAAATGAAGGGGTGTGACTGCAGTCCTGTAACACTTGATTTACAAAAACAGGCAGAGCACTGACCCCTGACTGAAAACAGCATTCAAGCACACAAGCATAAAATGGTTCTATTTTTCATGTACAAGATGAGTCCTGAGCCAGGAGTATGATTTGACATATGAGAGCCATTAATTGCGACATCATCAGTGACCATTTCTGTACAACTGCCCTTTATCCCTTATTTTCTGTTATTCACCATCCTTTGAGTTACAAGTCCTAGAAATGTCAGATGTGCAGTGTATTGATATGTGTATCTTTTCAACAATAAATCGTGTTTTACCAAAATAAAATACTTAATAAGAAATAGATTACAGAAAAATATAAAAAGACATATTATTTTATTTGGGATATTTATATTTTGAGACTTGAGGTGAATTTTACTTGTACCCATGCAATCCTAATCAGACTTACGTAAAAATAAGTTAATGATCATTTCCTGTTATGGATTGAACATTGGTGTGGGTACTCCCTCCCCCATTCATATGCTAAAGCCCTAACCTCCAATTGATGGTATTGAGAGAAGTAATTAAAGCTAATGAGTTCCTAAGAGTGGGGACCTGATCTGATAGAATTAATATCTTTGTAAGAGATAACAGAGGTAGCTCACTCTTCACACAATGCTTGCAGGAAAGGCAGAGAAGAGGGCCCTAAGCAAGCCAGGAAGAGTGTGTCACCAAGGACCCAAACATGCTGGCACCTTAATTTTGGACTCTAACTCTCAGAACTGCGAGGGAAGAAATTTCTGTTGTTTAAATATATGGTATATGGTATTTTGGTAGATGATAAATGGTATTTTGTTATGGTAACCTTAGTGGACTCTTTGAAAACCAAAATTTCACTTCTGGGTTGAGTCTAAGTATCCATTCTCAGTGGTAGGGTGTTTTTGTCAGGAAGAGGGCTCTGGTAATAGATACTTAAGTTCATGTATGTCAAAAGAGAATTTTTTGTTTGTGTTATCAGGTTAACATACGAGTTCTTATCTGTTTATAAGATGTAGAGAGTCACAAATCTTTTTCTTTCAAAATCTAGTGTTTCTAATATTTAGCATCATGGGAAAGAATACTGAAAGTATTAAGATTTCCTTCCCTATGTATGTCAGTTAATATTTATGCTGAATGCTTCCATTTTTTCACCCTTGCAATGAAAAGAAATGATAAGGCTATATATTGGTTTTAGTCAATTTCCAATAATTTTGCCTGGTATAATATGTGCCCCTTTCATACTGCATGTTTTATTGCTCTTGTTTTATGTTTTTTTTTTGTTTTGTTTTGTTTTGTTTTCTGAAACCACAGATTGCTCTACTAAATCTTCCACTACTGCTTCTGCTAGTTACTATCATCTTTTCTTTAGGAACACCAGTTGTCAATTTTTTCGGGTCCATTATTTTGCCTCACCATCTGTAATAGCTCTTGCTGGCATTATTTATGTGTCCATTTCCTCTGTATTTGGGAAAAGTTTCTCACATTTGCTTTTTATATTTTGCAACTGTGCTGTTAGATGCAGATATCATCATGAAAGTTTTTTTTTTTCCCTTTATGTCAAGAATTTTATGTGGAATTTTTAACAACTTTTACCAAGCTGTCCCTGTTTAACCTTGAATATTGTTTGGTCTACTATTTATATTACTGTCATTCCCTTCTCCTTCCTATCATGTCTAATGTATAATTTTCTCTTCATTTTCAGTCTTTACCACCACTTTATCTATGTGTCTTTATAAACAGAATATAGCTGAGTTGTGCTTGTTTTAATTACCAATCTGAAAATCTATATTTTAAATAGTCAAATTAGCTTATACATATTCAGAGTAATCACTGATATGTTTAGATATATTTTTGCCATCCTATTTTTTCCTATTTTACATGATTTCTTATTATTTAGCTTATTTCCTGACATTCATTGGTTTGTTCAAGTTTTATTTTTGTTCCATTTACTATCTTTTATTTTTATACAGTTTTACATGAATGCTCCTGTATTTTAGTGGTTATCATTTCATTTTATCTAATGGAAAACTTCATTGTACAAAGATGGTATACAAAAAAAAAAAAAAAAACTTTTAAAAACTGCCCAAGTTCCTCCAACCAAATTCAGAAACAAACTGGTACAAATATACTTTAAGGTTCCTATACTGGTTTCCCTTATTTTTTAAAATATTTTATTTTATATAATTTTTATATCATCTTTCATTTTTGCACAATGTATGCATTTTCATTTTGGTTTATATTCCCCATACAATTCCCACCCCCATTATTTTGGTCCTAATCCCTCCATAGGTCATATCTTTGCTGATAATGTTTACCTAGCTATTATTTTCTTTGTACTTTAACAGCATATATATGCATTTATTAAAATGTTCCCATGATTTTGCTGTTTTAAACTTTATTAAAATGGTATTATATATCTAGTTTTCCAGCTTTATTTTTCCACTCAAAATTAAAGTTTTCAAATTGCACCATGTAATAAATCATATTGGACACAAAGCTCATGAGCCTCCTTGGATTCCCTTCCCTGCCCACTTCCTTCCACTGTCTGTCTTTCTGGCCACACCACATAGGACAGGGACTGGTCAGTCACAAGCCTCTGCTAGACTCTCCCACTTGGTTCCTATCACACAGCCAGCTAGACTAGCACAATTCCAAGGGTTTCCAGTCCTGGATCTTCTTGGTTTGCCATGAAATGGTAGCCAACTGGGCCACACAATCTTTCATTCACATCCTGATTTGTCTTTTCCTCACGCTTGATGCCTTAGGGTTCCACCACCCCAATACAGCATTAGTTCTTTAACTCATGACTCAGGTTCTGTTTATTAGAGACCAGGAAAATACAGCATTGTCTGTTCCCCTTTCACTAACTTATTTGTATTTATAACTATAAAACCACAGTTCACAGATGCTATGACTCATATTTAGTGGGATTTGTGCTCCCCCATCAACTTAGACCAATGGAATATGACATCTTTTTGCTCCATTAATATAACATTGAATTCATAGCAAACTCCTTCCACTTTATCTTCCCTGCTTCAACCAAACACTGCTTCTTCTCTTGGCTCTACTGCTTCAATAAATAATCCCATAAACCCAGGATTCTCCTTATCTTAATTCAATCATTTACCAGGTCTCCAAAAATTTACTCCTAAATATTTCTTGATTCCACTTCTCTCTTCATCTCTTCTACTTTCATAGCTTAAGCATGTAGCCAACATCCCTCACTTGGGACCACTACCATCATCTCCCAGTCAGGCTCCCTTCCTTCCGTCTCTTCAGTCTTTAGTCACCCCTCAACTGCATACCAAAATATTCATTTTCAAGTGATAACAACCAATACTTGCTAAAAATCTCTTCAGTCACCCCTCCATCTCAGAGCCAAAGTTGCAAGACATAATCCAAACTCCTAGCATGCTATACAATGACCTTTGTGACTAGATGGTTCCCATTCATTCGAATAGAATGTTTTGAACACACCAAGTTCTTTATACCTCACAGGTTTTTGCATGCCATTTCTCACACCCAGAATATCCGTCTCCATACCTAGCTAGTAAATGTCCATTGATCTTTAAAAGATAGCTTGATGTTCATATCACTTCTTCTCTTAGGCCCTTCTTGATACCCACATCGTACCTTCTTGAGTAATTTTTCTGCTCTCTCCATGTGTTTCTTACACATTTTCAGTAGACTTTGTTTCAAGGCAAAAGCAGATTAATAAGAAAAGGAATGGAAACATGTAAGTACCTTTTCAAGCCTCTGCTTGAGTCAAATCTGCTAACATTCTATTGGCCAGAGCAAGTCACAAAGGGGAGCCCAGAATCAAGGAATGAGCTTAAACAAGCAGCCAGAGTGGGAGGAACTGTAAGATTTTATAGAAAAGGAAGAGTACAAGAGTGGTGAGTTAGGGACAGTGGCATAATGGATCTAACACACACTGAATATTAATTCCTGAAAATGTGGGCTCCACAAACTTTTTTTTTTGTTGTTTAAAGCATATCTAGAGGTTATTCTGCAGTGATCAAAGTAACCAAATCTCTACTTTGAGTCGTACTGTATGAAAAAAAAGACTAACGGATGTGAAGGATGACTGAAAATCATGAGTTTGGGGAAGCAATGCTCAATTTAAATATTATTACAGGCACATTTCCTTGCCAGTTAATGTCATGGCTTTAGTGGTTTTTACTTGTCACTACTTTAGCAAGAGCACTCTTCTAGAGTTGAATTTTGAATGACATTGGCATGAAGAATTTGGGGAGAAATAAAATGAAGGTGGATATTATAAAATACCATGCACATAACAATCGTTGCTACAAACTGAAAAGAAAATGTGTTTTGCTCTTTTTGTGATTCTGTTGAATTAATAGATACTGTTTCACAAACAAGTCAAATGCATCTTAGGAATTCTGTTTTTAAAATAAAAGAGAAAACATCTTTAAAAATCTGTATTAGGTTACCCATAAGAACCTTAATGAATACATAATGAATATATTTTCATATTAGAGGCATAATTAGGTGGCAGCCGAAAGCGTTTAAGTGTTTACCCTTTCTGTGTGGTTGGACTATTTAAAGCAGATGAGTCTGCATGATTTTTGAAAGACACTTTTATTGAACCTAAGTTTATTTAAAGAAATATATCAAGTGAACCCCTCAGATGTTAACCAGCTAAGACCTGGACATGAACAGACCTAGAACTGAATGAGAACTTTAAGCTGATCATAAATTGCTGTAGGGTTAGCAAGAAACCATAAGGTTGAATAAATCCATGGTTTTAGCTACCTTTTTTCCTTGGATGCTACTATTTTTCCACTCTTGATTCCTCTTAAGTGGCTGTCATATATACAAAGATACATATGAGAGATGACCTAATTCTTGAGGGAGGGAGGGGCAGATGATATAAACAGGGCTATCCTGGGGTGGCAGAGAAATCAAATTGGATATCCCAATAAATTAGCAGAGGACAGTATGGCATCTAAGCAAATAGGCAGTTGGCTTGAGGACAATCTTTGTTTCTTCAATTAAATCCTTTCTTCCCTGCATTGTGATCTGTTCTAGATCAAAGAGGGCTGACCTCTACAGAGAGCGTTAGTCAGCTTGCCTGTTGGATTCTGGTAGAATTTAATAAGAAGCAGCTCTAGTAGGAGACTGCAGTGTTGTCCAGAAGAGAGCAACTAGGGTAAGTAGTCCTGCCTGCTCCCTCTGCGCGTCACCCCAGACCTGACAGTGACTGCCTTTCTTCACACCCACCAAGCTGAAAGGTAGTGCCTCTTTGCTGCCCATGCCTCCAGCTCTCCAAGGGCTCTGACCAGTAGCACTACACTTCTTACCCTCAGGCCTGCTGTTGCTAACCCATGGGCCTTGCCATCCCATACTGGGTGCCTTGCACTCTTCACATCTGACTTTTTCTTACTTTGATGAAATATTTTCAGTTAAATGCTTCCCAAAGAGTCACCTACATTGTGCCTCGAACTTTAATACTGAGACCAAATGCCACAGGTTATACCAACTGTCCTGGGGAATTTTTTAACGTGTGGTTCCTAAGCAATTCTATTGAAATGTAATTAATACATAAACGTAATTGCACATAATTAATGTATTACAATTTGATGTTTGGTGAGTTTCGACATACACAAACACCCGTGATACCACCACCACAATCAAGGTAATTAAGACATCCCAACACCTCCCAAACTTTGCTTGTATCCCTTTGTTTTTTTATTTTTGTCTTTTGTTATTCTGTATTTGTATAGCAAGAGCACTTAACGTGAGCTCTACCTTCTTAGTGCAGTGTGAAGTAAAAATGCCGTATTGTAACTACAGTTGTACAACATATTTCCAGGGCAGATTTATTTGGTATAACTAAAACTTTCTACCTGTTGAACAAAAGCTCCCTGTGTCAGTTTTTAATAATCCTCTTTTACTTTCAAAAGTAACCTGGGGTAGAAAATAATATAGTCATTCTATTGATACACCACAGAAGTGTTAAATGTATGTTCTTTTTACTTTTTTAATCCAACAACAATGGGAGAGTTGGGAATTGAATTCACAAAGGCAGGAGGGCAAAGTAGACAATTTGTCAGAATCAGAGAGGGGAGGATTTCACTTCCAATTGTTTTTACTCATTAGCTCTATAAACTTGGGTTAATTTTTCTGAACCTGTGATGTTATCTGTAAGAGGAGAATAGTAAAACTCACAATTAAGGGTTGCTTTAAAACATCAGGGAATATATGGATAAAGTACCCTGCAGATAGTGGGTGTCTAATAATATGTTAATAAAATGATAATATTTATCTTTTAGCTAACAGTTTTTGATATAAAGCAGGTATTCAAACACATTGAATGGAATTCATGGATGATTTTCAACTATGTAGCATTATAAACCAAAACTGGAGTCAAAACTATCTTAAGTTTTGAAATATTTTTTTCATAAATGCAGTTTTCCTTAAATTTGAATGTTACTAAAACTTATGTAATTATTACTTCCAGTTTCAATTCTAATTAAAAATATATTCTAGCCTGTTAGTTTGCTTACTGTTCATATGAGCAAGTGGGCTTTACTGTCTTCTGTCTAGCCCACTAGTTGATATATTCTAGGCAATAACTAAAGAGGACTGGATAAAAAAATCTCAGGATAAAAAATTTCAGGTTGTTGGGTGCAGGCAGGTGAGCGAGGATACCTAACTCTCAGACCAAAATATTGAGGAACTAAGGTGGGGCAGCACTTGCACATAAGAGTCAATGACTTTATCTGTGGGGTCATAAAATTCGAGACTGGCCTAGGCTGTCCCAGCATAACAGAGCTGAGCGTGACATGCTTGCTCTCCCACTCCAACTTTATGACTTTTATGGAGGATCTCTACATCCCTTTATGAATTCTGTGAACCATGGGACCTCACTATGGTTTACGTAGTATCTTGACAACTTAAGCTTTTAATCAAAGTCCTACCTTAAGCCACCTCAAGAAACACAAATGAATTAATACGACAAAAGATAATGGATATAAACTATGCCTAACATAATACATAGCTAAAATTTATGTTGTGTGATGATTAGTAGCCACTCAATAAATATGAATTTACTTTTTGCTTTCTTGCTAGATACTGCAAGGGATACAATATTGAGCAAATAGGATGGTGTTCTACCCTAGCACACATATCACCTAGGAGGAGAGAAGAAATCAATATTGTTAACTCAGTCATGCATTCGTCATCAAAATTTCTTTACACCAGACTTGCAGGCATTAGGCAACACATTGGAGACATAAAGATAAATAAGCCACGGTCTCCTATTTTTAAGAAGTATACCCTCTTTTATAGTTGTCCTCCATTTGCCCACCCACTGTAACCAATTACTCTCTAGACTTCCACTGAACTTTTTTCTGACAACAGCTAAATTTTTATACTTATGAATATACAAACCAGTATTCCCCATTATGTTATGAGATGCATTATCTTATATTATTTTACACATAGATCAAGGATCTGGCCAAAGGTCCTGCTAAATATTTATTGTTTAATTTTATCCCTATATCAATCTTCTGCTTTAAAGTGAATTATGAGTCTTACTTTTTCACTGTTAAAAAATGTGGATCACAGACCTAACTGTAAAATATAAAATTATGTAACTCCTAGAAGTTATATATAGGAAAAAAAAAACCTAGGTGACCTAGGGTCAGACAGTGACTTTTTAGAGACAACACCAAAGGCATAATCCATGAAAGAAATAATTGCTAAGCTAGACTTCATTAAAAGTTCCTGCTCTGCAAAAGAAAATGTCAAGAGAATGAGAAGAAAAGTCACAGGCTGGGAGAAGATATTTGCAAAAGACACACCTGATAAGACGGTTATCAGAAATATACAAAGAACTCTAAAACTCAACAATCTGTAACAACTAGTTTGGATCAGAAAAAGTCAAAGCCTCAACTCAAGATGATATTCAAGCTATGATTCACCTAGCATCTACCTCAGGACAGAAAAAAAGCTTATGGGGATTTTTTAAATCATTAAATAATTAGCTAAATAAAATTTTAGCTACATATTGACTCCCAAATATTAGCTGTGCCTGGTTAATGTAATTTGATTTTACAGAAAAGGAAATGCCATTTGAGACTGTCAGAATGAATGCAACTTCTGTAGTGTGCATACTTTCTTAATGCTTCTTCTATTTTGTGAGCACCATTGTGCTTTTTTGCTGGTGTTTTATGCAAATTCATTGGTAATGACAAATGAGAACAAGATGAATGTTGAGTTGCTGCATTAGTGTAATAGGGTATAGTTTTGCACTTGTAAGAGCTTTGAGATTGTAAGTGTTCAGGAAAAGCCTCTAGCATTCTAATCAGAGTACTCTGAGTCTCACCAATGATTTTATATCTGTAGAGCATGGAGAGCTATACTGACTTTTAGAATTTTAGAGGACTGAAATTGCTACATATTATATTTTATATTCACTAAATTCTATATTCACTATGTTTCCTAAAGTATAACTTACTGTTTTATGACCAGAAAAGGCATACAGTTTTACCACAATTTTAAAATTAATAACAATCTGGGCCTCCCCTGGTGGCGCAGCGGTTGAGTGCTGGGCTGCGAGGCTGCCCGCAGAGTGCTGGTTCGTTCCCCAGCTGCCGGCGAGGGTCCCACAAAAAAAAAAAAATAGCAATAAAATTAAATTAATAACAATCTAAAAACTATAAACAGGATTAATAAGTGGGCCAAAGATCTTAACAGACACCTTACCAAAAAAGATATACAAATGGCAGAGAAGAATTGGAAAGATGTCTACCAAAAAATAAACCAAAAAGCTTTTTAGCTTCTGCACAGCAAAAGAAAATATCATTAAAACAAAGACACCATCTGAATGGGAGGACATATTTATACATCATATATCTGATAAAAGTGGCTAATATCCCAGATATTACAAATAACTCATATGAATCAACAAAAAGAAAATAATCCAATCTAGAAATGGGCAGAAGAGTTAAATATTAATATGTACTTCTCCAAAGAAGACCCACATACAGCCAATAGTCATATGAAAGTATCCTCATAATCACTTAACACCAGGGAATGCAAATCAAAACCACAGTGAGATGTAACCTTGCACACGTGAGATTGACCCATATCAAAAAGACTAGGAGCAGCCAAGTTTTGAGGAGGATGTGGAGGAAAAGGAACGCTCCTGCATTGCTGATGGGAATGTAGACTATTCTAGCCCCTGTGGAAAATAGAAGTTTGTATCTACCTGAAAAGTGCAAAAGCACTAATTCAAAGGAATATGTGCAACCTTTATGTTCACTGCAGCACTATTTACAACATACAAGTTATAGGAACAACCTAAGTGCCCAGGAACAGATGAGTGGATTAAGAAGCTGTGGTATTCAAATAGCACAGATATACAAAGGATCAGAACAGATTACTGTGAAGAACTATAAGCCAATTAATTCAAAAACCTTGAAGAAATAGATACATTTCTAGATGAATATAGTCTACCATGACTAACCCAGGGGAAAAAAAAAACAGATGAGTTGAACAAACTCATTTCCATTCAAATGCTGGTGAGGATGTGGAGCAGTAAGTATTCTCAGTTATTGCTGATATGAATGTAGAAAGGTACAGCCACTTTGGAAGACACTTTGGCAATTTGTTATGAAACTGAGTATACACTGACCATGGCCATCACCTACCTTGGTATTTTCTAAGAGTTGAAAGCGTACATGTACACACAAAAACCCCAATATGGATGTTTATAGAGGCTTTATTACAGTCAAGGGGCTGGAAAATCTCTGTACCTACCTCTCGATTTTGCTGTGAACCCATAACTGCCGTGAAACAATCAAGTCTTAATTTAAAAAAAGTGGCCACTTATCCCAGCAAGAATGAGGGTAGCAAAATCTAAAAGTCCTGTCAGGGCACTTTCCTTTTAGATTTTTGTGTGATGACTATTTCTTTTAACACCTTCATTTCCTTTTTATCCTAGCTTTATTTACAAGTTACATTTTCTTTCCCAGGCCTCATCACACATCTAGTTATGTACTATTAGGTGTGGGGAAAATGAACAAGTGATCCCTCCAATCAAGACATTCTGTTTGTCACCTTCCCCCTAAAGATTGTGTCCACCCTCATTTTAATATCAACTAAAATATCACATAGCAGATTATTAACATATTCCAAGGTTATATAACATAACTTTCCCCACAACTAAAACAGAACATTCTCTCAAGAAAGAAAATAGAAAAGTAACTGCTAATATAGGGTACAAGTTAATACTCATTAACTCTCCTTGTTTTTTTTTTTTGTAACAATTTACTGGGATCAGTCTGGCAGATTAGCTAAATTCTACAGTACAAATTGCTAATGGTTTACATTTATGCTTGCTGACTTCTTCTCTACCCCAGATGGCTTTTCATGTTTAGCTTCCTTCTAAATATACAAAATAAGGACAATCTCACTTTTCTTTAATAATAATTTTCTGTTATTCAATAATACCATATAATTTAGTACTTTAAACTTACTTCCAATTTAATCCTTTTCATCCCCATCTCAGGCTGGATGCACAATTTATGAACCTGCACTAGGAAAGCAATATGGTCCCTTATTTCACTCACCGCCCCCCCACGCTCTGCCCCCGGCCTTTGGCTCCTGCTTCAGGATGCTTTATAGAGATGGGGTGAGGGAGAATCAAAGGAAAAGGTGCAAATTGTTTTATATCACCAGGAACTCTCTTGACTAAGCTGCTGGCATGCCCTCTATTATGGAAAGCAACAGAATTTACCATTGTTTACAAAGCTTCCTTGAGAGGAAATTCCTCCCATGTGATCCCTGGAATAGACACTTCTCTTTTGTGAACCATACACTTTTTTTGGCTCAATAATTGTGACCCCTGTGAGCACTTGCTCCCTATTTTTTTTCTTTTTCTCTAAGATTTATGTATTTATTTATTCATACAAGCATTGGATACAGTCAGAAGCACGGGGGGTGAGAGAATTCACCAGAGCCAGAGCGGGGAACAGAACAGGCAGACTGATGAAATACACTGCTGAGGGGAGCAGCGGGCGTGGCAGGAGAGGTCTGCGCACCATGTGGGACCCTCGCCTGGTGGCCAGGGAGTGAATGTGCGCTGCAGAGGCTGTAGGCAGCTTCGCAACCCAGCACTCAACTGCTGCGCCACCAGGGAGGCCCCCCCCCCTTTTTTTTTTTTGCTAGGTCCCCTTATTCTGGAATATGGCCCTGTTGGCTGAAGTCCCATCAAGATGATTGTGGCTTGACTGTCAGTTATACAACAGGAAATTCACATTTCTGTTTTTGGGGTGTTAATGTAACGAGTGTTGTTCCAAATTGTTCAAATTCCATTTGTTCATTTCTGCTATGTAGCACAAGTGAGTATAACTCTGTATCCTACAACCAAGCTGTCATCACTTATAGTTCCAGTTTGCTTCTTTATCCTTTGAGATTTTCTAAATAATCATCTGTGAACAAAAAGTTTTATTTCTTCCTTCTCAACATTCATTCCTTTTTCCCCTCTTTTTTTCTATTTGTATTTGTATTAGTCAAGACTGCTAGCATAATGTGGACTATGAGTGGTGAGAGATGACATCCTTCCATTTGGAATTTTTCAAGAAAAAAAATCATGTGAACACTAAATAGATTTCTTCACATCTTTGAATCAGGATTTAATGTCCAAATATCATTAGTTCTATAAGAACAAAATGTTACATAAGTTTCTGTAAAAGGAAAGGAGACCATATTAACTTAGATCTAATGGTATTTTTTTAGGTAATACTATATAGTACTAAATATGGCATATTAAGTGAATGAAGGTGAATTTTGTTACCGTGAAATCCACACAAATATCAACAATAATGTGAATAGTTTCTCAGAATTCCAGGCACCCTTTATCTGAGGAGTCTTATGATGGTTCCAATAGAATCTGTTGCCTTTATAATTTCTCCTTATCCCTTTATATACCTCTCCTGAAGTCACTGTCCTCTTCTTACTAGATTCCATTTCTAGGTAACAATAACCAGGCTAACATAGTTAAGTAAATTCCCAGGATGCCACAGTATAGTCAGTTTCCACTGATGTTAACATATCAAATCTAAACCTAGAATTTTGTCACACTTTTTAAATAACTACATAACTGCACTTTATGTAAAATGTTTGAATAAAGTAATATATGCATGAGAAATTCTCTACTGGATATATGAACAAATGCCAACATGGAGACCATAGTAAATACTACTTTGGAATTTGAAGAGTTCTTATTTTCTCTTTACTCTACCAAGTATAATTTAATAAAACCTTTTTTAAAGAAAGCATAGCCTCACATGCTTAATTACCTTCTAAAGAATTTAGACAGTGGTTCATCTATAATCAGTAGATACTTTCAAGGCTGATTGCCTCTAGGAAGTTGATTTCTATAAAGTTTGAAAGAGGGGACAAAAAGAGGTAACTGAGCTTTTTATAAATGAAGCATTAATTATGTAGCTCCCATTAAGTTGCCTTTTGAAATTCTAAATACAGAAAACACTATCTAGAGAATATAAGAAACTCAGGAATGTTTTGTTTCAAATCTACTATGCTCTGAATGCTTAAATTTTCAAAATCAGATAAATGCAATATAAAATATTTTTAGAATTACCCTTCATACTAATTGGGGAAGAAGTATCAGATTAAGGTGAAACTATGAAGGTAACTTAATTTTTAGCATGCCACCCACTTTCTGAAATTAACACCAACTTCAACAATCAGTCCTTCCTCCCTTACATTTCTGCTCCACGAGTGCTTTCACGCTTTACATAGTCTCTCCCACTGAGCAAAGAATGGTATGATGAATGGATCCACACTGATACTATAGACACTTGTTTCCCAAAGTGTGTTCCACAGAGCAGAGGAATGGCATTGCCATATCAACTGAGTAAGAACCTGCATTTCCATAAATTCCCCATATGCTTTGTTTAATCATTTGACCAGGAGATTCATGTGCACATTAATCTTTGAGAACACTGCTAGACACTTGACCATTTTCCAGAGCAGTGATTGTCAAAGCATGATTCTGGCACCAACAGCATCATTATCAGCTGAGAATTTATTAGAAATATAAATTTTCAGGGCCTCCCCGGTGGCGCAGTGGTTGAGCGCTGGGCTGCGAAGCTGCCCGCAGCCTCTGCAGCGCTGGTTAGATCCCCGGCTGCTCCCTGGCCACCGGAGGAGGGTCCCACATGGCGCGCAGACCTCTCCTGCCGCCCGCTGCTCCCCTCAGCAGTGTACCTCGGTCCTTCTGCCTGCTCTGCTCCCTGCTGTAGCTCTGGTGAATTCTCTCACCCTCCTGCACTTCTGATTGTACCCGGTGCTTGTATAAATAAAATCTTAAAAAAAAAAAGACATATAAATTTTCAGTCCCTGCCCCAACCAGTACATCAGAAACTCTGGAATGGAGCTCAGCCAGCTATGTTTTAAGCAGCTCTCCAGGGAGTTCAGATGCATAAAAAAATTTCAAAACCTCTGTTCAACAACATCTACATGTAAAGAATTGCTGATTTTGGAATCCTAGAGCTCAGTGTACTATAAGAAGTGGAAATGGTGGTGGTGGGGGGGGTGTTTTATCGCAGAAAGCCACCTGGCTTTCCACCAACGTGCGTAATCCTATCATTTAAGAATTTTCCAGAAATGTCCTGTGTGTGTCTTTTGGATTAGGGCATTAAATTGTTTCATGCCTTTTGAGAGTAAATCGCTTGCTATCAATCAGTTTAATTCAAGAATTCTGCCCCATTACTTTAGCTATTTCAACCTGTGAAATTTCACACTACTAGGACATCAGGCTGTACAACAATTTTAATTAGCTGCCTATGACATGGAGAAGATCACATATTTTCTGAAATTACTTTAATAACTTAAAAGATTCTGCAAAATTGGATTTTATATATTTTTCTTCCCCAAATCATTGCCCAGATGCTACTTGTTTAAATTTATTAACACTGCTTTTTAATCTAACCTAGTGTTTGTTTCTCTGTATGTGTGTCAATTAACTGTGTTTCAGATCACAGCCTGTTGTTACCAAACACCACTGCAAGGAGGTATTCTTCACTGGTTTTAATGTTCTTTCCAATTCAAGGAGCGGTGATTAATGCAGCTTAAGCTCCAAAGTAAACATGAAGTATATGAAAGTATGAATGATTGCCCTTGGTAGTGATCACATTGTAGAAAAGGCACTTTACGACAGTGAAAGTAGTTATGCTACTTTTATTATCTTAAGATAGCCTCTAGTGTTCTTCCAAAACTAGACAATGGATTAATGGAATGGCTAGGCAAGAAAATTCTATACTATTCAAATAACTTGTCTGCTGTTATTTAAAGCCTTTTCCCACTGTTAAAGAAAATTGCTTTGCTGAAATACTTTTCCAATGGTATGGCTCTTAGTTCATTTCATGATAATGGCATTGAATAAGTTGCTCTTACTTTCAGTAATGCTTATTTTGTTACAAACTATGAAATATTGGTTCTACATAATATGGAGGAGTAGCGTTGGCCTGATACCCGCAGTAACTCAAGTAATCACTCCTTTAGCACATTCATAAAAAGTGTTACACATATTCAATCTGACTAAACCACAACAATAGCCTATTAGTTATGACACATTTGTTATCTTTACCAGGGGAGCACATTAGTGTAAGTGCTGCAGACTTTGAGCTTTATATGTGCCCTGAAGATGGGCGCCTACGTTCCCACAAATTGTCTAAACTAAGAGAGAATCATAGACAGCAAAGAAAAGCAATCCTCGGGTAACTTTCCTTGGTCATACTAAAAGTTACTTTTGGCAGCTTCTCAGAGTACAACAACATATTCATACTGGCATTGGAATTAATGGAGAAAACAGATAAGAGCTGATTAATTGATATCTTTTTACAGCATTGAAGTGAATGGAGAATCATTAAGTCAGCCAAAAGTGGACCTTTTAAGAAACTTTTGCAGTACAGAAATTATGACTGAATTGAGGAGTTTACTGGAAATTGAAGGTTGGGTGAAATTACATTGACAGACCTGGGAAATGAATCATTTTAACTCTCAGCTATACAGAAATGACTCATCAGCTAAGAAACACTCACTTTGTAACTAAATGGAGGTGTAAACATAACTATTTAGAAAGTTAGATTTTTTTGGTATTAAACTGTAAATATAAATTTTAACTCCACAAACACATGGCAATTGCATTCATCATCTGCCAATCAAACCGCATGGATCTTAGTTGACTGATAAAGTTATTGTCTTTTAAAAATTTAAAGAGAGATTAGAAGGCTAGAATTTCTGCATTCCTTTAAAGTATTTTAACTTTTGGGCCTCCCCTGGTGGCGCAGCAGTTGAGCGCCGCTGCCTGCAGCCTCTGCAGTGCCAGTTCATTCCCTGGCCACTGGCAAGGGTGCCACAAAAATAAATAAAAAAGTATTTTAACTTTTTACAAAAGTATATAGCATGCATACAGTAAAGGTGGGAATGATACAGGCATATACTTGTTTAATTTTTACTGATTATGGTCATGAAACTAGCACTCAGATCAAGACACAGTACCAGCATCAGTACCCCCAAAGCCTTTATTCACCCCCTTCCAGTTTTCACTCAGCCCTGTTCAAAATTGATCACTATCCTGTCTTCGAATAGCCAATAGCTTCACTCTATCTTATGATGATGCATAAAAAAAAATTAAGTAGAAAATCAAAACAAACAAAACACTATTTACCCTTTTTATTTATTCTCTCGCATATTGGAGTTTTTAGAGGCCTGAAGACATGATAGTACTACAGACAACAGACTGAATGCTGAAACAAATATGAGAATACAGTTGTTTTCTATTAATCCAGGTATTAAAGAGATTTACAAAAAAAGTAAAATAATTCCACTCTTTTTGTTTGGGAAAATAATTGTTTTCTGTAATTATGTTACATTAAAATATGAGTTTTTCTTATAACTCATTATTTTTAAAAATTTCAGTGTTAATTTCTAATATATAAATACCAATAAATATATCTTACACACACAAATGTTCTTTGGAGTCCTTAATAGTTTATAAGTTTAAGAGTCTTTGAGATCTACAATACATGTTTGAGAACCAGTGATTCAGTTATTTCAGAGTTTACTGCCCACACTATTCTTCGGAATGGGCTTCCACAACTCAATTGTCAAATTCAGTTAACATTTTTCAATCTTTGTAGACTTGAACCCTATAAACTTGGGGGATTATCTTCTCTCCTGTTTTAGTTTTCCCTTCATAACTCCCCATATCCTTTGCTTCCACAAAATCACTCTCATATTACATCACTTGTCAGGCTTATACATAGTCTCAGCTTCTGATATTCAAACTTTTTTTCTGAAGATTTATTTATTTATACATACAAGAACAGGGGCACAGGACAGAGCTTTGGGGGGTGAGAGGATTCACCAGAGACAGAGTGGGGAACAGAACAGGCAGATCTACTGAAATACACTGCTGAGGGGAGTAGCGGGCGAGACAGGAGAGGTCTGCTGTGCCATGTGGGTAGCTCCCTGGCTGGCCAGAGATCGAACTCGTGCTGCAGAGGCTGCGGATAGCTTCACAGTGCTGAGCTTAACCCCTTGTGCCACCAGGGAGGCCCTCATATTCAAACTTTTTAAAAACACATACCCCACATAAAAGCTAATAAGTTATTAAATTAGCCTCATTACTATTTCATGGATGATGAAAAAGGATTTTATTATTCATAACAACAAGTCTTATAAGCATCAGGTTGGTTGTTTTGACCTTCCTTTCCCCAAAGCCTTATGGAGGGGCCCAGATGGATGTTCTACATATAGTGACTTATACTGCACCCTGAGCTTGGGGTATCCTCCTTTGTATTCCAAGCAACCAGTAAGCATGTTTATCTCTCGAGATTACTTCTGCTAACCCAACCCTAATAAAGAGTCTGGGTAAGGAGCCATCATGGCCTTGCATTCTTAGCATAACCAGAAAGGTTGAGGGCAGTTATCACCCCTCTCCTATTGTGTGATTCACAAAAGCGTTCCTTGTTTGAACATTCTGTTGGGTCTCTCTCTAAATTCCTTTCATAATATCAAGTAAGCCAGGCAAGAACCCTCACAAATTTGGCAAAGACACTTACAGTCTATGGAGGACTGCAACTCCCAACACCCATTTGAGGAACTAATCAATTGCAATCACTAATTTTTTAAAGCTTCATTTATTTATGCATAAAAGAGCTGGGGTACAGACCAGAGATGTGGGGGGGGGCAGGGATGAGAGGATTCACCAGAGTGGGGAACAGAACAGGCAGACTGACTGAAATACACTGCTGAGGGGAGCAGCGGGCAAGACAGGAGAGGTCTGCTGCGCCATGTGGGTAGCTCCCTGGCCGGCCGGGGATTGAACTCGTGCTGCAGAGGCAGCGGATTTCTTCATAGTGCGGTGCTTAACCCCTTATACCACCAGGGAGGCCCTAGTTGCAAACACTATTTATAAAATGGGATGCAAGACCCCCCACACACACAAATGCTAAAAAGTTCAGGGGGTGCATACATCCTTCAGTGAACCCCTGCCTTAAATATTCATGTTTCTCGAGGTATAGCCATGACCCATTAATCTCCATATATTTTCTGAATGTGATCAGTTCTACCAGTGTAAGGGACCAATCTTTTTCATCATCTTTAGATACTTCATGCTAGGTGTCTTTACCTGGCTGGTCACTTCAAATTCAACACCAACATTAATCAAATCATTTCTGCCTCCCAAAGGGAGGGAAATTTTTTGCACTGTTTAAAATCTTGATAAAAATCACCTTCCATTCCATCACCCAAGCTGAAATGTGATGCCACTTTGTATTATCTCTCTGTTCTCTAATATTCAAATAATCTGCATATCTGGTGATTCTCTTAGATGTTTTCTGAATCTGTTCTCTCAATATCTACCTCTATAGCCTAGGCTCACGGGTTCAACATCCTTTACTGTTATCTACAGAAATAGCCCCTTAGAGACTCTCCATATGTATAGTAGCTTCATTTATCTCTATTACAGTCTTGTTGCCAATCCCAAATGACCTAGAACTAGGGGAAGGTAACAAGTTTTAGTATTAGACCAGCTCTATTTGAGTCTGAGTCTGCAATTTGGAGCAATATTTTCAGCTTTTGAGTACTACACCTTAATCGTAGTATCAAGGTAATACTTTCTCCATTATGAAATAAATTGTTAGTATTATAAAGTATCACAGATTTATATCATGAGCACAATTTAGGGCTGAGTTTGCTTCTTTTTTTAATTTTATTATGTTTATTAAAGTAACACTGGTTTACAACATGGTTATGATTTAGGGATACAGGTTCATACTTTTTCAGGTGCAATCATACCATACCTACTACAAAAGTACCCATAATCTTCCACTTTAGTCCACTGGGCTCCCTCCCCACCCCATGCTCTTCACTTCCCCTCCATAGCCTCAAAATTAATTCTTAAAAATACTACTCTTTTCCTGCTCTTTTTCTTAAAATAGTTAAAAAGGCTTTCAGTTAACATGAAAATAAATTCAAACTCCTATCATACAATAAGTCCTCAATGTCATCAACAGATTTAGTGTAAACAACATAGAATGAAACCAATTTACTATAGGCTTATTGCTAAACCAAAATTTCCTATATTTCTTGTCACAAAAACATCACAAAACTTCTAAATAAAGACTGAAAACATTAAACAATCATTTATAATAACTTGCTTATTTTCCAATCTGCCTACTTCAGCTCAGGGTCACAGGCGGCTAGAGCCTATCCTGGCAGCTCAGGGTACAGCACAGACAGAACCCGGATAGGATGCCCTTCCCTTGCAGAGCACATCACACACACTCTCCTGTTCACTCAGACTGGGTCAGTTTAGAGACACCAGTGAGCCTAACATGCACATCCTTGGGGCATGCAACTCCACACAGACTGTGCCCCCACGTCAGGGATCATATTTTTTTCTCCTCAACTTTATAACAAAATGATGTTGTTCAAGGACCTGCCACAAAACCTGTTTTGTGACCAGCCAGATATCCAGTTTCGTTTTACCATTGCTTTCAGCACTTTCTCAGGGATAGGATTTCACTTTGTTAATTATCTTAAATGAAATAGTGAAACTTATAGGAGTAAAATATTAAAATTCACTGCTACTGTTGCATTGTAAAACATATAAGAAGCAAACATATAGGAAAAAACATATAGGACAACATATAAGAAAGAAAGAAATATGGACTCTAGATAGTTTTACTAAAATTGCTAATAAATATTTGGTAGTTGAAGCTCTGCCTTAGATATCACAGAAGCCACAGAGAAAATAAGGGGAAAAATACATGTAGAGATTTGTTTCTTTTATTAAGTATAATGAATCTGATTTATGTATAAAATACAGTGATGGGATCCAAATTAAAAGTGAAAAAAAGGAAAAGACCAAACAACTTTTAGACCAACAACTAACTGGCAAAAATGAAAATAGGTGATAATCTGCTATCAAGGAGCACAGGAATATGAGTATTCTAATTCAAATAGTATCATTTTGGAGGGCAAATTGATTATAACCATCAAAATTTGAAACGTAAGTATCCTCTTATATGTTACTTCCATTTCTAAAACTCATACAAAGGAAATAGTGCATATTCTCACAATTATTTGAATACAGAAATATTATGACCCATTTTTTCTAACCCAGTAAATATTATATTCCATAATCTAATATGCTTGACTTATATTCATTTACGTACTCCTATAAGGTATGTATCTATTATCCCCAATGTATGTTTGAAAAACATCCCTAAAGGATACTAAGGAGACATGATGACTAACTACAATGTGGGATCCTGAATTGGATCCTGGAACAGAATTAATATTGTACCAGTGTTAATTTCTTGGTTTTACTAAACATCATGGCTACATAATATAAGGAGCTCTAGCTCTGTATGCAGGAACTGTTTGTACTATCTTTTCAGCATTTCTGTATTTATATTTATTTTCTTAAATATTTTTAAAGTATTCTCAATATCCCACAGCTACCAAGTGGCAGAGCTAGCTGGTATGGTGAGAGAGAGAACAACTATAGTGCATAAAGATCCTTTAGATGCCTGTAGGCAGGCAAAGGGAACTTAGGGAGATATGTGAGGATAACCATTTCTATTCTTTGCATTTGACCTACTTGTCTGACAGCAGTCTCCAAACACTACATGATAATTTTATTTGCCATGTTTAAGAAGTTGTGAAGGCAATAAAAACAAATGAGACTCCACATATTAATATATTCAAGTAAAACCAGTAGGCTAGGCAGACATACAAACAAAAACCACATGTAAAACTAAGTTCACAGACAATGCTGTGGGAGGCATCAGTGGGAGCTTCCTAACACACATTCATGATATTCTGACTTTTAACCAGAAGTAAACCAAAATATCTTAACTGGACAACCAAAATAAAAAGCAACAATGTTAGATGTAAAATTGTTCCATTTTAAAGTGTATTCTCTATGTATAGATGTATCCCTGCTACCATCTCTATCTTTGTCTCTATTATGAAGAATTCTTCTGATGATTTTCCCAAAGTCAACAACTCATTTTGTTTAATAGATGGAGATGCTCTTCTTGAAGTATCTTCTATGGAGTAAATAATTCAATATACTTTCAAGTATACTTTAATAACTATGCTATCTTTGCATAATAATCAAAAGTAGAAACTGAAATTTCCATCAACAGAAAAATAAGTAGCCAACAGTATAGACCATGAAATATGCTGTGCCAATCAAAATGTGAATATCTCTAAGATATTTGGTTAGTGGAAAGAAGGAATTTAGAGAACATTATAGATTGTAAACCAAAGAGCCCATGGTAAGCAGAATTTCTAATATGCCCTGCAACACTATCCTGCTATATTTTCCAGATCTTATAAATATGAAGAGAATTCACTTCTGCAGTTACGTTGTTATATGGTACAGTTAATCTTAAGGTAGCAAGATTATCTGCATGGGCCTGTTAATCACTGAGAACTTTCTCCATCCGATAGCAGAAGATATTAAAGAAATTCGAAACATGAGAAAGACTCATGTTTGATTTGAAGATGAGGAACTGCATAAGTTGGATTGCAGGCAGCTTTAAAGAGCTGAGAATGGTCTCCAGCCTATAGCCAGAAAGTAAACAGGGAACCCACTCCTACTACCACACGGATCTAAATTTTGCTAATGTGACAGAAATTAACTTGGAAGAAGACCTTGATCTCTAGGTGAGAACATAGCCAGTCAACACCTTGACTTTGGACTTGTGAGACCCTAACTAGAAAATCAAACCATGCAGTGCTGGAATGCTGCCATTTATAATTGTAAGCTAATACTTAATGCTTTAAGTCATTAAGTTTGTAGCAGTTTATTATTGGTAACACTATAAAACCACTACAGATTCATTCTATGTAAAATACACCAAGCTACTTTTTTATAAGTAAAACTGATACAATGATTACTCAGACCTGGTGAATGATTGAGGAGGAGAGGATGATTATTTGATCTTTATCTTTATATACAACTTTATTTAATTGTACAATGGGTGTGAACTCTTATATTAGCTTAGTATGTAATAGTTATTTTAAAGTATATGGTTATTTATGGAAACTTATTTGTAAAGAAGCTTGGGATTTTCCCATTAACTCTGATTCTCCATATGTTATGAATGCTTATAATGGGCCAGGCAGTGTTAGGCACTGGGTATAAAGTAGTGAATGAGATATTATCCCCAGCCCAGTGGAGATCACAGATTGGTGGAAAATAAAAAAAAAAAATTAAAGCCACATTTCTTAAGTTCCATTTGTTAAAGGGCTAAGTACAAGATGCTAGGCAGATGTCAAATTCACTTCAGAAACAAAAGAAGAGAAGTTGGCTAGAGCAGGGTTCAAGAAGTACATGGTAAGGAGTATTAAAGAGTCTGAATTTTATTTAAACACCAGGGAGAGCTTAGGAAACATTAAAATGGGCAACAGCATAAACTTCTATATAGAAATACTGCTCTGGCTACCACATAGAAAACACACTGGAGAGAGGCAGGGGAGACAGATGTGTGCTTCGTAAGTATGAAGTATACTGTATGTGTAATTATATATTCTCATTTTTATTATTATAGTTCACCTTAAAAAATACAATGTTCTAAAATAAGGAAGCAGCAGTGGGGATGAAGTGACAAATGTCAGGAAGTTTAGGAGGTGATGCCAACAATTGTCACTGATCTTGATGTGAGAATAAGAAAGCCAGAGTGAGAAAGCAAGAATTACATCAAAATTTTTTTTCTGTGCCATTCACTAACAAGAAGACAGAGGAGGAAAAGCACTTCTGCAGGGAGGAGATGACACTCCTTTCTAAAGGGCTTATTGGCTTTAAGGTATTTCTGAGACATCCAAATGCAAATGCTGGGCAAACAGCTCAGTTCTAGAGTTCAGAGGAACAATTTGGACTTTATATCTTTTTTCCATTAGCTATATTTAGGTGTGTAATTGATATATAAAAACTGCACAGGGCCTCCCCGGTGGCACAGTGGGTTGAGCGCCACGTTGTGAGGCTGTCCGCAACCTCTGCAGTGCAGGTTCGATCCCGGCCAGACAGGGGGATACCCACATGGTGCAGCAGACCTCTCCTGTCTCACCTGATGCTCCCCTCAGCAGTATATTTCGTCAGTCTGACTGTTCTGCTCCCCACTCAGTCTCTGGGGAATCCTCTCACCCTCCCACGCCTCTGGCCTGTATGCCAGGTCTTGTACAAAAATAAATCTTTTTAAAAAAAACCCTGCACATTATAAATGTATGCAACTTGGTGAATTTGGACCTATGTATATCATGTTACTCTCAATACAATCAAGGTAATAACACTGGGTTTTATACCTTATGAAATGTTTTAAATAGCACATGACAAAATATGACAGCAGCTTGAAAAACACAGGTTTAGTTTTCTTAAAACAACTCAAGGCATGACCTTTTTGGGCAATGTTTTAGTTGCTCAAAAATGCCATCAAAATTTCACTTTTTAGGTTTCTACTATCCTGTACCTAGAGTGGTGTGTGTGTGTTTACTGTCTCCTCTTAGTGGTAAGCAGATGCCACAGATCCAGACATGAGATCTGAGTTCAAAGGACGAAATGGGGATGGAATGGCCCAAAAGTTTCCCTCTACTTTTACCAAAAAGTGTCCCAGCAGACATAACTTGCTGTTTGCTGACTTTAAAGTGGGAGATGACAAGGAAACTAATAATAGTAGCTGGGTTAGTGAAACAATAGAACTCAGTTCTAAAATGTAGATGGCGTTTCAGTCTATAGCATTTGGCCCAGGGTAAGTGTATAGAATTAAAAATATATGAAAAACACATCTGATAAAAGAACATTATCCAAAATATACAGAGAAGTCTCGACACTCAACAGTAAGAAGGCACACAACACAATTTAGTAAGCGAACCAAAAATCTTAACACCTCACAGAAGATATATTGATGGCAAATAAGGATATAAAAACATGCTCCACATCATGTATCAGGGGAATGCAAAATCAAATAACACGAGATTCCACTATACAACTGTTAGAATGGCCAGAATCTGGAGCACCTGCCGCCAAACACCGGTGAGGATGTAGAGCAACAAGAGCTCTCAGTACCACTGTTGGGAAGGTAAGATGGTGCAGCAACTTTGGGAGATACTTTAGTAATTTCTTACAAAGCTAAATATACTCTTCTCATATCTCCATCAATCTTAGCCCCTGCTATTTTCCTTAAGAGTTGAAAACTCCTGTCCTCACAAAAAATTGCATATGGATGTTTATGACATCTTTACTCATACTTGCCAAAACTTGGAAACATCCAAGTTGTCCTTCAGCAGGTGAATGGATAAACTGTAAACCATCAGACAATGGGACATTATTCAGCAGTGAAAAGAAATGAGCTATCAAGCCATGAAAAGACAAGAAGGGACCTTAAGTGCCTAAGTGAAAAAAAAAAATCTGAAAAGGCTTCAGTCCAACTTATATGACCTTTTGGAAAAGGCAAAACCACAAAGACAATGAAAATATCAAAGGGGTTGATGGAAGGAGGGATAAATAGCTGGAGCACAGATAATTTTTTTAAAGATTTATTTATTTATACAAGCACTGGGTATAGTCAGAAGCGTGCGGAAAGGTGAGAGAATTCACCAGAGCGGGGAACAAAACAGGCAGACCGATGAAATACACTGCTGAGGGGAGCAGCAGGAGCAGCAGGAGAGGTCTGTCGCATCTTGTGGGACCCTCGCCTGTGGCCGGGGATCGAACTGGCGCTGCAGAGGCTGCGGACAGCCTCGTAGCCCAGCGCTCAACTGCTGCGCCACCAGGGGAGGCCCTGGAGCACAGAGAATTTTTAGGGTATTACAAATACTCTGTATGATACTATAGCGATGGAAACATGTCATTATACATTTGTCCAAACCCACAGAATGCATAATACCAAGAGCAAACCTTAATATAAACTACTGGCTTTGGGTAATTATGATACATCAGTGTAGGTTCATCAATTATACCCTATATATCACCCTAGTGGAGGATAATAATGGGGATACTATGCATGTGTAGAGGCAGAGGACATATGAGAAAGCTCTGTATCTTCCTCTCAAATTTGCTACAAACCTAATGCTGCTCTAAAAATATAAAGTCTTTTTATAAAGTCAAATCATAATGATAAACTATTTGGGAAAAATGAATGCACTTAAAGACTAGTTATTTGTTCATTCATTGAGATAACAATTAGCATATTTGTTCCACGCACTCTAACCATTGAGGAGCCAACCTGCATTATAATGCAAGGTGACAGGAACCCAAACAAATGTCTAAGCTTGTCCTGCAAGGCCCAGAACAGACATCACTAATTCCAGACCTCCTTCCACTCATGCCAAACATGACTTCAGAATCATTACCAACATAACCCAAGAGGTCACCACTAGCCATTGATCAGAATCTGGCATGCAAGATATAATCTTTTTCTCATCCCATTATCTAGCACATTGTCTAGATTCCACAATTTAACATTTATATCACTGTAAAGAATAGTACAGATTTTTATAAAAATAATTCAGTAATTATATATACATTGCTTTATTATAGTAGTCCTTTGCCTGATTTATAGGCTATATGCTAAATGTGTACATATATTTCCTCCCTTGATAGCCATCTCATATTTACAAAAATGCAGAAAGAAAGTCATTGACATGATTAATTTAGAGTTTAAAATTTCCCAGAATGTACTCTCATTCATATATTCTTTCTCTGTCTCTCTGTATCTTTCTCTCTCACACACACAAATAGATAAAAACCAAGGAATATATTAGGCTTTGAAAATTACTGGAAATTATCTCTCAAATCTGGCTGTCTTTACTGTGTGTGAAATAAGTTTCTCTGTATTAGTTTGAGGGATTTAATCTTCAACCTTGTACTAAAAGTAGCAAGCCAAAAATCTAAAACTACAAATTATGTCAAAAGACCCCCGGTTATTTTTCACAGGAATAATCTTACAAATAAGGAAATCTTCTGGACATTTAAAAAGATTATAATGAAATGTGAACATCCACAAGTAATAGCTATCCTTTTGAGCACAGAATCTATGATAAGCAATTTATATTCATTATCACATGTAATTGCCACAAAAATATCTCATTTAATCATCACATTGTTAAAAGCAATCCTACAAGTTGTCAGTATAACCATTTAAGAATGAAAACAACCGAAGTTTGGATTCAAGATCCAAATACCTAATAAGTTGTAGAGCTAGGAATTAAATTTAAATATAGCCATAAAAAATGTGTAGAATTAAATATGGTATTGAGTAAATATACTTCATTGATTTTTCAAATGTAGAAAAAAGCATAGCTGTATGGTATTACATTTCTATCTAGAATATAATCTGCAGAATTTTAGCAAGGCATAATGCCTTTCAGATACAGACTATATTTCCTAGACACTCTTGTAACTAAATTGGCTCAAACATAGCATGAAACCATTCACGTCATCTCCATAGAGGCAAAGTTATTTGTCTTAGACTTTCTCTTTCCTTTGTTCTATAGATTGGAATTTGGATGTGGCAATGCAGATTCTACTGCATGCAAATTCTACCACGCTGAAGAGTACTACGAGTACTACATCTATGGATTCATGTAACCATAACCATGATGTAAATACCAAACTGTTCTGCCATCATAAAGGAACTCCCTTGTGCTACAGCTTTAGAGTAGCACATTCCTACCCGCTCACACTGTCAATTTTCCATCTCTATAATCGTGTCATTTCAAGAACCCAACAGTATATAAGCTTTTTCTTAACAGCACCGATACAGCACGATGTAGGACGATGCAAATGACCTAAGTCAAGGAGGTAGCATCTCTTCCGTGGCTAAAGTTTTTGGCTTTCCCTGGATCTTCCCTTTTAATATTGGCTATTGCCACCCTTGGGCTCTTAATTCTTTTTATCTGAGAACAGAAGCCAGACCAAAGGCAGCCACATCCACAGATTGTGACACATAGGGCCACTTCCTAACTAGAGACACTGAAAGGACTTGACAGTTTATGTGTGTATACACTTTCCCATAGTGTATTCAGAGGGATGACATGACTTGCTTACTAGAAGTTTTGGGCAGCAATTGTGGTTAGTTTTCCACTGTAGGGCAACAAATACACAGTGGCATTAATGACCAGTAATCCATCTTCGAATGAAATATGATTCAGGGGAAAGAATGCCAACTAGAAACCAGTAACAGGAATCAACAGTGTGGTCCTTCACTGCCTGCTCTGTCACAAAAGGACAGAATAAAACAAGATCAGGTTGCTGGTAAGCACTGTTATACCAGAGCATATAGTAAATTAGCAATAGGCACTTGTCTTACTTTTGGTGCAAAGGAGAGCTAGCTTCATTATTACCAATGGTCTGTAGGTACATCAGGGTCACGGGGCAGATGTGCTCTTGCTGTGGGAAGTAAAAAGACAAAAGATGAGTTTTTCTTGACTAGCTCAAAACCCTCCTTACATCTCAGAACAGCACCGGATTGGATTAGTCTGATGAAATGATCAGCTACACGGATTCAGTGTGAAAAGTTAAACAGTACAATTACTAGCAAACATAATGTACTATATACAGATGTTGATTCATAATGCTGTACATCTGAAACTTATGCTATAAATCAATGTTACTTCAATTAAAAAATTAAAGTTAAATTGTATTACTAGACTAAAACATGGGCACAGTTATATAATTTGAGGTTGAAGAAAATTTTTCAAAGCATTATAATTACATGAAGGACATGTTACAAAAGATTTCTAAATAATGAATTTTTTGATAAAAACCTACTATGTAAGTCAAAAGATAAGTAATAAGTGGAAAATTATGTATCTTATAGCATTCTAGGTATATAGTGAGGGCAGTAAGTCTATATTTCAGTAAGTGTGTTTATATATCTGTGAGTGCCTGAGTGTGTACATGTGTTTATTTACAGTAAAACATTAATATATTTACTATCTGAAAACATGATATAGGTTATAGTCTCTTAATAATTAATTTTAAAAATTATGAATTCTCTGATTGTGAAAGATTCCCTAACAGCATTTTAGAAAACAAATATAGTTACTGTCACTTTATGCCTGGTATAGTGCTATGTAGTAGAAACAGAGCAGAACACCTATAACTGCAAATTTATTGGAAGCTTACAGGAAATTTACAGTTTAGTGGGATTAATAATGTCAATAGATATCAAAAATAAATACAGTCTTACACGTAGCCAAAAAAAGGCAAATCAAAACAACCATAAAGTATAATTATCAACTGAATAATCGCCAATAAATAAGAGCCTATGTTGACTCAAATATTGGGAAATAGGTATTCTGTAATCTATTGACAAATCTTGGGATGTGGTTTTCAACTATATTAAAATTATTTAATAATATATGTATATGTGCACTATCAAACATGTAGATACAGACACAAGGTTCTTATCATAGCATTGCCTAAAATGAAAAAACTGAAACAATATAAATATTCAATGAAGGGGGTGGAGTAAGTGAATTATGCTATATACCCCTATAGTGGAATGTTAAGCACCATTACGAATCATAATATAAAAAAAGATTTTACCCCTGTACAAGTTTTCATACTGATACATATTTTATTTATATATAAATGCCATGAAAAATGATGTTTTTCTCAGGTAGTGACTTTTTAATTACTTTTATTGCAGGAACATTAATGTACAACACTGTATACGTTTTAGGGGTACAGATCCATACTGCTTCAAATGTATGTTACCACACCCTGACCATCTAGGCAGTAATTTTTAATTAAAAAATTATTTTTACTCCTCTATATATTCTTCTCTTAAAATTTAGAATTAGCATTCGTTACCTATAAAATTAAAGCAGTGAAGAAAATTAAAATGCAGGAGTTAGATTATAAATTTACACACTAGTGTTTCCTTGAACTCTCTTAATTTTGTGTTTTCAAAACTATTTGGAATAGTATCTAATTTAACCCTCAAAACAACTCTGTGAATTAAGTGTTGTTTCGGCTGTGCAAAGACCCTCCAGACACACAGCTAGAGTGTGAAATCAAAGATTTATCACCAGTGAATTAAAAGAAAATTGTATACATTTATCAGTGTTGAAAACACAGGACGAGCCAGACATTGGAGAGACACCCTTGCACTTGGTTTTCTTCTCCCCAAGAGATGCACAGAGGCCCGTCTCACTTCTTAATCCCAGTGGGGTAATTGTGAGCAGGTGGGAACTATAGAAAGCAGGTTCTGCACACAAAGCATACTAAACAGGCCGCACAGGGAAAACCATTTCCTTCACAATAAAAGTTGGACAAGTATTATGTGGCTGTACAATACTTACACCTGCAATTTGATATATAATGTTTTCAGCAAGGCTCTTTGCAGACTTAAATGTCTTCCTCCAACTTTCAGAACAATCCTTGCAATCTATAAAGCTACCACCTGATTTATAAGGACACACAAGCACACTACAGCATGTGCACGTATGCATGCACAAACGAAATACACACCTAAAGAAGCAATAGTTTTACTTTTTTAAACTTGAATCTCCTCTAATAGGTATTAAAACCAGGACTCTGTAAATGTAACTGACTTGACATACTGCTGTGAGCAGCTCAGCTCAAAAGCCAAGTTTCTCAGTTCCAAATGACATACTCTCCCCTATTTATGTACTGCCTCCTTAAGGGTCCCAAAAGCAACTTCTGGCTTTGGAACTCTAAAACTTTGACTCCTTCTAAGAGAAGAGCTTCACGTTATGCAGTACATTGCTTTCTGAGTGAGGGCTCAAGACAACAGGAAGTGATTTAAGCAACTACAGAGTAACCACTAAGGATTCACAAACAAGCAGTTGTAGAATCCAGAACAGTGCCATTACATTAGGGGAGTATGTCTGACTGTTCATCATCGTATCTGCCTTATTGATCCTTTGAGAAACATAATCACTAGCTCATTAAAATGTTGACAGCATGACCATATACAGTAAGTCCTCAATGCAGTTCTTGGAAGCTCTGACTTTAACTGAAACAGCATTCAACGAAACCACTTTTACCAGAGACTAACTAATATTGACAAAAGTTGTGACCGCATATTTCTGGTCACAAAAATATCACCAAGCTTCTAAATAAAGGCCCCAAACACTTCTAATATTAAACAATCTTTTGTGTTCATTCATTCCCGACCCTCTTATTCCAGTTCAGGGTCGCAAGTGGCAGGAGCCTATCCCAGCTGCTTAAGATGGGAGCCCAACCCTGGGCTTCGAAGGGTAAGGGCATCACTCACACGCACACTCGCATTCAGACTGGGACAGCTGGGACACGCCAGCGAACCCAACATAGACAATGTGGGGACGTGGGAGGAAACTGGAGCCCCAGGAGCGCACCCACGCAGACATATGGAGACCAGAGCAGACTCCAGACAGTGGTCCCGGTAGGGAACGGATTTTCTTTCTCATCAAGAGTCCAACAGAAGTACACTGTCGCTGAATGAAAAGACATGTTGTATATTTGCATGTGCTCAAATGTCTGTTACTTTGGGCTTCTTACACAGCTCATGTTGCTCTGCCAATAAAAATGGTCAAAAGAACCTATTTTTAAACTTGGTTCAAGAGCACCATAGTCCTAATAGGTGAACATTAAATGCAAAGTTCTTTTTTCATGGCAAATTTTCTGAGTCATTTGGGCACTGGAACTTTTGAAAATTCCTTTTTAGTACAGCACCAAAGCAATTCTGTTGCCCCCAAGTTCTTGATTCTTGATAACTTGCTTAATAGAGTACCACGGACTTTTTTTTTTTTTTTTTTTTTTAGGTAAAGCTTGGTTTCTGGATTCTCACTTTCCCTGTGTTTTCTACTGTGAAACTTTGAGTGGATATAGAACACTTTGCTGGTGCTGTAGTGCACTTTAAGGAGCCACAGACCTTCTGAAAGTCCCAGGTTTCATCGTAAAGAGGATTACAATAGATTTATTGTACATAGGAAGTGAGTTATGAAGTGTTTTCTGTTAGGCATCGTTTTAACAGAGAATCTTTCTTGAAAATTTGGTGTTGGCAGAAAAGAACACTCTCGCCTGAATGAACAAATTATTTTTTCTGAGCTGAGATTTTCCCATAAACTCAGTCTTCCTTGAAGAGTTATCGATTTACTTCTTGGCTTATGAATCACAAGTAAGACTAAAAGAATCAAAAGGAAAATTAAAAACATACACTTCAAATTGAGCAAAGAAATGAATCTTTTTTTAATCCTCTTTGATATGGCTGTGGCTAAAGAATGCCCTGGAGTAGCTATGTAGCCATTATTTGAATAATTTAGTTCTTGTAGCAATCAGACTCCTCCCCTCAAATAACCATTGTCTCTCAAAAGGTAAATTGTAGTGATATTTTATAGGTATAGATGCCCATTATATTACTATGATCTTAAACTTATATATTTAAATGTTACTCATAATCAAATCAGAAAATAAATGTGTCTAGCTGAAAGGCTATACCGGTGTACAGTCCAAAACAATTCCCACAAAGGGCCTCCTCCGGTGGCGCAGACCTCTCCTGTCTCGCCCGCTGCTCCCCTCAGCCGTGTATTTCAGTCAGTCTGTCTGTTCTGTTCCCCGCTCTGTCTCTGGTGAATCCTCTCACCCTCCCGCGAATCTGGCCTCTACCCCAGTTCTTGTGTAAATAAATAAAAAATCTTAAAAAAAAACTTAAAAAAAATTCCCACAAACCTTAAGAAATGAGGAAAAAGACAAATTATTCTACATCTTTTCTAGAAAACTTCAATTATCGATTTTGTATATTCTTTAAATACAATGGGAAACACATTAACACATTAGTGGATCTGTTTCTTAAATACTCCATGACTTTCCCAGGTTCAGATTTCCACATGCTTTTCCTTCTGCCTGGAATGCTTATGCCCAGCCCTTTCTTGTCCTCCAGTCTTGACGTAAATGGCGGACACTTACAGAGACCAGCTTTCTCTGATTCTGTCGCTGCCCCCCACCCCCTTATTCTCATGGCATTCCTTTTTTCCCCATATTACACATAACTTTTATATATATTCTAATTGTTTGCTTAATTTTTGTGGCTCCCTTTAGTATATAAAGTCTATAAAGTTACTGTATCTCAAGTGTAGGTTTATTTACCATGAGCCAATAATGTTTTAGCTTCAGAGGTACTCGCCTGACTTGTATTTGTAGATCTATAGTATCTATACTTATAAGTGCAGATTTTTATTTTCTTCAAAAGGGTGCCCAAATTTAATGAATATTGGGCCCGAAAACCTGGATTTGCCTTGACCACTGTGACATACATACTCTAAATTTACCCCCAATGGGTCATGCCCTTGTATGATGCCTTCCTCTTATGTGTGAGTGGAATTTACGACTGGTTCAAGGTAATAGAATGTGGCAAAGGTGGGCTATGTTATGTAAGACTCCATCTTAGCACACTGTGAGGGCTTTCCTGCTGACCTTGAAAAAGAAAACTGCCAAGTTGGAAGAGGGCTGGGAGAGGGCCTGTGAAGTCAGCCTCTGGGAGATAAGAGTACTTCCAGCTGATAGCCAGTCAGAAAATGGTGAGCTCAGTCCAACAACCAGCACAAGCTGAATCCTACCATTAACTACACATGTCTCCAGGTTCCAGAAAGGAAAGTAGCCTTGACTATACCTTTGAAACCCTTAGCAGAGGATCTAGCTAATCTGTGTCCAAAATCCTGGTCCATGGAAACTGTGAGATAATAAATGAGTACTGTTTTAAGCTTGCTAATTTTGTAGCAATTTGTCATGCAGCAGCAGATAACTAATACAACCATCCATGTCTGGTGTAGTACCTATACATGCTAAGAACTAAAAATATTTAATGAAAATATGATTATATTCAGGCTCCTCTGGGCCCATTATTGGATTTCAGTGTTCATTTAAAGAAGAGACCCACTAAACTGGAATCGTTAAACTGAAAACTTTTCTATAATTTTGAGTTTGTCACATTACATTAAAAATATGCTGAGTTTTGCCTTTTATTCATCTAGAAGACTTTAGTCCAACTATATTTACTGCAGTACATGTGGTCTGATATCTAGATTTCTATATTTTTTCTTTTTTCTGTAAACTGGTTGTCCCTCATCTATTCTTTCTTTTGATTAATGAAATACTTTCTGCTTCTGTTTAACTTTTACATGATTTGGAAGATAAGAGCAGATTCAAAACAATAAGAGGACTACATAGAAGGTTCATTATGCCTGACTGAGGAGAAAATATTAGATCCCTGAATTAAATAAAACAGCCAGATCCTGATGTTTTTGCTCAAGTTGTTCACTGTCTTCACAATTGCCTCACCTAGCTTCTCTGCCTGGCTGATTTTTCAATACTCACAATAAGAAAGTCTTCCTAGAGTAACACCAGCCCCCCCACCCCATGAGTTAGGTATTTCTAATATGTGCTCTTTAACTCTGTAAATATCTCCATCAAAGTACTCTCCCCAAGCATTCTTTTTGATTACTTGCCTGTCCCCACAGAGAGATTATTAGCAACCTGAGAAGTAGAAGAGTATATTCTGTTTCTTTATTCTCAGCATTATGCAGAACACCTGGTAGCTTGAAGGGCTCAATATATATTTGATGACTGGATGGATAAATAAATGAACTATAACTAGATTCCAGTGAGATGCATTGGGCAGGAAGGGCTATAAGGAATGTAAGGCTTCTTCAAATAAGTTGACACTAACTTAGTGGGGAGGCAGCATGACACAGACAGGAAGCAATATGAGGATAGCTCCAGAGAGGAGAGTAAGCATATTGGGCTGCCTGGATAAGGAGGCAGGAATATTTGGAACCATGAGATTATGTTGACAAGGGATTTTAATGGAGTGAGGATATTTATGACTTTAAATAGCAAGTAGAACAGTTTGCTTTCTATGTACTAGGCAAAAGGGGAGTTATTATAATCCAAAGGCCAAAGGAGGTTGTAACACATTCACTAAAGTTGCTGAGTCTTGTGGTTCTTATAGCTGGTTTACTCGTTTCCCTGAGAGTATTTTACTGTAATTTCTTCCTGGTTTTATACTGTGTGATGCAATTAATACAGTTCCTTTGGACAGACTTGTTAGGAACATAAATTAAAATTATTATGTTCTTATTGGCCAGGTGAGTATTATGTAGACACCTGAAGCCAATGAAAAGCTTTGGTAATTAGAGAACCTTAGAAAGCATAAGCTTCAAACCATTCTTTGTGCTTTTAACATCAGATGAATATATTAAGTGAGAAAACTCAGGTATTGTTATTAATATCAAATAATATCAATTTAAGTGATGGGGTAACTATTATTTGAATAAAAAATTGATGTATTGAAAATAAGATACTAGGGGATATTTGGTTATCAATTAAAACATATGCAAAGCTCCTTAAAACTCCTCTGACACACTTTCCACCATTATAAATTATACTTAGTGAAAAAATAAAGAGCAACCTTTTTCTTATCAGTAAGTTTCCTGATAAGCAAGACTTGGGATCACAAGTTGAAGATCATGGTATTGTCAACTATGTACCAGAAAAAAGTTGACTGCTTTCTACTGAAAATGGCTGCCTTCTGATCAAGTGCCTGCCTTCATTACTTAATTCTCCATTAAATGAAATTAATAATAAAAACATTTTTCATGAGTTTATTGGACCTTTTATGGCTAAGTTTGAAGCCATATTAAAATTAAGTACTCATCCCCAAGTGTTCTGTTGTACTTGCACATACATAATCAAAGAGGACTAATCATCAAGTCAACTTAGAAATTCAAAGAAACCACGAACAGGGCGAGATTTCAGAAGTATCCTCCATGGAAAGTTCATTTTTTAAAGATGAATTATCTTAAATCATTTTTTCCCCACAAGCACTGAGACTAAGAAAAAGACAGCAAAATACAAAGATAAGCCTTTGACATCTTGGAAAAGAAACAGCAATGGTAGATTTAGCCAGAAGGCAAACAGGGTATTCTTCAAGTATTTCATTCCTCCAACAATTTTAAAGGAATTTGCAACCTACTCTGATGCAAAATTAAAGTAACATTTATACGTCTGCGGATAGCTTTTCAGCTAAAGGACACCTCAGCAACTGCAGTGGAATGCCCATGGAGTCTCAGAACACACCATCGCCTAAGCACACCTCCATTCAAGACAGTTAGCCAGGACTTTGCAGCCACAGTTGCCTACTTTGCTAAAACATGATAATCTCCAAGCGTCCTCACATTTCAGTATCTTTTGCTATGGAAAAAAAATCACTTAGTTGCTTAAAACTACATATTGTTTCTTGCAATTGTCTGGGTCAAGAATTAAGACAGGGCTTGGCCAGGCATTCTGCAAATAACCATGGCTGAAGTCACCTTCAGGTGCATTTGGTTAGTGGCTGAGCTAGGCTGGGAGGTACATGAAAGCTTCCCTCACATGTCTGGTGCCGCAATACTCCTCCACGTGGCCCCTCTATCCTCACACGCTATCTCGTCCTTCAGTTTTCTGGCTTGTGCTTCTTTACATCATAGAGGTTGATTCATGGAAAGAGGGGGCCTCTTTAAAATTAGGCCTGGAACTCACACACTGTCATAATGGCCTTATCCTATTAGTCAAAGTAAATCATAAATCCACCTTAGATTTCAAAGGAGAGGAAAGTGATTCCAACTCTTGATGATGTGCATACAAAGCAGGAAAGAGCTATAGGGATAATGCTAAGTCAGAAGGAGGGAGAGATATATGGTGTCACCAATATGTGGTATATACAGAAACCAAACTAAGGGTCTGATGAAGACAAGCTTAGAAACTAACCCTTGAAAACTGACTTTGAACTAATGTGTCCAAAGGAGAGGGGGAAAGTGGAGAACAAAGAGGGAAGGAGGCACAGTGGCCTGTGGTGGTCAGCTATGGGGGATCGGTGGTGGGAGTACCACAGTGGCAAACCTGAGGGAGGAATTCTGCACTTCAAAAAATGCCAACAATAAATTAAGCTAATGGTTACCTCAATAAAAATAAGTAAAACAAAGAGGGGGAAATGATTATGGTCAACTTTGGAAACCAATAGAATAGTGTATTTCTACGTTGGTTACTCTAAAATCCCAGAATGGCCTTCCTCCTGATGCCAAAGTAGCTATGGGTAACTTAAGCACATCTCACAGTGTGGTACAAGGAGATATAGGGCAACATGGGAATTTATAGTCAAAAAGATCTGGAGTTAAATCGTGGTTCTACCTCTCTAAGTAATACAGTAAAGTAAAAGTCCGCTTGAAAATTGTTTTCCAAATCTGCGAACTACTACTGTGGATAGTTACAAGAATAGAGATATTATGAAGAGACTGATTTATATGAGGTGCTTATAAATTTTGTTATCATTATTATGAGTGACAGGGAATCTCTTTTTAGCATAGTTCTACTTAGACCCTTTCTATTCAGAAAGGCAATTGAAAAGACTACAAGAAAACTGATGTTATTCTGAGACATCTGAAATGACTGTAAGACACTCTGGTCTTCTAATGTCTGCAGTTGTCAAATGGGAAGAAATCTCAGGAAATTCAGGATAAACCACATAGTCAGAATAATAGGGTGACCCTGAGAAAGTTAGGGATTATTGATCTTCAGCTTCCTTCAACATAGGAATGGGATAAGATCCTGAAAGATGTACACCATATAACTCAGACTTCCTATCAAATGCTTAGGTTACATAACTAAAAAAATACTAGCAATATAATTATATGCATGTTGAAATATTACATTGGACATAAATATATGCACATTATCCAGTTACACACATACGCATATCCCAAATTTCATTCTGCTCATTTTCCCAAAGACAAGGGCTTATTATTTCTGTTGCATAAAAGGAAGAACATTCTATAAGTAGTTTTGCTCACAGCATATCACTTCAATCATGGCCAGCTTTCTGGGCGTGCTACCTCAGTAGTCATGGGGACCCATGCTTACAAGTTCCCATGCTTACTCTGATGCTCTGCTGTCACCATCTTGAAATTCCTTAGTAATTTTTGAACAAGGGATCTAGCATTTTCTTTTTTCATTGGACCTGGCAAATTACTTAGATGGTCCTAACTGCAATATATTGTTTACTATGAAATTGTAAAATTCTGATTAGAGTATTTTAATGGTTCACTTATATGTGCAAATGAGTAAATAGTTGTAGAAAATATTCTTAGACAAAATGTCATTCACTCACTCAACAAATATCTATTGAGGGCAGATTGATACCTATATTAAGAACACTTTATTATTCATTGCACTATTTTTTTATTTATTTTTGTGTGGTAGAGAAAAGATCGACAAATATCTGTCCTGAGAACAGATGTTCCAGAGAATATTACTTGAAAGCTCTGTATTAACTATTCAGAGAAGGGCCGCTGACATGTAGAGGCCTCCTTCCCTCAATGTCAACCCACAGGCATCTCTTGTGGCTCACTCTGTTCTCCAAGTGCTCATTCAGCTAAGAGTAGTACCTTTACTGTCAGAAAAAATCAATTTTGTTATGCAGAATAAAGCAACTCAACTGCTGTAAGTAATCTTCATTATAAAAAACAGCAGTTTTCCCTTTTTACAAATAAAATTAAGTAACAATATGCTGAGCTTCAGAAATTCTGAAATTCTTTTGTTCTGTATGTGGTTTTTAGAATTTCTTTGATTAACAAATTAAAGTAATTCCTTTATGTAGAAACATTTTGGTATAAAAGATTAGCTGCTCTCCATAAACTTTTATAATTTGAAACTTAAAAAAATAAACCATAAACATGTGGTCATATTAAACTACTCACTAAAAGCTGTGATAGTGAGGGAGGTATCATGGTTCCCAGTGGCTTTCAAAATATATAGTGGTAAATCAAATTTCATTGTGTGCTTACAGAAAGCATCATGATAGCGCAGTCACCACCATAGAAGCAAACGTTTGCTTCTAAGTAATGACAGCCTGGTAAGAAAATTGCCAATCTTCAGCTTATTCAAAAAATTCCAACTCTTTATTAAGCTCAATCAACAAATCCACAGTTTGAATTCTATTTTTTGCATCTCCCTGACAAATCTCGAATTAAAAATACAATGATTTTGAGTATTACACTCAGGCAATGGATTACAGTTTATGCCTTCTTGTTTTTAAATATTAATATGAAATTCCAGCATATAGGGAGTCCTCCCAACTTTTATAAATGTTGATTAAAACTTTGAGAAAAACTAAATCTATAAGCAAAATATCTGTACATATGTGAGAGCTTTGCTCACACAGGCCCGCGGTGTATATACACACCCAAGTTTTTGCATTACTTCTATAAAGAAAGTCTTAAAGATGTGCTAACCTTAAAATACTTCTAATCACTTTACTATTTTCTCAGTGTAACAAAAGATGAAAATAGTTTACATTCTGGGGATCCATAATAACTCAAAGGCAAATTGTGTTTTGATTAAAGCCGGGTAGGTTAGATTATTGTGGAGTAAATATTTGCTCCTGACCTCCATTGCTACCACCTGGATGGGAAGGGTTTGTATCCATGACCCACTGATGTAGGGTCTGGCCACAGAACTTCCTTTGGCTAATAAGATGCTAGTAGATATAAACTGAGTCTTGAACTGTGCTGTGTGATTGTGGGCTGGGTCTTTTCCAGGTGCATATGGTACCACTGCCATGAGACGTGGCTATGGGTGACCCGTGGTGTAAAGGGAATTAGAAACACATAGTGGGCTTGGTTCTGAGCTTCAGCTTAGAGCCAACTCCAAAAATACTCAGCCAAGAACAAAAAACATCAGCCAACCTGCAAAGCCTGAGAGAGAAATAAATACTTGCTAAATGCATTGAATTCGGGCTGTTTAGATACAGCACAACTGTGACAATACTTAATTGATTCCACAGACTATTCAGAGAACTACACAGGTAGTTTTAGCTCTTCCAGAACAAAATTTGATTTAATACCAACTAGGGCAAGGTACACCAGATTCACTGCTAGAATTATTAAACTGAGACTTTAAATAACCTGAGATTATTTTAAAATAACATTCTCTACAAAAATTATGCGAAGTTATCATTTATTAAGCATATTATACATTAATCATACTAAGCATTTATTAATAAGCATGTATTAAGATACCCATAGATTTCAATAATCTTATACCATCAATGATATGTTCATCCTGACATTCAGCAAATATTTTTTAATGTCTAAGTTACCAGTCACATGTGAGCATCATTTAGACCCACAAACAGGTGTGCCATCTGAAAACTTTCTGGCACGTTCTGCCTATCACCTTTACTCATGTTGTCTCAATTGGTTACTATATTCTCACCTACTGACTTGGCTATCTCCACAAATTGTTACTATACATTACTGTTTACTGCATTTCTCGATCTCATTTTTTTTTCTACTTTCTAGATTTACAGCATTTTTAATAAAGTGTCACCAAAAAGAAAACTCTACTGGGGAACCTATCTCTCTAAAGTAGTACAATTCTGTTTCAGAATAAGAGCAAAGAATAAAATATTCACATTTTTACCACCATATTCTGTGAGATGTATATTCTATAGACTTCAAGCAAATCAGTTAGCTTCAATGTACGTCAGTTTCCTGCGATGGCCATCCCCCAAAGAATAATATATACCTATAATTCATCAAGTGATGAATCTGAAAACACTAATTTGTTATTTTTTTTCATTTCCTTATTTAGAGGCAGTTTTCAGCCATATCATATTTTCTCCTTACAAAAACTCTGCCATTCACTATTTCAATAATATAGCTTTGTACAGTCTTCTACTAAATAAAAATGCATTTCCTCTTAACAAAATCAAAGGAAAAAATATATATGGACCAACTTTCTTCTAAATTTCTATTTTAGTATCGCTATTTGGATATGCTTGAGTGTAAGTTTATTAACTACACAACAGTCCAAATTGCCCAAAACAGATCTTGTCAACGAACAGATTGCTATTATGATTGACATGTTTGTGCCAGGGTTACAAATGTTTCATAAAATATGTATGCTGTTTTGTTTTATTTAGTTTTGTTCCTCTGTATTTCCCCATGATGTTTTTGTTTAAAGTTTATGTGTCTGATTCAGCTGCATAGCTTAGTCTTTGCTAAATGACCTTTCTTTCTTTAGTGTTTACCTTTAGGCTATTTATCCAATCATCAGTCCAAGAATCAGAAAAAACAAAACTTAGTTTCATTCAAACAGTAAATGATTTGGCATAGCAGAAGTAAAAACAAGAATGGGTGGTTAAAACCACTTTTGAGCATGGATCATGCTCAGTGAAATAAGCCAGAAAAACAAAAAGAAAAATACCGGATGGTCTCAATTTTAGCAGAAATGTAGAGGATCCAAATAAGGGATCAGGGGGAAAAAAGTAATAATAATAAAGTAACAGGCAACTATGAACCAGAGATATTTTACGGGAAGGAGAGCAGTGTAGGAGCAAAACAGGGGTGTGAAAAGCACAAGGGACTAGGGTGATCGTACATGGGTGAATTGATGGTGGGAATTTCACAGGGACTATAACCAAGATGAGAAAGCATCCATTGTAGAAAAATGAAGACTGATGTAAAAAATATATTAAAAATAATTTTGAGATTTTCAAATATTATATCCATATTAAATACTTCCATGTATGTTTTATTGTCTGTATTTCTTATACCTCACTGCCATGAATAGCTCAGAGATGTCTTGCTATTTAAATTCCTTTACATCTGGGCCTCCCTGGTGGCGCAGGGGTTAAGCATCGCACTATGAAGCAATCCAGCAATCCATGGGTCCCCCGCTGGCCAGGGAGCCAATCATGTGGGGCAGCAAACCTCTCCTGTCTCCCCTACTGCTCCCCTCAGCAGTGTATTTCAGTCAGTCTGCCTGTACCCCAGCTCTTGTAGGCATAAATAAATCTTTTTAAAAAATTCCTTTACATTTTTAAAAATATCAAATTACAAAAAAAAACTGAGTTTAAAAAACTCCATTTTCTAAAATTCATAAAAATCTAGATTAAAAAACTTAAGTTTAAAAAGAAACTTATTTTGATTTAAAAACCCAGTTTTCTTTGTGAATAACTTCCTGAAAATGACAATAAAGGTATACATGCCTCAATAGTTAGCACAACATTAAATGTAGTTGAAATGGAACCTGAAATTAATAATTCTAGGGAGAGTTTTTTTTTAAATTCTGGGCAAAGCATGACTAAGCAATGAATTAATTACCGCAAGGCCTGCTGATTCATTGAGAAAATAAACTTTTAAATATCAAACTCATCCTGAGAATTAGCTGGTGTATTACACCACTGCACATAGTATGACTGCAAAAGACCCCATAAACTGTGCATCACTGAAAATAGAAAAGGACCTCTCTAATGTAAATGCCAATTATTACACATTAATAACAATATGCTTTACCATCAATTTCCCATGTACGTGTAAGTATAATGCACACACTCATTTTCTTTTATATGAATTGTAGGTGCATTTAAACAATGCATTATGCTTGTAAACACTGACAGTTTTAAGAGTTGAAAACAAATTAGAAAAACAGTTAATATTCATTTTAACAGGAACACAAATGACTAAGTCTAGAAAAAGCAGATAATGAGTTGTTCCACTTTGCCATCATAATGTGCATTTAATGTCCTTCACATAGCAACACGATGCCACCATCAACAGAACATATGCTTTGTGCTGTTTTTCAAAGAGTGATAATGAGCTTTTTCTGAAGCAAATACAGAACCTCATTTTGCTAAACTCTCTAGATGCTATAACTAGCGGTACTAAGTATCTAGGTTTGACTCTCTTTGTGATTCTACTTTTGACTTGAATAAGACAGCTAATAGTCCACCAGGAAAAAAACGACAGGCTTTCTGAAATACAGCTAAACTAAATGACTATTTCCTAAGGGTCTTTTCAACTGCCTAAGAAGTCTTTATCATGAACAAAGCCCTTATGTTTTTCCTTATAAAGACTTAAATATTAGAGTTGAGATCAATTTGAACCATCACTTTGAGTATCAAAATGAGTAATATTACAAATGTTGGTGAGGTTGTGGAGAGAAAAGAACTCTTCTGCACTGCTGGTGGGAGTGCAAGCTGGTCCAACCACTATGGAGATTTCTTGACCTACTAAACATAGAGCTTCCATATGATCCAGCAATCCCACTCCTGGGTGTATACCCAAAGGACACAGAAACATTAATTCAAAAGGGCACCTGCACCCCTATGTTTATAGCAGCACTGTTTACAATAGCTAAGCTTTGGAAACAGCCCAAATGCCCAAAAATAGATGACTGGATCAAGAAGATGTGGTACATATACACCATGGAATATTACTCAGCATTCAAAAAAAGATAAACACATGCAATTTGCAGCAACATGGATGGAGCTGGAAGGGATCATGCTCAGCGAAGTAAGTCAGAAAGAAAAAGAAAAATACCGGATGGTCTCAGTCATCGCAGGAATTTAGAAAACCTAAATAAGAGACCAGCAAAAAGACTAATCAATACAAAGTAAAAATCAAAATCAACAAGCAACTATAAACCAGAGACACACTACAGGGGGGGAGGGAGGAGCGGGGAAAGGAAGGACTAGAGTCAAAATAAGGGGGGGGGTGCAATTGTATGGGGAATATAACCAAAATGAAAATGCATACATTGTGCAAAGATCAAAAAAGATGTAAGAATTATATAAAATATTTAAATAAAAATATTACTAATGAAAGGTTAAAAAAGGACTGATTGTAATACATAACACTAAATAAAGTTGCTTGTATATCGTCAAGGAATCTTTGCTAATTCTGGCCAGAAAAAGACTTTTGATATCATGTTGTCTCGTATTCAGTCTAAGCCTTTGCTATCTTTATGGCTTTGGTCAAATTCCTGGTTTTAATATATATAAACTAAATAAGGGGATGAAAGCTTCTTAATCTCATATGCCTCTGTCTCTTTACCTGTCTCCTCCAATTAAGACAACAGCACAGATAAGTATGAAAATATGCGCAGCTCACTTCCTGAGTATCATGAGTCCTCAGTAAATAGTTGTTACTGTTTTTATTTTCAAATTTTGCTGGCTCCTTACTCTTTTCTTTCATATTTCTGTGGTTTAAAACAGGCAGATGTTTTAGACAATGGGGTGGGGGAAATCTGTGCTCCCCATTCCATAATTCAGTCTCACCTTAAATTTAAAAAAGCAATCTGGGAAGTGAGGCTAATTAAACTTTTACAGTCACAACTACTTCTTTCTTAGGACACATCTCACTTGCTTTGTAATAGTTGACAGCTTGTCTTTCCCTTCTTTCCTACCCCATGAGTGTGTGCGAGTGTGTGCGCGCACACACACAGACGGTTAGTTCTAACACTCTACTAAGAGTAATAATATAAAGAAAACAAATGACAATAAACCAAAAGTGCTCCACTGATCTGACTTATATGCTCCAATATTCCAATATCCATTCAGAACTTTCAAGTATTTTCTTTACAGATAAAATATATAATGTATATATTTACATATATGTAATGCTCATAACTCCTAGTGTCTAAATGAACCAAACTTCTCTCTGCCTGGTAGGTATTCTTGTTTTTTTTTTTTTTTAATTTCAAAAAGAGATTTCTAACATTACTTCTTTTACAGATAAAATCAACAGATCACTAGTATTTAAATATAACTTGTCTCTTCAGTACCCCTCTTTTTTCCTACCTGAGTCCCTATCAACTTCCCATTTAGCCAATGACAATTTTACCAACTACCTGGTCACAATATGATTTATATGTTGCTATTATGTTTGGCAGTTTACTCCTTTCTAGCCATTTCACTTGAAATTCCTTTCATATAATCTATGAATGTCCTGTAGACGCTAAAATCATTTTTCTGTCTTTATTAAGCACCAGTAAAAAATAAATACTTAAATACAATAAATACTTAAAAATGGTCTAGTTCAATAACCTCTTACAATAGAAACTGAGGCCTAGAAAGATGAAATATGATCAAGCACAGAGGTGTACTGGAGGGGGTCATTATGCCTGGTTTCAGTTTAGGCTCCATGCATCAGTCCTCATTTTGTTATTTGACCATTGCCATAACTTTAAAATACTAGGGTTACAGCAAGTTATTGCTTCTTATATTTAAGTTACTGTAATGGGGAAAAGAGTGAATAAGTTGTAAATCCTGTTGATTTCCATTTAGAACAGCAAAGACATGTAGGAGAGTTCATTCGTGAATAACTACATATCCCACTCTTGGCATGGTGCTTGGCTTTATATTTGTTGAATGACAAACCACAAGAAAGTTCAAAATAAAGACATTAAAGAAACCCTAAATACCCACACATATACTCCCCTGCCACACACAGATGCATAAGCCCACACAAAACCTATCAGATTTAATAAACTCAGAAAAATTGCTATATGCAAAATGTCCAGAAAATGTGTGCTGTATTTTTCTATTCACTAGCAACAAACATTCCAAAAAGGTAATTAGGAAAACAGTTCCATTTAAAATAGCACAGAGGGGCCTCCCCGGTGGCGCAGCGGTTGAGCCCTGGGCTGCAAAGCTTGCCTGCAGCCTCTGCAGCGCTGGTTGATCCCCGGCTGCCAGGCGAGGGTCCTCAATGGCTCGCAGACCTCCTCCCGCGCTTCTGTCCCAGTGCTTGTATAAATAAATAAATACATCTTTAAAAAAATAGCACAGACAAACTGGTCCAACCACTGTGGAAAGCTGTGTGGAGATTTCTGGACCTACTAAACATAGAGCTTCCATATGACCCAGCAATTCCACTCCTAGGTATTTACCCAAAGGACACAGAAACATCAATTCCAAAGAACACCTGCACCCCTATGTTTATAGCAGCACTGTTTACAATAGCTAAGCTTTGGAAACAACCCAAATGCCCAAAAATAGATGACTGGATCAAGAAGATGTGGTACATATATACCATGGAATATTACTCAGCATTCAAAAAAGATAAACACATGCAATTTGCTGCAACATGGATGGCGCTGGAAGGGATCATGCTCAGCGAAATAAGCCAAAAAGAAAAAGAAAAATACCGGATGGTCTCACTCATAGCAGGAATCTAGAAAACTTAAATAAGGGACCAGGAAAATGAATAACTATAAGAAAGTGAAAATCAAAATCAACAAAAAACTGTGAACCAGAGACAGTTTTAGGGGGGCGGGGGCGGGAGGGGAGGGATTGGGGTCAGAATGGGGGGCTGCAATTGTATGGGGAATATAACAATAAAATTTATTTAAAAAAAAAAATAGCACAGAAAATACTTAGGAAAATTTTTAAAAGGTATTAATCATCGTAGGGTGAGTGAAATGGTCAGGATTTTATGCCATTGGCCTCTGTGGTTACCACCTGCAGCCTTGAATGCAGAAGATGCTTGGGAGCGTGTGCGTGGGGCACGCATGCCTGATTGTGAACACCTGGAGTATGGTGCGGGCATGCTAAGTGTGCACACCAGAGCCTGGAGGCTGAGGATATAAGGGTGGTGTCACTCAGAGAGGACAGCAACGGAGGGGGCTATGAGAGGACAAGTGATGGATGTGAGAAGAAGAAACCATGAGAGAACACCAGAGAAAAGAGCACATAGAGATTCGCAGGGGGCCCCAAGTTACTGTCTCCCTGCTGGCTTGTTTCCCCTGCAGGCTATTTAAAAAAACTGTGGGGGTGATGCCACAGGCTCCAAGATTCTAAGCTGCCTGAACCAAATGTGGACCTACCTGGCTTGGGATGGTTGCAAAACAATGACGAAACAACAGACACTGTGGAGTTCAAGGTTTGCATACAGCCTTCCAGTCTTGGAATTACAGGCCAGAAATTTGCCCACTGTAGCAAATATTCCAGTTAAGCTGTTACCTAAGAGATGCTAGCAGCCACTACCCACTATTATTTCAAAGAGGATATTAAAAAAAAACTCATAATAAGAGATTTTAAAACCTTTTATTCTAAATTTAGTACAATATATGCAACTTTGGAGTTCCAGCTACTATGACAGTCAGATTCTGCATTTTTTTATAGGTATGATGTGTGTGATCTTAAAATTCTGCCTAACAGCTTACACCTGTGTGTAAGCTCCAGCAATTGAGAGCAGCAAGGACCCGTGAATGTGACAGGACTTGACTCCCAAGAAGAGGCAATGTTATAGGACACAGCTGACTTTAAGGAAGGAAGATCACCTTGGGTAGCCCCAACCTAAATCAGGAAAGCCTTTAAAGGGGCAAGACTCCTCCTTCCCGGTGAAAGGGATTCAAGTGCTGGGTATTTCCTTCCTCTACATGAGGGAGCTTCTCTATTGCTGGCTTTGAAAATGGAGATCGTATGGCAAGGAATGGCCCTCTTCACTTCCAGGAGCTAAGAGTAGCCACTGTCTGAGAGTGAGCAAGGAAACAGGGACCTCAGTCCTACAAGCGCAAGGAACTCTGTTCTGCCACAGCCTGACTCCTTCAAGTGCATTTCCGCCCAAAGCCTCCTGATAAGAAAGGAGTGCAGCCAGCAAGTCCCCTTGAGAGTGAGGACCGGCACAGAGACCACAAATGAAATGCACCTAGACTTGCTACAAAACTATGAGACAATAAATCCATGTTATTTTAAGCTACTGAATTTGTGATGATTTGTTAAGCAGCAATGGAGAAATAACCTTCTGGATATCTCAAAAGATGGGTCACACTGATCTTCAGGAATTCTCAAACTTTCAACCCAATAAATATTTCTAAATAACCAGTAATTGGTAAATTGTACAAAGTATTTTCTGATGTTATACTTTATTTAATTCCCCCACAACTCAGTAAAAGAAGAATATCCTTAATTCTCCACTCTAATTTTATTTTTACAGAGACTCATATAGGGGAATTTTATTACAGTCACAAAGACAGACAGTGAGAAATGATGCCTAAAATACAAAACAAGATAATCATTCTCTTAAAAGTATGAGGTCAGGATGAGTATTAAACACTTAAGATTCTTCAGCAGTGGGATTAGGTTGAGGCAAGTGGGGCAATCACCGTGGACAGAAAATTTACGGTCAGAGGGGAACCCAAAAAAATCTCAGTAATCTAGATAAATTGTTTAATTCACTATTATTTAAAATAAAAATTAATGCCAAAAATTCATGAGAAAACACCACACCTTTAAATACCACCACCTTCCATGGAAGCAATTAGGATTAGACAAGTGACATACTTGCTCTCAAGGTCATACAAGTGCAGAATAAGTTTTCTGTTTAAATCTTTTAATGTTTTGTTCCTCACTCACCTTACCTTAGTCCTGGTCCTGACTTAGTAACGTGTATCCTTTCACAGATCCTTATCTTCCACTTACTAGGAGTATTAACATGCTCTCTTATTTCTGAAATAAACTCTTTACTCAGTTATTTTTGTTGCCTGGCAAGTGGCAAAGTTAGATATTCAAAAATATAGTTCACTTGAGGCGACAAATTGGTTCCTGGCTATGTTAAATCTGAGCATGTCACAGGTATTGGGCTAACTGGAGATAGCTCATGGCCTCCTTCACTAAAATGTCCTATTTCTCCTCAGTAACATTATCTTGGCTAGAGCTGATGTCTTAAGAGAATGAAGCATGGGGATGAGGAAGCCTTCAGAACTTCAGTCCTTCATTAGCATTTTGGCCACTGAAATGTTCACATGGTATTGGCAAGCAACAGGTTTAAGGGTGGACAATTTGTCCAAGTTGAATTGGATAAGAAGGTAAAGAAGAAAAATTTCTTCAGTCAGTAAAAGGATTCAGTTGTTCTCAGGGTCCAAATCAACTTAGATGACTGCTTTTGCTTGAGAAGGTATCATGTCACTCAGGGAGATATAGGATGGGCAGAGGGACAGTGCAGATATAGAGCTCTAAAGAGTTATAAGAGATATAGAACTCAAATAGTTATAAAAGCCAAATGGAGATAAACCTGGATTTATAACCTAGGACTCCTTACCCACAGTTTGTGTGTCTTTGCTTAACAACATTATATAGTGCCAGGCATATTAACCTAAAAACAAGTCTAAATGTCACCTACTCAAGAAGTAAATATTCATTCATTTAGTTTACTAATGAGTGAGAAGTTGGAAAAATTAATTGAAACACATTAGCACATTCTGTCAAACAAATGAGATATTTTTGCATTGACCATGTTAATGAAGAGTCCTCTTATGAAGTCCATTAGGACAGCCGTATATTGAATGTGAACCCAGAGGAAAGCACCACTATTTTTTCTGACTACATGCATAAAACTTAAGAAAATAACAACACTCATATGACTTGTCATATCCACATTAGAATTTATAAAGGAAAAAAAAAAATCAACGGGCACCAACTGGTTAACAAAAGAAAAAAGGACACAGCAATTATACCTCTTCAAAGAAAACCAGCTTTGAATAAATCATAGTAAAATTTTCTGTTTTTCAAAATTACAACTATCTACAGGCACAACTAACATGTCGTGTGACAAAGACTAGGGATGGAACATTGATTATTCTAATACTGCTCATTATAATCATTAATAACAGGTGAAGTGGTCTAGTTTTCAACTAAGATTTGTTATTAAAATTGTAAAAAAAGATTAATAAAATTTTGGGCTAAAGAGTTTTCTGGCATTGATTAAAGATTTAGCTTTTTAAATCTATAAATCTCTCTGTAGGCAGTAAAATGGGGCAATTGTAAGGTTCACTTTGAGAAGACAAAATGGAGGACAGCAAAAGGTCTTATCTATCTACAGGGATATTTCTGTTTATCTTCAAAGGAATGCTAGAATTAGAGAAGTTCAATTCAGCAGCCCTTAATGGGTTAACAAATGATAGTGATTTTCCTTAATGACTGCTAACAGCACCACGAAGGAAGCAACAGGTGGCGCGTATCGCCTAATGGAACCGCACTGCGTCACTGCTGCAGCGGTTATGCCAACAAAGAGACAAAATTTAATCTGACCAGGTTTCCAACCCTAACTATCGGAGATTGTTACTGTATTTTCTATAATGTTGTATAGGATTGAAAACTCCTACAATAAAACAATTTTAGTATAAATGTCTCTAAATTTGAAAACCTAAGTACATGAAACCATATATATATATATATATATATATATATATATATATATATATAAAACTACATAGGTTCATAAAGAGATAGAATACCTTCTTTGAATAATACAAACTGAAACCCTCAAAATGTTCCAGGACCAGCCAGGTTTACAGGCCATCTCACCAAATGATGAGGAAAAGCTAATCACTATATTTAGTGAACTCTTCCAAACCATACAAGATGGGAAATTATCCAACAACTTTAACAAGTTCTCCTTGTTACAAAAACCAAATGACTATGCCCCAAGGAAGGAACATTCTAGATTCATAGCATATCTAACACAGCAGTGAATTAAACAAAGAGGCTGTGTCCAAACAATGCAGAGATATCACATTTTAGGGGGAAAAATTGTTAAATTGGAATTCACAACAGAGAAAGCATTTGTTCATGTTCAGGAGGAAAGAAAAAAAAAACAATAAAAAGTCAATACTAGTTCATGGCAATAAGTTTCGGCAAACTTACATTAGAATGAAACTTCCATATGCAAAACCAACAGTAAATATATTTAAGTGACAAGTGCTGAAAACATTCACAGTAAAGTCCAGGACAAGACAGAGGCATGGTACCAATTCCACTGTTCAACACTGGACTGAACTGTAGTCAGAAAGTCATACTCAGGAACTCCAAAATGCAAATCATGAATAGTAAAAAGAGATAATAGAAAACGCCACAGAAATCTCCAAAAACGCCACAGAAATCAACTACCAAATAATCAAATATATAAGGATGTTCAAGAAACTGGTAACTATAGCAAAATCAGTCTAGTCACACAAAATAACAAGTATCTTGGAAAATATATCATTAAAAACAGCAGCAATTTCCAAAATACATCTAAAAAGAGAACAAGTATGTCCTGATACTCGTAAAATATTTTTACATTCAGACAGAAGTAAAGTAAGTCTCAAAAAGCAACCTAATATGTTTATGCGTGGCGAGCAAAGTATTTTAAGATGCCAATTTTCCTTAAATGACTTCCAAATGTTGGCCTTACCTGGCGGGGTTGGCCTGGGGTCACCAGGAGAGGTAGGCCAGCACCTACAAGACGTCCAGGTAAGAGACACTGAGGACTGAGAGGAAAACCCACCCTAAAAGACGGGGCCACAAAACGTCCAGCTACTGTTAGTCTTGCTGGGGGTGTGGGGGTGTTCCAGGCATAGCTGGTAAGCTCTTTACTTCCCACTGAGGGGCTGAGGGAAATGAGAGCCTTGTCTGAGGCCAGCTGACTTGGCTCACTGAGGGAGACTGGCAGGCCCTGCCTAAAGTCAGGAAAGACCCCCCCCCCCCTCAGCGAGTTCTGCTCAATTGCTGCAAACTCAGAACTCTGGGAGAGCAGGGCAGGCAGCACCCTGGCTTTTAAGCAGGGCCGCCAGGTGAGTGTGGCAGGAAGCGCTCACCCGATTTCCGGCACAGCGGCTGTGGCGCAGGCGGCTGTGGACTGAGAGGTGTTGGCTCACGTCAGCAGAGGGAGGAGTCCTACTCCCAGGCAGGTGCGAAAATGAGCAAACGTTCTTAAAAGTGGAGGGACAGGCCCCGCCCAGAACAGAGGTGCCCCCCCCCCCAACCCTGCTGGCTCCTCCCCACTGCCACCACAGCCGCTTGGCCAGGGCTGTTGGGTCTGACTCCCCCTCCCTGCCGCCTTGGGAATCGGTGGGATGGCCGCCGAATGAGGAGCCTGGGGACTCGTGGGGGGTCAGTTTTAGTGCCCTGAGGTGAACCAGAGGTGACTAGCCCCAGCAAAACAGAGGGTGGCCTCTGAGCCCCACGCGCCTCGCGTCGTAGGGGTTCCTAAAACAGCACCTTGAAGAGAAGCAACAGGCGGCTTTTCTTGGAGCCGAGGAGGAATCTCACCAAATCGTGCTCCTTCTTCTAGGGTGATCTCTTCATCAACCTAATTACTTGCACTCCTGAAAATTGTTAGCATGCCACGAGGGCAGAAGAGTAAGCTCCGGGCCCGTGAGAAACGCCGCCAGGCCCGAGGGATGACCCAGGAAATGGAGGGTGTGCAGGCTCCTGAAGCGGAAGGAGAACGCATCTCCTCGGCTTGTCCTTGCTCTGAGGCTAGATGTCAGGGTTTGCCTGCCGCTGTGACACCCAGTGCCGCTAAGGAACGGCAGGGAACCCCATCTGCGACCAATACTGCTGCAGCCGATGTTTTACCGGCCAATTCGGATGAAGGTGCCAAAAGCCAGGAAGAGGCCAACCCCAAATCCTGCAGGGGCACTGAGGGCATGCGCAGAGATCCTCTCAACAAGAAGGTGGTGTTGTTGGTGCAGTTCCTGCTGCAGAAGTATCAGAAGAAAGAGCCAATTACGAAGGCAGACATGCTGAAGTTTGTTATCAAAAAGCACAAGAGTCATTTCAATGAGATTCTCAAGAGAGCCTCTGAGCACATGGAGCTGGCCTTTGGTGTCGACGTGAAGGAGGTGGATCCCATCAGGCACTGCTATGCCCTCGTTAGCAAACTCGATCTCACCACCGACGGAACCGTGTATGATGACGGCTACATGCCGAAGACCGGCCTCCTGATGATCGTGCTGGGTGTGATCTTCATGAAAGGCAACTGTGCCACAGAGGAGGAAGTCTGGGAAGTGCTCAACATGATGGGGGTGTATTCTGACAGGAAGCACTTCATCTATGGGGACCCCAAGAAGGTCATCACTCACGATTTGGTGCAGCTCAAGTACCTGGAGTACCGCCAGGTGGCCTACAGTGATCCCCCCCGCTTTGAGTTCCTGTGGGGTACACGAGCCCATGTGGAAACCAGCAAAATGAAGGTCCTTGAGTTCTTAGCCAAGGTCCACGATACCGTCCCCAGTGCCTTCCCAGCCTGGTATGAAGAGGCTTTGCGAGATGAGGACGAGCGTGCCCGCGCCAGAGCTGCCGCCAGAGCTCGTACCGCTGCCATAGCCAGTGCGCGAACCAGGACCCTGACCGGCAGTTCCTCCCACGCCAAGTAAAGCCTGAAGCTGATTCTTCCCTTTGGGGATGAAAAGGTGCGTCAATATTCCAAGAGTGGAGGATGGGGCGTGGGGTGGGGGCCTGGAGAAGTGTCGATCACCTTTATGTTCCCATTGTATGTTGATAACTTGACATGTTACCTTGTTTTTTTTTTTTCAGGTTTTATTTCAAGTGTTGAAGTCTGAGGCAGATTGTTTTTTTTGTGGACGAAATGGGCATTCGACATTCTAGATAGTGGCTGGCCTAGGTGGGCCTGGAGAGGACACGTTGTTCTCTGTGTTCCTGTTCAATATGGTAAAGACTTTTATCTCTCCTTTTTCTTTCTTTTTATTAACTTTTAGATATTGTGTCTTTAACAGAAGGTTTAACTGAATTTAGAATCTTAATTTATTAATGCTTTAGTTTCATATCTACTACAACTCGATAGGTTCCGACTAGTTTTATTATTTCATAAAGCAAATTGAGAAACCTTTCCTATTTCTTGAAGCTCAAAAACAAAACACAGCACTCTAATAGGCATTTCCTTCAAAATGTGAATAAAGTTAATAATAAAATTTTGAGATAAAAAGCAGGAGAAACATATAAAATGTTCAACTGTTGGTTTCCTTTAGTCATTTCACTCTGTAGTTCTGTAAAAATAAAAGATACATACCTGGATTTGCTTGGCTTATTAAAGAATGTAGGATAAATAAAATGTTTGTAAACTAACTCACTGGCTCGTTCATTCTCCAAATATTAAGGAACTTTCTGCTCTTTGAAAGTCACTGTGTTAGAAATGGAGAAATCAAGATACAAAACACCCCTGCCCTTAGAATTTTACAAAGAGGCAGTAATCTTATAGGGAAGATGCTAAAACACCCTCTAAGACCTAAAGGACAAATAAGCAGTAAGGAAGCAAGGTGGCAGGGAGGGCTGGGGGAGCATGCTGGGACCGAGTTCCGGACTGAAAACAGTAAGACACAAATTCCCTGAGAGACGCTTTGGGGTTAGGAGACTAGGTCCCCTCAGTGGGTTATATGCTTAATGATATCTTGGTGGTAAATTAGATGAAGCTATGGGAGCAGTGAGCAGAGGCCAGGTGTAAAGATGGGATTTCTCAACATTGAAGGCCAAATCCCTGGAATGGAAACCTGCTCTTAAGCGGTACTTTATTGCCATCAATAAACCAGAGGAAAACTCCTCCTGGGGCAATAATGGCAGGGGCCCAGAGCACTGTCTAGTTGTTTTATACGCAGCCTCTTCAAGGAATTTCTGAGAAATAAAAGTGATGCTCCATTCAGAGGACCAGGAAATTCCTATGTTGCCTCTTTGCCCTGCACTGGGAGGGAGGGGGGAGAGCCAAGTCCCAATGCCTTGACAGGGCATTTTAGTTAGATTATCTTGAGTTTAACTTGGCAGCGTCTTAAGGGAAGGCTCCTATTTAGTTATGATGAAGTGAAGGAAATTGGGGGTGATTTGGATGGAAAGGGACCTAGGAAGGAAGTTGTTGGTCCTGGACACACATTCTAGAACCTCAGATTTGCATACAAATGGGGGACGATTTCCCCACATTTAATTTTATTTATCCTCAAAAATGGAACAAACTATTTTGTTTTACCTGCTAAGCAGCACTGCTCAGCAGAACTAATTTGGTGTTATTTTTCCTAGAAAGCTGCATATTCTCTTCCGTGACAGCTCCCGAATTAATAAAAATAAATTTCTCCAGGGGAAAGGGTGGGGTCACTTGCAATTTTAAAAAATCACATAGTAACTGCCACTCATTAAAGACTTAAAATTTTCCAATTACTCTGCCAAGTGCTTCACACCCATAACATACGTTCCAACAGTTCTAGATAGGGCATATCAGGAATACTTGCAGATGAAGAAGTTCACATGGCTAATAAGTGCTGGGACTAGCACTCTGGACCAAATTGTTCTAGAACCCACACTTATCCATAACGTCAGATCTTTACTCCGGAGGCAGGGCCTGTCTCATTATTCTGTTTTCCTCTCAAGATTCTCTAACCAAAGTACCAAAACCATTCCTGGTGAAGGTGGATATGACAGAGCACAATTAGGGGATTGCCTTTGGTCTTTATTTGCTGAGGATCTTCCAGGCCCCGTCCCAGGTTTACTTGACAGCTGGCTCTGCCCCAGTGCTAGCACCGGTCCTGGGTCCTGTACCACGACTTTCCTGCATTATGGCACTTTCCCCCTAGGTATTCCCTAGCGTGCCCTCCCATCCAAATCAGAACGTTATATGCTAATCAGCTCTTTCCTGTGTCCTCTGGAGGCTGCAGCCTGTGATGCAGACAGTCCAGATTCACCCCTCTCCCCTGAATTAGAGCATTCTAACTCCCTGAAGGTGTACCTTGGAGGTCTCATCCCCTTCAGTGGAGCCATCCACAGTAAAGTTTAGATACCTGATTACCACAGTCCCCACCACACCACATTGTTACAGCGAGCAGAAAGTATGTTCCTAGTGAGCTGGTGATTAGTCTTATTTCTTACAGGCAGCTGCTTCCCCAGATGGAACTGAAGTGGGGAGATAGGTTGTAAACAATTCAGATAGCAGGATTGTAAAGGAGTGTGTTATTTGAGACTGGGCACTGAACACCTGCACCAATGAGAGAGCTTGCCTAGATGCTCAATAACCCAAGCCTCCATGATGATTTGGAGATGAGGAAAGACTGTGGGAATCTGTGTGGCACACATCTACTGAGGCTGAATTCCTCACAACCCCATAGTCCTTCTGAAAAGAGGAAAATGGTTTCTTGATAGACGTGCTAGCTTTGAATAGCCAAGAGCTGAGTTATTCATCATCCTTACCTCAGTACTTGCCCTGGAGGGAAATCCCAGTTTTTTTAGGCCCTTCAAGGCACCTGTAAAAGAGCCCTGCATGCCCAGTCATGCTGAGGGTTACTGGGACTCACAAGCCAAGACTTTGATCATGCTTCAATACAAAGAGAACATTCTTACCCTATTGAGATACTAGAATTTATTTCAGAGGTGAGTACAAAAGGTGAATCCTCCCTACTGATCCAACAAATGTGATCCAACATTTGAAAGCACCTTCCAAGATTGCAAGAATATTGGAGAATTAAAAGGCAAAACTGGTCTCCTTAGGAACTCCACCAAGAAACAGAGAATTGATTTCATAACTAATTCTAATAGTTGCCCTTTTATTGAGCACCTACTATGTAAGTGCATGGGAAAGATGGCAAGTGCTCCCCACATTGCATCTTGCTCTATGCTTGTGGGAGGGGCTACCTTCCCAATGATCTTGTACTTAAGGACAGGTCATGTGACTACTGCTGACACTGAAATATTAATGGAAACAGTATCTGTCCTCTCCATGGGTGAAACAGAAAGTTCCATTCAGCATGAAACACTTGCTGAGAAGTGGTAGCATTTAATGGTCAAGCCTGGAAACCTGCGTGGTCTGACAGTGGAGGTGTCATGTCATGTTTTTCAAATTTTAGAATCTGTAAATCTGGGGGAGAGGTTTTATAGTTGATTTCATTTATTCAAAAGCCTACTTAGATTCTAGGCAACAAACCCAAGGATCTGAAGAATTATCATGTAATTCCTCTGTCAGGTGTTGCCAGCTCTGTAGAAGCTAAGTCTATTACCTACAATGCCCTATTGGTCCCCAAGTTCTTTAAATTGTTTATCTCACCTTTGTTTGTTTTGGTAATAGGCCACCTGTGGTCCTCAGCTGACAAAAGATGCCCTAAATATTTACTTCAGCTTGACAGCATTGTATTTTATCCTGTGACAATGCTGTGTTTTGCCTCTGTGAAGAGAGGAACTGTAACACGACTCCAAGTATCAGCTTTACTGTGCTGTTTGGTTTCTGAGGCTACTGGCAAATTGTCTACCTATGGAATAATTGTTCCTCTAGTGAGACAAGTGTAAGTTCTCATGTATATCACCAGAGAAAATAGTAGGACAATTCTAAAACCTTTCAAGAACCCTTTGCTGGGCCTCCCCTGGTGGCGCAGCGGTTGAGCGCTGGGCTGCAAAGCTGCCCGCAGCCTCTGCAGCGCCGGTTCGATCCCCGGCCACCGGCAAGGGTCCCACAAGGAGCGCAGACCTCTCCTGCCGCGCCCACTGCTCCCCTCAGCAGTGTATTTGGTCAGTCTGCCTGTTCTGTTCCCTGCTCTGGCTCTGGTGAATTCTCTCACCCTCCTGCGCTTCTGACTGTACCCAGTGCTTGTATAAATAAATAAATCTTTTTTTTTTTAAAGGACCCTTTGCTAAAAATACCTGACTCTTTTGTAAGCAAATATAAACAAAAAATTGACTTGTGTGCTAGAGGAACAGAAAGAGAGGGGAAAAAGCTATAAGATCGTAGGCGAATTACAGAGGAAAACATAGCAAATGTCATGTCAGACAGTTGCAAGCTTAGGGACTCTAGCGGTAAATGGAATGATACTTTTATTTGTCTAAGCTCTTATACAAATCTACATAGTAATCAACCATCTTTAAGAAACTTACCTTCTTTTTTTACCAGAAGTATGGGAGAGTACCCTTTTTCTTTTTAATTATCTCCTTTTTTCTACTTCTTGAATTACTAGTTTTATTCTTTCTAACTGAGCTCAAAACAAAGGGTATGATTTTACATGGCCATGACTTATCCCTTTTTTAAATTGGTTCTATATCTCAAATTTAACTGGCATCACTATGACCTAGCACCCAAAGCACCCAAATCTATGTGCCAAATGCATAGATTTGTTACACATTGGGGTGTTTTTCCAGCATAGTATGATGTCCTGGCTTCTTGCAAGAATGAGTCTTCCCTCTCTACTTCCCTCATGGGTGGTCCAAAATAGGGACTGTTCCTTTAGTAAATAGTTTTAACTGAGCAACTAATGCAGCAATTTAAATTTTTTCTTTGTGTTCTTTCGATTGGCAGAAAATGAGGTAGCCACTGCTAAAGTTGTAGTAATAGTCTGCTTTTGCCAGCTAATCACCCTGCACCTAACTTGAGTTTGGATGGTGACTTCATTGGCCCTCATATGCCTCGAAGTCCTTTGGAGGCTCTGACATGCTCGCTCCGTCAAACCAGCAAAGTCTGCTGTTTGCACAATTCCATACAGCAGCCAGTTCACAGCCCCATAGGTGAGACTGTAAGCTAAAAACACACTGCAAAGTAATTCTAGGGTTTGGGGGGGGATCCTTTAAATGAGTAATATCAGAGTATGAGAAATGGGGGGCCTGGGTAACTTCTCAGTGTCATCATCAGTATATTACCATGCTTACGTAATAGTAAAATCTGGAATTCGGAGAGGTTGTATCACTGGACAAGGGAGTGGGACCAGGGGCCCCTCAGTTAGGTCTCATCCTTCAACAACACAGGCAGATAAGCTGGGAGCAAACCAGCCTCTGTCCTCTGCTCCACTTACTGGAAATCAGAGGTATTGCCTGGGGGGGCCCTGCTGCCAAGCCCCAGAAAGGCGTCTTGAGACCCTCTGGTCAAAATTAAAAAGAGGGGCCTCCCTGGTGGCACAAGGGAGACGCAACTTATGAAGCTATCTGCAGCCACTGCAGCATGACTTCGATCCCTGGCCAGGGAACTACCCACATGGCACACCAGACCTCCCCTGACTCGCCTGCTGCTCCCCTCAGCAGTGTATTTCAGTCACTTTGCTTGTTCTGCTTCCCACTCTGTCTCTGGTAAGTCCTCTCACCCCCCGCATCTCTGGCCTGTGCCTCAGTTCTTGTATGCACCACCAGGGAGGCCTGGGTTACACTTTCTTTAAGGTCCAGAGATGGAAAGGTCAGCAGAGGGACTGGTGCAGAGAAGGATGGGATAAATAGATCATTGATTCCGGTAGCTTTTTCTCAAGACAATGCTAAGTCCCCATACACTACTCCTAGCCAGTGAAGACCCCTAATGATATGCAGGCCAAATAAACACGGAACCCAGGGGATGTGAAAGTACCATTACTTCTCTTCTTCAGTGCACATCAGTCCCAATTCTTCTGTTACTCAGTTGACTGATAAACCCATTGATTTTGAGTTCTCTCTCTCTAAATGCCGTATTTGACACACGCCGGCATCTCTCTGGTCGATAAAATATACAGATTCCTTTTGCTGGTCTTAACTGTGATGTAAGTTTGAAAATTGTCACACAATATAAAGGAAGGGTTTTTATTCCCTCTAGAATTAAAATTTGTGTCTAGTGTTAGGGATTGAGTGTCCCAGTAGCTTTATTATTTTTTATTTGGGTATCTAGTTGTTCCATTGTCTTCACACTGAAACATAATAATAATATTTAGAATTTTATCTTAGTAAAAGGACTATTCTTTATTCACAGTGGCATTTTTAATGATCAGAAGTCATGGATAACTGGGTATTTTCAGTTCTATTTGTCTATTTGCTTATATTGGCAAATATATCACATTTTTAATGACCATAGTTTAAAAAAAACAATGCTTGATATGTGGGAAAGTAAATTCTTGATTTTTTTTTTTCTTTATTGAAAGTATTAGCTGGGCCTCCCCGGTGGCGCAGCGGTTGAGCACTGGGTTGCGAAGCTGCCCGCAGCCTCTGCAGCGCCGGTTCGATCCCCGGCCACTGGTGAGGGTCCCACATGGCGCGCAGACCTCTCCTGCCGCCCGCTGCTCCCCTCAGCAGTGTGCTTCCGTCCTTCTGCCTGCTCTGCTCCCCGCTCTGGCTCTAGTGAATTCTCTCACCCTCCCTTGCTTCTGACTGCACCCCAGTGCTTGCATAAATAAATAATTTTTTTTTTAAGAAAGTGTATTAGCTGTTATTGGTCATTTGCAAGTAAATTTACAGGTAAAAACCTCCTCCAATCATAAAATAAGGAAGTCATGGACATGCAATGTACAGCAAGGCAACAGAAGATAATCATACTGTAACACATGTTTGGAAGTTGCTAAGAGAGTAAATCTTGAAAGTTCTCACCAGAAAAAAATTGTAACTAGGGCCTCCCCTGGTGGCGCAGCGGTTGAGTGCTGGGCTGAGAAGCTGCCCGCAGCCTCTGCAGCGCCTGTTTGATCCCCGGCCACCGGCGAGGGTCCCACATGGCACGCAGACCTCTCCTGCCGTGCCTGCTGCTCCCCTCAGCAGTGTCTTTCGTCAGTCTGCCTGTTCTGTTCCCCGCTCTGGCTCTGGTGAATTCTCTCACCCCACCTTCCCCGCATTTCTGACTGTACCCAGTGCTTGTATAGATAAATAAATAAATCTTTAAAAAAAAAATTGTAACTAGGTATGGTGACGGATATTAATTAAATTTATTGTGGAGACATTTTGCAAAAGTACAAATAATGAATCGTCATATTGTACCCCTCAAATTCATATAATGTATGTCAATTATACATCAATAAATATAAAAACATAAAAAATAAAGTTTAGAATTAGCATATTGTTTCAGACACAAAAAATTCTCTATATAATAGCTGAATATGTCTAATTTTTATTAAATAAAAATATAGACACCAGGTATTTTGCAGGGTAATTCACATTTGTTTAATTTCATAGTCTCATGTTCTTCATTGCTGCAGGAAGTATATGTTTATTAATTAATCATGTACTCACCAACTTTTAATATTTTATTGATTTAATAGTTTAGTTGCCGTCGTTTTATGTAGATCTCCTTTATCTGTTAACATATCATCTTTTATCATGAATGAATGATAAATTAAAAAAAACCCTCTCGGGCATCAATTTAGATATGATTTCCTCATTTATTCTGCCCATGAGGCCTGCCAACCCTGGACATAGTCACTCTTAGATCAGTTCCTCATGTGTCCCCTGCTCTGTTCTCTGCTATCAAATGTTTGACTTCAGTTCACATTGTCCATGCTCTCCAACACCTGGACACCCACCCACGTAAACCAAGCAATGGCAATAGCTGTAGATTAGAGCCCAAGGGGATCAACCTGTTCAGAATCTTTTACCTTTTTCCTCTCTGAAGCAGGTAGCTTCTCCTTCATTGCTTGCATCCTCCAGTTTCCTTCAGTAACAATTTATCTTTGTCCTGCTAGCCGGCAGGTGGGAGTGACTTCTTGAATCACCAACTACCTGGGCTAATTTCTCTGAGTCACATATTTAGTGATCTCTGTTTCTTAAATAATCCCTGCTATTATGAATGAAAGATTTTATTGGTTAGTTTTTTTCATGTGAAACCTTCCTTTCACTTGTAGGTAAAACTTAACCCTTTCATATATGCATGTGTACATACATGCACGCACATGCATATTCAAAAATGCTAAGAGTATAAGGACAGATTTACTCAACTTTTAAAATTTTTAAGCACTACATCCAGTGCTCTATAGTATTACTTGTAAGAAACAGTCAAACTGGTACTCAGATATTATAGATTTAAAAGAATTTATGGGGAAAAGAACTATTTAAAACATCCAAATGATTCAAGAGCTACAGAAACAACTGTGTATTACACCCAAATAATTAGAAGTTAGAAAATAATGGAGATAAATGCAGAAATGATGAATTGGAAGACAGTAGAACCAACTAATGAAACTCAGTTCTTTGAAAATTTTTCCGTGACACTTTCTATAGTATTATCAATTATAAAAGAAACAGAAGGAAGCAATATAAGTTAGATAAAATTCGACCTGCAGAAGAGAGTTAAGACTATAAGAGAACACTATAAATAGTTCAGCCATTATATCAAGAGAACAAATGGAGGGTAAGGAAATGTTTCTATCTAGAGAATTATTATAGCTGATAAAAACACAAAATAATGATCAAATTATGGTTCAGAAGCCTCTAGTGGATTAATGGATGAGGGTGATGATTGTCAATGACTGCCAACATTACTACAAAAAATTTAACAGATGTTATGTTACAGGGCAGAGTGAGAGGCACCCTGGACCCCCAGACATGCCTGTTCTAAATGGATTCTGCCATCTGCTGCATAAAGACAAAACATACGCTCAATGCATAAGACCACTGATAGGAAAGAACTTTAATACAATTAGGGTGCAATGGAGCAGAGGAGGGAAAGAATATACTTAAAATAGTTTCCAATTAAACACCCAATGTTACCCATCTCCTCAAGGGTAAGTGCCCAGCCAAACAAGGTTGGCCCAAAATGGGGCCACTGATGCCCAAAAGCTTGCAACAAGTCTAGGGCACCTTCTGGTGGGGAACCGCAGGATGGTGGCAAAAGGGGTCAGGCAAGTCTGGAAGGAAAAGAGCAAAATCAAAATACAAATCAAGATAAAGGCTGCCATTGTCAGCCTCCCTCTGGGTCTCTCACACCCCTCTCTGTCTCTTTTAAGTGTCTCTTTCCATGTCCCCAAAGTTCCTGGTACAAGTACAAGGCTGAGAAGCAAGTGCAGCTTCTTCACTTGTCTCTCTGCCCCATGCACCTCCTCCAGGCTTTTTCTCTTCATCTTCCTTTTCTTTCAAGTCCTTCCTTCTGAGATTTTTTTTTTTTTAAGATTTATCCATCTATACAAGAACCAGGGTACAGGCCAGAGGTGCAGGAGGGCAAGAGAATTCACCAGAGACAGAGTGGGGAGCAGAACAGGCAGACCGACCAAAAACACTGCTGAGGGGAGCAGCGGGTGCCACAGGAAATGTCTGCTGTGCCATGTGGGAATCTCCCTCGACAGCTGGGAATCGAACCCGCGCTGCAGAGGCTACGGACAGCTTCACAGTGCTGCACTCAACCCACTGCGCCAATGGAGAGGCCCCTGAGTCTTCTCTGGCTGCTCAGCTCCACCCTTCCTTGGGTGGGGAAGGGGACCTGAAGCCTCCCCTTTCTATGGATATCACACCATCACAGTTATGTAGCTTCTAATAGAGTATACAGTGTCACCTTTGGAGTAGTGTTACCAATAAAAAAAAAAAAACAACCTTAATCTGATCAATTTTCTTTCATTATTATTGATGATTGTTGATGCTATAAACATAGTGTAAAATTTCCTGGGGACCCTTCCCCCAGGTCTAGCGGGAAAGAGAGCAAGTCATTTTCATAGACTTAAGTCTGAATGCCTGAATCTTGCAGTTTATGAAGGAATATTGTTGCCTGAAGGTAAAGCCAGTCTTTTCATACCAAGTGATAATGAAGGAGCCAGGTCAAGAAAATTTAACAATGGGTACTCAGTCTTTGCATCTGGGCAGTGTATTCTTTAGAAAGGAAGAAATGAAATCTTGCACTGCTTTCTTCTAGCATCAGCACATCTTTAGGTCAGAAAAACTTAGAACTAGAAGCACCTCCTATCAGAAACATTATATTCTGAATGTCAAAGGCTCACTCACTGTTCCTACATATGTAAACTAAATTCAAACTTGAGTGTATTGGACGAACTCTCACAGAGAACATCTGTTGAAGTGCTTCTTGGATTCAGTTCCTCACTTCGGTTATCTAATAAACTATCTAATTATCCGTGAGAATTCTTTCCACTTAACAATGCTGAGTGCCAGATATATTTGGTTCGTTATTCTTTATATTGTTGTATTTTTTTGAGAATTTCAGTGATAACATAATTTTAGTATAAATAGCATGCCTTTAATTTTCAAAAGACAATTGAAATAGAAAATTTTTACCAACATATAAATGATTAAAGGGATTCATAAAGAGATAGAAAATTTAATCTAACAATACAAACTAAAATGGTACTTAAAACCCAAAGCAGGGGCCTCCCTGGTGGCGCAAAGTGTTAAGCCTTAGCACTATGAGGCAATGGACAGCTACTGCAGCATGAACTTGATCCCCCCACCAGGGAGGTGACCCACTGGCACAGCAGACCTCTCCTGTCTCACCCACTGCTCCTCTCAGCAGTGTATTTCAGTCAATTCGCCTGTTTTGCTCCCTACTCTGTCTCTGGTGAATCCTCTCACCCTCCACACCTCTGGCCTGTACCCCAGTTCTTGTATGCATAAATAAATAAATCTTAAAAAAAAAGCACCTTTTAATGTTTCCAGAACAGCCAAAATTAGAGGCTCCATACACCAAGTGGTGAAGGAGAAATGAATTTTATATAAACATAACACATGTTATGTAAACCCTTATGATCCATACAAACAGATGGAAAATCACTTCAATGAGCTAACTCTCCTTGATACAAAGACCAGATAAGGATGTCCTGGAAAAAGAACACTTGAGGCAATCTCACTTATAAAAAGACAAATATCTAAAATAACTTCATTGCATACACAATCCAGGGGTGAATTAATAGATTATGTTCAAGGAATGTAAAGATACCACAACAAAAATGAATCAGAATTCACTACATTAACAGATGAGGGTGGGGAAGCATTTGATATGTGCAGGGGTTAAAAAAAAAAGACTGATAAAAATCCAACACAAGTTTGTGGCAGTAACTTTTAACAAAATTATAAAAATGGAATTTCCATATTGCAAAATCATCTGCAAATACACATAAAATGTGAAATATTAAAAGCACTCCCAACAAAGTCTGGAAAACACACAGAGATATGCTAACACAGGCCTGGATAATAATGTATAGCAGGATACAGCCATGTACACAAATAACAAAATAAATAAGAAGTATGAACAGAGACTAATAATAGTAACAATATGATCCTATAATTAAAATATGCAAAGTAATAGACAAACAAAATATTCAAATGCATAAGGAAAAAAATGCATCAAAAATCTACTATGTAGAAAATTACTATATCAAATCAGATGCCTGGTCACAAAAAAGCAATAATTAATTAGAATACTTAATGGAAAATATACCATTCACAACAGCAACAATATAAAAATGTATCTAAAATGAACCCTTACAAAACTGTACAAGATCTTTATGGAGGCAACTAAAACATTTACTGATAAACTTTGCAAAGATAACTCCCAAATAGAGCAGTATAATAGAGTTATTCAGAGGAACAAAATATATTACAAAGATGTCAATTCTCCTTAATTTATTCACCGATTTAGTGCCTTATCCACAGCTTTTGAGACAAAAACCAAATTCAGGCTGTTGTTTCCTGGGTCCCAAATGACCATGGAAAAACCAAAGAAAGAATAAACAAAGCAATGAGAACCCCCTGAGGGACATTAGGTCTGAACTAGTGTAGGTGTGAAGGTGGAGGGGGCATGCCCTAAACTTGAGAAAGGTCTAGGGAAGACAGGCTCAAGATGGAGAAAAGGCTTTCAAGTTCAGTCCTTGTATCTACCTTGAGCTTGACAATGAATTTCTAATGCTTCGCCAATGGATTCTGAGGCAGCACCTCAGAGCCCAAGTGCCAGGACCATGGGGTAATATCAGAATGGCACGAAACTTTGTGTTGGTTAAGACAGTATGTGACCAAAGATTGTCCTAATAGCCACAGTCAGTGAGTACTGAACTTTTTTAAAGTTCATTTTAATAGAATATAAAGCATGAATTAAAATAGAATGGCAAGACCACTTGAGATCGACTTAGCAAATTTCAAGCATATTTAAGAATATTCAGTGACATTACTAACTTTAGTCACCATGCTGTTCAGTGAGTATCCAGTACTTCTGCAGCTTATAAATGAGTTTGTACCCTTTGATAAATAGCTCCCATTTTCCCACCACCCCCAACTCCCTGGTAACCACCATTCTATTTTATGTTACTATTAGTTCAAAGTTTTTTTGTTTTGTTTTGATGATTCCACAAATAAGGGAGATCATGGAATAATTTGTTTTCTCTGTCTGTCTGATTCACTTAGCAAACTGTCCTTTCTAGTTTCATCCATGTTGTTGAAAACTACATGATTTCTTACCACACACAAAAATGGTGATTATGAGATGTGCTAGATATGTTTAATAGTTTGATTGTAGTGATCATTTTACAACATATGCATCCTTTATACTGCTTAACTATATACATTTTACTTGTCAAAAATAAAAATATAAATATTGCACTGGATAGCAAGTATCACCATAATTTCACATAAAGATAGAAATTCTTTCTTTAAACATTTTTGTGATGGCACTCACGTCAACATAGAGAGGCCACAGGCGAGTTGTATGGATAAAGAGCGCTCCGTTTTTCTTCATGGAGTTCTTAAGGACCTTGATGAGGGCGGGGAATGAAATTTAAGATGGGAGGAATTCCAAGCTGCTAGAACTCACTGCAAATTCTACCTCAGAAATCTGAACCTCAAGGATTTCTCACTTACAGCCATCTGTGGAAGTCCCCAGGCAGGAAGAGCCTGATGAGTTGAATCTGTATTTCATGTTGGTGACAGGAAAATAATATCTTTGGTGTGAGGGTTAGGACTAGGTCAGCAGAGGGGATGTAACCAGCATGTACAAGGAGCAGTAAAACATTGAGAAAAGAGTGAAGGAGAATCCATCACAGGAGAGGAGACACCAAAGAGGCCCCTCTCCCCCACACAAACACCCATGAACACACACACACACAGACTGAATCTGGGAGGACCCAAGTAAGTAAGCTAGGCTTAGGATCACAAATATTTTTAGTGGGGTATCTGCGGGAAATGTCAATCTTGGTCATGACTGAGCTCAGCACAAAGAAGAACGAGGAACTAAGAGTCAACGAAAGACCCTCTTGAAAGTCCTTCGTGATTCAACCTCAAGCACGCAGCCCCTTCACACTAGCCACGCCCCCTCCACCGCGGGTCATTCTGGGAGGCCCAGATGGTCCTGCCCGGAAGTGGGCCTCGACGACTTCCTGGTAAACGTGCTGAGGGAGGGACCTGAGGTCTCCTGAGACAGCTGTTGCCGGCAGTAATCTGAGGAAGAAGTCTGAAGACTTGCCAGGTGTGAACGTGTGATGTGTGCCGAGCGGGACAGCGAGCCCTGCCCCTCCAAACCCCAATCTCTTCCAGCCCCTCCCAAGGCGGCCAGGCGGACGCGCCCAGCGCCCCTGCTCGTGGCCCGGGAGGCCCCAGAATGGCTGCTAGGCCCCAAGTGGGTTTGCTTCCCAACGGGACCGTGGGGAATAAAGGCTTTGGTCCATGGCGGGGAGATTCTCAGGTCACTGGAGGGACATTCCCGGGCCCTGAGGAGTGACCTTCGCCTAGACAGCCCTCGTGACGACGGAGAGGGCGCCATAGGCCAGAACGGGGCCTCACGGGGTCGCGCTCCTGACGGAGGCCTGGGAGGGTCAGGGCAAATGTCTTCACTCGGTGCTGGCTCTCTCGGCCCTCCGCGAGTCTGTGGAGCCTGAGCTAGGGCAAGTGGTGGGTGGGGAAGAGGAAGGGGTGATGGGGGCCGAGAGGGGCTGGAGGCAATAAAGGATTGTGGGGAACGGCGGGAGGGAGGGTAAAGGAGGGGTGGGGAGCAGGGTTTGCGAAGGCATGGAGACTGGGAAGCAGGGGTGTGTGGGACTTGGTCTGAGGGGAGGGGCTGGCAACTGGTCACCAGAGGCATGGTTTCTAGTTGGTGGGAAGAGTCGGGGTGAGGAGGTGGTCACTGCGGGAACCACTCACCCCCTAACAAGAAGGACGCCTCAGAATCCCTAAACACTGTCATTCAGGGAGGTCCATGCATTTGTGTCAGGCAAAACTGCCGCTCATTTCCCTTTGGGGTTCACAGAGAAGTGAGGGCTTTGGTCTGAGCGGTGGAGTTACACTTCAGCAGAGGGAAGAGTCTTAAATACAGCCAGGGGTCAAAGAGAGCCTTGCCTGAGAACCTGCGTGAGCAGTCACAAAGGGGCCGGGGCTGGCTTGCCTGCTGCTGCTTTCCTTGGGGGAGAACCCAGGCGAATGCAGTCAGATAACACCAGACTCAATTCCTCCCAGAGCTCTCAGGTGGGGGCTCACCTTAGCAAGAGAAGATAGACCTCAAGCAAACGGGGGACACAGACTCTAGGAGACCCAAGGAGGGGGGAAGTGAGTGAGGCCAGAGGGACCACCGAGGCCTGTACAGAGTTGACCAGCACATTATGACCCGCCTGCTTCCAGCCCTTGATGGCCCAAGGCGGGTAGATCAGGTTGAGGCTCTTCTGGCTTCTGAATAGCAGGTGCCAGGGGCTGAGAGCCTTGGTGTGAAGGTGAAGCCAACAGAGAGCAGCAAGGAGGCCTGCCAGGCCTTCCCTGGAGGCCAGGTGAGGGTTGTGAATGACAAGGGAGCACTCCAACAAGTCTGGGACAGAGACAAGTCAGGTGTGGGTGCACTCTGCCAGGGCTGGTGGGCTGAAGCCACTTCGGACTTCCTTCTGGTGTCATGGAAATGTGAAGTCTCCACGGCAGAGCAGGGAGGGGCCTAGGCGCCCAGGTCTTGCCAACAATGAACTCGACAATCCTGCCCATGAATTGAGAGGACACCCCACGCCAACAGAGGGGTTCCCGCTGGCAGGCTCTGCTGGCAACCCGATACCTCCAGGCAGAGCTGGGAGGCTGAACCCTGAGGCCACATAATCTGCCTCCATGGATTATTCGGGTCAGTGGGACCTGGAGAAGAGCATCATGGGGTTCTAGAGTAGTGCCCTCAGGCCCCCCCAGAAGTAGTCTTGCTCAAAGCCAAGGGGGCATCTGGTTGGTGGGGGGCGCTCACACCCTCTTATTCTCCCTCCTCCAGGTGGCCCCATCACCTACTCTGCCGCCCACACTGGTGCCTGCTCTCCCTGACCAGTGTCCTCATGCCTCGCGGTCAGAAGAGTAAGATCCGGGCCCGGGAGAAACGTCACCAGGCCCTGGGGGAGACTCAGAGTCTCAGTGAGGCCCAGGCCCAGACCCAGGCCCAGGCCCAGGCCCAGGCTGCCTCAGCAGAGGGGGAGGAGTCTTCTCCCCCCTCCTCACCTGCTGCTGAATCTGAGGCTGCTCCCCCCGGCTCCCCTGCTGCTGATCCTCCCCAACAGCTCGAGCAGGCCCAGGGGCCTCGCTGTCCCGATGCAGAGACCTCGTGCCCAGGTGCCCACGAAGGTGCCCAGGGCCAAGAGGCGTCGAGCGGCAGCACCTCCCAGGCGGCAGCCGCCATGGAGACCTACCGCAAGGATCCCCTCACCAGGAAGGCCAGCATGCTGGTGCAGTTCCTGCTGCAGAAGTACAAAAGCAAGGAGCCCATCACTCAGGCAGCCTTGCTGAAGGTGGTCAAGAAGAAGTACAAGAAGCACTTCCCCGAGATCCTCAAGAGAGCTGTGGATCGCATGGACCTGGTGTTTGGCCTGGAGTTGAAGGAAGTCAACCCCAGCAACCCCTCCTACACGCTGGCCAGCAAGATGGCGATCCCCAGCGAAGAGGATTTGGTGGGGAGTGTGGGCTTGCCCAAGACGGGCTTCCTGTTGGCGCTCCTGGGCGTCATCTTCATGAAGGGCAACCGCGCCTCCGAGGAGCAGGTCTGGGATTTCCTCCATGTCCTGGGGGTGCACGCTGGCAGGAAGCACCTCATCTTTGGGGAGCCCCGCAGGTTCATCACCCAAGATCTGGTGCGAGATAAGTACCTGGAGTACCGCCAGGTGCCAGGCAGTGATCCCCCCACCTACGAGTTCCTGTGGGGTCCCAGGGCCCATGTGGAAACCACTAAAATGCAGGTGCTGAAGGTTCTAGCCAAGCTCAGCAATACGACCCCCAGTGCCTTCCCCGACCTGTACGAGGAGGCTCTGTTTGATGAGGCAGACAGGGCATGCATGCGATTCGCGGCCAGGGTTGGCACCACAGCCAAGGCTCCTGGGCCCTCTGGGGCCCAGCTCGCCAGCTACCCCGGCACCTAGGGAGGCCTGGGGCAGCTTTTCCACTTCATGTTTGCAGAGAGCTCTCAGCCTCTAAGCAGTGGAGAGGCAAGTTGGAGCTTATGAGAACAAAGTAAAAGTCTTTTTTTGTCTTACTGTTCTAAACTAGTAATTTTCTACATATTCATTGCTATTTATCTTACTTAGTTAACTTCTTATTTTTCAAATGTTTATTCTTATAGTGGAAAGTATTTGCTTGAGAATGTAAATCTGTGAATACATGGCTCTGATATTTATTGCTGTTTAAAGTTTGAATGTTACAGTTTTTGTATATATATGAGAAATCCATGAACCATGTTTTCTTTATTATCCATACATAGATAACATGGCATAACAATAGGGATTTTCGTGGAAATGTGGAAGAATAGCAACTAAAATATTTGGCATCACAAAGTAGAGAAATAGTTTCAAAAAGCAAAATGTGTGTAATTCATGGTTTTCCTTTCTCCTTTTAGTGAAAATAAAAACACTTTGATTTAGATTTTGAAATTATGTTTTATGTTGTTTCACCCTATTCCACTGCTATTTTCAGCTATCCATTTGTTTACTAATAAAATCTGACAGTAGAGTGCTATTTCATCTTCTAACTCCCATTCATTGAAGACTCAGTATTTCTTAGGTATGAATTAGAGTTTTGATATTTTATAAAACAAATTTGGAATCTATCCATCTTTTTTTTTGTTTTTGTGAGACACAACAAAATATGATGGCCATGGGCCTGGGATTTTTCATGGAAAAGTGAATGACTTTTGTTTGAAATCATTAGGATCAACTAAAGAGAAAAGGAAAAAGTAAATTTTGGCAAATTTTTGGTTCATTTTGTTCATTTAATATTTTTTGTAAAGTTAAAGATATCTGGATTTTATTAGATTATTCTTAAATTAAATAATAATCAGGTAGACATCTTGTCTGCTGTCTTATTCCACAACAACTCATTGAGCATCTATATGCTCTTTGGAAAGCTCCATGGTTGCATAGTGATGGTAAGAAAAGTCAAAAACACAAGGCACTACCCACAGATTTTGAAAGTTGAAAGTTTGGCGCCATCTGAGGTAGATGATGGCATACACTGTGTGATCTATATAAATGGCAAGTTAAAAAGGGGTGAGGGAAAATTAAAGGCAATAAAGCAAGTCAGAGTGACAAAGACAACTATTGGACAATTACATGGTGGGCAATTTGACAAAGTAAAATATAGAAACTACTGGTCGTTAATAAACGAAGTGAGGTCTCTGAGGTTAAGAGGCGTGGGGGGGATGAAAGGGTTGATAGGGATATATGGGATGGTTGTAGGGACAAAACGGGTGAGGAAGAGAGAAGGTTCCAGATGGAGCAGTCACGTGTGAGTGCTCTGAAGCAGGGCTGTTCGGCACGTTGGGACACAGCAAGTCCCTTGGAGGAGATCATTTTAAATTCAGTAGAATGTTGCCTGGGATGAGGCTGTGAGAATTTTGAGCTGGGACTGATCCCTAGACGGTGGGTCTCAAACTGGAGAGGCTATACTGGAGGGGAAAATTGTCGATTGTCCTTCACAGTTACTTCTGGACTGAGGGTAAGCCAGAATTTCTATTGAGAACAGGAATGGAAGCTGTTCTGTGCTCTTGTCCCCATGCAGGTGAACACAGGGCTCCAAGTCATTGCCAGCGAGTTTGAGAAACAAAGATGATACTCCCTTGAAGTGGGATGTCAAGAAGCCATTGGGATGGTGCTCCCCACACCACGCTCCACACACTGGGCTCCATGAAAAGGGCTTTCTGTTAATTACCTTGAGTGTACATGTATGGAATATGAAAAAACAAGGCAGAGGAATAGACATAAACAAATCAAAACAAATCCTTAAACTCTAACAGCAGAACTGAGGCTACCGAAAATGTGGGGTAGGGGGAATGGGGTCCAAAGGGAGAGGGTGGGGCTCAACAGCTCATGGTGGAGGATTATGGGTGCTTTGATGGTGCGCATAGTGTGAGAGCATGCCTATGCAGAGCTGTGAAACTGTCCTCCGGAAACATACACAGTGTTGGAAATCCATGTTACCTCAATAAACATCATTAAAACAAACAAACAGAAAATTACTTTGAGTGTAATATGGCAAACTCTAAACACAGATTAGATTTTTGGTGGTGGAGAAATTAAAGAAAATAGGCATGGATGGATGGAAAAGCTGTTGGTTTTGGACACAAATCATATTGCCTCTGAGTATATCCAACTGGAGAAGACTTCCCCACACTGAAATTAAAAAAAAATTTCAAATGGGGACACTTTACATAGTTTTACTGGCTAAGCAGTATTTCATTCCTTCCAAAACTGCTGCCTACTTTCTGACATCTCATAAAATTAAAGAAGAAATTCAAAGGCACTGGTATTATTGTCTGGGGTCATAATTATCATAGTAATAGACGACATACTTTAAAGACCATTGTTTCAGGTGCACAGAAACATCCTATATAGTCCAAGAGTCTTACAAGATAGGGTTTATCAGACTCTGCAGATGATGAATTTGCAATTTCCTCAAATTCACAATACTAGTAAGTGACAAAGGTGGGAATTAGTGCTCTGGTCTGAATTTGTCTCCAGGCCACACTGTTCCACTGCTCCCAGCCTAAGGCAGGCTATGTCCCTAAGCTTTTCTTCTCACCACTTACTGCAAAATATATCTCAGACACTAAGAAAGAGGACTTGTAAGCAAAATATTAAAAGCAGATGCAAAGAAGGAAGGTGAACGGGAGAATAAATCATAGTCCGGGACTGCCTGTGAACTTCATTTGCCTCGGCTCCTCCTGACCCAGTCCAGGATTCCTTGAGAGCTGGCTCTGCCCTCGGACTCACACGTATTTCTACTCCCAGCATTTTCTCAAATGATAGCACCCTTCCTGGTTCTTCCACAGTGACCTTGCTAGCTCTAACTCTGGAATATGTTAATCATGTATTCACTGAGACTGTCTATAACAAATATTCTGAGGAGCGAGCTTGCCAAGATGGTCCATAACCAAAGCCTCCCTTGTGATTTGGAGATGAGGAAAGACCGTAGGAATCACTGCGTGGCAAACATCTACTGAGTCTGAATTCCTCACAACCCCAGAGTCTCTGAGGAGAGGAAAAGGGTTTCTTGATAGACCTGCTATCTTTGAACAGCCAAGAGCTGAGTCATTCATCATCCTTCAGCTGCCTCTGAGCTCAGTACTTGCCTCAGAGGGAAGTCCCAGTTTTTAGGTCCCTAATGGCACCTGTAAAAGAGCCCCACAGGCTCAGTCATGCCGAGGGCTACTGGGACTCACCAGCCAAGGCTTTGATCATGCTTCAACACAAGGAGAACATTCTCCCCCTATTGAGACACTAGAATTTATTTCAGAGGTGAGTGCAAAAGGTGAATCCTCGCTACTGAGATTTTACAGGATCCTTTTGAAAATACAACGTGATCCAACATTTGAAAGCACCTTCCAAGACTGCACGAATGTTGGAGATTCACAAAGCAAAACTGGTCTCCACCTAGAAATAGAGGATTGTTTTCGTAACAAATTGTAACCGTTGTTCTTTTATTGAGCATCCACCATGTAAGAGTGTATGGGAGAGATGGCAAGTGGTCCCCACAGTGCATCTTGCCCTCTGTGCTTGCTGAGGTGGCTACCTTCCCATTGTGCTGTACTCAAGAAGGGGCAGGGACAACTGCTGACATTGAAAGACAGCAGACAAAAATGCTTGTCAGTTACAGACCAAGGTATTTGAACGATGTCTTCTATTTGCAGTGAACATGCAAATGGATCCTGGAACCACAGGACAGAAGACACCTGTTTCCCTGCGTCATCTGACAGCAGACAGCCCCAGTCCACCAACATCTAGAAATAAGCTTTAATTGTCTTAAGATGTTCATATTTTAGGTTCTGACTGTGACAACCACAAGCAGTTTCTTTATCCAACTTACACACAGTTACTATATCTGTTACTAGGCTACTTAAATATTTTAATTATCAAGATAATAGTGTATGTATTCTTATATTTAAAAAATTCTAACAACATGCAGGAATCATAATTTTCCCTTTACAGTGTTGCTAGTAAATTCTGCACCGTCATCTGTGGTGAATGCAATTAACACACAGTTGGTATTATTTTAAAGCTCTAGTTTTTTCATAAATAAATTGTACTACAAAATATATTGTGATTTAACATAACCTGGGTTTACTAATATTTTCTGCCATATCTAATCAGCCATTAGTCCAAACTGGTGCATACATTTTTTTTTTTTAATCTGAGACATTGTAGCTGGCTCTCTTGAAGTTCATTTTTATCGGTTTTTATATCTCCCATGCTTCACCTTCCCTCTTGTTTTTTGAACATACGAAATGCAGTAACAAAACTTTTGTCATCTTGATCTAATCATTATATCATCTTTTCATCTCAGGTTTTGTTTTTTCTAGATCACTTAATTTTTGTCCACACTACTGGATATATTTTCTACTTCTTTGCATGCCTTGTAATTTTTAATTGAACATCAAATATGAATATTGCCCTTTTCACCCTTATCTGACACAAGTGACCTCAACTTTTTGACTCAATACATATCACTTCTTGAGCTTTGTTCCAGGGTTCAATTGAGTTACTTAGAAATACTGTGCTCTTTTTAGTTCTTGCTTTTCAACCAGAGAGCAAAAGACCAGCACTCATCTCTGATCCCTGGGCATAATATGGTTTTACACTTAGATTAAAAGGAACAAGAAGTATTCTGAACCATCTGTGGGCTCTGGAATTCTCTCTCCATAGAATTCTCTTCTCTTCAGTGCATTGTCCTGTGAACTCCAGCCTCTCGATCTACTGTGACCCTCAACTTCATGTCATCAACTCTGGAAGCTGATCAACTCTTCCTGTGCTGGGATAATTCTAGGTTCACCTCACTTATTTTCAGTCTTTCAGAAGACACTGTCTTTCCTTGCCTGATGTCCAATATATTGAAAATTGTTGTCTTATGTATTTTGTCCTTTTGTCTTTTTTCTGTAAATAATTTATGCAAGTGGTAAAGCTTGGTCCCTGTTATTCCATCCTTGCCATTAGTAGTACTATAATACAAACTCAAAACAGAACTTATTGTGCCAGGTAAATGCTCCACAATGAAATCAACATTTCAAACACATTCAAATTAAACTAAGAACAAAAGATTGTGGGACATGCACGCACACACACATATATATGTTATATATATATTAATATAGATACATTTACATATAAACAGGAGACTATAAACCTATAAAGCAAAATGTAAACAAAGTTCCTATCTTGATGATGGAAAATTATAGGAGTTTTAAATCTTATTTATGTTAGATATTTTCCAGCACTGCCAAAACACATATGAATTACATTGAGATCATAAAATAATGTAAGTATTCAAAATGTGATTTAATGACCAAAAATAAACATATTTTCTCCAGAGTTTTTTTTCCCCATATTGACTAAACCCTTGCTTGATTCTATTCAGCCTCTGATTTAATTTACTTATCCCTTGTATAACTAGTAAAAATTAATTCCAAGTAATAGTATATATATATATACTCAACCAAATTAAGAGCCTCCCTCTAGAAGAAGTATTAATATATATATATATTTTTAAACATATTTTATAGTTTTTTTTTATAGAGGCATGTTTTATTTATTTATTTGTCTGTTTGTTTGTTTTGTTTATGCATGCACTGGGTACAGTCAGAAGCGCGGGAGGGTGAGAGAATTCATCAGAGCCAGAGCAGGGAGCAGAGCAGGCAGAAGGACCAAAGTACACTGCTGAGGGGAGCAGCGGGCGGCAGGAGAGGTCTGCGCACCATGTGGGACCCTCCTCCGGTGGCCGGGGAGCAGCTGGGGATCGAACTGGCACCGCAGAGGCTGCGGGCAGCTTCGCAACCCAGCGCTCAACCGCTGCGCCACTGGGGAGGCCCTAATTTATATTTTAAAAGCAGAAAATGCATTTATATCTAAAATGTACTCTCTTTGACTTGATCGTATGCATCGTTTACATGAAGGACTATGTATAGGCATTATCGGCAGCAATAATAACACTTGTCACTTTTAGTATTATAAATGCTATGATTATATATTTGTTGACAAAGCTCATTATAAAGAAACTAAGTTATTTAAAAATATTCCTCATTACAACTGTGAATTCTAAGTAGTGACTGAAAATGGACATTTAACACTCCTTGAGTTTCTTTCTATTTTCCTAAAGATTTATTTATTTATGCATACAAGAACTGGGGTACAGGCCAGAGGTGTGGGGGTGAGAGGATACACCAGAGACAGAGTGGGAAGAAGAACAGGCAGATTGACTGAAACACACTGCTGAGGGGAATAGCAGGCGAGTCAGGAGAGGTCTGCTGCACCATGTGGGTAGCTCTCTTGCCGGGGATTGAACTCGTGCTGCAGTGGCTACAGACAGCTTCATAGGTTGTGTCTTAACCCCTTACTCCACCAGGGAGGCCTCAACACCCCTTGATTTTTCTTGAGAACAATTATGTGGTGTTCTTGGACCAATTTCCAAAGGGAGTATGGGTAGGCTTCCCCAGACAACAAGCAATTATCAGACACTACCAGGGTCTCTGAAAATTTAACTCAATTCTGACAGTATCCACTTGTAGATAGCGTCAGATTCCACAGGTTAAGGATTCAGTGTCCTGAGATTAATGTCCACTTCTGACATGGGGCGCAACCCTGGCTGCCACCTGGGCTTCTGACCAACTAGAAAGACTGGAAATTTCCACAACCACTTCCTCAGATTTCAGTTGCCCATCAATGGCCCAAATTATTATCTGTGCTTCTCACTGACTGGCTATAAATGAGAGATTCTCAGGATACCCTTGTCAGTTTTGATTAATTTACTAGGACCGCTCACTGAGTTAAGGCAACTTGTTTACTCACTAGATCACACTGATTTATTATGAAGGCGATCCTTCAGGAATAGGCAAGTGGAAGAGATGAATAGGACAAGGTGTGGGAACAAGGCATGGAGTTTGCATGACTTGCAGGCACGGCAGTCTACCCAAATCTTTACATCTTTGCCAAGACAGGAGGTCTCTGAAGCCCCACATTTTGGGTTTTTATGAAAGCCTTATTACATATTTATCATCAGTTAAGTCATTGGTTATTGTCAGTTGTTGGATTGGGGTTTTTTTTTTTGGCCACATTTTTTATTGACAAACTCAATCTCCACATACTTACAGTGCTGCACAAATTATAAGTGGGTTGGCAATTAGATTAATGATACAAAGTCAGGAGTATTTATGTAAAGATACTACTCCATGTTGTAGTGCATTTTGTTTTTTTTCAATATTTTATTTTATATAATTCTTACATCATTTTTCATCTTTGCACAATGCATGCATTTTCATTTTGTTTATATTCCCCATACAATTGCACCCCCCCTTATTTTGACTCTAGTTATTCCTTTCCCCACCCCTTCCTCCTCTTCCCCCCCCCCCCCCGTAGTGTGTCTCTGGTTTATAGTTGCTTGCTGATTTTTATTATTACTTTGTATTAATTAGTCTTTTTCCTGGTCCCTTATTTAGGTTTTCTAGATTCCTGCTATGACTGAGACCATCCGGTATTTTTCTTTTTCTTTCTGACTTATTTCGCTGAGCATGATCTCTTCTAGCTCCATCCATGTTGCTGCAAACTGCATGTGTTTATCTTTTTTGATTGCTGAGTAATATTCCATGGTGTATATGTACCACATCTTCTAGATCCAGTCATCTATTCTTGGGCATTTGGGTTGTTTCCATAGCTTAGCTATTGTAAATAGTGCTGCTATAAACATAGGGGTGCAGGTGCCCTTTGGAATTACTGTTTCTGTGTCATTTGGGTAAATACCTAGGAGTGGAATTGCTGGATCATCTGGAAGCTCTATGATTAGTAGGTCAAGAAATCTCCACACAGCTCTCCATAGTGGTTGGACCAGTTTGCACTCCCACCAGCAGTGCAGGAGAGTTCCTTTTTCTCCACACCCTCGCCAACATTTGTTGTTGCTAGTTTTTTTAATATGTGCCATTCTCACTGGTGTATTATGGTATCTCATAGTAGTTTTGATTTGCATTTCTGTGGTGTATTTTGTTCCTGGTACTTTAGTAAATATGACAAAGGAACTTAGCATGAGACTCGGCTTTCTTAAACAAGCATATTAGTGAGCTCATAGAATATTTAAAACCAGGAAAATCAGTGACTAAACAAAAGAAACAATGTTAAGAAAAGTGGATGATAACAATATTAGGTTTAAGTATTAGGTTTAAAATTTTTAGCTTATCAAAAGTTGACCAGATAAAGAAGCTAGATGACTCATTTACCATCACTGACTATAGCAGAGAAAAGAATTGGCATGTCAGGCCTCCCTGGTAGTGCAAGGGAGCTAAGTGTCAGCACTATTAAGCTGTCACCAGCCTCTGTGGCATGAGTTCCATCCCCAGCCGGCACACATGGCACAGCAGACCTCTCCTGCGTGCCCGCTGCTCCCCTCAGCAGTGTATTTCGTCAGTCTGCCTGTTCTGTTCCCCGCTCTGGCTCTGGTGAATTCTCTCACCCTCCTGTGCTTCTGACTGTACCCAGTTCTTATATAAATAAATAAATCTTAAAAAAAATAAAGAGAGAGAGAGAGAGAGAACTGGCACGTCACTTTCAAGGAAGGGGAGATGTGGGTGGTCCAGGCTCTGGCCCTACACAGCCTGCTGTGTGAGGATGGCCAAACCCTTCAGTTTTCCTGGGGCTTCGCTTCCCCAGCTATGAAACTGAGAGGTCTAGATGGTTTGAATAGACCTTCCAATTAAAATAATCTGAGTCACTCGTGATCCCATCTTTGCACACATATTTAGGATGGTAACGACAATGGATTCAGAACAGGTGGGTGAAGTGTTTACCTTTTGATCTCATGACTCAGCACTATTTTGCAGTACAACTCAAGGAAATCTCTGCCCAGTACTTTCCTCTAATGGTCAGTACTGCTAACTGCTGAGCAGATGAGGCATCTGATAATGAAATTTTGGACAAAAATGTAGAAAGGCCATGTCAAGTTTGGGTAGAAAAACAATGTCACACCGGCAGTCAGGACCTCCGGTCTTTGAATGCTATTCCTCTGGTCAGGAGATGCACATCCAGGCCACTCAACACCACTGACTGCACACCTGGGCACATACCTGAGTACACATCTTAAGAACACGTTTCCCAAATTCTTCCAGGAAGGCAACTTTCATGAAACTAGAGGTAACAGAAAAAATGCAAGAGTTCAGTGAAAGGCAGGATTTTTTTCTTTACAGAACAGAAAATCGACCCAAAGAGAGTGAGAGTCTTATCTTCTGCCCACCAGAATGAATACAAATATCACTACTTCTGGAATCTAGCTCACTGGCTTCATTTTCCAAGTGTATACTTAATTTTCTCATAAGGCAGCCACACATTAGAAACCTAAAGCACATGGCAGTCACATGATTTCATCAGTATGTCCCAAGACTTCCACTGTCCTGGGGCTTCCAGCTAGAATAATCCCAGGAGTCAAATCTTAAAGCTTTCTTCACAGCCACGTGCTCCTTTGGTGTTTGGATAATGAACACAAACTCAGTGGATAATTTGTCTTCAACATAGTCCACTTTCATTCCTAAAAGTGCTAGCTCTGCTTTCTTTTCAATGAACACTCTGACTCCCCCTTGAACAAATTCTTCATCAGAATCTTCTTTTGTCTTTGTATATTTCAGAGTATCAGAAAGGTGATTACAACCCCTGGTCCCGACACCATCTTTCACACCCACATGTTAAGGCTGATCTTTAAGAATTGTTTTATCTTGTATACGCTAAAGGTGTCAGCCTGAGCGGGCAGCAGCTTTGCTTGCTCACAGTCCTGAGCTTAGCCACCCCACCACCACCTCGCCTTTCTCCAGCTGGCCATTGGCAATTGAACTCTCGGGAGGTGACATGACTGGTTCTCTTGGCAACCAGTCCCCATCTTTAGGTGCTCCCAAAAAAGTTACAGGTTAATATAACAAGAGACCTTATAGCACTCTCAACATCTAGGAATCCTCAAGGTTTTGGGGCGCTGTGAACCAGAACCTGTGGATGAAGACCAAATATGTATCAGAAATATATATATATATATATGCATATATGTATGCATCTGAATTACATATGTATTTCCTTTAATCACAATATTGCAACTGTGTTCCTTATTCAATCAGTGTTCTGGTGTTTCTCAAGTTAACATGTATCTTTCACAAAATGAGTGTCATGAAAAATTAACTAGGAGGCATGACTTCCTTAAACAACTTTCCACTGTAAATGATGTTACCTTCCTAGTTAGCTGCAGCTCACATACTCATTTTCTGCCCTCGAGATGGCTCTTTATCAAGTTTTCATTCCCAAACTAAACTAACAATGTCATTAATGACTTCTTATTGACAGAATTCCATATTTCTTTGTGCATCACAAATTTCATCTTGACAGTATTATCTATTACATGTTCTTTTATTTTTTTTAATAAATAGATTTTCTTTGGTACAGTAAACATCTTTATTTCTTTATTTTTTTGAACCATGCCCTCTTTTCAAACTTCATTAGTCCCCAACCTTCTCTCCAAATGCTCTTGATATAACAGGTGATTCTGCAGATTTTGTTATAGAAGATACACATGCATCATTGGTTTGCAGTGCAATTATAATAGTTTTAACTTTCTCTTAAAAATGGGGTTTTACATATTCCAAAAAGGAGAAATAGGAAGTAGATTCCAGTAGATTCCCCTATATTGTTTCATCCTTCAACTAGCATTTCATCCTGCAAATAAAAAACATTCCTTATTTTGACACTTTATCATCTTGTTTCTTCAATATGCCCTTGCTGAAGGTCTCAATGATGTGCTGCTCTTATATACTTTTAAACAGTTACACAGTACTACGGGATCATGAAGAAGTTATCTTTCTTTTACTTTATCACGTATTTCATCATTTCTGCCCTTTCTGCAACTCCTGTATTAGATATTCCTCGGTGAACATGGACTGTTTCCTGTACTTACAGCTGTGTTCAAAACCACGTCTACTCAAGATTCTGGTTTGTTTGTTTTTTTTAATTTCTCAGACTGAAATCAGATATTGATCATCTGTGTCTCTAAACATCTATCTTTCCACACAAGTTATCCAATTTGTCTCTGTTTTACTCTGATTTGTATGTCAAGGCGTGGAAATTCTCACACCACTAACATTACATTTCCCTGCAAACACTTTATGTATTTATGTATGTATGTATGTATGTATGTATGTATGTATTTATTTATTTTTACACCAGCACGGGGTACAGTCAGAAGCGCAAGAGGATGAGAGGATTCACCAGAGCCAGAGCGGGGAAGAGAACAGGCAGACTGATGAAATACACTGCTGAGGGGAGCAGCGGGCGGCAGGAGAGGTCTGCGCGCCATGTGGGACCCTCATAGGCGGCCAGGGATCGAACTGGCGCTGCAGAGGCTGCGGGCAGCTTGGCAGCCCAACGCTCAACCGCTGTGCCACCAGGGGAGGCCCCCCTGCAAACACTTTATATCCTCTATTTTTGAAAAATATTTCTATATCATTTTCTTATCTTTCTTTTCCTTTCCTTCCTTTTGTAATCCTACTTGTTTTATTCATAGATGCTGTGCCCCATTTGGTCCCAGAAACAATTTAAGGAGATGTACATAAGAAAATACTATAAAGTAACATAGTTTAAAAAGTATGAATAATTAAAAACAGGACAGAAAGATCAGAGTAGCGATGGCAAGAGAAACTCAAGGAGGTAGTCTGCAAATGTTGGTTGTGTGCCCCTAAATGCGGTCCTCTGCTTTCCCACACCCAGTGCAAAAAGGAGCTACAAATATAGTAAGGAATTGAAAGTGCCCGTGACATAAAACCAAATCCACTGCTTGGCAAAATAGTCTTTCACCTACTGTAAAGAGGGGATGAGGCAGAGACAGAGATAGAAGCATACAGAGTGATAGAGAGCTGGAGAGTAGAAACACTGAGACTGATGATATACACCGTGCGCCTCTCATCCTTAGAGTGAACAGCACAACAAAAGTTTCAGGGGGACCCCCAGATGCACTGCTCTCTACTGGATTGGTGGGCTTCAGTGGCTCAGAAGATGGATGGACTTACATTTCTGGTCAATCTTTATCCCAGCTTTGTGCTTCTGCTCTGCTGAGTTTTTGAGGAGCTTCTCCTAATATCTTTTTCTTTTTCACTATTTTTACTCTGTGTCCTCCTGTGTTGGTTCTGCTCTTCCCCTTTTAGAGGACACTCTTAATGTCTCTTCTGCCAGAAGAGTCTTCCTTCCCGCCCTACAGTTTCACAAGTATTTTCAGAATCTGGAGGAATCTTGACTCAATTCCTCATTCAACTTATTGTGCAGATGGAGAATTTGCATCTGGTTACATGTTGTGGGAGTAGACATAAAACTCCATCTCAGTATTGCAATGATGCCCTGACTTTATGAGTTTGAAGAATTATTATGTACCAGTTATTTCCACGGTGTTCACATGATCTGCAGTAAAATGTAAATCATACTCCACTGTTTGAGATGTTACTTTTGAAGGAAGGGGCAGCTTGTGCTACTAAGAATGCTGCCTCCATCACTGGCAAATGACAACAGAGCACGACAGCTGAACAACAAAGGGTGCAAGCAATATGGTAAGTTTCCTGTATTTTGGGGGATGGAAACTGGTATATTCTCCCTTTAGCAGATATTCTATCATTTTTTTAAAGATTGATTTATTTATGCATACAAGAACTGGGTACAGGCCAGAGGTGTGGGGAGGGGGTGAGAGGATTCTCCAGAGACAGAGTGGGGAGCAGAACAGGCAGATTGACTGAAATACACTGCTGAGGGGAGCAGCGGGCGTGGCAGGAGAGGTCGTCACGCCATGTGGGACCCTCTCCGGCAGCCGGGGGTCAAACCGGCGCTGCAGAGGCTGTGGGCAGCTTTGCAGCCCAGCACTCAACCGCTGCGCCACCAGGGGAGGCCCAGATCAAAGTGATCCTTAGTGCTACCTGCCATTCATTAAAGCACCAGACTTTGCCTGACGCTGTGCCAGGGAGTTCACATGTGTTACATATGTGTCTATAGTCCTGCAATGTAGACTTCATTAGGCTCACTTTGCTGCTAAAGAACTTGGGATATTCTCACAATCAAGACTGGTGTGTGACAAAGCTGGACTAGACCTTGGCTCTGAATTCCTCTAGAGCCGGGCACTGCCAGTCCTCCAGTTGTATGTGACTTTATTCATTTTCTGGGCTCATATTCCGAAATCTATCCTAAGTATTAAAAAGCAAGGCTTCACGGCCTCCTTAGTGGTGCAAGACGTTAAGACACAACCTATGAAGCGATCCACAGCCACTGCAGCATGAATCGATTCCCAGCCAGGGAGCTACCTATATAGCACAGCAGACCTCTCCTGGCTCACCCGCTGCTCCCCTCAGCAGTGTGTTTCAGTCAGTCTGCCTGTTCTGTTCCCCACTCTGTCTCTGGTGAATCCTCTCACCCTCCGCACCTCTGGCCTGTACCCCAGTTCTTGTATGCATAAATAAATAAATATTTTAAAAAGTGCAAAGCTTCAGACCCCCACATATTATTTAGGAACATTTAGCTCAAGGAAAATGCAATAAAAACACCAAAATAATGCCAAGTATCAAATAAAGAAAGAGATGAAGGGATAGTGTTGGGCAACAATATCATTAGCTACAAAGGAAATGTCAGTGAACCACAAAAGACCAAGGCTCACAAAACCATTTGGTTCAGTCCCTTCCTTGTAGAAAGTAAATCTATTAGAAGTTGGGTATATAAATGGCGAAGGCTGGCTGGCAAAGCAAAGGAAGTGTTCGGGATTCGGGGTGTTTTCTTGGATAGCACGACTTGTGTCCTGGGCCCTGAGCTTTTGCTGCAGTTTCCCACCTTACTTCACCCCTGGGACTCGACCCTTTCTCTGAAAGGTTTGCAGTAGGGAGACTAATCAAGGGTTTGGAGGGATGTGGCCTTTCCCAGGAACCCTTTCATAGAAGAGGTGGGAGTTAGAATGAAGGCTGATGAATGAGGAGACAGCACCCTATAATAACTGGGGTCACAGAGAGGCTGCCCTGTGTCTGTTCTCGACCTCCAGGGTCAAGGCAGGGCCCTCACTTACACTTCTGGACATGAGTGTCTTGGTCCAAGGGCACCCTGGGTCTGCTCTGAATGAGAGGAAACGCAACCCAGGGCCTGCCAGAAGTCCTGGTGAGGACCCTGGCACTGAGGGTACATCCCCACTGCGAACAGTAGGTCCCCAAGGATCCTCAGTCCGAATGTCATCCCCGGCAGGACACTGGCAAGAAGCAGCCTCCTGTGGTGTTTCCCGACATCTCTCTGGGAACCTCAAGGAATAAGTGCAGCTGGATCCCCACCCCCCTTAATCTGTACATTGACCTTTTTGCTAGAAAATTTAAACTAAGTTAGAAAATTTAAACTAAGCACCCCTCTCCCCCCACCCTTGTGATTTATTCTCTAACTACATTCCTTTGGGAACCTTGACAACTAATTATGTCGCATCGACCAAAATTCTCTGTGCTCGCCCCCCACCCCCAGTGAGGTTGATAACAGCAGGGCCAGCATCTCTTGGGCATTATGGGCTCTTGACCACCAAGGAACACTCCGCTAGAGAAGATAAGACACCTTAACTCATGGTGGCTGCGCTGCCCAGCACCTCCTTGGACCTGGGAAAATGAAGCTTCTCACTCCCTTCATGCCCCCCACCTCCTCACAAGCCCCAGATAATCACAACACCCCTGCCATTCTGGGAACTTAATTTTTTCAGGGTATTAGCCCTAACTCCTTGGGGCCACCTCCAATGTAATAAACTCCTTTATGAGAAGACTTTCTGGTGATTCAGAGTGTGGTTTCCTGGGTGGCAAGTGAGAGACTTGGTTTGCTTAACATGGGCTATGGTCTGTGTTTCTGCAGAGAAAGACATCCCAGGCCCTGCCAGGAAACATGGGCAGAACAGAGAGTCAACTGAGGGGATCAGGGACCCCAGAATCATGCAGTGGTACAGAGATTGTTCCTACTATCAGCCCTTAGATCTTTGGGTAGGGCTGTCAGCAATGTTGCAGAAAGGGAGTTACACATGTGAGGCCCTCGGTGTGTGTGTGGGGGGGGGGCACTCAAGTGAACAAAAGAAAGAATCCTAGGCCCTGCCAGAAAGCAAGTTAAGGACCTTGAATGAGGACTTAGGAAATCTTCTACCCTCAGACCTCAGAAGGCCCCTCAGAGCCCCACCCTTGCTGGTGTCCTAGGACACCAGGGCATTGTTGACAGGATGTGACATACTCAGCTTCTCCTATCGTGTCATAAGGGGTGAGGTACTTAGTCCAAGGCATATGCCTAAGGGCAGCAGTAGGAGGTGAAGGTGAATACCCTGAGGACCAAAGGTAACGCATTCCCCTTAACATTGGGAGCACCATAGAATTAACTCCTCACCCTGGGCCTCAGAAGACCAAGGAAAGATATGGTTGATGAGAAGATTCGCACTTCTGGGGAGGTTGTCAGGGTGGTGCTGGCTTTAGTATGAGGGACAGACCTGAGGGTGAGGGAGGCAGGAATTCCAGACCACAACAGGGATGAAATCAAGGACTCAGAGACTGGTTACTTCAATATACCTCTCTCAGTAATTGACAAGTGCAGTAGCCCGAAAATCAGCCACTATCTCTTGGGGTGTTTCCAACAATAGTATCATAGAGCTTTATTTGTATTGCTCAAATTGTTTATAAGTTGAATTCATCTATCTTAATGCTGTTTTTTTTAATTAACACATTTACTAGAAAAATGTTTAAGACATCAAAACAACTCAAGAAGGTAGAGAAAGAATAGCATATTAATCACAAAGAAGTAGAAGGTAGGAAATAGGAAGATAAATGCAAAAGTGATGATTTAGATAACAGAAGAACCCCTAAATACTGTCATTCAGGGAGGCCCAGGCATTCCTGTCAGGCAGAAGTGCCACTCATTTCCCTTTGGGGTTCACAGAGAAGTGAGGGCTTTGGTCTGAGCGGTGGAGTTACACTTCAGCAGAGGGAAGAGTCTTAAATACAGCCAGGGGTCAAAGAGGGCCTTGCCTGAGAACCTGCGTGAGCAGTCACAAAGGGGCCGGGGCTGGCTTGCCTGCTGCTGCTTTCCTTGGGGGAGAATCCAGGCGAATGCAGTCACATAACACCAGACTCAATTCCTCCCCGAGCTCTCAGGTGGGGGCTCACCTTAGCAAGAGAAGATAGACCTCAAGCAAACGGGGGATACAGACTCTAGGAGACCCAAGGGGGGGAAAGTGAGTGAGGCCAGAGGGACTACCCAGGCCGGAACAGAGTTGACCAGCACATTGTGACCCGCCTGCTTCTAGCCCTTGATGGCCCAAGGCGGGTAGATCAGGTTGAGGCTCTTCTGGCTTCTGAATAGCAGGTGCCAGGGGCTGAGAGCCTTGGTGTGAAGGTGAAGCCAACAGAGAGCAGCAAGGAGGCCTGCCAGGCCTTCCTTGGAGGCCAGGTGAGGGTTGTGAATGACAAGGGAGCACTCCAACAAGTCTGGGACAGAGACAAGTCAGGTGTGGGTGCACTCTGCCAGGGCTGGTGGGCTGAAGACGCTTCGGACTTCCTTCTCGTGTCATGGAAATGTGAAGTCTGCATGGCAGAGCAGGGAGGGGCCTGGGCGCCCAGGTCTTGCCAACAATGAACTTGACAATCCTGCCCATGAATTGAGAGGACACCCCACACCAACAGAGGGGTTCCCGCTGGCAGGCTCTGCTGGCAACCCGGATACCTCCAGGCAGAGCTGGGAGGCTGAACCCTGAGGCCACATAATCTGCCTCCATGGATTATTCAGGTCAGTCAGACCTTGGAGAAGAAGAGCCTCGTGGGGTTCCAGAGTAGTGCCCTCAGGGCCCCCCAGAAGCAGTCTTGTTCAAAGCCAAGGAGGCATCTATTTGGTGGGGGGCGCTCACACCCTCTCATTCTCCCTCCTCCAGGTGGCCCCATCACTTACTCTGCTGCCCACCCTGGTGCCTGCTCTCCCTGACCAGTGTCCTCATGCCTCGCGGTCAGAAGAGTAAGCTCCGGGCCCGGAAGAAACGTCACCAGGCCCGGGAGGAGACTCAGAGTCTCAGTGAGGCCCAGGCCCAGGCCCAGACCCAGGCCCAGGCCCAGGCTGCCTCAGCAGAGGGGGAGAAGTCTTCTCCCCTGTCCTCACCTGCTGCTGAATCTGAGGCTGCTCCCCCCGGCTCCCCTGCTGCTGATCCTCCCCAGGAGCCCAAGAAGGCCCAGGGGCCTCGCTGTCCCGATGCAGGGGCCTCGTGCCCGGGGGCCCACGAAGGTGCCAAGGGCCAAGAGGCGGCAAGTGGCAGCACCTCCCAGGCGGCAGCCGCCATGGAGACCTACCGCAAGGATCCTCTCACCAGGAAGGCCAGCATGCTGGTGCAGTTCCTGCTGCAGAAGTACAAAAGCAAGGAGCCCATCACTCAGGCAGCCTTGCTGAAGGTGGTCAAGAAGAAGTACAAGAAGCACTTCCCCGAGATCCTCAGGAGAGCTGCGGATCACATGGACCTGGTGTGTGGCCTGGAATTGAAGAAAGTTAACACCAGCTACCACTCCTACACGCTGGCCAGCAAGATGGCGATCGCCAGAGAAGAGGATTTGTTGGGTAGTGCAGGCTTGCCCAAGACGGGCTTCCTGTTGGCGCTCCTGGGCGTCATCTTCATGAAGGGCAACCGCGCCTCCGAGGAGCAGGTCTGGGATTTCCTCCATGTCCTGGGGGTGCACGCTGGCAAGAGGCACCTCATCTTTGGGGATCCCCGCAAGTTCATCACCCAAGATCTGGTGCGAGATAAGTACCTGGAGTACCGCCAGGTGCCAGGCAGTGATCCCCCCACCTACGAGTTCCTGTGGGGTCCCAGGGCCCATGTGGAAACCACTAAAATGCAGGTGCTGAAGGTTCTAGCCAAGCTCAGCAATACCACCCCCAGTGCCTTCCCCGACCTGTACAAGGAGGCTCTGTTTGATGAGGCAGACAGGGCATGCATGCGATTCGCGGCCAGGGTTGGCACCACAGCCAAGGCTTATAAGCCCTCCAGGGCCCAGCTCCCCATCTCCCCCCGCACCTAGGGAGGCCTGGGGTAGCTTCCCTTGGCATCACATTTCGTCAGTTTTCCTGTTCTGTCCCTGCTCTGTCTCTGGTGAATCCTCTCACCCTCCCATGTCCTGGCCTATTACCGCTTCCTGCATAAACAAATAAAGAAATCTTAAGAAAATATCTTTTATGGTTTTATGATATAGCTCAATATTTTAGTATTGCAAGGTTGATCTTGGTTAGTTTTAACAAAATATGTATCCTCTTGTGCTTCCTTTTCACATGAGTCACTCCTGGGGCAATGTCGTTGGCTGATAGACAGTTATTGGATAGATAATAGGTGATAGGTAACTGAAAGACAGTAGATGAAAGTTCATATAGATATTTAGTTGTCACATTTTATAGACTAATTTTTTTTTCATAATGTAGTATATAAGTGACTTGGATCTCATTTTTTCTGTTTAAAGTATTTGAAAGTTATCATTTTATATTTGTTATACAAGTTGAAAATATTCAATATTTTGTTCTTGATGTAAATGAGGTAACTGCATTTGAACAGGTTTTTTTTGTGGAGATGTGTGAGAATCCAACAGTATAATACTCAGGATCACAGACTGAAGGAAAAAAAAAATAACATGTTCAAGTATTGTTTTGCTTTATTCCTTTTAGCTGTCTTTTTGTGGAAATAAATTTACATGATTTCTTCAGCATATTAAAAATATCTGTTCTAAAAATAGCATATTCTCGGGCCTCCCCTGGTGGTGCAGCGGTTGAGCTGTGGGCTGCGAAGCTGCCTGCAGCCTCTGCAGCGCCGGTTCGACCCCTGGCCACCAGCGAGGGTCCCACATGGCGCGCAGACCTCTCCTGCCGCGCCCGCTGCTCTCCTCAGCAGTGTACTTTGGTCCTTCTGCCTGTTCTGTTCCCCGCTCTGGCTCTGGTGAATTCTCTCACCCTCCCGCGCTTCTGACTGTATCCAGTGCTTGTACAAATAAATATATAAATCTTTAAAAAATAAATAAAAATAGCATATTCTCTGATCTAGTGAGTTAAAAATATAGTTTTGATGAGTGTTTGCTATTTTGGGGGATCACAATAATCATCTGAAAACTGCCAATTATTAGAGTTTCAATAATTCCCAGTGTACAGATGTTTTATAATATATTATGTCCATTCCAACATTCCTGTAACATAGACACAGCAGACTCCTGTTGCAGATCTGTATTCTCAAGTTCGTTCACTGCCTGCTAAATAACAGAGCTCCAAAACCTGTAGTTTAGATTTGTCTAAAGCTTGTATTTTCCAATCCTCCTAGCCTGCACCTTTGGATCTTTAATTCTCTTTCCCACCCCCCTCACTGCACAAAAATGTATCAAAGGGTATGAAAAAAAATGACTCTATACACAAAGCAGTGGATCGGAATGCTAGAGCCAAAGCCATAAAAATACCAACATAAATGAGAAGTATGCATAAAGGAAAAAGAATATTCAGTGTAAATATGATCATGTACATATGCCAAGTCAGTTAACCTCACAAGATTGGGGTCTCAAAAATCATCCTGAACAGCCTCTTCCCTGTAGAGAGAGAATCTCGAGAGGACAAGTCTGGAAAGAAGGACGAGATCAGTGTGTTTTTTCTCTGACCGCCCACCATCCACCTTGGGACCCTGGCCTTATGCTACAGCTTCTGCATCTCACGTGGTTAAATGACCCCTTCTCTGGCAGGTTTGCCATAGGGAAACTGTTAATATTTGGTAGGGGTATAACATTTCCCTTGAAGGGAACCACTGACTCCACAACAGTGACTTCCCATACAGCCCTATCCCTGCTGTGAGCCCCTGAAAGACTGACACAGTTGTGAGCAGATGCGACTTAGCCTGCCTTCTGTTTTGAAGGTCCCAGGAAGGTGATGACCTAGACCTGGGGTTTGTGCTTCAGGTAAGCGGTGTGTGGAGTCCCAACGTAACAGCCCTGATGAGGCAGTGGGGGCTACTGAATAAAACAAATGGGGCTGCACCAAGCCCCCTCACTGCAGTTAGCCCTGCAGGCCCAGGGGACATCTGGCAGGCTTGGACGGCCCCTGACTTCAGCTTGGAGAGTCTCAAGAGCCTGGATTCTCAGGTTGGCTGCATAGTTCAGTGCAGAGTGGAACCCCAGGGACTTACAGTTCTTTGAATAATCGGTGAGACTCCATTCAACAGAGGGACCTAGCAGAAGTCGAGGTAGTGGCACTGAGTGACAATAAGGATGTGCTTCCCAGAAAGAAAGGGGCCACACCAGGCCTTGCCCCATTGTTGCATCTGGGAGACGGGGCATGTGATGTGAGGCTTACTTCCGTCCAGGACATCTCATGAAGTTGAGGGCCATCAGCAAAAGGGGTGCCCTGAAACGTCAGCAGAGGTAAGACTTTCAGGTTGTGCAAGAATCAAGGTGAGGGCCCTGAAGACTGAGGGGAACACCCACCCGTAGTGGGGGCAACATAGTCCCCACTATGTCAGTCTTCCACTTTCACTACTGTTAGCCTTGGGAGACCACAGGCAGTTGGGGCCTCATGAGGCATATTTCACTTCTTCCTGGGGGTTCTCAGGGAATTGGGGGCCATGTTATGAGGGGACTGGGGAGAACACGCCCCAGAGAGGAGGGGAGACACAAAGTCCCCCATCTTTCAGGGATAGTCAGATATGCTATCTCCTCAGTTACGGAGTGATGGTGTCAGTCTGACTCTGGGGGTCTCTGATGGGCTGAAAGAACAGTCCACATCTTGACAATATGAGAACTAGGGGAGGCCACCAATTTCAGAACAGAGAGAGTTTCAACCCGTCTGGTGAGAATATGGACGGGGTGGCCATATGTGGCTCACGTTTCCTCTGAGGTCTCGGGAATGTGAGGCTCTTGATCTGATGTGAAGTAGCTTGGGTTAGCAGGAGGATTTCTAGGCTGTACCAGGAGGCAAGGTGTGGATCCTGAGGACTGCAGGGGCCATCCACCCCATATCAGTGGAGGACCCGCAGAATCCTCCTTACTTTCTGCCTGGGATGTCCCTGGAAGAGATAACAAAGAGGTGCCTCTCTCTTCCCATTCAGTGAAGTCAGGGTCTTAGTCTGAGGGGAGTGTTCCCAGGTCAGCAACGGAGAACTCTTAGACCCTCCTATGAGTGAAATTTAGGCCCCTGAGCAAGGACCTTGAGAGAGACCACCCAACACAGGGCCTGAAGCCGCTCACCCTAGCTTTCTGTCTGGGGCTGCGGCCATATTAGATAATCCTCATTTGTTGCAAGTGAGTATCAGGAAGCTACAGGTCTGACTATGAGAGGTAGGCCACAGTTCAAGGAGAGAGGAGCACCTTCCACATTTCATACCGAGGAACCTGTGAGGACTGAAGGGTCACCCTAGCCCACCCCCAACTCTCTGCAGCCCCCCAACCCCCCCGCCAAAGGGAATATCACAGAGTCTTTTTTTCCCCAGCTCTCGGAGGCCTAGGGCAGGGTTGTCAAGCAGAGGGTCCCTCTCGTTCTTTATACCAGGCCTAAAGGAGGCAAGATCCTTGGCCTGAAGTTGCAGCAACTGATCCACAGAAAGGAAGGTCCCAGGCCTGAGGCTGCGTCAAGGGTCAGGACTCTGAATCACAGGAGACCCGAAGAATCCAGAAGATAGAGGACTTCACAGAAGAGAGTGGCAGAGGGGAGGAGACCCAGACCCTGCCAGGTGCTGGCATGCTGGCCCTGACTGCAAACTCAGAAGAAGCCCCTACCCAGGACAAAAGTGGCTCCATGGCTAATATCTGCTGCCATCCTAGTCAGTTGCAGGCCGGGCTGGCAGCCTGCAGCCTCTGGGGACAAGCTGGCCATTAGGACGAGAGCCCTGTGGGGTCCTAGAGCAGTGGCCTCAAGGAAACTTGCAGAGGCAGCCTTGGTTAAAGCCAAGGGGGCATCTCCCTGCTGTGGGCGCTCACAGCCTCTCATTCTCCCTCCTCCGGTGCTCCCATCACCTGCTCTGCTGCCCACACTGGTGTCAGCTGTCCCTGGCCACTGTTCTCATGCCTCTCAGTCAGAGGAGTAAGTTCTGTGTCTTTGAGAAATGACACCAGGCCCAGGGGGAGATGCAGGGTCCGGGGGGTGCTCATGCTGCTGTAGCAGCAGCAGAAGAGTCCTCCTTCTTCCCCTCTCCTGTTCCTGGGGAGAAATCCCCTGAGCTCCCCTGCTGCAGGTCCTCCCCTGGAGTCCCAGAGAGCCCCCTCTATCTCTGCTGCTGTTGCAGGTGTTCCACACACAAGTTCAGATAAAGATGCCAAGACTCAAAGCATAAGCACATGCCAGGTCTCAGCTTCCACCAAGCACTAGATGAGGCATCTAGGCAGGCAGGGATGCTAGTACACGTCCTGCTGGAGCAGTGTGAAATGAAAGAGCCAGTTATGGAGGCAGACATGCTAAAGGTTGTCAAGAGAGAATACAAGGAGCACTTCCTTCAAGCTCTCGAGAGAGTATCTGAGCAAATGAAGCTGGTCTTTGCCTTTGACTTGAAGGAAGAAAACCCCAGTGATGAACTAAGGCCTAGGAGGGAAACTTGACATCAGCATTGATGGGAGCTTGGATGGTACAGAAAGTCACCCATGATAGATCTCCTGATGCATTTCCTGGGTGTGATCTTCATAAGGGCAACCATGCCACTGGTGAAGTCTGGGAATTCTGGAAAGTATTGGTGGTTGGTGATGGCAGAAGACACTTTATAATTAGTGAGCCCAGGAAACTCATCACTTGAGATTTGGTGCAGGAAAGGTAGCTTCAGTACCCTCAGAAGCCCACAGTGATCCTGCACACTATGAGCTCTTGCAGGGCATGAAAGTCCATGCAGAAACCAACAAGATGAAATTTCTGGATTTTTTGGCCTAGAACAATGATATTTCTGTGTTTGATTCTATGATTTTTTTCTCATACCTAAATGTACTATACAAATACACTGTGGGGCCTCCCTGGTGGCACAAGGGGTTAAGACACAACCTATGAAGCAATCCGCAGTCTCTGCAGCACGAGGTTGATCCCTGGCCAGGGAGCTACCCACATGGCACAGCAGACCTCTCCTGTCTCGCCTGCTGCTCCCCTCAGCAGTGTATTTCATCAGTCTGCCTGTTCTGCTCCCCACTCTGTCTCCGGTGAATCCTCTCACCCCCCGCACCTCTGGCCTGTACCCAAGTTCTTGTATGCATAAATAAATAAATCTTAAAAAAAAACAACATTGTGGGTGGCAGACATCCATGCAGGTGTTTGTTCTGAGTGGGCTGCGAGGGGCCCAGATACCAGAGCAGAATGCACAGTGCAGGCGATGAGCCAGGGGATGGGGCAGCTCGGAAGGCCTCATGGCAGGTGGGCTCCTAGCCCTGCATGTGTGCTGAGCTTGCAATTGCTACGGAGCCTTCAGGCAAAGGGCTGCAATGTGCTCTCACAGTGCCCTTGGTGACCCAGCTGCATGCAGGGTCTGAAAGTTGTGCCCCGCATGCAGCTGGTGTAGAAGGAGGTCGCTGTGGTTGGCAGTTACCTGGTGGTCCTCATGACCTCTGAAGAACTCTGTTTTCTCATCTTAGAACAGCTTTTCCTGGCAGTGCACACCATGTTTCGCTCTGTTTTTAAAACCAAGCATCACTGGAGAAAGGGATGCGAGGCTTGACCTATGTGCCTGCCTGGGACATGTCCTGGCTTTGATTGCTGTACCAACTGCCTCCAAATGCTTGCAGCCTAATTTTTTTTTTTTTTTTTTTTTGCCAGTATTAGCCCTTGGACCTTCAGGGCCATTTTTTTTTTTAATCTATTGCTGCAGGGGGGGAGGGCTTCCATGGTATTCAGCAAACAAAATTGAAATTAAAAAAATAAAATATATTGTGATTTTCAAAATGCATGAGTTAGCTAATATTGTCTCCTGCCAGATGGAACCTGTCAGTAGTCCCACACAATGTATAGTTTTTATCTCATCATTGCAGTTTGCACCCCAAAGTTCATTTGTGGTTTTTTTTATATCTTATGTGACTCTCTTCAACATGTTTTGTTTTCTCTCTTATTTCTTGAACAAATGGAACATAGTTATCAATAATTCCTTTAATGTCATCATCTATTAATTCTGTGTCATTTCCAGATTAATTTTGATCAATTAAATTTCCCTTTCCATAGGGGACATATTTTTCTGCTTCTATGCCTGCTTGGCAATATTTGATTGGATGCCAACATTGTGAATTTGGCCTTGTGTATTCAGTACATATATCTTCTTGAGCTTCGTTCTGTCACTCAGGGAAGTTTCTTAGAAACATTATGATGCTTCCAATTCTTGCTTTTAATGTTTGTTAGTATGGCCAAAGAAGAATCAATCTAGACAAATCTTGCACCAATGGAAATGATAAAACCCTTCTGAGTACGCTCTCTGATGCCCTGGGTATGATGTGGTTCTCTACTCAGACTTGTAGGAGCAGGAAGCCCCTGGGTAAAATCTGGAATTCTCTCTCTGTGTAGCTCTCCCCTCTCTAGAACCTAAAATCGAACCCCTGGTCTTCCTTTGATACTCAACCTCATCTCCTTAACTCGGGAAGATGCTGCAGGCTCAGGGCAGCAGGCTGGGGCAATTCTACGCTCAACTCCCTTGTTTTCAATCTTTCTTTCCTTGCCTGATTCCAATATACTGAAAATTATTGTCATGACATATTTTGTCGTTTTTCTGTTTTCTTAGTTGTTTGAGGCCGGTGGCAAGATCTATTTCCGGTTATTCCATCTTCTCCAAAAACATCAGTACTGCAATCCAAATCTAAAACCTACAGATGAACGTACCCAAACTGTAAGCCAACAAACATTTGAAACACCTTAGAATAAAAAGTTGAATGGAAAAACTGTGGGACACAACACACATACATAAGCAGAAGCATATAAGCCTGCAGAGCAAATGTCAACAATGTTCCTCCCCTGCTTGTGGAAAAGCATATGATGATTTAATTTTATCATTCTTTCAATATTCTCCAATACTTATAAAACACATATGCATTTCCTTTACAATTATAAAATTCTATAAATATTCTAAATATGATTTAGATACCTGTATTAGCCAGGGTTCTCCAGAGAAGCAGAACCAACTGGATATAGGGTGTATGTGTGTGTGTGAGTGTGTGTGTATACATGCATATTTATAAAGATATTTATTTTAAGGAATTGGCTTACATGATTTTTGGAGACTGACAATTCCCAGTTCTGGTCTGAAGGTCGGCATGCTCGAAATCTAGGAAGAGTTGATGTTTCAGTTTGATTCTGAAAAACAGAAAGAAAGCCAGTGTCATATCTCAAAGGCAATTGAGTAGGAGGAATTCTCTTCCATTTGGGCAAAATCAAATTTTTTGTTCTATTAAGCCCTTTAATGGATTAGAAGATGTGCACATATACTAGGGAGAACAATCTACTTTATCCAATCTATGCTAATTTCATCCAAAAATACCCTCTCAGAAATACCTAGAATAATGTTTGACCAAGTATCTGGGCGCCCTGTGTCCCTGTCAAAATAACACATAAATTTAACGATCACAGTACCAAAAATAAACACACACACCTTATATAATTAGGGGGGGAAAATGAAAATCTAAGTATTAGACTACATCCATGTAATCAACTTAAAAGTGCTTCTCCAGAAAGTTTTCAGTTACATTTCAAAAACAGAAATTTGATTTATATCTAAAACAAATTCTCCCTGACATGATTGGATTCAACATTTATATAATGGACTATATGCAACTAATATTAGCAGTGACAAATAACATTGATCATTTTCAAGATTATAAATGTTGTTTAAAAGTTATCCAAACTCATATAAAGAAACTGTGTATTTAAAAATACCTATTTTTTTTCTTGCTGTAATGAATTCCAAGTAGTGATCCCAAAAAGTACTTTTAAAAACTACTAAAAGCAATACAAGATAAAACAAGTTTTCCCCTCTAAGATATTATACAACACAGTGCTTCTTCAGTTAACATGTAAGTATCTTTCACAAAGTAAATACCATGTTAACGGAACAGGGATTCGTGGCTTTCCTAATTCTTCTTTACTATAAATACTGTTTGTTACCTTCCCAGTTGTTAGCTATATGTCACATTCCTATTTTACTGTCTCAGTATTCTTCTGTTAAAAGAGTTTTCATTCAAAAACTGTCCTGTTGACAAAGGCATTAATGATTTTGCTTCTGTTGACAGAATTATTTATTCTATTATTTTGTGTCTAAGTAATTTTCTCCCCATGGCATTATCTGTTCTGTGTTATTTTCTTTTTCCCTTTTAAAGGAACCATACTGTCTCTTCTCCAGTAGCATTAATATATTCTTTGTGTTTTTTTTTTATGAACCATTCCCTCTTTCCCTAACTCATAAATCCCTAAGTTTTACCAAATGCTTTTGATCCAAAGATGATTCTGCAGATTTTTCATTTTAGAAGACATATACATATTAGCTTGCAGTGAAATTATTTCCTAGTATTTTACTCTGTCTTTTTAAAAATGTGCTCCCATTCTTCAAAAAAGGGAAAGAAGAATGAATAAACACCAATATTTTCCCTAATACCATTTTATATTTCAGCCAGTATTTCATCTTTGCTAATAAAAGCCCTTTCTTATTTTTTCACTTCATATCATCTTGTTTATTTAGTATGCCTTTGCTGCAGATCTAAATGATTTGCTGCCCCTTTCTTACTTTTAAATAGTTGCACAGTACTGCCAGATCATAAAGCAGTTGTCATTATTCTACATGATTATAATGTATGTTCTGTCATTTTTGCCCTTTCCATAACTCCTGTATTATATATTCCTTGCTGAAATGGACAGTTTCCTATACTTTTAGCTGTATTGAAAATCGCTTCTGCTCAATATTCTGTTTCGTGAATTTTTCAGACTGATATTAGATATTCGGCATCTGAGTCCCCACACATCCATCTCTCCACAAGCAAATTCACTAACTCCACTGTATTTTACTCTGATTTGAATGGCCAAGCATGGCAATTCTCACACCAGTAAAAGTACATTTCTCTCTTGTATAACTGAATTCTTTGAAACATTTCTACGGCCATTTTCTCATTCCTTTTCCCTTCCCTTTATTACACTACTTGATTTATTCTTTAGAGAGTTGTGTCCTTCTTAATCCCAGAAACAATTTTAGGACACTGACAATTAAAAACCTGTAGAATAAGATAATATAGAAATTTGAAATATGATTGACTAAAACAAGATTTTAAAAATGACAATAGAAATGGCAGGAAGAGCTCAACAAAGAGGTGGTGTGCCAGATGTCGATTGTGTGGCCCTGTTTGAGTGGTAAACGTGGTCCTCTCTTTGCTAACATCAATGCAAAATGAGTTACAAAAATGGTTAATTTGGGCCTCCCCGGTGGTGGCACAGGCGGTTGGTGCACTGTGAAGCTGTCCGCAGCCTCTGCAGTGCAGTTTCTATCCTAGCCGGCCCGCGAGGATCCCACATAGCGCGCAGACCTCTCCTGTCTTGCCCGCTGCTCCTCAGCAGTGTATTTCGCCAGTCTGCCTGTTCTGTTCCCCACTCTGTCTCTGGTGAATCCTCTCACCCTCCCGCGCATCTGACCTGTACCCCGGTTCTTGTATAAATAAATAAATCTTTTTTTTTTTAAAAAAGGTTAATTTATAAAGCCTCTAAAATGAAAACCAAAGCTCTTGTCTGGCAGAAAGACAGAGAAATGAGATGGGAGGAAGGAAGGAGAAAGAAAGAAAGGTGTCTCTCTTGGCTCCTTAAATATAACTGATGATACACACTGCTCTCCCCTCTTCCTTGTAGTGATTACCAGAAAGTTCCAGGGTTTCCCAGATGCACAGCTCTCTCCTGGCTGGCACGCTCAGAATAACCATGCACTGTGTACTAGCCAGTCTCTCTCCCTGCACTGTGCTTCTGCTTCACTGAGCTTTTGAAAAGATTTTCAATCTCCTAATATCACTTTTGCTTCACGTTTTTACTTCCTGTGTCCTCCTGTGATGGCTCTGTTCTTCCCCATTTTGGTAGAGTTCTTCTTCATGTCTCTTCTAACAGGAGAGTCTCTTCCCACTCGACAGTTTTATAAATGCTTTCAGAATCTGAAGGGACCTAGGCTAGCGGTCCCATTTCCTTATTGTGCATGTGGGAAACTGCTTCTTGGAAAAAGGTTCTGTGGCTTTGGAAAAAGTAAACATAAAGCTCAACCTTCACTATTGTAATAATGAAGTTGAGGAGTTAAAAAATGTGTTTTTTTTTAAATATTTATGCATACAAGAGCTGGGGTACAGAGGCCAGAGATGCGGGGGGTGAGAGGACTCACCAGAGACAGAGCAGGGAACAGAACAGGCAGACTGTCCAAAATACACTGCTGAGGGGAACAGCAGGTGAGACAGGAGAGGTCTGCTGCACCATGTGGGTAGCTCCCTGGCCGGCCAAAGATCGAACTCATGTTTCAGAGACTGAGGATTGCTTCATAGCGCGGTGCTTAACCCCTTGAGCCACCAGGGACAGGGAGGCCCCTAAAAATGTTATTTTTACTAGCCATTCCCACAGTCTTCATGTGACCTGTAATGAAATGTAAGTCACATTTCACTAATTTACAGCCATATCAATTCTCCACACATGTTATTAACGTTGGCTTTTTCTTTTACTAATCTGCTTGTAGCTGGACACCCTCCATTTTGTAACAAAAACTCCTCTGGACTAAAACTTAGAACTAATTGGAATTAAACTCTAACTACCATTTGCTCTCTCTTTCCACGACCCCCGCCTTGTGATTAATCTTTAACTTTCAACTAATGCGATTGTCTGCATACCCGAAAACTCGGAAAATTGATTGTTTTACAACTCTATAACTTATCTGTGCCCCTTTGAGGTGGATGGTAACATCCAAAACAGACACCTGCTGATTGCTGTGTGATGATGGCCCCTCACCATTAAAGCTACACACCTTCATGACTCTAGACTGACTTCTTGGACCTGGAAATTCAAAGTCCCCACTTCCTTCACATCCTATATCCCCTCAACATCCTGCCCCCTCCCTTATAATCATCACAGCACTTCTGCCATGCTGGGAGTCAGTTTTTAGGGTGCCAAATCCCTGACTCTCTTGGTGGCCACCTCAAATAAACTCCTTTGTAAAAAAGACATTTTCATGGTTCCAAGTTTGGTATTCTGGGCAGAGAGGAGAAGACCTTGTTTGGTCACCTATATTCTGATGGTGACTTATTTGTCCATCCAGCCTCAAATAAAATAAAATAAACAGATGGGGTGGGGGAATTCTCCCTGTGCTGTGATACAGTTAAGGACAGTTAAATTATCTTAAATGTTGGGCTACAACAAATAAAGCTGCTATGAACATTTGTTTATGATGTTTTATGTTTTCTTTTCTCAAAACTCCTAGAAAAGCCTGCTTGATCATATGGTAAATGTGTTCAACTTCCCAAAAAGTGGCAACTTTATTTCCAGAGAGCCTGGACCATTTTACTTCCCCACTATTGTGAACATATTGTAAATGTTTGGAACACTGCCCCCCCCCCCATCCTCCACATCCCCCCACCCCCACTCGCGGCATAGTAGGCAAGAAAGCAAAACCATCTGTACAAGTCAGATCTGGATCACTTCCTATTCTGCAAAGCAGGCTTACAGGGATCTGCTGCCTGTGGTACACCTGTCTTCCAGCCCCCACTGATGACCTCGCAGGGATGTCCTCTCTTTTCCTTAGAATGCAAGAAGACAACCTTGTTAAATGCAACAGATAGGAATGCTTATCTGATGGGGCAGAGAGACTTGTCCTGTTTCACTGCATCACAGTGACTATTTTTGACCTTCAATTATAGTAAGATATCTATGGAATAGTAAGAAAATCTCCTGATTGTTAGCGATTTTGTGATTGTATATAAGTGGACATAATCTCAAAAATTCCGTGAAGAAGTATGTAGTCTTACTGTGTGTGATTGGCTGTTATTCATTATATTGGGTGTATATTAGAATATTTTCTGGAGTCAGTGCCTCAAGTAGGTGTTAACAAAGCAGGCTAGTGCCCACCCGAAATCTCCAGATGCCTGCATCCAAAGGACATGCCGACCCTTCCTATCTCCCCTCTGCAGACCCATATGCCCATCTCCCTTTTGTTCTACTCCTTTGTATAAATAACCCCGCCATCTGCCAAAGAGCAGGACGGTGGTCTTTCAGACACGAGCCTCCTCAGTTTGTTTACAAATTAAATAACTTTCCTTCTCCTCAAACTCTGTTTCCTTTTGTTGGCTGAGGGAAACAGAGGCCAGCCTTTGGCTATCAACTGTGTTGTAATAATCAGTGTTACATAATCTCAAAAGATCAAGATTTCACAAAAAATCCAGTTCTACATTTTGCCTATAGAAAGTAAATCCTTTTAAAACAGAGGACACTTAGAGATAAAGTCAGACTGGTAAAGAGAAGGAACAAAAGAGTGAGTTTATGCTCTGACAGTCTACCTATGGTCTGTTTGTGTTCCCCCTAATTCATACATAACACCTACTCCCTAAGGCAGCATTTGGAGGCAGGGCCTTAGGAGGTGATTAGGTTGTGAGGATAGTGCCCTTATGAGTGGGTCCCTAAAAGAGACACTAGAGAGATCCTGCCCCCTTCTACCACAGAGGACACAGCAAAGAATTGAGCAACCTAGAAGCGGGCCTTCTCCAGAACCCGACCTGTGTCTACCCTGGTCTTGGACTCCCAGCCTCCAGAACTGTGAGACTCTGCGAGCAGGCAGAATGAGGGGCATCCCAAGACCCCCAAACCTGCCTGCTCTAATTGGGTTTTGTCATCCCCCACAGAAAGACAAAACACACTCTAGTATGCAAGACCATCAATATAAAATAGCTTTAAGACACTTAGTGTGCAATAAAGAGAGAGAAAGAATATAGTTAAAATAGTGGCCAATTAAATACCAAAAATTACCATATTGCCTTGTGGGTAAAAGCCCAGCTAAACAGGGTTGGCCCCAAGCAGGGCCACTGAGGCCCAAAATCTTGCCACGAGTCTAAGGAACCTTCTGGTGGGGAACTGCAGGAAAGGGGCAGAAGGAACCAGACAAATCTGAGATGAAAGGAGCAAAATCAAAATACAAGTCAAGGTAAAGGCTGCCATTGTCAACCACCCCACATGTCTCTCACCCATTCTCTCTGTTTTAAGTGTTTCCCTCCATGCCCTCCAAGTCCCTGGCACAAGTACAAGGCCGAGATGCAAACGTACCTTCTCCACGTGTCTCTCTGCTCCATGTGCCTCCTCCAGGCCTCCTTGGCTCTTCCCTTCCTTCTCATGGTCGTCTCTAGCTTCTCCTTCCCGCCCAGCTCTACCCATCCCGATGGTGGGGCAGGGAACCTGGAACCTCCTGTTCCCTGGACATTATTACCCTGTTACACTTCTATGTCCACCATGTTGCTTGTACAAATCCAAGGCCAAGAAGGAAGTGCAGCTTCTTCTTCACATGTTCTACCCATGACTCCTGTGCTGCCTTTTTCTCTTCTTGTCATCCTTTTTTTTACTCAGCCTTCTCTCAGTCTTTTCTAGCTTCTCCCGGCTGCTCAGCTCTACCCTTCCTTGGATGGGGCAGGAAACCCGAAACTTCCCCTTTCTATGGACATTACACTATTACCAAAGGAGTTTCTATTGTTTGTAAGCTCCCCAGTCTGTGGTATTTTGTTGAAAGAGCCTAAATGGACTAGGATTCTGCCCTTGACCTGTCCAGGTCGTCATGCCTTTTGCCTTTTGGTGCAGGTTCTTAGCTCTCATCTCACAACTGGCTTGTGACCTTTACCCATTTGTTACAAGGATGTAGTTGGGCAACATCGCAAGCTTGCAGGGAGCCTTTAACCAAGGAGCAGTGATTGCACAAGACAATCTGCAGGACTGAAGTGCCACAACCCTCAGAATATAAAGGCCACGTAACCTTGTCTCTGCTGTCCATCTTCAGACCTCCCAGGCAGCCGTATGCAGGGTTGCCTGAGGTGATTCCTAAGATCTTGAGAGATTTCAGCTTACTGCAGATAGAAAAGGGTCCTTTTCCTTCTTCTCGCCTCTTTTCGTGCATTCTGCAGACTTTGCCTGCCACTTAAGACATATCTGGACCCCCGGGTCTCTCAGATTGTGCCACCTAGACCATAGTGCTGCAGGTGTTTCTTGCACAAGAACGGATGAAGGGGCCAATAGTCAGATGGTGGAAAATCCAAGCACTGCATGGCCTCCATCTGCCACTGAGGACTCACACAGAGACTCTCTTACCAGGAAGGTGGCTGTAGGGCCTGTGAGAAAACAGTTCCTTCACAGTTTCTCAGTGCTGTTTGCCATGACCTTCCAGCACATATGGCCTAGTCGATATCATGTATGTAGCCTTGAGACATAGTCCGCAGGTACAGAGAGCAGTAAATAATACGTAACCCCGATGTATAGTTCGCAGCTGCGAACACATTTCTGTAAACTAGGCTTAAACTTGGCCCTGTGCCAGCTTTGTCTATGAATCATATGAACTAATAAGGCTCCTCTGGAGGCGGGGGTGGGGGGGTGCTAGGGGGGCTCTCCCTGGGCACTCACAAGGCATAGAGCCACTGCTGCAGCCGGTTTGCTACTTTTGTATCTCCTGCTGCCTCATAATAAAGATTCCTGCTCCCCACATAATGGGTTTCATGACCTGTTTTCTCATCTGCTGCCATCAAGAACGAGAACAGGGCAAGCTTGTAGCTGAGGCCCTTTAGTGGCTTAGTGGATGCAGTGCTTTGTGCTCACATATACAATTAGAGAGTCCATCACAAAGAAAGGTACACACACTGAGACAGGTCAACAGAATGCCTAAGAATCATTTTCCTATGATCCTCTAAGAGTCTCTAACACTTGTAGCTGTTTTTTCCTCTTGACCTAAAGTATTTTGACCCACTGAGCATTTCTATGCCTTAGTCATCAAACTGGACCTCACCAGTGACGGGAGTGAGAGTGTTGGCAATGGGTGTCAAAGACTGGTCTCCTGAAGGCTTTGCTGGGCATGGCCTTTGTGAAGCATGTTAGGGTAAAAACTGACTGTTAAGTGACATGCTGAGTTAAGAGAAGATCCAAGAATGATGCTTTACTTATTTATCAATCTTCCCCCAAACAGGGCATCTCTGATGGTCTGGGAGGTGGGAGACAGTCCTAGAGCTTTCTCACCCCAGGCCAGGCTGGCAAGGTCTGTTTTTCAATGCAAATGCCAATGAACTCTGCACAGTTTCCTTTTCTTTAACTTGCAAATTTCTTTGATTTGTTTTCCTCTCCTAAATATATCGTCCCCTTTTTTTAGCGACTTTATAACTTCACTGGAACGAGGAGAGGCAGGTCCATGTTCTAGGCCCCGCAGGCTCCCTACTGCCCAGTGTGAGCAGGTAATTGCAGTTTGTCTTTTTTCCTGCTAATCTCCCTTGTGTTAATTGATCAATGTGATTGTTTTCCAAGGCTTCCCGATGAGGAAGAGAGATTCTGAGCCAGAGCTTATCCAGGCCTGGCAACGCTGCCATGGCTAGAACGTGTTCCAAAGTTACGTCCAGCAGCCTCTTGCACCCCTAGTGAAGTTCTAGGCAGGTTCTCCACTTCTCTGTTGAATAGGGCTGTCAAACTTATAGTGTGGCACTGCTGGGAAGGAGGGAATACAACATATATCATCTTCATGTTACTGTTGTACTAGGTACTTGGAGATTTTTTCCTCCTTTTTCCCTCCCTTTCTTCTTATGGTCTTTCTTCCTTCTTTTTATTCTTGCGTTTGTTCTTTAATTCCAGTTAATTTCTACATGTTCCTTTTAATAGATGATATAAACAGCTTAAGCATAGAAATCTATGAACCTCCACTTTGATTCTACTTTCATTGCTATGATCCAAATTTAAGAGTAGGACTCATGCTGTTTTGCAAAACTGTCATAATGATCCTGATGGAAAGGTGGGGAAATTGTGAGAGAGCAATGTAAGTGATCAATAAAAAGCTACCATTTGTTTATGAAGACACTGATAAAGACAGAAAAGAACCTGGCTGTCGTAAAACCCATGGCTGCCCCAGTGCCCAGAGGCCCGAGGCGCCAGAGTTAAGGTAAACTAAAGAAAAGCTGACAGCAGTGAACACTCCAGCAGACCCTCCTGGCAGGAGAGACCCCTGCCCCTGGCAGTAAATCCTAGCATGCCCCCACCAGCAGAAGAGAGCCCACCTCCGCGTTCTGCCCTTGTGAGCCAAAAAACTCCGGCAGTAGCCTAACCCTACGAAGACCTGCGCTCCCATTTTGAGGCGTGACTCTTGGCCTGCTGAGAGTCATCACCTCACAGACTTTCAATAAAGCCCGCTTTTGTCGGATACTCTTGGTCTCCTTTCTTTTCTAACACTGCCAAGATGCCTCTGAGAAGTGGCATAAATATGGGCACTGAAGTTGAGGGAGTGTGAGATGCCATTGACTCTTTTCCTATAGTCTTGATGTCTTCTCCAGAATCTGGCACGAGCTACCAGGGACTCTTCAATCTAAGAAGTGACAACTCCCCTCCTGCTTGCAGATGGACAGAGTCCTGGAGCACTCTGAACTGGGGTCCACCCTCCCTGGGTCACCAGTCTCCCAAACTTTCTAAGAGGTTAGTTACCTTCCCCCTTTTTGCTGCCAATGGAATTGTATGAGCATATTATTGTAATGTGGATTCCTGCTGATAAGTTAATATTGTGGTTGCGTGCACTTGGCTTAGGTAGTAAGTAAAACCTTCCCACTTTGTTAAAGTTAGCACTCTTAGATACCTGAACCTGATCAAACAAAAACAAATTGGGAAATTGTCCATCTTGTTTTAGGATCGCAGACAGCATCCCAGGCAATGGAGAAAATGTTCCTTTGGAACCATGAAAGTTAAACCAATGCCCGCAGCTGAAACACATCCTGAAACTAGGCTTGCATTCTTTCTGGCCAGCGCCTAGCTGTTAACCAAATCTAACCATTTTCTATTTTTCCTATCTGGTCAATTAATTCAGATAACCAAGTCCCGATTGCTGAGTCATAGGGCAAGCGGCTGGCTTCTAGGGTCAGAATAGAATAGGAAAAGTCTTGGAGGAAGAAGGAGGGCTCCAGAGATAAGGGCAACAAATTCCAAAGGGAACTGATCAAACACCCCAGGACTAGAGGCAACAGAACATTTCAGAACAAGGATGATAAAGAAAAAGGACTCTTAGATAAGGGCTGGGATACAGAGACTTAGTTCTGGGCACAGAGACATTTAGGCAGTGAGTGAGACCACGGAGATCTAACCAACCAGAAAGAGACTGGTGGAGCTCTAGAATAATTAGGGAAAGAAGGTCAATATTCTGAGGCACGACTCCATTTTGGCTTCCTTGTCCCTCCCTGGCCTGGTTCCACCGGCCTGGGAGTTGCACTATTTCTGCCCCTTTTCTCCGCAATAAACTTTTTCTTTCTCGGAACAAATCTACTACTTCTTGCTTTCCTGAGTGTCAGCAAAGTTCCTGTTGCAGCTTCCTCAGACACCAGCCTGTGATGGTCTAGTGGCTGGGACACAGCACTATTCCCACAGCCTGGGATAGATTTCTGGCTGGGAGACTAGGCCTGGAAACCTGAAATTACGGTATCATTGCTACAATACTAAGACTAACCTGTGTTTCCCAAGCAATTCTGCTTCTCTAGCTAAAGAAAACCTGGCAACTGGGTCAGGCACTGTGTTCACAGGCATCACACATCACAAAGAGCTGACTAGCAGCCTGGACACAGACAGGAACCCCACCACCACCACCACCCACACCCTTTAGCCAACTCTATCCCTCTGTTCCCCTGTCCACTTTGCCAAATGATATCCTGCCAAACCTGCATCCCTGTGCCCCCAGCACACCCCCCAGTTGCTGAAAAAATTTTTTTTCTCTTCCCAAGTCCCACTTCCCAAAATGTGATATAAGCCTATTTCCCTGGTTTGTTGTTGTTGCTGTTGTTTTGGGGAGGCATGTCTGAGTCTTGGGACGCCTACCTCCTGCTGAGTCAGCTTTGCATTAAAGTTCTTTCTCTTCCCAGATACTGGTGGCAGATGGTGGCATTCATGCACATCAGGTAGAGGAGCCCTCAATTTTGGGGTAACAAAAGAACCCAAAAGTAAAATTGTTGTGCACAAGAAATAGAGATAAAGCAAAAGATCCTTGACTCTTGGATTCTCAAAACTTTCAGTTTAGTCTAAAAAATACAAAAAACTACACACACACTCTCACACACACAGATTTGTTACAGAGGTATCTCCATAAAAGGGGGTGTACCATTTTCCCGGCCCCCACTTAAGGGTGGAGATGAGTAGCCAGGTGAAGCTATATAACATGGAAGGCAGGTGGGCTCTTGAGAAGAAGAAAGGGAGATCTTTTTCCTGTGGCCGCTTGCACCCTGGTGCTTCAGGGAGGGAGACATGGAAGGAGACACATGGAGGAGAAACTTGTAGAGACACTTAGAAGAGACACGTGGGTGAGAGACAAAGGGGGAAGCTGACAATGGCAGCCATTATCTCGACGTGTTACCTCCTCTTGCCCTAGCTTTCTGGGACCTGCTTCAGAAGCCCCTTCTGGTTCCCTGCCAGAAGGTGCTTTAGACTTTTCAGGCCTCAGGGGCCCTGCTTCAGGCCCACCATGTTTGGCTGGACATTTGCCCATAAGGGGATAGGTAACTTTGGGTGTTTTATTGGGAAAATATTATTAGTAAAAATATTTGTTCTTCCTTCTTCTCCATGCACATGAATTCTATTTTTTTAAAGATTTATTTATTTATCCATGGGCTGGGGTACAGGCCACAGGTGTGGGGGGGGGGGTGAGAGGATTCACCAGACACAGAGTGCGGAACAGAGCAGGCAGATTGACTGAAAGACACTGCTGAGGGGAGCAGCAGGCGAGACAGGAGAGGTCTGCTGCACCATGTGGGTTGCTCCCTGACCAGCCAGGGGATCAAACTCGTGCTGCAGTGGCTGTGGACAGCTTCATAGGTTGCGTCTTAACCCCTTGCACCACCAAGGAGGCCCCACATGAATTCTATTAAAGTTCTTCTCCACCAAGTGTCTTCATTGTCTTTATGTGGTAGATGGCAGGACCCCATTTTAGAGCATACAAGTTTGGGCACCGCTGGGTACACAACCTTCGGTTGTGCACAAATAAATTTACTAAACTTATTCAAAAATGCAGGAAAAATTAAATTTTAGTAAGTTAAATAGCATGTTCACTGGCTCACTCATTCTATAAACATTAATTAAATATCTGCTTTTTTGGAAAACATGAAGCTATTTCCAGGGATGATAGGAGTAGTTGGAAGTTGGCAGGGTATGGTAGTAGCCCAAAAGCATAATTTAAAAGAACATAGAAGGTGGGAAACGAGGTGAGAACAATAAAGTGTACATGCCCTGAGCAAATCTTGCTCAGGAATTTGGGAAATCTGCTGTTCTTCAGTGGTACTGAAGTTTAAGTTTAGCCAGCGGTTGATGAGGTAAGGCTATGGTGGTGTTGAATTGATGCCAAACCTCAAGTGGTATGTATCAGAGTTGAGAGACTGAAGCCTAGAATGCAAAATGGCTCTTAGCAGTTATTCCTGAATTCTGAGCAAGATAGGGAGGAGGCAAGGTGGATATTACGTGGGGACTTGTCCCACTGCATTTGATAACTGTTTGCAAAGTAATTATTTTATATTCTTAACTGTAAACACAGATGACCATTGATTGAAAAAAAAGAAAGAAAGAAAAGGTAAGGGTAACACAAAGGTTTGGTTGGAACTGGGAACCCAGAGGATGAAGCTGATTCTCAAGCTTTGAAATCTTTTTTTTTTTTTTTAATATTTATTTATTTATTTATACATGCACTGGGTACAGTCAGAAGCGCGGGCGGGTGAGAGAATTCACCAGAACCAGAGCAGGGAGCAGATCAGGCAGAGTGACGAAGTACACTGCTAAGGGGAGCAGCGGGCGCTGCAGGAGAGGTCTGTCATGCCATGCGGGACCCTTGCTGGTGGCCGGGGATCGAACCGGCGCTGCAGAGGCTGCAGGCAGCTTTGCAACCCAGCGCTCAACAGCTGTGTCAACAGGGAGGCCCACGCTTTGAAATCTAATCAAGAAACCCACAGCCTTTGCTCACTGGGATTTCAGAACTTTTATATTCTAATGACTTTTTCTACCCCTCATTATGTCTGTTTTAATACAGGCATGTCTAGAGCTGTGATTCTATGCCTGTCCCACCATTGTACCTTAGTTGTATTGGGACAGATGAGTTGTCTCTTTTGTTTGATAGATTCAGACACACATGTTATGCCCCAGATTCCCATACTTAGCACTACCCTCCAAGAGTCTCATCATCTGCAGGTGGACTTGATTTAAATAATGAGATGTGAATTTGAGATTTTGAGAGGAGGAAATATATTTTGGTTAATGTAGGAACATGAAACAATGGGGGCCAGAGGGCAAACTATGGCAGCCAGAATGGTATTGGGACTCCACAATCCTCACCTTCTGGTCATCTTGTCTTTGTGCACGCCTGTCCTGAAGTGTGGGCAGGCCTTGTGATTTGATTCCAAGAGAAGGATTATGACAAAGGTGCTGGGGACTCACTTCAGTAATTACACCACATTACATGTCAAAGCTAACACTACCAGCTAACACTGACAGCAGAACATTATACAAGACATCACTTTGCTTTCATATATGCTCTTGCTACCTTGTTTGTCTTGGAGAAATCTGCCATGCTTTGGCCAATGAAGAGGGCAATGTAGCATGAAATTGCAGGCTGTGTCTAGGTATTGAGGTTAGCCTCTAAGCAACAGTCAGGGGGAAAAATTCTAAGTCCTACAAACAAAAGGAAATGAATTCTGCCAAAAAAAACTGAGTGAGCTTGAAAGCAGGATGTTCTTGGTCACTTATAGTTTCCAGTTCATTATGCAATGAGCTTAAACTTTGTCTCATCCACCTCTGAAATGAAAAGAGCTGAGTAAGCTGAAAGTTTAAAACCCCTCTTAGATAATCAGACAATTGAGGTCACAGTGCTAACTACTGCCCCTGAAAATGGAGAGATAAACTGGAAGGTACAGGGAATCACAGTTCACTGGTGCAGAAGTCAATGTTGGAGCTGTAACAGAGGCATCGCCATAAAAGGTGAGGTTCCATATTCTCTGCCCTACCTAATGAAGGACAGCGCTGAGTGGCCAGATGAAGCTATATAACATGGAAGACATGAGGGAGTCAGAAGGAGAGAGACACAGGAGGGAGATAGATGAAGAAAAAGGGCCCACTTGCTTTTCAACTTTACACTTGTGCCAGGGACTTGGGGGACTTGGAGGAGAGGGTGAGTCGAGACATGTAGAGCCACTTGAAGAAACACTTGTGGGGAGGCTGACATGTGGGGAGCCTTTACTTTGATTTGTTCTTTAATTTTTCTCATTTTATCCCAGACTTATCTGGCCCCTTTTGCCCCTATCCTGTAGGTGCCTGCCAGAAGGTACCTTAGACTTGAGGCAAGCTTTTGGGCCTCAGCGGCCCTGCTTTAGGCCAACCTTGTTTGGCTGGGTACTGACCCTCAAGGAGATGGGTAAGAAAAAAATGTTAAAAAGAAGTTCTTCAGAGAATAGAAAAAAATAACATAGGTCAGAAACGCAGGTCTACATAAAGATACAAAGAGAGTCAGAGAAGGAATAAATGAGGATAAAAGAAAATATTTTAATTTTTTCTTATGTGATCTAACAGATAGTTCAGAATAATAAAAGCAATGATATATTCAGTGCTTATGCCTTACAAGTAGGTAAAATGAATGACCACAATGTTATAAGAAATAGGAATGGAGGAATTGGCGCTACCTGTGAATTGGTAGTGCACTATTTGAATGTGGACTTGGATTAGCTGTACATATATATTGCAAACTCTGGGGCATCCCCTCAAAAAAGTGAAAAATTAGGGCCTCCCCTGGTGGCGCAGTGGTAGAGCGCTGGGCTGCTAGGCTACCCGCAGCCTCTGCAGTGCAGGTTCATTCCCCGGCCACCGGCGAGGGTCCCACAAAAAAAAAAAAAAAAGTGAAAAATTAACATAATTTTTTAATATGCTGAAAATTAAAGAAAATGTAATCATATCAATTATTCAATTAAAACCAAAGAAGGGAGCAAAAGCATGAAAGACAAAAAGAAGAACAAAAGCAACAAATGGATAATAGTTACAAATTTGGTAGATATTAATCCATCTACATCAATAAGTACTTTAAAAGTCAGTGATGTAAATACACCAACTAAAAAACACTGTCAGAGGACATTAAAAAAAAAAAAGGCAGTGATGTGAAGAAAAAGGACCCTCTCACACTGCTGGTGAGAACGTAGATGGGTCCAGTCCCTATGGAAAACGGAATGGAGTTTTCTCAAAATACAGCCATTCCATTCCTAACATACTTACCTGAAGAAGACAAAAACACTAGTTTGAAAGGAGCCCCGCACTCCCATGTTTATTGTAGCATTAAGTACAATAGCCAAGATATGTAAACAATCTAAATGCCCCAGGACAGTTGAGGGAATCAAGCAGATGAGTTATTTATACACAGTGGAATACTACTCAGTGGTCAAAAAAGATAAACGCATGCCATTGGTGGCAACATGGATGGAGCTGGAAGAGATTATGCTCAGTGAAATAAGCCAGAAGGAGAAAGATAAATACCACATGGTTTCACTTTATATGTGGAATCTAGAGAAACCAAACTAAGGATCAGACAAAGAGAAACTTTAAAAAACACTCTTGAAAACTGACCATAGAGATGAAGCATCCAGGAGGGCAGGGGGAGGGGTGGAAAAGGAGAAGGCAGAGTAAAGGGGGAGAGTGAACACAATGTACTAGGGTGGAGGATTATGGATAATCTGGTAATGGGAGCACTCTGGTGACCACACCTGAGGAAAGAAATACTTTTTTTGTGAAAGAAATGAACAAAGATGTAACATAATGATAGTTAATATAGAAAAACAAGACCATATGTTGTTCATGAGAAACTGACCTTAAATATACAAATTAAAGTAAGAGGATGGAAAATACAAATGAAGAAAAAACTGGATTAGCTATATTCCTTTCAGAGAAGGCAAAACTAAAATCAAAGACATTATCAGGGATAAAGAAGGTCATTAGGGGCCGCCCTTGTGGCGCAAAGGGTTGGAACATGGCCTATGAGTCTGTCAGCTGCCACTGCAGCAAGAGTTCGATCCCCAGCCAGGAAGCAACCCACACGGTGCAGCAGACCTCTCTTGTCTCACCTGCTGCTCCCCTCAGCAGTGTACTTTGGTCAATCTGCCTGTTCTGTTCCCTGCTCTGTCTTTGATGAATCCTCTCACCCCTCTGGCCTGTACCCCAGTTCTTGTATGCATAAATAAAGAAATCTTTAAAAAAAGGGGCATTAAATCAATAACAAGATAAAGATAAATATATCAATAAAGGGCTAATTCTCTAAGAAGTTATAACAATTCTTAGTGTGCACGCACCCAAAAAACATAATGTCAAAATACATGAGGAAGCACTAGTGAGACAAATCCACTATTGGTTACTTCAGTACACCTCTCTCAGTAATTGACAAATGCAGTAGTCAGAAAATCAGCAACTACCTCTTGGGGTGTTTTCAACAATAGTATTATAGAGCTTTATGTGTATTGCTCAAAGTGTTCATAAGTTGAATTCATCTCTCTTAATGCTCTTTTTTTTTTATTAAACACATTTACTAGAAAAATGTTTAGAACATCAAAACAACTCAAGGAGCTAGAGAAAGAATAGCATATTAAACACAAAGAAGTAGAAGGTAGGAAATAATGAAGATAAATGCAAAAGTGATGATTTACATAACAGAAGAGCCAATTACTGAAAACCAATTCTCTGCAAGGATTTATATAATGGTTTTTATATGTATTGCAATCACAAATGAAAGTAGCTAAAATAAGTCATAATAGATAAATAAAATTGTGCAAAACTTAGGTGTAGAAGGGATTGGGCAATTATAAGAGAACACTACAAATAAGCATTTACCAATATCTCAAGATAAAAAAAAAACAAACAAAAAAAAACAGTGGACAAAGAATAAGTATACCTAAAGAATTCCACGTAATAAACTAAAAAGATTTTAGGATTAGAGAATTCTTGCCCTCCAGTTTTTAATGGGTTAATGGATAAAGATGCTGACCGCCAATGTCACCAGTAAGTAGGAAAAGACATCATAATAATTGAGTGGACGTGCAAATTGTTATCAACGACTTGCTAATAAACAAATAAACACACAAAATAAACACATAACTTAATATGAACAAGAATCTATATATAAAAATTGAGGATTGCTGGTGATGAATATCAGGTAATGGCTTATTTCCTGCACTGTCGTATAAGTTTTCAGAATCTTTATAATAAAGTCTTTATAATAAAAAATTGAGGGTTGCTGCTGATGAATATCTTCATCTTGACAATGAAAGGATTATATTTAAATATCACATTTTTAAATATGAAAATTCAAATAGATTTTTAGTAAAATATAGTGATTTTAGTGAAATGCTTTAGTGAAATACAAATGATTAAAAATTTCCATAAATAAAAATCTTTAATCACACAATATAAACTGAAACTATAGTCCAACCCAAGACACCATCAAAATGTTATGAGACTAGCCAGGTTTAGAAACCTGTTAATGAAATGGTGAAGCAAAAACTGATTACCATGTCCTGTAAATTCTTCTAAACTATACAAAAAGATTGGGAGTTATTCAACCAGTCTACCAGGCTGCCTACCCTTGATACAAAGAGCAGAGGGGATAAAACAGCATCCACAGGGAGTCAAGGGAAGATTGAGAAAGAAGTGAAGGAGAATACACAGAAGACACACCAGAAACGAGCTTCCACCACTCCCCGGTCCCTGACTGAGGCTGGGGAGGACGCAAACGAGCTGGCTTAGAATCCCCAAATATTTTCCAGTGGGGTATCTCAGGGACATGTAATTATTGTCTAAGACCACATGACTGAGCTCAGCACACAGAAGAACGAGGAACTAAGAGTCAACGAAAGACCCTCTTGAAAGTCCTTCGTGATTCAACCTCAAGCACGCAGCCCCTTCACACTAGCCACGCCCCCTCCACCGCGGGTCATTCTGGGAGGCCCAGATGGTCCTGCCCGGAAGTGGGCCTCGACGACTTCCTGGTAAACGTGCTGAGGGACCTGAGGTCTCCTGAGACAGCTGTTGCCGGCAGTAATCTGAGGAAGAAGTCTGAAGACTTGCCAGGTGTGAACGTGTGATGTGTGCCGAGCGGGACAGCGAGCCCTGCCCCTCCAAACCCCAATCTCTTCCAGCCCCTCCCAAGGCGGCCAGGCGGACCGCGCCCAGCGCCCCTGCTCGTGGCCCGGGAGGCCCCAGAATGGCTGCTAGGCCCCAAGTGGGTTTGCTTCCCAACGGGACCGTGGGGAATAAAGGCTTTGGTCCATGGCGGGGAGATTCTCAGGTCACTGGAGGGACATTCCCGGGCCCTGAGGAGTGACCTTCGCCTAGACAGCCCTCGTGACGACGGAGAGGGCGCCATAGGCCAGAACGGGGCCTCACGGGGTCGCGCTCCTGACGGAGGCCTGGGAGGGTCAGGGCAAATGTCTTCACTTGGTGCTGGCTCTCTCGGCCCTCCGCGAGTCTGTGGAGCCTGAGCTAGGGCAAGTGGTGGGTGGGGAAGAGGAAGGGGTGATGGGGGCCGAGAGGGGCTGGAGGCAATAAAGGATTGTGGGGAACGGCGGGAGGGAGGGTAAAGGAGGGGTGGGGAGCAGGGTTTGCGAAGGCGTGGAGACTGGGAAGCAGGGGTGTGTGGGACTTGGTCTGAGGGGAGGGGCTGGCAACTGGTCACCAGAGGCATGGTTTCTAGTTGGTGGGAAGAGTCGGGGTGAGGAGGTGGTCACTGCGGGAACCACTCACCCCCTAACAAGAAGGACGCCTCAGAATCCCTAAACACTGTCATTCAGGGAGGTCCAGGCATTTGTGTCAGGCAAAACTGCTGCTCATTTCCCTTTGGGGTTCACAGAGAAGTGAGGGCTTTGGTCTGAGCGGTGGAGTTACACTTCAGCAGAGGGAAGAGTCTTAAATACAGCCAGGGGTCAAAGAGAGCCTTGCCTGAGAACCTGCGTGAGCAGTCACAAAGGGGCCGGGGCTGGCTTGCCTGCTGCTGCTTTCCTTGGGGGAGAATCCAGGCGAATGCAGTCACATAACACCAGACTCAATTCCTCCCCGAGCTCTCAGGTGGGGGCTCACCTTAGCAAGAGAAGATAGACCTCAAGCAAACGGGGGACACAGACTCTAGGAGACCCAAGGAGGGGGGAAGAGAGTGAGGCCAGAGGGACCACCGTGGCCTGAACAGAGTTGACCAGCACATTGTGACCCGCCTGCTTCTAGCCCTTGATGGCCCAAGGCGGGTAGATCAGGTTGAGGCTCTTCTGGCTTCTGAATAGCAGGTGCCAGGGGCTGAGAGCCTTGGTGTGAAGGTGAAGCCAACAGAGAGCAGCAAGGAGGCCTGCCAGGCCTTCCCTGGAGGCCAGGTGAGGGTTGTGAATGACAAGGGAGCACTCCAACAAGTCTGGGACAGAGACAAGTCAGGTGTGGGTGCACTCTGCCGGGGCTGGTGGGCTGAAGCCGCTTCGGACTTCCTTCTCGTGTCATGGAAATGTGAAGTCTGCATGGCAGAGCAGGGAGGGGCCTGGGGGCCCAGGTCTTGCCAACAATGAACTTGACAATCCTGCCCATGAATTGAGAGGACACCCCACGCCAACAGAGGGGTTCCCGCTGGCAGGCTCTGCTGGCAACCCGGATACCTGCAGACAGCTGGGAGGCTGAACCCTGAGGCCACATAATCTGCCTCCATGGATTATTCGGGTCAGTGGGACCTGGAGAAGAGCATCATGGGGTTCTAGAGTAGTGCCCTCAGGGCCCCCCAGAAGCAGTCTTGTTCAAAGCCAAGGAGGCATCTGCTTGGTGGGGGGCGCTCACACCCTCTCATTCTCCCTCCTCCAGGTGGCCCCATCACTTACTCTGCCGCCCACACTGGTGCCTGCTCTCCCTGACCAGTGTCCTCATGCCTCGCGGTCAGAAGAGTAAGATCCGGGCCCGGGAGAAACGTCACCAGGCCCGGGAGGAGACTCAGAGTCTCAGTGAGGTCCAGGCCGAGGCCCAGACCCAGGCCCAGGCCCAGGCTGCCTCAGCAGAGGAGGAGGAATCTTCTCCCCACTCCTCACCTGCTGCTGAATCTGAGGCTGTTCCCCCCGGCTCCCCTGCTGCTGATCCTCCCCAGGAGCCCAAGCAGGCCCAGGGGCCTCGCTGTCTCGATGCAGGGGCCTCGTGCCCGGGGGCCCACGAAGGTGCCCAGGGCCAAGAGGCAGCGAGCGGCAGCACCTCCCAGGCGGCAGCCGCCATGGAGACCTACCGCAAGGATCCCCTCACCAGGAAGGCCAGCATGCTGGTGCAGTTCCTGCTGCAGAAGTACAAAAGCAAGGAGCCCATCACTCAGGCAGCCTTGCTGAAGGTGGTCAAGAAGAAGTACAAGAAGCAATTCCCCGAGATCCTCAAGAGAGCTGCGGATCGCATGGACCTGGTGTTTGGCCTGGAGTTGAAGGAAGTCAACCCCAGCAACCCCTCCTACACGCTGGCCAGCAAGATGGCGATCCCCAGCGAAGAGGATTTGGTGGGGAGTGTGGGCTTGCCCAAGACGGGCTTCCTGTTGGCGCTCCTGGGCGTCATCTTCATGAAGGGCAACCGCGCCTCCGAGGAGCAGGTCTGGGATTTCCTCCATGTCCTGGGGGTGCACGCTGGCAGGAGGCACCTCATCTTTGGGGAGCCCCGCAGGTTCATCACCCAAGATCTGGTGCGAGATAAGTACCTGGAGTACCGCCAGGTGCCAGGCAGTGATCCCCCCACCTACGAGTTCCTGTGGGGTCCCAGGGCCCATGTGGAAACCACTAAAATGCAGGTGCTGAAGGTTCTAGCCAAGCTCAGCAATACGACCCCCAGTGCCTTCCCCGACCTGTACGAGGAGGCTCTGTTTGATGAGGCAGACAGGGCATGCATGCGATTCGCGGCCAGGGTTGGCACCACAGCCAAGGCTCGTGGGCCCTCTGGGGCCCAGCTCGCCAGCTCCCCCGGCACCTAGGGAGGCCTGGGGCAGCTTTTACACTCTGTGGTTGGTGAGAGCTGTCAGTGTTTTAGGTAATGGCAAGTAGTATGGCTTGGAGAGAGAAGATAATCTATTTTTCCCTGTTTTAATGAGTAACTTGTAGGTCTATTTTTTAATAGTTCTTTTCTTTAATTTAAGGTTTATCTTGTTCATAATGTAAGTTGATTATTGTCATGGATGACACACTTCTTTCTGTTCATATTTAATTGTCAGAGTTTGTCCTTTGTAAGCAAAGTGAAAAATTTTAAATATTTTCCTGTACAAGGAGGTCACATGGTATTGGCACAGGTTTTTGTTTTTTGTTAAATGAGAACAAATCCCACAGGAAAATAGTTGGGACAATTCAGTGGCTGAGCAAGGGTAAATACTGGTCATTTTTTCACTCGCCTTTTCTTATTATTCTTTGCTTATTAAAATAAATGATATATACTTGAATCAACTTGACTTATTTTTTCCTTTTATTTCTCTACCATTAGTTTGACATCTGCTTTTTGGCAGGCTACATCGGTATTACTGGGGATGATATGAAAATAATTCAAGTATGAAGTGAGAGCCATCAAATGCCCATTACCTGATCATCAGCATTGGGTCTTGGAAAGCGCCATTCCCTGGGTGGGTGGTAATTTAAGCCAGGAGGCTTGGTGGCCAGAGGATGTCATATAGGAGTGGTCTAGAGGGCCATGTCCTCAGATGTTGAATCTCAGAGTTGAGAGACTAAGTATGCCTGGAGTGGAGAACCAATCCTACTAGCTACTTGGTTTGTGGGAAAAGCAGAGAAAATCTCCATCTGAGTCGTGAATGGAAGGGGTCCTGTGAGCTTGCTCTGGGCACTTGAATATAGCGCACACAGTAAATGTTTGAGGCATGTCCAGAGAGTTTCTAAGAAGCAAAGGTGAGTGGTTCCTTGAAGTAGGATTTCAAGAATCTATTGAACTGTCACTCTTTTTTGTTTTGTTTTGTTTTGAATATTTATTTATGCATATAAGAACTGGGGTACAGGCCAGAGGTGCGGAGGGTGAGAGGATTCACCAGAGACAGAGTGGGGAACAGAACAGACAGACTGACTGAAACACACTGCTGCGGGGAGCAGCGGGTGAGTCAGGAGAGGTCTGCTGCGCCATGTGGGTTGCTCCCTGGCCAGCTTGGGAATGAACTTGTGCTGCAGAGGCTGTGGATAGCTTCACAGTGCTGTGCTTAACCCCTTGTGCCACCAGAGAGGCCCAAACTGTCACTCTTTTCATGAGCAGAACTCATTCCATTAAAATGGCAATTTGATTAGATTATTTTGATCTAATTAAAGTAATGTGTGTCATTATTTGCCAAATTCTAAGGAAAGGCTCGATCCTTGGTGGTGATGAAATGGATGAAAGTAGGGGATGGTTTGGGTGAAAAGGAACCTGGGAAGAAGTTGCTAGTCCTTTGTGTTGCATGCAACGGGAGAAGACCACCCCACAGCTGTACTGACACAAATGCACTACTGGGAAATAGTACTCACTCTCACCTGCCCAGCAGGATATCAGCTGTAATGGAGTGCTGTATTGTTTGGAGTCGCACAGTCTCTAATATTGGATGGAAATATATTTCTATGAGGGAACGTTGCTATCATCTGGGATCAAAGTGATCTTTAGTGCTACCTGCCATTCATTAAAGCACCAGACTTTGCCTGACGCTGTGCCAGGGAGTTCACATGTGTTACATATGTGTCTATAGTCCCGCATTGTAGACTTCATTAGGCTCACTTTGCTGCTAAAGTACTTGGGGTATTCTCACATTCAAGGCTGGTGCGTGACAGAGCTGGACTAGACCCTGGCTCCGAATTCCTATAGAGCCGGGTGCCACCAGTCCTCCAGTCGAGGGGCACACTTTGTGTGTGACTTTATTCATTTTCTAGGCTCATATTCCGAAATCTAAAATATTAAAAAGCAAGGCTTCAGGGCCTCCCTGGTGATGCAAGGGGTTAAGACACAACCTATGACGCGATCCACAGCCACTGCAGCATAAGTTCGATTCCTGGCCAGGGAGCTACCTATATAGCACAGCAGACCTCTGCTGTCTCACCCGCTGCTCCTCTCAGCAGTGTATTTCAGTAACTCTGCCTGGTCTGTTCCCCACTCTGTCTCTGGTAAATCCTCTCACCTCCCGCACTTCAGGCCTGTACCCTAGTTCGTGTGTGCATAAGTAAAAAAATCTTTAAAAAAAAAAAGGGCTTCAGACCCCACATATTGTTTCGGAACATTTAGCTCAAGGAAAATGCAATAAAAACATCAAAATAATGCCAAGTATTGAATAAAGAAAGAGATGAAGGGATAGTGTTGGGCAACAATATCATAACCTACAAAGGAAATGTCAGTGAACCACAAAAGATCAAGTCCCTTCCTTGTAGAAAGTAAATCTATTAGAAGTCGGGGTTTATAAATGGCTAAGGCTGGCTGGCAAAGCAAAGGAAGTGTTCGGGATTCGGGGTGTTTTCTTGGATAGCACGACTTGTGTCCTGGGCCCTGAGCTTTTGCTGCAGTTTCCCACCTTACTTCACCCCTGGGACTCGACCCTTTGTCTGAAAGGTTTGCAGTAGGGAGACTAATCAAGGGTTTGGAGGGATGTGGCCTTTCCCAGGAACCCTTTCATAGAAGAGGTGGGAGTTAGAATGAAGGCTGATGAATGAGGAGACAGCACCCTATAATAACTGGGGTCACAGAGAGGCTGCCCTGTGTCTGTTCTCGACCTCCAGGGTCAAGGCAGGGCCCTCACTTACACTTCTGGGCATGAGTGTCTTGGTCCAAGGGCGCCCTGGGTCTGCTCTGAATGAGAGGAAACGCAACCCAGGGCCTGCCAGAAGTCCTGGTGAGGACCCTGGCACTGAGGGTACATCCCCACTGCGAACAGTAGGTCCCCAAGGATCCTCAGTCCGAATGTCATCCCCGGCAGGACACTGGCAAGAAGCAGCCTCCTGTGGTGTTTCCCGACATCTCTCTGGGAACCTCAAGGAATAAGTGCAGCTGGATCCCCCTTCCCCTTATTCTGTACATTGACCTTTTTGTTGGAAAATTTAAACTAAGTTAGAAAATTTAAACTAAGACCTCTCTCCCTGCCACCTCTTGTGATTCTTATGATTTATTCTCTAACTACATTCCCTTGGGAACCATGAGAACTAATTATGTCACATCAACCAAAATTCTCTGTGCTCCCCCCACCCCAGTGAGGTTGATAACAGCAGGGCCAGCATCTGTTGGGCATTATGGGCTCTTGACCACCAAGGAACACTCGCTAGAGAAGATAAGACACCTTAACTCATGGTGGCTGCGCTGCCCAGCACCTCCTTGGACCTGGGAAAATGAAGCTTCTCACTCCCTTCATGCCCCCCACCTCCTCACATTCCTTTCCGTCCCCCAAGCCCCAGATAATCACAACACCCCTGCCATTCTGGGAACTTAATTTTTTCAGGGTATTAGCCCTAACTCCTTGGGGCCACCTCCAATGTAATAAACTCCTTTATGAGAAGACTTTCTGGTGATTCAGAGTGTGGTTTCCTGGGTGGCAAGTGAAAGACTTGGTTTGCTTAACATGGGCTATGGTCTGTGTTTCTGCAGAGAAAGACATCCCAGCCCTGCCAGGGAACATGGGCAGAACAGAGTGTCAACTGAGGGGATCAGGAACCCCAGAATCATGCAGTGGCACAGAGATTGTTCCTACTATCAGCCCTCAGATCTTTGGGTAGGGCTGTCAGCAATGTTGCAGAAAGGGAGTTACACATGTGAGGCCCTCAGTGTGTGGGGGGGCCACTCAAGTGAACAAAAGAAAGATTCCTAGGCCCTGCCAGAAAGCAAGTTAAGGACCTTGAGTGAGGACATAGGAAACCTTCTACCCTCAGACCTCAGAAGGCCCCTCAGAGCCCCACCCTTGCTGGTGGCCTAGGATACCACGGCATTGTTGACAGGATGTGACATACTCAGCTTCTCCTATCGTGTCATAAGGGGTGAGGTACTTAGTCCAAGGCATATGCCTAAGGGCAGCAGTAGGAGGTGAAGGTGAATACCCTGAGGACCAAAGGTAACGCATTCCCCTTAACATTGGGAGCACCATAGAATTAACTCCTCACCCTGGGCCTCAGAAGACCAAGGAAAGATATGGTTGATGAGAAGATTCTCACTTCTGGGGAGGTTGTCAGGGTGGTAATGGCTTTCATATGGGGGACAAACCTGAGGGGGAGGGAGGGAGGAATTTTCAGACCACAACAGGGGTGAAGTCAAGGACTTAGAGACTATCCACCATTAAATAGAAAGGATAACCATAATTCCAGCCCTGCCCCTGTTTCAGTTCTAAGGACCTGGGTCAGGGCTATCAGGCTGACGTTCACCCAACACTAATTTAAATTACGAGGTCTATGGGAGGTGAAATCCCAGGGTACTAGGCCCTATGTGAAGCTAAAGTAAGGCCATTTAATGAGGATGAGAACGCAAAGAAGCCAGGACAGAAGACTCCCCACTGAGCAGTCAGCACAGGGATGATATGCTGAGGACCTTGGTCCTCATGGGTCCCAAGGAGGTTTGTGATGTCAGCTTCAGAGCATCAGAGGAAAGGGGTCTCCCCATCTGCCACCAGTTGACCTTATGATCCATGAATGTGAAGTAAGAGAACTTCCTCAGCCTAGAAGACTACCAGTTGCTGTTACCACATCTGTCTGAGGCAGGGCTGGCAGGAAGCAGCCTAGAACCCACACTAGCTTCCATCACAGGTTTCCCAAGAGAGCTAATCCCAAGGATCAGGAGACAGAGGTCCTGTGGGTTCCTAGAGCAGTGCCCTCAAGGGAAATGCCTTGCAGTCCAGGTGGTATTTCCATGCTGAGAATGCTCACACCATTTCAACCTTCCTCTCCAGGGCTTCTCAGCAGCTGTCCTGCCACTAACATTCCTGACCACTGTCCCTGACCATAGTCGTCATGCCTCGTGGTCTGAAAAGTAAGTCGCGCACCCATAGGAAACGCCACCAGATGCGGGCTACCTCTGATAATCACCAAGGAGTTCAGGCCACAGCAGAGGTGGCTCCTTCCACCTCTTCTGACCTGGAGGCTATTCCCCAGATAGCACCAGCTACCGGGCCCATTAGCACTTCCGAGGAGGCTCCCACAGATACTTCTGGCATAACATCTAATGAAGAAAACAGCCAAGATGAGACTCATCCACATGCCCCTGAGCTCTCAAATACTGATATGTCATTCGGTGATGTTCTGACTATGCAGACTGCAATGCTGGAGCAGTTCCTCCTGTACAAGTACAAAATGAAACAACCCATCAAGAAGGAAGATATACTGAAGATTGTCAACCCAAGGTACTTTTCCGAGATCCTTAAGAGAGCTGCTGAGCGCATTGAGGTGGTCTTTGCGGTTGACTTAAAGGAAATTGACCCCACCCTTCACTTATATGACCTTGTCAGCAAACTGAGACTCCCTAACAACGGGAGGGTGCGAGCGGGCAGAGGGCTACCCAAGACCGGCCTCTTAATGACGATCCTAGGTTTCATCTTCATGAAGGGGAACCGTGCGTCTGAAGACGACGTTTGGAAATTCCTGAATAAGATGCGAATCTATGCTGGCAGGAAACACCTAGTTTATGGAGAGCCTAGGAAGCTAATCACGAAAGATCTGGTGAAACTGAAGTACCTGGAATACCGTCAGATACCCAATAGTGACCCCGCTCAGTACGAATTTCTGTGGGGCCCGCGAACCTATGCTGAAACGAGCAAGTTGAAGGTCTTAGAATTTTTAGCGAAAGTCAACGAGACCGATCCTAGCACCTTCACAGAACAATACGAAGAAGCTTTACGGGAGGAACAAGAAAGAGTTCAAACTGGAGCTGCAGCTGTGCCTGGTGGTAGCGCCATGGCCAATGATGTCCTGGGAGCACCCAGCAGCGTCTCCCGCCCCTATTGATATTGAAGCTTGTGAAGACATCACAATAGGGATTTGAGTGGGAACTTGAAAAAATCCCACAGTACAATTTTTGAGCTGATGGAAAAGAAAAAAATAAATCATGCTCAAACTTGATTCTTCTTAGTCCTTGCAGTCTTTTGTTTTGTAAAATTAAACGATAAACTTATTAAACAATGTAGGGGATGTTAACAAGTTAGACAACTTACCACTTTCTGTTTTATTTTCCCTAACATCAACAGAGCATCTGCTCCTTGGAAGGCCCAGTACTAGTACTGGAGATGCAAAGAGAACACCATAGAACTTTAGAAAGTAGGAGCTGCAATTATATAAAGTTACTGAGATACCTTCTATGATTTATAGGCAAGGAAGAAGAATGGGTGGACAGGGAGGTGTTCCAGGGGAGAGCAGTAAAGTGTAAATTCCTTGAGATGGGGAAGTTTAAGTTTGAAGAAACTGAAAGTCAATATGGGTGATGTCATTTAAAATTATGTGGGGAACTAGCTGAGGCCCTAAGGCTGGTGAGCGGAGTCCAGATCCTCACATGATATGCCTTGGAATTAAGAGAGAAAATCTTTAAATGGAAAACTGCACTACGGGGTAAGGTCTGAAATGAAGGCCCATTACAAGCTGTCTCCATATTTGGTGAAACCAGCAGGGCCTCAAATTGCCTAACTGCGAGTCTCCCTCCATACTTTGTACTTCCAGATAAGGTCCCCTAGCAAGCAACAGTCTTTGTCAAGGGCACAGATGTTAGCATGCCTAGGTAGCAGGTTTCTGGCCCCTACCAGCCTGCAGCATTATTCATGCAAGTCGATCACATATTGCCATAGGAACTAGGGGTCTGTATCCTCTGGGTACTACAAAGCCTTCCTCCTATAGAACCTGCATATTTATATTTACTCTGTTCCCGAGGGCCATCCCCATGTTGCACGGTGTGGCTGTGGCGTCATTCTCCCCTTGGCCTGTGGGTATACATAATTAATAATACTGTTAACAGGGTGTTTTTATGTGTGGACACCCCATAACCATGGTGTGGAAATTCCATCTTCACTTCTTGGGGTAAAAAGGAAGCCAGTAAAACATGCTTTTTGGTACAATGGACTATGACGGAGGACTATGGGTACTTTGTTAGTGGGTGTGGTGTGGTAGCCAACATCTGAAGCCGAGTGAATCACAGTGTTGTAAACCAATGTTATCTCAATTTAAAAAAAAAATCAGTAGACAACAACAATAACCAAAAATAAGCAAAAATAAAACAAAATAAAATAAAATACACTCTGGGAATTACCTTGGGATCATAGATAATCCAGAAAGAAGTCTCTACTTAGGGAAGTGGATTAATATGTTTGGACTTCTATAACAAAATGTCATCAACTAGGGGCTTAAACCAAAATTTATTTTCTCAGACCTCCCCAGTGGTACAGCGGTTGTGCGCTGGGTTGCGAAGCTGCCCACAGCCTCTGCAGCTCTGGTTCGATCCCTGACCACCAGGCAAAGGTCCCACATGGCATGCAGACCTCTCCTGCCCACCGCTGCTCCCCTCAGTAGTGTGCTTCGTCATTCTGTTTGCTCTGTTCTCCCCTCTGACTCTGGTGAATTCTCTCACCCTCCCGTGCTTCTGACTGTACCCAATGCTTGTATAAATGAATAAATAAATAAAATATTAAAAAAAAATATTTTCTCACAGTTCTAGAATCTGGGAGTGTAAGATCAAGGAGCTGGCATGTTTGATTCCACTCTCCTTGGCTTGGAGGTGGCCTCCTCCCTTGGTGGCTTTTTGAGTGCCTTATCCATGCGTCTCCTTGTTTGCTATAGTCTTTTTTTAAAAGATAACAAACTTGCAAGCTGATCATAGACATGAGGCATACAGCAGGGGAGGGACAGGGATCAAAAAAGGGGAGGGAAGAGCACAAGGGACTGTGGTGATGGATCATGGGTGCTGTGGTGGTGGGAGAACTATGGGGACTACATCTGAGAGGACATATCAAATATGATCCAAAAAATAACAATGATGTAAGAAAGTAAATACATTTTTAAAAACAAAAAGGGGGGGTCCCTAGTGGTGCCAATGGGTTAAGACACAACCTACGAAACTATCCGCAGCCACTGCAGCACAAGTTTGATCCCCGGCCAGGGAGCAACCTACTTGGCATGGCAGACCTCTCCTGTCTTGCCCGCTGCTCCCCTCAGCAGTGTATTTCATCAGTCTGCCTGTTCTGTTCCCCACTCTGTCTCTGGTGAATCCTCTCACCCTCCCGCACCTCTGGCCTTACCCTGTTTCTTGTATAAATAAATAAATCTAGACCACTACCTCTCACCATGCACAAAAATCAACTCAAAATGGATAAAAGAACTGGACATAAGACCTGAAACCATAAAATATATTGAAGAAAATATAGGTAAAACACTGTAAGACATACATCTCAGAAACATCTTTAAAGACTCATCACCCAAAGCAGTGATAGTGAAGGCAAAGATAAACACCTGGGACTACATCAAACTGAAAGCTTCTGTACAACAAAAGAGACATTAACCAAAACAGAGACACCCCACTGATTGGGAAAAAATATTTGCACTCCATCCAACTGATAAGGGACTGATTACAAAGATTTACAAAGAACTCACACGGCTCAACAAAAACAAAATAAACAATCCAGTCAAGAAACGGGCAGAAGAGGGTCTCCCCTGGCGGCACAGGCACTTGAGCGCAGCGTTGTGAAGCTGTGCACAGCCTCTGCAGTGCTGGTTTGATCCCGGCCAGCTGGCGAGGGTCCCACATGGCGTGGAAGACCTCTCCTGTCTTGCCCATTGCTCCCCCCAGCAGTGTATTTCATCAGTCTGCCTGTTCTGTTCCCCGCTCTGGCTCTGGTGAATCCTCTCACCCTCCCGGGCATCTGGCCTGTACCCCAGTTCTTGTATAAATAAATAAATAAATCTTAAAAAAAAAAAAAAAGAAATGGGCAGAATTTAAAAGACATTTCTCCAAAGAGGAAATGCAAATGGCCAACAGGCATATGAAAAAATGTTCAACATCCCTTATAAAAAGGGGAATGAATGCAAATCAAAACCACACTGAGATACCATCTTACACCAGTGAGAATGGCACATATCAAAAAAACAAGCAACAACAAATGTTGGCGAGGATGTGGTGAAAAAGGAATGCTTCTACATTGCTGGTGGGAGTGCAAACTGTTCCAATCACTATGGAAAACTGTCTGGAGGTTCCTTAGTCTACTAAAAATGAAGCTACCATATGACCTGGCCATTTCACTACTAGGGATCTACCCCGAGGACACAAAAACATTGATTCAAAAGAACACCTGTACCCCTATGTTTATTGTAGCACTATTTATAATAGGTAAGGCCTGGAAACAACCCAAATGCCCCAAAATAGATGACTGGATCAAGAAGATGTGGTATATACACAATGGAATATTATTCAACAATCAAAAAAGATAAACTCAAGCCATTCACAGCAACATGGATGGAGCTAGAAGGAATTATGCTCAGTGAAATAAGCCAAAAGGAAAAAGAAAAATATCGGATGATTTCACTTATAACAGGAATATAGGGGAACCAAATAAGACATCAGTGTAAAAAAATTAATAACAGTACAAAACACAACAAAGCAAAAATGGAAAATAGGGGTGATTTGGTCCTTGACAAAATTCTAGAATCTCTGATTTACAACCAGGTGGAGAAAAAATACACACCAAAATTAAATAATAAATATGCTAGGAGGGAAATGCTCTTTAATTTGACTTGCTAAAGGAAACTTTGGTCTGATTTGGGTTCTTTCATCTGGGGACAATGCATTTCCCTGACATACCTTGAATTAAAAAAGAAAAAAAAAAAACAACAAAACCCAACAACTCTTAGATAGCAGGTTAATTTTGTCTGGGTAAAAATCATCATAACAGTTAATTCATTAAATACCAGATATTTGTCAATCATCTTGATAGGCGCTTGATATACACTATAAACATTCCACAGTACTGCAAGATGGGGTTTATCGAACTCAGGTGGCAGATGAAGAACCTGCAGTATTTTCCTATCCACAAGGTGGTGAGTGAAGAGCTAAACCAGAACCCTGGGCTGCAGTCCTCTGGGACGGCTCTAACACCCTGGAACAGAGCATGTATATTTTTATTCACTTTTACTCTCACTACTCCAATCTCAGGGAATATAAAAGATAAAGGGAGATTTTGTGTCCAAGTACTGGACTGGAATACACAGCCAGAGCTGCAAGGACACCCTAATCAAGCAGAGGTATGAGCAACAGAAGGAAGCCTACCCAACTGGCAACAACAGGATCATCTGCTTATGCAGTATCAGTTATTAAAAAAAGAAAACAAGATGGGATCTCACAGAATTATCTGGCTCAGTCCATTTCTGTAGTAAGCAAATGGTTTTGGGACAGAAGTTACAAAAGAGGAGACGTCTAAGTGGTAAAGAGAAGAGTAGAGGGCCACGGGTTTTTGGGTTCTCTGAAGCCTACCTTTCGCCCTGAGTCCTCTGCCTCTTTCTTCAGTGTCCCCATCCCACATCGCTCATGGGGCACAGGTCCGTTCTCTGCAAGATCTGCAGAGAACAGTTGTTCAAAAGTTGCTTCCCTTCCCGGGAAGCCTCCCATTAAAGAGAATCAAACATTGTAGTAAAAATGAACGATGATGTAAAAAATATATATAAATAAATATTTTTAAAAAAAAGACGGCGGCCCGGAGGCGAGCAACACCCAGTCAATCTAACAGGGCGTCTTGCAGATGTCACCATACCTGTTCTTCGACCTGCATGGTAAGGGTCAGGCTGACTTCTGCAAGGAAGATCGAAGAGGTGAGGGACTTGTGACGTGGGGGGCAAAGGGCCGTATTCAAGGTCATAAATGGAGTCTGACTGAGAATCTCTTTGGAAACCAGAGTACCCTCCAACCAGGAACAGAGGGGGCGCCAGAAACCCCGCCCCCACAAGCGACCTTGAGAGCTCCAGCTTAGCGCTGCCACAAGGAGGAGCACTCGCTTTCTTCTTGGGGCGTCTTTGTCTGGAGGAGGTGAGAGATTTCGCCTGAGGCGTGCGGCCTGAGGGCAGGCCAGTGAGGCGTCTCACACCCGGTCGGAGTCCAGGTGAGCAACTGAAGGAAGCGACAAGAGAGCCGCCCAGCCCCAAAAGTGCAAGAGTTGCATTGCTTCCCTCAGCTTCTCTCCCTGCTCCCCTTTATGTTTGCGCCTACTCCGCCATTTGCTCGCCCTTCCCCCACCGCCACATGGCCCTTTCTCCATCCCAGTTCTCCCCTTTCTCTGTCCTAGTGGCCACTGGGCAGAGCAGTCGGGCCCCAATTTGAGGGAGGTGAGGGATTAGTTTAATAGAGGGCGGCGACAAAGACCCTAAGAAGAGTTAAAGGGGTTGGGGGGAAGACTTAGACGGAAGGCTCCGCCAAGGCCAGGCGCACAGTTCCCACAGAGGGCTCAAGCATGGCGGCGAGGTGGCTGTGAGCCTGCCTTTCCTATTCCATCTGCTCTTTCCTAGTTCATCTGCTCAGTAAGGGGGGGGGGGCTTCACCTGAGGGGAAAGGTACTGTGCTGGGGGGGAAATCAAGGCTCAGACTGTGAGTTGGTTTGTGAGGGCAATGGACTCCAGACTAGTGAGGTGTTGCCAAACTTGCGGCAGTGGTCAAACCTGGGAAGGCTAACAGCCATAGGTCAGCTGGGGGGAGGGGAACGGAGGGGGTATGGTGGAGGGGGTATGGTGGAGGGGGTGAAGGGGGGGAGCTCAGGAATGTGAGGAAAGTATTAGCAAAGGAAAGCCTGCCGGCGGTGAGGCTAAGGACTCTGTGGCAACCGAGGGAGTCGCCACCCTACTGGTATCCTAGGATGTCTCTGTGCTGGTGACTTGACTCACGCTCATTTTCTCCTGTGGTGTCACAGGGGAGGAGGGTGTGAGAGAGTTCGTTTAAAGGGTTACTATCTGCACAGGCGAAATTCCAGATCTTTCCAAGAACTAAGGTGCAGATCTTGATGTCTGAGGAAAGAGGATGCAAAAGAATTCATCCTGCATTCTCAGCCTTGGGAGACCAGGGGCAGGTGGGCAGGTGGGGCAACCCTCATATCCTAGGGAGGTCTCAGGAAAAGCTGACAGAAAGAGAGGAGCCTTCAGCTATGCTAGAAGGTCAAAGGAAAGATTGAGGGGGCCACCCACCCCCCATTAAATAGATAACAAAAAATGTGAGCCCCACCTTTTCAGTCAGAGGTTGAAAGCTCAGGGCTGGGGTATCAGGCTGAGACTCATGCTTACTTATTGACATCAAATGTAGAGACACCTTTAATGTGAATCTACAGCTACCAGTTAGCAGAAGGGAGGTGCCCCAGGCTCTATCTGGAAATTAAGTACCCTGAATGAAAACTGGGGTCCAAGCAGCCCATGAAGGAGGAGGCTCCACATAGCTCTAAGTTGGATAGGGGCGAAGGAAACCTTACTTTGGGTTTTCCTCTGAGGTCTCAGGGAGGTGCTGACTTTGGTTTGAAGCGTGAGCACCAGAGCAGCAGAAGGGAGGGGGCCCCGAACCTCACATAGTGAACATGACAATCATGATTGTGAACTGAAAAGACCACCACACCCCAGAATAGAGGCTCCGCACAGGCAGCCCCTGCTGTCACCTCAGTATACCCCAGGCCGGGCTGGCAGGCTGCACACCAGGGTTCCCTTGAACTTTCTCCACAAGAGGAAGTTCAGTGGACAGACAAGAGAACAGGAGCCCTGTGGGGTGCTAAAGCAGCACCCTCTGGGACCCCCACAGGTGGCCTTGGTTAAAACCAAGGAGGCATCGTCCCGATGGGGGTGCTCACACCCTCTCATTCTCCTTCCTCCAGGTGCCCCCGTCACCTACTCTGCTGCCCACAGTGGGGCCTGCTGTCCCTGAACAGGGTCATCATGCCTCGCGGGTCAAAGAGCAAGCTCCATGCCTCTGAGAAACGCCGCCAGGCCCGAGCGAAAATTCGGGCTTGCGGGGCTGGTCAGGCCAATGCAGCAGATGAAAAGGTGGCCAGTCCGACCTCCTCTCCTTCTCATGAAGGTGCTACTCAGAGTGAGCCTGCTGCCGGGTCAAGAAGCATGTCCCGGGGCCGTCAGAGAAAACCAACCACCACCATTAATTCTCGGGGTCGGTTGGCTATTCGCCCAAGTGGCATTTCCCAGGGGCGTCAGAGAACCCCATCCACCACCTCTAGTTCTGCAAGCACTTCTCCTGAGAGATCCAATGAAGGTGCTCACAGTCAACACGAGCATATGGGCTACAACTTCGGCGTGCCAGGGCCCGAGGTTATCATGAGGAAGGCCTGCTTGCTGGAGCAGTTCCTGCTGTACAAGTATAAGATGAAGCAGCCCATCAAGAAGGAAGACATGCTGAAGGTTATCAACCCAGTGTTCCAAGATCACTTCACTGAGATTCTCAAGAAAGCCTCTGAGCGCATCGAGATGGTGTTTGCCGCGGAGGTGAAGGAAGTCGATTCGGTGAATTATTCCTATGATCTTGTCAGCAAGTTGAAGCTCCCCAACAATGGAAGAGTGCGTGCTGGCCGGGGGCTACCCAAGACCGGTCTCCTGATGAATATCCTGGGTATGATCTGCATGAAGGGCAACTGTGCCAAGGAGGAAGACATCTGGCAGTTCCTGGCTATGATGCACGTATATGCCGGGAGGAAGCACTTCATCTACGGTGAGCCCAGGAAGCTCATCACCAAAGATTTGGTGAGGCTGAAGTATCTAGAGTACCGCCAGGTGGCCAACAGCGATCCCCCCTGCTTTGAGTTCCTGTGGGGTCCAAAAGCCCATGCTGAAACCAGCAAGATGCAAGTCCTTAAGTTTTTGGCCAAGGTCAACGAAACCTCCCCTAGCACTTTCCGAGCCCTCTATGAAGAAGCTTTGAAAGATGAGAAAGAGAAAGCCTTAGCAGTAGATGTAGCCAGTGCTGGCACTATTGCCAAAGCCAGTGCCCCACCCCGGGCCAGTATACCTAGAAGTATCTTCCCATCCTTGTGAAAGTGTGAGGTGGTGGTGGTTGTTTTTGTTGTTGTTGTTTATCAATAGGGAGTGTATACTTGGAATTGTGAAAGAGTTTCCTAGTAAAAGTGTTGGGAGTATGGAATAGGAAAAAAAAAAATAACACATCAATGTTGGTTTTACCTGTGCCTTTTTGTCTTTAGCTTTGTAAACTTTAACGACTTGCACTTTGAGTTTCTTTGCTTATTCAAGAGTGTTGGAGAAATTGAATCTTATTAAACTGGCTTTTCTTCACCACATTTTGAGTGTCCTTTGGAAGGTTAAGTGTTAGTACTGGGAATGATAACATCAAGATATTTCAGTCTGTACTAAGAACTTCAAACCGTGAGCTCATAGAGGTAAAATGTTAAACAGCCTCTGTGAACTAGAGGTACAGTAAAAAGAATGGGTGAGCAACGGTGAAATAAGTCAGAAGGGAAAAGAAAAATATCGGGTGGCGTCACTTATAGCAGGAATATAGGGAACCAAATAAGACATCAGTGTAAAAAAATAATAACAGTACAAAACACAACAAAGCAAAAACAGACAATTACAAAGCAGAGACATCCTGCAGGGAGGAGGAGGGAGAGGGATCAGAGGGAGGGAGGGAGGAGCACAGGGGACTGAGGTGATGGTGCACGGGTGCCTTGGTGAAGGAAACTCTATGGGGGCTACACTTGAGGGGGTGGGGGGAAGCAAATATTGTTTAAAAATGAACAATGATGTAAAAATAAAATATTAAAGAAAAGAAGAAAAAAAAGAATGGGTGAGCAAGAGGGCAGTTCTTATGAGTGCAGTTCTGTGGAAATTTCCCAAGCATAGCCATTTGGGACTTCAGGGAACTGCAAGTCTTCAGTGGGATTTATTTATTTTTTTTAATTTTTTAAAAAGATTTATTTATTTGTTTATACAAGCATTGGTTATAGTCAGAAGTGCAGGAGGGTGAGAGGATTCACCAGAGCCAGAGCAGGGAGCAGAATAGGCAGATTGACGAAGTACACTGCTGAGGGGAGCAGAGGATGCAGCAGGAGATGTCTGCGCGCCATGTGGGACCCTCGCCGGCAGCAGGGGATCGAACCGGCGCTGCAGAGGCTGCGGGCAGCTTCGCAGCCCAGGGCTCAACCTCTGAGCCACCAGGGGAGGCCCAGGATTTAATTTTCACTTAGGCTGTGTGGTGGGCTGGTGAGTCTGTAGAAGTGATTCGTAGCGGTCACACCCTCTCATCGTGTGCCTCAGAGACGAGAGACTAAAGCCTGTGTCAGCTCAGACTGCTGTAGGGGAAGACCATAGGTGAGTGGCAGAAACATTTGTTCTTCAGTTATGGAGGCTGCACAGTGGATTCAGTTACTGCCAAGAACTCTCTTCTTGCTTGCAGATGCCCACCTTCTCTCTGAGTTCTCATGTGGCAGAGAGTTCTGGACTCTCTTGATCTTATAAGAACACTACTCGCATCATGAAGGCCCGATCCTCATGACCTCATCTAAATCTAATTACCTCCCAGATGCCCTATCTTCAAATACTGTCAAATTGGGGGTTAGGGCTTCAACATATAAACAAGGGTGGGGGGGGGCACAAAACAGAAAACTGCTGCTATGAGTTACTTTGGGATTGTGAGTAAAACAGATGCCCACCTGTGGCAGGAAAGGAACCTTTGCTCTTGTCCCATGCAGGTAACGCCGTACAAATTAGGTGGTCTATACACATGAGCCTTTGGGAATTTCTGACAAATAAGGATGATATTCACTTGAGGTGAGATGCCAAGAAGCCGCTGGGCTGGCACTCTGCCTCAAGTTTGGAGCCAGGGCCTGCTCCATTAAAGGAACATTTTATTGAGGGTTTCACGAATGTAATCTGCCAAATTCTAAGTGAGGGCTAGCTTTTGTTGAGGGTGTAATAAATGCCAACAGGGGTGGTGGTTTGGATGGAAGGGCACCCGGGAGGATGGAAGGACTTAGACATGATCACAAATTCTAGGAATTTCAGTTGCCTCCAACAGGACGACAACGCCACACCTGAATTAAATGACAAGTGCTCTAATGGGGAAAGTTTACCTTGTTCTGCCAGCTAGGAAGAATTGTTAGATGATTTGATGTTCTTTGTCGGAGAACACTGCATATTCTCTGATATTTCTTAGATTAAAAAAAAAATCCAGGGAGGTAGGCAGGATCATCTGGGATCAAAATAATAATAATTGCCATTCATTAAATATTGGATAATATTTGCTAGTCATGCTGCCATGTGGTTTATATATAGTACATACATTTTAACAATCCTACATGATAGGGCTTACTGAACTCACTTGACAGCTGAAGAACTTGTCATTTTCTCAAGTTCACAATATTTTTAATAGCAGAGCTGGGACTAGATCCTTGGTCTGAATTTGTCTAAAGGTCACTGTTCCACTTTTCCCAGCCTGGGACAGACCTCTGTCTCTTAATTCACTTTTCTTCTTACTGTCCAAAATGTATCCCAGGCAATAGAAAGACACTTGTTGCCAAAGTACTAAAAGCAGGCCTACTGAAGGGGAAGTAATGAAATTTGGGATGAAAATGAAATTTGGGAATATGGAGGGGCTGTGGTCACATACATCTGAAGGGGTGTGATCCAATATCCCTGAATCACATCCAGTGTTATAAACCAATGTTACCTCAACAAACAAACAAACGAATGAATAAAAGCAAATGCACAACCAAAAGAAGGGGGCTTGTGGGGAGAATTATCCTAGGGTTTCATTTTCCTAGGATCCCACTGAGAACTAAATCTGTTGAAGAACTACTTGGTAAGTATTTGCCCAGCTCCAGCTCTTTCAATCATCACAGCACCTTTGCCAGGATCCCCTGGAATGCCCTCTTCCAGCCCTGGAAGCAGACCTGCTGACCAGCTATTCACTGTGCTCCTCTGAGGATGGCACAGGCCTGTCAGTTCAGCAGACACCTCCTTCTGGCCCAGAAGCAGCCAGGGTGGCTCATCAGGGCTGACCTATGACTGATCTGTGGGTTTCTAATCCCCCAAGTAATCTGAAGAAATACACACTTCCCACAATGATGCCTTGCTCCCTGCTAATGCTACTCACCCTTGCACCAACCCTGGACAGTCAATTTCGGTTTTCCTAGCAGTTCCTTGACCGAAAACAAACATGAAAACTCCAACCTATTTCAAAATATTTTAAAAGAATATTTTTGTAGTAAACTAGAAATTGTCACCAGAAAAATATTATTGTCGGACTGAAGGAAAACAAAATACGTACAGTGAACTCTAACGGGAGTCCCAGGAGAATTAATATGTACAATTGCTTTCTCTGCATGAAAACCAGTTTGTGAAAATTGAAATTTAAACCACAATGCTAAAATACTGCATGGGTCCAAGCCACCTGCTATCCATGAATATAATACTGTGCTTAAAGTAATATTTGGAAATTTAAAAGTTTGGCATATAAGTATTGTCAGGGTAGTTCCCATTATGGTAAGATTATTTTTTAAAGTTAAATGTGACTACTTCATGATATGATCCAGTGGTGTATAAAATTTCTTTTAGAGAAACAAAATATGTCTTTGGACCAATGCATAAAACAAAAGCTAAAATTTTCTTCATTGCCTACCACTCATGTGATCATACTTATTAAATAGTCCTTCCAATTCTCAAACTACTGTTTTTAGCTTTTGCAAATGAGGAGTTATTCATTTTGCAAATAAGAATTATTCAGTTTTTTGAATTGCATTTTGTCTAGCATGAATTTTTATATGTATGGGGGGATTTAATTAATTGCAGCAAAATGAGAAAAGTAAATTTCTTAACAAAATCTTTAAAATGATTGGCCATACTACTCTTTAGAAAACAAAGTCATTGCATTATATATCTTGTGCATTACATAACTTACTATTTTTGTCAGACTGTTCAAGAGTGCACATTTTATTCATGTATATTAAAATGATTATATTTGCCTGTGGTTGAATCAAACTTTTTACCTTAATATTTAACCTGAAAATAAAAAGTATCAAATGACTAACATAATAAAAGAAAGGATCATTTATGAACTTTTATTTTGTATTGACTTTGTTAGGATATCATGAAAACAATAGACACCACAAATCAGAATTCCATTAAATTATTTTGTACAGTAACTGACAATGGTGCTAACATATTTTAATATGCTGATACTTAATTTGAACAATCAAAGGGATATTAAGTGATATAAATTCCCTTTTGAAGGATATGTGTATTCTGAGTATTCAGTATATTAATATGATTCAATATTCAATAAATGTTTGAAAATGAGGGAAATCAATTATTTAATAGCATTGCACATGCATTATTTGTATTGAATCATATTTTCTTGGAAATTGGTTATTCCTGTATGAGATTTATGTTAACTCTTTTAACCAGAATATCCACATTATCACATCACATTATCTTTCCAAGGTAGACAACAGGAAAAAAACTATGTAGGGCAAGTGAATACATTTAAAGTTTTGCAAGAGGGCCTCCCCGGTGGCGCAGTGGTTGAGCGCTGGGCTGCGAAGGTGCCCACAGCCTCTGCAGCACCGGTTCAATCCCTGGCCACTGGCAAGGGTCCCACATGGCATGCAGACCTCTCCTGCCATGCCCGCTGCTCCCCTTAGCAGTGTACTTTGTCTGTCTGCCTGTTCTGCTCCCTGCTCTGGCTCTGGTGAATTCTCTCACCCTCCTGTGCTGCTGACTGTACCCAGTGCTTGTATTAAATAAATAAATAAATAAATCTTAAAAAAAATAAAAATAAAGTTTTGCAAGAGAGATCCAGAGAATGTAAGAAGCAAAAGGGTCTATAAAGTTACAAAAAAGTGGTTTTACTTCAAATCCCTTCTTTTGACTTGTGTTCTATAAAATAAGGCTATATGGTAATGACAAAAATCCCATTTAAAAGCAAAGGAAAAAAAAATCATTCAGAAATTATATTTCTAGACTGTGAGGTCAGTGTTTGAGGTTACAAAACTGTAAAAAAAAAATTCTCAATGTGAGACAAAAGCAATGGCTATTTATATCAATTCCACCCCTTTGTTTGGAATATCTAGTTCTGAGATATTCAGAGAGAGTTCTAGAAGCTGATAGGCATTATTTCTTTCTTTGCTCTTTTAAAGTATACTTGTTAAAACACAAATTTCATCAGATACTTCATTTTGTTATACTGTTTTAAAAGCTTTGTTGCTGTTATTGAAAAGAGTGTTTAATTACTAATTATTCTATAAATTGCCCAGGCAGTTAAACAGACATCTGTTCCATATAAAATACTGAATACTAAGTTAATACATTAAAATTCAAAAAGTAAGAAAAACAGTTATGTGGAATGCTTTGTCCACATTTAGGCAATCGAAAGAATGCAACTATGATGAAACCTGTACAAATTCCAAGTAGTTTTTTTTTTTTTGACTGCCAAAGTGAAAAGATCAGGTAAGACTAACTAAAAAGTATGAATCTTCATATTATTATTGATTTCTTGAATAACACTGCTTATCAGAGATTTACATTTTTTCACAATCCTCTAGTAGATTTTTTGGGAGTTCTGTATTAGTGTTATACATATTATAATACACATATTTTTAGGATTTTCTTATGAAATATTTTTATATGAGCTAATAGCTAATATTCTCAGTGAATATTTATGTGCATATTTGAGTATTAAGGGTTAATAATATTCTGCAATATTCAATTAATATTTGAAAAACTAAATTATATTGTGTTTTTGTCTATTAAGTAATGAACTCGATATTGGCAATTACTTGCTGTTTGACTTCATGCAAATTAAACTCTGATTCTCAGTTTCCTCATCTGCGCATCACAGTCACTGTCTCATGAATGTGGTGATATGGTAAAGATACTACTATCATGATTATGTCAGAGGTCATGCCATGTAGTCATAAAATCCACATTCATTTTCCTGTTCCTGAGCACACAGGGGGGCTACATTTCTCAGCCTTACATAATACTGCATTACAAAGGAGTCTGGGTAGAATGATACAAACCATTCTATGCCTGGTCCCAGGCCACATGCAAATCTTCAGTTCATTTCCCCCTATTCCCCTCATGGTAACAAGGAACTACTGGCGTTCCCTTTGGTGCAGCTACAACACAGCTGATTCTCCATCAGTCTAGTTCTTTGAATCACTGTTTGGAGCAATGTTAGACATAAAATGTGTACAAGAGATAAACTCATTGAGATCTTGGAGCTATTTTAATATGGCAGAATAGCTTTTACTATTCTAATACACAAACACAGTGGTCAATTATCAAATATATTTCCCTCTGTTTCCTATTTTCTTAGATAGGGAGAATCAAACCTAACTTTTTTTTAAGATTTATTTATTTATACAAGAACCGGGGTACAGGCCAGATGTGCGGGAGAGTGAGAGGGTTCATCAGAGACAGAGCGGGGAACAGAACAGGCAGACTGACGAAATACACTGCTGAGAGGAGCAGCGGGCGAGACAGGAGTGGTCTGCTTGCCATGTGGGTTGCTCTGAGGCCGGCGGTGATGGAACCGGCACTGCAGAGGCTGTGGACAGCTTCACAGTGCTGTGCTCAACTGCCTGAGCCACCAGGGAGGCCCAACAAAATTCTTATTAGATTATAATTATTTCTTTATCAAGGCTCTGTTAAAAAATCTTTTATACATAAGAATATAGAGATATTAATATATTGAATAACAGATATTAAAATCAACATTGATTTCTGGTGTGAATATGCTTGATTAATACAACACTACCATTCTTCCCCAGGAAACCTTCCAGCAAGAAAAAAGGAAAACAAACACAAACTCTGTTTTCTACAAAAGGAAGAAAACTATAAGATATTTTTGTTATGTGCTAAAACTGGAAGTCACGGTAAAGGAAAAGGAGGAACGCAAGGTTAAAGCTCAGTTTTAAGAACCTATCTGCAACACATCTCAAAAGACATAAAGAAAGCTATACATCCTTAAGTACTACGCTTGCTAAAGACATGGAGCAGACCCAGAGGTGCAAAAGGAATATTTCTGACCCGGAGAACTATGTATGCAAATGTCCTTAAGGGAAAGGAAAAGTGGGGGCTGTGGTGACAGCATAGTGCACACATACACAGTCAATCCGGTTTGCTTTAGAGTAACAGAATCCATGAGAAATATGCACAGAAGTCCTGGTAGGGACTAAAAAAAGGGTTTTTTTTTGGTAATGAAACCTAGCTATTCTGGAATTTCTATTTTGGCCTTCTCAAACACAGGAACCTCTTGCAAATAGGTAGTTCAAAAAAGCACACTTTTTTTTAAAAAAAGTTATCATTAAAAGCAAACTAACACCACAGGTATATAAAAACCTATTAAAATATGAAATCAAAAATGTTATAATTAATTCACATATAATGAACACACCCACTAGAAATATATTGCCACAGAACAGAAACAAAATGTGACCAAATGTTTTAAATACATTTTCAAGAAAATATACCCAAACATTCAGCTTTCTACTGAAGACCCAAGACAGAAATACAATAAAGCAGGATGATAAGACAGTAAGATGAAAGTTAAGATGGCAGAACTGAGGAATCATTAGAATAAATCAAATTATCACAGAAAGGAAGATGCATTTCACAATAAACCCAACAGACAGTTTAAGAAGCACAATAAAGATTACTGAGGATATCAATGGTAACTTATATTGAAGATAATGCTATTAAATGATATCAATGATATTGAGGATATCAAAATGACATTAAGTGATATAAATTCCCTTTTGAAGGATATCTATATTCTGAAGATTCAGTCTATTGATAAGATGATAATCTAAACCATGTTCAAAATGGATTCTTAGATAACTGACTCGTTCATTTTTGGCTGTGAGTGGTTATAAACAAGCCAAAATGCAATACAACATTAAAATACATAAATTGATATTTTGAAGGTTTAGATGTTCAGAACCCTATGAAATGTTACAAACCAATGTTAACTCAATTGAAAAAAAAATAGAACAGACCTTTGCAAAACATGTCACTTTGGCATGTGGATTATTTTGAACGGAGGTCAACAGGAGCCCTGCAGACTCACAAAACACTTTTACCACTCCCTTGTCTTCCTAGAAGTAGGAAATGGAGGGTGTTACCCAGAAGTAGGACTTTTACTAGAAATAACCGTTCCATTGGAGTAATTACCTATACGGCAGGGCAAACATCTAACTGAAGAGCGTAGTCTTTGTCATATGAGGCACCCCCCACCATGGGTATGTGAGTCCTCCACTCTCCTTGTAAGCCGGGTCCTCTCTCCCATTCCTCACCTAAGGGTTTCTCTCTCCACTTCTCACTGACCTTGAAATGCACATGCATGTGGATTTGCTGTCCATACGCAATTAAATTTGTGTCTATCTCCTACTAATCTGTTTGATGTTAATTTGATTACTTGACAATCTGAAAAAAAAGACAAAAAGGGAGAAGACAATTTCTCCTCCACCCCTGGAGTTATATACCTAAGAACAAACTAAAATACGCTTATAAAAATTTATTTTCTTGTGTTGATATTCAAGTCTCTTTGTAATTTCACATTTTTAATTTAATTCAATTTGTTATATGGAGACAGAGACACATTTTTAAATGTATGCTTAAAATGGAAACAGATGCTTTGCAGTGCAGTCTTTTCTTACCTTTCTTCTTTTGCTTGAGTCTCCTCTTCACCCTCCCCTCAAGTCAGTAGGTGTCCTCTTCTCTGCCTTCAAGATGTTCCATATAAGAGTCTGCATCCTTACATGTCCTGTGTAAATGGACATATCTATGTCTATCAGGATAATATCTGTTTTCATCACTGTTGATTTTATAACAATGATATCACACTGTGCGCACATGTTTGCAGCTAGCTTTTCTCACTCAATAATACCTCCTGAAGTACATCCAACTCAAATAGCAAAGTTCTAACTCACTGTTTTAAATTGCAATATAACTAATGGTATGGATGGCAGAATTTATCCTGACATTTTCCTAATGACAGAGATTCATGTTGTTTACAGTTTTCATTTCTAAAACAAATATTGCAACAAAAACTTTCATTTTATGTGCTTTTATTTCTATGGGATGGGTTCCCAGGAATGGGTATCGTAGTTTTAATTTTAATATATGTTGCCAAGTTGCTTTCATAAAGACTTTAATACATCAGACTTTCACTAGCAATTATGAGAGTACCCCTTTCTTCAGTAATCATCAACAGCAGAGATTGTAGTTCTTTTTAAGTTGAGTCATTCTAATAGGTAGAATGGCATTTTGTTTTTACTACAGTTAGCATTTCCCTAACTGCAGGTGCATTTGTACATTATTCATATGCCTGTTGGCTTTTTGGATTTGCATCTCTGAGAAATGCCTAGTTTATACTTTTTTTCTATTGGAGTGCATGTCTGTTGCTTGTCAATTTATGAGTAGCTGCTATTTCATAGAAATTCAACAGTTGTTAATTGTATTACATTTTCTCTTTAGGTCTACTACTCATGAATCATCTTGATTTATGATATATTTTGTTGTACTGAAGTAAAAATAGTTTTATGCTTTCTTTTATAACTTTTTGGCTTTCAGTCATGATTAAAGTCTTCGCCGCCTGTGCTTTTTATATGAAATTTTTGAGATTTCCTTGAAGATTTTTAATGTTTTATTTTACATTTAAATATATAACCCATCTGGAGTTAATGTTAAGAAATAAGGAGGACATCCACTTTTCTTTCAACTGTATTGAGATCATATCTCCATTATTTGTTAATATCCATCTTTATTTCCCCACTGAATTGAAGTACCAGTTTTGCTATATATCATGTTCTGAAATAATATTGATATGTATTTTGATATTCTCTCTTTTCCCCTGCTCTGTCTTTGTCTACATTGTGAGAAACATGATTTAATGAATGCCTAATATCTATTCCCATTCATATTAAGATATGCTCAAATGTTAAAGAAGTAGAACAGGTATTTGAGTTCCAGGAGAAGAAAAGACTGCTCCAATTCTGAAGATTATGTAAACCAGCAATCTTTATCAGGCAGCTGATTCCTGCAGTGGTGGCTATATAATCTGGGTCTGGTGATGTAGCATAAATGGAGGTCTTCTCTATGGCATTTATAAAGCAATTTTTTTCTCCTGATTAAAAGGGATAGACCCAGCTGGCTGGATACACTTGGGTATCTGCCACTCTAATGAAATGCCAGACTGAATGGAATGCAATAATTTTACATTATGTCCTGATAATCTGTAATCACAAGTCCCTTCCCTCTTTTTCTCCTTCCCTCCGTTGTTTTATTTTATAATTTTCTCCAATCCAGTTAGCTATTCTCATTTTTAAAAGAAAAAATGAGTTTTAGAAAATAGTAGAGGGCCTCCCCTGGTGGCACAGCTGTTGAGCCCTGGGTTGCGATGCTGCCTGCAGCCTCTGCAGCACCTGTTCAATTCCCGGCCTTTGGCGAGGGCCCCACAAAAAAAAAAAAAAAAAAAAAAAAAAGGAAGGAAAAAGAAATATACTATGTGAATTGTATTTCAACATTATAGTGAAATCATTCCAAATAGCAAAATGCTTGTCAAGATAAACTATTTAATGAGTGAGAAGTGGGATGGAAGCAAATTATTTTGCACTCTTCATGAGGAAATGGGCCCAACCTTCTTACCTTTGTGTATATTCTTCAGGAAATTTTCCTTGGAATTGTAGGACAGGCTTCTAAAAAATTGTTCGAATAGTTTTGTTTTTTTCCCCCCAAGATGTCTTCAGCAGGATTTTTCCAATGTATGTCACCTTGGCATGTGGAGCTAAGGTCAGTGGAAATTCTATGGGCTTCAGGAGAAACTGGTACCATAACCTTAAAGAACAAAGATTACTTAGGTTTAGATTCATCTCAGGAAATAATCCTTTTATCAGAACAACCCATCTTAATCCAGGGCAAACATCTTGAGGCAAGATTTTGTTACAGGAAGTCATCTCCTCCTCATGATGTGAGAACCCTCCTCTCTCCTCCATGGCCCATTGTTTAGCTCAGGATATCAACACACAGTTTGTCTTATTTACTCTAGAATTTAAGCCATGCAAATTCTCCATATGTATGTAATTAAATTTGGTCTTTTCCTCTTACTAATCTGTCTGATGTTAATTTGTTTGCTGAAATAGCTTAAAAAAAACCCAGATGGGTGGAAGAATTTTCCCCCATGCCCCTACAGAATCAACCATTTGACTCAAAGACAGATGAGTGATTCCTTTTAAATTGTATTTCACATAATTAAAACCTGGTTATTTCTTTAATTACCTTTTAAGATTTTTTTTAAAAGTGTCATGCCTCAATGTCACTGGTTCCTAAAATAACTTATTTAATAACTTATAAATTAGAAACAAAATCTGGAACAGATTCTTTTCTACTTTGTTTGAAGAGAGTTTTGGCCACGTGTGTAAAAATATAAATTAGAATCACGGTAGGTAATCTATCAATAAAGTTTTAATTGATTACTAAAATATTAACTTTATCATATAATGTTTGACAAATCATAGAGATTCAAAAAGTTTTTAAAAGTTTTTAGGCATCAGTAATAGAATACAAAGTAAGTTTCATTCTTTCTAACATTGGTCTGGGATTTCAAAAATGTTTCTAAGATGTTCTGGCTGCACCAAATAGATTTTTCTGTTTCTTATACTCACCTGCTATGCAGGTGCCTCTTTATGAAGCTAGATACTTTAAAATATCATTTCAGAATTTAATCTTAGCAGATTTGCCCCTAAAGAAAAAGAGAACTATCAGTATGATGTCACTTTGATGTATAATCATTCATAGCTAAGATAGCTTTGATGTTGTGTATTTAACCTTTTGACTTGATCAAATGTAATCTTTCAAGTGATTTCATTGCATTCAGCAAAGATAGTATTTGTGATCTACTGGTCAACATAATCTCCAGTTATTTCCCACTAACAGATTTTTTTGACAGAATTCAAATATGTTTCAGAAATCAGTGCTAAAATCCCTGTTCAAATATTTGTGAAACACAGTTTAAATCGGATTTCGTTTTTTGAATAAAATATTCATGTTTAAGAGTTGTAAACCAAATGAGTGGAGAATGATCTTTTTGTTGAATTCTTTATGAAACTTGTTCAATTTGATTTTGTGACACAAAAAAACTAAAACAATTGTTCAAAGAAGGAAAATGTAATCTTATTTATTTCATGAATATGTTCCAAATGTTGGTTCTTGTCATATCTACATACCATTTGTACCATCACTTATTGGTTTCTAAATTTTGTATTTTTCAAAAACGTCCAAAATGGAATATTTCTATACTGACCATCAATTAAAAAATATTCAATGTGTGTTAAAACCTTTTTAATTAATTAGAGAGAGAGAAAAAAAAACTTTTCCCCTTAAAATTACAGCTGGTGAATTGGTGTAGTTTCAAATATACAGATCTATACGAATAAAAAAAGCTGATTTGACTTTAGTAAAGTAGTGACTGGCAGCTTTCGTTACAAATGCATTTATTGCTCACTAACTTTAAAATATATTCAATAAACCCATTGGTACGCAATGCTTGTTCTTTGCCAGATACATTCTAATCATTTTGCTAATTTCATCATGATGGCAACTCTATGATGCAAGGATTGTGTATTGTACAAGATACAAAATCATTGTAATGGACATCATGAGATCATTCTGCTAGCCATGTGTCCTTGAGTTGATTGCATTAAGAGAAAAATAAAAGGAAAATATTAATTCTTATGGAAATGTTTTTTCTCTCATGATTATAATAAATAATTGTGAGTGATATGTATTATTTGCTACAAAGCATCATTATTACATGCTTTTTTTTCCATCCCCATACACTAAGAAAACAAAGATTTAATGTTTCTACATGTTCAGTGGAAATGCTGGAGCTGCCATTTTAACTGATGATTGCATAAGTCTTTGGTGACTTCTATACCCTTCTCTCTGGTACTTTAGAAATCAGGACGGCAATTGTAAATACTTAGCCATGGAACTTTTTCTTCAGACTAGAATTCTTCTAATCAGAAACAAAAGTAATTGAAGATCAAAGAAAATCTGATGTCACTCTTTCCTTCTTCTTTGCCTAATGCCTTCAGAAAAGGTCAAGGAATTTTTTTTTGTTTGTTTTTGTTTTTTGTTTTTTAACATTTGGCGTACTGGCAAAATATTTCAACTTCTGTAAGATTTTTATATAGGTATAGATTTATATTTAGATATATAAATTGTAAAATTAGAAACCTGAAAATAAATTAACAAGATCTTCTCTCCCTCAGGAAGGAAAATGGACTGTCCATAACAGGGTAAATGTTTTTTTCCTTATCTTTTTGTCATTCCTTAACATTTTCAAAGATCATGTCGATTAATCTATCATTACATTGAAAGTCAAGAAATTATTGTTTCACTTTTGACTTTTTATTAAAGAATGTGCATTTTTGTTATTGTGCTTAGTCACAGGTTTAGTATTTTTACATGATTTATTATTATTATTATTATTATTGATTTTCTTTATCTCTATTGTTTAAAGTAAAATAATCTTTATCATAATGTTTGGTATTTTTGTTGTACACCACTGAAACCTATATCCAAAAATATAATTACTAGCCTAACAGATCATATTCAAGGGTGATGCAAAATATATTATTCATCTTGAATACTTTCAAATATTCAATAAAAATAATTTTTACCTCTTCCCTTAAACATTTTTCAAAAGGAGGGGAGGAGGGAGTAGGGTCAAAATAAGAGGGGTGGGAATTGTATGGGGAATATAACCAAGATGAAAATGCATACATTGTGCAAAAATGAAAAATGATGTAAAAATATATATAAAATAAAATAATAAAAAAATGTTTACGAAAATAAAAAAAAAAAAGTGATCCCTTAGATCTGATTCAGATGATTTCATTAATCTTTATACAGAAGGGACCAAGCACAAATTGTGATTAGTGTTTATATTTTCTTTCTGGGTCTATTTTGGGGTTTTGCAACCTGAAACATATTCATCAAATATATTTGTTCACAACATGCACCACATATTTTGGCTTTATTCCCAAATGACTTTTTATCCAAGTGTCTGCATCCTTGTCACTGTCAACCAGTTGTGGTCTCTGTAGACTAGGTTTGTTTGACATATTTCTACTTTTAGTTTAGGTTACTTTCTAAATCTGAAGTGTGAACAGTACCTTCTGTTCTTTAACTTTCTCCCTAATATAAATGTTAAAATTACTATGTTTAAAATAAAAGGACAAAATCTGCTCTTTTCCATTAAGTACATAAAGTTGCCAGATGGCTTTATCAGGATCTTAAATCTTCTGGGTTTGATGAGTTATGTTTGAAGCATAAACATCAATTATATCTCCTGTCATGAAACAATTAGGGATGGCCTATTCTCATCAGCCCTGATCCATGCATATTAGATTCTCAGAAGCCTCTGATTTCATGATCAGTACCTGCTTTGGGTTCTACAAAGAATCCTAATCACATAAAAGTTCCCAAATGAAAGCAGGCCTAGTATATATTTCTTAAACACAAAGTGTTAAAATCATTTGTTTGGAATTAAGTTGATAATAATTTTAATGTTCTTATTTTATTTTAGATGTCCCATTAAGTTAGTTTACATCAAATTAAGAAAATGCCAAATTTTTATAGATTCCAAATATTAAAATAGTTCCTTAAATTCACTTTTGTTCATAGACAGTAACATACATTTTTGATTTGAGATCTTACTCTAATTGGACAATTTCTCTAACCACTTAAAAAGTTATCCAATTTATTTTATCTTTTGTTTTATAATTTTATTTTTATTTTTTTAAAAGATTTATTTATTTTTGCATATAAGAGCTGGGGTACAGGATTGCTCCCTGGCTGGCCAGGGATCAAACTCCTGCTGCAGAGGCTGCGGATTGCTTCATAGTGTGGTGCTTAGCCCCTTGCGCCACCAGGGAGGCCCGTTTTACAATTTTAACACGCACATACTATTACACTATCTTTGAATTATAGCCACCCAATTTTTAATTGGTAGATAAAGCAAGATAGAATCAAATAAACTTTGGTTTGAAAAAGGAATCATGAAAGAAAAATGGAATAATCCAGTGGTAAAAATCCATAAAAGTAAAAATAAAACTCATTAAGAAATGTGGATATCAGCATCTGTCCAGCAGGGAATAAATTCAGTAATGTAGAAGACATAAGAAAAGTACAAAGTACACAGTGAAAACAAAGAGGAATGAGTTGAAACAGGTATTTTTGCATAAAATACAGTGAATATTCACTCTACAAAGCCCCAGTGTACCTGAAGGGCAAAAAATAACAGCTGAACTGGAACAGATGCAAATATATATGTATCAAGAGAAGAAAATCAGAAGCAAAAGCCTTTTTGAGTGCCCCTGCCTTCCATATCATATAGCTTCACCTGGCCATTCAGCTCCACCTCTCCTTCCCAGTAGCACACTGGGACCTGTAATCCAAGGTGACTGCATATAAGTGGGGGTGGGGAAAATTGCACCTCCTCTTAGCAGAGGTGGATTGTGTTGCTGTAATATTAGTATCATGAAGTTAAGTTTATTAAAGTTACAAAGTTAATAAGTGACTGCCAGGAGTCAAACCGAAATTTTAATATGCTTTGTTCTTAACAACTCTACTATCTTCCTTTTAAGATTACACAATGAGGGCCTCCCCCGTGGTGGTGCAGCGGTTGAGCGCTGGGCTGCGAAGCTGCCCGCAGCCTCTGCAGTGCCAGTTCGATCCCTGGCCTCCGGCGAGGGTCCCATATGGCACGACAGACCTCTCCTGCCACACCCGCTGCTCCCCTCAGCAGTGTATTTCGTCAGTCTGCCAGTTCTGTTTCCCGCTCTGGCTCTGGTGAATTCTCTCAACCTCCCACGCTTCTGACTGTACCCAGCGCTTGTATAAATAAATAAATAAATCTTTAAAAAAAATACAATGATACAGGAAAATGTCTCTACATATGTATGGATATGTACATATGTATAAAAGTAATTATATGTTTGTAGGTAAATGTATATGTATTAAATGCATAGGAACGTAAATGTATATGCAGACATAGAAATATGTGTATATATTTGTTTACCCATGAGCGTGCATGAAGGCATATTAAGTATAAAATGTAATTCTAAAGAATATGTAAATATGTGTGGATATATTATGCACACAATCATACACAAAATCAGAATTTTCATTTCTGGAAATCATTATCTCCAAGGAAATTCAAGACATAAAAGTATATAGGGGTCTCCCCGGTGACGCAGTGGGTTGAGCGCAGCGCTGCAGAAGCTGGTTGGAGTCCCGCCTAGCCAGGGAGATTCCCGCATGGCATGGCAGACCTCTCCTGCCTCTCCCCCTGAAACCTATATAAACTATATAAATAGTTATATTTATAGGCCAACTTTAAAAATATAATTTTGAATATTTCTTCTGTTACCATCAATGAAAGGACTTTAGTAAATACCTAGAAAATAAAAAAAAAATCACTTAATATAGAGAAACGCAACAGATATCATTAAACAATTAAGCACACACATTTAATTAACAAAATTTAATAACTGTTTTTAAATCATTTAGAATACTTTCCTTGGTGTCCTATGTCTATAAAATTAGTAAAAATAAACTCAAATCTCTATAATCTTATATAATTCTGGCCTTTGAGAATTGCTCACCCTACAAAAGGAATGTTATAAGATTGCCACGGCATCACACAGAGCATTATAATTTTCAGACGTGCATAGTTTTCTTTGGTCAAAGGCCAGTTTCATGTGACTGGAGCCAATACTGCTCTGAATTTTGTAATTTTGTCTTGCTTTGATGCTAACTCAAATTGGGCAAGTTATTTAAAAAGCATTTATGGGGCCTCCAAGGTGGCGCAGTGGTTGAGCGCTGGGTTGCGAAGCTGCCAGCAGCCTCTGCGGTGCCGGTTCGATTCCCGGCTGCTCACCGGCCACCGGAGGAGGGTCCCGCATGGCGCGCAGACCTCTCCTGCCGCCCGCTGCTCCCCTCAGCAGTGTCCTTCGGTCCTTCTGTCTGCTCTGCTCCCTGCTCTGGCTCTGGTGAATTCTCTCACCCTCCCGCGCTTCTGACTGTACCCAGTGTATGTATAAACGAAAGGAAGAAAGGGAGGGAGGGAAGGAAGGAAGGAAAGGAAGGAAGGAAGGAAGGAAAGGAAGGAAGGAAGGAAGGAAGGAAGGAAGGATTGTATTGATTTGTAAATATAGTCAAGGTAACTTGTTGAATAATAAAAAGAAAATGCAAAATGATAGATGCAAGTTATATTTTAAAACACCATATAATTGATGATAAAGACAAATAAAGCTATAAATCCATGGGATAAGTGGCTGATATCAACCCGAGGAAAGGAAAGCGCTTTGCAGTGATACAAGGAAGACTAGCCTGTAATGACTTTTTAAAATGAGAATATATCCATATATTATATTGTGTTCATAATTTGATAAAATGTAATTGAAATGGGACTTTTTTACATTTGTACAGTGTTATGGTCTGAATGTTTGTGTCCTTCCAAAATTCATTCACTGAAATTTTAATACCCAATGTGCAAGCTAGTAGTAGTAGCTGGAACCTTCGGGATTGATGCGGGCATGAGGGCTCCAAATGAGATGAATGCCCTTATAGCCTGAGAGGCGGGCCCTGCCCCTTCCATGAGGCATAACTAGAAGTCTGCAGTCCAGAGGGCCCTCACCCAACCATGCTGGCACCCTAACTTCAGACTTCCCTGCTTCTAGAACTGTGAGAAATAAATTTCTGTTGTTTATAAACCACCCAGTCTGTGATATTTTGTTATAGAAGCCTTAACAGATTAAGACATATAGCCACTGATTTATACTCAAGTGTTAATATGCTTTAAATATAATGTGGGCCTCCTGAAGAAAAGTACAAAACTCTATACTGAGGAGTCATACAACCATAGACAATCAAAAGGAAGAGACAAACTGTTTCTGAGAGATAAATTTTGTGATTTATGTGATTTCAATTATTCTCAAATCAAATAAAATTAAATTCCTATTATGATTTGGAGGGATGGAAATCAATAATCTTGAGGACAGACTGAATTTCTTTTGGAAGAAGAAAGAGATAAAATGTTAAAGTATATTTGCCAAAAAGAGAATAAATGGTGACTTGCTCTACCACATTTCAGAACATCAAAAATAAGTATTTGGATATAACAGAATGAAAAGTAGAGCTATGTGCCTGCATTCATAAGGATATAGATCATCTTAATGACGAACTTTCAAATGAGTTGGAAAGGATAAATTATTTTAAAATGACATTCAGGAAAGTAAACATATATTTGAGGAAAAAAAAGAAATTTGGGAAAGAAAATATCATCTCTTCAACAATGTATTAGTAACAGTGCAGGGGACTCTCTGAGACGCTGATAATCTGGCAGAATCATTATGCACGGACACTTGGTGAAAGCCCAGCCCTGCCATTCCCCTTATTGAGTTTCAATTAAGAAACAAGGAGGATTTGTATGCAGTCGATTACATAGAAATATGTTGATTATTAGGGTAACTTCTGCTACCCTAAGTGATGTAAACTTCTAGTACAAAAGAGCAGTAGTAAAGAAAATTCAGCTATTTTAGTTAAAAGGAATATATCAGTATGGAAAATGCATCTAAGAGATGTGTACCTTATTATGAAATCAAGAGGCCAGGGAGATTCAATCCATTTAGTCCATCTCTAAGCAGTCAACGAACCTGTATGCATTCTCGCTGGGTTTTGTTTTGTTTTTGTTTTTTTTTACTGAATAAAAGATTTTGTTGTTTCCTTCTTCTAGTGCACAAACCATCTAAAATTCTGCAGTTAAAGAGATGGCTTTGTTGCCACGATTCTTCTATATGATGCCAGGCATACAGAAAGGGAGTCCAGAACTGAAGGAGGAAGCAGTTTTGTGTGACCTAGAGAAGAAAGTCCGGCCTGGACTCAAGATATCCAGGTTGTAAAAGGAGGTCTATTTGGTAAGGAAGCTGTGTTGGTGAGATTTGTCTGCTCTTTCCCTACATGATTGCTTAGGCCTTGTGGACACTATAGGACAAACAAGTTCAAGCCAAGGGAGTCCAAGAAGGGGTTTCTAGATTCCTTTATTGCTGTCAGCCTAAGTTGTGAGGATGAATGCATAGACAAATCACCTGGAAAGTTTGTCAGAACGCCGGAACCAAGAGTTTACCTTCTTAACAAATTCTTTATTTCAGACATATTTTTTGTGTAAAGAAGATGACTTGCTGAGCGAAAGCCAACAAATATAAGGAGGTAGGTGTGGCTGCAGTGTTCCTCACTTCCTCAAAGTGGGAACCTTGGGATTGCTTTATCTTTTCCTTGGGTTATTTCCAAGTCTTAGCTGAGGAAATGGCTTCTGAACTGAGAAAGAATAAAATCTTAGAGCTGCACTTTTACCAGGGCCTTTCTTATTGTAAAGTTAGGGAAATGTTGCAGAGGATAAAAGGGGCCTGGGCAGGCTTACGGATAACACTTGGACAGTACTGTGTAGAGAGTAAATCTGTTCTGTTGGAAAACACAGGGAGGAGCCCCAAGGGAAGACAACTGTCCTTCTGGAAGCCAGCATGGTGGAGCTGGAAGAAGCCAGACTCGCTGTCAGGTCACACTCCTCCACCACTGTGTATGTCAGAGCTAATGGGGAGGCTGGGTTTCTCTTTAGACACACAGTACTTGTCTGATGATGATGAAGGGACTGACTGGACACATGTACTTTTAAATTAGTTCCAGAACAGTTGGGGCAAGAGTTAGCAATAACAACAAAAGAAAATGGGAACTACTAAAATTGCAATCACAGGCTATATTAAATACATGGTCTACTATGAAAATTTAGAATAGAGCACGTCAAAATTAGTAAATGAAGGTCACAAATTAGATTAACCAACTCTATTAGAACAAGGCAAAAAGGCAGAAATGATAGAGAAGCAGAAAGCTCAGGCAAACTGGTGACCTTTTGAGAAAAATGTAATTTTTCTGTTCAGGCAAAGTGATTAAAATCGATAACAAAAAGAACAGGGAAAAATGAGCTACAAGATCAAGCCTCTTTTTTTCTAACTGAATGGGTTCTGATGAGATGTTGGGGTTCAGATGAGTGGGGTTCTTGGGTTACCTCTGAAAAAAAGTTTCAGCAGAGCTCCCCTTTCAGCAGCACACAGTGAGCTTACCCAGAAATAGAAGACATTTGCACAGACATAAACAGGCGGAGGTTATGACCAAAAAGGGCAGGTTTATTAGGAAAAAAGGAAAGGAGAAGATGCTTGCACAGACACAAGTGGGCAGAGAACTGCATTTGAAAGGAAGGGGTTTGTTAAGAGAGGCACCTGCATAGACAGGGGCAGCAGCCTTGGGATGAGAGCTGCACGTGCGGGGGAAGAAGTTGTTGCATAGTGTTTCTTTTTTCGGGGAGGTGTTCCTCCCTTGTGAAATTTTGTCTGTTGTTAAATTAACCACATTAAGGGTGCAATTGGGTTCATTTGTAAGGACCAGTGATTCTCTGTAATGGCCCTTAATCTCTATATGCCCACTTCTGGTCCGCGCCACCAAATACTTTCTTAATTTTTTTTTTTTTATTTTTGCGTTGAAGAACTGGGGTGTAGGCCAGAGGTATGGGGATGAGAGGACTCACCAGTGACAGAGTGGGGAACAGAACAGGCCTATTTACTGAAATACACTGCTAGGGGGAGCAGCGGGTGAGACAGGAGAGGTTTGCTGTGCCCTATGTGGGTTAGCTCCCTGGCGGGGATCCAACTCAGGCCTTTGCAGTGATAGTGCTGCCCCAGGCCACGAAGGAGGCCCCTCCAGATACTTTCTATAACAGTTCTTCGTAATGATTGAAAATTCCCATAGTCCCATTTCTGGTCTCACATTTTAAGAATTTCCATTCCTATAGCTGATTTAATGACGAGGTTAATCATTTCTATCCCCACCTCCAGTTTCTGGTCTTGTGACATTTCCATCCCAAATTTTCTACTCTTAGTCTCCAACATAACTTCCAATTTATTGAAAAGATAGGGGAAAGAGAAACAATTTAAACAATAATTTGAAGAAGCAACCTGCCAAATCCAGAATGGATGACACAAGAGAAACGAGGCAATTGTTTCTACCAAGAAATGGCATAAAAAAGAGGAGAGTGTATTATGATGAAAATCAGTCCTAAGAAACAAAACAGCCAAATTCAGCAAAAGGACTTTTTTTGGATGTTGATCTGAATAACTAACTGATAAAAAGACAACTTGAGGCCTTTGGTGAAATTTGACACCACCCATGAGATGTATGGACTGAATATACTAATTATTTCTAATATTAACATGTGCTAATAGCATTTTGATTTTGTTTAAAATGCTCATATCACTTGGCAATGCATAATGAAACTTTTACAGATTGAAGTGATATGATGTCTACAATTTTCTTTAAAATTATCCAGCAAAACAAAGAAATGTATATGTAAGTGAAGAATACATGAGACAATGACATCAAAGTCGGTAACTGAGTAAATTGAATGATGGGTGTAAGGGATTTCATTCATTACAGGATTTTTATCAACTTTTGCATATGCATGAAAATTTCCATAAGAAGTGTTTAAAAAGAAAAGAGGCATAAAGTACATAAGAGAATCAAAACTTGAGCCAGACTGACTGGGTTTATGCAAATACTGGCCTGCCACTTACTATGTTCAGTTATCTTTGTCAATGGAAAGTGATTTCAGTGACTTAAATAGAGGCTAAGGCTCTTTTTATTTAGCTGATACATACAAGAAACCTATGGTTGGAAGACATAAAGCAATTATTTAAATCATGGAAATAAAAATATAATGGACTTTCTAAAAAAAAAAAAAGAAATTGAAAACCTCCAGTGTTTGGCAGTATAGTAAAATGTGAATTAAATTCTTCATTTTATCAGTGGAGTTAACAGTGCTGGATGAGTGTGATTAATGTGAGCACAGCAGCCTCAACATCCAAAGATTAACATGGCTTAGTGAAGACAATTTGCAATGTTGGCAATTCAAACAGTGTGCTCAGTAATCAATAACTAAAATTTATTCAACGTCTATTGTTTATCTATCCCGAAGCTAAGTGATTTTTGTACATTTTCTTGTTTAATCCACATAATAATCCTATAAAATAGCTACTGCTTTTAATCTCTATTTTCCAGATGAACCCATTGTAATGCAAAGAGATTTAGTAACTAGACTAAGGCTTCATACTGCATCGAAAATTAAACACAAGGTATTAGCTTCTATGGCTCACAGGCCTAATGATTATAGCTCAACTACCTCTGATTCAAACATGCAGCTACACTGTTTTCAGAAAAAAAAAAAAACTTATTCTGAAGATAATTTTCAACCCTATTACAGGGTATTACAAGTTATATACTTTTATTTCTTTTCTTTTCATTTATTTAGGGTAAAGATTGACTGATTGATTGATTGATTTAATTTATTTATGCAAGAACTGATTTGCGGGAGGGTGAGAGGATTCACCAGAGACAGAGCGGGGAACAGAACAGGCAGACTGACGAAAAACACTGCTGAGGGGAGCAGCGGGCGAGACGGGAGAGGTCTGCCACACCATGTGGGAATCTCCCTGGCTGGCTGGGACTCTAACCGGTGCTGCAGAGGCTGTGGACAGCTTCACAGCGCCGCGCTCAACCCGCTGTGCCAACGGGGAGGCCCCTATATACTTTTATTTCTTGAATTTCCTTGGAGATAATGATTTCCAGAAATGAAAATTCTGTTAGCATGTACAGGATACAGTGCATGATGGTGTTGTTGTAGTTTAATTCAAAATTATACAATTCTGAAAAATAACAAAAAATTAAATTATGGAACACATTAAGCATTAACATAGAACAGTGGAATAATGAAAAATGCTTATGCCAGAGACCAGCTGTTTTTTCACCAATTCATTTCTTTTCCTTTACTGACAGCTAGACTACATGTACTGCCTCTTTTGCAGTAAGTATGTCTATGTGAATGATTTCTAGCTGAAGATGAATGAGCTGAAGATGAATGAGCAGATATTAAGTATGTTACTTCCAGGACTGGCCCATAAAAATGCCCCATGCATATTTTTCAGTTTTTTTTTTTTTTTTAACTTTCAGCAAGCTGGTAGCAGCAATGCACAGTGACCTAGGAAGCAGTATCTTGAAGACAGGGAACCACAAAAAGAGGAGGACCCTGGATCCCTGAATGGCTACTTGAGTAAAAGCTACCTGCAAATCAGACATCATTTTTTAGATTTATGTGTGAGATGAATTTCTACTTTTTTATTAAGACATGAAAGTTTGGGGACTCATCAACTATTTTGTGTAATGATACCTGAGCAAATTCAAAAATTGATAATCTGATGTGCGGTGTTATCTTAAAACATGGAGTAGCTTAGTTGTTGAACTATTGTTGAGCAGTCTAATCAATATTGCAGTGTGATCCATCCAGCACAGTGGAAAACATCTAGTGAAAAGTTTCCTGCAATAACTTGAATGGCAGTGATAATGATGACTATTACTTTTGGCTTTTTGTAAGGTATTATTAGGAGATAAGATCGGGAAACAATTGGTTTGCAAGAAGTGTTTAGGAAGTAGAGAAATTTTGGAAACTTAGGACCTTAAAGGGCTAGAAAAAGCTGGCTTATTCTATTTTTTTTTTGGGGGGGGCAGGTTTGTTAAAGGGTTTTTTTTTTTAATTTAAATTTTATTTTTATATTCCCCATACAATTAGGTAAGAATTTAGAAGTCAGTGAATGAAAGGCCCAATCAGACTACCCACTTGAATAACTCAGCTTTGCTGCCATGATTAGGTGATGCAACATTCCAACTGATTTCTTCAGAGAGGGTAAAGTTAGCTTGCATTAAGTTGAGAAATAGGCGCTTCTGTGCGATTAAAATTTTAACACTTAGGTCTCAAAACTTCATAAATAGTCACGATTTTGATAATATTTGCCAATGTCTGTGGTATAACTATTTCTACCATAGCCAACTTGGAGTGACATCACTACCAGTGTGATGTCAAATGGTTTCTAAAATTCCTGAAAACTTAATCAGATCTCAAAAACCAGTTACAACATCCACCGGTATAGAACCGAAGAATACATCATAGTCTAGCTTTGTCTGAAAAACAACTTCCATGTGGTTAAAGACACAGAACTACCTGGAATAAAATAAAAAAATAATGTATTATTCTGTGGAGTGGCTACCACAGGTAGGGGATGGGGACAGATAGGCTAGTGGCACTCTAGCTTTGGTGGACGGTGGGTGAAGCATGTGTACATGTTGGGGTGTGAAGTTGTATTCCCAAAATAGCTATGCAACAAATGGCAAATCAGTAAAATATGATAAAAAAGAAAATTCGATTTTTATGTTTATATTTTATTCTATATATTTTACATGTATTCATTTTATACATTTTTTATATTTTATAAGGAAATATAAAGCACTTAGCTTAATGTACTCATAAGACAACTTTTTCTAAAAATCTATTATTATTACATTGAATTATTTATACACATATAAAGGCATATCAAAAGGAATTGATTAATTTTGTTCAATAGAAATAACCACTTTCTAAGAAAAGGCATAAGATAAAATCTCAATTATGGCATGAAAAAAAATGGCAATTTTCTTTCCCATGTACCCACTGCTGTTCAATTTCTTCTTCTCATTGGAAAATCCCTAAGTCAAAAATTTAGGATTAAAGTATTGTTTTAGGCTCTTTGAATTAACATGTTAAGTATATCATTTATATATACCTTCATCAGTATCTTACTACATAAAGCAACTAATCGAATAATTTACCCAATAGATAGTCAATGAGCAACAGTCAAGCTCTTACTTTCTCCAGAACTTTTAAAAAGCAATTGCCTTCTCACTACCCTCACTTCCAGGGTAACCGATATTATTTCTCAAGTTTTTTCCCTGCATGTCCCCATGTATGATGAGTACAGAAGAGAAGCATATAAAGTACACTCACCTGCGAATATTTAGTACAATTTAAATTTTAGCCAGATGCATTTTAATTTAATCATGGACATTATGATTTTCTCATTGTAAATATTTCCAAGAATACTTATACTTCATTCAAATTATATAAAAGGTAACATATTTTATACTCATATATTATGAGTGAAAAACAATTATATATATATATCTGAAAAGTATTTAGAAATTATTTAGTTAACCTAGCCCATTTAGAACTACATGAATTTCGAGTTTCCATTAAGATAAAAGAATGTGAAGAAAAATAAAAATGTCAGTCAACAGGTTTGTTTGAGTTACATGATGCCAGAAAAATGATTGAGCCGATTTTATTCTTTGAATTGACAGTACAGAGTTTTTACTATTGACTGAAACTAGCAGATGTTTTCGCATAATGTAGAGACAATTAAAGCATCCTGAACAGATGAAACTCCTATCTTATTTCAAAGACATGTGAAAAGGATCTGACAACTTCATTTGGAAATACATTATAATATTTAATGACTACCACTCTTTGAAAAGCTTTCTTAGATCTATTCTAAGTCCTGCAGTATTTACATGAAAATTTGACTTTTTCTTATTCTGTTTCTAATAATATTTGAGAGCATGCATTCTAGCTCTCATGTAAAATCCTTCTGCATACTATTTGTCATGTTGCAAACTTTAGGCACTTGACATGAATATTATGCTTATTTATTGATTTATTTGTTCATTTAACATATTCATCATCTGCAAGACATTGTACTAGATGCTTTAGAAAATGCATAAATATCTTCCAACAAATGTTTAATAAAATAGAAAGGTAAGCTATGCCCATTTGTATCTATAATTAATGAACAAAAACCCCCTTTGCTAATATTTATTGTATTTGTTATTATTTTTTTGATATCCACTTTCTATGCTGTCCTATGAAAACTATGAATGCAAGGACTAAGACTAGGTTGTTTATGGCACAAGATAATTATTGAATAAATATTTTTTGAGTGAATAAGTGGTTTAATAAATAAATTTGGTATAAACTATATTGAGATATATTACATTTAATGTTCTTAATTATCTTGAATTGCATTTTATATTTTAGATAATTCCATTTAAGGACATTTTCCTATCTTTATTTTATAGATGTAAGTCTTGGGAAGAAATGATACTGATTTCAGGCTGTAAACAGGCAGTCAGTATGTGGTATGAGTTGATTCCTGGTTAGTCACTACTAAAAATGTGGTTATAGCTCAGGCTGAGGAACAATTAATTCATGATACTAAAATGATAACAGCTTGTTTTAGAATATTGGTGGTTACGGTGACTTGTCTATATGAGGTATTATTGTACATTCCACCTTATAGCCATTTTCCGGTCATATATTTAAAAATTAAAAATTTATGACAATATAACAAATAAATCAAGAAAATAGAAATCAGGTTTTCTCCACATGGATTTTTAACAATTTATATCATGATTTTAGAAACAAGTGAAGCTATTTTATGTACAATTAATAATAGTATCTTTCCCTTGATATTCTTACACTTACATATTTATAGAATTTTAACTAGGAATTCAATGTCTACAGCTATTTATTCCAGATGAGATGTAATATCCTGACCTGAGCTAATACTTAGGTCTGCGTACAATTTTTGAGCCAAATAATTACACTGTGTACAGATTAAAAACAAAAAAAAAAAAACAGTAGCGTTACTTAAGCTTATATATTAGCCAAACTACCATAAAACACATAAGTATTTTAAGAGGTTGAGAAGGAATAGGCCTTCCTGGTGGCACAAGGGATTAAGCACAATACTATGAAGCAATCTGCAGCCTCTGTAGCACTAGTTCGATCCCCAGCCAGCTAGGGAGCCACCCACAAGGCGCAGCAGACCTCTCCTGTATCACCGCTGCTCCCCTCAGCAGTGTATTTCAGTCAATCTGCCTGTTCTGCTCCCCACTCTGTCTTTGGTGAATGCTCTCACCCCCCGCACATCTGGCCTGTACCCCAGCATTGTATGCATAAATAAATCTTAAAAAAAAACGAGGCTGAGAAGGAAAATTAAAGTTTTAGTTTAGTTCAACATTTAGATAACAGTATAGATGGCTCACTGTGATTGGGGTACACAGATGAGTAAGAAAGAATGTCTACTCTCAAATAACTTTTAATCCCACAGCAAAAAAAAGATGATTTTAAAATGTAACTTCTTAATAATGTAGTGGATGGCACATGTCCTAGAAAAGAAATAGGACATTAATGGAATTCTAAAGAGGATATATAATTTCCAATTAATCCTTTAGGAGAGAAGATGTCTCTGAGATAAGTGAAAGAATCAACAGAGGGTATTAGATATTTTTAAAATAGTGGCTCAGTTTCCTTTTAACCCTTTTGGGGAAACTAAGACTTATCTTGATGATGGGAGGACATCAAATATAATTAAAATACTCTTTTGGAGTGGTAATTTGGGGTTTCATTTTTAGTATCTTAATACAGTAAAATGAGAAACAGAAGATCCTTTGTGACTCTAGTAACACAGAACAGAAGGTATAGTAAGAGGCTGAGTTCAGATTTCTGAATTTTGCTTTATCACTCTGGCCTAGTTTTATTGAATGGGAGACACTGGTTTTCAATTCTGATTGAAACTCCTTTGTAATATGTTCAACACATTTGAAACACCCAAATATAAAGGGCCATATTCAGGTGAGATATCACAGGAGAGAGACTGTATCATAATTCCACGTCTATCCAGGACCATATTTCACTTAAGGAGCTACCAAAACTATATACCTCCTCCAAAAGAAGTTATTTTTCCATATTATCTGATAACTTCCTTTTCTTCCCCAAATTTATTGAGGAATAAATGGCAAACTTAATTGAATAGATCTGTAAGGAGAGGACTTGAGATACACACACACACACACACACACACACACCCCCTTGGTAATCATTTTATAATGTGTGTGTGCGTGTGTGTGTGTGTGTGTGTGTATATATATATATATATATATATATATATATATTAAAATGATTACCGAGGTCAAGAAAATTACTACATTCACCACCTCACAAAGTTAATTCTTATTTATTTTGCCCTGAGAACACTTAAGGTTCCTACCCCCCCCCCCCCAGCAACTTTCAAGTACACAATACTGTATAATTCACTACAGGGAACATGCTGTATGTTAGATCCTTAAAATTTATTTTTCTTGTACCTGAAAGTTTGTAATTTGACCTACATCTCTTCAATTTCCCCTGCCTGGTGGTTCAAAGATTATAAATTCATTCTCTTGGAAATCTTTGCTTTAATTTAATACAATTAAACGGAGGGAGAGGAACTGTAAAGCAAGACAACCTAAACACAGTATATGCAGTTGTAGGGGCAGGACAGGACACAGTGCAGGTTTTCTGATCCCATGCAGACCGGGTAAAGGAGGAGTCAGAGTCCTCAGTAGTTTTGCAGGTTTTTTATTTGGGGTTCACCAGGCATATGGCAGGCAGGGGTGCTGGCTGGGGGGCTGGGAGGTTGGCAGGCCTCCCAGCCCCCAGCAAGTCTTCACTCTATCTGGACTCTCTGGCGTTGGTTCTGCTGCTTCTCGGCTTCTGCTTCGGCTTCTACTGCTGCTACTGCGGCTGCTGCTACTGGTGCTGCTGCTACTGGTGCTGCTGCTACTGGTGCTGCTGCTACTGGTGCTGCTGCTACTGGTGCTGCTGCTACTGGTGCTGCTGCTGGTGTCCCTGTGACGCCGCCCTTAAAAGCCCAGTCTTAGCCCAGGTGAATCCCATCTACCTAGGCCCACACCCTACTCCAGGTGCCCGCCATCAGGCATGCATTCAGGACAAGGATCCATCATCTATCCTGATGGCGGAAGGGCAGAAAAGCCTGACATTTTCTTTACCCTACAGTCCACCCCCTCAGGGTTTTCTGCCATACAGTCTATACATATATATATACAATTTTCTAAGCAAACAAACTATGTAGCCATGGCCCACAAAAGCAAATACATCAAATATAACAAAATACAACAGAACACAAATAAGTCCAGGCAGGGCACCAACCAAGTGCAAAAGACAATTATTGGTACCAGCAGATGAGCCACCAAATCTGCTGCCGAAGGCACTGCTCATACGAGGGAGGGGAATCACTCACGGCATCTACTATAACACACCAGGAGCCGTCAGGCTTCCTGGCCTTCTCGGCTGTAGTCTCGGCTACAAGGCACACACAGCATCCACCCCCAGGATGCACTAGCTCTGGGATTGGCAATTTTATTCTGTTGGGGGTAATCGCCAACCCTCAGGGTTTCTGTCTGCAGTCGCTCCAACACTCGGCCTTCATGGCCACCCATGCGACTCGCAGACCCCTGCACTCAAGCCAACCCACTGCACAATCACATGGGTCGGGATCCAAACTCTGCATTTGGCTTGGGCTCCACCCCAAGCCACATTCCCCACCCGTCCCCCAAGGACAGGTTCCTCAGCTCCTCACCCTCACTCAAAAATGAGCAGGGCATCACCCACAGGTGATTTTACAAGACTCACAGGGCTTCAGCATACCCAGGCTGCTTAACAGCCACTAAGGGCTTCTCAACTTAGCATCAGTACCAGCTTTTGCTTTCTTAGTTGGCTTTTCTCCTCCACCTGGCTGCTGGGCATGCACAGGCTGCTTTTGGCCATCTAGGCCCACTGGCCACCCCCAGATTCTCAAAAAAAAAAAAATATATAACCTGCCAAGGTCCTCCGCCTTCTGGCGGGATTGTCAGTCCAAGATCATCAGTTCATCAGTCTATCAGCCCAAGTCCATCAGTCCATCAGTTCAAGTCCATTGGCCTCTCCCTGCTTCAGCAATGGCCTGCTGCCTCAGGGGTCATTGGCTGGTCCTTTCCGGTGTCGTTGGCTGGTCCTTTCAGGCGTCTCCTTCACGCCAGGTCTCATCCTGTAGCTCGTGGACGTATCCATCTTCTATACCGCCATGGCGCCTCCAGCATCATCACAGGCAAACAGTCTGTTCTCCTTAGTCCCTCCAGGTCTTCGGAGGGCTCCAATACCCGTCTGCATGGATCCTGCCGACTACGCCATTGTAGGGGCAGGACAGGACACAGTGCAGGTTTTCTGATCCCATGCAGACCGGGTAAAGGAGGAGTCAGAGTCCTCAGTAGTTTTGCAGGTTTTTTATTTGGGGTTCACCAGGCATATGGCAGGCAGGGGTGCTGGCTGGGGGGCTGGGAGGTTGGCAGGCCTCCCAGCCCCCAGCAAGTCTTCACTCTATCTGGACTCTCTGGCGTTGGTTCTGCTGCTTCTCGGCTTCTGCTTCGGCTTCTACTGCTGCTACTGGTGCTGCTGCTACTGGTGCTGCTGCTACTGGTGCTGCTGCTACTGGTGCTGCTGCTGGTGTCCCTGTGACGCCGCCCTTAAAAGCCCAGTCTTAGCCCAGGTGAATCCCATCTACCTAGGCCCACACCCTACTCCAGGTGCCCGCCATCAGGCATGCATTCAGGACAAGGATCCATCATCTATCCTGATGGCGGAAGGGCAGAAAAGCCTGACATTTTCTTTACCCTACAGCAGTTTTACCTGATTTGAGACAGCTCCAAGCAGATAGTATGAACAGTCCCTTTTGTCTAGCATTACAGGAATACAAACATTATATAACCTCATCTTCCTTATCATGCTGAGAAGAACAATTTCAGCATAGCATTTAACATTTTTTCAAGTACTTAGGACTGTAATATTTATTTCTATTTTTATAAGGTCTTATATCAAATACAATATTACCTTACAATTTTATAATGACATTTGATCAAAGTTTATAGCCTATGATTTCTGATGGCTCAGTATGCTACTGTTTGTCTAAGTTATTAAATGAGTGTGCAATGGGACAAGTCTTGACAAGTCCTAGGAAACAGATATGGATGAATTAAATTCTGTATTTTGTAAAGTGTAACAGTTAAAATTTCTTTTGTCTTTTTAATCCTTCCTAGTACCTGGCAAAGGTTTATTGGTTCTTTTAGAATGCAAATATCTGATTGCTTTTTATATCAATATTAAAAAGCAAATAATACAGCAGGACTTATTTTGAAACTATTTAGAGAACTCTTTCAGCACTTCTCCCTAGCCCATGTTCGACTCCCAATAAAATTTTTTCTAAAGGAATTTCCAAAATAAAAAAAAATTATATGCTTATAATCCAAGTCTTGATTGGCTTCAGAAAAATATTTATTAACTCCACAATAGGAAATTTACTTTTAACTTGTTTCATTGCGTACACTCACCTGTATTCAAACAGTTGATGACCGCATCTTGTGATGGGGAATTTTTATAATGTTAAATATCTTCATACCTCAATTTCTTATACTACATTTACTTATTTGACTCCCTTCTGTGTAGGATGAGGATATCAACATCTCCATAAGTCCTGCATATTCTTTTCCTCTCTCAACCCCCATCTGTCACCTACAGATTTACTTTTATACTTGTCAAGGTTGTTAAATCCTACATTTTCTTCACCCATTGTCCTAACTTTCTTGTCGTACCTGTAAATTTACACAGCTTAAAAATAAATTTACTGCAAATTAAACACAGAGCAAATACTATGATTGTGTAAACAGTGTTTACTGACCAATTAAGCAGTGTGCCCTGTACTTGAGTCGTCCCTCAAACCTGTGTGGTTGCCTAGGCAGCCTGCCTTAGTCTTGATAGGTGCTCCTTGCGGAGGGCATGCTAACACCTGCCAGTGTTCCAAGGCGAGGCTCCCCATTTAGCACGTATTTTCAGGCTGATGGAAGGCGAGACCCTCAAGTATTCGTTTTTAAGGTATGCCAAGATGCACGGTGCTGGCGGCTGCATTCATAAACCCTGCTGGCCTCCAGACGGGGAGAGGACATGTGGAGAGGGCCTCTTGGGGAGAGATACGAGAAGTGCATTCCAGAGCAGTGTATTATCTCCTCTCCAGGTGAAATCAGCAGCTCGAACGAGTACAAAGAGATTCCCCGGCTTATCTACCTGAGAGTGCCTCTGGCTGCAGCGGTGTTGCAGGCCGGCACGTGGAGTCGGCCACGTTAAGCAGCTGCAGGTGGCGTGGGCCGAGCTCAGTGGTGTCACCTTGAGAGGGCCCTGGCCGGGCGGCAGGTGCAACATGAGTGGGCGGGGCTCCAGCAGCGCCCCGCGCTGGTGTCAGTGCTTGTGAGGTAGGAGCACGTGATGTGGAATGGTGAGCACGATGTGCGTGGGTAGGACGTATTGGGCGTGGTGTGCGTGCGTGGGGTGTAGTGTACGTGCGTCGGGCGTGGTGGGCGTGGTGTGTGGTGTGCGTGGGGGGAGCGTGGCGTACGTGGGTGGGGAGTACTGGGCGTGGTGTGCGTGTGTGTTATGTGTTGGGCGTGTGATGTGTGCGCTGTGCGTGGTGTGCGTGTGTGGGGTGTGGCGTGCGTGGGTTGGGCTTGGTGTGCGTGTGCTGTGTGGTGTATGTGAGTGGAGCGTGGCGTGCATGCGTGGGACGTATTGGGCGTGGTGCGTAGTGTGGGTGGGGCGTAGAGTGCATGATGTGTGTGGGTGGGGCGTAGAGTGCGTGGGTGGGGCGTGGTGGGCGTGGATGGGGCATGGTGGGCGCGAGCGTCTGTGGCCTGCAGCCCAGGTGCCCATGGCAGTGGGCGTGGGCGTGGCTCCCAGCCTCGGGGCTATTTGACTCAGAGGAGAATAGCATGCACCTGCAGAGAAGCCAGAGGAGGTGGGCACCGAGGTCGCTCCTGCCAGCATTTCCCCAGCAGAAAGCGTCCTCAGGGTCCTGACAGACACTCTGTTTGCTGTTTTATACGGTCAGTAAATGATTCCCCTTCAAATAACGAGCAGGCGTTTTTCAAACTGCTGCTTTTATGCTGGTTCCTGTGCGAATATGATGTTCATCTCCATACCCGACAGCCCTTTGTTTCTCCTAGAAATAAGCCCCGCTGGTTGTCAAAGCTGAGCTTGTTTGGGGCTTGCTTCTGCAGCTGGTCCCTTGGGTTGGGGTGCCTGCTGTGTGGCATAAACCCTTCAGCCTTCGCGACGTTCCGTGCTTGTGTTATTCCTCCTGAACTGTCCTCCTTTGCAGTTGTAGTCTCGTTGTGTTCATAGAAGGAGGCGAGTTCAGCATCTTTCTGCTACACCATCTTGAAACATCCTTGGTTCTAAAGTCCATGCAGTTGAAAGGCAGGAGACAAGGGTTCTGTCGGTGCAGGTTCTAGTTCAGCCTTCCAGGCACAGAGCAGGAGAAAGGATGCAGAGCAAATCTGGATGGGTAGGTGGACGTTTTTTGGCACAGTAAACTTGTTTTGTTTCTCAGTGAGTGCATGGTACTTTGCGTTTAGGTGACAAGTTTGTGTCCACCAAGGAGAGGCATGCTATCAGCAACTTTATTACTGTGAAGCCAGGTGCGTTCAATTGTCCTATTATTTGAAACCTAAAATGTTAAGTGGTGTTTATTTGATAAGAGGGATTGTGTTGTTAAAGTCGCCATCGGTATAGATTCTTCAGAGATAGATACATTGCAGATTTTAAACACGTTAATAAGCATGTAATTCTTTGGTCATCGACAAGTAAAGTCATGGCTAGGCAGTTGTGATTGATGTATGGAGAGGGCTGTGGAGCAGACATTGGTCAATGTGTAGGAGATGGAAGGATAGGCAGCTAGATGACATTTCATAAATTATAAAATCACTATATAAAGCACATCAACAAAAAGTTAAAGGGGATATTCTCAACAAATTTATGCCAATATACTTGACACAAGTAAACGAAATTAATTCTCAGTGGTGGCAATAAAATTGTCAATTTGATTTTATTGTCTATTTGGTAATCTCTCACAGGTAGAGCTGGTGATCTGTTAGCTAACCTCAATATTCCTTAGTCTCAAGTACCTATGCCTCTGTTTTTATCAACTGACTAAATTACTTCTGCAAATTCTTTTGATTTTGACTTCCCCAAATAAGATCCTAATTTGGAATAATGAAAATTTCAAGCTGGCATTAGTAATATTCTGGCGGCTTCTCAAAAGGTCCCTGATCGACTATAACGATTGTGTTTTCACCTTATGAAAAGAAACTATTAAAATAAAGCTGCATATGGAAAGTTCCAAATTTCCTAAATAGTTTAGCACCATAGAAAGAATTTCAGGGAAAGAGTTTTTAGAAGCTCAATTTTATTTATACAAATAAAATATTAATGTAAATATGTCACAAAAGTGGTACACTTTACAGAATGGAGTAGAAGTCTTTGGAGATAGTCATTGTCCTCACTGTCCATTCTTGGGACTTGGAAATTCTTTATAGTCAGGAAAACATAGATTAAATTCTGATGAATTGTTATGTACTACACCTCAATTAAAGAATTTTTGACATCTTAATTTGATTTTTTATTGTTAATGTAATACATTAAACACGAATGGCCTTATCTATCTTCTATAAGTGTGTGGTGTAGGGTAAGGTAAAAAGTATCAGGCTTTTCTGCCCTCCTGCCATTAGGATAGATGACGGAACCGTGTGGTCGCGAATGCATGCCTGATGGCGGGCACCTGGAGTAGGGTGTGGGCCTATGTAGATGGGATTCACCTGGGCTAAGACTGGGCTTTTAAGGGCTGCGTCACGGGGATGCCAGCAGAAGCAGGAGAAGCAGAGAAGAACAGAGAACGTGAGAGACGGCCGGAGAGCCCAGAGTGAAGACTTGCTGGGGGCTGGGAGACCTACCAGCCTCCCAGCCCTGCCAGTGCCCTTGCCTGCCCTGTACCTGGTAATCCAAATAAAAGCCTGCAAAGCCACCGCGGGCTCCAGGATTCTCCTCCTTTACCCCGGTCTGCTGGATCAGAAAACCTGCTCAGTGTCCTTCTGCCCCTACAGTGGTTTCTACTACAATCTCCTGTTAATTTGAAGGGTCTGCTGTAAGCTGCAGGCTATAATAGATGTTATGTCATCAAAGAATGGAAAGTAATACTCTATCAGCTGCTCTTAATTATCTCTACTTAAATAAATTAACTCATGACTACAGGCTTAGGAGCTGGCATTATTTAGAGAACTGTGAGGCTGTACCAGAAAGGAAAGGTTTGTTTCCCAGTATGTTATGTAGACCAGGAGCAGGTGAGGGTGGGAGAGCCAACCAATGACCCAAATTCCAGTGGGAGAAGAACATGAAATTAAATTGAGAGATGAAGGAAATTGAATTAACATTATTTTGCTTTGAAAGGTACAGAAATTCTTTTTAGTTATGTGTACTCTGATGGATATATGATGATGGTCTTCTTGATCTATCTGTATCCTTTAATTTGGACTAGGACTATGCCATTGCAAACTGATATGAGCTACTACCTCAGAAATCTGGAATAAGTTTCACTGAGTCATTTTAGCTTTGTAACAGCCTTATTGAGGTAGAGGTTTAGTCACATAAAGTAACCTGTACATATTTAAGTACTACAATTTGATCAGTTAATGTGTATATACTTGTGAAACCATCACCACAATTAAGATGGTGAACATATTCTATCACCCACAAAAGATTCTTTTTGAGCCTTGGTAAGCCTTCCCCCTGGTTCCTTCTGGCTTCACAGGTAATCACTGCTCTCCTTTCTGTTAATATATATTAGTTTGTATTTTCTAGAAATGTATATAAAGGAGTTCTTTACAAGGTAAAACATACTCTTATACACTCAGCAATGCTACTTTCAGATTTAACTCAAGAGAAATAACATTTCCACAGAAATATGTATAATATTCCTGCCTAAAACTGAAAATAACTCAAGTATCCTTGAACCAATGGTGGTATATCTGTAAAGTGGGTTACTATTCAGAAAACAAATCACATGGACTAAGAATCCATGCAACAACCTAGCTCTATTTAAAAAGAGTTTTGTTGATACAACAAATACCTTCTATTGGAGTCCATGTATTTAAGTTCAAAAACTGGCAAATATAAACAATGTTCTTAGAAGTCAGAACATTGCAGCCTTTTGAAATGGGGGGTAGGGAGTGGGGACCAGGGTATAGACTATAGTGATAAAATATTCTAATTTTGATTGTGGTTGTGTAAATATTTATCAAACTGCATTACTAAAGATTTTACATTTCACTTTTATGTAAATGTTACCTCAATTAAACTGTTCCTTGTTCCCTAAGACTAATTGTGTACTAAGGGGAGTGGAGGCTTGGAATGGTTAAACATTCTGTCTCTGGATCCCACCTGCTACTGCTTCAAATAGAGATGTCCCACATTTTCTATGCTTGGCACTTTACTCTTCTGCATAGGTTTCATCCTGAAGACCATATTTACAATAACGTATAACACTGATGTCATGCCCATGATTAGCTTTAAGACAGAGGGGCCAAGCAAACCCCAGGAAAGAGCAACTCATTCCCAGATTACTATCTGTGTTCTTATCCTTGCAAATCTAATATTCAGATACCATTTCCTTAACTTAATGCTGAGTCTATGAAAAAAATGTAAAAGTAACACATCAGTCATTTTTAGAAGAAGTTTTGTTACGGGTTATGATAATGCATTCCATAACTTACAGGAGACGGGGCAGAGATGGAGGTTAAAGATGGAACATTTCTAAATTGAAGAACCCCAGGACAACCTGGTGGAAAGTGCTGTGGGAAATCTTTTCCCATTTTGTTTATTGACTAGGGCTAGCCTTGCCACTTAACATCTTTATAAATCAGAAGGTACTTCATTTGTGCTAACTTTTAAAGCTTATGTTAATTCTTGAAAACACTTTGGGGAATTTCCTTTGCTGAATTAAAATATTTAATGGTCAAGTGTACACTGGGTGTGTAGGTGAGAAGAATCTAGAGTGAATGTACGTCTCCAGAGAACTAAGTCAATTCTCTTGGAAATGGGGCTTATTCGATTTCCTTAAGATCAATTTCAACCTCTGGGTTCCACCTGGGTTCAATGAATCCCAGGTCCTCAGTTGGGAAATACTGTTTAAAAGTAAATAGTCCTCTAAATTCCATAGAAATTTTAATGATTACGACATGTATATAAACACAATGGGGTATTACTCAGCAATCCAAAAAGATAAACTCATGCCATTCGCGGCAACATGGATGAATCTGAAAGGGATTCATGCTCAGTGTAATAAGACAGAAGGAAAAAGAAAAATATCGGATGGTTTCACTTATAGGAGGAATGTAGGGGAACAAAATAAGGGGTCAGGAAAAAATAAAATAAAAAAATTAACAGACAACTATAAATCAGAGACACTCTTCAGGGGAGGGGGCAGGAGTGGGATCAAAACGGGTGGGAAGAGCACAGGGGACTATGGTGATGGTGCACGGGTGAATTGGGGGTGGGAATTATACAGGGACTGGACATGAAAGGAGAAAGCAAACATTGTACAAAAGGGAAGAATGATATAAAATATATATAAAAAATTTTTAAAAAGTTTAATGATTCTAAGGATAATATTATTGCAGTAATGATTAAGATAAATATAAGGAAATTGTGGTTTTTATATCTGTTATGAGGAAAAATGAGGAACCTTTTAAAAAGTACTTAATGCATATATTAAAATAATTACTAGAATGGTTTATTTATTTAAACTTTAGTAATATGGGTTCCAGCAAAGATGTTCAGATTTAGAGACCATAATGGGGGTAATTTAATTTTTTTGAATTCACAAACCACAAGTGCCACTTAAAGATTATCATAATGTATATTAAATCCATATCACAAATATTAACACTTTAAGAAAGATCATTTTTGAGATTTGTCATATCAGTATATGAAGGCTTGCGTTATAGCAGAAAGTTCATTTCCTACTAAATCATAAGGAAGGACTCAGAGTTTAAGAAAGGAACAAAATTCTTTCACAATGAGATACAAAAAATTGATAATTACTTGAATTTCCTTTCTGCCAAAAAATAATGCATTTTAACAAAACTACTAGATTAGAGGATGGAGCTACTATATGATTTTTCTAAAGATTTATTTATGCATACAAGAACTGGGGTACAGGCCAGAGATGCGGGGGGTGAGATGATTCACCAGAGACAGAGTGGAGAACAAAACAGACAGACTGACCAAAGTACACTGCTGAGAGGACCAGTGGGGGAGACAGGAGAGGTCTGCCTGGCCATGTGGGTAGCTCCCTGGCTGGCCAGGGATTGAACTCATGCTGCAGAGGCTCCGGATTGCTTTATAGTGCGGTGCTTAAAACCTTGCAACACCAGGAAGGCCCCTACTATATGAATTTTTATATTAAAAATATTTTAATTGAAGAAACATTGCATTATAACATGTTTCAGGTGTGCATCATTGAGAATCAACACGTATATATCCAACCCTACCCCTTCACCATACTGTTGTTGCTTCTTGAAAACTATTCAAACATATTTGGAACATGTTGAGGTATAAGTCTTTTTTAGAATCTTAAATTAGAAATGAGTATTTCTGTATTAAGGAAAACTTTGGTTCCTAAGTGATGTAGAAGCACCTGCCCTTCAGTGGCTGGTACGTTTAAGGTTAATGTCTCAGTTTTAAGATTATTAAATTGAATACAGCTTTTTTCAAAACAATATGTACATGTTGAACTATATGAAATCAATTGTAGTCATTTTTGACCTGCAAAAAAAGTGACAATTTCATATTGTCAACCTAATGTTTTGAGTTACATGGTATAATTAACCTATCATGAAAAATATTTTTTTGACCAGTCTAATTGTATAGCTATGAAATAGTCGATATTTAGTGGGTAGAGGGCTCTCAGACTCTAGATGGAGTGTCCCGTGGCTGTTGAAGACAATGAATGTTGGTAGAAAACATTGTTCATTTGCTTACCTGTATATGATATATAAAGCAATGTAACAAAGGCAAACATACTGGCTCAAAATTGCACACATTTATTATCTCACTGTTTCCTTTTAGGAGTCGGGCACAGCTATTCAATACTCTGCTTGAAGTCTCACAGGCTACAAAGCAACATGTAGGCCAGGTTGTGTTGTCATTCAGAGGCTTGAATAGGGAAGGATACACTTGCAGGTTCATTTAGATTTTGGGTAGAACTCATTTCCTTGTGTTGTAGCACGGAAGCATCCAGGCTTCTTGCTGGTTGGAGTAGGCAGGAGGGGTGGTAGTGGGAGGAGTCACCCTCAGCTCCTAGAGGCTGGCAGTGGTCAAATTCCACTAGGATAGCTGGCATGCATTACAGAGAGCAAGTAAGAGAAAAACAAGCAAGACAGAAACCAAAATCATTTGTAATCCAGATCACATGAGAATCTTATCAAAATGCAGATTCTGATTCAGTTAGACAGAGGTGAAACATGACATCTGCATTTTCTAGAAAGCTTCAATATGATGTCACGGTTACTTTGTGTGAAAACTACATTTTGTACAAAGAAGATGTAGACATCCGGTCTGTCAGAGTAGTTTTAGTCAGGAGGGGAAAATGAGCTTTGTTCCCAAAAAATCCTTTTAAAAGTACTCTTGGTTTTTTTCCCTTTCTTTTGAACTGTGGGCAATATCATGAGTTTAAACATTCTTTAAAATTTTTAAAAAGAAAGTCTTGCATGCCAAATTTTTTTTATTTGTATTTTTTTATAATTCTGTTGAATCAGTGGACTAAGCAATTATCAATGTTAATTATATTCATATTTATTGGGGAGAAAATGGGATCTTAAAATAATGAGGCCAAATGATACTTTCTATAATTCAGAGGAAGCATGTGAGAATTTTCCTTAAAAGAAGAAAACTTCCCTTTGATGAGCTGATGGTTATGTTCTTCTTTGCAATCTCCTGTGACTATACTGATTTACATCAAAGCTTTGCTGACAAATCAGCATTTTTACTCTGTTCTTTGGACTGAGTGGAAATGTCAGATAGTTTAGTTTATTCAGTACAAGGCATAGGAGATGACTTCTTTAAATATTTTATATAATTCTTACATCATTTTTCATTTTTGCACCATGTATGCATTTTCATTTTGGTTATATTCCCCGTATAATTGCACCCCCCCTTATTTTGACCCTAATCCTTCCTCTTCCTGCCCCCTCTCCCCCATAATGTCTCTGGTTTATAGTTGCTTGTTGACTTTGATTTTTACTTTGTATTAATTAGTCTTTTTTCCTGGTCCCTTATTTAGGTTTTCTAAATTCCTGCTATGAGTGAGACCATCCGGTATTAGAATGGATCATGCTCAGCGAAATAAGTCAGAAAGAAAAAGAAAAATACCGGATGGAGATGACTATTATTTAGACTGAAAAGGGCTACAAATTAGTACTATCCCAGAACCTTTCTGGAATGCCACATTCATTTGAAATCTACGGCCTAAACCATATGACTCAAAATTTGAAATGTTTTAAGAAAGAGCCACAAATTTATTTGCAGTACATATATCTCCAACTGAAGTGTTAATTACTTTGAACTTGCAGAGGGTGATTTACTGCCCTTAGTAGGATTTATCTCTTTTTAAAGAATTAATATTAAGGTGTTTTTTAAAACTCCTGTTTTATCTTCTCATTTGGCTAGAACACTTAAATGCTCCTTAATAAACTTTATTCCTCTGGATGACAAATATCCAGTCTGATGTAATAAAGGATATGTTTTTGTAGGGATAAATCTTCATTAAAATTTTTCTAACAATATGCCATTTAAAAGATAAGATAAAGCTGCCCTAAAAAAATTGGTACCTATAGTAAATAAAAATGAGCTTGCAATTACAGGCTTTCAAATTTTTAATGTATTATATTTTTAGATAAATATAAAACAAAAGCCCAGGACCTAAACAGACCAATTACAATTAGCGAAATTGAAATGGTAATCAAAAACCTCCCCAAAAACAAAAGCCCAGGACCTGATGGATTTACAAATGAATTCTACCAAACATTCAGAGACGAATTAGTGCCTATCCTTCACAAACTCTTCCAAAAAATTGAGAAGGAAGGGACAATACCAAACACGTTCTATGAAGCCAACATTACACTAATTCCAAAACCGAACAAGGACAACACAAAAAAGGAAAACTACAGGCCAATCTCCCTAATGAACACTGATGCAAAAATCCTCAATAAAATTTTAGCTATCAGAATCCAACAATGTATCCATAAGATAATTCACCACGACCAAGTTGGATTCATTCCAGGGGCACAAGGATGGTTTAACATCCGAAAATCAATCAACGTTATCCAACACATCAACAAAAAGAAATATAAAAACCATATGATAATATCAATAGATGCTGAGAAAGCTTTCGACAAAGTACAACACCCATTCATGATAAAAGCCCTTGAAGTTCTTGGGATACAAGGAACATACCTCAACATCATAAAGGCCATCTATGACAAGCCAACAGCCAGTATCATTCTCAATGGTGAAAAGCTGAAAGCAATTCCATTAAGATCTGGAACAAGACAAGGATGTCCACTCTCACCATTGCTTTTCAATATAATACTGGAAGTCCTAGCCAGGGCAATAAGACAAGAGAAAGACATCCAAGGAATCCAAATAGGAAAAGAAGAAGTCAAACTATCACTATTTGCAGACGATATGATATTATACATAGAGAACCCCAAAAACTCCACAGAAAAGCTAATTCAACTCATCAATCAGTTCAGTAAAGTGGCAGGATACAAAATCAACACGCAAAAGTCAGTAGCCTTCCTATACACAAACAATAAATCTGAAGAAGAAGAAATCAAAAAGACCATCCCTTTTGTTATTGAAACAAAAAAATCAAATATTTGGGAATAAATCTAACAAAAGAGGTAAAGGACCTATACAAAGAAAACTATAAAACACTGTTAAAAGAAATAGAAGAAGACACAAAGAAATGGAGAGACATCCCCTGCTCATGGATTGGAAGAATAAACATTATTAAATGGCCATCCTTCCAAAAGCAATATACAGATTCAATGCTATTCCAATCAAAATTTCAATGTCATTCTTCAAAGAAATAGAACAATTATTGAGCTGATGAGACTCAACAACAACAAAGAAAATAATCCAGTCCAAAAATGGGCAGAAGAGCTAAAAAGAAACTTCTCTGAAGAGGAAATGCAAATGGCCAACAGGCATATGAAAAAATGTTCAACATCACTTGTCATCAGGAAAATGCAAATCAAAACTACCATGAGATGCCATCTTACACCAGTGAGAATGGCACATATTAAAAAAACTAGCAACAACAAATGTTGGCGAGGGTGTGGAGAAAAAGGAACTCTTCTGCACTGTTGGTGGGAGTGCAAACTGGTCCAACCACTGTGGAGAGCTGTGTGGAGATTTCTGGACCTACTAAACATAGAGCTTCCATATGATCCAGCAATCCCACTCCTAGGTATTTACCCAAAGGACACAGAAACATCAATTCCAAAGAACACCTGCACCCCTATGTTTATAGCAGCACTGTTTACAATAGCTAAGCTTTGGAAACAACCCAAATGCCCAAAAATAGATGACTGGATCAAGAAGATGTGGTACATATATTCCATGGAATATTACTCAGCATTCAAAAAAGATAAACACATGCAATTTGCAGCAACATGGATGGTGCTGGAAGGGATCATGCTCAGCGAAATAAGCCAAAAAGAAAAAGAAAAATACCGGATGGTCTCACTCATAGCAGGAATCTAGAAAACTTAAATAAGGGACCAGGAAAATGAATATAAGAAAGTGAAAATCAAAATCAACAAAAAACTATGAACCAGAGACACTTTTAGGGGGGCGGGGGCGGGAACAGAGGGATTGGGGTCAGAATGGGGGGGCTGCAATTGTATGGGGAATATAACAATAAAATTTATAAAAAAAAATACATATCCATTAAATTGTGCTCAGATAATTAACTTTAATAGTATAGTGTTTACATGGTAATAAGAGGGTTTAATTCATTCTTAGTCAAGATATTTATAAAATCTAAATTTGTTGGGGTCCCACTAGTGGTATATTTCAAGGGTTTAGAATAAATTGCTTCGAAGATAAAATTCAGTGGCAAATTTTTTTAAAAATCATAAAATTTAAAGAGGAAAATATAAGTTGTCCCTGGTTACTACCCAGGCATAATTTCAGTCAGCATTTTGGCATCCTTTCTTCTAGTACTTTAATGCTATATGATAAAACTGTATAAAGCTAAATATATACATACAAATGAGTCCAAATAACACTGGGGAATTCTGAAGAATATTGATGGATTAGTGTCAGTATACTCGTTGTGGTGTTACACTACGGTTTTACAAGATGCCACCTTTTGGAGAAAATGGGTAAAGATATTTTACCCCTCATACTGACTAGCATAAAGCAGACAGTTTAACTGATTTACATTTTCAGATTTATGGGGTCACTATGGTCACTGAATGAGCCAAATAGTGAAGTTAACAAAGATTATCCAGTTGCCCTAGGCAGTGTTTGGAAGGGATGTCTACACTTCATAAAATTGCTTATCTCATTTACTACCTTGTTCATCCTGATAGATTTGGTTGATATAGCCTCTGCATAAAGATTTTAATGTAAGATTAATTTTAAGATAACAAAGAAGTTATACATAATTTTACCAATTTTTGAATAACTTGATGTCAAAAGTTTTCAAATAACACTGTCTAGTAAGAAGAATTTGAGCTGGGAGATGAATAAAGACAGAGGAAACAGTGCAAAAGACTTTAAAATTTGATTATTTAAGTTCCTGTCCTGGATTTTCTCACTAGCTCTATCAAGGTATTTAAAAATGAGCAAGACGTTTGACTTTGTATGTAAGTGACCTGGAGTCACTTACTGTGGCTTGGTTTCTCCATAGTGAAATTAAAAACAATTACTTAGAGAAGTATGCCTCATTTTAAATTTCCCTCCACAAAAAGACTGAAGTAGGACCTTGGCATAGGAAAAAAAAATATTTGGGATATGATCATGAGAAGGAGAAGTGAGGAATGGTTAGAGGTGAGAGAAGGAGAGAGAAAAATTCAGTGTGAGTGAGTGATGATGATTACTACTGTGGCCAACAGGAAGTTCCCTGAAAAGCATACTGAATTTATCCCTTGGTTGGGAGAAGCCAGGGCCATCTTTCTAATTCTCATCCATAGTCGGTGAAGGGCGTCCATCATTATTCTGCACTTACGGGCTGGGGTTGATCATGGGAACCTAAGACCTGACAGTAGAACCCGGGGCAGTAGCAACATTGCTCTTGAGGTGGGAGGCTGCCAGCTCCTGGTGAACATTTCTTCCAGATAATACTTCAAAAATAAATAAGTGGGTCTACGTCAAACTAAAAAGCTTCCACACAGAAAAAGAAACTACAAAACATAGATTGGGAGAAAATATTTATAACCATGAATCTGATAAAGCGTTAATGTCCAAACTATATAAGGAATGCATTCGACTCAATGGTAATAAATAAATGAATAAATAAAATAGCCAGAGGATCTCAATAATTTTTTTTCAAAGAAGAAATAAAAATGTCCAACAGGAATGTGAGCAGAAGCTCACATCGCTAATTATCAGGGAAATGCAAATTAAAACCATGAGATATCACCACATAACCTGTTAGAGAGGCTGCTGATAAAAAGTGTGGGAAGAAATGCAGAGAAAAGTGAACTCTTGTGCTCCACTGGTAGAAGTGTAAATTGGTACAGTCGCAATTGTGAGTATATATCTAAAATAATCAAGCTTATGCAGTTCATATTCATTGCAGTGTTAGTCACAATAGTCAACTAGTCGAAACTAGCTAAATTCCCGTTGACAGATAAATGAATAATGAAAATGTGGTATATAAACCGAATAAAATATTACCTAGCCATTAAAAGGGAAATCCTTTCAAATGCATGGATGAACCTTGATGGCATTATATTAAGTGAAATAAGTTGTTCGCAGAAGGACAAAGTATGATTCCATTTATATGGAGAATCTAAAGCAGTCAAACTTATAGAAGCAGAAGTACAATGGTGGTTGCCAGAGTCTCAAGAAGGGAGTAATGGGTAATTGGTGTTCAGTGGGTATAGAGATTCAGTTATTCAAGATGGAAAACTCTAGAGATCTGCTCTACAACATTGTGCTTAAAGTTAACAATGCTGTTTATAAACTTAAAAGTGTGCTAAGATGGTAGATCTCATGTCATAGTTTCTTACCACATTAAAAAAAAAAAAAGACATTGACTTTCTCTGACAAATAAAAATGGAGGAAATTCATTGCTACTAGACCTGTCTTGCAAGAAATCTTAAAAGATGTTCTTTAGTGAGGACATAAATGATAAATATCAGAAAAACAGATCTACATAAAGAGTGTTAGATAAGGAATAATGAAGGTAAAGTACAATATTTTATTTTTATTTTTTCTTAACGGATAGCCATTTGTCTAATAACACAGTGTGTTCAGTGATTATATCAAATGGATAAGATAAATGACTCTAATGTTGTAAGGTATTTGAAGGAAGAAATGGGAATACTCTGTTGTAAGGTTCCTGCATTACCTGTGGAGTGATACTGTATTATTTGAAAGTATATTTAGATTACTTGTAAATATATGTTACAAACACTAGGGGAAAAAACAAATTAAAATAACAAGAAATGTAATCAATATACTGGAAGAGAGAAAATGGAATCACACAAAATGCTCAATTAACCAGAGAGAGCAGAAAAAGAAGTAATGACAAAGCAAAACAAAGAAAAGAAAATATGCTGCGAATAGAAAGCATTTACAAATATGGCAAAAATTATTCAAACTGGGCCTCACTGGTGGCGCAAGGGATTAAGCACCACACTGTGAAGCAATCTGCAGCCTCTGCAGCATGAGTTCGATCCCTGGCCAGCCAGGGAGCAACCCACATGGTACAGCAGACCTCTCCTGTCTCACTCGCTGCTCCCCTCAGCAGTGTATTTCAGTCAGTCTGCCTGTTCTGCTCCCTGCTCTGTCTCTAGTGAATCCTTTCACCCTCCCGCAATCTGGCCTGTACCCTGGTTCTTGTATAAATAAATAAATCTTTAAAAATAGTCAAATTGTATAAATCATTACTTTAAAAGTACATGGCTTAAGTTCACCAATTAAGATATACGAATAAAACATAAAACACAACTTTATGTTGACTACAAGAACCATACTTTAATAAAGGCACAGCCAGGTTTAAAAAAAAGTAAAGGTATGGAGAAAGATATTCCATATTAATGCTAATCAAAAGAAACAGTATCTACATTATTTTCAGACAAAGCAGACTTCAGAGCAAGGAAAAGATGTATATTACATAATGGACATTATATAATGATAAAGGGGTAAATTCTTTAAGACATACCAGTCTTTAGCATGTATTAACCTAGCAACAGTGTATCAAAATATGTGAGAAAAACTGATAAAACTTCAAGGAAAGATAGAAAATCCTAACTTATTCTGTGAAGCTTGTTGTTACCCTAATACTAAAACCAGATAGTCTTTACAAGAGAGGAAAACTTCAGAACATCATTGCTCATGATATTAGATGCAAAAATCCTCAACAGAATACAATGCATATAATGAATCACATCCCAAACACAAGTGGAATTTATTCAAGGTTGGTTTGTAGGACTTTTTCAGCACTAGAAAATCAGTTAATGAGATTGATCACATGAATAGGTTAGAGAAGAAAAATTCACTTAAATTCAATATTATATAGATGTGTGTGTGTGTATATATATATCTATATAGACACTAACCGCACATTAACTATAAGTGGTAATTTCCTCATGTTCATAAAAATCTATTAAAAACATAAAAAGCTTTAAACTATCATATATAGCAGTGAAAAACTAGATGTTTTCCCTAAGATCAGGAGCAATGAATGTATGTCCTCTAATGTCACTCCCATTCAATATTGTCCAGGAAGTCCTAGCTAATCAGACAATAAAGGGAACTAAAAGCCATGTAGATAGGAAAGGAAGTAATAAAATTGTCTTTGTTTTCAGATAAATGATTGCCAATATAGAAAATCCTGCCCCCCCCCCGCCCACTGACAATATTCCTGCAGCCAATGAGCACTTATAGAAAGGCTGCAGGACATGCTTAATTTGTTTTCCTATGTAACGCCAATTAACAATTGGAATTTGAAATTAAAAATACAATTCCACTTATCTCCAAAACAGAAAAAAATGCTCAAGTATAAATCTATCAAAATATGTATAATATCTGAGAAAAATTATCAGACTATGATGGTTAAATCAAAGATCTAAGTAAATGGAAAAATGGCCTATCCTTATGGATATAAAACCTCAATTGTATTAAAAATGTCAATTTTCCCAGCTTAATCTATATATTGAATTCAATCGCAGTCAAAACACCAGACAGCTATTTGGGTAGATATCAACAGATTGATTCTAGTGTTCACATAGAAACATATAATAAATAGCACAATAGTAGCTAACACAATACTCAAGAACAACAGAGTTGGAAGATTGGCAGTATCTGACTTAATGACTTCATAAAGCTACAATATTTATGACAGTGGTACTGGCAAAAGAATACACAAATAGGTGAATGGAAGAGATTAGAAAACCCCGAAACAGACCCCCTCACAAAAATATTCTACCAATTTTTAATAAAGAGCAAAGGCATTTCAATGGGAAAAGGGTAGTCTTTCAGTAAACTGCACTTGGAACAATTGGACATCCATTTGGGAAAAAATAATATACATAGACCTTACATCTTTCACAAAAATTAAAGTGGATCATAGATCTAAATGTTAAATTTAAACTAAAAAACTTACATAATGTAAGAGAAAGCCTGTGGTGATACTGGGTTTGGCCATATTCTTTACAACACCAAACGTATGGCACATTGAAGAAATACAATTGGTAAGTTGTGATTTATTGAAGCTAAAAATATCTTCTCTGTGAAAGAATGTCAAGACTAAAAAGACCAGTCAGAGGCTGGGAGAAAACTCAGATATAACAGGACTTATGTCCAAAAAATACAAAGAACTCAAAACTTAATAAGAAAACAAGTAGCCTAATTAAAAAACAGGCAAAAGATCTTGACAGATTCCTTACCAAAGAAGATACACAGATGGTCAATAAGCATATGAAAGGATGTTCAACATCATTTGTTACTAGAGAACTGCCAATTAAAATGATAACGGGATACCATTATATTCATTAAAATGGATTTGATCTAAACAACTAATAACACCAAATGCTGGTGGATGTTGAGCTACAGGAATTCACATTCAGTGTTGGTGGACTGTGGAAATGTTACAACTGCTTTGGAAAATATGTGGACAGTTTCTTACAAATGAAACATGGTCTTAAAGTATGATTCAGCAGTCATATGCCTAGGTGTTTACCCAATCAAGATGAAAGCTCAATGTCCACACAAAAACTCTCACTAGGATGTTTATATTTATACAATTCATTATTGTCCAACATTTGAAGCAACCAAGACACCTTTGAGTAGGTGAATGAATAAGCCAGCTATAGTACATCTATACATGGGACTGTTCTTTGGTAATTAAAAATAAATGACCACTCAAGCCATGAGAGACTGAAGGACTCTTTAAAAAAAATTTATGCATACAAAATCTAGGGTGTAGGCCAGAGGTGGAGGAGGGGTGAGAGGATTCACCAGAGTCAGAGTGTAGAGCAACACAGGCAGATCTACTGAAATACACTGTTGAGGGGAGCAGCAGGCGAGATAGGAGAGATCTGCTGGGCCATATGGGTTAGCTCCCTGGCCAGGGATTGAACATATGCCATAATGGCTGGTGATAGCTTGATAGTGCTGAGACTCTAACCCTTGTACCACCAGGGAGTCCCAAGACTAAAGGACTCTTAGATGCATATTGCCAAGTGACAGAAGCTAATCTGAAAAGGCTCTATACCATATTACTCTAGCTATATGGTGTGGAAAAGTCAAAACTATATAGGTAGTAAAAATGAAATCAGTGGTCAGGGATTTGGAGAGAGGAAGGGACAGATGAACAAGTAAAACACAAGGAGTTTTAAGGGTGGCATGCTGTACTGGTGGATAAATGACATGCCTTTGTCAAACCTACAGAATGTCATAAAACAAAGAGTGGCTCTTAGTGTAAACTACAGACTTTAGATATTAATAATATATCAATATTAGTTCATTAATTATAATGCAAGATGTTGATAATAGAGGATAGTGTGGGGAGGAAATAATGTGTACCCAATTTTTTATGTAACTCAGACAGTTCTAAAAATAAAATGACTTTATTAAAACATTAAGATATTGAGACTAAATTTACAATTTGTACATTTTACTCTGTGATTTGTGCATTAACATAGTGTGAAGTTAGAAATACAGAAAAATCAAAGAAAAACCAGCAAAACAATGTTTTGATTGGATCTCCTTCAGTAAAAGGAAAAAATGATCTCAAAATTATAAAAAGTTGGGAATCTAAAATATGAAATTGTCATTGGACAATAAAGCAAAACCTGGAAAGCCCCAGATACAGAACCAGAAGCTGTAGTATGTGCATATTGTAGTATCCTTTTTTGTACTATTTTAGGTTATTATCCAAGAAGACCTGTGCAAAATATTATGAGGCTATGTGGTATTATCATAGAATAGCGGAAATGTCCACTTCACCTAAACTCTTGTGTTTATAGATGCTAATATTTTTAGGAAAATCTCAAATTTTATTTGTTGCTCCTGAAATTTTTATACAATACTCAATTTCAAGGGATGTTGGAAACTTGTGTCTTTGTTCACTTCCAAATGACTGATACCAAGGGCAGGCTTTAGTAGTAGTGGACTTCATGAATGTTTGCCTGGAAACTCAAAATGTTAGCTAATTTATGGGTTATGCTATTCCTTGGATTTCCTTTTGAAGGGAGAGATTAAACAACACTACTGCTTTAATTAAGAGCAGACATAAAAGCAGAATTCAATGAGAATATGTGTGGCATGCATTTGCGCAGAATTAAAGTTGTAGCAGAAAAATGCAAAGAAAGGTGTTTTTAGGCATAGTGGTGGAACTAGGGAATATATCCAAACACCAGCAGTTCTAGAAAGCGCTTTTCTAGCTCCCCTGGTACTGGACTTTATAAAACTCATATAATCATGATGCTGAGAGAACAACCAGCTGGCTTAGAGTACTTGTTTGCTCTTGCTTTTCATCTAGTCAGCCCAAATGAATGATTTTGTTCTGACAAGGGTTTCTCTCACAAGAGTCCTACAAACCTACAGTATATAAACACCAATGCCTTTCAATAGCCCCACCAGCTTACATACCCAGAAAAGAGGCTATTATTAGAGTATTTATATAGATTAAAATGTCAACATTTTGAACTGCAATTAAGATTGTTCCAGCATTTCTTTTGTAAAGCTTTATTTTCAGGGATTCATAATTCAACATAATCATTCCCCGTATAAAACTTGGCTCACAATTTCACAGGATGCAAGGGTTTTATTTTGATCTTAAAATAAAGCAAATTTGAATTTTTAAAGGAACTGCCACAGTGTAACTCTTACTTTGACATATTTTTTGCTAAGCAATAAAGTAAAGAGCTTTTTTTTCAGTTTTATTCATTGGATTTATTTTTTATATATTTTTTGCATCATTTTTCATTTTTGCACAATGTATGCATTTTCATCTTGGTTATAGTTGATATTATTTTTTTACCATAGTAGCTATTGGAATGGATTTAATTTTCTATAGTATATGTAATTAAGTGTCTTGTGATTGGCCTTTTAAATTGCAGTAGTTTGTGTATATATTTCCATGAATTACATATAAAAAACTGCAATGTACAATTTTATATATACAAAAAAATGTATGCATTGAACAGGTATATTACAAAGCACTAAGGATGTTCAATCCCGAGGACAACTGTCTTCCAAGGAATTTAAGATTCAGTAGGGAGTGAAGGGAAAATACTCGTAAGTTTGTCACTACTGAGTAGTGAGTTCTGTGACCTTACTTAGCTTTCTAGAATGATTTAAAAGATCTCTTGCTAGAGATGTTGGGAGGAGAACTTGGCAGAAGGTGAGGTTCCTTCAGACTCTTAAGATTCTAGAAATTTAAACCACACTTCATATTTCTGTTGTGCATAAAGAAAACTACAATCTTCATAATTAAAAGATACTGTTCTAAAATATTTTAAAGTAGGCCATTCCTTTTGGTCAGTTTCTTTCCACCAAATTCCATTTGTGTGTGCTTGATTGGCAGGAGGGGGCGGGAACTTTCAAATTATCTATACACTATGAAATACCTGGGTTAACCATGGGTTACATTTGTAGGATTAATATCTAAAATTGGATTTGTGAGTTAAAGCATGGGATAATTTATTTTTAAATATATATTGCTGTTAGTTTCATCCTAATTCATATTTTCATAATATGCAATTGCCTATTTCCTCCCAGCTTTCCAACACAGCTATTACATTTAAACCATTTAAAGTGATTCTTATTATGATGGCTTTTCAGAAATGAGGTGAAATTCACATCAGTTTGGTCATTTAAAGTGAATGCCGATTCCGTGGCATTCAGGACATTTGCGGTGTTGTAGAGTTACCACTTCTGTCTATTGATAGCTTCAGCATATTTTCATCCTCCCAAAAGAGATCCCATATTGATTAAATGGTTGCTCTCCGTTCTCTGTTGCCCACCAGCCCGCAGCAACCACCAAATTGATTTCTCTATGGATATTTCTGTTCTGGATATTTCCCATAATCATACAATATGTGATTTTTTTTTGTTTATGGCTGCTTTCGCTCAGTATCATATTTTCTGCGTTCATCCACATTGTATCAGTGCTTCATTGCTTCTTATGATTGAATAATTCTCCATTGTATTGATACTCAGAACTTTATAAATCTTGGAAATAGTACAGGTTCTAAGAGTCATTTTAATGATTCCTTTTTGTACTTCGCAACCACTGCAGGCAGGTAGGAACAATCATCTTTTGATGTTTTAAAAAATATACTGGAAAGTAGGATAACTATTCTCCCGCGCTCCAATTACTGTGTTCATTAATTTTCCTACTTGCCTTATTTGTAGCCATAGATGTTTTGCACCTCTCACCACTAGGCTGTATTTGTTTTCCTTACTGTCATTTCCTTCAGTAGCAGACATTCTCTTCGTCCCATATAGTGAAGTTTTAGCTGCTGGCTTTCTGGGTTCCGCCGCTGTTAATCACCGTTCTGGGTGATTTCAAGTGTGCAAGTGGATGTGCTAGCCATGGAGATGGCCATCCCGATTCCTCTTTAAGACATGTGGCTGAGCTGTAAGGAATACAGCTAGCTGACACCCTCCAGCTGCAGCAACTTCAGGATCTGCTGTAGTATTTTCCTTGAAGTAATATTCTTTCAGGGAACTCTCTAGACAGTTCCCAGGCATGGTGAGGGTACTGGTCCCTTGCTCTTTCCGGCCAATGCAGGTCTTCTCTATGGTCAGTCTTTGTTCCAGAGTTAACTGTTAGGTTAGCTGAAATATTTTCAGATCTGCATCACAGTCTGAGGTTCTCTGTCATTTCCTCTCTGCCAGCTTCTGTTCACAGGTATTGAGTATGCCTCGTGGGCTGAGCATTCCCTGCACAATCTGTTTCTCTTTTTGTCTTTCTCAAGAATTGTCTTCCCTGTCAACTCCCTGGATTTCTAATTCCATGTCAGTGTCTGTTTTGCAGAGGACCTGACTTGACAGAGTGGCTGTTCAACTGAAGCTCCCAGCTTCTCTTTACCTTTACCTGTCACTTAGTGATCTTTTATTGTACCTTATCGAGTGACTCAATCTCCTGTGCACACCCTAAAATTTGGTATCACCAATAATTACCATCTTCAAAACATCAATTGCAATCACCACACCCTCTAACCATAACCTCTTGTCCTTCCTACTCATTTATTCTGACATCTTTACTCAATTCTTTATTTCACAAAACCCTGTTACATTCTTGAAGAGAAACCGGTCTAGGTTAAGTAGATCTGTTCTGAATTGGCAGCTTTCAGAAATTAGTATGACCAATTCTTGACAAAAATGGACAGGTGTAAAAATGGTTATTTCTCAGGTTTCATGGGTTCTCTGGAGGCTCCCCTACTTTTACAGCTCTCTTTCAGGCACATTTTATCTAGGAGATCCACTCCACAAGACACTGCTGGAGTCCCAACAGGGGTGGTACTCATTTGAAATAGATCTAACTAGAAGAAATTAATTATTTCCCCCCCCCAACCCAGATAACTTTCTAGTCTCTTTCTCTGCCTTGCTGCTTCTGGCTAATAGCCAGCCAGACTTTTTTTCTGAAGAGTCTGTGGGCTATACCAGACACCAGTTCATCACATTTGCTAAGTGCCAGGAATACATCCCAAGCTTTCACAGAAGTTCTCTTAAAGCCCCCTCTCACCAGTTTTATGATTGGAAGATGATATCCCACACCTTTCCTTTTGTGGAGTGAGGAGGCACAGACTCCCAACCCAGCAGCAGATCCCTCCAAAGAAATGACTTCAAAGACTCTTATCCACTTCCTCTTTCTCTGTCCTTATATATCCTACTGGAGAATGAAGAGGTTTTTGTTGTTGTTTTTAAGTCACAAAACTTATTTTTGGATATTTGTAGGTATATTTTAGATACTCCCTTGACAACCAGAATACAGTGTCACTCATAACTCACTTTGTTGTCTGGTAACTTTTATATTTCAACATCTCTGCCAACATTTCACAACTAGCACCACATTAAATGTGAAAGATTTCAAACATACAGAAGAGCTCCGAGGAAAACATAACATCTAGGTACGCATCAGCCAGAACTAGTAAATCATTATATATATATATATATATTTTTTGCCATAGCTATGGTTTTCAATTTTTCGTGGGGCATTTTGTTTCTAGCTCTAGAAACTGATACGGCAGTATCTTTTCTAACTTCTGAACTCATGTTGGTGCAAGGCATTTTCTCCTATATCTTGGTAAGCTTTTAAAACCCAAGTCTTAGCCTTAAAATGAGTTTATAGGTTCTATAAAGCTCTCTCCCTGCTCCCTATCACTTCCATAACAACCAGCTGAGTGCCATGGCCCTGCCTTTTCATTTCTTCTTTGTTTCCAGCACTTTGGGATTTTCCATTCTTTCTTAAAAGTTCTACAATATGTTTTAGTATTAAACTTTATCTGGGACTTCTGAGAGTTTATCGCACAGGAGGAGGTTTATGTTAATTCAGGCTACCTTATATCAGAACAAGAAATCCCATTTCATTCCTAAACTTACTTTACTCTCATTTTTGAAATAATGCTTAAAATGCATTTTTCAAGGATACCAGCCTTGTTTACATTGAGAAATACAGTGGCAAATTATGCACATCATCCTCTTATTAGACTCTCCAGGGGAACTGAATGCATTTCACCACATTCTCCCCTTTGAAAAGCCCTCTGGCTTTCATCGCAAGACGCACTTGGTTCGCCTGTGCTGCTAACTCCCTCTTTTACTGTCTTATGTGTGACCTTTGTGTGGGAGTGTACCAGGGTCAGCGCTCTGCCCTTCTGTATACCCCACCTTGATTATAGCCTTATATGATATGGATGGAATAATTGTCCCCAAATGTTCATTTCTCCTTTGCCACTGAGAGGATTACTTATTGCTGACCATTGATGTGTGACTTGTCGTGCTACCCTGTGGGCAGAGTATACTTGTCTGCTCCAGATGACTTTCATTGACTAAAGAAATGTGAATAGGAGTGGTGAATGCAGACACTCAAAGAGCAATTGGTGTGTTTCCACAAAATCTCTTCCTTATGTACTCTCTGCTATGAAGCTGGGATCCCATTAGTAGCTATTCTTTCAGACTAGCTACTGAGAATAAAGAAGGTATGTAGAGCAGGGCTGAGGAAAGCCCCACCCTTTCTCTTTCCACAGTAACCATATGCAGGAAATGTTGTGGTAAGCCACTGAATTGTTAGGGTTGTTGGTGCCTGCAGTGGGACATAATACAAACTGACTGCTACAAGAATCCAACTCACTTAAAATTTATTTCCCTAGCCTGAAACTGTTGACTGAGCTATAGTCTCATACAAATAATTTCTCATTGATGTTTCTACTTACTATTAATGATGAGATCAGTGTTAAATATAGAAAGATGCACTATTAAGAAAAAATATGAAAATAATATTTAATAATTGGCCTTCACGAGGAAGGTACTTGGGAACTACTATGTGTATTAATGAGCATACATTAAGGAACAGACGTTCCTTAAACTTTAAATTCTGATAAATGACTCTCTCTCCACAGGTTTTCTTCTACAAAGTCCAATGTTCACTAATTTCAATAAAGCAATTTTATAAACCAAAATTAGTGTTTTGAAGGGATGTGTTGATGTTTTCAGTTGCCATTGACCCATGCTTATAGGGATAGAGGGATATTTTAAAGATATTTTAGGTATATTAACTCTATGTAGTAGATGTTACATAGTAACATAACTCTATGTAGTAGATGTTCTGCTGTTCCCGTCAGAAGCCTATATCAGTATATCTGCCTGTTCTGCTCCCCACTCTGTCTCTGGTGAATCCTCTTGCTCCCCCTCCTCTGGCCTACACCCTAGTTCTTCTATGCAAAAATCTTAAAAATTATTTGGAGATGTTAGCGCTAAGATTTGAAGAAATCATAATGTAAATTTATAGCAAGTCAAAGTTCTATGTCATATATTTGGATAAAAGTTATCATAGGCAGGTGAATATGGGATTTGACCTCAAACCAGCAGTAAAATCGGCTTTAACTGTATTTGCATGAACCACTTAATAAATTTCACTTTAATTTATTAACATTCAATTTCTTTTTAAAATTTTTTAAAGATTTATTTATTTATTTATTTATATATGCACTGGGTATAGTCAAAAGCGCAAGAGGGTGAGAGAATTCATCAGAGCCAGAGCGGGGAACAGAACAGGCAGATGGACCAAAATACACTGCTGAAGGGAGCAGCAGGCGTGGCAGGAGAGGTCTGTTGCACCATGTGGGATCCTCGCCGGTGGCCGGGGATCGAACAGGTACTGCAGAGTCTGTGGGCAGCCTTGCAGCCCAGCGCTCAACTGCTGCATCACAGGGGAGGCCCTCTTTTTACATTTAAAAAAAAATTATATACTTTTCACATCATCTTTAATTTTTGTACAATGTATGCATTTTCATCTTGGTTATCGTCCCCATAAAATTTCCACCCCCCTTGTTTTGATCCTACTCCCTACTTCCCCCCACACCCACAGTGTGTCTCTGGTTTATAGTTGCCTGTGTGTACAATGGAATATTACTCAGCAATCAAAAAGATAAACTCATGTCATTGGCAGCAACATGGATGGAGCTGGAAGGGCTCATGCTTAGTAAAATAAGCGAGAAAGAAAAAGAAAAATACCAGATGGTGTTACTCATAGCAGGAATCTAGAAAACCTAAATAAGGGTCCAGGAAAAAGACTATAATAAATTAAAAATCAATTTCTTTTTTTTAAAAGACTAATATTTGGGCCTCCCCGGTGGTGCAGCGGTTGAGCGCTGGGTTGCGAAGCTGCCGGCGACCTCTGCGGCGCCGGTTCGATCCCCGGCTGCTCCCCGGCCACCGGAGGAGGGTTCCACATGGCGCGCAGACCTCTCCTGCCGCCCGCTGCTCCCCTCAGCAGTGTACTTTGGTCCTTCTGCCTGCTCTGCTCCCTGCTCTGGCTCTGGTGAATTCTCTCACCCTCCCATGCTTCTGACTGTACCCAGTGCATGTATAAACAAAGAAACAAACAAATAAATAAAACATGCCTCTATAAAAATAAATAAATAAATAAATAAATAAATAAAATAAAATAAAAGACTAATATTTATTTATACAAGAACTGGGGTACAGGCCAGAGGCATGGGAGGGCAAGAGAATTCACCAGAGACAGAGCAGGGAGCAGAACAGGCGGAGGACCAAAGACACTGCTGAGGGGAGCAGTGGGAGAGATAGGAGAGGTTGGCTGCACCATGTGGGTATCTCCCTGGCTGGCCAGGGGATCGAACTTTGTGCTGCAGAGGCTATGGACAGCTTCACAGCACTTGCTCAACCCACTGTGCCACTGGGGAGGCCCAACATTCAATTTCTGTTCACTCAAAAAAGTAATTGAATTCTTTCTCAAGTAATGTATATATACTTTGAGTGAACAAAAAATGAAATCTCTTTCAATAGAAAAGTGAGCAATTCATTTATTCCCTTGGTATAGAATAATGAAGGGGACTAATGAAGAACTAATTATTGAGAAGGAAAACTTTTTTTAGAGCATATAGGTAAATTCACTATCAAATTATTTTTCAAACACCAAGCACTGTAAGTTGGAGTTTTAATTATTAAACTCATAATATAATTTTGTGTAATTTTATAAACCCTATGTAGCAATTACTTAGTAATAATTATCTTAAAATCTTTTCATGTATAACTGTGTCCCCACTTGTTCTAAAAATGTTATAAAAATTTTAGAGAGGTGTATGTAATAAAAGATGATTAAAATAAATTGATGAGTAAATATGGAAGAAGGAAAGCTATTAACAGAGTGATAGAAACTGCAAACTCTGTTAAAGATCAACTTAATATCAGCCCCCAAAATATTGGAAAACATGGTTAGTAATAAGTTTGTAAGGTAAAATACTGTCATCATTTTTAAACAAAGAAAAACAGCTGAAAACATTTTATGGAATTTATTTTTGTATTGATGCTGAGAGAAATTTCTTTGATAGGCCATTAAGATGATCATTACTGTTGTTCTTTGCTGTATTTTTCTCCTCTCCTGGGAACATGGGACCATGATAATCCTTGACTACTTAACTTTGAATGGGACCATATATAGATAGTGATCAATGAGTTTTCAGTATAGATGACTTGAGTTACTTCTGGGCTACAGTATGTGTCTGTGTGAAGTCATGTAGAGATCTCTTTCTCTTTGCCTCGGAGATCAACAACATTTGAGATGGTGGATGCCCCGTCTGTCTTAGTCTGAGTAACTATGCTGAATGGAGCACCCTCTCTTCAATTTGTGATGAATTTGAAGCCTTAAAGAGAGATGCCTCTTTATTCTTTCAAACCACTGAAATTTGTCTCTGACCATGGAATAATCTTGCCTATGCTGACTGATGATAGTTCTCATAAGGATACCCTATAATGTTATTCTCAACAACGACACTAAAAATGCAATATTTTTGAAAGGGTGGTATGAAAAAAAAAAACAACCCAGTAACAATACAGTGATGATTACTTGGAGGATCAAATGTCTTGGGGTCCCTGCTCTCAATTCTCTCATGAATGAATCTAAGAATTACCTTGAGAGCAGTGCAATGTAGTGGATATGTAATAAAAGCTACAAATTTGAGTAACCTATGAAATTTATTTTAATAATACATCTTATCCATTATATGAAATATTATTTTCCTGTGTAATCAACAGAAAATATTAATGTGATAATTTACATGTTTGGTACTGTCTTTGAAAGCCAATGAATTTCAAATGTGTCAGTTGCTATAATGATGTAATATCCCAATTCAGATGGCTGCATTTTAAGTGCTCAGTTGCCACCTATGGCTAATGGCTATGGTAATGGGCATTGGGGCTTTATAGGCTTTAGTAGCTAATGAAATAACCAATATGAACAGTCTTCAGGTACTACTTTATAAATCTTTTTTTTTCATTTTAATAGATGATTAAGATGCATTCTTTTGCACAACACAGAATGAAGAGATCTTTTGGAGATGTATTTAAATAAATCTTTGTAAATGAGTAAAATGTATGACACCTTATATTAAACTGGAAACCTGCTTATATATCTGGCAACTCCACCTATACATAAATGTGGGATCAGCAATAATTTTTGTCAGTCAGAATTGACAAGAAGAATCCTTGACACAACACACTGATCTATTTTTTCCACACAGAGGTATGGAAAAATAGAATACCAAGGTTCTGTTGAGTAAAGCAAAGTCACAGTATTTTTATTTTGGAAAATATTTAATTTGGAAAAGTTTGCAATTATAAAATGTGAAAATTCCATCAATCATTAATCTAACTTTTAGCATCGTAACATCTACTGGATCTCCCAAGATAATGTACTTGCAAGTTATAGTCCTAAATAAAATGATTTGACCTACTGTAAAATGTTGCTAGATACAAACAAATGTTTGAGAATTGGTATCAAATGATTTTTGTTTTAGAATAATTGTGTATATTATTTTTTAATCTTTTTTAAATTGCGATAAAATTGGTTTATAACACTGTATATGATTCAGACCTATAGGTTCACACTTCTTCAGATGTATGTTACCACACCACACCCACCACCAAGGCATAGGGTATGTCATTCTTTCTGATGATGATTATATAGCAAGCAGAACAAAAAATCATGGTATTATTCAGTAGGAATACATCCATTTTTTATTGACCTCAATGGATAGAAAATACAGCTACTACATTCAGAGGGTATTCAGTCAGTATTATAAATGTGGAAAAGGAGGCGGCAGAATACACTGTTTTATTCCACTATGAATTATTATTAAATTTGAAAATAGAATATTTCTCAATCATTTTGACTTGTAGAAATTGACATAAGCTTAAGTAGCTGGGGACCAATATTGAATTGATATAGAATATCCTTTATGGAAAGTGAAAGGCCAAGAGTAGAATAGTACAACATAAGCAAATACAGTGCCTAATATATTTCTCCATGGAGTAGTAAAGAATAAAATAAAAAGAGTATTGAAATAATTTTGCCTAAACCAACCTGATCTTCATGTAGAACATTAGTCAAAGAATCCGAAGTAGACTTCCCCTTATAAAAATTGATTGGGCTAAATTGAGTACTCTCCCATATAAATAATGAAAATTAAGAAATCCCAAAAGATTGAGATTTCATTCCAATTTATCTTAAAGAGGCTGGTCCCAAAAGAGGAAATCTGTACCAAGTATTTATTTGCTTTAGACTTTTAAATGTGTTTATGTTCTAGTTATTTACTGCTGCATAACAAATTACCCCTAAATGTAGGAGAGTAAAACGACTGTTTAATTTTGCTCAAGAGTCCGTGGGGGCCTCCCTGGTGGCACAGTGGGATGAGCGCAGTGTTGTGAAGCTGTCCACAGCCTCTGCAGCATGGGTTCGATACCTGGCCGGCCAGGGAGATACCCACATGGCGCAGCAGACCTCTCCTGTCTCGCCTGCCGCTCCCCTCAGCAGTGTCTTTGGTCCATCTGCCTGTTCTGCTCCCCACTCTGTCTCTAGTGAATCCTCTCACCCTCCCATTCCTCTGGTCTATACCCCAGTTCTTGTATAAATAAAAATAAATCTTTAAAAAAAAAAAGAGTCCATGGGTGAGAAAAGTGGACATGCTCCCTGAGTGTTTCTTACTTGGGAATGCACATGTCCTTGGGGTAGCTGTCACCAGAAGTCTTGTGTGGGCTGGATTTCCAAAATTGCTCATTCACAGTTGAGTTCTCCACTGGCATCTTAGCTGGGATAGTCGACTGACTGAACAACTAAAGTGGCTTCTGTAGCATATTTTCAGGGTACTCATACTTTGTACAATGTATGGCTGACTAATGATCCAATGTTGAAGTCACATACCATCAGGTCCTCTGTACTTTATTGGCCAAAGGAGTTAAAAGTTCACCCAAATATGGGGAAAGGGAAATTTGCAGTACCTCTTCATGTGAAGAGTTATAAGCTGCTACAGCTACTACATAAAGAAGTATTGGAAGGCCTAGAAGGTCTAAAATGGACAAATGTCAAGATTGCTGTACTCCTTTGGCCAGTATGTGGGGCAACATGTGCTGCATAGACATTGCAGATAAATGAAAACTCTAAGGCCTATTTCATTGTAGTTCTGAGACTTTTTCATTTAAAATTGTAATTCATGGGCCTCCCCCGTGGCGCAGCAGTTGAGCACTGGGCTGCGAAGCTGCCTGCAGCCTCTGCAGTGCCAGTTTGATCCCCGGCCACCAGGTGAGGGTCCCACATGGTGCGCAGACCTCTACTGCCGCCCGCTGCTCCCCTCAGCAGTGTATTTCGTCCGTCTGCTGTTCTGCTCCCCGCTCTGGCTCTGGTGAATTCTCGCACCCTCCCGCGCTTCTGACTATACCCAGTGCTTGTATAAATAAATAAATAAATCTTAAAAAAAATTGTAATTCATATTTTTATTCTAGGTTTTGTACAGTATAGTAGAAGACATTTGGACTTTGACGTCCTCACAAATGAATGCCAATATTCTTTATTTTCATTATTTAAAAAAAAAGTTTCAAATAACCCAGAATTCTGTGGAACACTTTTACTTTTATTCCTTATTTTTATTGAGGTAACATTGGTTTACAATGTGATTTAGTATATGATTTAGAGGTACAGGATTTTCCCCTCAAGGTATTGTTACTTTCAAAGTTTTCCTTCAACTGCCCTTTTTCTTATTCATATATCATGATATCTTTCCAGATAAAAATTTATAGAGATACCTTACTCTGTCATGTTACAAATACATTACAAGTATAATACATTATAGAGTATTCCGTGTTGTGAACTTTTCATTATTTGATCACTCATTTGGATGAATAATCACTCTAATTCCATATTTTCACAAAAAGATGGTAAGAAGAGTAAAAAAAAAAATGACTGTATGTACATGAGTTAATTCTGAAAGACAGATTTCTGGAGGTAAAATAGCTGACCTTAAGTAGTGTTCATTTTGTTTCATTTTTCTAGATCCTGCTATATGACCTTTTCCCTTCCTAACAAATTACCTAATATCCCCACCAGCAGTGTGTGTATGTTTCCAGTCTACACACCAGCAGTGTTGTTACATATTTTAAAATTATTAAAAAGTAGTGGGTGAGATGGATTAATATTTTTATTTAACTAGTATTACGACTAGTGATATGTCAAAATATTTTTGAAGCATTTAGATTAGTTGAAATTTTTGTAGGGTTTCACAACAGTTATGTTTTAATATTCCTACAAGATAAAGCAAGTAACTTTGCTACCTCAAATAGATTTTGCTTTAAAATAACTTCATTATAAAATTAAAGTTGCATTCAATTTTTTAAATTTAAATAGGGTTTATCTCCTTAAATAGAACTGAAAATTAAGTAGCAGTATCCATGTTCTTCTAAGTAGAAATTCAATGGACCTCCCCGGTGGTGCAGCGGTTGAGCGCTGGGTTGCGAAGCTGCCTGCAGCCTCTGTGGCGCCAGTTCGATCCCCGGCTGCTCTCCGGCCATGGGAGGAGGGTCCCACATGACGCGCAGACCTCTCCTGCCGCCCGCTGCTCCCCTCAGCAGTGTACTTCGGTCCTTCTGCCTGCTCTGCTCCACGCTCTGGCTCTGGTGAATTCTCTCACCCTCCCGCGCTTCTGACTGTACCCAGTGCTTGTATAAATAAATAAAAATAAATCTTTAAAAAAAAAGAAAAGTAGAAATTCAAGAAATACTTGCTGAAACATGATTTTAAAAGTTGTTTGAAGTTTAAATACAATGTATATAGGTAGGACTTAGTTATTTAATTGGTGCCTCACAGCATCTTGATAGTTTAAAAGTCTAGTATTTTCATATTTGTAAGGAATTATAATTTTAATCAAAGTATTTTTAAACATCATACTTTCTCAAGTATAGTCACTGGTGGAATAATAGATGCACTAGGTTAACTGCAGGTTATGGAACACTGAGGCATTGTTTTCAGAAGTATAACTTCAGGTGAACCCGGATGTAATAATACCTAGAATCCTGGGCTTGCTGGTGGTGATCCAGCCAAATATGAACATAAGCTAAAATGATTGTCAAAGTCAAGGGAGTTATATATTCTTTTAAAAAACCTTTTACTATAAATATGAAATCAAAATGTAGGGGAAAGTCAATGAGAGGCTTTGCAATACTTTGCTCTGCTTTGCTGACTGTTGTGATTTTGTAAAAAGTGAAATAGCAATTGTTGCAATTTTCTGTATTTTCTCAGTACTCTGAAAAACTTTCATCAGTGCTCTAGCTGTTCAAGTTGGTTTTAAAATTCCCTTTAAAGGAGTTATATTCCAATTATTCTGTGGCCACAGATCATAGTCTCTCTCAAATTGTTATAATTTAGGATCGATATTTTGTTTTACTTCTGCTGTTGAGAGGTTCTAAAGGGAAAATATATATTTAGTGAAATACTATATTGAGGGGAAAGATATTCAGAAGGTACTTTAGTCATAATTTGCATGCTAATGGTTTCAAAAAATAATACTTTGGAAATGAACATAAAAATAATACATTGCAATTAAATGCTTTCCTAACTTATATTTGCTATTCCTCTTAATTCAGAACAAGCTCTGCATTACACAACTAAATACCATTCACAACTCCAAGGAACTCTATTAAAAAGTATACTATTTTATTTGAGGTTTTATCAATCCACCATTGCAAATCAAATTTGTTTTAAGGTAACACATCACAGAACGTCTTATGATGCAACAATCATCGTAGGTACTTTAGTTTTACCTCAAATCAATAGTTCTCTAAGAGCCAGTGTGGAAACTATTCAGTGAGTTTACAATATGATTCTCTAGCTTAGTTTTAAAAGAGAGGGGCTCTTGGTGACATGAGGTGATCTTTGAGAAGTCGAACTGGAAAGCCCAATCATTCAAGATACCCCACCTTGGATTTCCTAGTTCCTGGGAATGAACAGGTGAAGTGCCTGGCTGAGTCCAGTCAACCCACACTAGGCGTGTCTCCTGCAGGTCAGATACAGTCTCAGATGCTGAGATTATAGCACTGAAGAAAACCAACAAGGGGTCTTAACTTCATGAAGTAGATAGACTTTTTTTGGAGCAATACAAGAAATCCAAATTTAAAATCAAGATACTTTAAATTTTTGGTGTTAGAAATGGAACAAAATCTGTCTCAGCAATTTTGAAAGCTTGCAGAATCAGTCTGCAAGGAAAATGAAGCCTCCTGTTTTTCTAAGAGATGCGTTTACAGTGAAGACAGTTTGAGAGAATCTTGGTGCTGTGTAATTTCTAGACAATGAATTGGATGAAAATGTGCATAAAAATAGAAGGGAAATAAACCTTTCTAAAAACACTTTTATTATAAAACTGTCCTCAATAGATAACTTTACATCTAATTCCTGCTTTGGAAAAAGTGGTTTATGCAGGCAGATGGACTTTCTCTGGCCATGCTACACTGGCTTCTAAAGATGTGCTATTTTATAAAATGAGTTGTGATTAACACTCTCTTTCCATTCCGAGGGAGAAAATCAGGACTTGGCTTCTTTTGCAGCCACCCTAGGCGACTGTTGTCCAGGACCTCACCTTCCTCTAACTCAGATGTTCCTATCAGGTTCAGGGATACTTATCTAACAAGTCATTTTAAAAAATCTTGAAATCAAACATGGGAAATTTGCCACAAGCTGAAAAGGTATAGGGAACAAGTTAGTTTTCCCTCGTAAAGGAAGCCCAATTTAGCAAACCCAAGGTTATGACTTTTACTCCAGGTCCCTTGAATTGATGTGTTGTAGACCTTGTTATATGATCTGCATATACTCATCCCAGCAACAGAGAAGCAAAGAAATGCATGCCTTTTTGTGTGCTTGTCAAGAGGGGAGACTGGAGATTCACTAGGACAGCATGGAACTGTTGATATTAGGACTGGTACTGCTAACATTTAGAGAGAACTTTGTCTGAAAGTGACTGAGCGGAGATTCTACTGCAGTGAATGACTAATTGTTTTCAACATAAAAATAAATATAAGGAGATACTGTCAGAAAACATGTAGTACATTTACTTAATCTTCACATTGCTTATGGAAAAACAAAGGCATACTGAAGAACATGTTAGTGTTTCCAAACTAATTAGCAGCGTTTTGGCTTTATTTGTGAGTATATTTTAACTTTCAGTAAAAATTTACCAGAATTAAACTATTACTTCTTTTGGGTGTACTACTTATCAGAAAATAAGGAATGAATTTTTTATGAGTAGGTGTGAGTACATGATGGCTCTCTGACAGCCACTAGAAAGACCTGGTAGACAAAGTGGAATTCTGGATATTATTTCATGACATAAAACTGAGGTGCAAAAGAGGATATGAAATGTCAGTTCTATCCATACCATCTTCTTAGAAGTTCATATGGACAAGGACTGGACAAACAGTGAAAGAGTTGATGCTTTAGGTTATTTTTACTGTTGTATCCATGTATAGTAGCCTACAGTCAGAAAAAAAAACAAACAGGAAATTAAAAAAAAATAATCAAGTGTGCATATGTGGTAACTTCTGTGGTAGTCCGTTAAACATGAAACTAATGTAACTTCTTTTCCTGGTATGTGACAAGAGTGAAAACTTAGCATGAGGGTCCTGTGAGAGTTCCTTAATAAAATGCTTTAAAATATCCTGCAAGGGCCTGGGAGGGGGAATTAGCATTGGCAAACCATATTTAATGCATGTTTATGTCTATTTATAGCTTCACATGCTTTGTGACCCCAGATACTCAACATGCACTCCTTCACGCTTAGCTAATATCTATAAAATGCAGAGGATGTTAATGTCTGACCTGCCGGACAGGCACATTTGTGATGGTGAGCACATGCATCCTAATGTGCTTGTAAGCTGTACAGTTTTGTAGGGAGGTGTGTTCTAGGATCTGGTCAAAATCACTAATTCAGCGAGAATTAGTGTGCCAGCATCCGAGTGTCATGGTGCACCTGATCCACATGTTTGCATGCTCTGTTTGTTTTAGCCTCTTGTCGGTTAAGAAAACAGCTGTGTTCTAGACTATATGCAGTCCCTGACCCTCAGCAAGTTAAGTTCTGCTTTTTCCTCTTCCACAACTCTGTACACCACTAACTCTGACTGAGAACAGCTGCTTCGCACCAGGATTCCTAAGCAGATGGGTTCAGACCTGCAGCTGCCGTTTGAACACCTTCAGTTCGCCTTTCCTCTCGCAGTCAGCTTGTTTTCCAGTAGTGCCAGCCTCTCCTGTGACATTCGCTCAAAATCTTCCCCTTAACTGCTGCCATCAGGACACACATCACTGACATATTTTTTCTTTTTCAGTTCTAGTGAGTTGTAATTCACAACATTGTAAGATATTTGAAATATACATCATACTGATTTGATATATGTATGCATTGTGAAAGGATTCCTCCCATCTAGTTAATTAAAACATCCTTCACCTCACGTCTTTCTTTTTTTTTTTTGTGAATATTTAAATTATAGTCTCAACATGATCAGAGAAACTTCTCTAGTAACGAACTATAGAAATGATCCTGAAAGTATACGGGATGGTCTCACTCATAGCAGGAATTTAGAAAACCTAAATAAGGGACCAGGAAAAATACTAATTATAAAAAAGTAAAAATCAAAATCAACAAGCAACTATAAACCAGACACACTATGGGGGACCTGGCGGGGGGGAGAAGGGATTAGGATCAAAACAAGGGAGGTGGGAATTGTATGGGGACTATAACCAAAATGAAAATGCATACATTGTGCAAAAATGAAAAATGATGTGAAAATATATAAAATAAAAAAATAAAAAAAATTTATAGCCTCAGCAAATTTCAATTGTACAGTTGCACTGTCATCAATTATAGATATTTCCTTTAAACATTTGTTGAGAAGGATCTTTAAAAATATGATTATAAAAGACAGCTGTGTTCTTATCTTGGTCCCTATATAGAATATATACTTTTTTTCTATCTGCAATAACTTTGTATTGTGTTAACTTTGGTTAACTGGAACTGTGTTCTGTGGACGCCCTTTACTATATATTTCTAGTTTGATGCTGGCCTCAGTGAAAATGTGCCTGCTATTTAGAAGGCGGGAGTGAGGGCATAAATATTGGTGTGTGGTATGTTGTCTCTAAGTGATGGTTAAAGACAGGGCCTCTTGTCACTTACAGGTTGGTGTGCTGGCTACCACACTGGTGTGGATTGGCAGCCAGGCATGCTAGTCTTTAAATTCCTACGTCTTTCTTTGAATCCTGTGCGAGGATTTGGAGCAGCTCCATGGAAGAGGCCCAGCTGATCCTGCACACCCACATCATTAAGAGACAGTCACACATCTAGCTTGTCTTCATTTCTTCCTGTTTGTCCTTGCAAGTTCAGTTTGCCCAATTAGTCCTTGTAAATTCCAGTTTGCCTTTGTGCTCTGCCATTTCAAGTCCATCTTTCCTTCATGACTATTGGCCCTACTAATTGCAGACACAACACCAAATTTATAAGCCCCAGACTTATATGGACTGTTCAATCAACTTTCATACTTGATAATACCAGAATAGATCCTGTGTTAAATGTCACCGAGTGGGTCTGCATGTCTCAACAAACCTTGACAAACACTGTGTGGTCTCAAACATCTAAGATGGTTCCCAGTGGCTTCTACCTCCTGTTTTTCACACCTTTGTGTAGTCTCCTTCCACATTGTTTCAGGGTCAGTCTGTGTAGTAAATGGAATAAAATGGAAGTGACAGCATGTGTCTTGGGTATCTATAGTCACAAAAGGCACTGTGGTTTTCTGCTTTCTCTCTCTTTCGGCGTTACTTACTCTAGGAGCAAGGCAGGTACCATTTCATGAGCAGTCTTACTGAGAAGCTCACATTTCAAGAAACTACAGCCTCCTACCAACAGCTGTGTGAGTGAATTTTGAAGCAGATCCTCCAGCTCTAGTCAAGGCTTAGGTGACTGCAGCTTCAACCAGCATCTTGAGTACAACCTCATAAGAGACTCTGCCAAAACCACACACCTAACTTACTCTCAAATTCTTGAATTTCAGAAACTGTGAGTAAATGTTGTTTTAAATCATGAAGTTTAGGCAATGTGTTATGTCATGATAAAATAGCCAACTAGTCAGACATAGTTATTGAGACCAAAGTGTAAGTAAAAAATCCAAAAATTTCTAAAATCATAGAAATCTTGTAAGTTTCAAGGATTATTACTTGTGGGCCTCCCTGGTGACACAAGGGTTAAAGAGCGCTATCAAGCCACTGCCAGCTACAGCCACTGCAGCACGAGTTCAATCGCTGGCCAGGGAGGTGACCCACATGGCACAGCAGACCTCTCCTGTCTCACCTGCTGCTCCCCTTAGCAATGTATTTCAGTCAATCCACCTGTTCTGCTCCCCACTCTGTCTCTGTGAATCCTCTCACCCCCCATCTCTGGCTAACATCCAGTTCTTGTATGCATAAATAACTAAATCTTTAAAAAAGAATTATTACTTTAATTGCTTACGAAGAGCTCTCAGAATCACTGTGAGATGAAGTATAAATAGACTCTTGCTCTATATGAACATGAAGATATTCTTCAGACACTTTAAGCATATATAACAATATGAGAGATCTTAATAAATTATATAGTTTTTGAAAATGATTACTAAATATTAGTTTATTAAAAAGCAATCATGTAAATTGCTTAGTAGTAGGAAAAACAAAAATCAAAAAATTCCCCACCAAGTAAACCCCACAAACCCCTAAGATCAAAATCTTGTGGATGACCTCAAGGATTTTACAGCTCTTACTTGGGCTTTATTATATTTCATTGAAGTTACTTAAAATTAGCACTCCAGCATACGTTGTCTATATTTCCTGTTATATACTATAGTAAAACTCAGTGTCCAGTACAATTTCTTCTACTCCTTCAATTGCATGATTTTATTTAATGTCATATGACACTACCCTAATAAAATCTTTTTTAAAATGGGGGGAAAAGTTGAATTGACCTCTTATACACGTGAGTGAATTTATTTTTTTAAAGATGTATTTATTTATTTATACAAGCACTGTGTACAGTCAGAAGTGAGGGAAGGTGAGAGAATTCACCAGACCCAGAGCGGGGAACAGAACAGGCCGACTGATGAAGTACACTGCTGAGGGGAGCAGCGGGCGGCAGGAGAGGTCTGCGCGCCATGTGGGACCCTCGCCTGGCGGCCGGGGATTGAACCGGTGCTGCACAGGCTGTGGGCAGCTTCACAGCCCAGCGCTCAACCACTGTGCCACCGGGGAGGCCCTAGTGAATTTAAATATGAGAACAATTCTATTAATTGAGTCCCCTGGTAAATTTTTTTGGAAGAAATGGCTGTAAGGACGGTGTCTTTAAGTATTTCAAAAAAAAATCAAGCCAGTTCTCTATGCTGTTGAAGAAGACTAGTCTTCTTGGAGAGCTACCTTGAAGGGAAGCCTCCTTAAGCCTGCTATATCTCTTTTCTATCACCTGTCAATGTTGAGTGTTCCTAGGGAGTCAGAATATTTACAGCCCCTGTCAAAAACAAGCATGAGCAAATACCTCAAAAAGAATGCAGTTACAGTAATCTATTGACATTTGAATATATCTACTATTTCATATTGCAAATGCATTAGTACTTATTATATGAGAAAATGGAAATTGGAAGATTTAACCTTTTTAAGAGTTTGTTTTTTTGTAGAAGAACTGGGGTGCAGGCCAGAGGTGTGGGGCATGAGAGGAGTCACCAGAGACAGAGTGGGGAGCAGAACAAGTGGATCTACTGAAATACACTGCTGAGGGGGGCAGCGGGTGAGACAGGAGAGGTCTGCTGCGCCATGTGGGTTAGGTCCCTGGCCCGGGATCCAACTCAGGCCTCAGGCCGCAGCAGTAATGGTGTGTTACTGCTGAGACTTAACCCCTATGCCACCAGCGCGGCCCATGGGGATATTTAATAATCTCACTCTCCCTCTTCCTGAGGAGTAAACTCTTGGGATCTGGTAAATATCCTTAGCTTATTTCTCCATATTTACACAAACAAATGAACACACACACTCCACACATATAACTATCAAACATGTGTATGTGTGCACATGTGTTCGGTGACATTATCTGCGTAAGTATAAATTTATAATTTCTAACCTTTCAGCTAGAAGACAAGAATGATTTTGTTTTCATTGACAGCCTTAGGCATTTTTTGAGGAGTGGGACACTACCTACTGTCTCTTGTGCTACATGTGGAATTTGCTAAAAAGGAAACAAGCAATTCCTGATTGCTACGTGCCATGTTGATGTGTCAGCTGCTGCTTCTATTACTGGTTTCTATAGAGTGGTTTTATAGGAAGACTTGAGGAAATTGGTTTTGACATTGATATCCTATAACATGCAGGAATTTAGTGACAGTAGTTTATGATAGATGCCAACAACCAGTGGAATGGGAACTAGCAGAAATCTCTACAGTCTCAATGGGAAGCTCTCTCTAGTGCCTCCTCATTCCACCAGTTTGTTCCCTCTGTGATATGTAGGAGCTTTATTCAACTCAGATTTCACTTTCAGCAAGTATTAGGTTTCTCTTCTAAAGGTGTTATCTGCTACTGCATAAAACGGTTTACCTCAGTGCTTAGTGGCTTAAAACAACATTTTTTTTTTCCCTCAGTTTCTGTGGATCAGGAATCCAAGCACAGAAAGATCTCTGTACTTTCTTTCCTGATGTCCAGTGTCTTCAAAACCATTGTTTCTTTTGTGTGTTTCTTTTTTAAAAAAATATTTTATATAATTCTTATATCATTTTTCATTTTTTGCACAATGTATGCATTTTCATCTTGGTTATATTACCCATATAATTGCACCCCCCCTTATTTTGACCCTAATCCTTTCTCTCCTCGCTACCCCCCCCTCGTAGTGTGTCTCTGGTTTATAGTTCCTTGTTCATTTTGATTTTTACTTTGCATTAGTCTTTTTCCTGCTCCCTTATTTGGGTTTTCTAAATTCCTGCTATGAGTGAGACCATCCAGTATTTTTCTTTTTTTTTTCTTAAAATTACTTTTGCATTGTTTCTGATACCTAAGGTGCACCAGAGTACCTAAGGTTAAGTTTTTCCCTGCCTCAATATTAGAACTAATTCCTTGATTGTTTTATTTATTTATAGTACCACTCTGTTACTGAAGTTAAGACAATGGCAATTTCATCAGTAGAGCTAAATCTCTATCCTCTCTCTTATCATGCAAAGCTAGTTAATTTTTTGAATTGATGCTACCTTGTAAGAACTGGTAAATGCTATATAGATCTTCCTTCTAGGAAAAAAAATACTAAAATCTAAGTTTTTATGTGAAATATATCCATGAGTTCAAGAATCTTTTGAAATTTAAATCAGATTCTCAATGGAGATGCTTTTTGTGCCATTTAGCAGTTGTGGATCATAACACTTTTGCTTAACTACTGTGTGTTCACTCTTAGGTGAAACTGTTACTCTTGCTGATGCAATTAAGGTATGCAATTATTGCACATTCTTTTTTTGTGTGTATACTTGTTTTTAAAATTATTTTATGTATTTTTACATCATTTTTTTCATTTTTGTACGAAGTATACATTTTCATCTTGGTTATAGTCCCTGTAAAGTTCTCACCACCCAGTCACCCGCAAACTGTCAGCATGGTCACTTGTGTTCTTCCCACCCTTGTTTTGATCCTACTTCATTTTACCCCACTGTAGTATGTCTCTGATTTATAGTTGCCTGCTGATTTTGATTTTTGCTTTATTATAATTAGTTTTTTTCCCTGCTCCCTTATTTGGATCCTCTACATCCCTGCTATAAATGAGACCATCCAGTATTTTTCTTTTTCTTTCTGGTTTGTTTCACTGAGCAAGATCCCTTCCAGCTCCCTCCATGTTACTGCAAATGGTATGATTTTATCTTTTTGATTGCTGGGAAATATTCCATTGTGTATATGTACCACATCTTCTTGATCCAGTCATCTATTTTTTGGGAATTTGGGTTGTTTCCAAAGCTTAGCTATTGTAAATAGTGCTGCTATAAGCATTGGGGTGCAGGTGTCCTTTTGAATTAATGTTTTTGTGTACATTTTTAATATGAATAGACAGTCAAAGGTAACAAATAATAGAGGAAATAATTATTGGAAAGTTTCCAATGTGAAAAAATAAACTAGATCAATATGATATAGGAATCAAGATCATGCAGGTAAAAATAAAAATTGAAATACATACAGTTAATATATTCAGAGAAAATGTTGATGAAATAACATTCACTGTGGATACTGTGTACCTGGAAATGGAAGACAATGCATATGAAGAAAAAAGTTGTCTTTGAAAATAATATTAACACCAAAAGAGAAATTCAATAAAAGCCAATAAGGCAATAAAATTTCTTCAAAGTAGGAAAAAAGGCCAAAGAGGTGGAAAAGCAGGAGAGACAGGTAAGAATATCAAAAGATCAAACCTGAAAACTCATATCTAATTTGTGAAAGTTACAGTAACAGAATGGAGAGGAGAAAACCACAGGAAGGCCATTCTCCCAGCAAACATGAAAACCTAGTGACAGATATAACATTTTCCAGAATTAGAGGCATAAATATCAATATTAATGGAGTCACTGAGTTCAGAAGAAAGAATACTAAATACCACACTGAGTAGCGCTGTCACAAAATAGTATTATGTGGAAAAAGAAAAGAGAACCCATGAAAGCTCTCAGGAAGAAAAATAAAAATTAAAGCATCAACACAGAACAGATGACTTACAGAGAGCTAGAGATTATCATGCCTCAGAAATTCCCAATACTAACATCTGGGCTTACCTTTAAGATTTTGAAAAAAATGATATTAAAGCTAGAATTTTACAAGGATTTAATATCACAATCAAATAGGGTAAAGTAAACACATTTTTCTACTTATTGAATAAGTAGAAAAATTTATCATCCATAGAATTTATCATCCATAGAAACTCCCAAGAAACTTCTGGGGGATATAATCCAGTAAATGAAGGCAACACACAAAGATAGTGGAAGACATGTTCTAGGAACCAAGAAATAAGTGATTTAACTCAGTTGAAAAGCAAAATTACAGAATGAAGGCTAGTTATGCTAGTCAAGAATGAAGGCGGTGGGCATGGTGTGCAGACCTCTTCTGCCGCGCCCGCTGCTCCCCTCAGCAATGTATTTTGTCACTCTGCCTGTTCTGCTCCCTGCTCTGACTCTGGTGAATTCTCTCACCCTCCTGTGCTTCTGAGTGTACCCAGTGTTTGTATAAATAAATAAATAATTCTTAAAAAAAAATGAAGGTGGTGGGAATCAGCATTTAAAAGAAAAGCTCTCTAAAGAAAACATAATTGTTGAATTAAACTGTGTGAACAACATTGCTGAAATACATTTTACAAAGCTTGTAGAGTATTTGGGAAGATGAAACAATAGGCACATAAAAAAGCATAGCAGATTTTTTAGAACAGGGATCTCTGTGACTGGAACCCACCTAGACTGTGTGGAACTGGGAAAGGGCTGTCCCCATAGCCAGAGGTGAGCTGAAAAGCCCCCACAATCCAGGCCCCATTCTGGCCACCAGTTGGAGCCCAGAGGGGGATCCAGCCATAGCCAGGGCAGTCTGTGGGACCTCAAGACCTACCTCTGGAATTAAATACAGGAGGAGGAGATTTTCTGGGACAGTGACCATTAACATATCCATAGTACCACTGCCCTACTGGACTTCTGCCATAACAGCATTTGACTAGATTGGACCACTAGTTTCCAATTTCCCAGAAAGAGCACACCAAAGAGATGGCAGCCAGTACCAGTGACACAGTGTCCCAATGCATAGGACAAATTAGAAAACAAGCAGCAGGGAGAAGAAAAATTACAACCAACCGAGCATGTCCCCAGGGAAAAGACACCACAAAAAGACAATCAAACACCAGACTGCAACAACAGTGACTTAGAGGAACTTATGAGTCTTCCCAATAGAGAATTAGTCACCTTCATGATTAAAAAACTGAAAGAAGTTGAAAATGATATGGGAAAAATAATCAATGATAAAGGAAAAATAATCAACGACCAGAAGAATGAAATTGAGTCCCAAGGAGGGAAGTGAAGGAAATGCAGATATAAGGATTAAAGGAGGAGCTAAAGAACTCTGGGTAAAGCAGTGCAAGCAGAATAGATGAAATGGAAGAACGAATAAGTACTCTCGAAGACACAGAAATAAAAAGAACCAAAAGAGAAAAGGAAAGAGAAGTACAAAAGAAAAAGAATGAAGAAAGACTTTGGGAACTATCTGACTCCATGAGGAAAGGAAATATAAAAGTTATAGGAATCCCCGAAGGAGAGGACAGAGACCTAGGAACAGAGAAAATATTCAAGGAAATAATTGAAGAGAACTTCCCAAACATGAAGAAGGAGCTGAAAATAGACATGCAAGAACAACACCAACCTTCCATGACGAAAGGAAAAATACAGCAAGATACATAATAGTAAAGCTCCCAAGAATCCAAGATAAGGAAAAAATAATGAAGCTGACAAGAGGGAAGAAACACATAATATACAAAGGAAAACTAATCAGGCTGATCTCAGACTTCTCCGAAGAAACACTACGGGCAAGGAGAGAGTGGAGGGACATAGTCAACAAACTCCAAGACAAAAAAAAATGCCAACCAAGAACACTATCCCACAAAGCTTTCCTTCCTCTAGGAAAACAAAAGTTTGGGTTTTGTTTCCTAATCCAGCCTGCGACTCTGTGTCTTTTTATTGAAGAGTTTAGTTCATTTACATTTAGATTTAATATTGCTATGTTAGCATTTGTATTTGCCATTTTGTTTTGTCTTTTCTCTGGTTTTATTTTATTTTTTTTTTTTTTAGTATATTTTTTTTTTATTATTTTTTTTTTTTATAAATTTTATTGTTATATTCCCCATACAATTGCAGCCCCCCATTCTGACCCCAATCCCTCCCCTCCCGCCCCCGCCCCCCTAAAAGTGTCTCTGGTTCATAGTTTTTTGTTGATTTTGATTTTCACTTTCTTATAGTTATTCATTTTCCTGGTCCCTTATTTAAGTTTTCTAGATTCCTGCTATGAGTGAGACCATCCGGTATTTTTCTTTTTCTTTTTGGCTTATTTCGCTGAGCATGATCCCTTCCAGCGCCATCCATGTTGCAGCAAATTGCATGTGTTTATCTTTTTTGAATGCTGAGTAATATTCCATGGTATATATGTACCACATCTTCTTGATCCAGTCATCTATTTTTGGGCATTTGGGTTGTTTCCAAAGCTTAGCTATTGTAAACAGTGCTGCTATAAACATAGGGGTGCAGGTGTTCTTTGGAATTGATGTTTCTGTGTCCTTTGGGTAAATACCTAGGAGTGGAATTGCTGGGTCATATGGAAGCTCTATGTTTAGTAGGTCCAGAAATCTCCACACAGCTTTCCACAGTGGTTGGACCAGTTTGCACTCCCACCAACAGTGCAGAAGAGTTCCTTTTTCTCCACACCCTCGCCAACATTTGTTGTTGCTAGTTTTTTTAATATGTGCCATTCTCACTGGTGTAAGATGGTATCTCATGGTAGTTTTGATTTGCATTTCCCTGATGACAAGTGATGTTGAACATTTTTTCATATGCCTGTTGGCCATTTGCATTTCCTCTTCAGAGAAGTTTCTTTTAAGCTCTTCTGCCCATTTTTTGACTGGATTATTTTCTTTGTTGTTGTTGAGACTCATCAGCTCTTTGCAGATTTTTGTGATCAGTCCTTTATCATTAGTGTTGGGTGCAAAAATGTTCTCCCAGTTGGTGGGGTTTCTCTTTGTTTTTGTTATTGTCTCTTTTGCTGTGCAAAAGCTCTTTAATTTGATATAGTCCCAGCTGTTTATCTTTGCCTTCACTATCACTGCTTTGGGTGATGTGTCTGTAAAGATGTCTTTGATGTGCAAATCACGTAGTGTTTCGCCTATATTTCCTTCTATATATTTTATGGTTTCAGGTCTTATGTCTAGTTCTTTAATCCATTTTGAGTTGATTTTTGTGTATGGTGTGAGGTGGTGGTCAAGCTTCATTCTTTTGCATGTAGCGACCCAGTTTTCCCAGCACCATTTATTGAACAAACTTTCTTTGCTCCAATGCATAGTCTTTGCTCCTTTGTCAAAGATTAGTTGACCATAAACCTGTGGGTTTATTTCTGGATTTTCTATTCGATTCCATTGGTCTGTATGTCTGTTCTTGTTCCAATACCATGCAGTTTTGATGATTATGGCTTTGTAGTATAGTTTGAAGTCTGGGAGTCTGATGCCTCCATTCCCTTCTTTTTTTTTCAGGAGAGCTTTGGCTATTCGGGGTTTTTTGTGATTCCATATGAATTTCATCAATAATTGTTCTATTTCTTTGAAGAATGACATTGAAATTTTGATTGGAATAGCATTGAATCTGTATATTGCTTTTGGAAGGATGGCCATTTTAATAATGTTTATTCTTCCAATCCATGAGCAGGGGATGTCTCTCCATTTCTTTGTGTCTTCTTCTATTTCTTTTAACAGTGTTTTATAGTTTTCTTTGTATAGGTCCTTTACCTCTTTTGTTAGATTTATTCCCAAATATTTGATTTTTTTTGTTTCAATAACAAAAGGGATGGTCTTTTTGATTTCTTCTTCTTCAGATTTATTGTTTGTGTATAGGAAGGCTACTGACTTTTGCGTGTTGATTTTGTATCCTGCCACTTTACTGAACTGATTGATGAGTTGAATTAGCTTTTCTGTGGAGTTTTTGGGGTTCTCTATGTATAATATCATATCGTCTGCAAATAGTGATAGTTTGACTTCTTCTTTTCCTATTTGGATTCCTTGGATGTCTTTCTCTTGTCTTATTGCCCTGGCTAGGACTTCCAGTATTATATTGAAAAGCAATGGTGAGAGTGGACATCCTTGTCTTGTTCCAGATCTTAATGGAATTGCTTTCAGCTTTTCACCATTGAGAATGATACTGGCTGTTGGCTTGTCATAGATGGCCTTTATGATGTTGAGGTATGTTCCTTGTATCCCAAGAATTTCAAGGGCTTTTATCATGAATGGGTGTTGCACTTTGTCGAAAGCTTTCTCAGCATCTATTGATATTATCATATGGTTTTTATATTTCTTTTTGTTGATGTGTTGGATAACGTTGATTGATTTTCGGATGTTAAACCATCCTTGTGCCCCTGGAATGAATCCAACTTGGTCGTGGTGAATTATCTTATGGATACATTGTTGGATTCTGATAGCTAAAATTTTATTGAGGATTTTTGCATCAGTGTTCATTAGGGAGATTGGCCTGTAGTTTTCCTTTTTTGTGTTGTCCTTGTTCGGTTTTGGAATTAGTGTAATGTTGGCTTCATAGAACGTGTTTGGTATTGTCCCTTCCTTCTCAATTTTTTGGAAGAGTTTGTGAAGGATAGGCACTAATTCGTCTCTGAATGTTTGGTAGAATTCATTTGTAAATCCATCAGGTCCTGGGCTTCTGTTTTTGGGGAGGTTTTTGATTACCATTTCAATTTCGCTAAGTGTAATTGGTCTGTTGAGGTGTTCTATTTCTTCTTTATCTAGCTTTGGGTGATTGTAGAGTTGTAGGAATTTGTCCATCTCCTCTAGATTGTTAAACTTGTTTCCATATAACTGTTCATAGTAGTTACTGATTATTCTTTTGATTTCTGCTGTGTCCGTTGTGATTTCTCCTCTTTCATTGATGATCCTGTTTATTTGTGCTTTCTCCCTTTTTTCCTTTGTGAGCCTGGCTAGGGGTTTGTCTATTTTATTGATTTTTTCAAAGAACCAGCTCTTGGTTTCATTGATCTTTTGGATTGTTTTTTTAGTTTCAATTTCATTTATTTCTGCTTTGGTTTTTATTATTTCTTTTCTTCTACTGGTTTTGGGGTTTTTTTGTTGTTCTTTTTCTAGATCTTTGAGCTTCGAGATTAGGTTGTTTCTTTGCGTTCTTTCTTGTTTCTTGATGTGAGCTTCTATTGCTATATATTTTCCTCTTATTACTGCTTTTGCTGCATCCCATACATTTAGGATATTGGTGTCCTCCTTGTCGTTCAATTCAAAAAATTTTTTAATTTCTTCTTTGATCTCCTCATTAGTCCAATGGTCTTCCAGTAGTGTGGTTTTTAATCTCCATGAGGTAGGAAAGTTCCTTGCCTTCTTTTTATGGTTTATTTCTAGTTTGATGCCTTTATGGTCAGAAAAGATGGTTGATATGATTTCAATCTTGGTGTATCTGTTGATGTTTGTCTTGTGCCCCAGTATGTGATCGATCCTGGACAATGATCCGTGTGCGCTTGAGAAAAATGTGTACTCCGTTTTTTTGGGGTTTAGTGTTCTATAGATGTCTGTTAAGCCCAATTGCTCTAGGTCTTTATTTAGAGCTTTGGTTTCTTTACTTATTTTTTGTCTTGTTGATCTATCCATTGTTGATAGTGGTGTGTTGAAGTCTCCCACTACGTATGTGTTTTCTCTGATGTCTGTTTTCAGAGAGGACAACAGTTGTCTGATATATTTTGGTGCTCCTTCGTTTGGTGAGTATATGTTAATGAGTGTTATTTCTTCTTGAAGTATTGTCCCCTTGATCATAATGTAGTGACCATTGGGGTCTCTTTTTATCTTTTTGAGTTTGAAATCTGTTTTATCTGATATAAGTATAGCTGTTCCTGCTTTCTTTTTTGGTCCATTTGCTTGTAGGATTGTTTTCCATCCTTTAACTTTGAGCCTATTTTTATCTTTTGTAGCTAAATGTGTTTCCTGGAGACAGCAAAAGGTTGGGTTTTGTTTCTTAATCCAGGCTGCAACTCTGTGTCTTTTTATTGAAGAGTTTAGTCCATTTACATTTAGAGTTAATATTGATATGTTAACATCTGTATTTGCCATTGTGTTTGTCTTTCCTTTGATTTTATTTATTTATTCTTTTAATAACTTTTTTTTTTTTTGGCCTTCTTTCATTGTTATTCGTCGCTCTGAGGTTCTGGCTTTAGGACTCCTTGTAGTATTTTTTGGAGTGGGGGTTTAGTTGCAATGAAATTCCGGAGTTTCTGTTTGTCTGGGAAGGTCCATATTCTTTCTTCAAAGAGGAAGGAGAGCTTTGCGGGATAGAGTATTCTTGGTTGGCATCTGTTTTCTTGGAGTCTGTTGACTATGTCCCTCCACTCTCTCCTTGCCCGTAGTGTTTCTTCGGAGAAGTCTGATGTCAGCCTGATTGGTTTTCCTTTGAATGTTATCTGTTTCTTCCCTCTTGCCAGCTTCATTATTTTTTCCTTGTCCTGGATTCTTGGGAGCTTTACTATTATGTGTCTTGCTGTATTTTTCCTTTCGTCGTGGAAGTTTGGTGTTCTTCTTGCTTCTTGTATATCAATTTTCAGCTCCTTCTTCACATTTGGGAAGTTCTCTTCAATTATCTCTTTGAATATTTTCTCTGTTCCTACATCTCTCTCCTCTCCTTCTGGTATTCCTATAACTCTTATATTTCCTTTCCTCATGGAGTCAGATAGTTCCCGAAGTCTTTCTTCGTTCTTTTTCCTTCGTACTTCTCTTTCCTTTTCTGTTTTGGTTCTTTTTATTTCTGTGTCTTCAAGATTACTTATTCGTTCTTCCATTTCATCTATTCTGCTTTCATTGCTTTTCCCAGAATTCTTTAGTTCTTCCATTAATTCTTTGATCTCCTGCATTTCTTTTACTTCCCTCTTTAGGGACTCAATTTCTTTCTTCTGACCATTGTTTTCCCTCTCTAGGGACTCAATTGCATTCTTCTGATCGTTGATTATTTTTCCCTTATCATTGTTTTCCTTTATGACTTCTGTCAGTTTTTTAATCACGGCAATTTTAAATTCTCTTTCTGGAAGGCTCAGAAATTCTTCCAAGTTATTGTCGTTGCAATCTGGGGGCTGGCTTTCTTTTTGTGGTGTGCTTTTTCTCTGGAGAGTTGCTAGGTTGCGTGTGGTTCTTCTCCTCCCTACTGTCTGTTTTCTAATTTGCCGTATGCGTTGGGACACTGTGTTGTTGGGACTTGCCGGCATCTTGGGTGGGCTTCTCTGTTCCCCTCTGGTTCTTCCAGGAGTCATCTGTCAGCTTCAAGCAGCCTTTACTGGAGAAAGGTCCCTGTTCTAAAATGCTGATGTGGGGACACACTCCCCTGTGCGCCTGGTCTGCCCCGGCGGTGGGTTCCTGCTCCCCTCTGGGCTTGGACTGCAGGCCAGAGGGGGTCTGGCGTGGGCGAACTTCCCCCGCTCACCTCTGGCTCCTGAGGAAGCCTTCTGCAGGTAGTCTTTACTGAAGAAATGTCCCTGTTCTAAAATGGTGATGTGGGACACACTCCCTGCGCTTCTGGTCTCAGGCACACTCTTCTGCGCACCTGGTCTGCCCCGGCTGTGGGTGCTCGCTCTCCCTGTGGGCTCAGACTACTTGTTCAGAAGGGGCCCGGTGTGGGCTAACTCCCCAGCTGGCCACTAGCTCCTTCAGTAGCCTGTGCTGGGGTCAAGTCGCTAGGTGGCACCAGAGATCTCTCCTAGAGCCCTTGGGGAGCTGATTTTCCACCCCGTGGGACAGGGAGCAGAGCGGGGATGGTAGGGTACACCTCAACGGCTTTGGGGTGCTGTGTCTGCCTTGTGCCCCACCGTCGTGGGGAACCCACGCCCCTAATTTCGTGCCCCGGGTCTCAGTTCCAAAGCCCTCAGTTCCAGGACGCAGGCTGTAGCCCAGATCAGTGGCGCGGGAATGGCGCCTTTTGAATCCCGCTCCCCTGCCTGGGCGCCTTGTTCCTGCTCACTCAGGGAGGGCCTCCGCCCGGGTCTCAGTTCCAAAGCCCTCAGTTCCAGGACGCTGGCTGTAGCCCAGATCAGTGGCGCGGGAATGGCGCCTTTTGAATCCCACTCCCCTGCCTGGGCACCTTGTTCCTGCTCACTCAGGGAGGGCCTCCGCCGTCTCCCCGCAAGCCTAGGTCGCAGGCGCAGGGCCCTGGGCAGCTGCAATCTGAGCGCTGCTTTCGCGCAAGCTTACCGGGCGGCCGGGGCTGTGTGCTGGTGCTGGTCTCCTCCTGGGGGGCGGGGCTCTCTTTTTAATGGCGCGTGGAGCTCACCTCCGCGGTGGATCCTGCAGGGTTCGCCTCAGCTCCCGTTCACGGGGTGTGGTGGCTGAAATAGTTCCTTTCCACTCACAGTCCCGCTTGCTGCATCCGTTTTTCTTGTTGGGCGTTTTGGTTTGTTGTTTCCCTCGTCTCTGCCGGTCGGAGAGTGCCGCCTCTGTGGGCGGGGAGGGGAGCAGGGTTCTGCGCTTCCCTCCCTTCTCGTCCTCTTTTATGGCCACTTTCTTCTTCGGGCAGTTTGCTGGAGTCGTCCGTTTATCTTCCGTGTCCCAGTTCTCACTGGGACCTGCCGCTTTTCCTCCCTATTAACTTTTTTTAATGGGAGATCTTACTCGCAGCGTCTTCTCGCCGCCATATTGCTCCGCCCCTTCTGGTTTTATTTTTTTAATAATTATTTTTGGTCTTGTTTCATTCTTATTCATCCCTCTGTTGTTTCTAGCTTTAGGACTCCTTATAGTATTTTTTGGAGTGAGGGTTTAGTCACATCAAGAAACAAGAAAGAACTCAAAGAAACCTAATCACACATCTTAAACTAGAAAATGAACAACAAAAAAACCTAAAATCAGTAGAAGAAAAGAAATAATAAAAATCAAAGCAGAAATAAATGAAATAGAAACTAAAAAAAATCAATCCAAAAGATCAATGAAACCAAAAGTTGGTTCTTCGAAAAAATAAATAGACCAACCCCTAGCCAGGCTCACAAAAGAAAAACAGGAGAAAGCACAAATAAATAGGATCACAAATGAAAGAGGAGATATCACAAAAGACACAGCAGAAATCAAAAGAATAATCAGAAACTACTATGAACAGTTACATGCAAACAAATTCAACCATCTAGAAGAGATGGACATATTCCTACAACTTTACAATCGCCCGAAGCTAGATAAAGAAGAAATAGAACACCTAAACAGACCAATTACAAGCAGTGAAATTGAAATGGTAATCAAAACCCTCACCAAAAACAAAAGCCCACGGCCAGATGGATTTACAAATGAATTCTACCAAATATTCAGAAACAAACTAGTGCCATTCCTTCATAAACTCTTTCAAAAAATTGAGAAGGAAGGGATAATATCAAACACATTCTATGAAGCCAACATTACACTAATACCAAAACTGAATAAGGACAACACAAAAAAGAAAACAACAATCTCTCTAATGAACACTGATGCAAAAATCCTCAATAAAATTTTAGCTATCAGAATCCAACAATGTATCCATAAGATAATTCACCACAACCAAGCAGGATTTATTCCAGGGACGCAAGGATGGTTCAGCATCTGAAAATCAATCATTGTCATCCAACACATTGACAAAAAAAAATATAAAAACCATATGATAATATCAATAGATGCTGAGAAAGCTTTCAACAAAGTGCAATACCCATGTATGAAAAGGCCCTTGAAATTCTTGGGATACAAGGAACATACCTCAACATCATAAAGGCCATATATGACAAGTCCATAGCCAATACCATTCTCAATGGTGAAAAGTTAAAAGCATTTCCATTAAGATCTGGAACAAGACAAGGATGTCCACTCTCACCACTGCTTTTCAATATAATACTGAAAGTCCTAGCCAGAGCAATAAGACAAGAGAAAGACATGCAAGAAATCCAAATAGGGAAGGAAGAAGTTAAATAATTACTATTCACAGATGATAGAGAACCCCAAAACTCCACAGGGAAACTAATCATTTTATTAAAGTAGCAGGATACAAAATCAACACACAAAAATCAGTCACCTTCCTATACACAAACAATAAAAATGAAGAAGAAATCAAGAAAATCATCAAAAAATGTTGAAACAAAAAAAAATCAAATACTCGGGGATAAACCTAGCAAAAGAGGTAAAGGACTTATACAAAGAAAACTATAAAACTGTTAAAAGAATTAGAAGAAGACACGAAGAAATGGAAAGACATCCCCTGCTCATGGGTTGGAAGAATTAACATTATCATAATGGCCATCCTACCAAAAGCAATTTGCAGATTCAATGCTATTCCAATAGAAATTTCAATGACATTATTCAAAGAAATAGAACAAATATTGATGAAATTCATATGGAACCACCAAAAAGCCTGAATAGCCAAAGCTGTCCTGGAAAAAAGAAGGGGGGGGGAATGGATGTATCAACTCCCAGACTTAAAACTATACTACAAAGCCATAATAATCAAAACTGCATGGTATTAGAACAAGAACAAACACACGGACCCATTGAACCGAATAGAAAATCCAGAAATAAACCCACAGATTTTCAGTCAACTAATCTTTGACAAAGGAGCAAAGAATATGCAAGGGAGCAAAGAAAGTTTTTTCAATAAATGGTGCTGGGAAAACTGGGTCATTACATGCAAAAGAATGAAGCTTGACTACTACCTCACACCATTCACAAAAACCAACTCAAAATGGATTAAAGAACTAGACATAAGACCTGAAACCATGAAATACAGGTGAAACACTACATGACATACACCTCAGTAATATCGTTAAAGACACATCACCCAAAGCAGTGATAGTGAAGGCCAAGATAAACAGCTGGGACTACATCAAATTAAAGAGCTTCTGTACAGCAAAAGAGACAGTAACCAAAACAAAGAGACACCCCAGGGATTGGGAAAAAAAAATTTTGCACACAACATTAATGATAAAGGACTGATCATAAAAATCTACCAATTGCTGATGAGACTCAACAAAAACAAAGTAAATAATCCAGTCAAAATATGGGCAGAAGAGTTAAAAAGAAACTTCTCCAAAGGGGAAATGCAAATGACCAACAGGCATATGAAAAAATGTTCAATATCACTTGTCATCAGGGAAATGCAAATCAAAACTACCATGAGATACCATCTTACACCAGTGAGAATGGCACATATTAAAACAACTAGCAAAAACAAATGTTTGCGAGGATGTGGAGAAAAAGGATGCCTCCTCCACTGCTGGTGGGAGTGCAAACTGGTCCAACCACTATGGAGAGCTGTGTGACTATTCCTCAACCTGCTAAAGATGGAGCTTCCCTATGATCCAGCAATTCCACTCCTAGGTATTTACCCAAAGGACACAGAAACATCAATTCCAAAGAACACCTGCACCCCTATGTTTATAGCAGCACTATTTACAGTATCTAAGCTTTGGAAACAACCCAAATGCCCAAAAATAGATGACTGGATCAAGAAGATGTACATATGCACAATGGAATATTATTCAGCAATCAAAAAAGATAAACTCATGCAATTTGCAGCAATGTGGATGGAGCTGGAAGGGATCATGCTCAGCGAAATAAGCCAGAAAGAAAAAAAAAATACCGGATGGTCTCACTCATAGCAGGAATTTAGAAAACCTAAATAAGGGACCAGGAAAAAGACTAATAAAGTGAAAATCAAAATCAACAAGCAACTATTCACCAGAGACACACTCCTGGGGAGTGGGGAGGAATGAGTAAGATCAAAACAAGGGGGGGTGCGAATTGTATGGGGACTATAACCAAGATGAAAATGCATACATTGTGCAAAAATGAAAAACGATGTATATATATATAAAATTTAAAAAATAGTAAAAAATAAAAATAGCTTGGTATTGAGACAAAAGCAAAAACACAGATTAATGGAATAGACGAGAGAGATCAGAAATAAACCCACACAGATGTGAACAGTTAATCTTTGACAAAAGAGGCATGAAAACACAATGCAAAAATGAAAGCCACTTTAACAAATGTTGAGAAACCTGGACAGCCACAAGCAAAGAAGGTAAATGAAACTACATCATACTTAATTTCATACAAATTAATTCAAAATGAATTAAAAACTTGGATATAAGATGTGAAAACATAAAATACATAAAAGTAAACACAGGTGATACACTCCTGGATATCAGTTACAGAGTTGTTTTGGGGGACTCAACTCCAACAGTAAGGGAAACAAAGGCAAAAATAAACAAATGGGACTATACCAAACCAAAAAACTTTTGTATAGAAACTTTGATAGAAACCATCATACAGGGCCTCTCTGGTGGTGCAAGGGGTTACTATGCAACCTGTGAAGCTATCCACCCACTGCACCATGAGTTCAATACCCAGCCAGGGAGCCACCCACATGGCACAGCAGACTGACTGGCCCGCTGCTCCACTCAGCAGTGTGTTTCAGTACATCTGCCTGTTCTGTTCCTCATTCTGTCTCTGGTTAATCCTTTCACTTGCCACACCTCTGGCCTGTACCCCAGTTCTTGTATGCATAAATGATTTTTTTTAAAGGCAAAGCAAATAAATGAAAATACTTTTCTCTAGTAAAAATAAAAATTTTATGAGTAAAGATATATACCATTTGTCGTGGTAATAAAAAAAACTGTGTTATATGAAGGTAAAATGAATTTTGAGTGACTCAATTATAATACCACTATATTGGAAAAATGAAGGGAAAACTGGAGGGAGTGGGCATGGTATAAAATGGTAAATTCTCAATTGTCATAATAGGAAAGCAATATACAAGCTATAGAACTGATAGATCAAGATCAATCAAAATATACACATTATTTAGAAATATGGAGGTAAATGGATGAAGAGAATGGTAGGAGTTGGAAATGCCTCTAGAGGCATGAGGCTTGAGGTCAGGAAGAAAGTGGAACAAGCAGGTATTCTTGTTTTTGTAAGCCTCTTAAACTATGTGTTCAAAATACATTTATAAAATAATTAACAAAGAGATAAGATGGAGATGTTGCCACCCTATCCTATATCTTCATGGCCCACACAAGTCTACAGGCAGCTGTAATAGAGTCCCTGGCCCTCTGACAGCTCCCTACCTCAAGGCCTGAGTGTCTCTTCTCTAAGTGTTTTCATGGCAGTGGGTGATGCTCCTTGTGAACAAAAGCAGTGGGTATGTGTAGAGACGGTAATACCTCTGGCCCCATCCTTAAACAATGGGTAAGATTGTAGGTGGTTGACTGTTCTAGCCTCTTCTTCCTCTCAAGTAAGAGGATTCTGAGGCATGTTTCTGGTGGTTTCTCAGATGGTCATCAGCCCTATTTGCCCATAACAATTACCTATTTGTTAACATTCTGTTGCCTTTCTCGCTTTCTTCATTTACTATGTTTTCTGGGATATCTTCCCACATAAACTATATGCACCTAAATACTTTCCTGATACCTAATTTTTGGAGAACACAAAGTGACATGGCTAGATGTTTGCCAATAATGCCTAGCCCACCTTTTTATCTTTTTATTATTATTTTAACATTGTTTCAGCCTTGTAGCAGTTCAAGAGCTCTACTTCTGTAATTGACTATTAAAAGACTAAGGTCAATAAACCCTTACATATTATAAATAAGATTTATGACATGTAACCATGATTCCAAAGTAGAATTAAAAGTTGAGCTTCAAAATATATGGTGAATATTTGTCATCCACTCTACTTAAACTTCAGCGCCTCTCCTAAAGCTGAGGGGTGCATAATGGTATGTATAGATTATGAAAGTCTTGAGCATATATGCATATATATGTGGATCTGTTTGTGATGGTTTTGAAATGTATCCTCCAATTTTTTTTTGACTTATTAAGGGGTAGACTTTGTGTTTTTTCTCCTTGAATCTACATTGACATTAGTATTTTGCCCGTAACTATTCAGGCAGAATGATGACATGTGAATTCTGAGGTTAGGTTAGCTGTCTCTAGGTTCTCTTGGTTGGCTTGTTTTCTGTACACTCTCTTCTGGGAAATTTCACCCTAAAATATAGCTCCATGCTATGAGAAACCGGAACCATTATGAAAGGTTATATGTAGGTGTTTAAATCAACAGTCTCCACTCAGCCCCCAGCCTATGTGCAAGAAACGTGTGAAGGAATTCCCAGGTGATGTATAGCTCTCAACTGTTAAGCCACCCCTAGTCTGTGAGTCTTCCAAGCTGAGGGCCCAGGGTAGGCATCATGGACCAGAGTCAACCGTACCTGCTAGCCCTATTCAAATATATAATCCACAGAATCTGTACACATAATAAAATGTTTGCTGCACTCCAGAAAGTTTTAGCTTGGCTTGCTACACAGCAGTAGTAACTGTGACACATTAATTTGTATCAAGTAATTACTGAAATGGCTTATTGTGGCATATACCTTTTAGCTAAGCAAAATTGCAAAGAGAAAGTTCTTTGATCATTCCTATTCCTGACCACATGGCTAATGCATTCTGGGTCAAGCTATATCCACTGTCCTTTTGGGGGTCAGGTAAAGGATGTCTCCTTCAAACTGGGGAGCAGAAAAATGCAGAATTAGAGAGGAAAGGGCATAGCTCACATTGTTATTAAAAATGTCTGAGCTGAGCCTCCCTCCCCGGTAGCCTGGGGTTAAGTCTAAGTGCTCTCACTGCCTTGGCCTGACTTTGATCCCGGGGCCAGGGAGCTACACACAAATGGTGCAACAGACCTCTCCTGTCTTGCCTGCTGTTCCCATTTGCAGTGTATTTTAGTAGATCTGCCTGTTCTGCTCCCCACTCTGCCTCTGGTGAATCTTCTCACCTCCCTGCACCTCTGACCTATACCCCAGTTCTTTAAAAAAAAAAAAGATTTATGCATACAACAGCTGGGGTACAGGCCAGAGATGTGGGGGGTTAGAGGATCCACCAGAGACAGAGAGGTCTGCCTCGCCATGTGGGTTGCTCCCTGCCAGGCCGGGATTGAACTCGTGCTGCAGTGGTTGCAGATACCTTCATAGTGCGGTGCTTAACCCCTTGCACCATCAGGGAGGCCCTACCCCAGTTCTTCTATGCAAGAATGAATATAAAAAAAATTAAAAAGTCTGAGTTAAGAGCAAGCATATGATAAGTAATAAGAAAACCTGCACTATATATAACAGGAAATAAATGCAGATCTTCCATTTGTGCAGAGTACTGCGTATTTACTGAAGCAACTTGGTGTTATGAAAGAGGTTTTTTTTGATCACCATGGCATCCAATATAGTGTTCCAAAGGGATTAATTTGGTAGGAAATTAAATGCTTTGCCTAGATACAAGATCTTTTAAAATTATATATGTGCCAAATTGTGCTAAAATAATTGGGTAGCTGAGGACATCTGCTGCAATAAATTCAAACAGTGAATATTCAATTTAAATTAATAGCAGACATCAGATCAAAAAGAGTATGTTTCTCCTGCTTTGTGGAAGAACCTGAAAATAGTTCATTTTAACTATTTACACAATTACTTGGAAAAAAAAAAAACTGCAGTAGTCTAATCATGAAGTAAGATCTCAAAATGCTATTTTATGAAGTAGGGCCACAATTTATATTAAAGGCATATCTAAAAGCTTTGTGGTCAATTCCTAGATTCAAAATAAGATTCATAATTTTGAAGTAGGTGAGTTCTACATTTTAGGATTTGACCTTACTTCACTCAGTTGGTGGGAATAAATTGTTCAAATTGCTTTAGCACTCAAGGGATACAGCAGATAGATGCCAATATCTCACTGTCTTTACCAGTTTAAATATACCTATGCAAGCCAGTCATTAGTTCTTACGTCTACATATAAAGGATAGCCTATTTGCTTTACAGAATTTTCTTGATTAAATTTAATAATGACATTAGTTGGAGTCACTGTTTATCATGATTTATAAGAAACAGGCTTTTAAGAGCTAGTGTGCAATAAACTGTTTTTAGATAAAGACTAATTTAACTGAAAGATGCTTACAATTTCATTAATCCAGCTACATAATCTTTGTGAGATAGCATAAAGTTTGTAAGATGCCAATACCTCTGTCCTTTCAAGGCATATTTATAACTTCATTCCTGAGGAATTACTCTCTAAGAGTTTTTCCCCCTTTTCCTTAGGAGTTTTAATTGCTGGAGTGTTTAAGAGACAAAGTGTATATAACCTCATATTAATGGGAAATCCCAGTTGTGCCACTTGTATTTATTAAATGTGTTACCTGGAGCAAACTGACTCATCTGAGCTTTAGATACTTGTATTGAGTAGAAAATAGTACCTACTTCATATGATTGCTTTGAAAATAGAAATAATTTTAGAACACCTAGTGGTATTTACTCCAGTTTCTACCTCCTGTCAACATTTAATCCAGTGCTACAAAATCATAACCATAGCTGCAAAACTCTGGACGAGAACCAATGAGGTCTAGATTTAGATAACAGCATGTTAAGCACATTTGGGTAGTATTTTGTAACTGAATAAATGAGAAGGTGAAAAAGAGAATGGAAGTAAACATGACTTATGGTCCTACTGTGCAATGTGGAAATAAATAAGTTTAGGTGCTTTTTTATATCTCATAATTAATACAAATTGAATGCTTATAATGAAGTGTGTATTATTGTAAGGGGTCCTTGTGTGTTCTGTTTCAGAAGCATGAAAACCATAGGAGGTAGGTTTTTTACAGAGGTTGTAGTGGACTAGTAATATAGAGAATATTAGGAGCATGCTGAGAAGATCTTGTGACTAGGTGAGTCAATTTTAGTCAGGCAATCAGATTCTGGAACCATACAACCACTCCCTATACTGATTATTAAATAGATTTTCACTATCAATATGGGATTATAATGAGGGAGTGGGAGGGGAAACATAGAGAACCTATCATAAAATTTGGGAGGACTTTCAAGAATGAAAGAAACTTCAAAGGGTCAGCTATTATGAAGAGGTAAATTTGGAAGATGAAAGAAGAGACCACTCTGTAATTGGCTGTTAAACAGTGACATCTAGAGAAGTTTTATTTTAATAGTACAAAGAGACAATTGATTTTGGTGGGTTTACAAGTGAATTGAGGTGAGGAAGAAGGGATAGTAAATATCGAGTACGTTTTTACATTCAATTCAGTTTTGAAATAGAAAATTAATCAGATGGCATTTAGACAGGTGGAGTCAGATTTTCTTTTAATTAATTCAGAAATATTTATTGAGCACTTACTATTTTACTGGTACTATTTTGGGAACTAGGGATCTATCAATGAACACAAGAAGAGGGGAGGAGATACACTGAGGTTATTTGTAAACTAAGAGAAGAGGATGGTGATGGAAGAAAAGTATTTAATTTCAGTAAAAGTACCCTGTGTTGGGGGCCGTCATTTGCTCTGTCACTGAACGTTAACGCAGTTATAAAAATTTATTTTTCAAAGACAAAACACCATCTTATGAATTGCCACCTCTTGTCATCAGAGATAATGGTCTATCATGTGAGAATAGGTAGGTAATTACCCTGGTGCTGTGCAATCCATCGTGATTTCCGTGGTAGTCTGTAGGTAGCATTCAATGAATCTATTAACATATGTTCGTTAAACATATGGTTTTTGCTTTGTAATGTTCAGCTTACTCTTCCACATAATGGCTTTTGTGTCTTTTCAAAACTTAAAATATTTCTCAAATAGTTCATTTCATAAATCTAGTACTACCAGAAAAAAAAATCCAAATGCACACAGTAAATTAGTGAATAAACAAACAAAAAATTTAAAACAAAATCTGACACCATCTACACAATCAGGCATGGGCAGAAGCTATGAAGTCTCCAACTTTGGCCATAATGGGGATACAAGATGTAATTTACAAAGCTTTGAATGAGACAGATGCAACTTGCTATCTTCAAAGTGACGTGGTCATGGTAAAATTTTTGAATAGCTGTTTTAGAGGCAAGATTTTAAGATGTGGGCTTGGGAACTTAGGCTGAGAGAGAGTGATAAGGAAGAACAGTAATGAGCAGTTTGCAGGTTATGTGGCACTTCTCATTATTTAGAACTAAACTCTTGAAAGGAATAGAATCTAGGGGTATCTAAGAAGCCCATGTGTTTAAGTGATTAAATTCAAGTCTAATCTGTAAGCACACTACTAAGAAGAATACTATTTCATTTTTATTAATATTTAGAAGTATGTATCTTCATTATGAGACCAATGAATGAAATAAATATATTTTTTAATATTTTTTATATCATTAGTTTTGGGGCAGTATTTGATTTCTCCCCTCAGGCGCAGTCCCCATAGTTCTCCGACCACCATAGCACCCGTGACCCGTCACCACAGTCCCTTGTGCTCTTCCCTTCCCTGTTATGACTGTTCTTCCCACACCCACCCCTCATAGGCTTCAGATTTATGGTCAGCATTCAAGTTTTGTCTTTTTCCTGATCCTTTGATTTCTCTACATTGTGTATATAAGTGAAACTGATGGAGGACAGGGAAAGAAAAAAACCTGAAAAGGAGGTGCCACAAGCCCAGAAACCTGGCTTACAAGGAGGTGGGGGTAGAAGAGATTAACATAGCCATTGACACATACATGGAAACCCAGATTCTTCACAGTTATGGAAACTAAGATCCTTAGGAGGACACAGTTGCAGAAACTAGTATCCTTTGTGCTGACGCCTAGATTACAAAGCATAACATCCAAGCAGGTATCAGACTGCTGTCTAGAGCACAGGCCCCAGGGCAAAGATGTGGTGTTTGAGCCCAGCAAACCCCAAAGGTAAAGATATAGAGATTGAGCCCATTGTAGAATCTCCGGTCCCCTTCAAATTCTACATAGTTACCCAAAATTAGCTACCACTGACCACTCACAAGGAGTGACAGCTTCTGCCTGCCCGTGACCTGTCAAGGCCGCCCTCCTGAAACCCTGCAGGCCTCTCAGCAAACCTGTCCCTTCTGGGGCAGCTCTTCCTGCCTGCTGGTGTCTATGCAAGTGTCTTTAACTATTTTATCCCTTCCCTAAAAACCTGCCCTTTAAACGTAACTCCCGTCTCTGTCTCGTGGAGAAACTCACCTGGGAAACCTGCCGCATGCCGCTGAAAGGGGAACTCTGGTGAAGCCTTTCCTAGAGTGAACCCAAGGGCCCTGTACTCCAAAAACCACAACAAAACCATTTGACCTTTATATTTTTCCTTGTGACTTATTTTACTTAGCATAATCCCTTCAAACTCAAATCTATGTTGCTGCAGAGGGCATGAGTTTATCTTCTTTTGTTCCTGAGTAGTATTCCATTGTGAATACCTACTACATCTTCATGATCCTTTCATCTGTTTGGGGGCATTTAGGTTGTTTCCATGTTTTGGCTATTGCAAATAGTGCTGCAATCAACATGAGTGCAGGTTTCCTTTCAGATTGGAATGTTTTTGTATCCTTTGGGTAGGGTACTAGGAATGCAAGCACTGGGTCATATGGTAGATCTGTTTTTAGTGTTCTGAGAAACCTCTACAGATCTTTCCATAGTGGCTGGACCAGTTTGAATTCCCACCACCAGCAGTGTTAGAGGGTTCCTTTTTCTCCACATCCTCAGCAGCATTTGTTGTTTCTATTTTTTTTTTTTTTTAATGTGAGGCATTCTCACAGGTGTGAGGTGGTATCTCCTTGTGGTTTTGATTTGCATTTCCCTGGTAATAAGTGCTGGTGAACATTTCCTTCATATGCCTGTTGGCCATTTGCATTTCTTCTTTAGAGAAGTGTCTTTTTAGCTCTGCTGCCCATTTTTTGATTAGGTCGTTTGCTTTGTTTTTGTTGAATTGTGGAAGCTCTTTGTAGATCTTTGATATCAGTCTCTTATCAGATGTATGGTGTGCAAATATTTTCTCCCATTCAGTAGGATGTCTCCATTTTTTTTTTTTGGTGTCTCTTGCTGTACAGAAGCTTTTTAGTTTGATGTAGTCCCAGCTGTTTATCATCTCCTTTGTTTTCCTTGCTTCTGGAGATGAGTCCTCAATGATGTTACTGAAGTTTGTTACATAGTGTTTTGCCTCTATTTTCTTTATTTTATGGTTTCTGTTCATGCATCCAAGTCTTATATCAATTTTAAGTTGACTTTTGTGTATGGTGTGAGACAGTAGTCTAGTCTCTTTGTATGTGGTGGTCCAGTTTTTCCAGCACCACAAAGAAATTACTCGGTAAATTGACTCACTCTGATTTCTGTGTTGCTCTGACATCCCACAGTCACTTGTGGGATGCATACTGCATAGAGGCTATTTATTTTTTTCTACAGACCCATTTAATTCTACTTGATTTTTATTCTGTCTGTGCAAAGGGAAACTTATAGTTTGCCGGAGGAGAAATGGTCAGGATTGCTAATTCAAAGGACATGTTATAAGGTAAAACCTGAAAAGTTGTGAAGAATAGTTTATAGTGCCACTTGATTATGGAGGATCTCAGGACACCAAATGAAAAAAAAAAAAAGTCAAGTTAGTATCATGTTAATTGCTTTCTAGTCTCCCCTTTAACTTCTCCCAATTCTCTTCCTTGTACTCTTAATTCTTCTTCTGTATACTCTTTTTAAGAAAGCAATTAACTTGACTACCAAAGAACTTGATCATTTGTTTGTTAAACCAGGTAAATAACTGAAACTACACCAACATAAACCAAAAACACTTTAGTGGGGGCGAGGGGAGTAGGTAAAGCAGACAAGAAAAATAGATTTTAACATTTACCAGCCAAAAGTAAATTGGATCATTGGCTATTTACAACCTGACAGCAGTCATATTTCAAATCTTGAACAATTGTTATCAACTCTTTGGTATAGTTATGTGCTAAGAATCATATATGAATATCACACATACAAATAATTTTCAACCATTAATCCCGTTCGTGTCTAAGTGTGTTATTATTGGTCACTTTTTATAACAAGATTTTTATCTGGTTTGATATAACTATGGCAAACATGGTCATATATTTAACCATCAAATTAGGACATATAAACAGATATGCATCTATCCATTCAAAATTTGGTCAGCAGGATTTCTAAACCCATTGTTCAAACCTTCAGAAATTGCCAGCAAAATCTCCAGGGTCCTATTGACAATTGATTACTGAAAGTGAGACTAAAATTTTTATATGTTCTTCTGTTTCATGATACCATATATGGAAATATACATGTGCTTTGTACATGCTTTACATCCTGTCTGTAAAAGCATTATGAAATAAGAAAAATATGTTTTCAGTCTGTTAGTCTTTCATGCGTTGGTCCTATACAAATAACACCTGTCTCAAATGGGTAGAAAGAGTACTATTGAACATATATTATGGTGTCATGTGAGTAATAGCTGACAAGTTGTCTTATTACTGGGATAAACGATTGTGTTAGACACTGTTACTTTACCTTCAAAGTACTTAGTACTTAGAAGCTTTTTGGAGATGGGAATTGAGTATTTGGAAAGGTCAGTGGTTAGGCGCAAAGGGTCTCATCCCAGTTAGTCTAGTTTCTGAGGCAGAAATCTAAATAGTGAAGTGAAAGTCTCTACTAATTTCCAGCCCTTTCTCACCTTGCCTTCTTATAACTGAAGGGAATTTAAAGGTTTCCTTAGTTATATATAATTATAATGGCAAAGGCAGTCCCACTGACAATGAATGCTTCAACCAATGCGACACTCACCCTCACCCTGCTTGTGCTTCTGCTGCTCTGGGAATATAGTTTCTTTACCCTAACCAGGACAGTACAGACTTGTGCTGAATAAGTGAAAAATAATTGACTTCATTTTCTTTAACTTCCTTTAGAGGAAATTCAGACTGAATAAAAGATTCTGTAATTATTTTTGTCTGTTCTATATGATCTTTCCAAGTTAATGAAAAAACTTGAGTCAAAAAAGGGCCAATCAATCCAAAAGATTCAGTGAAAAGTACTAGATAGAAAAAGGGATACACATTAGTATAATGGGCACATTAATACTTTCATATGAATAGTAAATTGGAAAAGAGAGTTTTCCTAGCTTGTGCTGTGTCTTATGTTTTCTTTATATTTTAATTTTTCTGCCAATGATCATATTCTGTTTACATTCAGAAAAATGTTTACACTTTAAAAAGTATAAGAGGATACTTGAGCTCAAAGAAGAATCATTTTAAGTATTCTATATGGAATATTTCCATCATAGGATGCTCTGTAATTTCATACTTTCAATGTGTAGAAAAATGTATTTTAATATTATTTACTGATAGACAATATTCAAGTTTATGCAAAGGTAAAGAGACCATTTCTGCTGTTTTAATTCCCATCATCATTTTCATATTAGAAACATGCTTAGGCACCTCTGACAGTCAGTGGGTCCCTTATCAGCAATGATTGCTTTAACAGTATCCCCCAAGGCTTATCATGCCATTTTGTTTGACCTTCAGTTAACTAACTCCTGCTGATTTCTTTAGTGGTCTCCTAAGACCAGTTTCCCTTACTTATATGGAGTCTAATGGAGACACTCTTGTAGGTTTTCTTTTTTACTGTGTCTCAAAAATCCTATTAACAGAGTCTCTATTGTAATACTCATCTAATTATAACATGCTTCTTGCTGAGCTCAGAGGGCAAGCATTCTAATAAAACTGTGGTCCCATACTGAGAAGTGGAAAGAAATAACTGTCATTCTCACTTCTGTAGCAAATTCTAATAAATTAGAGTCTGCAGAATTTTAAATCCACTTGGCAGAGGTAAAGTGAAAGGGTGAGTCTGCTACTGATTTGGGCATGAACTAAAGATGCATAAATACACTGCTTTGATTTTAAGTACATTTTGAGTTGCACACCTTAACTAAACTGGCTTAATGCTATTGCCAGCAGAAATCTTGGGATCCTCTGCCTCTGTGGCTCTGCTTATCCACTCCTCTTTTTTCTCAAATCATTTCCTTTCTATCATTGTTTGCTGAAATTGTACCGCTTCTTCAAAGTTCTACACAAATATTGCTGTACTTTGATTCAACGTAGTTGAAAACAGTAAAATAAAATAAAGTAAAATAAAATCTTGTCTGCACTTTCTAAGTATGATGGTCATTTTCTGTCTTACATACACGAGTCTATGCCCATCTGTGATAGGAGCTAGAGAGATGTTCATCTGATCAAACAGGAAGATTACATTGCTCAGCTTTCTTTGCAGTTAAGTTTGGGGCAAGTGACTGGATTCTAGCTAGTGGAATGTGGGCACTCCTGGTTCATAAAGTACCTTACATGATCCATTCTTTCTTTTCCTCCCCCCACCACACTTATTTTCCTCTTCTCTCTCCCCTACCCCTTCCTTCCCTCTTTCCCTCCCTTCGCCCCCTCCCTGGCCTACTGAATAAAGAGAATCCAGTGAAGAATCTGAGAATTCCCTTTAAAGTAGTGCTGCTATAAGAGGCAAAGACAGGGGTCAGTGTGTCACCATGTGGAGATCTTGTTGACAATATTCCAACTGCAAAATTAATGATCACATTATGATAGATTTTTAGATTACTATTGTTACAGCAGCTAGCAATCATGACCTTGGGTCATTCAATATGTTATGTTCCCCTTATAGGACAGCCCAGATTCAGGGTGGGGATGGTAGTAGCTGCAAATTCTCTCTGTCCCTCTCCACCCCCTCGCCTCCCCTCCTCTATGCCCTCTTCCTCCTGTTTTTCTTTTTTTTTTAAAAAAAATTATTTATTTGTTTGTTTGTTTATTTATTTATACAAGCACTGGGTACAGTCAGAAGCACGGGAGGGTGAGAGAATTCACCAGAGCCAGAGCGGGGAGCAGAGCAGGCAGACTGAAGAAGTACACTGCTGAGGGGAGAGGCGGGCGGCAGGAGAGGTCTGCGCACCATGCGGGACCCTCCTCTGGTGGCCGGGGAGCAGCCAGGAATCGAACCAGCGCTGCAGAGGCTGTGGGCAGCTTCACAATCCAGAGCTCAACTGTTGCGCCACCGGGGAGGCCCTGTTTTTCTTTTTTTTAAATACAAAAATTTTTTTTTTAGGTTATACTGCTTTAGAATACAGCAATTGACTTTGGGGAATGGGTTCATACCTCGTTAGATGTATGTCACTGCACCACACCCGCCACCAAACACCCTTTGACTTTCACCATGGACTAATTGGCCCTCACCACCCCTCTAGTAGCCTCAATTCCACAGTTGTATTTCTAGGGTTTGTTTTGGATTAGATTGGTCTATTCCTTTGTTTTATTTCTCTGTTTTTCACCTGTGCATGAAATCATCAGCTATTTGTCTTTCTGATTTATTTCACTTAGCATAATCCAATCCAGTTTCATCCATGTTGTTGCCAATGGCAAATTTTCATTTCTTTTATAGCCAAGTAGCATTTTATTGTGTATACATACCACATCTTCTTTACCCACCCATCTGCGTTGTTGGGCACTTAACTGGTTTCTATAACTCAACTATTGTAAATAGTGTTGCAGTGAACATAGGAGTGCACGTATCCCTTTGATTTAGTGTTTTTATATTACTTTGGATCAATACCAAGGGATGGAATTGGTGGATCATGCTATATATATATTTTAATATTTTTAAGAACCTCCATATTGTTTTCCATAGAGGCTGGACCAGTTTCATTCCCACCACCTTTGCCAACATTTGTTGTTTCTGGTTTTTGTTGTTGTTTTCAATATGGACATTCTCACAGGAATGAAGTGGTACCTTATTGTGGTTCTGACTTGGATTTTCCTGATAATAAATGATGATGAGCATTTTTCCAAGTGTCTATTGGCCATTTTATGTGTCTTTGGAGAAATGTCTATTTAGTAGCTCTTCTGACCGTTTTTTGATTGGGTTCTCATATAATGTATTGTTGGAGGGGTCCAGATATGGGTGTCGATGAGTTGGGATGGGGCTGGCTCATGTTTGTGGCATCCCTGATATCCCTCCTCTCTGGTGTTTGGGATGAGAAACTTGACAGTCTGTGTGTTCTTAGTGTGCCTCACAAGATAAGCACCAGTTTCATGGGGTGAAAATGGGGATTAGATCAGAATGCCCACTCTATTATTTTTACTGAGGATCCAGTCTAAGTGGAGCATTGCACTCTGCCCCAAGATTTTCCCCTTCCCAAGGGTATGTACCTCTATACAACCTGTGCTCCCACCTCCCCAGGGCCCCTGCCTGAGCTGACAGCCCTGCCACCATTGTACCCTGCTCTAGGTCTCAACCCCCAGCTTTCTCTACTTCGATGAAGTGTGAATCTCATCAGTGTCAATGCTGTTCAAGTCTCCTCTGTTCAACAGATAATCAAGCCACTCTTGTATCCATATAGCTGTCTCTCCAACCAGTACTTTGGTTCATTGCTCTACCAGCCATAGCCAATAGGGACCAGGCCCTGCTTTTACCTCTGCTGGAGACTGTCATAGCTATACCATTGGCAGGATCTGCTCCACTGCTTGCCAGGGTCTGCCAGGGTCTACCAAGTCATAGATGCTCATTGGTTCAACTCTGCAACATGTCTGGGCTACTTGCCTGGGATGCCTCCTGGTTTGCTGGGGTCTGCTGACTCTTAGCATTTCACAGCTGCTTTCTGGTCCCACTCTTCTGCATGCAGGATCTGCCACATGCAGGATCTACCAGGGTCCACCTCCATGGGCTGCCTCCTTGGCCTGCTCTACTGCTCACTGAGCCACCCCTTTTCCAGACTTTGCTCCTATAGGGTTGTGTGCTATGCTCATCCATTTTTCCTTCAGTAGTTGTTGGTTTTGTTCCCCTGCAATCTAGCTATGAGTATATGGAGGAGGTTAGTCCATGTCTTCACTCTGCTGCCATCTTGCTGCTTCAGTGCAAAGGCACTTTCATGGAGAGATTTATAGGAAAGGGAATCATTATAGACAATTTGTAAGCAATCTAACCCAGTCATTTTTCTACTACTCTGGGAAAATTAACTCAAGTTGTTCAAATTTACCTTAATACTGGAACCAGAATGTTATATAACGTCTTGTCAGTAGAAATGAAACTGCTAAATAGCTTGCTTTCTTTTAATGATTACTTTTCCCTGAGAACTGTGGGAAAGGGAAAAGTTTAAGTAAAATAATTGAAAAGAAATGTAAGCACACAAATGGACAAATCCATAGAGGAAAAACAGGAAGAGACATAAACATAGCACTCAGAGAGCCAGCCGTTTGTCTTCTTCCCTGAGAACTGCTTTTGTGGTTCAGATTGTCTTTCAAGCGTTCATTTTTCATTTTTTTTTCCAGTTGCTATTCTAAATATAAAATAGGTGTTTAATATAATTCTCTTGATTCTTTCAGGACAAAAATTTCATGAAGGACCAAAATTCTCTAAACCCTTCTTCTGTTTACACTATCAATTAAACATTTGGTTACCTTCTACTATGTCATTTCCAACAATATGTCAGTTTATTTCAATATGTGGACTAGCATCAATAGCACCTGGGAAATGATCCATTCTCCGAGATCTACTGCCTCAGAACCTTTGAGGGAAGAGCCCAGCAAGCTGATTTTACAAACTCTCCACTTTTGAGAACCAGTGCTTTAAAGGAACATTATTATTTTGGAATGAAAGCCTAACAGTATGTGTAGACAGAAACACACAGGTTCCTACACTGAGCAGTGATGTACATATAGTCACAGATTCCCCACCTCTTATGTTGGCATAGAAAAACATTCCAGTTTTATGTTTGGTCCAGAAGAAAAGTTTGATGATTGTAATGAAAGATTGTGTGAGAGTTACAGAAAAAATAATAAACACATGATATTTAGTAGATTTTTCAAAAAGGAAAGAGAATGAAGTATATTTCTGAGCAAAAATAGGCAGTATTTCAGCATTATTTTTGTAGACTTAAACTAAAATGGAGGCATTTATGTCAATAACAAAATGGAGATGGTCAATGCAGGCATACAAAGGAAACTTAACCTTACATGATTTTGTAGCTCTTCTCACAAACCAGCACAGGACACCTGCCAATCTCCATACACCAAATCTAGTCTTACCATCTCTGGACTTTCTTGTTCAGCTGACTCAGCTAACCTCATCCAGTGTAAAAAAGACCACTATGGAATCAAGCAGCTAAAAAAGCCAAATGACTTCTGTGTTTATCCCGTAAAAATTTCTTAGTCTATGAGTAAGTAGAAACTTGCTGCTGTAGCTTTGTGATTCCTAGTGTGTAGGTCCAAATCCTTGCAATAAACTCTTCTTTTTGCTTTGTTTTATTCAATATGCAGAATTTCATTTTTTACATACTCATTAAAAGTAGTCATCAAAATAGAAATTCAATCTGTCAGTGACTTGCACTGCATAGCTATTAACATGATCATACTTAGCATTAAATTATATTTTAAATAACCATAAAAGTATATCTTGATACTGTTCAGAAATATTACAATTAACATGTTTTATTGACTATTGCATTATTATATGTTCTAGGTGCATCATTATCAATCAACATCTGTATATATTAAATTAGGTTCATCACTAAAAGTCCAATTCTGTCCTTCACTAATACAGTTGATCCCTTGTGCCCGATTTATTGTTGCCCCTATTTCCTTCTCTTCTAGTAACCACTAATTGGTGCTGTAGTCTGTTTATTTTTTTATTTTTTCTTTTGTTTATATAACATACATGAGTGAAGTCATACAGTCTGTTTTCATCTGAATTATTTCACTAAGCATAATACCCTCTGTGTTCATCCATGTTGTGACAAATGGAAGGATTTCATCCTTTTATATCTCTATGCAGTAGTTCATTATCTTTATATATCTCCTCTCTTTTCTGCATTCATCTGTCAGTAGGCTCTTAGGTTTTTGCCAATTCTTGGCTACTGTAAATAATGCTATAGTAATAGAGAGAGAGAGAGAGAGAGAGAGAGAGAGAGAGAGAGAGAGAGAGAGAGTGTGCGTGTGTGTGTGTGTGTGTATCTCCTTGGATTAGTGTTTTTCTATATATCAGGTAGATATCCAGAGGTGTGACAACTAGATTGTATGATTTGTTTTTTTAATTTTTTGAGTTGTCTGTATTGTTTTCCATAATGGCTATATCAATTTACATTCCCAGCAGCAATGTACAAGGGTTCCTTTCTCTCCATATGCTCTCCAACACTTGTTTCTTTTCTTCTGGGCATTTGCCATTCTCACAGGTGTGAGGTGATATCTCTTTGTTGTTTTTTATTTGCATTTCCCTAATAAAAAGAGATGATGAACATTTTTTATGTGCCTGTTGACCATCTGTAAGTATTCTTTGGAGAAGTGTCTTTTCAGATCCTCTGCCCATTTTTTAATTGAGTTATTTTTGTTCAGTTTTATGAATTTGTATATTTTATTTCTGTATTTTGGATATTAACCCATTGTCAGACATGAGATGTGCACATACCTCCTCCCATTCACTGAGATTTTTTTTTTAAATTTAGATGCAAATTTATTTTGCTCTGGAGAAGCTTTCAAGTTTGATGTAGTCCCATTTGTTTATCTTTGCTTTCGTATTCCTTGCTATTGGAGTTGATCCCTAAACACATCTCTGAGGCCAATGACCAGGAGTGTTTTGCCCATGTTTTCCTCTATGTATTCTGTGGGTTTAGGTCTTACAACTATGTCTTTAATCCACGTTGAACTAATTTTTGTGTATGGCATTAGTAGTCTGCTTTCATTCATTTGCATGTGAGTATCTGGAAACAATAATATATATATTCATATGCTGCAAGTTTTAGAGCTTTAGAGAAAGCCCCTGTAAATGAAATGAGTCTCTTCACTTTTCAATTATTTGGTCTCGGGGTATGTAATTTGTGGCAACATTATAATTCCAGGTAAAAGTAAAATAAAATGCTTATCTCTATTAGTCAAATAGAGAACAAGAAATAATCTATTCCAAATGGTTTTGACTTCCTATTTACATGCAGAAAGAAGTAGTGCATTAACACCTGAAAAACTTTAAAAGTGAGTCAGAAATAAGGGTTGTAAAAATCTGAAAAGATGCACATGCTGTCTCTGAGGTACTGATTACATCTGAATAAAACATTTTCCTAGAATTAGTGTTTTAATGTAAGAAGCACTAAAACCTTTTATACATTGGTCCTTAAGCATGTCAGTTTTTAATTTTTTTCCCTTCATCTAGGCAATAAAAGTTTGAAATTGGAGTCCTTAAAACAAAGAGCAGGTGTTTAAGTAAAGGTAGAATTTGAAGAGTTGAGCTATTGCTGAGCAAGAGTATATGAGTATTGTTGTGGAGACAAGTTTTGATGAAGGCAAAATTGTTTTCCAATTCATGATTATCAGGAACTATCACATAAATAAATAAACTGGATTTTAAAAATTAATCACAAGTAAAAGAAGCAGCCAGAAAAAGCATGACAGAAGATATATGCTAATCTATACACCATGATTTTTTCCTATAAATGAAATGAAAAATGAAATCATAAAAGTCAATGAAGCAGCAAAAAGATAGTTGACTGTAAATCCCAGTCAATGTCCTAGATATGTCATTCTTCATGAAAGGTATGCTTTCTGATGTTTTCCATTAGTAAATGGGGCAGCAGGACCACCAAGTGTATTTGCTTTCCTGACTCATTTGCATGTCACCATTTATAACTTTCCACTGGCCTGTGGCATTATAGCACCCACCTCTCAAATGAGGAATATGCAGCAGTAATAATTTTTTGATAACACCCTAGTAATTACATGACCCTTGAAGGGCTTCTTTTCAATATTCAAAACTCACCTTACCTCCCTTGAGTGTGAATCTAATCTCATTCTTGGCTTGGAACCTGGTGATTAACTTTCCTTTTCTTGATAGATCTGGTGGGTGATGGTAGAATGGGTCAGAGAGAAAGGTCAAAAAGAAGGAAGTTGGAACCGATAGATTTGCTACAAGTACCCCAAAGAAAAAAACTGAAAATGTGCTTACCTCTTGGAAAATTAGCAGTCATGGAAGAGGGCCTCTACTTAGAGACTTAATTTTTATTCTAAATGAAAATTTGTGTTGTATTAAAGGGATTATATTAAAAACAGCAAAAAAAATCAAATGCTGGATTACCTATGAACATATGTGGATTTAAGGCCCATTTATTTACCTATATGGAAATTCTGTTGGATTTTCTATCATAAAAATTTAGAATTTTGTCTAAAGGAAATTATACAAACAAAACAAGATGTGCATAGTTCATGATTTGCTTTTTACACTTAAATAAAGCCCTGATTTTTTCAGCTTAGTTGTTTTTCAGCTTTCATGTAAAAATGAAAATCCTTAGACCTAAGCATGGTATTCTGATATTATTGACCATCAATATACAGAATAGAATATGTAAGATCAAATGATCTTGATGCCTGGTGTGTGGTTTTTTTTTTTTTTTTTTGCATTTAAATCCAGTATAAGTATTTTAAATTTTTTTTTATTGAAGTAACATTGCAATTATAACAGCAACACCATAAAAGATTCAGGTGTAGGGCCTCCCTGGTGGCGCAGGCGGTTGAGCACTGCACTGTGGAGCTGTCTGCAGCCTCTGCAGCACGGGTTCTATTCGGCCAGCTGGCGAGAATGCCACATGGAGCGGCAGACCTGTCCTGTCTCGCCCGCTGCTCCCCTCAGCAGTGTATTTCGTCAGTCTGCCTGTTCTGTTCCCCGCTCTGTCTCTGGTGAATCCGCTCACCCTCCTGCACATCTGGCCTGTACCCCAGTTCTTGTATAAATAAATAAATCTTAAAAAAAAGTTTTTAAAAAAAGAAGATTCAGCTGTAAATCATTATAAATCAACATGTGTATCTACTACATTAAGTTCACTATAGAAGTCCAAATTAATCCTTCACCATGTGATTGACCCCTTTTACCTGTCACGCTTCCCCATTCCCTTATGGTATTATAGTCTAAAAAGTTTTTGTTTTATATAGTGAATAAATCTGTTTAAGTACCATGCAAGTGAAGTTCACATTCTATTTGTCCTCCATGTGATTTACATCACTAAGAATAATACTTTCTATGTCCATCCATGTTGAAAATGGCAGGATTTCATTTATATATATATATATATATAGAGAGAGAGAGAGAGAGAGAGAGAGAGAGCTGAGTCATATTCCATTGTGTATATATGCCACATCTTCCTTATCCACTCATCTGTTGATGGGCACTGAGGTTGTTTCCTATTTATGGTTGTTGAAATAATGCTGCAGTGAATCTGGAGGTACATATCTTTCTTCAAATTAATGTTTTTGTATTTTCCCGGTAAATATCCATATGTATATGGATATCCATGGAGCATATGAAATTTCTATTTTTCATTCTTTGAGGAAACTCTACATTGACCTCCATAATGGGTAGAACAATTTACATTCCCAACAGCAGTGTACAAGGGTTCCCTTCTCTCCACATGCTCTCCTACACTTGTTTTTTTTTTTTTTTTTAACTTCTGGATATTTCTTTTTTTATTTTTTTTTTACTTAATTTTCTCTTGTATTGCTTTACGATGATAGCTGCAATTTTTTTTTCTTTTTCCCCACCTCACCCCGTAGCCCCACGGGAGCTGTCTCCAGGGCCTGAGACTGAGCGCCACCAGCCAGGCAGCCAGTCACGAGTCCTGGGGGTTACTCTGGCACTGGAATGGAACCCGCCAGCCACAGCCAGGCTGATGTGTCACGAACAGTGCTCTCTGGATATTTCTTTTTTTAGTTATGGTATGTGTTTTTTTTTTTTTTAAAGGTTTATTTATATAAGCACAGGGTACAGTCAGAAGCGTGGGAGGGTGAGAGAATTCACCAGAGTGGAGAGAAGAACAGGCATACTGACGAAGTACACTGCTGAGTGGAGCAGTGGGTGGCAGGAGAGGTCTACGCGCCATGTGGGACCCTCGCCCAGCAGCTGGGGATCGAACCGGTGCTGCAGAGGCTGCAGGCAGCTTCACAACCCAGTGCTCAACCACTGCACCACTGGGGAGGCCCTATTTCTAGATATTTCTTATGGTCATAAGTGTGAGGTGATATCTAATTGTTTTTATTTACATTTCCTCATAAAAAGACATGGTGAACATCTTTTCATGCACCTATCGGCCATCTATATGTGTTGTTTGGAGAAGTGATTTTTGGATCCTCTGCCCATTTTTTTATGGGTTTTTACTTTTGCTGTTGAGTTTCATGAGCTCTTTGTATATTTTAGATTAACCCCTTGTTGGATATATGATGTGCAAATATCATCTCCTGTTCAGTAGGAAGCATTTTCATTTTGATGATTTCTTTTGCCATCCAGAAACCTTTTAGTTTGATGTAGTCCCATTTGTTTGCTTTTTCTTTTGTTTTCCTGGCTGTTAGAATTGAGTTCCCAAACATAGTTCCTAAAGCCATTGTCATGGAGTGTATCACCCATGTTTTCTTCTGTGCATTGATATTTTCTGATTTCATGTCTTATATTCAAGCCTTTCATCCCTTTTACCTAATTTCTGTGTATGGTGTTAGTAGCCTCATTTCTTTCTTTTAAATGTGGTTGTTTAATTTCGCAGCACCATTTTTTTAAGAGAAGTTTCTAGCTCCATTTCTGTACTCTTAGTTCCTTTGTCTTAAATTAGTGGTCAATAGATGTTTGGGTTTATTTCTGGGTGCTCAATTCTGTTTAGTTGGTCTCTGGTTTGCTTTTTATCACAAATAATTATTTGATAATTATTAACTTTGCAGTATAGCTTGAAGCTTGGGAAGAAGATAGCTACATTTCCCACCTCACTCAGGTTTCTGAGGTCTATTGTAGCTTCAAATTACATTATATTTTGGTTATATTTCTGTGAAGAGTGCAGTTCTACTTTTGATGGCGTTTGTGTTGAATCTATAAATTGCTTTAAGTAATAAAGCTATTTTAACAATGTTATTTCCTTCAATCCATGAGCATAAAATATTTTCCATCACTATGTGTCTTCTATTACTTTTGAAGATGTCTTACAGGTCTCGGTGTACCTATCATTCATTTATTTGGTTAAATTTATTCCAAGATACTTAATTTTTTTTTGATATGATTATAAATGGGATTGTTTCCTGATTTTTTTTCCTGCTATCACATTATTTGTATTTTGTATATAGCAACACAACAGATTTTGTATGTTATTTGAGTAGTCTGTCTCATCTTTGTGAGTCTAAAGTTTGTCTGTTTTATCTGTTCTGTGAACCCCTTCTTAGTTTTATTGATCTTTTGAATTATCCCTTTGATCACTATTTCATTTATTTCTGCTTTAGTTTTTGTTGCTTCCTTCCCTCTTTTGAATATTGGCTTTGTTTTTTTCCCTCTTTTTCTAGTTCCCTTAGTCTTGGCCTTAGATATTTTTTTTGTGTGTGTGATTTTTCTTATTCCTTGAGGTAGGCTGGTATTGTTACAAACTTCCCTCTTAGTACTAGTTTGTTGGATAGTATAAATTCTGATAAATCATGATTTTACCATTTGTCCCCAGGTATTTTTTAAATTTTCTTGTTGATATAATGATTATTCAGTAATATGTTGTTCATTCTCCACATATTTGTAGTTTTTCCCTTTTTATTTATATAGATATTACATAATTGTTCATTTTTGTGCAATGTATGCTTGTATGCTCTTTCCTTTCAGGTGTAGTCCCAGTAAAATTCCCACCGCAGTCCCTTGTGCTCTTCCCTCCCGTTTTGATCCCTCTCCCTCTCATCCCCTGAAAAATGTCTCTGATTTATAGTTGCCTGTTAATTTTGGAGTTTTTATTTATTGTTATATTTTTCCTGATCCCTAATTTGGTTCCCCTGTATTCCTTCTATAAGTGAAACCATCCAATATTTTCCTTTTTCCTTCTGGCTTATTTCACTGAGCATCTCCCCTCTTTCTTCTTCAGGTTGATTTCTACTTTCATACTATTGTGGTCTAAAAAAGATGTTTGAGGGCCTCCCCTCGTGGTGCAGCAGTTGAGCCCTGGGTTGCAAAGCTGTCTGCTGCCTCTGCAGTGCTGGTTCGATCCCCAGCCACTGGCGAGGGTCCCGCATGGTGTGCAGACCTCTCCTGCTGCCCGCTGCTCCCCTCAGCAGTGTATTTCGTCAGTCTGCCTGTTCTGTTCCCTGCTCTGGCTCTGGTGAATTATCTCACCCTCCCGCACTTGACTGTACCCAGTGCTTGTATAAATAAATAAATAAATCTTTAAAAGGAATAAAATAAAAAGATGTTTGATAGGATTTCAATCTTCATTAATTTTTGAAACCTCTTTTCTATCCCAACATATTGTTTATTCTTTAGAATGTTCCATGAGCACTTAAGAATGGGTCTTCTTTTGTTTGAGGTAGCATGTTCTGTAAATATCTATTAAGTCCATCTCATATATATATATATATATTTTTATTTAAGGTCTTTTTTTTTCTGGTTGATTTTTGGTCTGGATGATCTGGTATTGCTATATATGAAGTATTAAGACCCCCTGCTCTTACTGAGTTGCTTTTATGAGCTTTCTTGTGTCTATTTGACTTTGCTTTTGTGATTTCTCTTTGCTAATCTTCATGATAGCAATTTTAATTCACTATCCAACAGGGAAATAGAATCTTCCTTGTTTTTGAATTTGGTTTCTGAAGTTATTTTCTTCTTGTGTTGTCATATTAATATTACCTTGAGGTCTCAAGTTGCCAGGTATTAAAATTTCTGTCCATTTTTCCTATTTTAACTTATCCCTGGCTTAAAAAAAAATAATCTGGATCAGCAACTTAGAATTAGTTGTTTTTACTTTTCTAGCAGGTGATGCTATAATTTTATTTATTTCATTTAGGGTTACTACTGGATGCTTTAGGTCCCTCTGGCAAGTGAGTAGCTGTTGCTTATGTCAGCAGGGTCATGTAGATAGGGGTTTGAAATGGGCAAGCTGGTGTTGTGGATGTGGTTAGGAGGCCTGGTTCCTGGTTCCTCATTCCTCAACAGTCTTTGCACTGTCAGTACCTTTGACAGAGCCAGTGCAGATCCCTAGGGGTATAGGGGAAGGAATGTATTATAGAGTGCTGTCTCTGTTGTTGTTCTTGCTGTGGTCCAAGCATGCATGGAGCACCTCAGCTCCTCTGCTTTGGACTTTATCTGGGTCAAGTGTGTGTGCTGCTGCCACACACTCTCTGCTCTCTCTTCTGCAGCACATGTGGTTGGGCTGACACCCATGCCATCTCTCACCACCGCCCCCTTGATCACTTCCTCTGTGCATCACTCTCCACCCATCTTTTATCACATCAATGTATAGAGCTCCTCAACATCCCCTCTACTGCACCTAATGCTGTCTGTGTTGGTCTCCGAGGTGCCAGATATGCTTCACTCGCACTGGTGTCCCATTCCTGACTAACTGTTCGTTGGTCTTCCTGGGAAGGAAGCAAGAAATGTCTATTGCCAACTTGGTGACAAACCTGCCCAGTGTTCATTAGTAAATGTTAATGAGTCATTGTTAATTACTGAGCTCTTTGAGAAAGGAGAACATAGACGATGACCTTTCTCAGTAAATTCTACTACCTCCTCTGCCCTGGGGCAAAGTTGCTCTGTTGTGCAGTTCTAGTGGCTGCAGTGCACTGAACAATTCCACATAGTTGCCATTTACATAGACTGAAATATGGAATAAGTCCTCTGAGCTGCACCGTGTAGCTAGCACCCCTACTGTGATAATTTATTGAGCACTTAAATTTTGTGACACATTTGCCTAGGTTCTGAAGATTCCAAGATGAGTAAAAATATACATGGCACTAACTGTAATAATTAAATGCTAATGTGATACTAGTTAAGTAATTACACAAAAAAATGCAAAGTCATGATGACAAATGATGACAAAGTAAGAGAGAGTGTTAGATTCTGGAACTGTGTTATCCAATATGGTAGCCACTACCATATGGTAGCCATGATTTTTTTAAATTTAAATTTGAACATTGTGAAAATGGATAAAATTAAAAATTAAGTTCCTCATTCACACTAGCCTATTTCAAATTCTTAGCTACATGTGGCTATTGACTACCATATTGGAGAGCAAAATATAGAACCTTTCCATCACTGTAGAACCTTTAATTAGAGAGTACTGATATAGAATGATATTTAAAATGGGATCACAGAAATCCTTCTTTCTGAAACATGCATGAGCAAGAGCTAACTTGATGAAGAGGGACTTTGGGAAAAAAATGGAATTTTTTTTTTTCTCACAAAACATTGGACTTTTAGTTTCTTAGATTTGTCATTAAAATTACACAAAAGTAAAAAGATTATCTGAAAAGAGCAATTTCAGAGATTAAAATTGTGTAAGTGTGGTAAATTGAGCAATAAGAGAGCAACTTGATGTAATATTTACAGATAAAAAATTGACCTAAAATTTATCACCATGTGCTCTGTTGGTAACAGGTTAACTTCAAACAGCAGCATGGTTTGAAAAATTATTGAGGTATTGTGATTCTTATATGTGTATAGTGTTAAATTATTTGGCAAACCCTAAGCAACATTTAAAAAAGTACAAATTTTACATATATTTATGAAAAATATATATAACCACCTTTTCAAATAAATTCAAATAAATATTCAGTTGTACTTTTATCTCAGTTAATCAAAGATCTGAATGTTAATGTTTGTAAACGCAAACAGACATAATATTGTATGTGTTTATAGTTTAAGCATGATTTAATTTTCTCTGCTGAAAGGTCATGAATAATATGCTCCGTTATTTTTGCTCCATCTCTTTGCTGAATTAAGTGTGAATGTGATCATTAATAGTGGTTCAATCTGTACTACTTAGGTACTACAGAAAGGATTGCTTTTAGTATTTATAATGTGAATTTTGTTTGCTTGAGTTTTATAAAATAAGATACAGTGATTTGCCCTATGATGAATCACACTGTCAGTATACAGTTTCAAATTAATTTGGTTAAATATAAGGTATATAAAATTGCTATTAATGTGTATAGTATAATTGAGAAAGTTATTGCTTTTTCCCCTGCAAATCAATGACTACTATTTTTACATTCTTACAGAAAACAAAATAACTGATTATGTTAATATATAAAAATAACACAATAACTTCACTTCATTGTCCTTCCACATAGAGGTTTGATGTGGGTCAAGTCCATCTAAAGCGATTGTTAAAGAAGGAAAAACATAAACAAATTACTTCTTCAAATTGAAGGATTGTACCTCATTCACTCAAAGAGTATTTATTGAAGACCTATTTTGTAACAGACTGTTGTGGATGCTACAATAAAAGTAATAGTCAAAAGAAACAAAAGGACTTTAGTTTGTATTAATTCCCTACTTTAATGGTGCTTCAGTTGCATTGTGAGAAAAGAGACAATAAGTAAAACGTCTTGTTAGATGGTGGTGTTAGAGTGGAACATAAAGCAAGGAAGAGGAACAGGGGGTATTAAGGATGGCTTGGTGTTTTAAAAGGGTCACCAACAAAGGCCTTACTTGAGAAATATTTGAATAAAGATGAAAATAGGTGAGGGGGAATAAGCTGTGTGCATTTCCAGAAAAAAGAATACAGGCAGAGGCAACCACAAATGCTATGGTAATGAGGTGAACTAGTGTTTAGAGAACTCAAGGAATCACAGAGGAGCACAGGTGTCTGGAGAAGAGTGGTGAAGGTGAACATAATGGAGGAGGCAGTCAAAGACTTGGAAAGAAAAAAAAATCATGACACTCATTGGCCACTATAATAACTTTAGCTTTTACTCCCATCGAAGGTGCTGGTGAGATTTGACTAGAGAAATGGCAAGATCTGCTCTTTTTTTTCAGGGGCACTTAGGATGCTGTGTTGAGAATAGACTAGAGAAAGGTGACGATAGAAATAGGTTAGGTGACTGTTGCAGTGATTCAGGTGAGAAATGCTGATCGCTTGGAGTTAGCTTTGAATGTGGAGGGAACTGATGAGATTCTGTGTTCATTTTGCACTTTTATCTGATGAAGTTTATTAACAGATGGCATGGAAAACATGGGGGAAAGAGAAGGATCAGAATTGACTCCAAGGTTTTTATCCTAAATTGCTAAGATGAAATCACCCCATTGGTATAAGGAATGCTAAGGATCAGGTTTGTAAAGCAAGAATAATAGCTGAGTTTTATTCATGTTAAGTACAAAATGTCTCTTAACCACCCAAGTGGAGATGCTGAGTAATCAATTAGATATAATAGAGTAGTTAACAGAACCAGCCTGGGGTTATAAATCATGAAACTGTTGACTAAGAGATTGGTTTTAAAGCTTTCTGATACCAAGTTGAAGGGTTAGAGAGGGAAGAGGTTTAATGACTGTTTTTCCCCTTCTTTTAGGATTGCCCTACTTTAGAAGTTGAGGACATGAGAAGGAACTTCCAAAAGCCACCACAGCTAGTGACTGTAAGTATTGTTCCCTGTAGTAAAATTAAAAAAAAAAAGGAGTAGAAACAAAGTAGAATAGTGGTCTGGGGATGTGGGAAATGGGGGAAGTTGGTCAAAAACTATAAACATCCAGTTATAAGAGGAGCATGCTCCGAGGAGCTCAGGTACAGCATGATAACTGGAGTTGACAGTACCATATCTATTACGTGCTTGTAAGGTGCTAGAGAATATATCTTAAATGTTCTGACCATATGTGTGCACATGCATGCACACAATCATTTAGTGAGGTGATGGATGTTCTGAAAATCTTGCTGTGGTGGTCTTTTTGCAGTAGATGTATGGAACACCTTAAACTCACGCAATGTTACGTGTCAATTATATCGCAATAAAATTGTAAAAAAAGAGTGAGGAGGGCATGAACAATTTTTAAAAATACTGCTGATAGGTTATGAAGATCAGTGTGTCAGGCTTAGCAACATTACCTTATGAAAGTCCTTCTGGAAGCATGGTTGCCAAAATGCCTGACAAATAGGCTTAAGAGCCATTAGGAGGAAAAACACTGGAGATAATCAATACATGTATAGCACTTTCAAGAACTGCCATGCATAAAAGGAAGGAGAAAAATGGAGGAGTGACTAGAGAAATGGACCAACAAAAATTTAAGCTGGAATAAGCATCAGTATAAATGTGGGGTTCAATAGGACAAACCAGTTGAAAAATGAAAATCATGATGCAGGAGAGAGTGACAGGAATTGCTAGGATAATGGCTTAAGTAATCTATGAAAAATCTTGCACTGGGTATATAGTTTGTCCTATATCAGGAACATGGAAATCTCATCCATAATAACTGGAAGGAAGATTTAAGGTAGATGGAAAGTTGTAGGTAGGTGAGTGGATGTTATGGAGTGTGCTATCTACATCAGGGTAGGTTCTTTTTTTAAGTGAACTAAAAAGAAAGACCATAAGCCTAGAGGGAATGGAGAGAGGGATTAGTTACTCAATACATGGAAGGTGTGACTTAGTTATGAGAGAGAGAATAAATGGACCAGGGGGAAAAATGTATGCTTGCTGGGAAGTACTAATGGCCCATCAGACCAGTCACTATGGTGATACCATTTTCTTAAGTTCTATTCAGCTACTCAGAAATAAAGCAGAATTTTTGTTTTGCTTTGTAAAGGAGTACGAGGGGTGAGTGTAAGGACAAGTGAGTTGAGGGTGGTTAAAGTAAACAAAGGAGGCCATTACACAGAGGTGGCTCTGAAGCCTTGGTAGCCTTCCTAAACAAACCAAAACTTAAGGCAGAGTCAATGCACTCAAACTAGATCAAGTGAAACTTAGGAACAGCTGGTCAGACAATAGGCTTTCCTAAATAAGGGAACCACTTAAGCTATAACCAATCCAATTACTTATTTGCCTGTTTCCTCATCTTCTCTATAAAATTATTCCCTTGAACTTGTTGGTTGAGCCCTCCTAACTACCTGGGGTTTGGCACTGTCCAATTCTAATCAGTGGATAATAAACTCGTGACAATTTTAATGTGCCCTAGTGTACCTCTTAACGATGTAAAACAACAATGGGGGTTTGACATTGTAAAAACAATGTAAAACAAGAAATTTTACTGTCTGGCCATGAATTTTAAGTTGGGAAGAGAGAAATTAAATTCAGAGAAAAGGTAAATAGGATTTATAGATCATAGGAATAGGTAGAAAGTGAGTTTTGTTGAATCAGAATTCTAGAAGGAATGGGAAGGGAGAGAGGGTCAGAGGTAGAATGCTCTAACAAATTTCAGGGCATAGCCATGGGGGAGGGAGTGGCTGAGACAATGGAAATTTCTGTAGGAGTGGTTAAGGACCTGAGAAGCTAGAAATTTGGTGAGGATTCAATCTGTGTGGATATTGAAACTAAGAATTAGGACAGAAATAAAGAGGTGCTATCTTCAAATAATGAATGACTTGGGGCCAATGGATCATTACCTAAAAGAGAGATAGTGATATGTATGATTGTCTGAAAATATAATATTCAAAACTGGGCATTAGGGAGAAAGGTTAGAGACTGGTCTGAAAGATGTACTGAAGTTCAAGAAGGATATTTTATTACACTTATGGTCAACAGATGGAGGGGTGTGGAGCATTGAGAGCCGGGGCATGGAACACTGAGAGGTATGATCATTGTTTATTTGCTTTTTTATGATATGCTGATAAAGTTATACATTGCAATTTGTTTTGGGTCAGCATTTTAGATTTTAGACATCTTAAAAATTAGAATGCTATATTTTCTTTAATTGGCCCCTAATATTAAATATAGTTAATTGTTATACATTATTTGGGCTGATCTAGTGTTCCCAAAGCAAAAAAAGTAACACATACAAAATTAATGACTAAGAATTGCATGACATTTATTCTATTCCATAAGTTACCTATTTGATAAACTAAATATTTAATGAATATTCATAAAGTACATCAAGAATTTTTTTTTTTTGTGGGACCCTCGCTGCCACCAGGGGAGGCCCACATCAAGAATTCTTTTAATTAATTATATCTCTATGTAATAAAGAAAACAAAAAGTTAAACCTATATTGGAATAGATTTTTCTTATTTTTGTGAATTTTTGAGGCCTGAAGGATTTGTAGCATTCCGTGATGAACTGCCTTTGGGTATAGGCTTCCCTGCTAAGTACAAACACACACATTTGTGTGCATCACACACATTCACACACATACAGGTTAAAATCACCCATAACTGTGAAACTTGGGTAGAGCTTTGATGTGTCCAGTCAATAATCTGAAAGATATGAGTATCTTATGTGATACATGAAACACACAAGTTAGTAAGTTCAAGTAATGTATACATATTTTCCCACTAAATATCAGTTTTGACATCTTAAGGAGTTTGTTATTACAAATAATGGTTCAAATTCCATTTTCAATCAACCTACATATATGGCTATGGCTACACAAGTTATCTAAGGAGTGTTGACTACCTCAAGTTCATGAATATATTCCTGTTTTCTTTTAGAAATATTACACATTTTAAAATAGATGTAGACTTATCTATATTGAACTAATTTACATGTTATCTGGTAGATGTTTGTGGTCACTTTAATCAGTACTTTCATATAGTTGCTCCAGCATCAATTATTGGGGGAAAAAACTCATTTTTCCATTACCCTGCTGTAGTGTCTTTGTCAAAAATCAATTTACTGTGTAAGTGTGGCTTTATTTTCGTGGTCTCTATTGCACTTTATTGATCTGTTTATCATTTTGCCAATACCATACTATCTTGATTATTATTAAATTTATGGTAAGTTTTACACTTTTCCCTTTCAAGAATATTTTGACAAATATAAATCCTTTGAATTTCCATACAAAATTTAAAATCCACTTACCAATTCCTATTTTAAATAATCTTCTAGGATTTTCGTTGGGATTAAATTAAAATTATAGTTTAGAAATAACTCACATCCTCATTTTTAGTCTTGCATGAATATTTTGATTTTTATTACATGATTCCATTTATTAGCAATATCCAGAATAGACAAATCCATGGAGACAGAAAGTAGATTGGTGGGGGCCAGAACAGAGGCGAGGAGAATGCATAGTACCTGCTAATGGGTAAGGGTTTCTTTGGAGGATTATTAAAATGTTCTAAAACTAGATAGTGGTGAAGGTTATGTAACTTTGTGACTGTAATAGAAATCATGCAGTTATGTATATAAAACAAATACATCTTGTGATATGTGAGTGATATATACTTTGGTAAATTTGTTAAAAATTATATAGAGTGAATGGAAGTAAAAAATATTTAAATGTAAGGGAAAAAAGTACCTGGCAGAATGAGAGAAAATTCAAAAAGTGAAGTTTCTTGTCTTAGTGATTTTGTTTAGATGAATCCTCTTTATCAACTTCCTTTGAGACATTTTATTCTTTTTCATTTTTATTGACATGCCATTGTTTTACATGCTTGCTAGTGTCTTGACAGTATAAGATCTCCCCTTTCAGGTGTGGTTACCAGAGCACTCCCACCACTGAAACACCCACAGTCCTCCACCGTAGTCCACTGTGCTCTCCCCTAACCCTGTCTTGTTACCTTTTTTACCTGCATATAATTGTCCCTGCCTTCTTTGGTTCCCATCTGCTTGTAGAGAATATTTTATTTTTGACACAATTATCCATGGTGAAATTTCACTTGCATGTGTGTACATATTTGTATATTGATCTGGTATTCTGTGACATGGCTGAATTCACTTATTTGTTCTGCTAAAGTTGGCTAGATTTACATTCCTTTGGGTTTTGCATATATGCAATCATCTTGTCTGTGAACAGACACATTTTCCTCTCCAATCTTCATGCCTTTTAATTTACCTTGACTTACTGAACTAAGACCTGTATTACAATCATGAAGAGATGTGTGATGTCTTTGTTTGCCCCATAGAAACAATAGCTTTCTTAGAAACAATAGCTTTCTCTTAGCAATGGGTATGTTAGCTGTCATTTTTTCATATATGCCTTTTATCAGGTTAAGGATGTTCAGTTTCTCAATACTAAGAATTTTTATAAGTGATTTTATATTTTTTTATTACTGAAACTATGGAGATAATCGTGATATTATGGTATCTTTTTCATGTTAATGGGGTAAATTATAATGCTACAATTTTGCTTCATGGGACTACTACATAAAGACTACCTTTTCAGTTGATATTAAACTATATAAGAATGATTTCTGCTAATATGTGTGTATATATATCTGGCTGTTCATGAGGTATACTTTGCTCATAATTTTATGATTTTGGTATTAGAGTTATGGTGGTTTTATAAAATGAGTTGGGGAGTGTTCTGTTTTCTGGAAGAATCTGTTTAGAATTGGTATTTCTTCCTGGTATATGCTTCACAGTTTTGTTCTAATAGAAGCATTTAAAGCTATAAATTTCATTTTGACCACTGCCTTATTGGTATCCTACTAAATTCTACAAATTTTGGTATGTTCTGTTTATCTTCATTTACTTAAAATGCCTTCTTCCTCTTTCATCCAGGGGTCATACAAAAGTGTGTAATTCCTAAATGTTTCTAAATATTTGGTGGTTTTCCTGATGTCTTTTGCTGTTGACCTCTAATTCCATTTGGTCAGAGTACATACCTTGTTTCTTCAGTTCTTTTCAAAATATATTGAGGCTCTTTTAATCATTCTCAATATAGTCTATTTTGGTGAATGTGCCATGGGTGTTTTAAAGAATATGTAGCCTGTAGATGCTTCTTGTGTACTGTTATAAAAAATGTTAATTGGTAAATTGAATGTTAGTGTAATTCAAATATTTCATACTTTTATAGTTTTTCTGTCTTTTTTGTTCTACAAACTGAGAGAACAATGTTGAAAACTACGACTGTCTGACTTGCTTATTGTGTTAGTTCTGTAGTATTTATTTCATATATTACCTAACTGTATAATTAAGCCATAAACATTTAGGATTAAGTATTCTTGATGAAGTCACACTTTTGTAATTAAAAGAGAACTCTTAATTCAGGCAATATTCCTTATCCCTAAGTCCAGTAATACAAAATTTCTAGTGTATGATTTGCATGTCTTTGTCAAATATCTATATCTTAATATTGTATCAAATATATATTATATATAATATACTCTATATATATCTTAATATTTAAGGTGTATGTTTCATAAACAGCAAATAGTTGCCTTACATTTTTATACAGTTTTAAAATTTCTGCCTTTTAATTGCAATTTTTAGCCTGTGTACATTTAACTTAATAATTGATAAGCTTGGATTTCACTCTGTCATCTTGTTATTTCCTATTTCACTCATTTTCTTTTGACTGTTCTTTTCCTAAATACTTTAGTATTATGTGTTTTTCATTTCTCATGACACAACTTTTTCCCTTTTAAATTATTGTTCTAGAGTTTATATGCTTAAATTATGCTACACAAAATGTCTATTATATAAATTTATATATGCTATACGTTATTTTTATTAACCACTTCATACAAATGTGCAATATCTAATCTTTCTATTTATATTTTTGCTATATTCTGACATGGATAAGTTTCTGTTGCTCTGTCTTCCTACAGACTTCTATGTGGATCTGTTCTAATCTTCTATTGAGTCCATTATCATTAATTTTTCATTTTTGATACCATATCTTTCAGTTACAGAATTTCTAGAAGTTTCTCATTGTTCTTTTCTTTTAGTTAATTTATATTTCAGATGTCTTTTTCTGCTAACTGAATTTCTGCAACTGTTTCTATGGATTAAATTTTGCCTTGTTACATGTCACAAATTTCTACATTTTTTCCTAAGCTGTACATGTACCAGATTAAAACAGAATCCTATACAGATTTTTAGAATTCATTCTTTTTGCAAAGTCTTTTTTGATACCCTGCCCCATAAATTGTAGCTACTTCAGTAGCTTTGCACTACAATCTCAGTCTCCTCAATTCAGCAAGAGATCTTTATGTTCCATTTAGGCTCCAGCCCTGTCCCATGATCTGGTAAGTGTTTCCACACATAAACACATGGCTTTTCTTTCTCTCAGGTATATCAGTCCTTCTCTGCTTGTTACCCAATGTCTGTAAACATGTTTTATATACTTTGTCCAGTTTACAGTTTTTATCGTGGAAGGACTTTCTTAGTACCAAATATTTCACCATGCCTGGATATAGAAATCTGTTATTTTTCATTTAGTTTATCTCCCTGAACAATTTATAAACAGTAAAGGCTCAGAGTGCTCCATGATGATTAATAAGATACTGTCCCTGCCCTGAAGGAGCTTTCAGTTTCCTGTATTTTCGATGTGGTAAGGATAGAAAGGGAAGATTTAAAAATAAGGGTGATGGGATAAAAGAAGAATCGTTTATTATAAGTTTTATCCTGGCCCAAATTAAGTTTTATGGCATTCGTTTGGATCATAGTTTTTTTTTTTTTTTTTTTTTTTACTATGACTGCAATATAGGAGGCCCTTGGCTCTAAAAAGTACTGATGCCTGTTTCCTACATGAAGTTATGAAGTTTTCGGATTTAGTTGGCCTGTGGTATGACCTGGGCTTTGGTGATCTTACTGTTTTGTGCTAATAATTGCTGTGAAGCTAAAGATAAGAATGTTTTTACTTTAGAATTCCATTTTTAAAGTAACACTGCATGATTGTTTTATTGACATAACACTGCATTACAAGAAACGTTTCACGTGTGCATTGTTGCAATGTAAGGATATACTACATTAAGTTCACCATTGGAAGTCCAATTCTGTCCTTTAACATACAGTTGACCTGACCCCCTTTACCTGATTTACCTACTTCCCTTCTGGCAATCTCTAATTTAGTCTTAATAGTTTAAAAGTTTATTTTTGTTTTATTCAGTTCATTCATTTGTTTGGTTTCTCTATATAACAAAACAAGGAAATTATAAGGTATTTTTCCATTTGATGTGCTTCACGAAACGTAATACTATCTTGGTCTATTCATGATGGAATCTACTTGTACTGCCCAATATTGGAATATATTGTATTTTAAAGGTAAATTTGAACAAGATGTGTTACAAATAGAAGGAACTGATTCCAGCATAAAACACTGGTATAGTTGTCTTATAATTTTGTAGTCCATTGTGTATATGTACCATAACTTTATCCAGTTAGTTTCATTGGACACTTAGGTTGTTTCCAGTTCTTGGCTATTGTAAAGTACGTCATCCCCTCAATGTTCATTGCAGTATTACTCCATGAATTGTTTTACTAGTCTTCTGACAAATGGTGGAAAACTGGGTTATAGGTAATTTCAATTTTTCATTTTTGGGGAAAACTCTCCATACTGCTTTGCATAATGGCTACACAAACTTCCATTCCCAACACTAAAGAAGGGTTCCCTTCACTCCACATCTTCTCTAGCACTTGTTTTTTGTCTTTTGGATAATAGCCATTTTCACAGGTCTGAGGTGGTATCATTTTGATTTTTTCCCCTAATAATTTCCACTGAGCATGATGTTAGGTCGGGGCCTGCCATATAAAGCCTTTATTATGTTTTGGTGTGTTCCTTCTTTCCTCATTTTATTGAAAGTTTTTATAAGCGGATGCTAAAACTTATCAAATATTTCTCCATCTACTGAGATGATTTTTATTTTGTTGATGTGATATGTTTGTATATATTGACCCATTCTTGCATCCCTGGAATAAATCCCATTTTATTGTGATAATCTTTTTAATCGTTTCAATTTGATTTGGTAATATTTTGTTGAGGATATTTCCAGCTATATTCATCAAAAGTAAATGGTCTATAGTTTCCTTTTTGTGATGCCCTTGTGTGGTTTTGAAATAAGGGTAATGTTGATTTCATAGAATCTATTGAAAGTGTTTCCTGCCCTCTAAGTTTATTGGTAGAGTTTGAGAAAGGATAGGTATTCTTTAAAAGTTTGATATAATTCATTAAGTGAAGCCATCTGGTCCTGTTTTGGGGAGGCTTTTGATCAATGTGTTCAGATTTGCTATTTCTTCCTGTTTCAGTCATGGAATCAGAAATCTCTAACAAATTGTCCACTTACTTTACTTCCAAGCAGGTTGTGCTATGACTTTATTATCGTTATTAATACTGTTACTGCTGGATGCTTTAGTTGCCCACGGCAAGCAAGGGACTGCTTCTGTCTCAGCACATGAGGAATGGACATGGAGTGGGCCAGCCTCTATTGTGCACATGTCAGGGAAGCTCTGATTCCTGTGCATAGCTCTGCTGTTACCCCTCCTCTTTGAGGGTTCCAGATCTGACACTCAGCAGTCTGTCTGCTGTTTGTCCACGCTACAGGACCAGTAGAGATACTAAGTGGGGAGGTGTATTCTAGAGCACTTTTTCTGTTGCCATCCTTGCTGGGCCCCCAGCCCACACAAACTACCTCCACTTAGGACTTCACCTGTTTCATCTCTTTCCCCCAGAGCCCTTGGCCACTCTCCTCTCTTCCTGGCCACTGTTGGTCAGGAACGTGCCAGCACATCATGGGGACACACTGAGGGACAAGTCGTGGAGCAGGTTTGAAAGGAAAGACTCTGCTTCTCATTGAGCAGCCCTCTTGCAATTTATTAGCAGTAATAAACAAGCATGATTATGTGATAGTGGCAGGAGGAGCAGGGTCCACGGGGGACAAAGGGTGATCAACTTTATGGGGAACAGGAGGGGACATGTTGGTCACATATACAGGGAGGACTTCCCATGCAGGTACTTGGCGTAGTTTCCAAGGTATTCCCAGACCACCTCAGACCATGGCCACACAATCAGTCAACGGCTACCTAGGCGTCCCTGGCTGCCTTGTGATATGGGCCATTGTCTTAAGGCAGTCACGCAAGAGTGCCTTCTTGCACATACACACACAGGTAGAGAGGCTGTAGCCTCTGCATTTTTCTCCACCCACTTCTGTCACTCTCCTTGCCATACCTTCTAATGCAGCTGTGTAGGTCTCTGAGTTGTAGTGCCGTAAACCTCACACTGTGCTGTGTTCTGTTTCTATATAATTTTGAGTTGTTCCTTTTGAGGGTAAAGCAACATTCACTGCCCCATCTTGGTGACATCCATGAGAGACCCTAACATGTGAATAATTATATGGCAATTTTTTTTTTATCAGTTAGGTCTTTTAATTTTCACCAACTTATACATTTATATACTGTTCTGGCAACAGTGTTTAATAGTTTCTGATGCTTTTTGCTCAAAACTGTTGTGGCTAGTATTGTAGCTTTACCCTGTATTGATGAAATTATATTGCATTGATTAAATTGGGGTATGCATTCATCTAGCAAATATTTATCGTCACTGTGTTAAATGCTATAGTTTTAACTCTGTAGTGTTAGCTTGACAGTGAGGTTTTCTCATGATCCTGATGTTTCAGAACTATGCAGATCCATGTACCTTCTTGTTAAGGTACAAATACTTACTTGAATGTATAGCAATATTTATGACCAGATTTCCCATTCTAAAATCACAGGATTGACTTTTTTTTTTTGAAAGATGGCCTTAGAAACTTCAAAACAAAACAACATAATTTGTACATTGTAAAGGATCATCAGGGAGAAAATTTACCTAAATTATTTTGTAATGCAGAGACCTTTTTTTTTTTTTAATTAAGGTAACACTGGCTGACATTATTACTGGTATCTTGAAAGTATAAGGTTCCCCACCACCCCCTTCATCATCTAAATTTTAAAAGAGCTATGCTGATAATATCAAGAGGTGAAAATCCATACCTTTATTTTCTAAGTGGGAAATTATGTATGAGCGGGTAGAATTTAATAGCTAAGGGCATGTTTTGCCATATTAAGAGTACATATAATTTAATTTGGAACACTCCCAGAATTTAAAATGGGTAACAATGATGACTCATCTCCAAAAGAACAAACTAATGGACCATAAGAGAATAAACACAAATAAGGTGTAAATTAGGAATGTTAAGTGTTTTAGCTCATCCAAGCTACTGGTTCAGTTATATACTATGCAGGTAGCAGAGAACCTGTCTTCGAATACAGGCTGGTTTGATAAATGGGGAAAGATCTCACCTAATTTGAATTGATAGTGAGTTCTTTTCTTCTGCATCTTTCTTGCTCTTTTCAACCTATTCGCTGTCTGATAAAAATGATTTTACACTGAGGTGTCTATATTTGGTGCCTTGAGATTGAAATTCTTAACAGTGAATGCTTTGCTTCAAATTACTGCTTGGCATGTCACACTTTCTAGAGCAAATTGTGATTCTCAACATGTGTTAACTAAAGACCACTGAGCTATTCAGTATGTCAGGAGTAAATCTTTCTAATCTTGAGCCTCTTAGACCCTTGGGTGCAGCAATGACTAGAGGAAATCTGTGAGATGCTTTGGTTCTGTATTCTCTACAGGCCTAAAATCATCACTTCCTCAAAAATACTTGTACAAGAAAATAGAGAGCAAAAATACCAATTAGCTCTGCCTTTTATCTATATTGAAGGTCATTCTTCTTATATTTAAGTAATTTAAACTAAAAAAGTTATTTGTTAGATTTGATGCTCAAATCACTTTGCAGGCTTTTACTCATTTTTAGCCAAAGAATACAGGGATGCTAAAAAGGCTCAATTTTATATCAATGTATCTGAATCCAAAGTCCAACCCTGACAAATAATAGTAAATGCATTAGATGGAGAACAACTTAAAATGAATAAATATGAAATAGAGACTATACAGAGCTATCAGAGCTGGACTTTCCCAAGGAGGACTTTAAATACCATTAAAGCAACTAAAATCAAATCCTTTTTCTAAATGACATTTGAAATGGATACTGGGATTTTAATGATAGTCAGTAGAAGAGATGGACATGGAACCAGAAATGGATAATTTCAACTATTCTATGGGAAGGAAACACAAAGGTGACCCCAGAAGAAAAATTTCTTAGTGTCACTGCTAACTAGTAGGTTTGAGAGGACAGTATCTTACCTCAAGGTTGTTTATCCTCCCAATTAAGTGTAAGATGACAGTTGGTGGGTTTCCTAGAAAAATAACACTTTTACTCCAAGAACTATCTTGTCCTCTTCAACTAATATCTGAGCCTCATGAGGACAAAGTATATGCCTATTTTTTTTGTTGTTGTTTTGGCTAGAGTATATCCAGACTGATATGCTGGAATAACTGAATTTGTATGGAAGAAAGGATCTGTACTGGAATGTCAGAACATTCTAGTGCCCAAATCTGGAGTGGTTCCCTAACTTCATCGAACCTTCAAACTGATAGAGCTGATGACAACTTTCACTCTCATTTATAAACCTATACTGGTGAGTATTTTAAAATCCTAAGTTCTACAGTATAGTGAGCTTTCTCAGCATACTGCTGCAGGTAATGCAGTGACCTGGCAATAGAAGGGCACTTGGACTCACAGTCTTACCTATGTGATCTCAGGCATGGCATTGACCTTCACCGTCCTGTACTTTCTGCTCACATAAACCAAAATTAAAAGCCTCCAGTTATCACTAAATTATGATTAACAATCTACAAACAGAAAAGTAGAAGTTACTAAATAAATGGTAGCTATTATAACAGTATTTTGAGAAAAAATTAAAACACAGGTTTCCCTTACTGTCCAAATGTAGAATGTTACAATGCAACCTTTTGTAAGCTGAAATGGCTTAATGTGAAGATGTACATATCATTAATTTATATGGAAAAAATGCTTGAGCCTGTCCATACCCAAAAAGTAACATAAAACTTAGAATACTACTAATATATAGTGAAAGCAGGCAGGGTATGCTACAGCCTGCAGAGAGTAGAAATAAAGTATGTGCAGTGGTAGTTTCACTCACCAGTTGGAAAGACAGCAAGCACACTGGAAGGCTGGTGTGTTAGGCTGAGTTGTTGAAGGCTGGAGTTGCGGGAGGTATAGGAGAAAAAGGCGGGTCCTCTATTAACGTCTCATTGTTGTCTGAATCCACCAGCGCAGACTGGTCACTAATTCTGCATCTTTTTCTATGTCTGCCTCCCTCCATGTTGACGGTCAAGGTTTGTAGTCTCATGTGGAAAGCTTTGAAATACGACAGTATGCTTGACTGCTTAGCCTCATGTTTTTGTTTTTTTCTGTCTTACAGCTCTTTGCTGGCACTCTCAAACATGCTGCAAACCTGCCCTAAACCTAACTGCCCTTAGTGAATTAAAGTCTACTTTCCTGCAATCATTGTAGTTCTGTTAGTTGTAGTGAACATATCATGCAAGTGCTTCATGCTCAGTTCCTGGATGACTTCACTTTCAGGCCAAAACCTATTGTACCTATTGTGTTTGGTTTTGATTTGTATCCTTTCTGTTTGCAGTTGCTTCAGCTCTTTGTCAGTTCTTGGTCATGGGATGCCAAAACCTCTTCAACATTGTCTTCATCAACTTCACTTAATGCTGAGGTGTTGAGTCTAGTTCCCAGGGAAGGAGCTTGGAGCTGTCACTCTTGCTGCTCAGGGTGCATGCTGCCTCTGTAGCCGACTGTTCCAAGACAAATACTGTGCACTGTGTTCACCTTTGTCATAAAAGCAAAAATTCATTTGGATTTCTTTTGGTTAACAAAAACAGGTACTTTGCTTTAAGCAAAGTTACATAAAGGAAGCTTCCAAAAACAAGGGATACCTACAAAGATTTCAGAGAGACTAGAGCCATATCTGTCCCATTTCCCAAATATCCCCAGTGCTCTGCCCACTGCCTTACAGATAGTAGTCATTAAATATACATTGAAATAATATTAATGCTACTATTAATTATAGAGGGATTAGACTAGTACCAAAATTCGTTATTTTGGCATTACAATTCCCTAGCAATCTACTTTTATTTTTTTCTCAACTGGGATTTTATTTTTTAAAATAGAAATATGAAAACAGAATCTTAGATCAGGGACTATTGTCAGCTACCCTCGTGGAAGAATGGAGGGTTTGGGATCACCTTCTCTCCTAAAAGCAACTATAAAAATACTTGCTAAAAGGATGATTTGGAAGTTCCCTGACATTGTAGGTCATCCCTGGAAAAGTCCTGAGACACTAAGGTTGGTGCCTTGCTGCAGGGCAGGAGAGGGAAGAGGTGAAGGGGAGCATGGCCAGGAAACTGGAAACACAGGCCCATGACACAGGCTGGGGACCAGCCATTCACAGCCCTACAGGGTGCAGTGAATTTTTACCATAGAGACTTTTCCAAAAGAAAGTGGAGTCACACAGAGGTGCAGGTATGGCCTAGGTCACTGGGAGTTCCACAGCCAATGCAGAAGAGGAAAACTCCGCCCCCCCTCACCTCTCCCAAAGGTAAGAGAACAAAGAGGCTTGAGGTGGACCAAGCCCAATAGCGATGCGATGAACAGGTAGGAAAGAGATCTTGGAAAGAATCAAGTGGACTCAGTGCTTGCAGCCTGGGTCCCTCACACAAGATGTTGGCGGTGATGGCTGCAGTGGCAGCTGTTGCTGAGCAACAAGGCTCACAGCCTACTTGGGTGCTCCCTGCTTGCCAGGGCCAGCTGAATCCGAGGGCTTAAATCCTGCATAATACCATGCCTAGCCCCCCTCACTGGGAGATGCAAGTTTGGAGAAACATGACCTACTGCAGAATGGAGTAGCAAGGAGGCAGGGCCAGATGTTAACATAACTGAAATTTTGACTGGTTTTGCTGTGGAGCGAGGGCAAGCACTTTATGTCTGCCGTTTACCTCACTCAGTAAGACTGAGACCAAGTACACAAGATGGAAAAGCAAAAAAAGGAATAGAAGTTCAGAGACTTATGTAAAAGATACAGAAATAGATGGCCTATTAAAGACTTTAAACTAATATTAAAAATGCTAAATGACATACTGGAAGGTCAAAGACAGAAAGGCCAGGTACAAGATCTTAGCGAGGAGATCCAGGAATAAAAAGAGCTCTTCACGAAAGAGAGAAAATATTAAAAAACACAAAAAGACTCTGAAATGAAGACAAACATGGCAAGTATTTTAAAATAGAATTAAACTGGCAGAAGAGAGAATTTCAGAAATAGAAGGCTCAAATGTACAAATCACCCATTGGAAAAAAAACAAGATTTAGGAAAAATAAGGGAAGTCTTTAAGAAATATCAGACTCAACTAGAAAAGGAAACATTCCAGAGGGTGAAGAGAGACCCTATTCAAAGACATAAAAGCTGAGAATTTCCTGGACCTGAGAATGCAATAAACATGGATATTCAGGGGGCAGAAGAACACCCAAATATCTAAAAGCAAAGTGACTTCTCATGAAACAAAGATAAATATTTCCAGGTAGCCAGGGAATGGATGGTAACATACAAGGACATCCAGGTTTCACCCCAGTCACCCTCCAGGCAAGAAGAGAGTGGAATGAAGTATATATAATCATAAAAGATGAGAACTGCCAGTCAAGAATATTCTGTTGTTCAAAATTTTCAAATGTGAAGGTAAAATAAAGGTTTTCCCAAACAGAAGCTAATGGAGTTTCTCACCAGCAGATCTGCCCTCATGTTGAAAGGAGTTCTACAGGAAATTAAGAAACAAAACCCTGAGCAAAGTGATTAAAAATCAGAAGCATGAACAATGATATTCTTAGTCAACAACAGAAAACACTTAAGGGGAGGAAGAAAAGGACAGAATCTGCAGACTTAAATGTGGGTGAGTTGGCCATTCAACACCAGAGTCAGTTTGGTATAGCTCCTCTAGCAAGCACTAACCAAAAATCTAGTCTAGAGATTTGTAGAAGGAATGGCTAAAGTGAGAGAACCACTAGGGAAAGCCTTCCAAAGGAAAGAGTGAAAAGAAAGAAATGGAAAAAGCAGCAAACGATAAAACAGCGACAGGCCGTAGCAACATATTCAGTAATCACCTTCAACGTGAGTGATCTCAACTTGCCAGGTGAAAATGCACAGAATGACAAATTGGGTTAAAAAGTTTCAGCCATTTCTACTTTGCTTGCCATAAACATATTTAAAACCAAACGACAGAAACAAACTTAAAGTGAGATTGGAGCAATAGTGCTTCAAGGCGATAACAGAGAAAATCAGGAGCAACACTTCTATTGGATTAACTAGACTTTCATCCAAAAAATTTCATCAGGGTCAAAGATGGAGTCTACATTATGATCAAGGGAACAATTCATCAAGATGTAACTGTCACCTAACACAGGAACACCTGGTTATATAAAGCAACTATTAACAGACCTAAACCATATAGACAAAAACCAATTATTGTAGCACACCCCCACACACCAGTGACACAAAGGGATTTATTATCCAGATGGACTTACCAGATGTTTACTGAGCCTTCCATCCCAAAAGAAGTAAATGCACTTTCTTCTCAAGTGCATATGGAACATTCTCAAGAGTAGATCATATGCTGGGCCACAGAAGATGTCTCAGAAAATATATGGAAATAGAAATTATATGGAGCATTTTCTCAGATCACAATGGTATAAAGACTAGCAATTAACCACAAAAATAATTCCAAAATAAACCAAAACATCGATAATAACTCCTGGTCAAAGAAAAAATTAAAAAGTATCTGGAGACTAATAAAAATGATGCGAGAAGCTACTAGAGCCTATAGGATGCTCACTGTGACGGAAGTTCATAATACAGGGCTGCATTTAAACAAATGTTCTTTTGCTAGTTTCTTCAGCTGTAGAATTAGATTATTTGGGGTAAAAAATCTGGAAGTCAGTAGAAGGGAGGGAATAATAAAAATTAGAGCTAAAATTAAATAGAAAACAAAAGACAGTCCAGAAGATCGGTGAAACTAAAAACTGGTTATTTGAAAAAAATAAATAAAATTGGCAAACCCTTAACTAGGTTTACTAAGAAGATAGAAAACCCAAATAGAATCAGAAATGAAAGAAACAAAATTACAACAGATGCCACAGAAATACAAAGGGTCATTAGAACCCACTGTCTTTCTATGCAAACAAACTAGTCAGCTTACAAGAAATGTACATTATTTTGGTTCTTACACTCTTACAAGACTGAATGAGGACAAAATAGCTTACACCGTGTAATCAAATTGCAGAAACTGGTGGCACAAGGGGTTAAGCACAGCACTGTGAGGCTATCCACAACCTCTGCAGCATAAGTTCAATCCCCGGCCGGCCAGGGAGCAACCCACATGGCACAGCAGACCTCTCCTGTCTCTCCCGCTGCTCTCCTCAGCAGTATATTTCAGCCAATCTACCTGTTCTGCTCCCCACTCTGTCTCTGGTGAATCCTCTCACCTTCCGCACCTTTGGCCTGTACCCCAGTTCTTGTATGCATAAAAAAATACCCATATGTTGAAAACTTCAATACTCTGTTAAAGGAAATAAAAGACGACACAAAGAAATGGAAAAATAGTCCATGCTCATGGATTCAAAGAACAAATATTAAAATGGCCATATTATTGTAGTTAAAGCAATTTACAGGTTAAATGCAATACCTACTAAAATCACAGTGAGTTTTTGCAAGGAAACGAAGCAATTGCAAAATTTGTATGGAACCACAAAAAGGCTCAAATAACTAAAGCAATCCTGAGAGAGAAGTAACACAGGTATCACACTCCCTGAATTCAAACTATACTACATAATAGTTATCAAAACGGCATGGCACTAGGGGAAAAAAAAAAAACAACCTAGAAATACAGACCAATGGCATAGAATAAAAAGCCCATATCACAAATATGAACAGTAAATCATTGAGAAAGGAACCAGACAATGGAGAAAGGAAAGCCTCTTCAACAAATGTGTTGGGAAAAAAGAATAGCCACATACACGAAAAGGAAGAAAAAACCTAGATCCATACTTAACTCCATACACAAAAATTAAAAATACATTAAAGACGTAGATACAAGAACTGAAACCATAAAATACTCAAACATAGGGGGCATAGAATAGGACATCTATCACAAAGATGTATCTGGAGATGCAACTCCAATGGCAAGGGAAACAAAAGCAAAAATAAACAAGTGAGGCTACATTAAACTGAGTTTTTGCACCTCAAACCATCATCAAAAAAACAAAAAACAGCATTCAGTCTGGGAGAAGATATTTTACACTCTACACATCTGACCTGGGGCTGATTTCCAAAATATATACAGTACTTATACAATCCAATAACAATACCCAATCAAAAAATGGGCAAAGGACCTAAATAGATGCTTTTCTAAGGAAGGCATTCATATAGTCTGCAGGCATATAAAAAACAATATTTAACATCATTTTTTACAAGGGAAATGCAAAGCAAATCCACAAAGAGGTATTAGCTCACCCCTGTAAGAATCACTTACATGAAAAAGAATGGAAACAACAAATTTGGCAAGGAAGTGGAGAACAAGGAACACTCATCTCCTACTCATGGGAATGCGATTTGAGACAGCCTCCATGGAAAATTGTATGGCGATACCATAAAAAAATTAAAAATGGAAATCCCATATGATCAGTAATACCTCTGCTAAGTATTTACCCAAAGAATATGAAAACTCTAATATGAAAAGACTTGCATACTTTTATGTTCATAGCAGCACTGTCCACAATTGCCAGGTCATGGAACCAACCGAAGTGCCCACTGATAGATGGACCTTGAGGTGATTATGCTAAGTTAAATAAGTGAAACCATCTGTTGTTTTTGTTTGTTTTTTACTTTTAATGAACTAGGCACTATTAGCCAGTTTTCAGTCAACATTTTAGTCAAGCTATCTTCCCTGTATTGTGCATATTTTTGAATCATCTTGCTTAAATTGTTTTACCTTGGTTATTTTTCTCATCTGCCAGTTTTTCCACTAAATGAAGGAGTCAAGTTGTCTTTCTGAGTTATTGCAGCTTCCCCTTGCTCTCTCCTGGCACTGCTGTGGAACACTTAACAACTGACTCCTGGTCTAGACAGCGGTCCCCAAGGATGGGGACTTCTTCCTTTGCACATTTGGAAACTCCATTTCTGTCACATGGTAAGTAATATATATATATTTTATATTTAAATTTTGAGTGAAGGGAGCAGAATGAATAAATACATGTGACAATTTTAGGTACATGTTTAGGTCAAGAAATGTATCTTGGTTTTGTCATTATAAATGGAAACAAGACCATCAATCCAGCATTGTAAATACACTTGCTGTGTACCTAAATAGATGGCAAAATGTTTTTTTTTTCCTATCAGCCCTTCTCTTCTCTCTGAAGTCCTTTATCTGAGGAATCACATTGCTCATTATCAGGTTATTTGAAAAAAACTGAAAGAAGGCTTTTATGATTTTTCTACTTAACATAATGATAATAGAGGGAAGATTGGTCAAGCAGAGGTTGGTTTTTAGAGTATTAGAAAAGAGTTACTATATAGAGTGATGGATTCAAAATTTAAATTATTCAGAGACCTGAACTTAAGTTTTGCATCAAACCATGTAGTTATAGTTAAGCCTTCTTTGGAACTTGTTTTTGAGTTCACTATTAACTGTTCCAGTTTCCCACAAATGGAACATGTAAAGGACCACAAAAGTAGAAATACCTTTGTTTTTCACATTCATTTTGCTTAAATGCTGTACAAAAGAAAGCAAATACTAATTATCTTGTTTACAATCATTTAATTATCGGCAGGAGAGGGATTAAGAACCTCCCCCTAGCAATGTCTCTCTAGATGCAAAATAAACACCACAATTAAGAAAAAAAGGCAGCAACTAGAAGAAAAAAGGTTTTCCTAATGTGACCATTCCAGATGCTTAAAATTGTCTTCCAAAATAAAGTAGTACTTTAATTAATAATCAAATCAAACAAGAAAATTTACCAAGAATTCCATCTAATTCCTTTTGTCCAGAGGAAACCGATAATGTAGGCTCTCCTGTCACTTACTAAACTTTACATTAAAAAAGAAATAATGTCAGTTGAGGATATTAAATGTTACTCACTTTTGCCTGTAGCACCAAATAGTTCACACAAGTATATATGGAGAAGTCTTTTAGAAATGTCAGTGCAACACTGAAATAATGTTATGAAAAGATGTCAATAAAACTAGCTGACAGCATTGCTTACTTGCTATATGCCAAGCACTGTTTAGAGTGCCGTGCATACATTACCTCCATTAATACTTGGAGATACAAAACAAAAAGAGTGCTGTCATCTTCCTCTTTCATAGATAAGTGTGAGGCTTTGTGAGGTTATGAACATTGATCACGCATCTACTTCAACACAAGCCAAATCAATCTAATTTTAGAACCCACTTTTAATCTCCTCACTGGAGTCACTGGGTGAATTGTGAAATTGCCAAAAGAAATGTGAGAGAAGGCAAAGCACCATATCACTTACTGGAAACAATTATTTTATTTAAAAAACCTTCAGCAGGAATGTAATTGATAAATTGTTCTTTCTTTATTGCCAGTTGGAAATGCCATCTGTATAACTGATTTTTTTTTCTTCACTGTGTAGATTTTAACAATGTAGTTTTATGTCTTTAAGGAATGGAATTTTGCTGTCATACATGTATGAAAAAGGGCTATGCCAATTTACTCATTAGCCCACTTCTACTTCCCTCACCAAAATGTGAGTACAGTTTTGTTTGTGTTTTATATTCCACAGAAAAAAATAGATCATGTGCTATGTGACAGGACAATGACAGATACACACCTATTTATACACTTTGGGGGTCCCCATGTACTATTTTAGCACACTTTAGGCCATAAAGGGGCATTCGGTATCGTATCCTATTAAGAACTAATCTAGAGGGGCCCAAAAGAAGACCAGCAGTCATGTTTACCGCTCAGCACCACAGATGGCTTTCTTGGTTCCGTTCTATACACATGCTACAGAAGATTTGCTTTCATCGAGTAAGAGAGAATTTGTGTCCAAAGGAATTATATTTGTTTTGTTCTACATAAGGCAGTTAAAAATGGGATAGAACAGTCACCTGTTGAAATTAAAAAAAAAAAAAACACCCTTGCACAAAGAGGACTGAATACAATGCCTCTTCAAATATCATTTAGCCTCAGTTGCCTTATTCTTTATAAATCTACTTGTAGTCTGTCCCCATGGTCCCAAATTGGAATACATTGTGTTTTAAAGGCAGATTTGAACAAGATATATGTTACACCAATAGTCAGAAGGAACTGATTCCAGCATAAACCAGTAAAGTTCAGACCTCATTATTAAGCATATCCTATTTTCAGGGCATATAAAGGTAGAGAATTGAGAAGGCAAAATTAATATAATTAAGACTGTGCTAGACACAATGACCCCTGGCAGCTTTAACTGACAGTGCCATTATAGAGCATGCTGTCCCATCCTTCCTTTGAACCCTGAGTCAGTAATGGATTTCCTTTGTGGTACAGATAACTCCTGGTCTATTTGGCAAATAAGTAGTAAAAGGGGAAACCAGTGAACTGTTATGTATACAAGGTAAAGATCTTCCTTGATTTATGATGGGATTACATCCCAATAAATCCATCATAAATTGAAAATACCGTAAGTGGAGAATGCATTTAATACACCTAACCAACCAAACATCATTCCTTAGCCTCACCTACTTTTAGGATTTTTTTATTTATGCATATAAGAACTGGGGTACAGGCCGGAGGTGGTGGGGTGAGAGTATTCACCAGAGACAGAGTGGGGTGCACGGCAGGCCAATCGACTGAAATACACTGCTGAGGGGAGCAGCGGGTGAAGCAGGACAGGTCTGCTGCGCCATATGGGTAGCTCCCTGGCCGGGGATCAAATACGTGGTGCAGAGGCTGCGGTGAGCTTCATAGGTTGTGTCTTAACCCCTTGTGCCACCATGGAGGCCCAGCCTCACCTACTTGAAACATACTCAGAACACTTATATTAGCCTACAGTTGAGCAGTCATCTAACATGAAGCCTATTTTATAATAAAGTATTGAGTCGTGTATCATGTATTGTCTTGAATACTGAAAGTGAAAAACAGAATAACCTAATCAAAATTTGAAGTACGGTTTCTACTGCACACATACCACTTTTGTACCATTGTAACTGAGGGACCATCTATAGAAAAGTTTAATCTATTTTTTTAAAGTAAATTGGAAATGGATTACACAGTCTGTAGACAACATTTGAAGAATTATATGAAAGTTTAACAATATATATTGTTAAATAGGAAAGACTTCACTTATACAGACAAGTGAATAATAAATCTGTCATACATTTTTTTTTAATCCTGTATATCTTTCTAATTAGAAAAAGTAAAATAAATTGGGGCCACTTAAATCTGAATTTGAAAAATTTACCTAAGTTTTAATAATTCTCATATGGATGTCTTTAAAAGGATTGAAGATAAAAGTTTGCCTTCAGAGCAAGAAGAAATGTGTCTGACCTGTGCAAAATTAATTTTCAACACATTTCAAAAAATATGGTAGAATGCTATATTGTGAACATTTGCATTTGTTTGCTCTATATGGAACAAAAATAAACATATATTCTTATAGGCCAAAATCTGCAGATGTTCTCATTCCTAAGTGAGTTATTTACAGCACTCTGTTACTGTTTTGTTCCTCTTTAAACTTCACACAAAAAGAAGCCCAGAACATAGAATCTGGAGAAAACATTAACTGTTTTCTGATGAACAACAATAAAATCAAATGCTGGCACCTGTGGAAAAAGATGAAAGTTTGTTTTAAACAAATCTTGGGTTTTTATTTTTTCCCCCAGATGTCAGACCCGTGATACAAACTCAAGATTGGAATCTGCTACTTGAAAGACGCAGTTGGCTGTGGAGAGAGCCAAAGATGCAATTTTATAACCAGCAAAGGTTTGAATTATTCATAAGCGAAGTACTTAAAAATTTTAGAGATAAATCAGCCACCAAACTGCTGAAGCAAATTAAACTAAACTGGTCAACAAAAATACGGACAGTAAAGATTCCTAAGAACAAGCACAGCATAATACCCTTGGACGCAGCGCTTTGTTGGAGTGGGAAGGGCAAATAGACAATCTTACATAAAATCTTTAATTTAAAAGACAGCATGAATTTTGGGGTTTGATTTCTTTCTTTGCAACAGTATTACTTGTGAATATTAACCTGTTTAGCTTGTGTTCATTAAATATTGCCAAGTGAGATTTTCCATTCCTAAAACAAATGTTAAAATATCTTCAGTGGGTGAGCCCATTTATATTTTGAATATAATAATATCTCAGATTTTTTGGATGTGTTGATAAAACCCGAGGTACTTGTCAATGAAGGTTAGAAGAAACATGATAAATATTTATAATTCCCTGACAGCTTAGCTTTGGAACAACATTTTGGTAGAAGTCTTGATAATTGAGGAGATTTTTAAAGAATATTTTCACAAATCTCTTAATGCCTTCATATTTTAAACTACAGCAAGCAGATAACAATCTTTAAGTATGAAGTAATCTCCCGAATCTCATCGTCATAATTTGTTACATAAAAAGACTTTAAAGCATCTCAAAATCTGTAATATGTATGGATAAATGCATGCATTTTGAGTAACATTTATACCAACATTTCCTTTTCCTTAAAACTCTGCTCAACAGCCCATTGTGAAAGTCCTTTACCTGGTTCATTGTTTCTCTATGAGTATTTATATTAATCTGAAATGCTCTCAACAAATGTTGCTCTGATAATAATACACTGAGTAATCTTAGTCTGGAAAGGGCAAGGCCAGTAAGAATAAATATTGATAAGGATGAAAACAACAGACTTGTAGGGAAGGCAGTCTAAAGATTGATTGAGGCTTTGGCAGCAACACCTAGTAGAATAATGAAGTGTTTGGGAAAAATATTGTTGCCGCCAAGACAGAATTCCTGATAATTAGAAGGTTGTAAGGATTTTGTGATTGATCAACATGGACCAGAGAAATGCCAGTCTGTTTTTCAGAACATTAATCTGATAAAGTTCAGTGGTTCGTTGGTGGCAAAAATCAGTAAGATTTGTAGGGACTCTGCATTACCTACTTAATACATTACCTGTTGCTTTTACCTAAGATAACTGTTAGAAATAACTCAACAGAAAAACATTGCTATGACTCTATTCTCCGTTACAGTAATGAGGACAGAAGAGTAACCAGGTTAAGTTCTTTAAACTTGATCCTAGAAGCCTAAGGGGTGGGAGGAAACAATACTTTGTAAATAGGCCTCTTCTCTGTTCCTGGCATGCTGAATGAGGGCTGAAGTGAGCCTGCATGGGTACGCTTTTGTCCCTAACTTTTCATATACTTGTCAGGCTCTTTCTAGGCTCTTTAAAGTATGGTCAGAAGAGATGGCCTGGCAGAACCAGCCAGCTACAGATTAACTCTGTCTGTGCCCTACAACTAGAGGAATGCATGCAGTATGTATCCCACTACAATCCCAGCTCAGCTTTGAACCTTCTTCTTATACGTAGGGGTGGAAGGCATTTTGGCTCGAGGTGAGATTTGCAGGGGGTCTTTCCAACAGACACTTGAAGGATACTGTAGTTAGATTTCAGCATCTCCTCTTGACAGTGTCTTAAAGAATTTGACTCTACCATATGTTCATATCTATAATCTATATCCTCAGAGTTCAGAATACAATACCAAACAGCTTTCCAAAGACAGTTAATTAATTGTTCTTGGGTAATGTTGAGATTACTTGGTTTGCATAAAAAAGAGCTAACCTCTCTAGCAAGTGATGTATTTGTGTATGCCCATCTAATAAAAGCAATCCCGTCTCTGGGTGTGGAAAATCTGAACCTTATTTTCTAGAAATGAGTTAATGGTTTAGCCTGGCACATAGTAGGCACACAGCTATTATTTGTTGCATAAACCAGCTTAAATGAGATTCTTCTCACATAGCATCATAACATGAATTTGCCCTTTACATTTTCCCTCTTGGTCAACAGTCATTTAGGCCATTACCATATAATTCTTAAGTCACTGACTATAAAGAAAACAAGTTAGATACATGTAATTGCCTACTCACTTCCTTGTTAAATTCATTAAGTTCCAGTCATATACCAGGCACTATGGTGGGTATTTTTTTTTTTTTAAGGAGAATGATTTCTCTCTCAATATTCTGTATATTATTCAAAGAGTTTAAAAAGTAAATGGGTCATCAGCAAATGGCTGCAATTAGGAATTTCACAAGTGATTTTATTTTTAATCATGTTTTATCTGGCTAAAATTCTATACCTCATGATAGCTGAGTTGCTTTAAGTATTTCTGAATATTTCTATGTGAATAATAAAAGTAGAACCACAAAATAAGTACATACTGCATTTGTATTCAGTGGTTGCATTAAAGTTTACAGCCAGAGGATGACTCTTGACAAGCTTAAATAGCCCCAAGTAGAGAAAAATATTAAATGATGAATTGTTACACTGATTTTATTTCAACTTTCTATTTGGTAAGTGCTCTGAATACAAAATTATAAGCCTACTTTATTTGCTCAATGTTTATTGTTCTGCCTAACTTGATAAAGGAACTGTACTGTTAGATCTATTAAAATGTAGAAATAATTCAATTTTGGGGTGCTCTAAATATATAGCTAATTTAGTTTATTTTCAAGTATATTTTCCATACACATGACTTACAAACATGATCTTTTTATATATGTAAAATTTTTAGTAATTATTATGAACCCTGGATTTTCACTCACAATTTTTTTTGTAAACACTGACTATTGGATTAATCTCTGCTGGACTTTGCAGATTAATAATAAGCACATACATACACATGACAAGATAGCTGAAATAAAATTTTTCAAATAACATTTGCAGAAGATATTTTTATTGTTCAATCCTTCCTTGACTAATTAGTTCTAAGAGCTCATATGTATATTAGTATTTTTCTACTAAATGAACTTGTAATGCTCACATCTACTGCTAACTAGTATAACTTTCATATTTGAAAAACCACTTTCATTCATACACAACTTTAGTTCACCTGTGTATGAGAAGCTGTATGTTAATGAATAGCCTGCTGAGTTAAAAGTCTTAACTAGTTTGGTGTCAGAGTTTTGTGAATGTGTCATTATCTTAACTATTGAAACAAATTAACATTTTTCATTTAATTGAAAACAGTTTGGCATATCATTTGTTCATCTTGGTCAAATTTGGAAACAACTTCTAAACAACTGTCCATTTTCTTAAAAGTTCACAAGTTAACTCTAAGTTTTGTTCATTATGATTGAGACATTTTTTCCCATGTAGTCTAAATATTTCAAATCAGTGAAATGCAATAAAATGAAAGAGATTCAAATTCCTTTTGAATTTGAATTCAAATTCCTTTTTGGCTAGCATTCCTTTTTCAAGCTTATAAACTGCCAAGAATTAGCTCAGAAGCCTCTTAAAAAACTCTGCCAAAATAAAAAATTAACATCTACAGAGACAATTAAATGTAGTGAACAAATGAGAACTTCCAAATAGTAGTAATATTGTTAAAGGAAACAAACAAAAATGTAATATGATCATAAATTTTTGTATAATCTTAGCCAGTATAATTGGGATCCAGTGGTTAATGAGGTCAATATCAAGGTCTCTGTTCAACAAAGTCCAAAATACATGACCCCTGCCCCTCATGTGGAGATGTACTCATGACCCTGAAGAGGTAAATTTAAGGGTGTGGGTGACATGTCACAAGAGGAAATTTGGTGCAAATATGAATTCCTCCAGTCTACATACTAAGGCATATATTCAGTGTACAGTGGTAGCAGATAGGGGAAATCCAGAAAGGCTGTGAAGATGCTATTTGTGCTGAGAAGTACTCCATGTATAATAAGCTCAAGTGGATGTTCAAACAGGAAAGAATATAGAAAAGGAGATGCGAGAAGAGATTTCTTCCTTTGCTCCCAAGAGGACCAACTGACAACCTTCAAGGATTATTACACCAACCAACCACTGAGGGAAACCTGCAGCACAAGTGTGAAGCTGAAGCAACCCCTGCACCTCAGAAGCCATCACAGACTTCATCACAAGGGACACCAGGGAGATCCGCGCATCCGTGTGATGGAAGGTGGGTGGAGGGATGCACGGAGGTGGCAGTCCGTAGGGCTCAGATGGCCAGGCTGCTTGCCTGACCAGGGACGCTGGGGAGGGAAGAGCAGACATGGTATGGAGGCATGTACCCTGGGCCCAGTTGAAGCCCAATGTAGAGGAGATGCTTTGTTCCACACTGGTTTGACCCCAGGAAGGGGGTCAGAAAAGGCACTGCGCCCCCACACCCGCATGCCATAGGACTGACACTATTCAGGGTAACAGCAGCAGATAGCTGGCCGAATCTCTGATCTTGGATCCCTGAGATGTGCTCTCCTGAGTTCTTTATATAGTCATGTTAACTCATTTAATCTCCACGACAAATTTTTGTGCTAGAAAATATCATGCCCATATTATAAATGAAGCAGAGAGAGATCAAGTAATTTGTCCAAGAGCTCACAACAAATATATATATATATATATATATATATATATATATATATATATTCACATTTGATCTAGGGATTTAGGCCCATTTTGTCATGTCTCACTCTCCTAATTTCCACGTGGCTTCATTTCCATGCTAACCATCTTCTCTGTATCTGATAAGCCACTCGCTGTCTGAGCCCTCGTATGCTTTATTTATTGGAAATTTAGCAATTTGAATTAGAGAAAAAGCTGAATTCCAATAAATCATTTTCCATAGTAAAACTTCAGTTAACGGGGAGAAAAGCCATAGAACTGGGTATGTTACATGGGCCTCAGTCCCATGTTTTTGATGCAGTTAAGTCTGGGGTATTGCTCAGTAATTTGTATGTTTAACATTTTCCTGAAAAATGGTGACAAAGCTGGCTTAGAGTCCACAACTTGAGAACCACTAGATATCGATAAACTCAAATATTTCATGGTACAAACTATTCTCTCACTTCACCATCCAGCTTTTCATTTCTATTTGGTTTTACACATTTGCCTCATAGCTGAAACCTGACATTTTAGCTTCAGAATATTCAATACTCTCATTTCTTCCATGTTTTTGCTGATATGATAGGTGGAGACTAGAGTCAAACGTACTTGGTTACATTTGAAAACACTTTATGAAGTATGCATTCCAGTCTAATTTGTAAATAGTGCTTTGCCAACTTAAAGACACCCTTCAGGGGAGGAGGAAGAGGGATCGGAGGGAGGGAGGAGCACAGGGGACGGAGGTGATGGTGCACAGGTGCATTAGTGAAGGCAACTCTATGGGGACTACACCTGAGGGGCTGGGGGGAAGCAAACATTGTTTAAAAATGAACAGTGATGTAAAAAATTAAAAAAAAAAGGTAGACATCAGTAAGAGGTAAAATGAAATCCATAATACTGTATCAGTTTATATTTCAATAAATGAAATGTTTTAACAAAATAAGTTCTTAACCTATTTAAAACACTATAAAATCACAGATAAAGGTGATTTTTAAAAAAGAAATTGTAAGAGAAGAGGTAGAATTTTACTAGCACAAGTATATTTTCTCAATTGAAAATTAGACTTACAATTCAATTATTTTCAAACTCATTTTGCAGGTATATATTACTGTGCACAAATAATTTTTATGATCAGAAGTGATTATCAATATTCTAAAATGGTTAATTTCATATGATTTTATTAGTGAATGACTGTTGAATATAGCAATAAATATTTTTATATACTGAGAAATATTTCAGGTCTTAAATACACTATAAAGTATACATCTTTGTATACTTTGGAGATTCACACTTCATTATGATAGGATAATTTAGATCTCAAGTGGCTGTGATTTCATTTTTTAGATGAATATGTTAGTTATGGCAGAAAGTGAAATAGCTTTTTACCATTTCATTTTTCCTTCTAAACTCTGCACATTAGAGGTTAAAGTGGATGCAAATTCATGTCATGGGCTGATTCCACTATATAATCAGGAGTCTAAGGTGTCATCTAAAGCCACTTTTCTGTTTTAATGAAGAACAAACTGAATAAATCCAGCACATCAAAGATAGCCCATGCACAGTGATGAGGACAATTCACTGCAAGTGATTCTGAATTACATCTTCAACCCTCTACAGTGGACAGATGATAAGAAAAGTATTACATCTTATGAATGTTTGGTTCCTTTAAATCTCAAAGCCCTGTAGGTTTTATTTTGTTCTGAAGTGCCTAGCCATCCTTTATGGTATTCTGAACGAGTCTATTTATTTTTGGCCTGAGAATATTTAGAATCAAAGGACAAAAATGAAAACGATGTTCTTGCTTTTAATTCTAAACTGTGGATGTTTGTGGATTTCTAACCTCATCTGGCTTTTTATAAGGTTGTCCTGTTATCAGTGAGAACCAGCCATGGGGCAATCGGTTATGTAATCTCTCTGAGCAGCCTCTGAGGAAACATTCTGAGTGGGGAAAGTTTTATGTCATTCCTTTTCCCGGGAATTTTTGTTTTACACCCAAATCAATAGCAGCATGCAAATACCAGAAGGATGAATGGCACAGAAACAGATGGGAACTCCTTAGTTTATCAGAAGGAAATGACCTAGTATTTTCTGGAGACAACTTTCACAGACTGTTTAATAAGTATGTGGACTTTACAATCAAAAAATGCCTATAATCCTTAATACCACACTTCCCAGTCATAGGATTTTGTGTTAGTTTCTTAAAATTCTGGAACTTTGTAATCTAATATGCTTACTGGGCCCCAGAACATACCTTTCTGAGGGCAAGGATCGTGACCAGCACTAATGTATGATTTGCACAATATGGTATTGAACATTGTAATATTCATTAATTTATACCCAACTGATAATTATAATTTGCAAAAGAATGAAAATTACTGACACCATACACAAAAATTAATTCAAAATGGATTAAAGACATGATTTTAAGACTGTAAGCCATAAAAAAATATAGATGAAACAGGTTATCTGCTCCATGACAACAGCCTCAGAGATAGTTTTGGGGACTAGACTCCAATGGCAACAGAAATAAAAGCAAAAATACACACACAGACACCCTACTGATAGAGAGAAGACAACCCAATCAAAAAATGGGTTGAAGATCTGAAAAGACATTTCTCCAAGAAGTCATTCACATTGTCAACAAGCATGTGAAAATATGTTCATTATCACTTACCAGGAAAATGCAAATCAAAATCACAAGATAGCATCTCAAACCTATGAGACTAGCCTATATGGGAAAAAAAAAAAAAAAACAGAAAATGTGTTGATAACTGTATGGAGAAAAGGAGTTTTTTGCATTGTTGGTAGGAATGTAAATTGGTACAGCCTCTGCAAAAACAACAGGGATAGTTCTCAAAAATTTAGAAACAGAATGACCGTACGATCCAGCGATTCTACTTCTGAAATTTATCCAAAGAATATGAAAGCACTAATTTGCAAAGATTTATGCACCCTTACGTTCATTGTAGCACTATTCACAATAGCCAGGACATGGAAACAACCTAAAAGCACACTGACAATTGGCTGGCCAAAGATGAATAGTACTCAGCTATGAAAATGATGAACTCATGCCATTAGTGACAACATGGATAGACCTTGAGGTGATTATGCTAAACAAAATAAGTCGAAGAGAGAAAGACAAATACTGATGGTTTCATTCATGTGGAATATAAAGGAATGAAGTAAACCAACAAAACTCAATAAGAAATCACATTCTGACAACAAAATGGTGGTTACCAGAGGGAAAAGGTAATGTGGGTGTGCAGAAGGGGTGGTGAATGGCACTAGAATTTTGGTGGTGGGTGTGTTGTGGTAAAAAGAAAGATCAAGGTAGGAAGCTACATTCCTGAAAGACTTACATAGTTTTTTAAACCAATGGTAAATCAATTAAAAAAAATAATTCCTTATAGTTTCAAAAAAATTCTGTTAAAAAGTCATTCTTTCAACAACATTAATGGGATTATTATTTGGGTATAAATTAGTAAATCCAACAGAAGTCAGGTTTATGTAGGGGAAAGGCAATAAACTATTAACAGAAGATATACATGTGCACCTTTTGATTATGGTAAATTCTGTACAGCTGTAGTAATAGGAAATAAGGGTGAACATTATTTAGATAAATGAATTAGGATACTCTTTTTTTAGATGCATTTATTTATACAAGAACCGGGGTACAGGCCAGATGTGTGGGAGGGCGAGAGGACTCACCAGAGACAGAGCGGGGAACAGAACAGGCAGACTGACGAAATACACTGCTGAGGGGAGCAAGCAGCGGGCGAGACAGGAGAGGTCTGCCGCGCCATGTGGGATTCTCACTGGCTGGCCGGGATCCAACCCATGCTGCAGAGGCTGCGAACAGCCTCACAGCACAGCACTCAACCACCTGCGCCACAAGGGAGGGCCCAGGATACTCTTAGTTAAGATAGTTTTGCATCTCAGAGAAAGCCATGTGACAAAGGAGAGGAAGAGCATTCAAGAAGACACAATATAAACAAAGGCTTTGTGAAGGTGACATACCTTATAATTATTAGCAATATGATTATGACAAATATTTCCCTATTCCTTTTTTTTAAATGTGTGTTCTTAGGGGATGGACAGGAAGTGTATGCTTACTAATTTTGATTTGATTTTAGAAAACACTAGAGGAGTTTTTATGCATCCTGGCCTTTTGTTTACCACTGTTAAAAAATTGTTCTGAGACTTATTGAAACAATCAGGAACACTATTCAGGGCTACTGCAATAGATGTCAAGGCTGTGGCAATAGGAGAGAGAGAGAGGTGGGGCTCAATTTCAAATACAGTAAAGGTAGCTGGGAATTTAGATCCAAGAAACAGTGGTCGTGGGGTTGGTAGATGGAAAAGAGCTAAGACACATCAAGGGTAGGGGGGATTCTTGTTGAAGGCAGGCCAGGGTAACAAAGTATAAGGGGTAGGGGATGGGAATTGTGACTATATAGAGAGAATGATCAGATACCAAGGATGGGGAGATTCTCACTAAACTGACTTAGCCAGATTTTTGCTACACATGACTAGACTGGTTGAAAACAAGGCTAAGCACAAGCCCTAGAGCCTGTGGAAAGTTTGGTCAGGAGAGAGTCCTTGTCAACATAATGACCCTGTCACTGACTCTTCTGTTAGTCTTATTAGATTTGCTGTACTTGACTAGCTTTCCATTGAAATCCTTTTGATTTGTAAATTAAATGAAATAGCCCACTGAACTGTCAATCACGATCTTTTATTGCTATAAATCCACTAACATCTTACTTCCTTTGGATGCTAATATAGGGGAAAATGATGAATCATGAAAATGATGCTATTTTCCTGCTTTACGAAGCAACTGCTAAATAAAGGCAGAGAGAAAGAAACCTTTTCCCAGCTGTCTCATTGCCTTTTTAAGCCTGTATTATAAGCATCTACAAAATGAGGGAGATAGAGAGGAAACCATGGAATACTAAACTTTGAGACTCCTCTGAGCTAAATTTTAGGTTTTCATCAGATTCAGAGAATTTGCAGCCCAGATACACAAAGTTGTAGAGGGACTTAGCAGGAATAAATTTAGGGAATGAGAAACATGGTTACCTAGAATGAAGCCTATAGCTAATACCATGAAAATATCCTTTATGGTAGATATTTAAGACTAGATCTTTTTTTCCTAAGAGAGATTTGCAATCACTGCATATACTGACCTGGTAAGTAATTAAATCTCCCAAAAGGCCATCTGACTTCAAGTTCTTAAGGGCAGACAGTGTGCTCTATTCTGTGAGGTCCTTGGATCTTCTTTCGTTAATTCAGATTCACTCACAGTGAATTTAAGGAGCACAAACTTCAGGATTTGCAGCATGGAGTCACATGAAATACATCTTTATCACAAGGAGCTCACAGACTACTTAGACAAATAACAAAAGAGCCACAATGTAGTGCAACAAAGAATTATGGTAAGGATGCATAAATGAAATTATTGGAAAGTAAGAAAGGACTACATAGAGCTCAAGGGTGTTGAAGAAATCACCTGAGCTGACAGAAGGAGTTACCTAGAAAATATAAAGTACATTTGTAGGAGTTTCTGAGGGGCAGAGATCCATTTTTAAAGGAGATTAGTATGTATGCAGCCAGGGACTGTACATGAGACCAGGCCCAACGCTAATCCAGCACATACTGGCTTAATCTGTACAACTCAATGAAGCCTCGAACCACCATTATCCACTGGACACACATGAACCTACCTCTGTGTTTGCAGGTCAGAGAATGCACAACTGTGAGGTAAGGATTGATTTGCTCTTCAGGGGACTAGCAAGCCTTTACAACATGCCATCACACAGATGGCAAGAAGGCCCCTTAGTCCTTGTTGGTCATGAGTCCGTGTCTACAGATCTACAATAAACATCAAGCACCAGCCCCCTCTCCTCCTCTGAAAACTGGCAGAGACACTGACCCCTCATGACTCCCATAGTTCCCTGCTTTTCTGCACATAAACCTTCCTATAAAAAAATCTGTAGCCATTCAGTCTGGGTGGTGGATTTGAGCACTTCCTCCCACCACCCTGTTCATTGCCTTCCAGATACTAAATTCCTTCCCATCTTCTAACACGTGGCATCCCGTATGTGATCTGCTGTGCACTCAGCACACAATCCAGTCATTACAGGCAACATGTATCACCTGCTGAATTCAGAACACAAAGTAAGCAAAGTACCATGGCCTGGACGAATCACATGCTGCAGGTGAGTGGAGGGGAGAAGAGTGGGCCCCAGTTTTGGGAAAATGAGCAGGTAGGCCACGGGTGGTTTGGTTTTCATTTGTGAGAACCTTTAAGTGATTTTAAGCAGAGTAGAACTAGAAGGAAGAGTAACTGAGAATGTGTTTAGTCATCCATAGAAGTAATTATGATGAGTGTCTCAACTAGGACATTAGCAGGAACAACAAACAGGAAATAGGGTATAAAAGATACTTTGGAGTAAGATTCATACGAAGGAAGATCACTTGATGTGGAGAGGCCAGGTTTCTGTTTTTGCCAACTTACTTCTTCCTGAAACTTTGCCAATATTTTGTACATAATAGGTACCTTGAAAATGTTTAAGTATGCATAAACTATAAGACATTGATTCAGAGACATTTCTCCTAGCACCTCTTCTGAGTTTAACTGGAGCCACTGTAGACAATTCCTTTATAAATGTCAGATTTATAAATTGTCTCACCTCTAGTGCTTAACTTTTCAATTCCCTAAGGATTTTCTTTTGGGCAGTTCTTGCTCAGCCCACATTCAGTGGGGCTAAGAAATGCCAGGGATTAAGCACCTCCATGGATCTCTCTTAAGCAGTGATGATCTGGAGTGGTAAGTAAATATGCTGACCTCTTGAGTCCTCAATGTAACAATTTTAAGCAATATTCCACATAGTACCTGAGAGTCTCTTCGGTGGGACTGAGATCCAACTGCCCATAGCGGTAATCCCTTCTTAGCTCATTTTTCATTTCTCCCCTTTTGTTAATTACTGCCACTTTCTTGCATGCCCTTTATGGGTTTGCATCACAATCCACCTTTACTATAATGTCTTGCCAGAGCTCTGATTCTGGGGAACAGAACTAATCTAATACAGGAGGCAGGTGATTAACTAGATTTTTGACATAAAATTGGAAACTTCCCTTCATAAGAAAAAAATAGTAACATGATAAAATCCAACAGGTGCTTAAAATGATATGCTTGTATTTTTTTTCAGAAAGGCTAAGGCAAAGAAAAAGAAATCTACTTGAGCGTTGCCATGAGGTAGAATAATCTTTCTCACATAATAAACAGACAACACAAATGACATTGTTACTCTGCACTGAAAAAAAAGATGATTGAAAATAATTTTACTCTCCTAATCCTTTACCCTGAACTATCTCAGGCCTGTCTCTTCCTTAATCCGGGTGCTCTCCCAGCAGCCTGGCTACAGGTGGGGTGCTTAAGCCCAAAGCCAGTGTACAAAGTAGACATTCAGAGTCTGTTGCATTTGTGCAGCTGCTCAGGGATTTTCTCTCCTAGTCCAGTGTTCATCTTTCTGAAGAGCAAGTGAATTTCATTTTCGACCAGTTGGTATCCAGATATTAAATTTGACTTTAATAAATTCTCAGGTATCTTTGACAAAAAGCAGGCTCCTAGCCCTCTTCAAGGTCAAAGAAATCAGGCAATCTAAAGATGAAGCAGGTATTTCTCTAATGTTATACTTGGTTCTTTGTAAAGAATGATACATGAAGAAGATAGAAATCTAATAGACAGCATGGTGATTAAGATTCATAATACCCTAAAGTATACTTAAAATTTTCTAACAAAGTAGACCTAAGTCCACACCCTGACATGCAAAATGGTAATTTGACATAAATGTGTGTTATTTGTGTGTTCATTATTCCCCAACGTATATGTACATCAAAACATGACTTTGTATGCCTCAAAACAGTGCACAACCCAAGCCTTTACCATCCCCATTAAAACTGGGAAACAATTTTAAAAAATCAAAGGAATAAAGAACCTGGCCCAAATAAAGATTTCATCACTGACGAAGAATCTCTGAGATACACTCTCCCAACATACAGCTTTAAGTTGGTGTAAAGATAGATGATTAAGATACAAAGAAACACTTTATAAATTATATATCACCATATGATTTTTTTTAAAAAGTATTATTTGGAGGTGGTTGAATTCCAGGCTTAAGTTTGTGGATGACTGTAATAAAGTTGCTATAATGTTAGAACATGTAGAAACATGATTAAATTAGTATTTTAGGATGAGAAATCATATAGCAGGGTCCCATAAAATGAACAGATCTTGAAACAGTGAGGTTATAGGACAGCCACAAATGATATTTTGCAGTTCTTCAAGTATTAGGTGGGAAAACCTTTGACTAACAGCCTAGCAGTGGGAAGGAAAGAGAAGAGAAAAATTTAAAAGGACAAAATGATTTCAGGATTATTTAACCAGAGAAGAATGAAATGGAAACTTGAAAGCAGTTCTGTTTAGGACGTGGTTGAATAATGTTGCCTTTGATAGAAATACAGAGTTAGGGTGGGAAAGATTTTGGAGAATCAGTTTAGCTTTATAAATCCTGGATTATTTACCTTAAATGATCACATTAAAACATGATGTTCTATCAGAATTTTTTCTTAAATAAAAGGAAATTAAGTATAAACGTTTAGATATATAAATAGGCTGTCAGAGGAGTAAAAGCATCAATATATTTTTCAATGAGAAAGGAAAGAGGGAAATTTTCAAGACTAATTCATTATATATCTGGACAACAGTCACAGTCAAGAAGTAGAAGAGGAACAAAAGAATGTTATAAAAAGAGACACTTAAAGAAGAAAGAAGGAAGAGCTTCATGAAGGGCATAGAGTTTTATGAGTGTTAAATTCTGCATAAATAGAAAATGTCAATGGACTGATATTTACAAAATGAGAAAATGAGTCAGAAGATTAATTATTAACCTTGAAATTGTAGAGTTAGGTTGTTTGATTTTACTAAATGTTTCAATGAATACTTATTTCACTACATATGAACCAAACTTTGATTCCAAACTCTACAGTATGTTATCTGAAATGCAACCAAGGATTTAGTAGTATGATCCCAATTTAGGTTTTATTTTTTATTTATTTCCCTTTCTAAAATAAGCTATTTTTTTCTGTACTTTGAAACACTTCTTCAATATTAGTAACATAAATTAACACAAATGAAATAATTATCGTTTATATCAAAGTGGGACCTACTGCTCTCAGTTATTTAATTGTCTTACAGACTCCCAGCATACGGACATTTGAACTTAAACATGTTCTACTAAACCTTTGTCTTGTAATAGACAATTCAGTATGTGAAGCTCTTTCCAATATGCTCCATTATAAAACATATCTGGGTGTATAAAACAATATGTCAATTCTGTATGTGAAGCTCTTTCCAATATGCTCCATTATAAAACATATCTGGGTGTTTGGCATTAACATGTAGAAGCCTTGATCTTATTTATGAACATCAAATATCACATTCTATTAGAACATTTCGCTTTAAACAGCTGAGAAACAGCTTTCAACTGATTGTTAGTGACTATGATTGGGGACTATTGCTTATCCATCAGTACTTTATCTCAGTGGTTCTCTAAATTTAGTGTGCATCAGAATCCCCGGAGGGCTTCCTGAGGTGTACAAGCAGAGTGTCTAGTCCAGTAGCTCTGGGGTAGGGCTGGAATGTGCATTTGTCGCAGCTCCCATGTGATGCTGACTCTGCTAGTTGAGGTACCACACTTCCAGAACTAGTCTAGGGCAAGCAGAACTCATCTGCTAGACAAAGATTTATTAACTCATGATTTCAGGTGCTAGCAATAAAAAGCTAAAAGGACATGGTCCCAAGTAAAATGAGACAAATATGTAGTATTGAATGAGGGGCAGGGATAAGCCTGGAGTATTAGGCAAATGGAGTTCCTTCCACAGGAAAGAAACATGGCGATAATTTTCCCCTGTAAGGACACAGACTTTTCCATCTAATATTGTATATTGAAATACTCATGTTCCAATACTTTTTTCCCCTCATAAATTTGGAAAAAATTAAAAGCAAAATGTTGCAACATGTTTAATGCCCAGTGTTGGCTAAGGTATAGGGAAATTGTCCTCAGTTTGCTACTGGAAGTGGTTATAGTAAGATCATGAAAATGTTTCTGAAATTCTATTTGGCAAGGTATACAAAGGTCCTAAAATGATTAAAACCCTCTGGCTCAGCAATTTCCCTTTTAGGAGTTCTTTCTAGAGAAATAACCAGGCATGTGTGTAATGTTAGCCACAGGGATGCTCAAAAACTGAACTGTTGAAAACAAAAATCAAGAAAGGAATGTAACATGGGGAGATCTTTAAAGTATTAATGGATCATTGATGGACTATAAAAGCTTGCATATATTAAAAGCAAGAAAGTATAGTTAATGGCAACAAAACATATCTGTGAGATGTTAGACAAAAATAATTAGATTCAAGAAAAGTACATATCATGTCATTACAAAGCTAGATATCTTTACTACATAGCCATAGCCCCCAACAAAGACTAAGAGATTTAAAAACCTTAGCAAAGATTATGACTGAGATGTCAAAGTTTGATTTAGTGTATATACTTTTTCATTTTCTTTAATATACACATATAACTATTTTTTTCTCTTCTTTTTTAAAAAGACTTATTCATTCATTCATTCAGTCATTCATTCAAGCACTGGGCACAGTCAGAAGCGCGGGAGGGTGAGAGAATTCACCAGAGCCAGAGCAGGGAGCAGAACAGGCAGAAGGACCGAAGTACACTGCTGAGGGGAGCAGCGGGCGGCAGGAGAGGTCTGCGCGCCATGCGGGACCCTCGCCCAGCAGCCGGGAATCAAACCGGCGCTGCAGAGGCTGCGGGCAGCTTCACAACCCAGCACTCAACTGCTGTGCCACGGGGGAGGCCCTTTTTCTCTCTCTTTTTTTTTTTTAATTGAGGTAACATTGGTTACAATACTGTCTATGACTCAGAGGTACAGGATCACATCCTTCAGGTGTATGTGAGCACACCACACCCACCGCCACATAGACATAACTTTAGTTGTTTCAAAAGTACTAAAAAGCTGCCAAAGCAATAACTTTTCTCTCACAGTAGTACATCGGAGTTTTGTGTTTAAAGATAAATTTAATTCAGGATATCTTCCACAATTTCCTTATCCAGTCATCTGGTGATAGGTAGGTTCAATGACTTGGCCGTTGTGAATAATGCCACTATGAAAATAGGGGTGCATAGGTCTTTTCACATTAGTGTTCTCATATTCTTTGGGTAAATATCTAGCAGTGATATTACAGAGTCATATGGAATTTCCATTTTTTTTAAAGGAGGTTGTACTAAGTTAGTTTTTATGGGACACAGTGGACAGCTCTTGAGGTGGTTATGCAAGTAGAAGAAGTTAGAAAATGAAAGACAGTTGCTGGATGGGTTCATTCCTTTGTGGAATTTCAATAACCAAAGAAAACAAATTAACATGGCATAGCAAGAATAATTCTTAGACTCTTTGCAAAATATACTGGTTACCCAAGGAATGGAGTGGGGGATGCTGGGAATGGGGAAGGAAGAGGATTGGGTAACAGCAGCTTTCGTGGAGGGTGAGTGAGGCATGGACACATATGGAGGGGTGAAGTTATACTCCCCAAACTATAATTATGTAAAAGACTGAAATTTTTTAATAAATGTGAAAACAACTATTTGAAGATTCATAGTAAAGCAAAACATATAAATAATTAATAAAATAAAAAGAAAGATATTTAAGGTAGAGGAAAGTATTCATTTCTTTTAAATGGTATCCTGCTGCTGAATTTTTTCTTTCCTCTGTGGTTCCAAGTGTTAAAATTTTGAGCTTTGTTAGACAGAAAATGACTGGTTAACCAATAAAATTAGTATATGATCTAAAAATTACTATAATCATAAGATCATAAATAATGCCTCTGAAATTAACATCTCTTCACTGTCATTTTAATAGAATAACTGATAATATATTTACATGTATGTATTTTATGAAGAAATTTGCAATTGCAGATTTATAAATATAATTTACATATAATATCCTTATGAAATACATAATTATAAAAACTATCACAGCTATAATTACAACTGAAAAAAACTATGCATTGATAATAAATATTTTATATTTAAAATGTATTTAGAAACTGAACTTTTTCCTATCATCTATTCTCTTTCATTATCCAGGTTTCTACTCAACGTTGCTAGAGATAACATATAGTTGTACTGACACTTTAGAACTTAAAATAAGAAATCAAAGATTAGTTTTTACCATCCATCAATTCAGTGTAGCATGAAACTTGCCAATTATTCCATTTCATTTCCCTAATACAATAACTTCACAATTCTATCCCTGAGAATATCTAAGTAGGCTTTATTAAAACTAAATCACTGAGCCATTGATAAAATTCATTTTTTTTTTAAAAAAAAGGTCATTTAATGTTCCTTTGAAATATTTGACTTCTTTAAATACTGAGATCTACTCATGGATAGTGAACCCCAAAATAATATATATTTTTTTACAATCACACACACACACACAATTAAAAACATTGAAGACAAGTCAAAATTTTGAACTGAATCATCTTAATGGAATTTTATTTGGGAAATAAATGATAATTAAAATGAGTTAAATGAAGATTGCTATCTTTTTAGCAACATGTAATTACAGACAAGTAAGTAAAAGAGTGAATTTCTTAGTTTTCATCACCATGTTCAACATTGAACAGACAAGTCATATATGTACTACAAGCATGTTGTTACATACCAGGTCAAGGAGGTATAGCAGCATAAATAACTAGAATATATGCAAGAGTAAGTCTGATACTATTGTGTTGAAGTTGCTGATTCCTCTAGATGGTGTTTTCATCAGCACTTTGATTCAAAATGATATACTAGCAGTATATACTACTGTAAAATATTTCAAAGAAATCTAATACCTGAAGGGTGTGATCCTAGACCTCTAAATCACAAACAACATTGTAACCCACTGTTACCTCAATAAATAAAATTAAGAAGTATCACTCCAACAAAGAAAAAGAGTACTAAATTAAAAAAATATTTTTTTTAGTGTTTCTGTATATTTTTTTCTTTTTAAAATATTTTTTATTGAGGTAACACTGGTTTACAGTACTGTATATGATACAGAGTTACAGGATCTCACCCTTCAGATGTATGTGAGTTAAATATGTTGCAAATAATGCCACAGTGGCTAGGCCCATAATCTAATCTTGTTTTGTTTTGAAGCATCTATTTAAAAGTGAATGCTCTTCTCTTTGATCTGCTACCAACTGCAAATGACCTGAATGTTAAGCTCCAAGTGCTAGAGCAATGAGAGAAAGAACAGACTGTGGAAAAATAGGTTAATAATGGAATTAGCATGTAAAAATAAACTGTTGCTATATTGATATGGTCACACTTGTGTAACACAAGCTATGTATAGCATTGAACTGTGTTAAGTCATTCAAGTACACTGAAAAATTTAGACCTGCTGTTAAATTCTATGTAGTAATTTCAAACATAACAGGAAGAGTTGACTGGTTTGGAAGATACTTCCTACATCATTTTTGATTGTTTTAGCAATCTATACATGTTTTTAATAAAACTCCAAAGATAGTTTTATTAAAATTATTTACTGATTAAATTCTATAGCGATGGTGTGAATAAGCCAATGATTTGCTAGTTCTACTTCAACACTTATATTACATGAAAGTCATCTACTTTAAGAGTTGCCTGTGATTCTTTAAAAATGGAGCTACCATATGATCCGGCAATTCCACTACTAGGGATCTACCCAAAGGACACAAAACCAGTGATTCAAAAGAACACCTGTACCCCTATGTTTGTTGCAGCACTATTTATAATAGGTAAAACCTGGAAACAACCCAAATGCCCCCAAATAGATGACTGGATCAAGAAGATGTGGCATATATATACAATGGAATGTTATTCAGCAATCAAAAGAGAAATTCATGCCATTCGCAGCAATGTGGATGGAGCTAGAAGGAATTATGCTCAGTGAAATAAGCCAGAAAGAAAAAAAATATATATCAGATGGTTTCACTTGTAACAGGAACATAGGGGGATCAAATAAGACATCAGTGTAAAAAAATAGTAACAACAGTACAAAACACAACAGAGCAAAAACAAACAATTATAAATCAGAGACATCCTGCAGGGGAGGAGCTGGGAGAGGGATCAGAGGGAGGGAGGGAGGAGCACAGGGGACTGTGGTGATGGTGCACGGGTGCCTTGGGGAAGGAACCTCTATGGGGAATCAATCTGAGAGGGTGGTGGGAAGCAAATATTGTTTAAAAAAGTAAAAATAATTTAAAAAATATTTTTAAAAAGTTGCCTTCAATTCTCAACATGATAAACAACATACGCACTACTAGAAGTAGTACTATCATTATATGTTCAAAGTCATTCAAAATCCTATTCCTATTTTTAATGATCTATGATAGTTTTTGTCCTGAAATTAGAAGAGAGGGTATAGTGCCTAAAAATGGACTAGGTTTTTTTGTCTGATATTATAGGTCTGAGATTTTGACTTTGGTTAGTATTTTATGCCTCTGAAATTGACCTACAACCTGTATTTTTATGTTTAATCATTAAGGCATTTTTACTTAAACTCTGAAAAATTAGTGGGGGAATTTTATATTTTCTATAGTTCTGAAGAAATCAAGGCAATTAGTATTGTATTTTCACTATATATTCTGTAAAATTTAATTTTAGATGATTCAAGTGAATCATATTGGTGACACTACAGAAACAAGTAGCTAGATTCCATATAGTTTATAGTGATGAAACCAACCATAGTCAGTTAAATGACGGCTCCATTATATCCACTCAGAAACTCAGAATGTGATCTTTTTGAGAAATAGGATCTTAGCTGATATGATAAATTATCTCAGGATGAAATCATCCTGGATTTAGAGTGGGTCCTAAATCCAATGATTGCTGTTTTCATAAGTGAAAAAAATAGGAAGACTTGAGCATAGAGAGACAGCCCCAGAGGACACGGACTCACAGAGAGAAGACGGCTATGTGAAGTCAGCCACAGAACTGGAGTTAGGTTTACCAGCCAATGAACACCAGGAGCCACCAAAAGTTGTGAGAGTCAAGGGAGGATTCTTCCCTAGAACCTTTGAAGAGTGTGGTCCAAATGACACAGGCTTGTAAACACTTAGACTTCTTGACTCCACAACTGAGAGAATAAATTTCAGTTGTTTTAAGCAACACAGTCAGTGGTATTTTTTTGCAGCAGCGCTAAGACTAATCTAAGTTATAAATGGTATTTTTGCATTTATAAGAAATCTAGTTGCCAGTGACCTGAATTAATTAGCTAAGTTATTTTTTCCAAATTGTCCCTTGATTATACATTAATTTCCCCTTCATTATTAATAATAAAACAGTTGAGGATAGTCGCCAGCTACATTGTCAGAATTGCAATAAAATTATGAAACCAGTAATATTTTAATACAGCTTTACTGGTTATATGAATCTTTGTTTAAGGGTAAGATTTAAAAATCACTTATTCAATGATTTTCCAAAGGCAAATGATATTATTTCCCTTTTTCTTTAAAGCCCGTTAAATGAACCAGCTCTGATCATTAACTCCTTACTAATGGGAACCGAAGACAGAGTCAGTGAGTATATCCACACCATGGTCAGATGTCTCTGCAGGCCAGACTACTTGCTTCTGAGACGTAGCCCAGATACAAGTCAAGGGATATGTTATAACTGAAGAATGAAAAAAATGTAGTTAAAGTGTATGCCAATCATTAGAAAGGAGGGATCAGAAATTTTACTTCCTTGTTCTTTTATTAACATTGTGGGAAATGCATTTAACCTCATTGGATCTTAGTTTTTTTTGTCTATAAAAAGAAGATCTTAAATGGATAATTTAACTTTACACCTTAAGGAACTAGAAGAAGAATAACAAACTAAACCCAAAATCTGAAACGAGGAAATAATAAAGTTTAAACCAGAAATCAATAAAACAGAAAACAGACAATGGATAGAAAAAAATCAACCAAACGAAGAGTTGGTATTTGGAAAGATAAACAAAACTGACAAACTCTTAGCTAGACTAAATTTAAAAAAAAAAAGAATCAGATAAATAAAATCAGTAATAAGAGAGGTGATATTATAATTGATGCTACAGAGTTAGGAAGGATCATACAATTATTCAACAATTATACACCAGTATTTGGAAAACTGAGAAGAAATGGATAAATTCCCAGAAATACACAGCTTACCAAGATTGAATCGTGAGGAAATAGAAAATTTGAACAGGATAATGATGTATAAGGAGAGTGAATCAGCAAATAAAAACCTCCCAACAAAGAAAAGTCTGGGACGACATGTCTTCATAGGTAAACTCTTCCAAACACTTAAAGAATTATCACTGATCCTTTTCAAATTCTTCTAAAAAATTGCAGAGGGAACGCCTCTAAACTCATGAGGCCAGCATATGGAGTCCTAGGTCAAGTTAGGGGTAGTTAGGCAGCTTCAAGGGCAGTGCAGGGACTTCAGGAGAGTTAAGGAAGGCTCCAGAGATAAGGGCAACAAATTCCAAAGGGAACTAATCACAGGCCCCAGGACTAGGGGCAACAGGACATTCTGGGACAAGGGCAATATAGGAAAAAGATAAGAGCTGGGACACAGAGACTTAGTTCTGGGCACAGAGACATTTAGGCAGTGAACTAACAAAATCACTGAGAACTGACAAATCACAGACCAGTGGAACTTTAGAATAATTAGGGAAAGAAGATATATATAAATTCCCTGAGGCACGACTCCACTTCCCCTTCCTTGCCCCTCCCTGGCTTGGTTTCACCAGCCTGTGAGTCCCACTATTTCTGTCCCTTTTCTCCTCATTAAACTTTTTCTTTCTCTAAACGAATCTGCCTCTTTCCCCTTGCTTGCCTGAGTGTTAGCAAATCTGCTGCTGCGGCTTCGTGAGACACCAACCCGCGGTGGTCTAGCGGCTGGGACTGCCACTGCAGCCTGGGATCCTTTCCTGGCTGGGAGTCTAGGCCTGAAAAACCTGACATTATGTTCTCAATATTACTCTCATACCAAAGACAGATAAAGACAGACAAGAAAAGAACACTGCAAGCCAACATCTCAGTTCAATGTGATGCAACATTCTGGAAAGGGAGACATGAACATTTATATGCAGGAATACAACTGTGGAGTTTGGATGTGATGCTGATAATTTTCACATGACACTTAATAAAGTCTTAAATCCGTATTCTAGAAACCTCTCCAATTTTCAAAAAGCTGTTTAAATATGCTGGTTTCCCTGCTTGATTCATCTCTATAGGACGGCTGTACTCCAAATCCGTAATATGAAAACATAAAGGACCTTAGTTTTCACATTGTGTAAACTAGGGCATAATTAAATCTGTGCCTTGGTATAACTGCTTTCATCTTTTCCCACTGGCTTGTATTGACCCTGCAAGGTGGTGGGCAAATTTCTGCCCATTAGTCCCTGAAATCTGCCCTGCGATTTAATGAACCTGTATTCAAGGAAAACAATTACTAGACCCCTCCACTCACAGAAACACTGACACATACATAGAATGGAACAGAAACAAAAGCCCCAAGACCAGAGTTTTAATCATTTCCTCCTAATTTGGTTTTGGAGGAAATTTTATAAAGAGAAAAACTTCTTTTAAAGTATCTCATTTAAGGCAATTCAAAAACAAACTGGCATTGAGCAACTAATAAGGTGGCTCTCAGTTTCTCAGGAAGAATGGCCATGGCTGATTGTGCTGATTATGCTTGAAGGATAATTTAAACGGAGTATGCTATGAGTGGTCATTGACTTAGAGAAGACCTGTTCTTTGTCCTTGTGTTCAGAAGGAGAAAGCAGTTACAGTTTAATTAAAATGAACAAGTCATCACTTGGAGTTAAGTATCGAAGAAGCTCACATTAAAATAAATTGAAGGTGTCAAATATGTATCAAGCAAAAAGGTATTAAAATTTTATCCCAGTGATGATTGCATACTACTAACACATACAAAATACACCCGAACAAGTTCTTTCACTGTCGTATTTTGGTAAGCAATCCACTAAGGTTTTGTTAATTTATCAAAACGTAAGAAATATACACCACATCTGGGTCCCCATTTCCATTGATGTATTTATTTATTTTATTTTTTTTTTATAGAGGCATGCTTTATTTATTTGTTTGCTGGTTTGTTTGTTTGTTTTGTTTATACATGCACTGGGTACAGTCAGAAGCGCGGGAGGGTGAGAGAATTCACCAGAGCCAGAGCGGGGAGCAGAGCAGGCAGAAGGACCGAAGTACACTGCTGAGGGGAGCAGCGGGCGGCAGGAGAGGTCTGCACGCCATGTGGGACCCTCCTCTGGTGGCCGGGGAGCAGCCGGGGATCGAACCGGCGCCGCAGAGGCCGCGCGCAGTTTCGCAACCCAGCGCTCAACCGCTGCGCCACCGGGGAGGCCCTCCATTGATGTATTTAATGTGCAGATTTTTTTTAAAGATTTATCCATTTATTTATACAAGCACTGGGTACAGTCAGGAGCGTGGGAAGGTGAGAGAATTCACCAGAGCCACAGCTGGGAGCAGAACAGACAGACTGACAAAGTACACTGCTGAGGGGAGCAGCGGGCGGCAGGAGAGGTCTGCGTGCCATGTGGGACCCTCGCCCGGCAGCTGGGGATTGAACCAGCGGTGCAGAGGCTGTGGGCAGCTTCGCAACCCAGCGCTCAACCACTGCGCCACCGGGGAGGCCCTGATGTGAAAATTTTTAATGCCTTAAATTCATTTTGTTCAATGTTAAGGTAGTTTACCTAACACCATAAAGCCAGTTATGACCCCATAATTAATACTAAAGACAGTGATTGTTATGACAGATGGGTGTCCTCTGCTCACATACTCATAGTAACCCTACACACACACACACACACACACACAGATACAATTTAAAAGAAGAAAGTACAACAAATCCTGAAGCACATTTGTAAGCTTATTAAGAATAAAACCAGATTATTTTTGCTTTCCTATAAGGAGAAGATAAGAGTAAAAAGGAAAAAAAAAAAACAAAAAAAACACAACCCTATGGTAGCCAGGACACAATTTGTATGGGTTTTATAAACTAAAGCCAGCGATCGTTCTTGGAAGCAAATGCACATTCATAGCCAATCTTGGAGTATGGATATCACATTCAACATATGGCAGATTTGTTCAAGCATATGGCAAACCAATCTACATTTGTGGGAACTTTCTCCCCTCCTCTCCATATTTTCCTATGGGAAAGAATGCTTCTGGGCTTAACAAAGCAATGTGAATGTGACATCGATTATGAGACTTGCATTTTCATATGAAACCAGCAAGTAGAGGCTTGGACACAGTTCTAGACACCACAGGAAAGATCAACTGGCTATAGTGTTTGGAGGCTAAAGCATCACAGATCCAAGAAAATTCTAATATTTTGCCTTTAGAAAATAAAGTTCATTATGTTTCTGCTGAATTAGCAGGACCCAAAGAGAGTGTCCCCTTAAATCAGGAATTAACCTGGGTCCACAGAATCACATGGGCTCTGTGGCGAGAATTCAGGAGATCCCTGACCTTGGACGAAACATATATTTTCACTAGGTTTAACTGAAATTTTCTACTTATTATAACTAATAACCAATAGATGTCACAGACGTTCTCATATCCTATTATCATTGACACAGATCTTAAAATATATAGTTTTGACTTCAAAATTGCTAGTTATTAGACCTGCCAAAAAAAGACATATATATATATAGCCTTTTATCAAAAGTTTAATATTTTGATGAATGTATTTCAAGTGGTTCCATTGTGACTTACGTATTTAATTCTATTTAATCTGAGATAACATACATACATACACATACCACTAGAGGGTTAAGGTTTTTTAACAGGTTAAGGATCCCTACTTTTAAAAACTAAGGTCTCAAAAAAGAGTTGTGGGCAAACATACTGACAACAAACTTGAAATGGCCCAAAAAGCAAGATTTTGTATCATTTGAAATGCAAAATTTGACGATGACTTAAAAGTAAGAATAATGTTAGGTCTCTGCTGGCTTAGGAGTTAAGTCTCAGGCTATCACCACTGCGGCCTGAGTTCAATCCAGGCCAGGGAGCTGACTCACATGGCTGACTCACATGGCAGAGCTCTCCTGTCCCACCCATAGCTCCCCTCAGCAGTGTATTTCAGTAAATCTGCCTGTTCTACTCCTCCTCTGTCTCTGGTGAATCCTCTCACCCCCCACACCTCTGGCCTACACCCCAGTTCTTGTATGCAAAAAAATAAATCTATTTTAAAAAAAATAAGAACACTGTTAATGATGTATCAAAGATCCAGTCTTTAGCTACCTTGTCTCTGACTATGGAAATCACATTTCAGGTATGTCAGGCACTTCAAAATACTTAAAAGCAGTTGAATTATGTGAGGAGATGGAAAAAGGGGTGAAGTTACAGGTGGCGCTCTAAACTTTGTAACTGGAAACATTTTTATAGATGTGTCAGCGCACACCTAATGGACATACGCATACTTACAAGAACACATGCACACATTAATATTGAAAGGTTTTAATCCCCCATTGAACGACATGTGAGTATCTTCCCACTTTCATGGGCATCGTTCCTGGTCAAATCTTAAAGCAAATCATCATCTGCATTTAATTTTCACATACCCTTGACAGTTTATTTTTTTTTTAATATTTATTTATTTTATACAAGAACTGGGGTACAGGTCAGAAGCATGGGGGGTGAGAGAATTCACCAGAGCCAGAGTGGGGAGCACAAGAGGCAGGTGGACCATATACACCGCTGAGGGGAGCAGCGGGCGAGGCAGGAGAGGTCTTCCGGACCATGTGGGGTTCTCCCTGGCTGGCAGGGAATGGAACCGGCTCTGCAGAGGCTGAGGACAGCTTCGCAGCACAGCGCTCAACCGCTGCGCCACCAGGGAGGCCCACCCTTGACAGTTTAAAATCGACATTCTATTCTTCTGAACAGACAATTCAAGTTGTCATGAAAATGCCAAATGGGTTTAAGTGGGTTTTTTTTTTCAACATTTATTTTATTTATGCATACAAGAGCTGGGGTACAGGCCAGAGGTGTGGGGGGTGAGAGGATTCACCAGAGACAGAGTGGGGAACAGAACAGGCAGATTAACTGAAATACACTGCTGAGGGGAGCAGTGGGTAAGCTCCCTGGACAGGGTTGAACTTGTGCTGCAGTGGCTGCTGATAGCTTCATAGTGCTAAGACTTAATTCACCCCTTGCACCACCAGGGAGGCTGCTGGTTTAAGAGTTTTGTGTTTTGTTCTTTTTTTAAGTTTATTTTACTGCAAGGTCATTCAAGGATGTTTCTCTTACCAACGAGTTTTGGGAAATTGTTTTCCAGTAAATTTGCTTGTTTCAATCTCAGTGAACAGTGGCTATGCCAGCACTCAGAGGGGACAATAATAGTGCTTCTGTCTGGGCAACAGTACCCAGAATAATTTTCCAAAGTTTCAAAACAAAGCCACAGAGAAACTGGCTAAACACAGTTACAGATGTCTTAGCCTCAGTTCACTGGAGAAGGGAGTCAGGTGAAATTATGATGGGGACCTGGAAGAGCAGGAGGACTAAAAAAGTGAGACAGGGAAGAGGGGAGAACAAACTCTGAGGGTGCCCCAAGCCATATGCCAATTCTAAGGCAGATGAGGACAAAGGCCAAGTGGAAAACGACGGCTCAGAGATTTCAGCAGGCCAACGAGGCAGCACCGGGGGAAACTGGATAGAAGACTGTTGAGGCAGCCAGGGCATGAGGGACCGTGGTTCAGAGTTGGGATAACCTAGAAACTAAGTATAACACAGTTTCAACAAATTCTAAAACCCGAAGCATAATATAAATAAAATATTAAGTATATCATAGTTCGATGGGCATGAAATACAAAGAGAAAATCTTGAAGAGAGATGAAAAGGTACATTATCTACCAACAATAAGATGAGTGGATTCTTCAGAAAAATATGAAAGCCATGAATAATGGAATGCTATGTTTAAAAGGAAATAGCTGCTATTAAAGAATTATTTACCCATTCAAAAATTCTTCTAAAATGAAGATGAAATGTAGGTTGCTTACACAAAGAAATGAGTGAGTTCATGGCCAGCAGCACTACACTATAATATATGCAAAGGGATTTCTTCAGGCAGAAGGAATATCATCCTGTCCAGGAAGAAGCCTGGAAAAGCAGGAGAAAAAGAAGAAAACTGAACACAGAAAATTTTATATAAATTAATATAGTTATTATAAACAACAAGCATTTTATCTTATGGCATTAAATATGAGTGAAGACAAACTATATGACAATATTGCAAACCATGTCAGTAAAGGTAGATATAACTTTCAAACTTTCTAATATTGTCTATAAAATTAAAAATACTAAATTGCAGTTGACTAAAATAAACCACTAAAAGGATAAAGGAACAATTAACACAGTAAAGGGAAGAGCCAACTGAATTTAAAAACAAAATGATCATTCCAAAAGTGAACAAGAGAGATAAAAAATGAACCAAAGAACACCACTGATGAAAAAAAAAAAGTAAGAATGACTTTAAGACAAAATACAACTATATGAAGACAATAAGTTGTAAAGTCACAGGTCACAGATTGGGAGAAAATACTTGGAAAAGGGAAATCTGATAAAGGACTATCATCCAAAATATACAACCAACTGTTAAAACTCAACAGGAAAACAAAGAACCAAGTTAAAATAGACCAGAGACTTTAACAGCTACTTTATCAAAGAAGATATCATAAAGATTCCTTATAAGCATATGGAAAAATGTTCCATCACAGCAATGAGGTACCACTCTGCACCTACTGGAGCAGCCAAAATCCACGACCCTGACAACACTAGATGCAGGTGAGGATGTGGACTGACAGGAACTCTGCCATTGCTGAAGGGACTATAAAATAGCATAGCCACTTTGGAAGATAGTTTGGTGGTTTCAGCAATAGTGCTCCTTGATATTTACCCAACAGTGTTGAAAACTTATGCCCACAGAAAGCCCTGCAAATGTATATATGACTATTTATGAGTGTTCATAGCAGCTTTATTCCTAATTGCCAAAACTTGGAAGCAACCATGATATGCTTCAGCAGGTGAATAAAACTATGGTAGTCCAGACAACGAGATATTATTCAGTGCTTATAATAAGAGTTGTACAGTGTTGTAAACCAGTGTTACTGCAATAAAGTAAATAAATATAAATGAGCTATAAAGATATGAAAAGAGGGACTTTAAATGCATATTACTAAGTGAAAGAAACCAGTTTTCTAAAAAGGCTACATATTTATGACTCCAAATTTCTGACATTTGGGAAAGGCAAAGCTCTAGACATAGCAAAGAAGGTAATTGGCTGTCAGGGTTTGGTGAGAAGGCATGAATAGGTGGAGCACAGAGGATTCCTAGAGCAGTGTATGACACTATGATGATGGCTGCATGTCATTATTTGGCTACATTTGTCCAAATGTATACCACATCCATTACCATAGAATGCACACCACCAGGAGTGAACTGTAAACTATGGGCTGTGGGTGATTATGACGTGTCAATGTAGGTTCACCTTTGGTTAAAAGAATGTACTACTCTGGTAAGTAACACTGATAAGGAGGGAGGCTGTGCACATGTGGGGGCAGGGGAAATAAGGAAAATCTCTGGACCTTTCCTTCCATTTTGCTAAAAGTGTTCAAAACTAATCTTAGTTAAAAATTATAGAAACCTTGGAATTTAAAGGGTACAAAACACTATTCAAAAGTAAGTTGATGGGGCAAATACTGTCCCCTACAAAACCTTAGCTAACCCTAGAGATAATATGTGTGGAATGTAACAATTTTAAAGCTCTCCTAACTTCCCTTCATTAAAAAGACAGCTTAGCAAAGAAAAATACCGGATGGTCTCACTCATAGCATGAATTTAGAAAACCTAAATAAGGGTCCAGGAAAAAGACTAATTATAATAAAGTAAAAATCAAAATCAATAAGCAACTATAAACAGACACACTATGGTTGGGGGGAGAAGGGAATAGGATCAAAACAAGTGGGGTGGTAATTGTATGGGGACTATAACCAACATGAAAATGCATACATTGATGCAAAAATGAAAAATGATGTAAAAAGTATTTTTTTTTAAAAAAGTGAATAAAAGGGCAGCTTATGACTATGTCTTTTTCCATCAAATCTTCTATGTTCCAGGGACCTCAGGGTACCCTAAAAGTTACTGCTAACAGTTGGAGTTATTGCAGAAATAATTTCCAAACTCTTGCAAATTTATACTCAGTTGGTATATTGGGAGATGTAGGATTTCATGTGCCATTTCTCCATGTTCAATGTGCATGCACCAACCTTCCTGCTCTTTTTTCCTGGTAGCTGAAGCTGCTCTGGTATTTTTATTGTTGCCAATTCCTTTCCCTACTCCCTCATAATTACTGTCCAAAGGTCAAAAGATAATTATGAAATAGCTATAAACAGAAAAATTATAAATGGGCCTTTCTCAGGACTAAGTTTGGATGATGATGTGCTTTGACAGATGGAAGGAGAAAGTTCAGATATTAGTTCTGCTGCCCATGAGTTCCATTCCACTTTAGTTTTCATTATTATCTTCTGTCCCTTTCCCTAATAAATCTGCTCTTTAAATATATATTAAAAAAAAACTGGTTTGAGGTAACAGATCCAAAGCTTCCAGACATCAAACAGAGGCCTATTATATATTGTTGGTAGGAATACAAAATAGTAGAGCTAAGAGGTGGAAACACCCTAAATAACCACCAGTGGCTGAATGGATAAAGAAAACTTAGTATATACAAGCAATAGAGTATTATTCAGCATTTAAAAAGAAGGTGCCTGCATGGTGGGTGAGGTGTGGTGATATACAGCTGAAGACGTGTGATCCTCTATCTCTCAATCATATGCAGCATTGTGAACCAATGTGACCTCATTTTAAAAAATACCTCTCTATATCTAGCTCTATATAAAAGATTATTCTATACATTCTTAGTGAGACAGACAGACAGGCAGGAAATCCTACCCTTTGTGAAATCGTGGGCAGATCTGGAGGACGTGTGCTAGGTGAACTGAGAATCACAGAATGGCAAAGACTGCATGACACCTCTTTTATGAGGCATCTAAAATAGAAATAATATGGAATGATGGCTGCCAGGGGCTGGGGGGAGGAGGAAGTGGGGAGTTGCTGTTTACCAGGTGTAAGGTATAAGGCAAAAAGAATACTCTTGGGTGATCTGCTGTATGACATTGTGCACATACTGAGCAATACTGTAGTGTGTACTCAATCCGTTAGGGGGTGGGTCTCCCAGTTAGCGTTTGTAAGAGCCCTTTCCTTCATAATAGAGTCAACACTGTCAGATGATGTAAAGGGCTAAAATTTTAGCAAGGGACTAAAATTTCCCTATGGGTATCAAAGGTGGCATTTCAGATTGCTAAAATCAGACCAATAGCTCCCGTTCCAAAATGGTGTATTTTCAGAGATGAAGCTCCATTATGTTTGGCCATCAGCATTTCAAAGTCAAAGCCAAGGTGAGTGTACCGCTGCACTCTGCGCCAGAATTTCTTTGAGCAGATTTTTGGTAGGCTGGTTCCTCCAGACTGCAATTTAAGTGTTAGCAGGGGGGCTGACTCCTGTCAGAAAAAAACTCCAGGAGACTTTGAGAGAAAAGTCCACACACCGTCATCACAGTCTTGCTGGTTCCGTGTGAGCTACACTGCACCACCACCATTGCTGAAGAAAAAGAGTTCTGATTTCAAATTATTCCTAAACGTGATTATTACTGTGGAAGAAGAATGTTCTGGTAGTCATTTAATAGCAGACCTTTCTCGTGAAGGTTGTTTGACATTCGGATGACTTAGCTGTTGTTAACTTAAGCCACAAGGAAAAAAAATCTAAATTTTGCTAACTTGCTCTGTGTCGGATGCTTTTCTGAATATTCTACATGTGTACTACTTTATTAACTATTAACAATAATCCAGAGGAGGTACAATTATTACTATTTTTATAGGTGACAAAACTGATCATCGAAGAAGTAACATGTTCACCGTCACATTAATTATCAGTAAACCAGAAACAAAGCACTAGACTACATAATCCCCACATTATAGTTTTTCCAGAACAGCACATCACAAATCCTTTCCACCATGGTATATTTGTTGATTTCATTTAATTAGGTGAATTCCATTTGGCAGTGGGATGAAAATAAGATTAGAAGGATCAAGAAACACTAGTTACAGGCCTCCCCTGGTAGCGCGGGCAGTTGAGCGCAGCGCTGTGAAGCTGTCCACAGCCTCTGCAGTGCGGGTTCGATCCCGGCCTGCAAGCGAGAATCCCACATGGCCCAGCAGACCTCTCCTGTCTCACCCACTGCCCCCCTCATCAGTGTATTTCAGTTAGTCTGCCTGTTCTGTTCCCCACTGTCTCTGGTGAATCCTCTCACCTTCCCGCGCATATGGCCTGTACCCCAGTTCTTGTATGCATGAATAAATCTTAAAAATCAACAAGAAACACTAGTGAAAATATTGTACGAATCATATCCTTATCGCTAACTGTGTATGTTGACTTGAGCTTTATTGTTGTATATTCATTTGATATTGATTTTCTATCTTCAAATATGCATCAGCCCTATCAAGAGAAAGAAATCTTTTTGTTCTCCAAAGAAACTCCAGCACTTAGAACAGGAATAACACATGATAAATGTAAAACAAATATTTGATGAATGAATAAAAAGACAACTTGTTTCCTATTTTTCCTTCCCTTGTATTGTAATTCACACTGTATAAAACATTTAATATTTTTTTCTATTTCTACCACAGACATTAGTATGTCAAGAAGGTGCTTTTAGTTTCCTAAGCATTTCCTGAGTCATAATGTTCAAAATGGCATATGTTTCTCAAAATTGTGAATTCTCCCTGTCATCTGTTTCTTCCTACCCTCATTTGCTATCCCATGAGCTTCACTTTGCTATTTTCAGGGTGAAGATCTGGATATTGAGAAATCAGTCAAAGGTAACAGAACAAAAGACACTTGAATGCTTCGTTCTAAAAACTTTTGAGAAACATAATGGTAGAAGCCGATAGCAAGTGGGGCAGATTTTAGTGAGGGCCGAGCTTAGTCTGTCCGGAAACTATAAGGCAGCTATGAGCAGACCACCAGAAGTTCCACCAAGAGCAGGTTTCCCACATGTGGCTGTGTCAGCTTGGCTGCGCAGGCCACTGTGTGGCTATTGTAGCGGAAGCTGCTGTATACCTGATACCCAGTAACAATTGTAAGAGAATGGGGATTCTTGCCTTGTGACCTCTGGGATTTTCCAGTAGATGTATTTGTCATATTTTCCTGTTATCAAGCAGCTAGGAGGTTGGGAGGGTAAATGAATGGCTCACTCGGGCATTCAGCTTAGAGGCGTGAGGGCATTTCTCCCAGGCGGCCAGTTCCTGGTAACACAGGTGCTAAGAATTAATTTCTGGTGTCTGTAAAGCCTACATTTTGGGAGAAAGAAAAAAAAAAAAAACAACACTTGTCAAGTGTCAGTAATTAGAGAAAGCCATTTCCGCAGAGTTTGTGATGGCCATCTGGAGTTACTTTGACCTTTCTCTTCAAGTTAAGAGTCAGCAGAGGCACAGCCATTAGACACTTAAAAAACATATTTTCACCATGCATTGTTGACCACACACCTGCACTATTAGGCTGTTTTTTTAAAAAAAAAAATCATAAGGAGTGCAAAGTGTTCTCCTACCTTGCCTAGCAGGAACAGAATTGTAAACAGAAATGCCTGATGGGTTTCAAGGTGACATGCTGTTTTCCAATCATCTCTTTCATGGCGCACTATTTGCGCTTAGGTAGTCACCAAAGCAATGCAATTAAAGCATTAAAGTGTCCTTTCGTTACTTCACCTTTTAGGATCCAATTTATCCAGCATTTTTTTAAACCAGTAGTTTGAAGCTCAAATCTTTTACAACTCTCAGATAGAACAGATGGCACAGCCATATTAGCAGTGACACTATATATACACACCAAGTGCACTGGTGCTATTATCTGGTTAAGTGGCTGTCAGCATTTCCATTACAAACCCAGCTTTCAAGGGTCTATAATTCAGATACTTTAAATAACATCTGGCTGAAACTTGGTGTATAGAAATGATGAGTGTTGAGTAAAAATTAGTATAATTTTGTGAATGTGTGAATACTTCTGGAAGATTCAGCTTGATCAATTGGGTCCTTTTTTAGTGATGACTTTCACTTATCAGTATATTTTAGGGCCCTTAGTACATGCCACTCATTCATTCATTCATCAAATACTTATTTCACATTTACCATGTGCCCGGTTATAAGCACGACAGAGTTCCCTCTCCTCCCAGAACTTACATATTTGGGAAGAAAATTTGAATTCAGCAAATAAAATACAAATAAATGAATGAATCTCAAGCCAGGATGTATAGGTAGGGACTAGAGTATGTTTCATAAAGCATTCTCAGTGTTTGAAATAGCATGTCTTGATCTTTCTTACTTCTTATTCCACTATCACAAAAGTAACAATACTGCCCTTAATATGTACATTGTCAGTCATAGTAACAAGAAGATGGAAAATACAACCTGAAACAATTCCAGGTTTTTGTATCCTTTTGTCCAGAGAAGGAAAGGGTATTCGGGTTGTGTAGGGATGAAGGCTTTACCATCTGGGGAGTCCTTTCTTATGAAGCTGTATCTCTAGACATGAAGACAAACAGGTATGAAAGTTGATGTCTAGAATGAGGAAAGAATTAAAAGTTACAAGTACATAAAAGCTCACACACACATCAAATAAAAAATCCTGGTCCTGGAGAGCAGCTCATGTAAGTGACAGTCTGAAGCTTTAGCGTCCTGACTGACCTTCACGGTGGGTGTGGCTCTCAGGACAGGGGTCACCCTGGGCCAGTGTGACTAACCTTAAAACCGAGGAACCTACAAAAAGTTGGATGCAAATTTGGAAGAAAACAGACAACATAGGACTGTTGACTGATTTGTAATCAATGACAAGAAACAAGTAACACCACAGAGACCAGGAGAATTTCTACTTTTAATTTCTGTCGGGTGCCTATGATTTTTTTTCCCTTTAAAACCACCTATCTATCATTGTCTGAAAACTTCTGTTTTTAAGGCCAGGATATTGTTTTCTCTCTAATGGGCAAATTAATTTTATGTAGCAAAAAAGTCAACTCCTGCAGTAATGAATGGTTGGCATACTTAAGACAGGGATCATAAGGCCATGTTTCATGTTTATGGAAAAAAGCATTATAATAAGATAAAGAATCCATAGGAGTGAGAAGTGATCATGGGTGATAATGATTTACTTACTGTGGGTAAATCTAGAGAGGAAAGAGTACAGGCTTGGGAGACAAAGATTCAAGTTCAAGTCCATGTTTTGAATCATATTAGATGAGATTCCTGAGGTAAATTAATTTCTCTCTCAATCTTATTTACTATAAAACTTCTATAATAATATCTTCACTGTAAGGATGTCTTCGGGCTTAAATAAGATTTCTGTGTCTATAAAATTATAGAGCAAAAGGCAATAAATACCAGCTCTGTCCCCATCGGCACTGGCATGTAGTGGTGAACTTTGAGTATGTCAAGTAAAGAAAATCTGTTGTCCACAGCCCAGTCTTCTTTCTGGTAACCTACAATCTTCTTTCTGTTCACAGTCTTCTTTCTGGTAGCTTTCACTCTCCATGGCATATATCACCATTAGGGTGGTGTCTATTGTGACAGCCTCTCTCGGCACTGAACGATGATAGCCTTGTACTACAAGCGCTTCTAGGGAATTACCCCACTCTCTTTAAAAGGAGCAGCTCTCTCTCTCTGTATTACAGACTTATTTGTTTATCATGCACAATATCTTGTAGGTATAATGATCACAGTTCCTTTGTTCAAAGATATCCCACTAGCCAGCCAATTATGTTGGTGATCTGTTCCTTTCCTTTACAGCCCAAATGCTCCCTGCTCTCCAATTCATGGGAACCCTTAAGAACACCATATGCTCAAATTGCTTCACTCTGTACTTAGTCCCTCTTCTACTATTATCCCCGTCTGTGTAACTGCATGCTTTGGGGAATGGATACTTGACTTTTCGTTGGTTTTAAATCCAAGTTACTGCCCGGTTTATTTACATGTGCTTTCTGTAATTGCTTTCTTCGGGTATTTAAGGTATTTAATTTGTTTCATGTTTACTTGACTAAAAATCTTGGTTAAAACTGTGTTCTGAGAAAATGTGGAAAGTTTCTAAGTTGCCCATCTTACTCCTAGTTTGCACTTCTAAGGATATGACCATTTACATCTCAATATAATTGCCGAAACACATCCTGTGTTTGTTCTTGAATCATTGCACAATAGTTCTAAGTCCCCACTTTCTACAGTCATCTCATCTTTCATTTATTTAGCCATTTAACTTAGTTAAGATAAAGAACTAGCCTCTTAATGAAAATTTAGTCATTTTTAATTAATTAAATAGCATAAAAATAACATTGTTAAACTCCAAATGGTTATGTATGACTGCTGGTGGGGGTGTTACCAGTATGATGCAATCAATCATTATTGTGATGACTGCAAGGTTATAATAAATCTGAGATTGTCTTGATGCTTTCATCAATATCAGCACTGTTTCTGTATCTGCTTTAAGGTTCATTTTGACCGACTCCTTAAACTAAAATATCCATATCATATTTATAACTCCCTGGAGAACTAGTTAGTCACATTGCTTTGCATCAAAATGGTATCTTTGGTTAATGGTTTTCTGGTAGAGTTTTGTTTTCATTGTTCTGTAGTGGAGGTGGTTTCATGGAATACGTTTGCCTCCTGTCTCTACTTTATGAAAGGAATGAATGATCTCTTAGAGATATCAGATTTCCCCTCTGTAGTATATAGCAAATATAAGAAAATACGGAAGCATATTGTAATGCTGTCTGTGCCAAGCTTCTTCCTGTTTAGGGGCAAAGGTTTCACTATGTATTTTGGAATACAAAATTTCCACAAGCAGAAGGTGGAAGATTTCAGAAAGGTATTTGAAAAGTCAAGAAGAAACTTTAACCTAATTTATAAGCCCTCTTAATATTGGATAGAGGTGAGGTTCACTGAAGGGGTAGCCCTTTGTTTATACTTCTTAAACTGGAGCTCCATGGACACATCTCAGGGAGTACCAGTGAATACAAATCTCAAGTATGATGTACCTTCTGTGACTGTCCATTCTACTTGAAATCTTGGGAGGGGGAGGTGAGAAGAGAATAATATAATTGTAAATAATTTATTGGAAAGGATCATATAGCTATATTACTGAATGGAATGTGAAGTACTTTTGATTAGACATGAGACTTCAAAAATATTCCCAGCCTGGTGGTTGGTGAGCTTCTATGTATTATGACTAGTTGTTCCAAGGGGAACACGGCCATTCGCCGCTGTCCCTAGTGTTACCAATAAACTACTTGGCAATAATTTTGAAATTTTCACCTTACAGGTATAATAAGTTAGAGACATATTATTGAATTTCTAAGGGTGGTTATTATAGTGATTTAAGCTTTTCTCTAATACAAATTTCATTTTCTAATTGGTCTAATATATATGTCACACTTACCATATATATATATATTTCTTCTGACACATAAATCTATTCATAAAGGATTAGCAGTAATCACTATCTAGCATTACTGTATCTAGAGCATGCTGGACTAGACTGGAATGTACATGATGTTGTAGCTTGACCATTGTGCATGTACACTTAAATTTTGACTGATAAAAGTAAAAATATAGATTTAAAAGACGATATTTAATCAATACTTTTTATTTAGATTTTTCTTGTTAGGGAGTACATATATGAAAATATTTCTTCAAAATTTTGGGCATCAGTCCACTAACAATACTCTTTCTTGCATGTATGTGTGTACACATACACACACACACACACACAGACTTACTCCCTCCACTTTTAAAGGAAAATTACTAAAAATCAATAACTAACAGAATAAAATGAACAAACACTCAGTGTTTTGGGGAAAAACAAAGATACTGCTGTGCATTTTCTGGATTAGCAAATCAACATGTAGTTTCCAGCTGCCTATAGGGGGAGCTGCTGCACTACCGAACGCTGAAGACCTGGCCTTTACTTAGATGTCTACAATTTTAAGCCTACTTTACCAAAATAGAAAAGAAATACTAAGGGCTTATTAACATGTAATTGTGGAAAGCAATTTTTTTTCTTTCTTCACAATGTCACAGATGTCAACTGAATGTGTCTAAGGAAGTTGATACTCCAATCTGTTGGTAAAACAGCAGTTTTTTTTGTTGTTGTTGTTTTGTTTTGTTTTTGGAAGAACATAGACCAGGTGTCAAGGTGATGTGTTGAATGTGGGCTGCACAATACAAAAAAAAAAAAACTTTACAAAAGAATAAAATAATACAATTGCGGGGGGGGGGGAACAAAAGAGTGATCCCTTCACCAACACTTCTTCACCAATAACTCAGGGAAATAGCACCATACGATATGGATTTTAATAAATTTATGTTAAAACTTAATGACTATTACTTGAAATGTGATTTTTTTTAAACAAATGATAGAATCATCATGCAGGGAACAAATTGGAAGTAATTAAGATGAAATTTGTCAACTCTTTTTCTATGCCAAGAAACAACAAGCTATAAGTCACTAATTTAATTAAATTCTGATGGAAACCTCAGTGTCTTTATTTCCTAACTCTTAGCTAAGGGTTATGAGTACAAATTATTTTCAGTTATTGTTTTCAAGAGAATCTAGCAATCTAAGTTAAAGTATACATCAGTTAATGAGATAGAAATACTTTAAAATCTAGATGACTACAATGACGTTATTGATGAATTGAAATAAGATAATTTGAAGATTTGAGGCACAGTTCCCAGGGTTATAAAAAGTACTAGTCGGTAACCACATTTAAAATCCAGCAAAGTTTGTGCTTAATAAAATTATTTCTTTTGTAAAATTAAGCATCTAAATGAAAAATAATGGTATCTTTTATTGGTGAAATTTATGTAAATTGCTTTGTTATTTGCTTTTTCAATGGGCCCAAGGAATTGTAAATTTTTTAGATTTCTTATTTTATCTTAAGAATTCAATTTTATGATAATGTTTTGAGATAACAGAGCTGGTTATATTATAAAAGTTTAAATATTTATAATGCTTTGTACCTGGTGACTTATAGAGACTAAACAGATCCTGTACATATTTCTCTGAAGCATTATTTTCCCTTTTATAGTTGCTAAATTCAATGCCTGATTCAGTCTCATAAATTACATAAATTATTGGTTAGTATAGTTACAATAGTTCTTTCCACATGCTACAATCTTAACCACAACTTTTATAAAGCATAAATTGACAGAGTGAAAGGGCTAACAGTTTTCTTTTTTACTTCAACCAATTTTCAGTAATTAATTATCCTGAAATTTACTAAATCCACGCTAGAGAACAATAAACTTCCAAGTTTCTTTCTATAGGAACAGCATGCTTCCTATTAAGGTACTAAGAGAATGTGTAGAGGAAGACCGAGTTTGTAACAAAAATATTTTCATAGAAATGGAAATATATAATTTTATATTCTTCACACACACAGCTATCAAAAAATCTCTGGCGTTATTTCTCTGAAACTGGAATATATCAAAAGAACTAGAGAAAGTTTAGGAGAAATGATTATTTCCATCTGCAAGGCTGTTATATACTACTTTTCATCTTAGGAATTTCAAAGTCTTTAGTGCATGAACTGACTTACTCAATAAATAATGTATGCATTCAGCCTGATGTGAAACAAAAGAAGAGAAAGTGAAATCTGAGGTTAATCAATTAATTTTAAGAGTGATATTAATTAATTCAATGAACATGCACTGTGCATTATGCCTGACATGATAGTTATCCTTGAAAATGAGTACTCTGGTGAACTATCATGCTTGTTCCTTCGTGGATAGGTCTAAATACATATAAAACCTAAGAATCTGGACAATGGAGAGAAGAGAGAGGTGAAACCCAGACATCTCTTTTTATAGGTAAGTAAACTCAGAGATCCCAGTAGTGGTACAAAGAAAGGGAGGACAGGAGTTCATAGAGAAAGTTCCAAAGGCAGTGAATATTGAAGTATATTGTATACTTCAAATATAAATTACTTTGAATATAAATTACTCTATTATTCCAATGAAACACACACACACACACACACACATACTCATATAGAAATATTTTGGCCAATATGAATATAAAATCTCAGATTTGCAGATATAAGTATCTCTTTATAATCTCTGTATGAATTTAGCTAGATATGTTTAATATCATATATAATATTTTTAAATATTTCCTTATTCCACCCACATTTAAGAAAATAATTTCATTAAAATGCTTCACTGCCAATGTCCTCCCATACATTCTCTATGTCTTCAAACACAGTTTTCTATGTTTTGGTGATAAATGATTTTATTTACTTATTCATGTATGACATTGAGAAATTTGAAGATACATTTTTTTTAATTGAAGTGACATTGTATCATAGCATTATGTAATTTCAGGCGTGCCTCCTAACAGTGTGTTCTAGGACACATAGTCACCACTACCCATTTTTGACTATCTATTTGGTATTCTTACTGAAAATGTTAACTAAACCCATGCGTGACTATTTGCATATTATGAAGACTTTAAAAACTTATCCTCTTGACATACATTTGTGATCTCCACCAAATAACGCCTTCTGATAATTCTTTTAAAAGTAATCTTGGAGGGCCTCCCCTGGTGGCACAGCAGTTGAGCGCTGGGCTGTGAAGCTGCCCACAGCCTGAGCAGTGCTGGTTTGATCCCCGGCCACCAGCGAGGGTCCCACAAGGCGTGACAGACCTCTCCTGCCGCCCGCTGCTCCCCTCAACAGTGTACTTCATCAGTCTGCCTGTTCTGTTCCCCACTCTGGCTCTGGTGAATTCTCTCACCCTCTGGCGATTCTGACTGTACCCAGTGCTTGTATAAATAAATAAATAAATCTAAATAAATAAATAAATAAAAGTAATCTTGGAAAGGCTTGCATTCCATGACCTTTGACAGTTTCAATATTGATGCATGAGATAGCTCATTTCTGGTTTTTTGGAGGGGAGCATTGCTAAATCAGAATTTCTCAGAGTTAAGGAGTATTTTAAAATGTTCAAAGTTTGAAAGTTCTGGGTAATGTTAATGTAAACTTTTGGGAAACTTTTATTTAGTAATGTGCAGTGTGAATTTATAGGCAAAAAATATAGCAGCGATATTTCCCTTTTTAAAAATGACATAACCTCAGTTTGTGGTGTATGTGTAGCATTTTATAAGAATGAATAACGTGTGTGTGTGTGTGTGTGTGTGTGATATTTTATAAGAATGAAGCTCTGTGGCACATGTTGCAAAGAAAAAAAAAGTTGTGCTTTACTACTGGTGATACAAATAAGGGCCTACAAGCACCATAGAGTGTCAAGCGTGCAGGGTAGGACATAAAAGTGGCAAGGTCCCTGGGGCTTTTGTATACCACAAAAGGATTAGGAGCTGTGTGGGGCTGGCATTTAGACAGAGTGGGGTGGGGGAGGGGGTGGGAGGCTGAGGAGAGGTATATAGTATATTCTAGAAATCACTGCACATGGTCATATTCAAATGATATTTAAGAGTTATATTAAGTAGGGTTAGCTTGAATAATTCATTTAGTAGTAACATGGTTAAAACTATTAGGCTTGAATTCATTCAAATTTTTATGCCAAATTGATTTATACATTTTGGCATGAGTTAGCACAATGCCTTATTTTTAAATAATCCATACAATGCAACTGCTGACAGCTACAAACGACACTCTGATTTTTTAAAAAGGTGTATCTACAGCCTAATACAGATTGCTGACAAGCAAAACGCTTTTTCCTTGAGTTGTGGAAGGACTAACATGAACTTCAAAGGAGTTCTCCCAGCTAAATTTACTTTAGAAGATAAAGTAAATGCTCTCCTGGCGAATGCAGAGTCTCAACAAGGAATATCTCCTGGCTGAATGAGGAGAAAGAGGAGGTAGGAGTAATGTTTCCATTTGGGGGAGAGTGGCTTTTTACAGTCTCAAGTTCTGAGAATGTACAAACCACTAACGGTACTTTTCCTCTTGTCTTCTACTCCTCTGCTTTCCTCTCACATATTCTTCATTTCTTCTCTTACTCATTTTTCAAATCAAAGGGGACATGAGTAGGAAGGGAGGTGTCACGCTAAAGAAAGGAATTTCTACATTTCCAGTATAACTACCCTGGAACTCAAAGGAATCTCCTTGCTGGATTGTCTCCATTACAGTTTCCAGTTCTGTGCCATTCATTCCATTCTGGCGTGTAGTCTCCCCACTCCTGAAATTCCTCTTGCAAAGGTCAGGGTGATAGCATCCAACGGCTACTGACATGATCTCAATATCAAAGTAGGATTCAGTGGATCAGATCTGCTGACTTCCATGCCTCTGCCCCCTGGAGCTTTTCCTTGATCTCACCTGGCCACTCGATTTCCATTTCTGTCAGTGGCTCCACCTTCTGTGAGCAACATTCAAACTCTGTAAGTCCTACAGAGCTTTACCTTAGAAGATTTGCAGTTATGGTTCTCCTTTGACTCACTTTCTCTGTGATGGGTCCTTACCACTCTTGAGCTACAGCCGAGCCTTAGGCCCCTGACCTTACTGGTCTTATGCCTACTGACCTAGATAGCTTCCGATTTTTACATTAAGCTCAGTTATCTACCCAGTTCTTAAATTTATACTTTCAGGTGAAAAAGTCTCAGAATTTGTTTTCATCCCTTTTGCTATGGTTTACCTATGCAGACTGAAATAAACACAGAGTCTGGAAAATATCTGGGATACAATTTGGGTGGAAAGTAGTGAAAAATAGTTTAGAAGGCATATTCCATTTATTCTCTCTTCACAGACCTGTAAATCTCCAACATCATGGATTCAGAGGCCTTTTTCCAGAATCTATTGGGGTCGTCGTCTTTACAAAGCGGTGCCATGGCTTCTTTCAGATACAAACAATAAATGAATATATTTGACCTTCAACAGCTTGTTTCTAGTCATCAACTGATCTGTAATCAACCACTTCAAAATGTAGTGGCTTAAAGTTACATTTAGCTTGATTGTAGCTTCAGAAACCATGCAATATCACTTCCACTTCATTCTGGTCATAGAGGCCCAGGTTCTAGGGGAGAGGAAATCTACTCCGCATCTTGCTAGGCATAGGTCAGTATTCTAGTTATTTTAGCAAAATATAATCTTCCATATATTTGCAGGTGAATAACTTTTTTCTTGGTCCAAATAAAGTCACTGCCACATATTAATCATATGATATTGAATAAAATAAGTGAAAACTTACTGTATTATAATCAGGTATTTTTCTTGGGAAAATCAATTAGATAAATAAAACATTGCACTGTAATCTGGACTAATGCAAACTATTGTCTAGAACTCTAAACCAGACACCTTGCAAGTAGAGCCATATACATCAACCCAAGAGATAGAAAGTGAATGTAAACTTAGCTTGGGAACTAGAGATTTGAAGAGACTGCCTATCCTTTTAAAGCTCTGCATGGACATATACTTTTCAGCAATTATAGAAGTAGCCAGAACACTAAAAGCTCTTTTCAAATATAAAATATAGGATCGTGAAAATGCATCACTTTTATGTCATTTATATTTCATTTTTAATTTAAACCTCAATCAGCCTTCCTTTCCTAATTTGATCCATCCATTTCCCCCTCTGTACATTACAGTCCCCACTTAAAATGTAATCCCTTTTTACAATAGATGGTTTTTCTAAGAGTAAGATAACTGCAATTATAAGATTGAAGGAGAAAAGGATGAAGTTAAATACTTCAAATAATTCCATATTAAGTGTTAAGAACAGGAAATCAAGGGTGCTGACATGGCGGAACAGAGGACAAATGTATCAAAGGAGAAGGATTTTTCTTTCAAATTTACTGATCCCCCTGATGATTCCTAGATTAAGTTAAAATTTCTCAGCTGTGACTACACAGCCAATTGAAAAACAACCAAGTGAAAACAAGTCATTTTAGCATGAGCATTATTTTAGGAGAATCATTCCTAAAATGTTAGTAAAAGAGGTGCCTTGAATTATCTCTTCAAATAACTAGCTCAAATAAAAGTGACAGAAGCCCTTTTCTTTCCTCTACACTGATCACACACTCATATGCACTTATATTTCTCACTGCTCATTGGCCTGCTTCCTCCACTACTTGCATAGCTAAAACATTTGGATTTCTTTTTCTATAATGTCTAATTTAATCCTGAAAGGACCCCTATTGGTATCCAATAAAACACAGGATGGAGTATATATGGTATCATGATCTCTTAAAAACATATTTTCTTAGACAAATACCAGATGGTTTCACTCATATGTCGAATATAGACAAACAAAAGAATGTGTCAGACAAAACCGAACTGAAAACCCTAAAAATCTAACTGTGAAACTGAGGCTACCAGAGTGGGAGGGGATGGTGGAGAGTAAAGCATGGAAGGGGTCAAATGGACTATGGCAGAAGACTGTGGGTGCCTTGGTGGTGGATGTGGTGAGGGAATATACATATGAGCTGTGAACCTATACCCTTGAGTTATATACAGGGTTACAAACCAGTGTCACCACATTAAAAAAATAAAACCAACAAGTATTTTGTTACAAGGCCACATATGCAGGGATGTACAAAGGAGACAAATGTTGGTGGGTAGGGGGAGACACATGATTACCACCTTTTAAAACTCAACCTATAAAATCAGAACAGTCTCTAATATATTAAAACAAACATTTTCCCATTGTCTCTATTCCAGTCACTCAATTCTCCTGAAGCAGGAAGGGTGGTAAACAGTATGAAAATGTATCCTCTACTGGGTATAGTTAAAGCACCAGAGGATTATCTCAATTTTTGAAGCTGTCTGCACGAACCAGAGTTGGAGATAGACCCTGCTCCTCTAGGAAACAGAAAAGTTAGTGTCTGCACAGTAGATTCATTTTATTGCTTTGCAAGGGCTCCAAGGGGTCAGGGGAGACTCTTGCAGGAGAATATGTGGAAGACCACTTTACCCTCAGAATTTGTAGGGAAAGCTGGACAGTCACATATACAAGAATGAAACTAGACCACTATTTCACACCATGCACTAAAACTAATTCAAAATAGATAAAGACTTGAATGTAAGAACAGTAACTTTAAAATACATAGGGAAAAAACAAAACAAAACAGGCAAAACACTCCAGAAAACAGGCTTCAAAGATGCCTTTGGGGATTTATCTCCAACAGTAAGGAAAACAAACTACAAAGCTCTGCAAAGCAAAAGAAACTGTCACTAAAACAAAAAGACACCCTACCAAATGGGAGAAAATATTTGCACACCATACATGTGACAAGGGATTGACCTGTAAGATATACAAAGAAATCATGCAACAAAAAGAGAACAATTAATCTAATCAAAAAGTGGGCAGTGAGCTTAAAGAGGCAGTTCTCCAAAGACGGCATACAGATGGCCAAAAGACAAATCAAAAAATGCTCATTATCACTCGTGATCAGGGAAGTGCAAGTCAAACCCACAGTGAGATCACTTCATACCTGTGAGAATGGCCCGTATCGAAAAGATCAGAAGCAACCAGTGTTGGCAAGGGATGCTCTTACACTGTTGGTGGGAATGTGGATTGGCCCAATCCCTGTGGAAAACATCGTGGATGTTTCTCAAAATATTAATAAATGGATCTACCAGAGGACCCAACAATTCCAACCCTAGGTTCGACCTGAAGAATTCAAAAAACACTAATTCAAAATGGGCACTCCTGTGTTCACTGCAGCGCTATTTACATAGGCCAGCTACGGAAACAACACAGATGCCCCCAAACAGAGGCGTGGGTCAGGAAGAGGTGGTGCACACACGTAATGGAAAATAACTGGGTTATTTCCAAAAAATAAACTCTTGCCATTCACAACCGCATGGATGGAGCTGGAGGGGATTATGTTAAGAAAAATAAGCCAGAAAGACAAAGACAAATACAAGATGGTGTCACATATGCGTGGAATAGAGAAAAACAAAATAGTCAGGAAAAGCCAAACTAATAAACCCTTGAAATATGACTGTGATGCTGAGGCTACCAGAGTGGGACGGGAATTGAGGAGAACAAAGTGGCAGGGGACACAATGGACTACAGGTGCTTGGGTAGGGGTGTGGTGTGGTAATGAAGGGGCGATCCTATACCTCTAAAACATAAAAAAATGTAAACCAATGTTACCTCAATAAAAACAAATCTTCATAAAATTCAATCACCTTGTGGTAGACCTACTACTGGGAACATTAAGTTTGGGATGTTAATAGTATCTTTTAAAATCATATTTTAAAGTGCTTGCCACACATGATTTTTTTTTTTATAGAGGCATGTTTTATTTATTTGTTTGTTTGTTTTGTTTATACAACCACTGGGTACAGTCAGAAGCGCGGGAGGGTGAGAGAATTCACCAGACCCAGAGCAGGGAACAGAACAGGCAGACTGACGAAGTACACTGCTGAGGGGAGCAGCGGGCGGCAGGAGAGGTCTGCGCGCGCATGTGCGACCCTCCTCCAGTGGCCGGGGAGCAGCCGGGGATCGAACCGGCGCCACAGAGGCTGCAGGCAGCTTTGCAACCCAGCGCTCAACCGCTGCACCACCGGGGAGGCCGCACACATGATTTTTTTTAATCATAAAAGTTGACTATATTCTTATTTAATTCTAAAAAAAATACATTCTCTAAGTTTTGAAGTGTTTTTATGTACACTATCAGAGCTCTTGCCACAACTGATAGCCTTTCTTCATTTCTAACACCATAAACCCTTAACTCATTTTACTTGTATTACTGCATTACATGTGCCCCGCTTTAGATTCTGGGTTCAAGGAATTATTCTGGGAATCTGGATCATTGTTTTCTAAGCTAAAGGAACTGATTCCACCATTTTATCATTAAGAACAATGTTTCTTTGTGACAGACTGTTTCTCATTCTGGGGCCCAGAGGTAAAGTTCATTTCTCACCCTTCTTTATGGTTGTCCTAGGGCCTTATTATAGAGTTTTGACCAGGGGGGTGTGAGGAAAGTCCAGTACACAGCTTTCGGGCATAAATCAGAACCTCGGTCACAGATCACTATGCAGTCTATCTACACTGTTCTCCAGAGCCTGGACAGAGGACGCTAGGATATCCGCGCCAGGAAACAGAAGGCTCACAGAAACTCGCAGCTCTGCTTCAGGCTATGCTCATCACTAAGCAGCCTCTGAGACAGATGAACGTGCAGAAGGCTTCTAGGTAGCCTTGGAAAAAGATGCGTGGACGGGGAAAAAAGGAGGATCGCGCAGAAGTTGTTGAGTTCAGGGCAGTCTTAAGCGGGGCTACTGCAGACTCTCTGAGAAGTCCCGGGAAGGCAGTGACTCTTCATAGCTCAGCTTCACCTGCGTGTGCTAATCGGTGTCTGGACACAGGCTGCCCTAGGAGCAGGGCATGATCGTGGGCAAGTTGCCTTTCTTCAGCTGAGGCAATCCCAAAAGGGATGACACTTTAGGGCTTTTACCAGCAGCGCTCACAGTATCTGGGGGAGAATGTGCTGTATTATCTCAGGTGGTTCTGGGAGTTGGACAGTGGCAGCAGCTCCCTCAAGGAGAGCTGTCTAGTGCACGTAAATCGTGCCTTGAATGAAAACCAAAACCTAAACAATAATGTTGAATTGAAATGATGCAGGAATTTATCCATGCCCATGGCTAGTGTTAATTCCACTGCCCCACACCCAGTTCAAGGGATTTCCCTTCTATTCCCAGTGGGTTAAGAATATTTAAAATCACGAATAATATTGAATTCTATGGAAAACTTCTTAGGCTACATATATTTTATTCTTTTTGATATCTTTGTCAGTCTTATCATTTGATCATTTTTTATTTTAATGTTTAAATTTGTAACTATTTAGGGGCCTCTCCGGTGGCGCAGCGGTTGAGCGCTGGGTTGCGAAGCTGCCCGCAGCCTCTGCCGTGCCGGTTCAATCCCCGGCTGCTCCCCGGCCACCGGAGGAGGGTCCCGCATGGTGCCCAGACCTCTCCTGCTGCCCGCTGCTCCCCTCAGCAGTGTACTTTGGTCCTTCTGCCTGTTCTGTTCCCCGCTCTGGCTCTGGTGAATTCTCTCACCCTCCCACGCTTCTGACTGTACCCAGTGCTTGTATAAATAAATAAATAAATCTTTAAAAAATGTAACTATTTAATACAAATCTATTTTATATTCTTCATCTGATCAAGCCAATATTTGAAGTCCATGAAGGTCTGAATTTCTTGTCTATTTTTTCTGCAGGTTCCATTGTATTACAGCTTATTTTTCTATGTTTTTGGTGATATTTGCTCATGAAGGGACACACAGTGTGTTGTAATGATAGGAATCTCAAGGACCAAAAAGTGGATAGAGCCCAAACCCAACTGGGATATTTTCTCCTCCTTTGAGGATGTTTGCCTCCCCTGGGGTCTCAGGTGTGGCTCTTCCACCTTATGGATGACCCAGGGATCAAATTTCTATTTTGAGCACTGTTGAGTCATGTGCTTATTCTGTATTTTCAGTTCACTGTCCCCTTCTTTAACTTTCTTTTCTTTATTGTAATGTTTTTATTGTCATGTTGGTTTCCAACACTATATGATTTAGAGGCACAAGGTCACACCTCCTCAGATGTGTAACCATATCGCATCCACCACCAAAGCACCCATGATTCTCCACCATCATCTACTGGCTTCCCCCCTCCCTTTACTCGTCACAACCACATGTCCCTTTTGGTAGTTTCAATTCTGTAGTCAGATTTTACCATATAATTTTTTAATTTTCTTTCCATTGGAAACCCACTTACATTCTTTTAATTCAGAAATGCAATATTTGTAAAATATTTGTAATGACTAAAAATTTATATATATATAAATCTATACAAATACATAATAAATTTATTAAAGACCATAGTCCCCATTTCTATATTAGAAGCAATTAACAGATATGTTGGAACAGAAATATTTGCATAATGTGAGGCTGTATGTTACCTTGACTGCTGCTGCTATCACTGTCACACTAACTTCTACATCCTGAGTGACACAGATCCTGCTACCATTCAAACATGTGCTGGAGCCTCACAAATCCAGTTCATTCACATTGTTTGATGCCCAACAATGTATTTACATAGTTTCAAAGTACTTTCCCCACAAAATACTTCATAATTAAAAAGAATGCAATGTTACAGTGCCTGAAAGATGACATTTTACTCCAGAGAGCAACGTGTGTATAATCAGTAATCAGCATCATGACCCTCCTAGTAGAAAGCATAGTGAAGCATACAGCATCACTTAAAACCTTGGATATAATGGTGAAGAAACACCACACCGCCCACCTTGAGGGAAATTCTATAAAGTAACTGGGCTGTAATCCCTCCAATCATCAAGGACATGAAAGTCAAAGATTGAGGAACTGTTTCAGACTGATGGAGACTTAAAGAGAACTAACACAGTATCAGGTTCTGCACTGATCCTCTTAATTGTAAGGAGTATCATTGGGGAAAGTATTATATTAATGGGATTTGAAATTAGCTAGTGCTCATTTAATGTCAATTTTCTGACTTTAATGCTTCAAACCAGGGCATTCCCCAACATAGCTTATGTAGAAACAGAATCAGGTTAGCAACCTACTTTCTCATAGCTTAGGATAAAAAAAAAGTTGTGTTTTGTAACTTTACTGCATATTTGGGATTATTCCAAAAAATATTTTCATGAAAAGATCAATATGTCATTGGAAAAGGAGCTATGTGTTTGAAAAGCAGTGTCTAATCAAGACATATTTATGAAGTGATTAGATGAATACATTAGAGAAGAATGAAAAATAAAGGGTTCTTTGTTTATGTGAATTTATATGCGGGGGAAACTGGAAGATAGGCACTGCACTCTTTAAAATAATGAAAATAAACATACTCAACATATAACAATTAGGTCGTAGCAAATTTTTCAAGCTTGTACTAGGTACATTTAAAACCATTTATACATGCAGTATGTACTTCTGAAATTACCAAGCCCTGAAAAGAAAAATGTGATCAACATAAAAGACACACGTCAGTGTTTATCAGCCTCTACCCCTATTCACTTGTGGAAAATGCAGAACATTCCTGAAAGTATTTCCAAATGATTCTAGGAGCACTGGAGAGTAACTCATGAGTTTCTCTGGCCTAAAGATGGCAGTAGTGATTATCTCACTAGGACTTTGCTTTCCTATAGTGAAGTTTTCTCTTTCTGTTGACACTAATAGGCAACAACAATTTTGTCATTTCCCCCAGAAGTAACTGCTGTTCATGCCTGCCAAAGGCGGTGTTTCAGCGGTTGGTGCCTGTCGATGCTTCCATCATGTTGTCTAATGCCTGGTATTGAGAGTGATTATGTCTGAGATGAGAATATTATCTCTTGTCATTGACAAACCACTAACATGCCAATATCATCCCTGGGAAGATATTACTCACTTCATTTCTTCAGGATAATCAAAAATTGCTGTAACAACGCATCTGCTTCATGTATTTATTTTATTTTAGTTTTTTTTTTAATTTGTTCTCTGACTACTAAGACTTAGTTAAGATTCCAAGAGATTAGAATCTACTTGCCTTGAGCACATGACTGTTTTCTCATTGTGTTGTCTCTTCAAAAAGCTAATTGATAAATCTACCCCTACCTGCCCTATAGATGTGCACAGATATCAATAAATCTAAGTCATTAAAGCTTTGACTCAAGTATCATTCAGTGACCCAAGTATCACCCATGTATCATGAATGTCCTTCTAGTTCATACATAAATGTGATAGCACATGTGAAGTATACTACACAATTTTCCAATAAGGTGGGCCACCATCCATTAGACTATATAGTTTGTAACACTCACTTATACGGTTAAATATTGTTTAATGACATTTTGGTCAATGATGAACTGCATATACTCTGGTGGTCCCAATAGGCTTCACCATTAGGTGTATAATAGGCTACAGCACTTAGGTCTGTATGAATACCTATATTCAATGACTTTGCAAAACAACAAAATCACCCAATGAGAGATTTCTCAAAATGTATCCACATTGTTGAATAACACATGACTGTCGAAAGTACTAGTGCCTTTAAATAAATCCCATGCTGAATTCCAAGAACATCTTAGCAATTTCATGAAATATATGGACTGTTATTATAAACTGTCTCCTAATTATGATGTGTACTTATATATACATTCCATAAAATTTTCATAAGACCAAATTAAATTATGAACAATTAAGAACTTTTAATCTTTTAAATAAAGCAATTTACCATTCTATAAATTATTTTATTTATTGAGAAAGTCAATTTAGCTCACTGGTTTAGTGAAAATATATGTATAAAACAATTTTAACTTGGGATACTAAAATACACAAATTTTAGTACTTTTCTACATACTGAGCTAAAGTAGATTTGACTAATAAAGAACGGGTTTTACTGCTTCAGTAAGCAGCATGATCATGGAAGAAGTTTTATCTATTAAGGAAGCAAGTTAGTAGTAATTAAAAATGTACATTAGATGAATAATACAGTTCCTTTTAAGAGAGGGTCTTCATTTGTAACACTTGCTTAGACACTAATGTATAATTTAAATTCCTTTGGGATTTTCAAATAAGGCAGGATAAATAGTATACACATAAACAGGCTCATCCTAAAATAAAAAAGTAAAACTCTTACAGCTTCATGAAGGGAAACCATTTCAAAGAAAAAGATTAACATTAAATATGGGGAAAGAAAAATGATAATTTCAAGGTTTCCAATAGAATACACACAATAGCAGCTACTCAGCAAGATGACAAGAGCATTAAAACAGTAATTATTTTGTGACATCATCTTTTTTAGATAAAAATTTCATTTTTTAAAGTTTTTTTTTTTACCCTTTAGTTTACATTCTCACTTGGTGGTTTATTTTTTATCTTAATCTAGCAGATGGATTGTAAATAAAAATCTACATGAAAGATGACATATAATATATAATGAACCCTGAAGACTCAGTCAAAAAATCTGTTAGTGCTAATAAATTAATTCAGTAAAATTGCAGGATACAAAATCAATGTACAAAAATCTGTTGTGTTTCTATAAACTAATAATGAACTATCAGAAAGAAAACTTAAGAAAACATCAAACTGCATTTGAGGTTTATGATTTTGATAATTATAACTGCATCAAAAAGGATAAAATGCCTAGGAATAAATTTAACCAAGGAGGTTAAATATTTGTATATTGAAAACAATGCAAGACACGATTTAAAGAAATTGAGGCACAAATAAGAGATGTTCTGTGCTTATGGATTAGAATAATTAACATTATTAAAATATACTGCCTAAAGTTATCTAGAGATTTAATATAATCTTTACTAAAATTCAATGGCATTTTTCACAGAAATAGAACAGTCATAAAATATGTAGGAACCCCAAATGAAAGATACCAAATAACTCAATCAATTTTGAGAAAGAAGAAAACTGGAGGCGTAAGTGCCCTGATTTCAAACTATATTACAAAGCTACAGTAATTAAAATAATCAAAACAGTGTGGTATTGGCATTAGAAATAGACACATATTGGAACAGAATGGAGAAACTAGAAATAAACCCACATTCTTATGCACAATTAGCCTATAACAAAGGAATGAAGTTTATAAAATGAGGAAAGAACAGTTTATTTGATAAATGGCCTGGGGAAACTGGACAGCCACAAGCAAAAGAAGGGAATTGGACCACTAGCTGACACCATAATGAAAAATGACCTCAAAAATGGATTAAAGACTTAAGCACAAGACTGAAAACCATAAAACCCCAAAGACCTTAACATGGGTCTCAGAGATGATTTTAGAAGTCTGACATCAAAAGCACAAATAACAAAAGCATAAACAAATGGGACTATATCAAGCTAAAACAGTTATGTACTGCAAAGAAATCAACAAAATAAAAGAGAAACTAGCTGGCGGAAAATATTTACAAATCATGTACCTAATAAGAGGTTGATCTCTAAAATATATAAAGAACCAGACAATTAAATTATAAAAGGAGCCAAAAATCAGAATAGACATTTTTTTCAAAGACAACATATATACAACCAACAGGCATGTGAAAACATCATGAATCTTCATGGAAATTGAAACCACAATGAGATACCAGCTCACATCTATTAGAATGGTTATGAGGGCCTCCCCGGGTGGCGCAGTGGATGAGTGCTGGGCTGCGAAGCTGCCCGCAGCTTCTGCAGTGCCAGTTCGATCCCCGGCCGCTGGCGAGGGTCCCACATGGCACGCAGACCTCTCCTAAAGCGCCCACTGTTCCCCTCAGCAGTGTATTTCCTCAGTCTGCCTGTTCTGTTCCCCATTCTGGCTCTGGTGAATTCTCTCACCCTCCCGTGCTTCTGACTATACCCAGTGCTTGTATAAATAAATAAATAAATACTTAAAAAAAATAGAATGGTTATGATCCAAAAGATAAGAAATAGTATGTCTTGGCAGGAATATGAAGAAAAGGGAACACTTGTACACTGCTGGTACGTATGTAAACTGGCGTAGCTACAATGAATAACAGTATAGAGTTTACTCAAAAAATTGAAAACAGAAATACCATGAGATCTAGTAATTCTACTTTGGGGTATTTGTCTGAAGACACACTGACTCAAAAAGTTATATGTATCCATCCTTGTTCATCGCGGTGTCATTTACAATCACCAAGATATGGAAGCAACCAAAGGGTACACCAAGAGATGAATAAATAAGTTGAAATATTGCAATTTCTTAAACATGTATGTATGTGGTTTGTGTGTATGTATGTATTTATGTATAATGGAATATTATTCAGCAGTAAAAGAGATCTTATCTGCAACAACATGGACTGATCAACTTAAATAATATGCTAAGTTAAATAAGTGGAGAAACCCTGCATGATATCTTATGTGTGTTCTAAAAATAATCAAACAAAAAAACAGGGCATCCCCAGTGGCCAGCACGTTGAGCTCAGCGCTGTGAAGCTGTCCACAGCCTCTGCAACTTGGGTTCAATTCCCGGCCAGCCAGGGAGATACCCACATGGCGAGGCAGACCTCCCCTGTCTCGCCCGCTGCTCCCCTCAGCAGTGTATTTCAGTCAGTCTGCCTGTTCTGTTCCCTGCTCTGTCTCTGGTGAATCCTCTCACCCTTCTGCACCTCTGGCCTGTAACCCAGCTCTTGTATAAAAATAAATAAATCTTAAAAACAAAAACAAAAACAAAACCACCTAAGCGCAAGGATCCAAAGAACACATCACTGATCACCAAAGGCAAGGGCAGGGTGTGCGTGCAGGTGGAGAAATGGGTGAAAGGGGTAAAAAGGTGAATAGAAAAAAAGAGGGCATTGTATTTCATTAACATTTTTTTCCTTTGTAGCTTTGCCTGATGGGGATGATCCCTTTAGCTTTTATGAGCTTAAAAGAATTTAAATTTTATGTTAACATATCCAGATAGAACACCCACAATAGTGATGAGCACCCAGGAAGCTCTTATGTGTTTCTTAGGCATTTTCACTTTGCCCACTAAGGCATTTATGGCTTCACCCATTTTTCCCAAATTGGTTTCATGCTCCATTGAATTTATATATTAATCACCTTGCAGTGAGGACCATCTCATGTGCTGAGCTTTTCCTCTGTCCATTTAAAGGCTAATATTTGAACCAAGTAGGCTCTGAATATGAGCTACTATTTTTTTCCTCTCATTTCTGGCTAATTGAGTTAACATTCCTGTATTAAAATCCAAGGGCATTTGCTAAGAAGTCTCTATACTCCTACTTGGAAATACAGTGAAAATTAGAGTGTCTGTGGCTTGTAGTTTGGGTTGTTAACGCTCTGCCTGTGACACAGTCTGATTACAGCCTATAAAGATTTGCGGAGAATTAGACCAAGGCATTGGACTATTTAATATCACAAACTTCTCTGGGCAAAAAATTAAATGGTTGCAACAATGAGGTGGATTTTTCCCTGTCTTTTCAGACTAAACTTTGTATAAGCCTAAGCCGCACCTCCTGTGACTGAGAATCTGTGGTAGAAGGAAAATGAATTGGTGAGAAAAGGTCAGATCTGGCTTTTGAACAATCATTTAGGAAGCTTTTTCTACAAGATTTACTTGATTTGGGAGCGAGCTTCTTCTGTGTATACAGAATACCTATCTATCAAGGATCCTATTTTCCTGTTTACAAAACAGTCTCCATTTTCAATGCTTTAATTTTTGGAGTCTTGGGCTAATGAGTAGCAGCAGGGGGCAGAGGGAAAGCCTTTCTCTGGCCATTTTTTATACATGATATTTATGGGGCCTAGCGGGTACTGAGACAAAGCAGCTCCTAATAGCCTAATATCTTGTTATTGTAACTCTGTGGTCAGAGGGATTGTCCTCTGGGTTTAACAGTATTCCCAGAAGTGCCCGGAGTGGGAGAACATGCCAGTCTACAGAATCACCCCTGAGAATGATACCCTGGCTTGGTTAAGGTGGCACATGAGGATGAACATTTGTTCCTGTGCACATAAGTTTTCCTCCTGCCTAATTTGTTTTATTGTGGTTTTGTGCATAACATAAAATTTAACATTTAAGTCATTTTTGAAATTAGTGGCATTAAGTTTATTCCCAATGTTGTGCAACCATCACCAATGTCCATTTCCAGAACTTTTTATATGAAAAGAAACTCCATATCCCCATGAAACAATAATTGTCATTCCCACTTTGTGCCAGTCCCTGGCAACTACCATTTACTTAGTCTCTGCCAATGTGCCTATCCTAGGTACCTCATCTAAGTGGAATCAGAAAATAATTATACCTTCATGTCTGGCTTGTTTCACTTGGCATAATGTTTTCAACTTTTGTCCATGTTGCAGTATAAACAGAATTTCATTGCTTTTTAAGGCAGAGCAATCTTTCTCTGCGCATGCGCGTGCACACAACACGCACACCACATTTTGTTTATTTCATTCAATCTGTCCATGGACATTTGGGTTGTTTCCGTCTCTTGGCGACAGTGAATAATGCTGCTATGAGCACTAGTGTAATAAATGTCTGTTTGAGTTCCTGCTTTTCTACTCTTTGGGGTATATAACTAGAAGTGGAATTGCTGATCATGTGGTATTTTTATATTTAACTTTTTGCGAACTGCCAGACCGCTTCCCCTAGTGGCTGTACTACTGATACTTTACATTCCCATAAGCAATGCACAGGGTTCCAACTTCTTCACTTCCTCAACTGCACTTGTTTTCTTTTTTTTTGCTTTGGCAACAGCTAATCTAGTGGATATGAAGTGACGTACATACTGTAGGGCTACACCAAGCTCTAATGCTAAGGTATATGCATTATTTTCTTCCTGAAATTGCCTCGTGGACTCTATCTACTGATATTTGATAATTGACCATTACCTAATTTTAGGTCACATCCCCTTCCTTTTACCCTGAGGTTAGTGACATAACTCCAGATGGATTATAAAGTATCTAATTTTAAACAGGAAAACATTTTCTATTCCAAGAGGAAGGTAAAAGAGAATTAAGAACTATGAAGAAAATCATGGATAAGGGGTTAAATAAGAAGCCTAGGAAGAATATCCAGCTACACTGTGCCTTCCACACAAGAAGTCAGAACTACTGAAAGAAGAAATGTGACATGAATTTCATGCTTGGTACTATAATGACAAGAAAAAGTTTAGTGTTTTTTTTTTCCTTTTCTAATGGATTAACAATCTTCATTTCATTTATATTTGGATCCCTTATTGTGTTGAGGACTCAGCTGAAGCCAAGATAGATGTTTGAGAATTTAAAGGAAACTAAAAGATGAGGAGGAACGCAGCCCACTTTTCCCTGTGGTAGCAGGAATTGTAAGGAGGTAACAGTAATGGGAATCGTCAAATCTAACACATCTCTGTTTCTAGATTATTTCAAGAGCAATTACTTCTACCCAGTGTCTCCCAGTGGCCCTCCTTAAGGGTTGCACAAAGGGAAAAAGGACTCAGAACATTCACTAACACATAAAAATCAGATCATAGATTGTATATATGGACTGCAAGCAGTGGAGTGGATTTTCCCCAAGCTCCTCCAAATCTGGGTTTTTCTACAAGCCACAATATTAGAAATTGTGATGAAAAACCTTCTTCTAATATATAAAATTAAAGTGATATATTTAAAAGTACATTGTAAATGCTAAAGTTGCGTGCAAATATTGAAATATTACTAGTATATTTTATAAGTATATATCAGTATATTTACATTTACAGATTTTATTTTGTAAGTTATTCTTAGAAAAAATATAAAGCTTGTTAAGTGTTACGCTTAAAAAGTTTAAGATGAAGAAATGATCATATTTCTGAATAAACTGAAGCATCTCTCTAGGATAAGTCCTCTATTTTCAAAATGGAGGGAGTATATATTTGAACAAACAGGTACACAGCATTAATATTTAATGAGATACTTTAATCTGTACAATTAATGCAAACATACATTAACTCTAGCCATATATTCCCAGATACTAATTTCTACTGTGAAAATGTTTTACCTGATATTTTCATCTCCTCCATACTTATGTACAGAGTAAGATCTCTGCTGCTAAAAGCAAAGCATAGCCCACTGCACTGATTAGGCATCATCTCCCAAATCTTACATTACTTACATTTTATAGGCAATTTAAATAAAGTCAGATTAGAAAGAGTATATTGCCATAAACTGATTGCAATTGGATAGTGGAGATTGTTTCTCAAACTATCTTTCCCTGTGGGATAGGAAAAGGAAGCAATTGATTTTCTGTTGGCTATGCTACTTGGTAACAATTGGAAAATAGGTGGGCAGCTAATCAAGTTCCAGACCATTTAAACTTGTCATTCTGAGCACTCACTGAGAGTGAGCTGCTCAGAGGAGCAAATCTTGCATTTATAATGACTAGTCTCCAGGAAAGTATAAACACAAACACTTGACTAAGTGTCAACAATTAACCTTTCTTTGTACTAATTGAGTTATAGGAACATTAATTACAAAACTTCTGAAAGCATCCATTTTGTACAGTTCATCTTCCCACAACTCAAGCAACTGTGATAATTGGGTCAGATAAAATATCTAGAAAATTAAATGCATAATATTAGCAGGAGAATGGAAAATAGATGATGGAACAGAACTGAGTTGTGAAGCCAGACACATAATATATGAAAGCTAAGTGTTTGATAAAGATGCCATTTTATGAGTAGGAGAACAAAAGGTGAAGGTGTTTGCTTAAAGCTCAGTCAATTTGATACCCATTTGCAAAAAACAAAAGTAGATAGTGAATCTGTAACTTACACTTCACAAAAATAAAATTCAAGATCAAATAATACATAATACAAAGAAAAATAAAAATAAGTGTTAGAAAGAAAGGGCAATATTTAGAATCTTGAGCTTAGAATGTCTTCCTTACCAGGAAAGAAAAAAATATTCAAGTAAATCAACTAAATTTGTACTAAATTTGTTTATGTGTATGGTAAATGACAGCATAAAAAGTCATAAATCAGTGTGAGATAATAGGAAAATATTTGCAAAACAAACCACAGAATCAGGACTAGTGTCAAAATATGCAAATTATTACTACGCTCATAAGAAAGCGGGTTGAGTATAGCGCTGTGAGGCTGTTCGCAGCCTCCATGGCACTGGTTCGATTCCCGGCTGGCCAGGGAGAGTCCCATATGTCGCGGCAGACCTCTCGTGTCTCGCCCGCTGCTCCCCTCAGCAGTGTATTTCAGTCCTTCTGCCTGTTCTGCCCCCTGCTCTGTCTCTGGTGGATTCTCTCACCCTCCCGCACCTCTGGCCTATACCCCAGTGCTTATATAAATAAATAAATCTTTTTTTAAAAATAAAGAAAACCAAACTGAAAAAGACAAGCTCACAAGAAGCAATTTACAGAAGCCCCCTCATAGAACAGGGAGTACAAATGATCAGCAACACATTAAAAGCAGCACAGGCAATAAGGAAAACTCAAATTAAATAAATAAAAAAAAAGATAAATGCACTGTTGCTTTTAATCCATCAGAGTATAAGGTTACAAAATCTGAAAATACCATGGCTGATATGGTTGGACTAGAACAGAATCTCTTATGCTGCTCTTGACAGTATAATTGGTACTGCAGTAAAATTATTAAACATAAAAATACACACAGTCCGTGACCCCGAAATTTCATTTCTTACTATTTGTAAGGATTATGATGACAAACTCAAACATGAAGAAAGTGGAGTTTTCCTTCACCTCTATACAAACTTAAAATAGAAACAATGTAAATTTCCATGCAATGGTGAAAGAACTGAAAATACCTTGGTGTAGCCACAGCATGGGATACTATGTAGCAGTTAAAGGAGCAATGAAATGCAATAAAAAATGCAATGAAACATGTGCCTGTGTGCATATTTATGTGTGTGTGTGTGTGTGTGTGTGTGTATCTCCTCAGGACACATTGTTTAGTTTTAAAAAGTATTCCCAGGAACTATGGAGGTAAAACACACAATTAATAAAAGTAAAACACACGAAACACTAATATCACTTTAACATATTTTGTTATAATTTCATATAAGAAGATTGTTCTATTTCTGTATATTTATAAACATGTAAAATGCCATATGAAATATTAAACACAGCCATCATGGCTACTTAATCCTAGTGGTAAGATGAACAAGATAAACAGAAAACATACAGCAAATAAGAATGATAAATGCTAAAGAGAAATAATGCAGGAAAAGGTGGCAGGAAATGTGAGGGACAGAATAAAAAGTTTAAACTGGTTTGCCATAAAAAGCATTATTAAGAGATGCCACTTATGTAGAAATTTCTAGAAAATGAGTGAGCTAGCTATACATGGATCTGGGAGAAGAACATTCCAGATATAAGGTACAAGGTCCAGATCCTGAGATGGGAGCATAGTTGACACGTTCAAGAACGAACAATGAAGCTATTCGGCTTGAAAGTAAGTGTGAGGCATACAAAGTCACAGAATAATGTGGTGTGGACGGGGTAATATTATGTAGGCCTTTGAATAACATGGAAAGGATTTTGGCTTTTACTGAGGGAGATGAGAAGACATTAAAGGACATCGAGCTCAAGAGTGACATCATCTGACCTAATTTTTAACATAATCAATGCTCTCTTCAATCAATCAAAGACAGATTGAAGAGAAGAAAGAAAAAAAAAACTGGAGTGACAGATTATTATAGAATGCTGGCTCAGGGGCAATGGCTGTTAATCATGAGAGTGGACAGGGTGAAGCAACTATAATTTGGAGGCTGAGTCTACAGGGCTCGCTAGAGAGAGGATGTGGGATGTGAAATAAAGTAAAAAGTTTAGGATAGCACCATGATTTCTGACCTGAGCAACTGAAAGCATAGAATTACCATCCACTGAAATGAAAATGACTGGAAAAGGAACCGCTTCATCTCGGGAACACAGATCAATGTTACACTTGTTAACTTTGAAGTGCCAGCTAAGTCTCACCTACAGATGACACAACTCTGGGATAGAGATCCACATCCAGGAGTAGCCAAGATAAAAATGACACTTTGACCTATCTATGCTCCTGGATGAGAATCCAGGTTTTGGTGCAGAGGGTGAGTGTAAATAGAACAGAGGTCTGAGGCCTGTGTCTGTAACAAATTCAGGTAGCGGTCAGGCTGGTAAACTAGGAAAGGTTAGTTTGTTATCAAAACCTCATTTCCGGAATCTGCCCAGATTTCCCGAGTTTCCATTTTTACTTTTGTCACAAGGCATGACAAAGCCACAGCTCCATGGTCCTTACTCTCTTAGCCTAATGTCTCTAATTCTGCCACGCCACTTCCTGTATCTGTATTTAATAAGCCTAGGCTTTTTCTTCATGGCTGTAGTAACATTATTGTTTCCCCCAACCTTCCTATTATACAGTACTTCTGAAATAACACTATCTGTCTCTTTTCCCTGTCCAAATATTTAACCCAACACATAGCCTCAGCTCTCCTAGTGAGTAGTAAACTGTTGTCTTACTAGTCAAGTCTCTAAGTAATATGAAGCAATACAATTTTCTTTCTTCTATTCAAAGATGTATTTATATATTTCAATTAGGCACATAGCGAATATAGTTTTCTTAATGAGGTTATTCCAATACATTTAAATTGTTTATGGCTACATCGAGCACCCTAAGGAACAAGGAAGAGTTTCCTGGGGATAACTGCTGAAGTGAGTCAGTCACAGGAACAGTGTACCTGACACTGACCATGATTACTTGTATAAGTGAATAAAATCTTACTCCAGCCTCCCTATCTGCTTTTAGGAATACATGTTCCTGAAAACAGAAGTATATGCCAGAGGTTCATTTCTAAAGGTATTTCATATAGTGTTTCAAGTAACTTCTACTAGAGTCTTATATAATTTTGATTAGAAAGCATATTGAGGTCCCTTGAAGTGGGTAAACAATGAGGACAAGGGGGAAATGTAATACTACATAAAGAACAAAGTTGACACAAGAAAAATCAGAACTTTTGGAGGAGAAAATCACTTTCCCTAAATCGAATGTGGAAAAAATATAACTCCTGCATTTCCACCATACATAACAATCAAAATTGAACCGAATCTATTTCTACCCTGTGACTCTCTTACTCATTATCCCTTACATTCACCTTTCCCTGCCTCTTTTCAAAGATTCCCCACCAATCTGAGGATTTTCAGAGAAATAACAAAAAAAGTAATTCTGGAAACCAAATTCATTTCCTCTGCAAAGAGAAGAAGTGTTTGCATATAAGTGCCCACATGCATACCTACTTACAAGTTTTCTTCAGCAGCCTTTCTGCTCGCTCTTGGAAGGTCAACATTTATCAGTGAGCACATCCGTTGTTACTGACTATCCTAGACCCATTGCTGACGCCAAAGACAGTCCTATATTCTCAGGTTCACTGCACTACATAGCTGCTCATTTTGTCAGAACAGTACTCTTATTTCTTTAGTCTTCATCACTTTAATTCACAGATTCTAATTTATGGGGATTCATAGATTCTAATTATCGTGTGATACATAAGATTGCCCCCAACTCCACTATGTTTCAATATCTATCCACTCTTGTTTGATCTAAGATAATGCCGCATGTTCCAGCCCGGGTACACTGGCTAATCCAACTCAACCCCACAGACACAGAGAGAGCACGGGGCTTCACAGGACATAGGTGAAGAGCATGTTTAGTGGTGGAAATGTCAGATGAGCACCATCTGCCTTCTGACCTCATGCCAGATAATTTGCAGACAAATTAAAAAATGGAAATGGTCTGGAAAATAGCAGTTAGGGTTTATCTGCAGAGAGTAGAAGCCTCTCAAGGTAGTATGAGAAAGAAAACTTTATAGGAAATTCAATGGCTTATCGGATCTTTGGGAGGCTTCAGCAACAACATAGTCTGAGTATGGTAGGTTGCATTATTATTGTTCCTGATTTATTGCTCCTTGGATGAGCTTCACTGTCCATGCAAGCTCTGTCACGTGACACTGAAGTATCTCCCTGGAGAACAGGTGGAGTAAATGTCCCCACCCATCCACTTTGTCCAAGTGCATGAGACACTCTGCCAGTTCCAGGGTGATGCTTTCAGAAAAATCTGGCATTTCCACTCAGTCTCTTTGCTTCAACTGCCCATCACGAGCACAGCATGCCCTAGGATGTTGCTACTACTTCAGTCTGGAGCTCAGAATGATATATCTACAAAGCATAATTAAGCCTGATTTGCAGCCTAAAATAGAGCTGCCACAAATCCATGAGAAGAAATACATCAGAAACCTAAAATTTTGAGCAAAAGTTGACCAATAAATTGTGGTTTTGAGACTGGGTTTGAAGTCATACCAGAGAACTGAGTCACCAAGAGGAAGCGCTCAGAAGCTATGACTTAACATTTTCACTCTACCTCCCTGATCAGAATTTAGTTGCCTGTCCACATTCAGCTGCAAGGGACATTTATTCTGGGAGGTCATCTGCCCTGTTCATTACATAATGTTCTGAAAGAAAGGAATGATCCTAAACATCAATAAATTATATTTCAATAAAAGTATATTTTAAAAATCAGCTATGAGGGCCTCCCTGGTGGTGCAAGGGGTTAAGACACAACCTATGAATCTATCCACAGCCTCTGCGGCACGAGTTTGATCCCCAGCCAGGGAGCTACCCACATGGTGCAGCGAGTCTCCTGACTCGCCCACTGCTCCCCTCAGCAGTGTATGTCAGTCAATCTGCCTGTTCTGTTCCCCACTCTGTCTCTGGTGAATCCTCTTAGCCCCCATACCTCTGGCCTGTGCCCCAGTTCTTGTATGTTTAAATAAATAAATCATTTAAAAAATCAGCTATGAAAAGATGCATTATTTTTTTTAAAAGGCAAAGCATATGAATACATAAGAAATTGAAAAGATGTTTCTGTGTCCTTTGGCTAAATACCTAGGAGTGGAATTGCTGGATCATATGGAAGCTCTATGTTTAGTAGGTCAAGAAATCTCCGTGAAATAAGCCAGAAAGAAAAAGAAAAATACCGGATGGTCTCACTCATAGCAGGAATCTAGAAAACTTGAATTAGGGACCAGGAAAAAGAATAACTAGAAGAAAGAAAATATCAAAATCAACAAACTATGAACCAGAGACACTCTATGGAGGGGTGGGGGCGGGGAAAGGAGGGATGGGGTCAAAATAAGGGGGTTGCAATTGTATGGGGAATATAAAAATAAAATTTAAATTAAAAAAAGATATTGAAAAGAGGTATAGTCAACACATATTAATAATGATAAAATGTATACAAAACAGGATATATTTGCTTATAAGTACCCAGGCACTATATATCGAGATCTAGCTATAAATAGCTTCCCCTAGAATTGGGGATAAGGAAATTGTGATTCTTAGCTCTATAAAAATAGATCACTTTATAAAAGATAAAAACAGATCTTTAAAACAAAACATCCCCAGTGGAATAGTATTTAATTGAAATACAAAACCCTTCTTTATTGAAGTTTGGCAATATATATCAGAACTTTTAAATCTATTCATTCAGCCTTAACCTAGTAGTTACCTTTCTAGGAATTTTTCTTAAAGTAATAAATAGAATTGTGAATATGAGTCCCTATATAAGAAAGCTCAATATAAGGCAAATTGCAACAGATATTTTGAAACACTATAATAGTAGACTGGTAGAATTATTCTTCATTTGATTTCAAATTATCAGAAGACTGCAAAATAAAATTATAAAAAGGCATGTTTTGTAAACTAAACTGTCAATATTTGAATCAGTGTTCCACTATATATTATTGGTATGGTCAGAAACAAGTTACTTATTCTCTTAAAGATATAATTTTCTTATCTCTAAAATGAAAATAATGGTATCTACCTCAAATTGTTGCTGTACAGATTATTGAAATGCACCTGCAATTACTTAGATTAAAATTTGGCATTCAGTATATTATGGCTATTATTATCACTATGAAACTATTAACATGATACTAGGAAAATATTTTATGACATGTGACATGTGCAAAACTCATCTTAATGAGTTAGTGCATGTAGTATAATTTCAATTTGTGGGGAAATACAGAGAAAAATACATAAAGAGGCAAAATGAACATTTCTATTTTTATACCGCCTTTACTTTACAAATGTATATTTTTGTTGTTGGTTTTCCAAAATGATTGTTTCTTTCATTGTCAAAAAATGTAATTCTAATTGATTGTCAGCAAGTGGGTTATACAATTATCTAGGCAATAATTTTGCTATTTTATTTTTTACTATTGCATCTGTTTGATCTGTTGTCATCAAATAGATCAAAATAATACATGTTTAAGTATCTTCAATAGGGCAGATTGAACAGCTTATTTAGTGTAGATTCAAGAAGCAAGGACTTTACGGCTGTTTATAAAAATTCTGCATCTGTAACTCCATATATCCTATGAATACTAATAACAATATTGATAAAGCCTGGATACAGCAAAAATGAATATTTCAAAGCCCAACTTAGAACACTAGAAAGCTGATGACAGAACTGAGGCTGGGGTGGGGGTGGTGAGGGGGAGAGATGAGAGCAAAGTGAAGAGGGGGCACAATGAGTCCATGGTGGAGCACGGTGGGTGTCTTGATGGTGAGTGTGTTGTGTTAACACCTAAGTGGGGACACCCTATATGTCTCATGCACAAGCAACTATGTAAACCAGTGTACCTCAGTGAAAACAAATTTAAAGAAGCAAACACATATTCCAAAGGGAGTTGAGAAAGACCATTAATATTTGCAGCAGGAAAATCATAATTTGAAAAGCTTCAAGTGTACCTTGGGACACTATGATGACAGACATATTTGAAAAGAGCTAATGGATCTATTGAAACTTAGTAGGGTGGAAAATGGTGCATCATAGTGAGGCCACCCTGAGTGTGAGGCACGCGCTACTCAGTATTCATGATAACAAATTAGCTCATGTGGCCAGCAGGCTCTTTAATCCAGGGACAACATTCCCCTTTACCCCCAACACCCCCCCCCAACATTGACACATTCTCAAATTCTTAGTCTTTAACTCATGGTTCTAAACTAGGCTCACATAAACTTATCAAATACGAGCTTCCCACCTCTTCCTTCTTTATCCCCCTCACAAGTGCAATGGACTTTGTCGCCTCAGGGTAGAAGACACTGAACATGTCCTCAGTGCTCCTGCTATTTCCTGGCACCTCTGACTCCAGGAAAACGAAGTAAACATCAGTACAGTTAACCACTTTATTCTTTTAGGGAACTCCAAATCCATGGATCAGTACATAGAAGAAATGGGTGAATTATATTTTCCATAATGTTTCTCCTTCTTAAAATAGTCCCCATGAATTTCCTTTCCAATATTTAATGTTATATTCACTTTTCTTTTTCTCTAATACAAGTTTTTTCTTCTTTTTCTTTTTTTCCCCTGGAACTCTCTTAACTGGCAGAATTAGTCCCTTTTTATTTTCTGGCTATCAGGTCATATTCTATGAGCAAGAACACATATAATCACCAGGCTAGCATTATGAATGTAGGGAAATATTTCTTCCAGAAGGCAGATTTTAATTATGATTCTATTTGAAGAATATCAGTAACATGGCAAAATTTACATTCACTATTCTTCTCTGAAATAATAGGGACTTGATGATTTTTTTTTTGCTTAAATCTTTGTTATTATTGCCTTTGAAAGAGGTGTTAAAAATATTCAAATGTTCCTGATAACCCCTACCAAAAATATTACTTTGTTGAAAATAACTATTAATATTTAATCTACAATAGATGAGTTCCTGCGATTATAACTAAATCTCATTTTTTAAAATTCATAACTTTGACGTAACAGGCACACATGAACAAGCAGTGCCATATGCATTCTCCAAGATAGGCTTATCAAGATTTTAATCAAAGCTTTCCCTCCTCCTACTAAATTAACTCAATAGTATCATAGATCAGAAATAATAGATTTCGGGCCTCCCTGGTGGCACAGCGGTTGAGCACTGGGTTGCGAGGCTGCCCGCAGCCTCTGCAGTGCCGGTTCAATCCCCGGCTGCTCCCTGGCCCCTGGAGGAGGGTCCCACATGGCGCGCAGACCTCTCCTCCTGCTGCCCGCTGCTCCCCTCAGCAGTGTACTTTGGTCCTTCTGCCTGCTCTGCTCCCCGCTCTGGCTCTGGTGAATTCTCTCACCCTCCCATGCTTCTGACTGTACCCAGTGCTTGTATAAATAAATAAATAAAATCTTAAAAAAAAAAAAGAAATAATAGATTTCAACTAAAGCTAAAATGTCTATTTTTTTCTGAGAATGATCATTTGCCTGCTATGTTATTGAAAAAATAACCATAATATTCAAAAAAATACCTTCATCAAATTTGCTCACTTTCTATCAATACAGATTTTTGACCACAAATTAATTGAAATTTTGATTAAATTAATTGATATAGAACCAGGGACTCTTCTTAGTACCTGCAGCTCCAAGAATTTGTAGTAATTCTCCTACAACTCTGTAAATAGGTACTATTATCTCCATTATACAGACATGCAATCTGAGACTGTAAGTTTAACTAAATTGTCCAAGATCATGCAGGTGATGATGGGGGGGGGTATACCTTATGTTTTCTCTTGTGTTATATCTATGTACAAGCTTCCATTGCTTTACAGGCAGCACACAATATTTAAGTCATAAGGAAACAGAATAAGGGCTAAGTAAAGAGGGGCTGAATACTGCTTTGGCCCAGGATGGAGGGATTTCCTGCAATGTGCAACTTCCAGTGCTAAAACCAGACATGTCCTGAGCAAACTGGAATAAAGTAGTCACACTTAAAGAAACTAATAAATATGGAATACGGGCATATCTACTTTTATAGTACTACACTGGGATTCACAGATATTTCACTTTCTACAAATAAAAGGTTTGTGGCAACTCTACATTAAGCAAGTCTATTATCACCATTTTTCTGACAGCTCAGATGAGGGTTAGCGTTTTTTAACAACAAAGGATTTTTAAACTATGGTACTGATGTTGTTATTTGGACATAATGCAATTATACACTTAATATGTATAGTATAACATAACTTTAATATGTACTGGGAAACCAAAAACTATGTGTGATTCACTTTACTCTGACATTCACTTTACCGCAATGGTCAATGACGTGCAACTGAACCGATATCATCTTGGAGCAACTGGGGCAATGTAGTACTGGCATAAAGACAGTTCATGGATCCATGGGATAAAATTAATAATCCAGAAACAAACTCCTTTATGGCCAATTGATTATTGACAAAGTACTCAAGAAATTAAATTGGGAAAAGAGTAGCTTTTCAGTAATATAAAAAAAAAAATTGACTACCACATTACAATAAGACAATTGGATATTCACATGCAAAAGATGAATTTAGACTCTTAACATCATACAAAAAATTTAACTCAAAATGAATCATAGATCTAAGTGTAAAAGCCAAAACTATAAAACTTCTAAGAAGAAAAAAGGAAAAAAAAATCTTTATGAAATTGAGTTAGGCAAAGAGCTCTTAGACACGACACCAAAAGCATAACGCATACTGCTTTTTAAAGGATAGATCAGACTCCTGTGCTTCAAGCTACACCATTAAGAAAACCCAAAGTTTTAGAAAGGATGTAGAGAAGCTGGAACCCTAATATATTGCTGCTGAGAATGTAAAATGGTGCAGCCATTTTGTTAAAGTTTTGGTACTTCTTAAAACATTGATCATAAATTTACCAAACAGCCCAGTAATTGTACTTCTAGGTGTCTTCCAAAGAGAAATGACAATACATCATTCTTGGGCCTCCCTGGTGGTGCAAGGGATTAAGTATCACACTATGAAGCAGTCCACAGCCTCTGCAGCATGAGTTCGATCCCCGGCCTGCCAGGGAGAAACCCACATGGTGAGGCAGACCTCTCCTGTCTCGCCCAATGCTCCCCTCAGCAGTGGATTTCAGTCAATATGCCTGTTCTGTTCCCCACTCTGTCTCCGGTGTATCCTCTCACCCCCCACATCTCTGGCCTGTACTCCAGCTCTTGTATGCATAAATATTTTAAAAAATAAAATACATCATTCCCACAAAAATTTGCACACAAACAGTCATAACAACGTGACTGACAATGGCTCCAATTGTTAACAGTCTGAAGTCCATCAATCGGTGAATGGGACAAACAAAATGTGTAATTCCATATAATGAAACACTGTCAGTCAAGAGAAAAGTACCACTGATGAATTCTGCCACATTGAGAAATCTTAAAATCATGCTAAATGAAAGAAGTCTGAATCAAAATATTGTATGTCATGTAAATCCATTATAAGAAATGTCCAGAAAAGGCAAATTGTATACAGACAGAAAGCCTATTAGTGACTGTCTAGGGCTGGAGGTTGTAATGGGGATTGACTGCAAATGGACATGACAGATCTTTCTGGGGTGACAGAAAGGTTTAAATCTTTCTGGATTGTGTTGATAATCGTGTTATGTCCACAAATTTACTGAAAATCATTGACTGTTACATTCACAATGGGTAAATTTTACAATATCTAATTACATTTCGATTAAACTATTAACCAAAAGAAGGAAGCAATATTTTGCCTCCGACTGGTCAGTCATAGAGAAGTCAAGAGTAGTCAAGGAAAAATGATGAGACAGACAAGGGAGAGGGAGGCATCATAGGATAATAGTTGGATTTGGAGGCCGAAGGACAGAATGTGGCCAGTGAAAAATTCCCAATGGCAAATATGGCCAAGGAAATTTAAGAATGTTTAGGTGAATTTCAATATCCACACTTGCTACTCTGGTATGAAAATATAGATAAGGTAGCATGAACTCTTCTATTCCTTACATCAGTACATCCTTTAATTTCTATAACTAGCCACAACTTTTCCTTTCATCACAGGTAATCAATACCTCACTAATTCTCTGTAACTGAGCACTGGAAGTAAGGCCACTATGATATGTTGACAAAAAACAAACGATGCATAAATGAAATCAAATCTGACCTTTTTAGAGGTAAAAATTTTGTATATTGGCTCTGGGAAATTCCTGTCTTTCCAACTGGAGTTATGAAGATTCCCCATCCATGACCTAGTGCTTTCTATGTGGAATTAGCTTCTGTCTCTTCTAGCATGTACCTAAAAACCACAGGAACTAATAGAAATATGACCAACATCCTGATTGGAGGGTCATGAGATAATTTGGCAGAAGCAGCCATGGATCTTCCCCTGTATCCATCACTGCTGGTCCACTTTTTATCTTTACTCGCTCCAATTCATGTTATTACTGATCATACCTATAGACTGCACTGGAAGTATAGGGTGCTTTGCTAAAATAAACATCAGTGGAACAATGCAGGGTGATTCACCCCAAAGAGATGAATTTTCTGTCTCATAAATGGTGCAGACAATGTTAGAGTACCACATATTTATGGTTCATACAGACTTATGTTAAAATCTGAGCTCGCTCCATGATTGGTTGACTGTATATCCTCAATCTTGTTGAACCTCCTTCTACTCATGAAGCACTACCATGAGGTACAAATTAAAATACTTATTATAGTGCATTGCATACAGTAGACAAATGAATCTATAGAGATTATTTTATTATTTGTTACTCAATTTACCAATTATCCCTACTGGTATAGTAAATGTGTGTGACTGAAAATTTAGATCCTTAGGGATTTTCTGTTCAATGGCCCTTTATTCCACTGGAAAGTGTTATCTATCCATCCATCCATCTGACATTCCTACCTATTAATTGAATCTCTAAAAATACTAAAAAGTGATTTTGATATATTTAAAAGTGTATCTGTATCCACTGAAAGTTTCAATGTACATAATCTGGCTATCAATAAGATGGACTTCAAATAAGAAAACAACTCTGCATATAGTTGGGGAACTGATCTTATCATTTTAGGAACATGGTTTATGTAACTTGGAGAGATAAGTTTTGTACTCTAAGTTCTACTGGGGAACTATAAAGTGATTCTAATGCATTTTTATAGCCTAAGTATATAAAATTATACATTCATAGATGCCTCAATTTTGAATTCTCTTATTTATACAGGGATTTGTGTGATAAAATTTTATCAGTCTGTATTTCATAAACCAAGCATTATAGGTTTAGAATTTATTTTAAACAATTATCTATCCTATACTGAGGAATCTTTGGAGAGTGAATCTGTGCAAATGTTGTACATGTAAAAGTAAGATAGCAAATTTGCTTGCTGCCTTAAGACAGAGAAATCAAACACCATGCAAACATGAAAAACGATGTAAAAATATATAAATTTTAAAAAAAAAGACAAAATAAAAAAAAGACTCAGTGACTGGATCTGTTTCATAAGTAGAGAACTGTCTCTTCTGGTCTCTCTATCCCCAGGTTCTGTGATTTCCAGAAAAGTTTGGTCACCACCCAACAGCTCACTTTCTTGTATTTGGCTGGGTATTCCAGTAAGAGACTCAGAGGCAAGAATTCATCTAAAAGTTATTTTCTAGAAAATACGTCTGGGAAAAATATGAAGGGAGTGAGATGAAGGCCCAGGGCAGAAAAGGACCGAAGCAAGTGAACAGCATCAAGCAAAGCACTGTGGAGGGTGACTTTGCCTTAATCCTGCAGAGGAACCTTAGAGTCACTGATGGTACTTGAGAATTTTCTCCATCATGTCACAAAGGATTTGGAGTACTTATATTCCCCATCAGCCACTTATTGGTTAAACTGATGGGGAAAAGGAAGGGCAGGAAATTCCCAGGCACTTCTGGCTGTCTGTGCACCCAAGCAATGCAGATTGGGCAGTCTGAGGACAGTCCTCCAGATAGAGGTACTGGTATTGGTTTGGGGGAATGAAAGCCTATAAGCACTTGGAATACATAAAAATGGTAAAAGGATTAAAACTGACACTGGCAACATCTGCTGTTATACTCAGTTCTTTGCTTAAAAACAAAAATACCATTTTGGGGCCTCCCTGGTGGTGCAAGGGGTTAAGCACCTTACTATGAAGCAATCTGCAGCCTCTGCAGCACAAGTTCGATCCCCAGCCTGCCAGGGAGCCACCCACATGGCAAGGCAGACCTCTCCTCACTCACCTGCTGCTTCCCTCAGCAGTGTACTTCAGTCAATCTGCCTGTTCTGTTCCCCACTCTGTCTCTGGCGAATCCTCTCACCCCCTGTATCTCTGGCCTGTACCTCAGCTCTTGTATGCATAAATAAATAAATCTTTAAAAAAATACCATTTTGGAGAGCGCCAATGTGCCTAGTCCCAGTTCATCAAAGACTGGCTCACAACGGGTCTATTATGTCTATGGTAATAATGTTTCTTTTGCCTTAGACTGATCTAAGTGTGAACATAGGCTTTTTACTTGGTAAGTGGAAAATCTGCTTTAGGCCTTTAGCAGAAATGTTTCTTCCTGAAAACATATAATCTTTCCTCTCATGTTTTCTGCCTTTCATGTTTCCACCCGAGACTGTGATACTTGGAGCTACTGTAGCCATCAAATTTCTATCAGTGAAGTTCTGAAGGAGTGTCAGTGCCAGAAGACACTGGGGAACAAATCAACCCAGAGACTGCCAATCTCTGAACTTCTGGACAAATAATAAATGTCATTTGGACTGAAGTCAGAGGTCTTCAATCTACAGTATGTGCACCTCTGGCTCAGGCCAAGATTTTGCTACAATAGAAAGCCTGGAGTGTACGAGGTATTGATTTCCAGGTCTTCAATTTCCAGTCTTTCCTAAAACGGATGTGCCTAAGAAGAGCACATATACGATGGAGAAGCTGATTTTTCTTTCCTTCCTCCCCTCTCACAACCCCCTTTGGGCCTCGCACAAGAAAACAGTTGACAGCAAACAAAGGGACAGCAAACAAAGGGACAATGTGCTATAATATAATCAAATTGGCTTTGGGAAAAGGAATGAGTAACTACTGGATAACAAATCATTTTGTGAGACAAGTGGTTTCCAGTTCGTTGCTTCCCAAAGAATGGAAGGCAAATCTAATCAAGTTGTCGGCTAACAGGTCATTAAAAGACTACTTGATAGTGGATGATTATGTTATTTTTGTATATAAGTTCAAAAAATTGAATCGCTGAAACAAAACTTTTTCTGTACTTGTGAACAAGTTTGTTGACACTCTCTATTACACAATTTTAAAATGAAGATGAAATCCATGTTCAACCTTGCTCATTCTAGATGTCATAATGACAACCCCATCCATAAAGTTAATATCCAGTCTTACCGCAAAGTAAAAAGAGACCACTACAACATACACACAATCTTAGTTATTGGAGTGTAATAGGGTAACAAATAAAGGAGGAGTAAGCAGAAAGCTTATCATATTGGGATAAATTCAATGGAAGAAATGGAATGGAAACACTAATTCAAATTTAAAAAGGAATGGGGTAACAGTCAATATTAAGGAAAACATTTATATTTAAGCAGATGATGACGGATATCAAGATAATACATTATTTACATTTCCTTGCAAATACCTAAAATGTGAGACAGAAATTTTACTTTTAAATCTCACTCACTATACATGCTTCACTATAAATTGTTTCCTTTGATTATTTTCATATGCAGCTTGGCTATAACTTAAAAAGAAATGTGAGTAAAAATACATAATTTTACATAACAATTTTCTGGGGTATGAGAGCAAAGATTCAAAAACCAATGGCTAAACACAAAGATAAATACGTTAAGTTCTCACTTACACTCAGAATCTAAAAAAGCCAAACTCCTAGAGCACACAGGGAGGTACTTATCAAAGAATACAAACTCGGAGCTGTAAGATGTGACTATCCAGGCAAAGTTCATGTAGCAGTAATATATTATATACTTGAAAGTTAAGAGAGTGGGGAAGGCAAAATTTAAATCTGCACATATTTTTCAACTGTGCCTTCCCCCAGTAAACCCCCTAACTGACCTTCTCTATCTTCTCTGCCCATCACTGCCCCATCCTCTCGTCTCAGATAAGTTATTTAAGATGGCTGCTAAAGCCACGTGGGCGAGTTACTCCGTCATGCTGGGTTTCTCCCATGGATACAGGAGGTATACATGGTATAATTAGATTTCTTTTTTTTTCTCTTATCAATCAGTCTGATACCTGATTATTTGCCAGTCTAGAAGAACTCAGAGGGGTATGAGGATGATTTTTTTTCTTTGTGTTCCAACAGTTATGCCAATAATATCTCAATAAAGGTAGGGAAAAAAGATACTGTTATTCAGGAATTTTCAAGTATGTGACGGAAGTTTCAGTTTACTGATTCAGAAAGCTTTTTTTTACTCTTCAGTGCTTCTCAAGTGTACTCAAACACTTAATCCAGGAAATATTTGATCCTGTTTTATATATAATCAAGTTGCAAAAGGTGTCAGTGTTCAATTTTGGTAAAGCAGTGGAGTAATCGACACTAACAAAGCATATTGGTGAAATTTTAAATTGGCATCAATCCTCTTTCTTATTGTCTCAGTAAATTAAGTATTTGTGCAAAATCAAACATCTGAGGCTGTTTTCTCTTTCTCAATAAGTTTGTTTTTTAATTACAGTGGTCCAATTTTATCATTTTTTATTATATGATGCTATATTCAATGATGCTTTATTTTATAAACTCAGTTTTCTTTCTATAAGCTTTTAAAACTGAAATATGTACTTTTTATTTCTTTCATCTAAAAAGTAGCTTAATCTCCTAGAGTGAAGAGAAAAAGGGATGGAAACCTTTGCTCGAGGAATGTGCTATGATGAACCCTAGTTTCAAGTTACGGGAATAACTGGGCAATGTTCTTCCTCACTCTAAGCTTGTAGCAAATGACATGAGAGAGAAAGAGAGAGAGAGAGAAATGGAGCCAAAGGTTTTAGTGTATCCAGTCTCCTCAGTGATATGTACTAAATCTAGCCATATTTGCTTCTTTAATAAAAGAAACCATTTCATTTCCTGGCATTAATGTTTCATTCACCATTCATGAGGCAGGTTTGGGTTCCCTGGGAAAAGCTAGGATTGTCTCATGAACATCACACAGGTTTGATATGCTACCACCTGCATGTGATCCATCTTATACCTTTTTCAGACACAATGAACTCTTTTTAATTTCTCAATCTATCCAATTTTCAGAAGGTTCTAATCCTCAGAACATGCTGTGTCATTCTGAGTTATTTCATTTCCTCTAGTTTGCCAGGATTGATGAAATCCTGACCTGTAGGGCAATGGAAAGCAAGGCTACGCCCTCTCCCCATCACAGTATTTCAAATATTTAAACCATTATCCAGTCCTCCCTTTCATTAAGTCTCTCCATTTCCATGCTAAGCATATCTCATTTTTAAGGCATTTCTCACATTATCATGAAGATGGCTGAGTTTGCATCTGAATTTAGATGAAAATATACTCCAAGCTAACAAACAACAAACTGAAACCTACCAAAAATACCTTTATAAATCAACAGATGATTGATGTCGAGATATAATGTATCACATCTTATAAAATGTCTATACTGAGACTAATTCAGAGAGGTAAAATGACTCAGATGACGACTACTCAAAAAAAAAAGGGGGGGGGGTTAGATTCTTCAAGAAGACACCCTAAGCCAAAGACTCTCATGCAAGTAACTTAATAGGGACATTTTCACAGAAGTAGTAGCTTCTGGAGGATGTAGGAGAGGGAAGGGGAAGAAGCCAAGCAGGTGTGACTTGATGTGAAGTGCCAGCCTTGGCCTGATCCCAAAAAGACCTCTGATTCAGAGATTCTAAAGCATAAATTACATCACAGAGCAACTGGGTCCTTAAAGTCTCACATCAGCATGTCACTAAAAAACAAAACAAAACAAAAATCTCAGTAAGAGGGAAGAAGTGTCAGGCACATCTGACTCTCAAGGAGAGCCAGGCAGAGGCAGAGCCTTAGGGCCATCTCTGAAGACCACAGGTGTGAGCAATGTGAGTCAAGGAGGTGGGTGCACAGTGTTGGTTAAAATGATTGAAGGATCCATCAGGTAAGAGATAATGTTGGCTACCTTATTTGTGGTGGTGGTATCAAGGGTGGCTGTAGATATCCCAATGTATAAAAATGTATAAATTAAAAATTTGTAAATATACCTCAATATTGACAGAAGACTATTTATATGTGTAAAGACCAAAGCAGTTACAAAATGCAGAAAAACTATAATAACTAAATTAGAGAATATTATTTTTATTGGATTCCATCCCAAAGTACTTATGGGAGACTTAAATGTAAAAATATCAGGACTAGATGTTGTGAATCTAAAAATTAATTAACCATCTTTGTGTTGAAGAGATTTTGTTTTTTAATAGAATTAAGTATGTTCTACCTATCTGCTCTGCCCCTCAAATTCCGGGAATGCTTGAAATACAGACCAGATCACTATTGGAAGGAATGTATTTTCCCTGATCACATGACACAGTTGGATTTCAATATCCCACAACTTTTGACATCCTCATCTCCAATAAGTTTTACTACCCTTCCACATCAGCAATTCACTTCAAAGGTCAGGACACAGAAAGAATGGTGCCCCGGGAAGACGTGTACTGATTATTTCTGCATCTCTCAAGTCTCCTGAGTTCAGTTGTCTTCTGACGGCATCAACCCAACACAGTTACAGACAGAAGTGACTCTGCACCAAGACCCGTATTCCTTCCTCTTTGTAGACCCATCCTATGCGATCTCTGAAAAGGAGTCAAAGGAAATTTGAAGGAATCTACCAAATACTAGCATAAACCAAGTTGAAAGTTGCATGGCCATAAAATATTATTCAGTGACAAAAAGGAGTAAGGTATCTATTTTTGGGCATTTGGGTTGTTTCCAAAGTTTAGCTATTGTAAATAGTGATGTGGTACATATATACCATGGAATATTACTCAGCATTCAAAAAAGATAAACACATGCAATTTGCAGCAACATGGATGGCGCTGGAAGGGATCATGCTCAGCGAAATAAGCCAGAAAGAAAAATACCGGATGGTCTCACTCATAGCAGGAATCTAGAAAACTTAAATAAGGGACCAGGAAAATGAATAACTATAAGAAAGCGAAAATCAAAATCAACAAAAAACTAGGAACCAGAGACACTCTATGGGGGGTAGAGGGCGGGAGGGGAGGAAGGGGAGGGATTGGGGTCGAAATAAGGGGGTTGCAATTGTGCAATTGTATGGGGAGTATAAAATATATTATTAAAAAAAGGAATAAGGTAATGGTACATGGTACAACATGAATGGACCTTGATAGCATCATGTTAAGGGAAATAAACCAGACACAAAAGGTCACATATTGTATGATTCATTTTTAGAGAAAAATATATCAAAATAGAGGTTCCCAGGGGCTGAGAGTTGGGGGAAATGCAGAGTGATTGCTAATGTTTATGGAGTTCCTTTCAATGTTTTAAAAATGTTACAAACTTACATACTAAAATATCTTGAATTATGCACTTAAAAAATTTCATTGAGGTAATGTTGATTTAAAATACTATATATTTATTTAAATCTCTTAAAGCTATGTGTCACTGCACACTGCTTACCATGAAGGGACCCACAGAATTCCATGGTGTATGAAGTTTATCTTAGCAGTTGTTCAAAAGGAAATTTTCCAGTTGGCTATTTTCTGCCTGAAGGTCTAACATGAAGTACAGTTATACAATATGTTTATGGACAATGCAGAGTCCTAAAATCTAATATGAAATCAGTTACTTTGTACTAATCATAAATTCAAAACTCTAAAGAAAAAAGTAACCTAGATCCTTGCTATCCAATGCTCCTGGACCAGGAGCATTGGCATCTCCAGGAAGCCTGCTAGAAAAGCGAGTTCTTAGGTCCCTTTCCTGACCTACTGAATCAGAATCATTTTTTTTTGTCTGATCGCCAGGAAGTTCATATGCTCTTAAAGTTTGACAAAAACTGAAATAACATATAACCTTTAGCTATGACCCCCTTTATTCCTCTGGTTTTCTCAGTTTACTCTCACCGCACCAAACCCTTATATTCAGCTATACATCCATTTTGTTAACTCAGTACATGACTCTCTCTAATCTATCTCCACTCCTGGCTTCATGTAATTCTAGGATCAAGTGTGCATTCCTGGGGGGGGGAGGAATCACAGTCTACATGCTACTAGCATCATAGACATGCTCATCTCTTTGTCCAATGCCTGCATCTGCATTGCAAACACTAATGCAGGATACACTCAGAATCCTGCTTTCTGTTACTACTCCTGGATTGCTCAGCTTCAGTGAAAAAAATCCAGTATTGGTGGCTTGCAGCCTCTAGGAAATCTGTGATTTCTAATCTCAAGTGAATTTCAGAACCATTCAGAATTTTTTTTTTATGCTCTTTGCTATTACCCCTTCCCAAAAAGTTAATTCAAAACCTCACTTATATAGAGGGTGGAGCAACATGGCAGCAAGGAGACACTGCAAGTAAGATCTCCCATTAAAAAAAGTTAATAGGGAGGAAAAGGGCAGGTCCCAGTGAGAACTGGGACACGGAAGATAAACGGGTGACTCCAGCAAACTACCCGAAGAAGAAAGTAGCCATAAAAGAGGACCAGAAGAGAGGAAAGCGCAGAACCCTGCTCCCCTCCCCTGCCCACAGAGTCGGCACTCTCCGACCCGCAGAGAGGAGGAAAATAACACACTAAAACAACCAACAAGAACAAATGACGCAGCAAGCGGGACTGTGAGTGGAAAGGAACTATTGCAGCCACCACACCCCGTGAACGGGAGCTGCTGAGAACCGGAGGTGAGCTTCGGGCGCCATTTAACAGAGATGCCGCCCCCCAGGAGGAGGCCAGGACCAGCACACAGCCCCAGGCCCCTGGTAAGCTTGCTCAGAAAAGCGGTGCGCCAGAAAAGCAGACACGGATCAGGATCGGGATCGCGCGGAAAAGCAGCATGGTTGAAAAGCAAACGCGGATTGGGATCGTGAATGCCCAGGTCCCCGCGCCTGCGACCTAGGCTTGCAGGGAGACGTGCGCGAAGACCCTCACTGAGGTGAAAGTCCCTCACTGAGTATCCAGGAACCAGGCACCCAGGCACGGGAGCGGGGTGCAAAAGACGCCATTCTATGGACACTGAACTGGGCTACAGCCCGCGTCCTGGACCTGAGGGCTTTGGAACTGAGATCCAGAGCACAAAATTCGGGGTGTGGGTTCTCCACGACGGTGGGGCACAAGGCAGACACAGCACCCCAAAGCCGTTGAGGTTTACCCTACCATTCCCGCTCTGTTTCCTGTCCCACGGGGTGAAAAAAAAAAAAAAAACAGCTCCCCAAGGGCTCTAGGAGAGATCTCTGGCACCACCTAGCAACTTGAAACCAGCAGAGGCTCCTGGAGGAGCCAGTGGCCAGTTGGGAAGTTAGCCCACACCGGGCCCCTGCCGACCAGTAGCCTGAGCCCACAGGGGGAGCGAGTACCCAAAGTCGGGGCAGACCAGGCGCGCAGAAGAGTGTGCCTGAGACTGGACATGCAGGGAGTGTGTCCTGCATCGCCATTTTAGAACAGGGACATTTCTTCAGTAAAGACTGCCTGCAGAAGGCTCCCTCAGGAGCCAGAGGTGAGCCGGGGAAGTTCGCCCACACCAGAACACCTATGGCCTGCAGTCCAAGCCCAGAGGGGGAGAGGGAACCCACCACCGGGGCAGACCAGGAGCACAGGGGAGTGTGTCCCCACATCAGCATTTTAGAACAGGGACCTTTCTTCAGTAAAGACTGCTTGAAACAGACAGATGGCTCCCGGAGGAGCCAGAGGGGAGCAGAGAAGCTCACCCAAGATGCCCGCCAGTCCCAGCAACACAGTGTCCCAACGCATAAGGCAAATTAGAAAACAGACAGTAGGGAGTAGAAGAACCACACGCAACATAGCAACTCCTCAGGGAAGAAGCACACCACAAAAAGAAAACCAGCCCCCAGATTGCAATGACAGTAACTTGGAAAAACTTCTGAGCCTTCTAGAAAGAGAATTTAAAATTGCCATGATTAAAAGAATGACAGAACTCATAAAGGAAAACAATGATAAGGGAAAAATAATCAACGATCAGAAGAATGAAATTGAGTCCCTAAAGAGGGAAGTAAAAGAAATGCAGGAGATCAAAGAATTAATGGAAGAACTAAAGAATTCTGGGGAAAGCAATGAAAGCAGAATAGATGAAATGGAAGAACGAATATGTTCTCTTGAAGACACAGAAATAAAAAGAACCAAAACAGAAAAAGAAAGAGAAGTACGAAGGAAAAAGAAAGAAGAAAGACTTCGGGAACTATCGGACACCATGAGGAAAGGAAATATAAGAGTTATAGGAATACCAGAAGGAGAGGAAAGAGATGTAGGAACAGAGAAAATATTCCAGGAGATAATTGAAGAGAACTTCCCAAATGTGAAGAAGGAGCTGAAAATTGATATACAAGAAGCAAGAAGAATACCAAACTTCCATGACGAAAGGAAAAATACAGCAAGACAAATAATAGTGAAGCTCCCAAGAATCCAGGACAAGGAAAAAATAATGAAGCTGACAAGAGGGAAGAAACAAATAACATTCAAAGGCAAACCAATCAGGCTGACATCAGACTTCTCTGAAGAAACACTACAGGCAAGGAGAGAGTGGAAGGACATAGTCAACAGACTCCAAGAAAACAGATGTCAACCAAGAATACGCTATCCCGCAAAGCTTTCCTTCCTCTATGAAGAAAGAATAAGGACCTTCCCAGACAAACAGAACCTATGGAACTTCATTACCAATAAACCCCCACTCCAAAAAATACTACAAGGAATCCTAAAGCCAGAACCTCAGAGGGACGAATAACAATGAAAGAAGGCAAGGAAAAAAAAAAAGATAATAAAAGAATAAATAAAATCAAAGGAAAGACAAACACAATGGCAAATACAGATGCTAACATATCAATACTAACTCTAAATGTAAATGGACTAAACTCTTCAATAAAAAGACACAGAGTTGCAGCCTGGATTAAGAAACAAAACCCAACCTTTTGCTGTCTCCAGGAAACACATTTAGCTACAAACGATAAAAATAGACTCAAAGTTAAAGGATGGAAAACAATCCTACAAGCAAATGGACCAAAAAAGAAAGCAGGAACAGCTATACTTATATCAGATAAAACAGATTTCAAACTCAAAAAAATATAAAGGGATACCAACGGTCACTACATTATGATCAAAGGGACAATACTTCAAGAAGAAATAACACTAATTAACATATACTCACCAAACGAAGGAGCACCAAAATATATCAGACAACTGTTGTCATCTCTGAAAACAGACATCAGAGAAAACACATATGTAGTGGGAAACTTCAACACACCACTATCAACAATGGATAGATCAACAAGACAAAAAATAAGTAAAGAAACTAAAGCTCTAAATAAGGACCTAGAGCATTTGGGCTTAACAGACATCTATAGAACACTAAACCCCCAAAAAATGGAGTACACATTTTTCTCAAGCGCACACGGATCATTCTCCAGGATCAATCACATACTGGGGCACAAGACAAACATCAACAGATACACCAAGACTGAAATCATACCAACCATCTTTTCTGACCATGAAGGCATCAAGCTAGAAATAAACCATAAAAAGAAGGCAAGGAACTTTCCTACCTCATGGAGACTAAAAACCACACTACTGGAAGACCACTGGACTAATGAGGAGATCAAAGAGGAAATTAAAAAATTCTTTGAATTGAATGACAAGGAGGACACCAATATCCTAAATGTATGAGACACAGCAAAAGCAGTAATAAGAGGAAAATATATAGCAATAGAAGCTCACATCAAGAAACAAGAAAGAACTCAAAGAAACAACCTAATCTCGAAGCTCAAAGATCTACAAAAAGAACAACAAAAAAACCCGAAAACCAGTAGAAGGAAAGAAATAATAAAAACCAAAGCAGAAATAAATGAAATTGAAACTAAAAAAAAAAAAAAATCCAAAAGCTTAATGAAACCAAGAGCTGGTTCTTCGAAAAAATCAATAAAATAGACAAACCCCTAGCCAGGCTCACAAAGGAAAAAAGGGAGAAAGCACAAATAAACAGGATCAGAAATGAAAGAGGAGAAATCACAACGGACACAGCAGAAATAAAAAGAATAATCAGTAACTACTATAAAGAGTTGTATGGAAACACGTTCAACAATCTAGAGGAGATGGACAAATTCCTACAACTCTACAATCACCCAAAGCTAGATAAAGAAGAAATAGAACACCTAAACAGACCAATTATAAGCAGCGAAATTGAAATGGTAATCAAAAACCTCCCCAAAAACAAAAGCCCAGGACCTGATGGATTTACAAACGAATTCTACCAAACATTCAGAGATGAATTGGTGCCTATCCTTCACAAACTCTTCCAAAAAATTGAGAAGGAAGAGACAATACCAAACACGTTCTATGAAGCCAACATTACCTAATACCAAAACCGAATAAGGACAACACAAAAAAGGAAAACTGCAGGCCAATCTCCCTAATGAACACTGATGCAAAAATCCTCAATAAAATTTTAGCTATCAGAATCCAACAATGTATCCATAAGATAATTCACCACGACCAAGTAGGATTCATTCCAGAGACACAAGGATGGTTTAACATCCGAAAATCAATCAACGTTATCCAACACATTAACAAAAAGAAACATAAAAGCCATATGATAATATCAATAGATGCTGAGAAAGCTTTCGACAAAGTGCAACACCCATTCATGATAAAAGCCCTTGAAATTCTTGGGATACAAGGAACATACCTCAACATCATAAAGGCCATCTATGACAAGCCAACAGCCAGTATCATTCTCAATGGTGAAAAGCTGAAAGCAATTCCATTAAGATCTGGAACAAGACAAGGATGTCCACTCTCACCATTGCTTTTCAATATAATACTGGAAGTCCTAGCCAGGGCAATAAGACAAGAGAAAGACATCCAAGGAATCCAAATAGGAAAAGAAGAAGTCAAACTATCACTATTTGCAGATGATATGATAATATACGTAGAGAACCCCAAAAACTCCACAGAAAAACTAATTCAACTCATCAATCAGTTCAGTAAAGTGGCAGGATACAAAATCAACATGCAAAAGTCAGTAGCCTTCCTATACACAAACAATAAATCTGAAGAAGAAATAAAAAAAAATCCCTTTTATTATTGAAACAAAAAAAATCAAATATTTGGGAATAAATCTAACAAAAGATGTAAAGGACCTATACAAAGAAAACTATAAAACACTGTTAAAATAAATAGAAGAAGACACAAAGAAATGGAAAGACATCCCCTGCTCATGGATTGGAAGAATAAACATTATTAAAATGGCCATCCTACCAAAAGCAATATATAGATTCAATGCTATCCCAATCAAAATTTCAATGTCATTCTTCAAAGAAATAGAACAATTATTGATGAAATTCATATGGAATCACAAAAAACCCCGAATTGCCAAAGCTCTCCTGAAAAAGAAAGAAGGGAATGGAGGCATCACACTCCCAGACTTCAAACTATACTACAAAGCCATAATCATCAAAACTGCATGGTATTGGGACAAGAACAGACATACAGACCAATGGAATCGAATAGAAAATCCAGAAATAGGGCCTCCCTGGTGGCGCAGCTGTTGAGCGCTGGGTTGCGAAGCTGCCCGCAGTCTCTACAGCGCCGGTTTGATCCCCGGCTGTTCCCCGGCCACCAGAGGAGGGTCCCACATGGCGCGCAGACCTCTCCTGCTGCCCGCTGCTCCCCTCAGCAGTGTACTTCGGTCCTTCTGCCTGCTCTGCTCCCCGCTCTGGCTCTGGTGTATTCTCTCACCCTCCTGCGCTTCTGACTGTACCCAATGCTTGTATAAATAAATAAAAAATAAATCTTTAAAAAAAAAAAAAGAAAATCCAGAAATAAACCCACATATTTATGGTCAACTAATCTTTGACAAAGGAGCAAAGACTATGCATTGGAGCAAAGAAAGTTTGTTCAATAAATGGTGCTGGGAAAACTGGGTTGCTACATGCAAAAGAATGAAGCTTGACCACTACCTCACACCATACACAAAAATCAACTCAAAATGGATTAAAGAACTAGACATAAGACCTGAAACCATAAAATATATAGAAGGAAATATAGGCGAAACACTACGTGATTTGCACATCAAAGACATCTTTACAGATACATCACCCAAAGCAGTGATAGTGAAGGCAAAGATAAACAGCTGGGACTACATCAAATTAAAGAGGTTCTGCACAGCAAAAGAGACAATAACAAAAACAAAGAGAAACCCCACTGACTGGGAGAACATTTTTGCACCCAACACTAATGATAAAGGACTGATCACAAAAATCTGCAAAGAGCTGATGAGACTCAACAACAAAGAAAATAACCCAGTCAAAAAATTGGCAGAAGAGCTAAAAAGAAACTTCTCTGAAGAGGAAATGCAAATGGCCAACAGGCATATGAAAAAATGTTCAACATCACTTGTCATCAGGGAAATGCAAATCAAAACTACCATGAGATACCATCTTACACCAGTGAGAATGGCACATATTAAAAAAACTAGCAACAACAAATGTTGGCGAGGTTGTGGAGAAAAAGGAACTCTCCTGCACTGTTGGTGGGAGTGCAAACTGGTCCAACCACTATGGAGAGCTGTGTGGAGATTTCTTGACCTACTAAACATAGAGCTTCCATATGATCCAGCAATTCCACTCCTAGGTATTTACCCAAAGGACACGGAAACATCAATTCCAAAGAGCACCTGCACACCTATGTTTATAGCAGCACTATTTACAATAGCTAAGCTTTGGAAACAGCCCAAATGCCCAAAAATAGATGACTGGATCAAGAAGATGTGGTCCATATATACCATGGAATATTACTCAGCATTCAAAAAAGATAAACACATGCAATTTGCAGCAACATGGATGGCACTGGAAGGGATCATGCTCAGCGAAATAAGCCAAAAAGAAAAAGAAAAATACCGGATGGTCTCACTCATAGCAGGAATCTAGAAAACTTAAATAAGGGACCAGGAAAATGAATAACTATAAGAAAGTGAAAATCAAAATCAACAAAAAACTATGAACCAGAGACACTTTTTGGGGGGTTGGGGGCGGGAGGGGAGGGATTGGGGTCAGAATGGGGGGCTTGCAATTGTTTAGGGAATATAAAAATAAAATTTATTATAAAAAACAAAACAAAACCTCAGTTATGCCTCTATTTTTGTCAGATAATTTTCTTTTCTGCATTGGACAGAAAATTCTGTTTTTTAGACTTGAATTTCTCAGCCATCTCTCCACCAAAGCCATCACATTGACACCTATTGTGAGCTGTGTGTGAGCTATTGAAGAGGAGGTTTTCTTCTCTCTGCTTAAAGTTTTGTTACCAATCAATAGCTATACTCTTGTCTTACTCTGTCCAATAATCTCTAAATAACTCTGTCCACATTTCTTCAACACAGTTTTCTCCCTGGCTCTGCTCCTGAGCTCTGAAAATGTGCTGAAACCTTGCTTGTCTTAAAACAACCAAACCAAGCAAGCAACAAATAAAAGCCCTCGCACTGGCAAGCACATTCATTTTGCTCCAACAATTTCCCACTGCCCCCCACCACATACATACTTTTCTCAAAGTGCAATGTATTCTGCCTTAATTCAAATCCATCTTTTCATGCACTGCGAGCTGTCTTGAGTCTTGCTGTACATTTGCTGACCTCGCCGTGGTAGCCAAAGGCTTCCCCACTTTGAGATTCCTTGAAGTCTCTGTCTTTACCCTTCCTGACTTTTCAATACACTGACATTGCTGAACATTACTTCTTGAAACCACTGTGGTCTCCTCTTTGTTTTCTGGTCATTTCTACTTCTGCATGCCTCCCCACACCGGTGTTCTTTCAACATCTTAAAGGTTATTTCTTTGGGTTTCATCTTTGGCCTTCCTCTATTCTCTTAATACTTGCTCTCTATGATGTCGTCTGTGTGTATGGCTTCACCATGGCAACAATTTCCTATTCCACGTTTGCAGCCCTGAATTCTGTCATGTGTGAGGAGAAAATGTGGCCACAAAATTAAAATTCATGAAAGTCATATATATGAACAGATGAGGAAGCATAATCCCATCATAAATACATCTTAGGAAAAATAAAAACAAATTCAAGACATACATCAGTATAAGAACCACAAAAAGAAAGATAAATGTACTTTAAAGGGAAATTTGGTTTTTGGTAAAAGCATTAATAATTAGAGTTTCAGCTAATAAAATTTTGCCTGCTAAATATAATGACAATGCCATAGCTTACAACAAGGAAATGCATATGAAACACAGAACATAAATTCAGTACTACCAAAGGGAATTAAGCCATTAGATAATATGAAGGAAAAATAGATTTTAAATAGTTCTGTAGGAAATGAGGAAACATAAAATTTTAGATTCCTTTGAGGAAAGGCAACGGCAGTCCTGTATGTCCAAACTAATGTCATAGAACCAAATATATAACAAACATTAAATAGCTTTCCATGTCTCTAAAGGCTTTCATTATTAAATATTAGAGAATGGCAATAATTTTATAACTCATTCATGTCCAGAATTGTTTTTTTTTAAACTGCAGACAGACAAATCTCAGAGTTAGAATGAACAAAGATGAAGGCAGAAACCAGTAAGATGATTTTTTCAGTCTAGTAGAATGTATTCTGGTAAGTGTGTTTAAGGGTAAAATTACTTAAACCAAAGGTGTGTAGAATTACAAATAAAAGTAAATAGCAATAAGAACAACTTTCTGAAATTGTAGAACCTTTCTATTCAAGATGGTGGATCAAGCACATGCATTTGCACATTTGCTTTACTTCCCTGTTGAAAAAGAAAAGAAAGCCTGATATAGTAGGTACCGGAGAGGATGAAAAACACATACAGAAAATATGGAAAAATTGTAAATTCATAAAAGTGTGACAGAATGAAAGGAAGCAGGGATATGATAAAATTCTGGAAGCAGGCAGATGAGACTGTATTGTGGGGGGTCACCAACTATGGAGGGGATACCTGCAGCAGGACGAAGAAGAAGGGCACAAATTAGAGATTTACTGCAAGCACAGCCTATGGAGGCTACACACAGTTCAGCTTCTCCCAACTGATCCCCAACTAAGTGGAGGTGCTCCTCACCCTAGCCTCCTTCCCACACCATGCAAATCAGGGCTGTCCCCATCCCATTGGAAGAAAAATAAATTGAAATTTATTTTCAATCTAAAAATAAATTTAAATTTAAAATCTAGAGAGCTTCTAGGAGAGGCCGGTGCCTGAAATCTGAGTCCTTTTTATGTCTGGGAGGTAGAAATGGGATGCTGGCACTTGAGAATCCCTTAATGAGAAAGAAATATATTGCATGAGACTTACTGTGGAGATCAATCACCGGATTAGGGAAGATCTAGAATTCTATTGCCAGTGTTTCTCATTCCCCAGAAGAAAGCTGCAATCCCTGTCTTGTGGAAACCACATATTAGTGGGGAAGACAAATGATGTAAGAACAAATGAACACACACTAGCCAACTCCTTTTTAGGGTCCTGAAGATAAAGTAAAGCAAGGGAATGAAATTGAGGAGGAATGTATTGAAATCTGCAGGCTGAGAAAAGCCTCTTCCTGAAAGACACATATGAGGAGTGACCTGAAAGAAAGAATAGATCATGACTCCATGTAATTAGATCATCCAGAGAGAGAGAGAGAGAGAGAGAGAGAGAAAAGGAAACATCTGTTTACTATCAAACTTACAAAATGTAGAAAAGATTTTATTACTGCTTTATCAAAAGTAACGATCTGATGTTCAATCCATTATTAACTGGTTTACCTATATGGGCCACATTGCTTAGGCCATACTATATATTTATTCATAATCATTATGCACATTTGGGTGGGTTTCTTCCTCTTTCATGCCTTTAATTGCTTCAATTTACTTTTCAATATTCTTCCTTTAATTTTTTTTTCATTTCCTTATTAGCCTTAAAAGTAGTCATTCTATTTCTATCCCTCCACGTGTTACTTGTACCATTTGTAAACAAACACTTTAAAAATATGAAAAGTATATGGATACATTCCTCTTCTCTGGTCCAATGCCACCAACACCTGTATGGTAATCACCTTTTTTAGTTGCAGATTGCAAAGCCAATAAAAATGCTAGTATTATAAAGTGTCATCAGTGTTGTGTACAAAATTTTTCTCCCAATCGGTGGGGTGTCTCTTTGTTTTGGTTACTGTCTCTTTTGCTCTACAGAAGCTCTTTAATTTGATGTAGTCCCAGCTGTTTATCTTTGCCTTTGCTATCACTGCTTTGGGTGATGAGTCTCTAAAGATGTTACTGAGGTGCATGTCATGCAGTGTTTTGCTTATATTTCCTTCTATATATTGTATGGCTTCAGGTCTTATGTCTAGTTCTTTAATCCATTTTGAGTTGGTTTTTGTGTATGGTGTGAGGTAGCAGTCAAGCTTCATTCTTTTGCATGTAACGACCCAGTTTTCCGAGCACCATTTATTCAACTTTGTTTGTTCCATTGAATATTCTTTGCTCAAAGCAGGGACAACTTTACTTTGCAAGTACACTAGAGCCTTGAGTGGGGTGACTGATGAGTAATTTTTATGGTATCTCCAGTAGGGGGGTCCTTCTCCTTCTCTAATTTCCACCCAACCTGCCATTCCCTGCATCTGGGAAAAGAGTTTTTATCTTTCTGTTATCAATAACCTGAACTCGAGCTTTCCCTACTGCTTACAACCTCAGTATCTGGGACAAGTTTCAGAGTGATTTCTAGGAGAAGATAAAAATACTGATATTCAGCACTGATAATTGAAGTGAACTGAAAGCGAGAGCTCATAATATCCCATTTATGTGCATGAAAGTTTTCCTTCCCTCTCCTTCTTAATCCTCTTCTGCACACACTATTGCTGGTTTTGTTGTTTGAAAGGCTGGCAGATCCTGGGCATTCCCTCTGAATATTTCAGATTTTATTTCTCACATAGATTTGCACTGTAGAGGTAAAAGCAACTGCTTGTCCACAGTTCAAGGGACTGGGAGTTTTGTGCAAAGACTGCAAGACATCAGACCCTCCCAATGCCTCACACCTCAGCCTTTACACCAGGGCCTTGAGAAGGGCATCTGGGACGAACAGAACATGAAAAGAAGCAAAAAAGGGATGGTAACACTGTTTCGTTTATTATCAGGACTCCTTATAGAGATGGAAAAAATGGATTTGTAGGACTAAATTTTAGGACTGGCTTGACATGTACACTCAAGTCCTCATGCTTGTTTGTATTTATATATGACACCCACACATTCAGTAAGCAAAAAAAAAAAAAAAATCCCAAACACCTCTCTTCTCTAGTTGATCCAAGTCATTTTATCCTATTTCTTAATGTTTTTTTAGCACACGTCCGCGTGTATGTGTGTGAGTCTGAATTTTCTTATATGTGAGATTTAGTAAGTGTCCTTGATTTTAAATATAGTTGAAACTAAAAACATGCAGTCATTTCAAAACTTCACTATTAAATTCCTGTGGCCATAATTTATTACTTCAAAATGTATTCCAATACCTATCAAAATGGTTCAAATACAAAAACACTGACAATATCAGACACTGGTGAGGATGTGGAATAACGAGAGGTATCAAACTGGCCCAGCCACTTCGAAAGACAGTGTAGTGATTTCTTACAAACTAAACACACTCTGCACATTATCGGGCAATCTAGATTTGTAGTGGTCAAACACAGAAAGAAGTCAAGAAAACCCCTCAGTAGGTGAATGGAGAAACATACTGTGTATACATTCCATTCTTCAGAATGGAATTCTGTTTAGCAAAAAAGAAAAAAAAACTCAGCTATTAAACTATGAGAAGATGTAGAGAAACCTCAAATGCATATTGCTAAGAAGAGAGACCAGTCTGAAAACGTTACATACTGTATGATTCCAACCATATGACATTCTGAAAATGGCAAAAATGCGGACAGTAATGAGAAGGAAAGAAGAGGTGGGACATGGGATTTATGGTCCGGCAAACTATCCTGTATAATACTGTAAAGGGGATGCATGATGTTATACATTTGTTAAAACACACAGAACGTGATAATGTAGAGTAAACCCTAATGCAAATTATGCACCTTAGTTAATAACAATGCATCGATATTGGATTATTAGTTGTAACAGATGGGCCACCTTAATATGGCAATAAGAGGAGAGAAACAGAGGGGTTACATGGGGACTGTATGTACTTTCTGCTCAATTTCTCTGTAAGCCTAAAATTACTCTAAGAATAAAGTCTATTCATTAAAAACATTTGATAGGTTTGTAATTATTAAGCACTATTTAGAGTCTATTTTGTGTATCTTGTTTGAAAAAAACAAGATATAATTGTATCTGTGGTATGCTATAGACTGTGTAAATATATTGAGACAAGGATTAAGAATTAATCTACTAAAACAGTGGTTTGTTTCCTGCCTATAGGTGATTTAGATTTTCTTATTTCTCTATTTTCAAAGTTAATTCAGGTAATATAAGGATTTATTATTTTGAAAGAAATCATGCAACTATGGCAATAAGGTGTGAATAAGATGGAAGAGACCATGAATAAAGATTTGCCTGTATTCTCTATCCTTTTACTCTTAAGACACCCTCCAGAAGTAACCATTTTCAAAAGTCTCTAATTTTTGCATCCGTATTTCTCTCCATGCATCTAGAAATTAAATATAAATGAAAACAAATATGCTCATTCCTTAGGAACTTGCTTCAAAACATTGTTCTCTCATTTTTCCACATTTACCTTATTCTTTGTAATAGCCACATATCAATTTGTAGTGCAATTGCATCAAAATGAATCTCCTTAATGATGTGCCTTTACCTCATTTCAAATTTTAAATCAATGCAAATTATAATGTAATTAATATTCTTTTGTATTTTACATAAATATCCCTATAGAATAGATTATTAGATATGATTGCAGGGTCAGCCCATCAATATTACACGTTTTTGGTAGGTTTTGCCGATTGACTTCCCCAAATGTTTCAGCAGTGTTCAATCAATGTGAAGTGAGATGGTGAGTCTGTTTCTTTACATCATTTGAAATGATCAAACTTGTAAATCTAAGGTGATCTCGAGGTCAAAATAATCTTGTTTTTGCATTTATGTTTTTACTGATTTCTAGTGAGGGTAAGCCCTAGTGAGGTGTTTACTAGATACGTGCATTTGTCATTTCAAGATTCGCACTGTATTACAGTCTTTTTCCATGCATGTATTGCTTTATCCTTATTGATTCAAATGTGTTGTGAGGCTTTTGTGGATAGCGATCGCTTGCCTCTTGTATACGTTTCAAGTATTTTATTCCAGTCATTTTCTAGCCCTTTCATTTCATTAATTTTGTCCTTTTTGGTGTGCAGACAATGATATTTATATTATTCTCATAGAGTTAAATGTACTTTCTGAAAATCTACTACCTGCTACTCCCCTCCCCCACCTGGGTTGTAATTTCCTTAAGGAGACAAGGTGTTTAAACAATGCTATAAAAACACATTTTTCTATAACTTCTATAATACTTATTCATTATTTTAAAAAATTCACTTATGACACTTTTCTTCAAACATCATTTAATCTACTTTAGTATACCGTTTCCCTATTTATTTGAAATACATATTAACAATTAATTGAATTTTTATCTATAAGATTCCTGTATTCTCTCTTGCTCTGTCAACTTTTGCTTGTTCTATTAATTCTACCCTGTTTCAGTTAAACGTATGAAAAAATATTTCTTGACATGTCTTATGCCTTTTCCTTATTGTCACAGGTACATTAGATTCAGACTTTTGAATTATTTCTGAAGTGGAATCATCTTGCTATTTTGTATTAAGATTACATTAAAATCATAGATGAATTTAGGGAGAAAGAATATCTTGATCAAAGTGGTAATTTACCACAGCAATTATAAACTTCAAAATTATGAACCAGATGGAAAAATAGAAAATGAATGGAATGATCTTTCACATTTGCCTCAATTATGTACACTGCTAATTTCTACCTCCTGTCATGGCCATTGCAGCCATGTAGAGTAAGCTTATACTAGCAGGACTGACCTTATTTCAGCACAACTAAAAGAAAATAAAAAAACAATACAAGAAACCCACAGGAACATTACTGAAAGCATAAGGAAGAAAGTTGTTGACTCTAGCCAGGGTAACGTCAGATTTCTAAACTGTCTACACCTTGAGTGTCTACAACACTCTTGGCTCTTGAATGAAGCCCTGATATGTCAGGGGTGTTAAGCCTTATTTTGATTCTCCTTAACTCTCATTTCCCAAAGCGTGCTCTTGTTTTCAGTCTGAAATACAAGGTAATATTTTCCTTGTATATTTTAGAGTCACATGTAATTGTAAGAAAGTCTCTAATCTTTCAACCAGTTTCGCCCCAATGATAACATCTTACAGCACAATGGCACAATCAGGAAATTGACATTGATGCAATACACTGCGCTTGTACAGACTTCACCAGCCTTACTTATACTCACATGTGCATATGTGTATGTGTATCCCTTGTCTTTTTCTACTTTAGATTTAATTAACTGCTGTACATCAAGTGCTGCACATGAGTATTTTATCTTAATTACAAAATCACAATTTGTTTAATGGTTTTACTGTGGATGTGATGTACTTCATGGCCCAGGATGATTTGTTACAGAGTTCAAATGCATTTAATATATATTAATAATATTATTGTGTTATGGAAATTACACCATAGACCATGGATTTGTGACATGTGAACTCAAATGGATCAAGAAAGATATTTCTATTTGTGAGAAAGGAGTTGGTTTCTCATCTGTTGATTTTAATTTATTAGTATGCACTCTAGGTGATCGACTTTCCAAATGAGTTTTTGCTTTCACATTATTCCAGTGAGGCATTTATAATTAATGCCACAGAAAACTTACACTGGGGTAATATTTAGTCAATCTTTGTCAATAGGAAACAAAGCATAAATCTAACACTAGATGGGAAAAAAAAAGAATACAAGATAGCTTTAGAATAAATAGGGTAGAATTTGATTAATTTACTTATAACTAAATTTTCTTTGACGAAATTCTATTTGGGCGGCATGCCTATCTTTGTTTAAATTCATTGTTTCACCCAGGCATAACTATTATTTATTTACACATTGCCATTTGTGCTTAAAAATGAAATCATTGTTTAAAAGGACACGCTCTGATGTTTATTCCTTATTATAAAGTCATTTTGTGGGTTTTACTTCTCCTAATTATGCTTGGCTCATCATAATAGGGAAGGATGTTCAGTTTCAAAAATATTCAAATGGAATTCAATGAGAATCCTTTTCAAGCTCAAATAGAATTGAAAAAGATGAAAACTTCCTAACTAGGGAAAACCTGTTGTTTTGTTGTTTTTCGTCTTTTATTGTTTATTGTTATTGATGCTATAACTAGCTAGAATAATTGTCAATTGTGTTTTATTTAAGGTATTTTCCCTGGAATTCTAGGGTACATGAAATGCTAGGCCTCTTTTCAATCATGACACAGTTCTGAGCACAATTTATTCTGACTTTTTAATTAGCTGTTTGACTGACAAAATAGGGCAAAATTCAAATAATATAGATACATAGGTTGTATGGCTACTTAGTGAACAGTGAAATAGAGTAGCCTATGTGACCTGGGGCTCACAGTATCTTCTAAACTTTTGCCAAGTTTGAGAAGCTAAGTATGTTTTGTATTTATTAAATTGGAAGCTAACCAGTGGAGAAATCATTACCAAGATACTCTTCATTCTTATTTTGCTCACCACAAAATCTAACGTGGAAAGAAAATTAAGTGAAATAAGTCATATTTAAATTATGATTAAAATTTTCTTAAACATAGCTTCTCAATCCAGAAATATGCCTAAGTCAAACATTTTATTTTATGCCACTTACATTTAAATTTACAGTAAAAAACATTGTTAATTATTATTGAAATGGTAGGGAAACACTTAAATTTTATTAATTTCCATGTCTGCAAGAGGATAATAACATACATTTCATACAAACTGAAAATATGAAGATTATACTAGATCGAGAAAGGAGACAAAGAATTCTAGGTGAAGGGAACCATATTAGCTCATACGCATAAGCATAAATATGCACATAAACCAGGAGCTAACGTATATCCAGAGCTAAAGTATATCCAGATAATTTCCCATGAAATTATCATGGGAAAATAATGATGTTAGATAACAAAGAGTTTTGGATGGTCTGAAAAAAATGATTTAAGATATAAATATCTTCAAGGACATTTTGAAGATTATTACTTAATTCTCTGTTTTGTGCCTTCGCACTTTTGCACTTCCTCGCTTTTGTAGCACAAGCTGGTGTTCACTTTTCCCTTAATGTTCCTCCCATCAAAGCTCCTAGTGTTGCTATGCAGTGAGGATTTTAGGTCTGTTTCTTTATAATTCTTACATTAGGAAAAATTGAATTCACAAAGGCAAATGTGGTTAGTTATGAGACTCAAGTTGGGTCAAATACCTGCTAATTATTACCCTAGGAAAGGCAGATTTGGACGCCAGAATTGAGTCCTGAATTTCCAAACCTGATCTCTGAACACAGAACCTCTGGAAAGAGGTTTTCATCTTACTATAATGCCTTGAAACATGCCCCCCCCCCCTTCAAACCCAGGGGCCATATTTATTGTTACTGACTAAAATGATCAGGTTACAGGGATGAATTGATTGCTGGAAGGAATAACAGAACTATAGCAGACAGCCAATAATGAACACATTGAGGGATATAATAATGACAATACACTTAATTTTATACACACATTTCAGCAGGACGGGAGAAGGAGCTGCCACTTTCAACTGGTCTATATAAATGACTGACATTTCTCAAACAGTAAGTCATGTTTTGATTCAAAAAAAAAGTGCTGAGTGCTACAGAGTGAAAATCCACTACCCCATGTGTCCCCACATAGACTTACAAAAAAAAAATCATAAAGAATGGAGAAAAGACAAAAATGGTATATCCCAGTTCACATATGAAAATTAAAATTTGAGTTGAGAGGATAGACAGAACGGGGGGCAAGACTCTCAGAATAAAAATAGAGACTTCGATGACCAGAACAAGGATCTCATTTTATCCTCAATGCCCCTCACAAGGATGCCACAAATAAAGCTTCATTTAATTTTTGCATGAGGGCAATACTGTATTCTGCTTCAGATGAACGGTGCAGTAAAGAATGGGGCAGATGCTCCATGTGCCTAAGCCCACATAATCATGTAAGCACCTGTGTTCCATTCGACAATAAATGTTTATTAAGCATCCACTCTGAACCAGCCTACCTTTTCTGGTGTTGATGACATAGTTGTAAATTTCCTTGCCCTCATGGAAATTATATTCTAATGGAAGATAAGTTTAACGATTAAATAAGCAGACAAACATAAAATGCTGAAGTGTAATTAATCACGCCAGGTAGTGACCATGAAGTCACTTCACGGAGGAAGATGCAGCAACTATGCATAGATGTTGTTCTTAAATTAAAGTGAACCCTTATCCAGGAAACTATTTGCTGAATTTAGATCAGGAAGAAGTGCACTCTGTGTGAGTTGCCAATTTCTTGATCAGAAACAAGGTTCCTACCTAGATTGAGAACAGCAAGTATTTTTGTTTAGCATAGCTTTTTCTTCTTGACCACAGGGGCATCTGGCATGTATTCCAAACAAATAGGGTCTTACTAGAGTTCAGAAAAGAGCCTAGTTCTCTTAAGATGTTTTAAAAATATCTTAATAGGGGATTTATTCATTATTTTGGAAAAGCTCATAATCCAAGAGCTTTTGTTCAGGAGAATGGTTATAAAATTTTAGGTTTTCTGGATTCCCTTACAGAACTCTGAAGCCAGTAAGCATTTTCAGCGAAGGGGAGAAAGCTGAATCAATGTACAGTGTTCTTGTGAAGTATCACTGGCTTCAAGAGGGTCAAAATTTCATAAAGGCTATTTCCTCACCGTCAACCCATCCCCCCCAACTCTGAACTGATAATACTTAATGTGATTATGATACTCTTACTCGTTCACAACGAAGGAGTTATTTCTCACTTAGCCTGTATCCTGACCCTTGTCCTTCTTATCTGGAAAGCATTTCTTGTCTGTTTTTACCACGCCTTCCACCCTGTCTGCTGGGTTGCTTATTTTAGCATAGCCAGGGTCCAGCTTTGCAACACATGGGTGAGGGATTGAGGCCTGGCTACAGGACAAAAAAAGAACATAAGGTGCACCGTTATTAGACACCATCACACTCTGTTGCATTTTTTTCTTTTTCTCAAATTCTTCATCAATTTCCTTACAAAAATATTTACTGAATATGATAAGTGCCACACATGAGGCTAGAACTGTAAAGGTCATTTATTACCTTGTGAAAGTTATACTCAGATGGCAAAATAATTTCATGCAGTTAAGCCCAAAGGGTAAGCATTCACTGTAAATACTTACATAAAATATCAGGCAACAAACATTCAAAATGATGAGCCATTTACTCTCTACACAGAAATGTTGAAACAGCGAACTTCAGGAGTCATAGAAAACCAAAGATTAAACATGTACTACAAACACACAGCAGCAATTTTTAAACAAGCTTCCTGCCTGATAGATGGTGTGGCTCATTTCTCAGCTAAAGAAAATGTTGTCAATTAAAAAATAATATACTTTATACCAATGATAAAAAATTATCAGGACTTTGAGACTTTTTCAGCAACTTTGTACAGTGATAAATCATCATTACCCATCACCCATATGATTTCAAAAACACTACTAAGCTTCCTGAGAGTCGTGAAATTTTCCACTTTATAATTAACCCCCATTAAAAGGTCGCAGCTATTTTTTTTCCAGAATGATCAGCAATGACACCAATGCTGGTGAGAACAGCTGTGATACAGGTGGTTTATGTTTGGTTTGTACAGAGTAGTTCATCACTCAAGAAGTGATTTAACCTTTTTTTTTTCTTTTACTCTACCCATTCTGTTGGATAAAATGGGGAAATAAGCTTAGAATTATCATTTCTAACTTATTAGAGGGAACATTAAAGAAATCATTTTGCCACTGGTGTAATACGATGTTTTAAGAAGTGAAGTTTTAAATTAACATTTAAAATACCACATTAGGTGACACCAAAGGGAAACGAGAGTTCCCTTGACAGGGCTCTTACAGGTCAACTTACAACAATGTGAACATTGAAAAGAATAATAATGGTGATAGTTTATATCATCATGAGTATAGAATATTAAAAAATCACTGAGTATAAAGTAATATTAAAAAACAAAAAGACCAAGGAAAAATCTTCATTGCAGAAAATGCTAATAAATTTATATGTAACACTGCTACTGGAAAATCACCAATGACCTTTGCAGCCATTAATACAATTATTAGGCAAGAATTATTCACAGAGGCTAACACCATTAGGTGAAATACTGTAGGAGTACAAAATATTAACATGGTCTCATTGTATCAAGCCCTAAGTTGCTGATTAATCACAATGGATAAAAAATACCTCTACAATGAAGAAAACTAGAAAATACCATCTTAATTCACTCTTCAAATTGGCATAACCATAATGGGACAAACTGGCATTATTTGCTTTCTGATACCCTATAATGAGAAGTATACAGTGTTACATTTATAGAATTCTTATAAAATATTTACAATGGATCTAATCAAGAGGAGACGTTTAGATAATAAAAACACAGGACATTCTACAAACCAATTGACCCGAATTCTTCAAAAATATCACCATCATGAAAGATAAAGAGTGGCAGGAATTTTCTAGACAAAAAGAAGTTAAAGAGAGATAGCAAATGCAGTAAGCGACCCTTGGATTGGATTGTGGGTCAGAAACAACAATCTGGAAAGAGCACACAGGGAAACATGAATATGAACTCTATGTTGACAAAAATTATTGTATCATTAAGTTCATTGGGAGTGAGACCTCTGAGCTTACGCAGGAGAATGCCCCAATCCTTAGCAGACACACCAGATGGGAGTATGTATGATTTAATGTCAACATAGCCACCATTTAATTTCAAATGTTTCAATAAAGAAAATGATACAGATATAGCTACAGTAAATGAGGGAGAAAGTTCTTAAATTGTTACCTTGTGTTGAAAGATTTTGTTCTTATGTTGCGACGCTCACATTTTGTTAGCTCTGTGGTTACAAACTGCAGCCTTAACATATAACTGTCCTTTTCTGTACTTTAAGTAGGTTATAAAGGGAACAAGACAGAGTTTCATTTTATCTTTAAACACTAATGAAAAAATGGACACTCCATAGCACTCCACACTAATCAAAGAATAGGGAGGGTTTGGGAAGAAAAGGAGAGTGAATATAGAAGGATTTTTGGAAGTGAAAGAGACTTTATGTGGAGAAAAGGAAAGAAACTGACTCCAATAATCCTCATTTTGCTTTCAATGCTCTGTGAAGACGGGCATTTTTTTCCCCCAGTACTTTATTTCAAGTCCCTACAATAGTGTTGCGACAAATTTGGTATTCAATACTAGAGATGAAAGAATGTGGAGTTGTGTGCACTGCCTTTATATAAACTGCCTCATTTCAATATCTCTGACGAATGAAGAGGAAGAAGGAGAAGACCCTGTTTGGCATAGGATGGGATGGAGACTCAGTTCCTTGCTGGGATATACTGGAGCAATGCATGAGTCTAGCTATCTTCATGCCCACCTCAGGTCCACTGTGTCTTCAAACACCAGCTAGTCCTTTCCTTTCAATGTACAAGAAAAGAAACACAGAAGCAGACATGTGTCTTTGTCGTGAATTACAGAACCACGGCAACGACTTGTAATTTGTACCTGCGTCTACATAGGAAATCTCATTCCACTTGTCATGGCTAATAAGGGAAATGATGTCTCACAGGGGAAACTGCTCTGCTTTTAGAGTTAGTTGTTCTTGGGGTCAAATCTTAATTCGGTTCCTACTAGCACATGGTTGTCCAGAAGTATTTGGGAGTGATTATTTCCTACATATTTCTTACACTTTTTTATGCCGATGGATAGACGGACTTTATTGCTTTTTTGTGAGAACTGGAATATGCATGACTGTCGCATGATTTCTTGTTTCCTAAATGGTCATTTAATTCAAAATCAAATATATTGGTATGAGAGGGAACCCCCAAAACCAAGGCAAAACCAATCAATGCTTGTCTTAGTCTTAAAGTAGTGGGATAAAGGCACTTAAAAACATTACTAAGCACAAAACATTCTCATTATAAACAATACTCCTCTGGATTTGACTCTGTGGATATTCTACATAAATCTTTAAATTCGTATCAGATGAGCCTTGTGTTGCAGAGTGCATAATGATGGCTGGTAGCTCATTCCCTTTCTTCTAAGACCCATGTGAAGATTATCCCTCCCCAACTCCTTGAGGATTAAAATAATCATATGACTACCACTTCATGAGTGTGGGCAAAGGCGGCATGTATTGTGTGAGACACTGGAGTTTACCACCAACTGCCCCGATGAGAAGGAAAACACCTCCAATATATCTTCCTTCAGCTTGGGTCCTGCAGTAATAACAACAAAACAACTCTCCTACTAATCTTTAACAGAAATGAATTAAATAAATCTTGATGGGCGAGAGGGGCATCAGAACACAGACACTAAATGTACCAGTCGATACCACAACTAGAACAGAACAACTTAGGTAAGCCAGATTATTCCACAACTTTCCTCTCCCCTTAAAGTTCCCAATGTCCTGCCCACATTCAGCTGGTGATTGTGATCGCACCGAGAAGTATAGAAGCAGACCAAAGCATATGTTCAAGCTCTCGCAGGACTACTAAATCCATCACTCTTACCTCCTGTCCCGGCTGTGGTGGAACGTTCTGTGGTACGAAACCAGCCTCTCGGCGTGCACACTGGATTCCATCGCCTCTTCTTGCTTTATGAAATTGTGCTTAAGGGGACCTCTTCTCTCATGAGAGATCACAAATGTGCTACAGCAAAATACGCCATTTTGGCCTAAGGATTATGTTGAGTGGAAGGCAACTGAACACAGATACAGTTTTCCCCTTAACTGTCAAAAAGCAGGCCATAATTTCCCTAAATGAAGGTATTTCCTTTCCTCCCATCCCTCATACCAGGAAGAGAAGAGAACTTCATCCCTGGAGGACAGCTGACAAGTTTGCATAAACAAAACAGACTTTGTGAAAAACACCCTTATTTCCCATTAGCTCCCCCATACGCTTCCCGGTGACTCCCCATAATAGACCATCATTGGGTTTGAAGCCCAAACCCTCTTCCCTTTTTACATGTTAAAAAGGCACATAAAGCCCAAGTCTAACTTTGCAGTGAACTCCTATGCACGTACATGATGAAAACGCTGCCCTTTTCTCCTGTGACTCTTTTATTTAATTTGCCCGGCCCCATTAACTGAACATAAGGCAGAGGAAAACTTCTCCCTCCCTGACATACTTCGGCACTTCCTCCCTTTCCAGTGCATCATCTTCATTATCAAGCCATCACCCAGGGACAGCCTCTGTCTGAAATAAACCAAAATCCAACAACAGTCTACTTGAGATATAATCCAATTACTTTGCTTTCTGCTACAGCGTCACTTGAGTTGCCTGTACTCACCACTGCCAGTTCTAAAGTAATTCTGTTGCACCCCTGACGCAGTCATCATTTTGCATCCAGCCCTCCATCACAACTGCTCCTGATGAGATACAAATGAACAATGTGTCACCCTACCCACTGTACACATACTATACAATTCTCATCTTCATTATGCAGCAGTTTTGATATAAAACGGTTAAAACCTCTTCATTTGGCCTTTAAGTCACCACACTCTCTTTTTCCACACTACACTGACTCATCAGAGGGTCTTTCTCATCCCCTCATCAGAGGGTCTAGGCCCGAGAACAGGTTTCTCTTCTCGTTTTGTACTCACTTCCTAGACCTTATTTAGTTAAGTGAGTGTTTTGTGACCAATTTCCAATATGTATGTGGGGAAATAGTCTCCACATACACGCGCATCCGCAGACCCAGCTGTCTGCCCTATAAACTCAATTCTAACCCTACCTGCCAGGAGATCAGGCACGCGCTTCCACAGGCTGACTCCCAATACTGACCCCCCTCAGACACCAGTCAGAAGGCCAAGGGGTTACCTGTGCTTCGGAGCAAGCAGGTGCAGACTAGAAATTCCTATAGTCCCTTCCCTGGACTCCTGATGCCAGTTTCAAGTCCAGGTCACTGTCTATACTTCAACCCCACTGGCTGTAAATCAGAGGTTCCCATGCCCCCCAGCTTATGTGCTAGTGGAACAGCTGAAAGAACTCAGAGAAACATTTTACTCACTAGATTGCTAGTTTATTATAAAGGAAATGAACTCAGGAAGTGGCTCTCAGAGGTGCTGCAAGGGCAAGGTGTGAGGGAAGGGGCAGCGCGTCCATGCTTTCTTAGCCCCCCCAAATCCACACGTTCACCAACCCAGCAGCTCTACAAATCCTCCTTTGGTTTTTTGAGGTTTAATTGCACAGACATGATTGATGAACTCATTGACTGTTGGTGACTGACTCAACCTTCACCTCTCTCCTCCCCCAGGAGGCGGTCTGGGGTGGGACTGAAATTCCCATAACTCTAGTCACATGATTGGCACCATGGCAAGGAACCCCCATCCTTGGGTGCTTTCCAAATGTCACCTCATTAATGTAACCGTGGATACCTTTATTGTTCTTTCCGTGATATTCCAAGGGTTTTGGGAACTCTTTGCCAAAAGGGGGGACTAAAACCAAATACAGGTATCTTGCTATAAATTGCAATATCACACAAGTCTTATGACTTTAAAAAGCAACTATATCCTGAAAATGCCCAAATTAATTTTTTCTGCCCCAACTTGTTCCCTGAAATGTAAACCTGAACACTAAGTCTACTTAACTATTCAGCTGAGATGTCCAATGACATATCATATTTAACTTGTCCCCTAACCTCCAAAAATGTCCTTTTCTCCAAGTTATATCCTTGACCTGGATTAATGCAATAACCTTTTGTCTGCTTCTTCCAGGTCACACCTAGAGTTTACCAGCCACACAATAGAGAGATCCTCTTAAAAAAATGCCAGTGTCGTTACTCTCTCATTGTACTCCACAGGTTGCTCAGCTCAGAATAAAAAGCAAGGTCATATCTGGTCCACAAGTCACAGCACAGTCTGCTTCCCCAATTCCCACACCAATCTATACCAATCTAAAAATCTCCTCATTTTTATTGCTCATTCTGCTTTAGCCACCTTGGTCTCCAGGCTGGTACTCAAACAATATAAACATACTCTTTTCTGGCTGCCTTTGTACTTGCTAGTATTTCCATGTGCGATGAGCTTCTGCTACATCAGTAGTTCTCAAACTTGATCCATATTAGTTGCATGTGGAAAGCTTGTTCAAATATGCAGCCCTGGGGCCTCCCTGGTGGTGCAGCAGTTGAGCGCCACTGTCCACAGCCTCAGGTGTAGTCCCCATAGACTTTCCTCCACCAATTCACCTGAGATCTGTCTTTTTGATATCAAGAATATTCCTTATTTGTCCTTATCAGGAGACATTTATTAAATAAATACACTCTTCAGTCTTTCTCAACTTGTTTTCTTTTGGTTTTCTTCACAGAGATTATCACCATCTGATGTCATATAACTTGTTAATTCTCTGTAATCTTCCTCTTTCCCATCTACACCAATCAGAATTCAAATTCCATGAGAGGAGGGAACTTTGTCTACTGTTTACACTACTGTATCTAGAAGCCTAAGTTACTGTCTGACATACAGTAGGTCTACAATAAATACCAGTTTTGTTAATGATTTAGCAGAAAATTTGGGAGACAGTCCAATGAATACTAGAAGGAACTTTTGTTCATATATATATATATATATATATATATGTCTGTATATGTGTGTGTGTGTCTATAACATATATAGAGGCAGGGTAATGTTCACTATGATGAGAGGAACAATGAAAGATTACTATCATCCATGAAGTTTTTAAAAAGTAGAATGAATTTTAGGGAACAGAGATGATAAATTGTGAACGCCACTGTTTACATATTTTAAAAAGGGCTCTGTAGGGAAGCCAGTTAGTTGTGGGGATCAAGAAGGTTGCCACAACTGTTAAGGGAAGTGAATAAAACAAGTGCCTACATTTCCCAGAAAACTAAAAGTTTCAATAGAATTCTGAGTTTGGGGGGAGGGCTTTGTCTGCACCAAGGGAGGTAGAAAAAGCATTTTCCACCTTTCTTCATTGACAACTGAGATGTCTAAATTTCTGTCTTGATCATAAAATGTGTTAACAAAATGCCATGCCTGACATAACTGCAAAATATGCACATGAGCAAAGATCAGCACCTTGTTTAGTATGCCCCCAAATGAACCCATTGGTGGCAAGTACTGGTCTGTTTAACATCTCAATAGTTTTACCTTTCCCAGAATATAAATGGAATCATATAATACATAGCCTTTTCAACAACTTTTTCCTACATAATAGTATGCTTTAAGATTCATTCGTAGCATTGCTTGCATTGGTAACTTGAGCCTTTTTATCACTAAATGATATTCTACTATAAGGACATGCCACATTTCATTTATCCATTCTCTTTTTTGAAGGACATCTCGGTTGCTTCAAGATTTTGGTGATTATGAATATAGCTGCTATACATATCGAGGTGCAGGTATTTTCTTAGACATAAATTCTCAAATTGGTTGGGTAAATACTTAGGAGCCTGACTACTGGATTATATGGTTAGACTCTTTTTAGCTTTGTAATTGATTACCAAACTATCCTCCAAAGTGGCTGAACCCACATTACATTTTATTAAAAAGAAAAATAAATGCTCCAGATGTTTAGCATTCACAAGTGGATATCATAATCATGGATATGGTTTCAATAATAACAGTGGATGAATAAGGCACATTTCAGATTCACCCCATGGCACATTCATCTTGATGACTGTGCCAACACAATCCTAATGTATCCACCCAAACATCAGCTTTTGATATTGAGGCAATTTGACCTGTAGCCAGATGCTATCAAATGGTTTTGTGCATTACTTCATTGGAACATTCTAGAGCCCATTGCTCATTATTTGCTAGCTTCTGTGAAAGTTGGGTGTTTTAAGAAGCCTTGATGCTCCCATAGAGTTAGCTTCATCAACATTTGACTCACCGGGAAGAAATGAAAATAGGTGTTGCTTGGATGTGAGTGCAATCTTACAGATGTTAGGCCTATATCTGAATTATAAACCTCAGAAAATTCAGAAAGAAACTGGATCAATATCTTCAGTTGTTCCTTTTCTTGTTCTTCACCCATCATTTGGATTCTTATAGATTAAAGCTACATTACTGAAATTTTAGCTTGCATCAGAATCGCCTGGAAGGCCAATAAAAGACAAATTGCTGGGACTCAACCTCAGAGTTTGATTCAGTGGCCCTCAGAATTTTATCTATAATATTCCCTGGTGTTGTTGATGCGCTGGCTCAGGGTCAACACCTGAAGCAGTACTGGATTAATATATGACATTCCTATGTTTCCAAAGCCTTTTGCTATTTTAATAGCAATAGTTTGCCTTTCTATACTTCCACATAAATGGAATGCTATTTTACTTAAACTCAGCAGCCATTTTTTTTTTGCTATGTAATTAAAATGAAAGTCCCTGAATACACTGAAGTGCAATACAGTGAAGGTAGGAGAAAGAAAAATCATTTATTTGTCATACACTCAACATAAGTAAAGTATCCTTTATCTACCATGGATGGTGCTTATTCCAGTGAATTAGCTACTTGTGGTAGCTACAATATTGATTATAATCCCTGACTGTTTTGCAATTCATGAAAACAAAGCCACAGACCAGGTGTTAGGATAAACTTGGAGAATTTAAATATATATCCATCCCTCTTTTTCAAGTGCTCTCTCCTGGCATTAACAGGCATCTTCATCCTGCAAATTCCTTCAAAATTCCCAAAAGTAATTTTATTTATTCATCAGTTTGTTTTGTTATATTTTCTATACTTAAAGTATATATGTCTATACTTTCTAATTAAAATTTATTTTTTTTAAAAAAATGAATTATATTATACATGCAATTTTACCATTTTCAATTTTTACTTAAAATGTGTCACAGGTCTTTGTATTTTAGCATGTAGAATTGTACTGAATACTTCCTAATCTGTACCCAATGGACATTAGTTGTTTTCTGTGATTTCAAAAGGAATGAGGACAATTCTCATAAAACTTGTGTGAACTTTGCTATAGAATAAATACCTCCAATAAGAATACTGGAGAGTATTACATGCTTACTATGTGTTTAACATATAGTTCCAAACTGCCCTGCAAAATAAGGTCACATCAATTTCTCAGTAGCAAATAGGTATGAAAGTCTCTGTGACTGAACCATGGGGTAACAGGGAGGGTGGGTGTGGTGTTTATGATAACATTATCATTAAGATTTTAAACACTGGGCCTCCCTGGTGGTACAAGGGGTTAAGAAGCAACCTATGTACCCGACCGCAGCCACTGCAGCACGAGTTCGATCCCTGGCCAGAGAGATGCCCACATGGCGCAGCAGACCTCTCCTGACTCACCCGCTGCTCCCCTCATAGTGTATTTCAGTAAACCTGCCTATTCTGTTCCCCACTGTGTCTCTGGTGAATCCTCTCATCCCCCACACCTCTGGCCTGTACCCCAGTTCCTGTGTGTATAAATCTTAAAAACAAAAAGATTTTAAACACCTTTTAATAAGTATTTTAGTAAATTTTTTTGGTAAGATTTATTTATTTATACAAGAACTGGGGTACAGTCCAGAGGCACGGAAGGGCGAGAGAATTCACCAGAGACAGAGCAGGGAGCAGAACAGGCAGATGGACCGAAAGCACCGCATAGGGGTGCAGCAGGCAAGACAGAAGAGGTCTGCAGTGCCATGTGGGTATCTCCCTGGCCGGCCAGAGATGGAGCCTGCACTGCAGAGGCTACAGACAGCTTCACAGCACTGCGCTCAACCTGCTGCGCCAGCAGGGAGGCCCTATTTTAGTAAATTTTCAATCCACTTTCCTTCTTCCTTTTCTTTTCCACTTACAATCCTCTTTGACACTCTTGCTTTTTATTTCCTCAATATTTCATAAGTTCTCAAATTATTGAGATAAGAGCATCTTCCCTGATATATTGACAGAAAACATCTTCACAATACTGAATTTTCCTATTTGAGAGCATGACCTATTTCATGCTTAGAAAAATCCTTTTGCTGTTACAAAGACAAAAACAAAAATAAAAAAAAATAACTTCAGGATTATGGGGGAAATGATAAACATAATAATAACTTCCAAAAAAGTTTACATTTTAAATCTTGGACATGTGAATATGTTAGATTGCATGACAAAAGCGAAATTAAGGTTTCAGATGCAATTAAGATTACTAACCAACTGACTTTAAAATGAAGACATTATTCTGGATTCGCCAAGTGGACTAAGTGCAATCACAAGCCTTCTCAGAAGGACAAGAGGAAGGCAGGAGAGGAGGTCACAGCCAGATGTGACTCTGGAAGAATGTCACAGAGAGATGCAATGCTGCATCTTGGAGACAAGATCCAAGAACCAAAGAATGAGCATGATCTTTGCATGCAGGAAATAGTCTCCTCTAAGATCCCCAGAAAGAAGTATAGCACTGTTGACAACTTGCTTTCAATACAGTGACACTCATGGACTTCTTGCCTCCACAACTGTAAGATAATAAATTGTGTTGACACTAAGTTTGTGGTAATTTGTTACTGCAGCAACAGAAATCTAATACTGGAAATTAAACACATTAATTTAGGGATCTAAGGAATAAAATACATAGTATCTAATGTTAAAAATGTTGCTAAACATGATAAAGCACAATTACAAAGGGTAATTAGATTAGTATCTTTGAAACAAGCAGCTATTACATTTATGCACTGGACTTGTCACCGGGGAAAGTCTAAGGTGTATGAAGACAAGTTCTCTCTTCTTCCAGAATTTTAATTGAACTGATTTAAGCATATAAAATGGAGAATTAATGGCAACAAGATAGAGGTCAAATTTTCTACAAGAAAAACCAACAGTGAATTTGTGGGGGTTAGATTCCTGAAAACTGTTGTGTAAGCAAGTTCATGATTTCAAAACTCAAGATCTAGTGTGCAAATGGAGTAAGTTGGGTGGATGAAGGCACTGGAATAGAAAACTACGTAATTAATAATTAACATATTCACATTTGCTAGGCTGAGTAACTAAAAGAAAATTAGTAAATAGACCCTTAATGACATTGATTTAGACGCAGTAGGATACAAATAATTTTAAATTACTCATCCCTAATTTCTAGAAACTTGCAAACCCTCCCCTCACCTTTGAGGAAAAAAAATGCTTGAAAACATATTTGGCCTTCTCCTGAGTCTCTGCTTAAAAGACATTTCCCCCTACCTCATTCAACTCCATTTCAACTTCCATGACTCTTCTGATTTCATTACTCAGTATTCTTGATCTTCAACTCCTGGATCCTTCATTAGTCCCAGAGATAAACGAGTGACTCATATACTTGAGAGGAACAAATCTTTAGGTGACCTTTACTCAACCTTTTCCAAACCCCTCCCCCTCCCCAAATGCATAGGCTTACTCAGAGGTGAGTGCGGGTGCTCATTACACTCTCATATAACAAGAAACCTGGAAACCAGATGACACGGCATGGGTCACTCAGTTACAATTTTAGAAATCAAGGTTCTAATCATCTGTTGGACTACCATCTGTGACAAGTTGGCTCTCCATCTGTCTGCTCTTCTCATGTTCACAACAATGGCTGCTACAATTTGACACATCTGTTTCAAAGTGAAGTTTCTCCTTACAAGTCAACTTTCAATGTGGAATATGTTTTTCCTCTAGAGGATGCCTACCAATATTAGTCAATATTGGCAGGCAGGCCCATTCATAAATGAAAGAAAGACTGAGAAAACAAGTTTCCAGCAAAATCAGACTATTTTTGGATGTACAATCTGTCTTTAGGAAAAGGTTGTGCTAGGAACTGGGAACACATGCAAGATTGGAGACAATGGCCGTTATTCTTGGAGATGAAACAGCAGTGCCACAGTTATTCTGTGATAATTTCTATCAACTTTCCTTGACATTTTCCATTTTCTCATCTTTTCTGGCCATGCTCTTGGCTGTCACCACAATTCAGGTCCTCTATTACCTCTTATTAACTTTTGTTTTCACTGTATTTTCTATTGGCCTGAAACCCATGATCAGTCATTATGACACTTCCATCTTCTGCATCCAAAATTCTTGCTCATTTGTGAAGTTTTAGAGCTGCCTACCTATGTAAATGTACTCCAAGAATGTGTCTAACTTTATATATTTAAGAGAACAATTACTACAAGTAATGATTTAAAATGCTGTTTCATTTTGGGGTGAGATATTAAGCCAATAGCTTACTAATATACCTTTCTAATATGTCTAATAACATTCTAATATTCTTACTAATATCTCAGTTATTCTTTAACATTTAGCATTAAATATCAAAGGCAAAAGTTAAAATTATAAAACTATAAAAATTTATAATTGTAAAAACCAGATATATAGACTGTATTCCAGTGGAATAAATTGTAATTTAAGTACCTAAGACCAAAAACAAAAGATGAGACAATGAGCTCAGGATAATTTGTGCAATATTATATAATTCACTCTAGCTAAAAAGTTAAAATGTTAACACTGAGAACTAGAAATGATTGGGAAATTAAAATGGCACTTCTTAAAAATACAAATTTTGGTTGGATGGAGGGGTCAATACAGATCCTAACATATTCACATTCTATTTTACTAATATTTCAAAAAGAGTTATCTGTTACCTTTATTCTTTTTCTATTAGTGAGTGAATATAGGGAGTAGTATATAATATTAAGGTTTTATTATAGTAAGCAAAGAAGCATTTAGAATATATATATGATAATTAGAAATCATTTAAAATTAGGAGGACTTTAGGAGTGATGCACACTGTGTTTCTGAAATTACCATCTTGCTCTCTTTTTGTTGAAATGATACAAAATAGGCTTGTGTTCTTACAAAGACTACAACGGTAGTTTGCATGCAAGGGTGTATATTGCTTATACTTAAAGTTTAACTCTATTTAAATTTAGACATTTGAATTGCAATTTCAATGGCTTAAAGTATTGAGAGATTTTATTTAACTGGAAAGCCTAGATTATGATTCTGACCTCGAAGTGCAGTGGTACTAGATTGTATGGTGTAGTTTTAATTATGTGCTGCTCTCTGACCTGCTGCGCTTTTCTTTTGGCCCAATCAGTTTCTTGAGGCTTTGAAATAATTGAATCATGATCAAGTAATGATTCTTTCCACTCTCATACAGAAGACCTTAATAATTTAAGTCTACTGTAAATTTTATGTTTTTCATAAAACGAACATCGGTAATCTTACCTAAAATTAGCTCATCTTTTATTTAAAAGCTAAGGCTGAGCTCCAATGTGCTAACAGACATAGTTTTAACCTACTAAACAGATTGCCTTTCTATGGTTTTATTAAATATCTTAAATATGCTGATAAAGGTATTGACGTCTGCAGGGATAAACACATTCTAACTAACAGTTTTCATTGGGCGATTCTTCCATCATCCAATCCCTTATTGAACTATCACAACTGAGTATGTAGCAATAATGATGGCGTTTGAAATATACTCTAAGTATCCACTGTGTTCTATAAGTATTTACTGAGCAATTATGTTCAGGATATCACACATCTCTACCTTACAGGGTCACAGGTGAGTCAGATAACAACAAACTTAAAAGTACAGAAGAAATTCAAGTGCACTGCAGGGGAGCAAGTGTTAAAGGCCAATGAATGGAATAGATACATCCAGCCACACATTCTCTATTTCTGTGGAATAGGCATTTTGGAAAGCTCTTTACCATTTCTTATTATATTAAAAGAATACTCGAACACAGAAAAACAGAGATTAACCTGCGTTTTAGACTTGAGCGTGAAGTTAGAGGAGCAAACTAGAAATAGTCTATCTAGAGCAGTTTTCAGGAAGAAGATCACTGAAAGCAAAGATCAAAGAGAATTGTACCCAATGTGAATATGAAACACTCATCTAGTCGCCAGGGTTCTTTGGGTTCAATGAATACATTCATTTCCAAATATACCACAAAGGTAAACTATTTTATTTTACACCCGCCATTGCCCTCATATGCAAGGCATGGTCAGAGGACTTGATGGCACATGATAGTTTCAGTTCTAAAATATCATGTTTCTATAGGAAGTAAATGGTAAACATGTAGTCCATATCTTAAGGACAGTGAATCTAGAGGCAAAGAGAACAATCCAGAAATCCTTTTATATCATGCCTAAAGAACTGTTTGTCCAACTTATATAATGATGATGTGCTTTACTTAATAGCATGTATGTTTTCTTCAATGGATATTTTCCTTTTTGATGATATTTTGATTTCCAAAATATAAAGTTCATATTTGTTTCTACAGTTTCATAACCTTGTATTTTTAAACAAGTTGACCTTTATTTTTATTATATAAACTTTGTATCTTTAAACAAGTTGACCTTAATTTAAAATTGTGAAATATCTTTGCTCTCCTTTTTAATAGCCTAGCCTACTTTCCACTCGACATCTATTTGAATTTTAGATGATTGCTATTTTATTATTTTGCTCATATATCTTCTGTGAAGTCATCCTATACTTACAAATACAATCCCACATTTTTTCTATTCCTTTAATATCCTTAATGAACTCTTTGAACTGAATTTTTTTAAATTGTCACTCATTCTGGATAATAATATATCATTTGTTATTTATCATTTTTATTAAAGATGCTTTGTATTTAAAATCACCAGTCAATCCTTCCCTGGCGATCATGATTCTGTGCATAAAAAAAAAATTCCAGTTATTCCCTAGAAGAAAAGTGAGCATTTTGTGAATGGCCAACCTAGCAAACTTCTAGATATTTAAGTCCCATATAAGTTTCCTATCTGGTGTTTAGGTTACTCTGTTAGTTAGTAATCAATGTATCTATTTCTACAACAGGGTGAATCCTAAAGGACTAAATAAGCATTTTAGCATTTGTGGGCCACGTGGTCTCTGTCACAGTTACTCAGCTCTGCCACTGTCTTCTTGAGGGCAGCCATAAATAATACCTAGAATGGGTGTGGCTGCTGTTGTAACAAATCTTTATTTACAAGACATTGGCCTGCTATATTCGGCTCATAGGTTACATTTTTGTCAACTCCTGTGCTATAATATCAAATATTTGGTAACACTTTCTGAAAATGTTATTTCCTATTTTGAAGTAAAATAAGAAAGTATTCTCATGAAAGATAATTTTGCAAAACATGAGGGTGTTACATTAGCTGAGGAACATGTTTATAAAGTTTTACAGGAAGACAGTTTTACTCTCTAAATGATCAAATGATAAATATCATTCTTTAGTTTTAGTAGCCTTAGTAGCCAACAAGAAAAAATAAATTTGTTCAGGAGCTGTCAGGCTGAAATTCTAGGACTGGTTGGACAGCTTTTCCCTCCAACAAACGGAACTGGGCAGCCTCAGAATTACTCATGTGTGCATTTTGCAAGCCTGAGCATAGTGGAAGAAACAAACGGAGGTTCTATCTGTATTAGTCAGAGAGCATCTTGAGGAAAATGGAGCGGTATACTCAGTGAAATTCAAATAAACAAAGAGCATATTATAAAAAAAATATAGAACTTTACAGAACATACAACTGAGCCTCAGAGGGAACAGAAAATCATTAAAAACATACTCTCTCAATTTCTCTCTTCCTCTTTCTTACTATGGTGCTTTCCACTATTTTTTTTTTTAATAACATTCATTCCACAAATTTCACAAACCCCAGTCTTTGAAGTACCCCATCTCTCCAACTGAGTTTTCAGAGTTTCTCTATCTGCCCCTTCCTTTTAAAGCATGGTTCCCCAGGTCCCGTGATTTCCATCTCTTTCCATCCTTCTTTTCTGGGGCAATATCACTGATAATTATGATTTCCTTTCTCTTCCACAGGCTTAGAAACCCTTACATCTTCATTTCTAGAGACAATCTTTGTTCTAAATGCCAGAACTATGTAGGATGTCATTTATTTACCACTCCTCCTTCATTAGAAACCAGAATCCATACTCAACAGACTGAATGCTACACTCATTTTTTAGCTCCTATTCTTCTTGGGTTGGACAGGCTCTTTATTGAACTCACCATTGTCCCTGTCAATCAAGTCACAACTCTCAGAGCAATTCTAAACCTCTCTAGCTCCGTCAGTGTCAAACAGATCTTTGTCAGTTTCCCCTCCTTTAATAGCTGTTAAAGCCTCTCCCTATCATTTTGCTATAGTCACAACCTAGGTCATCAATCATGTATCACCTAGAGCAGGGATAGCCAACAGTTCGATGACACAAGCCACATTCATAACTTAGAAGCTTGTAGCAGCCACATAAAACTAAAAAGAAACAGGTAAGATTACTTTTAATAGTACATCTTATTTAATCCCAATATTAAAAATGCTACCATTTTCAAAATATGAAGGTGAACCATTAATAGGATCTTACATTCTTTGTTTTCTTTGTTATTCTATGTATGTGCTATGCTGGTTAGCACACACAACTCAGTTCTGACCAGCACATTTCAAGTACTCAGCACCCTAAGGTAACTGGCTACCTGGTGGACAGCAAACAGCTGAACTACAGGCACAGCTTCTCTGCCCCCAGGCCCATCCTCCGCACTACTGCTATGGCACTGACATTTCCATTATGCACATTTGATTTGCACACTTCTCTCCTTCATATAATTATCCATGGCTCACTTGATAATGTCTGACCTCCTTTTCGTGTCTCCCATCATTCTCTGTGTTCACATAGCTGCCTGCTTTCTCCTCATTTGTTAAGTCCTGACTCATGTCGCAATCAAGTTCACTAATCTTCCAGTGAGGGGACCTCCTGTCCCTGTGCGGTTTTCGAATACTTTTGTTGTTTCCTTCTCTAAGAGGTTTATCTCCTTCCTTTTGTCTTTAGCCTAAAGAAATTCCACAAACTTCATTTTATAAATGCGTAGTCTGTGAGGCCCTCCATGAACCTACCCATGCCAAACATCATCATTCACTCCTTCTCCACAGTGCCTTCACAATTATTGAGGGGGAAAAAAAAAACACTTACAATGGTATCCATTAATAATGCTTTACTTGTCCTTTGATTAGGCTTTGAAACCCCTCAAGGCCTGAGAGAAAGCCTTACTTATCTTTGAACCCCCCAGGGCACATGATAGAAGCTCAATAGATCAGTGCTTAATAAAGAAAATATTAAGTACCTTCCACTGAGGGATACCTTCTCAATTGGGAAACCATGGGAATCACAAGTGGCCTCCTGTACAGTTACCCCACATGATGACATTTTGGTCAATGATGAATCCCCACACATGATGGTGGCCCCCAAATTCCTAATTTCCAGGTGCTATTGTAGTGGTTATCACACTACAGTACTTTATTCTGGCAGCAGCCTCCTAGCATCTCGTGTTTACCTCCTCTCTTGCTAGCATTATTTTTCCTTGTGCTTGATTTAGTCTCATGTTTTTTTGTTCATTATGGCCCCTAAGTGTGTCAAATGCACTGCTAATGTTGCCAGTAAGAGGCCATGTCAAGTGATTGATCTGGAAATCAAATTAAAAGTGATTAAGGACAACAAAAGTAGGAAATGAGTGATGGTCATTGCTTGCCAGTCATGCATGTGCCGACAAAGCTACGATCTTGAACAGGAACATAGAGAGGGAAGCTGTTCAAGTGTCTACTTCACTGACAGCAAAGAAACTGAACAAAAATTCAAGGACTTCTGTCGGATGTGGAGAAAGTTGTAATGATCTGGAGTAAAGACCGGACACAGACGCCTACCTCTCTCAGCACCATGACCTCACAGCCAAAGCAAAGAGCTTGTTTGAGATGTGGAAAGAAAAGGCTGCCTCCAATGACAGCACTGAATTTCCTGCTAGCTCTGGGTGGTTTAATGCATTCAAGAACCATTATTTATGGCATAATGTGAAACTGAGTGGTGAATCTGCTTTTATGATTGCTGATGTAAAGGCAACTGAAAAACTTTTGGAAACTCTAAAGCTGATTGTGGAGGAGAATTACTTGCTAGATAATTACATGCTAGAGAATTAGTAAGTCCTGGTGAACTTACTAATGAGGAGTTGTTGGAACTGGAACAGTAATGCATTGCTAAAGAAGAGACAAGAGAAAAGGAAACTGCAAGAGAAGAATCAAAAGATTTTCATTAATAGAGGAATGTTCATGGTACACTATCTACTCACAAGCAAATCTGTGATGAAAGAAAAAAAAAAACAAGCAAGCAAACAAACAAAACGCCATGGACATGATTCTGGAGAGAGCAACACCTCCTCAAGAACTTCAGGCAGGTCCTTCAGGACATATTTCAGAAGAAGCCACTGTTATCATGGAGATGATGGCTCCATGCAAATTATTGTCCCTGAGACTCCCCCCTCAAGTGGGTAAGTTGTAGAGGTAAATGACAGTGATAATAATGCACAAGACTAGGCCAGTGTGTGTTGGTGTCTTCATTTTTACCAACGTTCTAAAGTAAAAAAAAAAAAAAATAAGGTAGAAGACATCGAACATAAGAAATTATTTTTGTACAAATATAATGAGCTTGTGTTTTAAGTTGTGCTATTTCCTAAGAGTTAAAATGTTAAAATATTTTACATTGATAATATAAAAATGTTACAGTAAGCCAAGGCCAATTTATTATTGAAGAAAAATATTTTGTATAAATTTAATGTCACCAGAGTATAGTGTTTATAAGGCCTGCAGTAGTGTTAAGTCCTAGGACTTTCCAGTAACTCCTCCTCACTGACTCCCCCAGAGCAACCTCCAGTACTGCAAGATCATAGTAAGTACCCTGCATGGGTGGACACTTTTTTGTCATTTATAATTATTTTTATGGTAGTTTTTCTATGTCTAGATGCGTTGAGGTGCACACAAACATCATCCTGCTTTGAGCTATATTAGCAATGAATGGAATGAATGGTTTTGTCAACTGGAATGAATGGTTTTGTCAACTTTGGATTAGAGAGGAGGTGTGGACCTGGACAGCAAAGTGGGAAAATGGGAGAAGTCAAGTCTTGTGTGTGAATTTATGTGAACTGAGGTGAAAATTCTGAGATCAGTGGTGGAGTGACCCATTCAATCCCTGACTACCTACTCTTATGTGTCTTAGTTCTATTTTAGTACATTCTGGAAATTTTCTCTTTACTGAACTGAAAATCCTAGCCACTTCTGAGATAAGGAAACAGTCACATTTCCTGGAATTTGATGTATCAATGAACTGTACATTTGCTGAACAAAAATATAACCAAATAAACATTCCTGCAATTTTCAGAGTTGTATATCAGCAGAAAAAAACATCGAGACTCTATGAACTTGACCTTGCATGTTCAGTTTTGTAACAGTGTATATTCTGTGACACTGGTAGGATTCTTAATGGAAATGGGAAAACAAAGGATTTTATGGTTTGGTTTGGTTTTATTCCTCCTCTTGGTCACCAGCAAGCAAACACTCTTGTGATCTCAATGGCTGCTATTTGATGGAAATAAGAATTTAAATCTAGCAGATGCTTGGAAGCACAGCACAAGTTAAAATATGCAACCAACAGAAACAGCAAAAAAATCCGTGGGCTGTTTGACACACATACAGAACTCTTCCTATAATCAGAGATAATTACCAATGTTAGGAGATCAAAAGCATCTTTTTTGGTCCTTGAAAAGCTAAATATAAATTGAAAACAGACACCAGCAGGTATACTAAATTTACTAGATGCATATTTTTTTGTGACAAGGGGCTAAACCATTTTATAGCTATACACCTTCTTTGCATTTCATGTACACTTTTTAACATATACATTTGCTACATCTGGTTCCTAACAGCATTATTTATTTTTCTGGGGTAGACACTCATTCCCTGTAGTCAAAAAAAGAATGAACCATGGTGTACTTTTGCAAAATAAAAACAAGTTTTCTCTGAAAATGTGTTCCCATGGGCCTGCTTTACATCAGATTCTAATTTTTAAAAGCAAAATTTAAATTTTGGTATTATAATAGAAACATAATGCCAAATAGGGGTACAGTACAACCTCTATTTCTTATTCTTGTTTAAGTCCTGTCTTTGCTTAACTAGATTACTTTGCATGTGTAGATATTTTAGCTGTCTTCACTCTACTTCCCAATGTTATATCTAGTATATATAAGTCATACAGTCCATACACTGACAACATTTTTTAATAACATAGACTTTAGGTGTCATGGAAACAATCTGCAAATGGAAATCTTCACCTGATTATATATATTCTTACTCATAGAACACAGCATTTTAAAATTTGTTTTGTATTCCTAGCAAGGCAGAGGGGATTATACTTAAAACAGCATTACTGCTGCCTGGAGTGTTTCTCCTCAAAGTACATGGTCTGTATGGGGAGAGATTCATACCTAAGAATGAATTAGAGTACTCAGAGAAAGGGAGAAATCAGTACCAGGCAAGTAATCAACAATAGCTTGCAGGTAATTTTTCATTTGGTAATGAGACTGTAGAGCTTTGTAAAATGTGCGTGTGTGTGCGTGCGCGTGTGCACGAGCACACACGTTGTTCTTCTCAAATATAGTTCACGGTCTCCTTGTTCCCTATAAAAAAATTGCTAAATTTCCTAGCATAACATTCAATGTCCATTTTCACCAATCTGGCCCTGGCCTAGCCTATGTTTAAAAATTCATCCTGCGCCTCCCCGGTGGCACAGCGGTTGAGCGCTGGGTTGCGAAGCTGCCCGCAGCCTCTGCAGTGCCAGTTCAATACCCGGCTGTTCCTCGGCCACCGGAGGAGGGTCCCACATGGTGCGCAGTCCTCTCCTGCCACCCTCAGCAGTGTACCTCGGTCCTTCTGCCTGCTCTGCTCCCCACTCTGGCTCTGGTGAATTCTCTCACCCTCCCGCGCTTCTGACTGTACCCAGTGCTCGTATAAATAAATACATCTTTTAAAATAAATAAATAAATAAAAATTCATCCTTAGTTATTCTGTCCACAAATCCTCTGATGACACTAGATTATTCAATGTCCATTGAGCATATTATTTAGTTTTCTAACTGAAAATTTGCCTTTCATGAATCTGTCCTTTTCTTTCCTCCACTCCCTTCTTGTCTCACTTCCTCACCATCTCCTAACGGTTTATTCTTAAAGGCCTCCTAAAAGATGAACTATTTGGGACACCACCACTTAGTCCCACTAGCATATTTAAGGACAGACTTATCTGTCTTCTCAAAGCATTTTGAATAGAACTATTAAATAAATTTCATCTGGATTTGTATTTTTATTCCATTACCTCCATATCTATTTCTCCAACTATATGGTAAGATATGTATGCTAATTCTAACTCATCTAAGTTGTAAAACAGGGTCTTAAACACATTTTATTCATGTGTATTTGGAAAATATTCCATAATATATGATATTGAAATTTTTAATGCTAGTTTAGAGTAGGAGGTCAGTATACTATCACCCGAAGGCAGACCACCTACTTCTGAAAATAAAGTTTTAATGGTACATAGCCATGGTCCAATAGAAATCTACCAACCTAACTTATTTACTCTCTAGTCCTTTACTGGGAAATTTTGCTGACTCCTAACTTAGAGCAATCTACACTAGTATACAATCATGACAGTAAATAATACATGCATGGGACTCCATATTTCAACTTAGTCTAAGTCCTATTTATTGTACCAAGTGGTAATGTAAGTAATGTATTGTGATGGTCAGTTTTATGTATCAACTTGTAGTTATTCAAGCAGTCAAACAATAATGCAGGTCTTTCTGTGAAGTTATTTTGTTACAATAAAGTTCATAATGAAATTAAAGCTGATGTTAGAGGAGATTATCTTCAATAACCTGGGTGGTCCTAATTCAATCTGCTGAAAGGCCTTATGAAAAAAAGCTGATCTATATGAAGAAAACATTTCCAGATATGAAGATGTAAACTGACTTTGCTTCACTAAACAAAATTTGGGCTGGGCGGCTGGGAGGAATAAACACAATAGCAGCTTAAGTCAGTCACAACTAAGTTTATGCAGAGAGGACCAAGGATTTTCTGCATGTTGTCTTTGTAATAAGAATATTCTTTCTCTTTTGAATCAATGTTTTTGTGTCCTTTGGGTAGATCCCTAGGAGTGGAATTGCCGGGTCATACGGTAGCTCCATTTTTAGTAGACTGAGGAACCTTCAGACAGCTTTCCATAGTGGTTGGACCAGTTCGCACTCCCACCAGCAATGTAGGAGAGTTCCTTTTTCACCACATACTCGCCAACATTTGTTGTTGGTTTTTTTTTTTTTTTTTTTTTTTTTTTTTTGATATGTGCCATTCTTACTTGTGTAAGGTGGTACCTCAGGGCGGTTTTGATTTGCATTTCCCTGATTATAAGGGATGCTGAACATTTTTTCATATGCCTGTTGGCCATCTGCATTTCCTCTTGGGAGAAATGTCTTTTGAGTTCTTCTGCCCATTTCTTGACTGGATTGTTTTTGTTTTTGGTTGAGCCATGTGAGTTCTTTGTATATTTTTGTGATCAGTCCCTTATCAGTTGAATGGAATGCAAAGATTTTTTTTTTCCCCAATCAGTGGGGTGTCTCTATGTTTTGGTTAATGTCTCTTTTGCTGTACAAAAGCTTCTTTTCTATGTTTATTGCAGCACAATTTACAATAGGTAAAACCTGGAAACAACCCAAATGCCCCAAAATAGATGACTGGATCAAGAAGATGTGGTATATATACACAATGGAATATTATTCAGCAATCAAAAAGATAAACTCATGCCATTTGCAGCAACATGAGTGGAGCTAGAAGGAATTATGCTCAGTGAAATAAGCTAGAAGGGAAAAGAAAAATATTGTATAGTTTCACTTATAGCAGGAATATAGGGGAACCAAATAAGACATCAGTGTAAAAAATAATAACAGTACAAAACACAACAAAACAAAAACAGACAATTATAAATCAGAGACATCCTGCAGGGGAGGAGGAGGGAGAGGAATCAGAGGGAGGGAGGAGCACAGGGGACTGAGGTGATGGTGCACGGGTGCATTAGGGAAGGAAACTCTATGGGGACTACACCTGAGGGGGTGGGGGGGAAGCAAATATTGTTCAAAAATGAACAATGATGCAAAAAAAAAAGATATTTAAAAAAGAATATTCTTTCTCAAGTTACATTTTCTTTTCACCACTAATTTTCTCACAATTTCTTCATGAACCAAAAGTTTCACTGTTTTTATGGAACTAAATCAGAGATATCATACTGCTGTTTTGGTCTATAAATTTTTCAATTACTTTTTTGAAAAGCACCTTCGTTTTTTCATCCAACTTGCATATACTTGAGTACTTTAAAACTTCTCACAATAAAGTTTGGAAAGACAAAAACAGATTTCCAGTTAGCCTTTTCTACAGACTTACCTATCCAGTCCCCCATAACTGCATAAGCCAGTTGCTTGTGATAAATTATTTAATAGGTCTCTCTAATTGGTTGTTTCATTGCTTAAATCCTGACAGATATATGTACCTTTATGAGCTGAAGAAGTTAAAGCTGACTCCAATAAAGGAATTCATTTTTCATCACAGGAAACCTGTATTAAAGCATGTTATAACTGTTTAATATAATGCTTGAAAAGCATTATTTTCATAATTTTGCCTGGACCTGACAGAAGTAGAAAGATGTTCAGATAGTCATTTCTACTAGGCCACCTATTCTACTACATTATGTAATATTCACTCTTTATTTTAATATGGTCAAAGTTAACTTATTTATTATTTATCAAAAGTAATTTCCTTCTTAAACACCTATAACTTAGGGAAATACTCCTCACTCTCTGACATCGAAAACATATACTAATTTTCACTGGTGACAAAGGAAATTTCCTATTATTAATATTGTCTCAATGTACAGTTGAGGGGAAAAAGTCAAGCCAAATTCAAAGAGAGGGAGAAAAAAAAGAAAACTCATTTTTGTTAGTGTAATCTTTTGTTTGGATACAAATAATAATACTTTTCCTTGTATGTGAAAGGAGAGACTGCTTTTTTGACTTTGTTTATAAAATAACCTTCCTTTATCATTGAGGGCAAATACCTGAAATATTGTCCTTTCAAGACTTCTGCTTTGTTAAAAAGTACCCATCATGATCTGACCCTCCACAGAACTCAATATTTAGAGACCTCATAGTGCATTGTTTGCTCTTGGAGAATCTGAACTATAACAGTGCAGAGGTATTGGGCAATGTGCAAGACTAACAATCTATTTGACAAATGAAGTGATAGCTTCTAAATACAAAAAAAAATTCTTATTTTTATTGAATCTATGGTTGTATTATAAAAAGTAGTATATCTAATGTGTTTAAAACTAATTACATCATTCTTAATCTCATACGCAAAATCATTGAACTAGATGTCAGATTTCCTGGGATCTCAGCTAGATTTCTAAAATTAATACTTGAATGATTGGGCCAGTTACTTAACATTCATGAGTCTCATTCTCCGATGTGTAAATATGAATGATGATAATTTTTTTGTTTCTCTGCACAGAGTTAATTTCAGAACCAAAAGAAAGAATCAGAGAGAGATGAGAACGCTAATGCAAAGGTGGTATTACTTGGAGGGGCACTATCTCAGAACCTTTGGAAATATGATGAAAACTACAGTAATTTCTTTAGACAAATTCATTTATTGCCACACAGGTGATTTTTTCCCCAGATCCCAGCATGTTCACAGTCCTCTGCAAACTTATCTTTGAACCACTCCAGTGGAACTTATATTTAGAAGCCCCCTTGCAAAGTCCTTTTGTTACAGCTGTATCTACATGAAAAGGGTGAAGAACATTGAATGGGCAGCACTTTCCCTGCCCCCTTTACATGCAGGTACCTTGGACTACAAGTCCCAGTATGACATGAACCAGACTTCCTGAGTGGGGGTTAGCTGGGAAAGAGCAAGGTAGATATATAAATAGAGGGGGGCACATGTGAGGGAACTTGGAGGAGAAATGTGGAGGAGAGGCATGTACAGACACTTGGAAGTGGTACGTGGAAGAGATGTATGTAAGAGACATGTAGGGCGGTTGCTCCTGGTTGTTGGCATGGACAATGACAGCTGTAATCCTGATGTGGTATATTTTGAATTTTGACTCTCCTTCTGTCCTAGTTTTCTGGGACCTGTCTAAGCCCCTTCTTGTGGTTTCTTGCCAGAAGGTACTTAGCTTTGGGACCTCAATGACCTTATTTCAGGTGAAGCCTTTTTGACTGGGCATTTGCCTATGAGGGGGTTGGTAATCTTGGGAGTTTTACTGGGAAAGGATTATTTTGAATCCTGTCTTCTCTCTCACTATGCACACCAATTCTATTAAAAATATTTCACAATAGGAATCTGCTTCTTTGTACAGATGGCTAGATCTCTTTTATCACAAACATCCCTTACAGCTTGAGGCTCCTCAGTACTCTCTTCAGGTGCATGCTAACATGATGTTGAATAGCCAAGTTACGGAAACAACCTAAGCACCCAACGACAGATGAGTGGATGAAGATGATGTGGTGCATATGCATAATGAAATGCTATTTAGTTGTTTTAAAAAGGATGAACTCTTGTCATCTGCAGCAACATGGATGGAAGTGGAGAGGATTATGGTAGAGAAATAAGCCAGAGTGAGAAAGACCAATACCAGGCGATTGCACTCGCATGTGGACTACAGGGAAAGAAACAAAACAAAGGAATTGACAAAACGTAACCAAAACAGAGACTACCTAGAAACATGACTGCAGAATTGAAGCTTCCAGGAAGTGCTGGTGGGCATGGGAACAAAAGGGAAAGTGGCCTAATGGTCTGTGGTAAAGGGATATGGGTTTTCTAGTGATGAGTGGGGTGTGGTGATGTACATCCGAGGAGGCGGGAACCCACTCCCCTGAATTATATACAGTGCTGTAAGCCAATGTTCCCTCAGAATAAGTACTACGTTAGATATATTAGCAGATATATGCTGTAAGTGATATAAAATAGTGTATGTTTGTACTATTCCATTTTTTTAGATTTTTTTTTTTATTTATACAAGAGTTGGGGTACAGACCAGAGGTAGGGGTGAGAGGATTCACCAGAGACAAAGGGGGAAGAATAGGCAGACAGACCGAAAGTACTGCTGAGGAGAGTGGTGGGCAAGACAGGAGAGGTCTGCTGCGCCATGTGGGTATCTCCCTGGCTGGCAGGAATCAAACCCGCACTGCAGAGGCTGCGGACAGGTGCTGCACTCAACCCGTTGCACCACCGGGGAGGCCCTCTACTATTCCATTTTTTAAAGTAGTTTTGGATAGATGTGTTTACCACTTTGTGCACTGCTATCAGTTGGGTAGGTCATAAGTGTACCTTTATAGTGTAATAACCAACCAGAGAGTTAAAAAAAAAAAACAAAAAACTATTCCAAGACAAAGGTGCCATGTGAGAGCTCGCCTCTAAGCTTTAAAATTTATTTATTTATTTTTTTATAAATTTTATTGTTATATTCCCCATACAATTGCAGCCCCCCATTCTGACCCCAATCCCTCCCCTCCCGCCCCCGCCCCCCTAAAAGTGTCTCTGGTTCATAGTTTTTTGTTGATTTTGATTTTCACTTTCTTATAGTTATTCATTTTCCTGGTCCCTTATTTAAGTTTTCTAGATTCCTGCTATGAGTGAGAATGATACTTGTCCCTAAAACAAAAACCTGATAAAAGCTTCTCTGAATCTATACACCATGTGATGTGTGCTGCTTCTCTTCTCATTTAAATTTTAAAGCTTATGGTCTCACTCATAAGCTTTAAAATTTAAATGAGAAGAGAAGCAGCACACATCACATGGTGTATAGATTCAGAGAAGCTTTTATCAGGTTTTTGTTTTAGGGACAAGTATCATTCTTATTTTAAGGCAGCACATCTACCTTTAGTTGTTTGAAGTCAAGGTCCTCTGCTGTTCTAAATGTATACCATCAAGCCTAGAACATATTCAGCCTAAACTGCCTTGATTTATTTGAACTTTTACTGAGAGAAAATTTGGAAATCTTTCAAAAATATGAGCAAGGTACAGGATGACACAAATAGGGAGGTAGAGATAAGCTTGTCCCCTAAGTACAACCAGAAATCAACTATTACAGGAAATCTCACCAGCTCATTGCCTGCTTTGTGGGATTGACCCACAAATACTTTCCTCTAAGGTGGATGGTTGGTGGCTTGCTGAGGTGGTCGAATAGGGAGAGGGTAAAGGAGATGCAGCCAGGGCAGCTGCCATTCCAGACAATCAAATAAGCTAGGTAATGGATATGAACTACGCAGCACACAGACCTTGTATAGGAAATCTGGCCAGCAATGGGGATGTACAGAACTATATGCACACAGGAGCTAGGACCTTTGAATTAGCCAAGGAGAGTCTTACGGTCAGCTGCACAGACAGCAGAGTTTGATCCCACTCCCTCACTAACTTAGAAGTTCTGAGATTGGAGAGAGAGATTTGCTGCACATCGTTGAGAGGAATGGCAAGGAGGCAGGAACCAGGAACTCAGTCTCTTTGTAGTGGTTAGTACCTGGCCTGGTGTGAGGAGAAAAGAGACAGTAGGGGACTCCCTGCCCAGGGTGGTAATGTACAAATTGCTCAAGTGGAAGATGAAAGAGAAATAATATCTGGGAAAAATGAAGAAACTATGAGAATTCTCTGACTCCATTAGAAGAAGAAATGAAGACATTCTCTCTCTTCCCAGAAGGTAAAGAGAGAGAAGGAAGCAGCGACGTCTATTCAAAGAAGCAATAGCTGAGATTTCCCGAAAGCTAAGGGATGGACTAACCAGAGATATCCAGGAGGGTCAAAGAACACTCAAACTTTTAGATGCAAAATGGCCTACACCAAGACACACTATTATTAAATTATCAAAAGTCAATGATAAAATTTAATTAAAGTCTGCTAGAGAAAAAAAAAAAAACATGTAACCTACAAAGGCACTTTGACGAGGCCTTCATCAGACTTCTCAGCATAAATTCTACAGGCCAGAAGGTAATGGATTGACATTTTCACAATTCTAAAAGGAAAAAAAAAGAAACTGCTAGCCAAGAATATACTATCCCACAAGATTATCAATCAAATATGAATACTTTCCCTGACACACAATAGTTAATGGGGTTTACCACCCCCAGATCTGTCCTACAAGAAATGTTAAAAGGAATTCTTCTACTTGAAAAGAAAAAAAAAAGACACAAAACCTTAAGCAAGGTGATAAACAGTAACACAGAATCAAAAATGTAATATATGAGACAACAACAAAACATTAAAGGGGAGGAAGAAAAGGGCAGAATCTGAATAGTCAAATGATGAGTCAATACTAGCATGAAAGAGACCATTTTATAGAGAGTTTGATACAACTCTCATGGTAATCATAAAAGAAAAAGCTGAGCAAAGACACTTAGAAAAAAATGAAGAAACTGAGCAAACCATCAGGGACAGTCATCCATACGTAGAGGTGGATAGAAGTACAATGAAAAAGAAGAGGCAACAGAAAGACAAAATAACCAGAGAAACTAAAGATAGAATGGCAATAGTTATGCTTTGTGTATCAGCAATCACCCTAAATGTAAACAGTCTGAATCCACCCATCAAAAGATAAAGAGTGACTAAGAACAGGATCCATCTATAATGCACATAGGGGTCTCACACCAGATCTATAATAGATGGCTGTAGTAAGGTATTTCAAGCCAGTGACAGAAATTAAAAGGCATGAACTGCCTATCCCTATGCTGAAAGAATAAAGATTTTCAGTTAAAAAAGCAGTAATTGACAAAGATGGACACAATATAATTATCAAGGTGATAAATCATCAAGAAGATATAACTGTCATTAATGTTTACGCAGCCAGCACAGCTGTATATAAATACATAAAATAATTATTAATGGTCTTAATGCAAGACGTTGACAGCAACACAATAATAGGGTATCTCGACACATCATTCACATCGATGGATAGTCCATCCACAGAGAAAAGTAGACAGTAATCACCTGAAATGAAGTAATAGATCAGATGGACTTAATAGACATAGAGATTTCACTTCTAAAAGAAATAACTACACATTCTTCTCTAGTGCTCATGGAACAGTCTCAAAGACAGATCATATGTTGGGACACAAAACAAGTCTGAATAAAGATATGAAGATTGAAATCATATGAGGCACCTTTTCTGATTATATTGGAATGAAGCTAGAATTAAACATAATGTGTGGGCAAGATTGATTACTAACTCATTAAGAAAGAGAAAAATGTGAACTTCCTAATATATATAGCCACATTATCTACAATATATTTCCTTCTTATTTTAAACAGAGCCTCCAAAAATTATTCTTCTGAGTAAAATACTCTCCATGGTAATATACAGCTCATCTGTCTGTGTTTTAACCATTGAAACTGAGAGGGTTTCCATTTAGACACTGAATCCTACAGTCAATATACACACATGCATCCAGAATATTTGATGTAAAAAATTCAAAAGGAGAAAAATGTGATCAAATATACCCAATCTTTTAGGTCTTTGCTATGATTAATATTCACTGGCTAAGTTTTACATTTCTAATCATAGTGGTGGTCTTCTCAAGACCACTTGTTCTTCTGATCAGGAAGAGTAAAGTTCCTACCGCTCAAAATACATTTACATGAAGTTTGCAATTCTCTAATACATAAATATTTTGAATATAGCCAAAATACCATTTTTCCCTGACTAGTTCTCTCATCTTCATGACCTGAAATCAAGAAAGCAAGAAGAAGAAAATAACAGAAATACTTTTTAATTTATACATGGCTTAGAAAAAACAGAATGATTATTTCAACTTATTTTTTTACAACTCACCTGAACAGGGCTATCTTTTTAATTAAATAATATGATCTGAATATTTTGATATGGTGGCAAGTTTATCATACCAAGAAATAGATCTTGTTTTCTCACAGCCAGAAGCTGATACAACTTAGGAAGGGCAATTTTAATTATGATATTGAAACACTAATACAAATTCTTATTTAATATTACTGACTGAAACTGCTTATTTCACTCCCATATTCCAGTTGGACATTTTTCAGCCAAGTCTAGATACTTTTTCAAGCAATGAAGTTCCTAAGTATGTGTAGAGTATCAGGCATTTGGACATAATTTGCTATTCTTCTAGATTTATGAGAAGCAAAAATGTGGGTATGATGTTGAGAGATGAAATTACTGGGTTTTTGTCTGATTACCCAGATTTTTTCTTTAATTCCTGTTTTTATTTTAATGGCTGCTAATCATTTCTGAAAGGTGCTCTGGAATTTTTCAGTGTGTGTAACACAGAGTAGCAGGTACAGTTCACAAACCGAATAGGGCTAGTTGCAGTCCTACACTGAATATATAAGGGTGATGTTTAAATTGTATATCTATATTCCATTATGAAGTAGACATTAAACAATACCAGTGAATATTAAGCAAATTTAAAGAGGAATGCATTTCATGCAACATCAAAGTTGAAGACATTCTAAAATTCTTTTAAGAATATGACCTGAATATTAGAAGTATTAATAAAGGAAAACTTTCCCAGAGTTAAGCTTTATAAAAGCCTTATTATGATGTAAATTACCCTAATTTTATTTCTTAAAATAAACACATTTAATTATCATTTACCTACAATTTCCTCAAATCTTAGTTAAAATTTTTCATAGCTGTTCCCTGTAGATCATACCTTCCCTAATTGACTCAATTTTTCTCTATCCTTCACTTAAAAATGGATAACTTTTCTCCAGCTTCCAAGCTTCTTAAAAATTTTAACAATAGCACAATTATTAGTACAATCTATAAATACAAATGCCATATGTAATAAAAAGTTGATTGATCCCATTTCATGCAATTGAAGCAAAATGTCTCAAATTTTTTTGACTTGACTGCTCTTTTCTGATGGTTTTGTAGATGCTGGCTTTACACATGAGATTAAAATTCTCTTTAAACAGTTTACAAATAATGCAACGATATAAACGTCATGATTTTACAGTCTATAACTATGCTCCTTTTTCCCACTGAAAACATATTCCTTCCACAGCAGGGCTAAGGAACCACCCGAGTATTGCACTTAAAGAAGCTCTCCTACCCTTTACCAGTCCCCCAACACAGACATTGCTAGAGTCAAATACCACTGAATTGTCTTGTTTACAATAAAATTATTCCACAAACATTATGACCTGGTGTATAAGATGATTTGTTATACGATATTTTGTTATATTTGATATTTCAGAGTTAAATAGAACTTACTGACTGCAGAGATCAGAGAAATCAAGAAAAAATATCAAAGGAGAAAGTCAATGAAAGACATACTTTACCAGGTCTACAAAGTTTCCTACAGATAGAATAGTTTCAATATTTTTGAAAAATAGACTATGAACATCCCCTTGGTGAAGGGGGTACGTCCAGGAATTTGAAGACCCTTTGTCAAACAACAAACATAAGGGTTCATTAGATGTTTTATGCAATTGTTGCAGGAAAAATTTTCCATTAAATATAAATGATAAAGAGGAAAAATTAAGGCACCATCATAGAAACAACATTCTTGATGGCCCATAACTGGTCACACTTGACCTTTTTGTAGGAATTAATTGCAGTAGCCAAGGATTCACATATATTCAATTGTTATAAAGTGTAGTTAATTTTCCAATTCAACTGGATATACATGTCTTAAAAATGAAGGTGATCTTCTATTTAGCTGCTTGTCAGCACCATCTATAATTATACTCTGCAACTTTGCATAAATGCATTGGAATAATATATATGTATATTTATATGGTAAAAACTAGTTTAGAGTAGAAATATTGACATTGATTCCTAATTTCTTTAAAAATATGCTATTTATATAAAAAGTAAAAAACAGATACAACTTGAGGTTTATTCAATATATGCTTATACATTATTTTCTAGTTTTCTCGCCTTGTCTTTAATTTACAAAGTGCTGTTAATTAAATATATTTCTTTTTTTCCTGAATGGAGTCAAGCATTTCAATGAAGTTGTCATTACCTCTGCATATTCTCCAACTCCCACAGAGACCAAAATGTAAAATGTTAAATGAATTCTATGGCTATGAAACAAGCAGCTTAATTGAAGTACATTTATTTTGGTCTGTCTTCACAAGTAAAAGTTATTTCAGTTAACAGATGGGGAAAAGTCTGGAGGTCTTAAACCTAATAGTACTCTAATAAACTCAACATAAGGTTCTTATTTCTCTAACATAAAGCAACTTAATGCAAATGAGGGTTACAGAGTAAATATTACTTAGTGCTCATTATGAAGTGTTAAATCCATCATCACAGTATGTGGTTCAGGACCTACCAGTTTAATCTCTGAAATAACATGGGTGTGTAAATATGTGCTCCCTCAGAATCTTAAGTGTATTTCATTTGTAATTTTTAAGAACTTTATAACTGGCATTCTGCAGACAGAATAATTAAGATTCATTACAATTCTCTGTTTTAAATAGAATATTTTGTTGTGTTTTCGTACCAGGACTGAAAGACCAGATTAATGTCCATCATTAGTAAGGACAGTAAGGAACTTTATGAAATTCATTCTTCATAGCTATCAACCTATAAAACTTCTGCAAGTTTTGTTTCAACTTTGAAAATGCAATTATAAATGCCAGTTTCACTAATAAATTACTAAAATCAATAAATATCCTACATATTTTGAAAAACTTTCATGCTGTTAATATAACATTAAATAATAACGTTCGAAAATCACATGTTCATGTTAATTACATTTGTCTGGTGTGGGGGGGGAGGGAAGAAAAGGGGGAGAAAGAGACATATATAATTGTAATAAACCTGCTTTACACATGCTAATAACTATTAAATATTTGAACCATGTAGCATGTCTTTTTTCCTCCAACTAACTATCCATTGAAATGAAGAGATTTCAAATGAATTTTTATATATTAGTTTTAGAATGACTTCTTCTTTGGTCTTAGTTACTTACAGAAAGTGTTTGCTTATATCATTGAAATTAGCCATGTTCTGCTAACAAGTCTGAAAAGAAAATAAGTGTTTTGTATCTAGACATAATGGAAAGCAAAATGCGGTGATAGTAAAAGACTGAAGTCTTGTTTCTATTATCACTGGACTAATTTTATTTTTTATTTATTTATTTTTTTTTTAGAGGCATGTTTTATTTATTTATTTGTTTGGTTGTTTGTTTGTTTTGTTTATACATGCACTGGGTACAGTCAGAAGCGCGGGAGGGTGAGAGAATTCACCAGAGCCAGAGCGGGGAGCAGAGCAGGCAGAAGGACCGAAGTACACTGCTGAGGGGAGCAGCGGGCAGCAGGAGAGGTCTGCGCGCCATGTGGGACCCTCCTCCGGTGGCCGGGGAGCAGCCGGGGATCGAACCGGCGCCGCAGAGGCCACGGGCAGCTTCGCAACCCAACGCTCAACCTCTGCGCCACCGGGGAGGCCCACTGGACTAATTTTAGAAGGTACTCATGGTCTAGAGACTTAATGGCATCCTACCATTGGGCTAGGGACTTGATTGTTGTTGTGACCCCGTTTTTGATTGACTCATTTGAGAAGCACCATCAGGCAGAGAAAAATAAAGCTGTGCTAGACACATATTCAAAACCTAAGAGGTGAAATGAACCTCCTTGTGCTTCTGTTATCCTCACTATTCACCATGGCCGGGGAGCAAAATTGTTCTCTCTCTTTTTTTTTTTTTAAAGATCGATCTATCTATCTATCTATCTATCTATCTATCTATCTATCTATCTATCTATCTATCTATCTATTTATCTATCTATCTATCTATCTATCCATCCATCCATCCATCCATCCATCCATCCATCCATCCATCCATCCATTCATCCATCCATCCATCCATCCATCCATCCAAGAACCAGGGTACAGGCCAGATTCGAGGGAGGGTGAAAGGATTCACCTGAGATGGAGTGGGGAACAGAACAGGCAGACTGACGAAATACACTGCTGAGGGGAGCAGTGGGCAAGACAGGAGAGGTCTGCCGCGCCATGTGGGCATCTCACCAGCTGGCCGGGATCGAACCGACACTGCAGAGGCTGCAGACAGCTTCACAGCGCTGTGCTTAACCGCCTGCACCACCAGGGGAGGCCCCAAAGTTATTCTTTCTCAGAGGTGTTTGTTCATCTGGCACCAGTTAACTCCCTGCTACCCCTCTGCATCTGCAAATCATAAGCATATTCTGGAGGACAATTTTGAGATATAGCTTGCCTCCTGCTTTGCCTTAATTAATCTCAAGTTTACCCAGAAACATAACCTTAAAGCATTCGTATAAATGGCTACAGCCACTAGAATGCAGTTGGATTTACTTAACTGTGCATTTGAACACAAGAGTTTATGTTATCAAACATCAGTATTTTCCACATAAACAACATGATATTCTGAGAGTTTACATGACCTGCCAGCCTGGTGCTCATTCTAAGCATCTTGTTACCTCTCACTCACAGGGCCTCATATTAATAATTATCTTGGTCACTCCTAGTAGTACTATGTTACAGTTGTCTAAAACCATGCTCATGGATACAGCAGTATATCAGCACGAAATATACAGGACTGGCCAGAGTTACACTGAATATAACATCTTCTTAATATCTAAACATTCAAGTTTAATTTTTTTTAAAGATTTATTTATTTATTTATTTATTCAAGCTCTGGATACAGTCAGAAGCACAGAGGGTGAGAGAATTCACCAGAGCCAGAGTGGGGAGGGGCAGAGCAGGCAGAAGGACCGAAGTACACTGCTGAGGGGAGCAGCGGGCAATAGGAGAGGTCTGCGCGCCATGTGGGACCCTCCTCCGGTGGCTGGGGAGCACCCGGGGATTGAACCAGCGCTGCAGAGGCTGCAGGCAGCTTCGCAACCCAGCGCTCAACTGCTGTGCCACCAGGGAGGCCCTCAAGTTTAAAATTTTTGATTTCAGTTTATAATCAGGATTTTATGTATTCATGCAAAAGCTGTCCAAACAAACTTAACTTACTGATTCCTATTTACCCAAGTGTCAGCATGTAAAGCATAGGCCCCTGGAAACCGGAATGCTTTGCAATATAGAGCATCTTTTATCAGCAATGCTACCTTCATTTGCGTAAACATTCTAAAGTTCTAAAAAAAATTACTAAAGTATGACATAATACAAACATAACAATGTATGTTTCAATAATTGACATTGAGAAATTAAAGAGGGCAGCATGGAAAGTAAAATTTAAAACATTACTGATTTACTTAATTGCATCATAAAAACTTTGAAAATGATTATTTGGAATAGAATCTGATATTCTCATTGAAGGAGATTTAGCAACTATTATATTTAGGATATTAAATTATTTGTATCCTGTAAAATTCCTTAAAATTTTTGATGACATAATGTTGATCAAAGTGTAAAACCTTTCAGATAGAAGATGAATAATGTCTAGGGATCTGATGAACAGCATGGTGACTATAGTAAACAATACTCTATTGTATACTTGAATGTTTCTATGAAAGTTGCTCTTAGATATTCTTACTGTAACAACAACAAAATGGTAAGTATATAATTGGAAGGATTTATCAACTAACCTTACTGTGGTCATCATTTTGCACTATATATGTGTATCAAATCATCACGTTGTACACCTGAAACTTATACAGTTATATCTCTAGAGCTACAAAGTTTTTTATAAACTCCTTTTAAATGTAGCAACATTCCAATGATTAATTTTTCTTTTTTGCATTCATAAATTGTGTAGGAGTATTTATCACTCATTTGCAATTACCTATTAACTATATTAAAGAATATCAATAATTTTTTTTTTCATATTTTATATACATTCTGGACCTCAGGTGCAGCAAATCATCTAATCTTATTTGTCAGAACAGGGATTTGGAAGATCCTATTCCTGTTTTATCTAATTTTAAAAAATATGTTTTATGTTTGGACATTTATACTAATATCCACTCTCACTTCCTCCCCTCTACATTATCAAGACCATGGGTACTCACTACAGTGTATTATGTTCTGACATATGAATGTATCCTTGAGTAATAGATTGTTTATATGCTTTAATAATTACATATACTGCACATATTGTTATATTTCTCATTGTTCTTTCATATTTTTTCAATAAGCCCAATTTTAGGATTTGCTCTTGCCCCTATATATAGTCAATTATGTTACATATTGTAGGATTCATAGAAATTATGTAGGATTTATAGAAATTATTCTAGTTTCAAAACTAATCCACTTTACTGAAGTCTTACGTTTTAAGAATGCCTACAGTTTTCTCTTATCACATCATATATTTTCTCAGAATAACTTTTGACCTTCACAATTCATTTTTAAAAAGACTTTATAAGAAAAACATTAGGAAACAAAAGCCAGAAATGTGATATATTGAACACAGAATCTTGATGGTGATTCTGCAATGTTTCCAGCCTTCTTGGTCCAAATTGCACAGGACTGGGCTTAGCACATGGGGATTTAATCCCCAAACTTCCCTCACACTACCTCCAGTCATCCATTAATCCCTGAATGTCTCTAGACACTGTGGGATTCTTTTTCAGTAATTAAATTTGTAGTTGGGCTATATAATGTTAGAAGAAACTGCTATGTTCTAAAATTCTAAGCTACTCTAAATTGTTTAGAATGGCTACAAAAATGGAATTTTGGCTAATGGTCTTTTAAAGCTGAAGGGCACAGGAATTGCACTATGCTCCATTAATGTGCTGGCATTCATGGTATTCTTCATAGAAATACATACAACATAATTCTTGGATTTCAAGAATAATCAGACCTCTATCAATGCATGTAATTACATTAACCTTGTTGAAATGTTAAATGGTGACACACAGTTAATCTTAAAAGAGCAACATCTGCTAATAATTGACAGGAGTATGAAATTATTATTTCTCAGAATACAGCATCAGCTGTTACTAAAAGCATGCTTTGGAATAAGGTAAGTTTAAATTCAAACCCCAATGTTAGAAATTATTGGACTTCTAACAGATTATTATATCTCTGAGTATCAGGCCTCCCTGGTGGCACAAGGGGTTAAGCACTGCACTATGAAGCAATCTGCAGCCTCTGCAGCATGAGTTTGATCCCCGCTCGGAGAAACCCACATGGCGCAGCAGACCTCTCTTGACTCGCCCACTGCTCCCCTCAGCAGTGTATTTCAGTCAGCCTGCCTGTCTGTTCCCCACTTTGTCTCTGGTGGATCCTCTCAACCCCCCACTCCCCACATCTCTGGCCTGTGCCCTGGCTCTTCTATGCATAAATAAATCTTAAAATAAATAAATAAATGTCTGAGTATCCTGTCATATGTGAAGTGAGGATAATGGAATTGGTTTGTGTGAGTAAAAGAAAATATCATGTAGTTATTTGTTTGCTGTTAAGCAACATACCATGAATCATTGAAAGGCAGGGACTGTGACCTACTTTCCTTTTCATCCTTTCACTTGAGAATAATGTCTACTAAGGGACTTAATCTGTGCTCTTTGAAAAATGACTAAATTAATGAACCTTAATGAGTCTATTTCTTGTCTTTATAGATGTGCATTTTAAAATGCAATGAATCTTACTGTATTGAGAATAATAATTGTTTGGTAGCTAAGCACTCAATAAACATTATTTCCAGTTTCCCACAGCATATCGAACTGAATCATAAACAATGACCAAACCATAAATATTCTGTATCACTAACAAAGACTGTGAATAGAGTGGATTACTTGTTCATTCATTTGGACCTTTAAGAACATTTTATATCAGATACAGTGCCAGTCAATGATCTAGTGTGTTGTTTAGACATTTGGAAATTGTGTTTATCTTCATGCAGATAAAGCATCTTGGAGGCTATTATTTTTCACTGGGACATTTTAAAAATCTGCCCAAAAAACCTTTGGTTCTGCCCAGAAATAACATCCATTGTCAATAAAATAAGCCAACTTAACCTATAAGGTAGGTATTATTAATTCTTATTTAATTCTATCAAGTGGCACACAGTTTAACAAATTAAATGTGACTGCAAAATTTAAAAGTTGAATGCTGCACCCTGACCAATCTCCCAATTCCTCTGTCCTGGAGAAAAAAACAAACAAACAAAAAAAAAAACTTTGCATCCTTTCAGTTGCTTACCCTGGCCTTTTTATAGCTCCCTATTCCAAATTGACAAGAAAATGGCTATTTTAGTTTATAAATGATACTTATTATCAAACTTTGAGTTTCAGAAGAAACACAGTTGTCACTCAGTGCTAAACCTTCCCTTCTCTCCTGGAGACCAGAGAGATAAATATGGAGAATTTACGTACAGGGTGCATGCACACGTGACACTCTTCATCTTTGCCTGAGACATAGATGAGCTCTTCATTCTGCATGCCTGTTTTCCTTCTTTCAAATACCATTACTGTCATAGCAAAATTTTTAGTGAGGGGCATTTAAGATAAATATTTTCATGCTTTAATCTGGACTGGTCTCTATGCCTCCTACACACCTATTCTGTCAGCTCCCTTCAAGATCATCCTGGATAGTTCCTTTGAGTCTTTCCTCTGCCAGAGGCTCCTGTTTCCTGAATGCCATCTCACCTACCTCCCTCATTTATGCCCTTCTGCTGCTGGAGGGCATCCTTTGGTGAATCGTTTTTTTGAAGTACGCGGCAAGAGCATTTATAAGATTTTTGACTGTCTGAAAAGTAGATTATTTTCCTTATATGTTTCATTGATTCCATATATTTTTATGTTTAATGTTTATTTAGTTTTTGATTCTGTTCCAGAAATTTATACACACACACACACATACAAATACACACACCTAAATTTTTTTTTAATTTTACTTGGGTAACATTGGTTTGTGTTGTTTGTGTTTTAGAAGTACAGGATCTAGCTCCAGTGTCATTTGTTCCTAAATTACTAGTGAGGTGTCCAAAGCCATTCTAATTACATATCTTTTGTATGAGACATTCATTTTTCTTCTCAGGAATCCTCTGGGAACCTCTTTGTGTCTCCAGTAAAATTTCATAATGATGTAATATGAAGGGGGTCTGTTTTCATCTATTGTGCTCAATATTCAGTGGATTCTTTCAATCTGGAAGTTCATGTAGTTGAGTACTGGGAATTTTTTATTAGTATTTACTTATTTCTGTTCATGTATTTCCTCTTTCTAGGATGTTTATTATTCAGTCATTAGACTTCCTGGAACAATCTACTAATTTCCCAATTTTCTTTGTCTTCTTGCTCTACTCTTAAGTTTTTGCTTAATTTTATCTTCTACCCCATCTGCTGAGATTTGCATTTGTTCCACTTTATAATGTCCTCAAAGGACTTTGAGGAAACACAACACACACTTCTTTTTGTATGGAGAGAATTCGATAAATTAGTTGTAAGTTTGAGTAGGTGACTGAAAGGGAGAAAACTCACAATGCTCATGACTGCAGGAAGTGGCTACCATCCTAAGACTAAAGCAACAAAGGCAAGACCCTGGAATAATAAAACACCCAGAAATAAACAGGAGGGGTCTCATGGAGCTGATACTCTGCTCTCTCCAGAGATACTGTTTACTGCTGGGGTCTCTGAGTTAAGAGGAGGGCCTTCCAGTGCCTGGGACCTAGACCTCTGAGTGGGGCGCTGTTGGACTAGGACTTCTTTGATGGAGGCCCCCATTTTGATGACATTAAATGTGTCAGTGTTGGAAAAAACTGCAAACAGTATTTAGCTGTTAATAGAAGAAATGATGTTACTGGGGTAAAGCAGCATTGTTGAGAAGCAAATGGGAATTAACATGTCCTTTGTCCTTGCTCCAACCTCACAGCCTCCCTCTCACACCCGCTTAGTGACACAGCCTAACAGGGAGCAGCTGGGCAAACAGAAATAGGGTGACAGAGGCCCTGTTATCACACCACAAAGCAGGCTGAGGAATGATGGGTTTGGAGCTGAGAAAAAAAATATCTTAAAAACTCTTATTGTTTCCTGATTTTTAAAAATAACATTCTGAAGCAGTCTTTTTTTTTTTTTTTAAAGATTTATTTATTTATTTATACAAGCACTGGGTAGAGTCAGAAGCGTGGGAGGGTGAGAGAATTCACCAGAGCCAGAGCAGGGAGCAGAACAGGCAGAGTGACGAAATACACTGCTGAGGGGAGCAGGGGGCGGCAGGAGAGGTCTGTGCACCATGTGGGACCCTCACCCAGCAGCTGGGGATCGAACCTGCACTGCAGAGGCTGCGGGCAGCTTCGCAACCCAGCGCTCAACCGCTGTGCCACAGAGGAGGCCCCTGAAGCAGTCTTTTTATATCTCTGCAGATGTTGAGGTTTTCCTCTACTTCTATCATCTGTTCCAAGTTGTGCATTCTTTGCTGTTGATTTTTTTGCTTTTATTTTTTATCTATCTCATCTTCTTCTTTTTTCTTTGTTGTTTTCTATGCCAGAAACTTTGTGCGAACACTGGGTGTCTATATATATAATTGCAATTGGGAAAATAAAACTCTGAATATATATATATATATATATATATATATATTTCCAGTCCATGTAAATAGTCCTTGGAGCCTTCCAGTCTTTAGAGAAATGCTGGTGGTCATGTCTTTAGGTCTTTCCCTTTGGTCAATTCTCCAAAGGACTATCCCAGCTTTACAGAATGTTTGCACCTCCCCCCATTTTCTTCATTCAGTTGCCATAGGTATATATATATATATATATATATACACACACACACATATATACATATATATATCATGAAAATACCTTCACTGTATTAATACTGTAACTACCATAATAGTCCAGTGAAATTCTCCAACTTAACAGATGTTGTATTGTTATAGTTGAGCTTTTATTAACAATATACACAAAAAATTATTTTTCAATGAAGGAATATTTTACTTGGGGCTAGAAAATCTAAGATAATAGAATCGGTGCCCTAAAGTTCTTCCTCCTATGATTTTTCTGACAATCTGCACTCCCCAAAGACCTTCAACAATATTTGCAGAGTTTATTTAGTAAACTTTTAGGATAACAAAGTATTCAATGCTAATTAACTTTCTTCAATTTTAAGCACAAGTTACCTAAAATCGGTATTTTTTATGAGTACAATTTTGTAATGCACTCAACATGGGATCCTGAAACATGTACTGCTTACTCTACTGAAAATCTGATTTAAAGAGAGAAAAAAGGAGAGAATGAAAAAAGTAAAGGAAGAGGGACAGAAGGAATACAGGGAAAGAGAGACACTCTCTAGAACCACTTCACTTTCCAATTCTATACTGCGATCAAGTTTTACCCAAATGTGTTTGTGTAATGCAAGCATCTCTGTGCATACAGCTTAGAAACAGAAATGGTCAGAGTCTAACTCAGGAAATTGTCATTAACCAAGACTGATACCTTAATAATGCTCTAGATGTAATTCTAATTTAATTTGGAATTGAATTTCAATTAGTTGTTCTGTAAAGAATGGGCTATTATTATCAAGTAATATTACAACCTTGAAAATCTTATTTGTAATTGTTTTCAAATCAATAAATGTGGTTTCAGCTTACCAACACTTTAATATTAGATATATGTTTCAGATTAACTAAAGACAAATGTAATTTGAAAGTAACATCAGTAGCATTAAATGCATATGCACTTAGATTTGATCCTAAGTTTATTCAGATGAATGCAGATTCAGTGTGTAAATATTATGAAATTCATTTCTTGGCTCATATGCTCTTCATAAACAGTCAGATGCATAGTTTTAAATTCCCCTTCCAGAAATAGTATGTGATATCATATCAAAGAACAATTTATTATAAGTAGACATAATACCAAATCTATAGCTATATAAGACATTTTTAGTATAATAATAAAGTACTATTTATTAGTCAATGTAGATCATGCTCTTGCTGAGAACTTTTTATGTATATTATGGACCACAGTCAATCTTCACAGCAAAGTAATAATGTAGGTTATACCATTACCCCCAATTATAACAATGAGAAAATAAAATTTTGACAGCTTTGATATCATGCTCAAAATGTATGGGTCTTGAAAATAGATGAACCAATACTAGGAAGTCCATTGCTGATTGTGTCATAAATCAATGTGCTATGCTGTCATATAGTGCCCTCTATATATAAACACACACACGATATCTTATTCTAATGTCATTAGCACAATAATTTGCAATGATATCTATAGGAGACAGAATAGTCAACATCCAAAAGTCCTAATCCCCAAACCTGTGAGTACACTACACACTAAAGGGGAACTAACTTTGAAAATGGACTTAAGATAGTCTATCAGGTCACCTTGAAATGGGAGATTATATTAGATTATATTGGTGGACTCACTGTAATTACTTGGATCTTTACATGTGCAAACGGGAAGCAAAATTTGGGAGAACTACTTAGATGGCAATGTGAGATACAATTGGCCCAATATTCCTGGTTTTATAGTGGAGCAAGAGGGTCATGAGCCAAGGGCTGTGGGTGACTTTAGGAGCAGACAGGACATGGAATGGAATTCCCCTAGAGCCTCTAGCAAGGAATGCAGGCCTGCTGATATTTTGATTTTAGCCCAGTAAGACCTAGTTGAGATTTCAGAAATACCTAGCAGTAAAATAATAAAGTTGCATTGCTTTTAGCCAGTAAGTTTGTGTGAAACTGTTTCATCAGCAATAAGAAACTAGTACACCATCTTAAAAGGGAACAATAAATAGCTAAAAAGTACTCAAGGAAAGCTCTCAAATTTAGCTTCACTGATGTCTTTTGAAAATGGAGGACATTTTATGCAAGTAAAAGATGTCTTGCTTTTTTTTTAAATATAGGTGGCACAGCATTTACCTATATACAGGAGAATCTAAAAGACTTTGCAAAAGCTGTAACTGAGAAATAAGACAAATGCTCTGCTTTTATCTAGCTATTATCTAAGTGTTCACGCAAATTGGGTAAAATGTTCTTTTAAAATTTTTCAAAGTTCACAAATATGTAATTTTTAAAATTCAATCTACAGAATGTCTTTAAACCACTCTGAAAATTAAGGAACAAGTATATATTACTTCCTACTGACTTAGCCAGAAGTTTCTATAATAATACTGGATGACAATATGCCCCCAACCTCAGTGGCTTACAGTACTTTCTCATTCCTCAAAGTACAAGTGTGTGTTATTCTGTTTTAAGCTGTAGTTCTGCGGTTCCTCTGGAGAACTCTTCAGGCTCCAGCTGGAGTTCTGCTGCTCCTCACGGGTCTCTGGGTCTCCTTCTGAGCCCAGGGTGAAGGGGCAGTGGCTAGCTGCAGAGTAGTTAGCCCATGCTTGCAGCAATCGTAAGCTCCGATATAGAGTAAACAGAAACTAGTAAGACCTTTTTAATTCTTGATTTGAAATGCACTCATCACTACTCTGTCCACTTTCCACTGTACAAAGCAAGCCTTTTGTCCATGCCTCTAATGGGAGGAAAGTATACTTCTTCCTTGGAGGTAGGGGCAGTGTAGGTAATAAATTTTAGCTGAGAGATAATATAATGTGCAACGCCCAACATTAATAAAAATGAATGCAGGCTAAAGTATGATTTATTTTATGCTTCCCCAAGTATTGATAATTACACCATTACTTAATTATCTAGTGGCAAATGTCTATTCAGCCATAAAGAGCTTGAATATTATAGTGAATTAAGCCAAATTTTATTTCCTGTGACTTATATTCAAAATTATCCTTAAGAGTTTCAAAAAGCACTCCATGTACTTTATTAGCTTGGGAAAGAACTATTAAAAATGAAAATGACCATTTATATTTGTAGCTTTAGAGTGGTTATGTCTCTCTGCTAAAGGGCAAATAAAAACAACCACAATTGCAATTAGAAATATGAAAATGGGAAACTAGCCTTGAAAATAAAACATATTCCTTCAAGAAATTGCTTTTAAAAACAAAGTCCTGAGTATTTAGTATAATGGCCAATTACAGCCTTTGCTAGAAGAGGAAAGTCTTAATTGTATCTTTGAACTGTAGGGAGTTTTGTTGGAATGCAACATATAGTTTCTTTTCTATCTAGGTACCAAACAGATCTATTTTAAGAAGATATATTTAGTGCTTGTGAATGTATGTCAGATTGGTCAGAAATGTTCATTGTAATCTAATATTAGCCACTCCATTAACTGTTTTATAATGTGTCCAGCTAATTGGAAAAAATAAGCGTTACTCATCACTAATAATAAGCATTAAATATCGCTCTCTGGGATCTAATCCAATAGCCTCTTAATATACAGTAATATTTGTGTTTTTGAATTTTTCTTACATCCTAGGTAAAGACACTATAACAATGGCATTATATTATTGATTTGCCTTTCTTCAGATACATTGAAAACTTATTTCCTTAAAAAAGCATACTACTTTTCAGCCAATATATCATTTTTGCATGATGTTGCATTTAATCCATAAAATATTTGATATTACCTAATGACATGTTCTCAGAAGTTACTAGGAAAATTATAGTTTAAAATCTAACTCATCTCCCTGTTCTGCTCTTTATCATTGAATAAAGAAAATTAAATCAAGAGACTAGATAATGTCCACTATACAAATATTTACGGAATTTACCAAATTTATGTGCATATCCTTCTCTTACAAGTCCTGACCCCAACCTATCCCTAGACTTTTAAATTTGGCGCCTTCCTTGGTTTGTCCCATCCATCATGTTCTACATCCCCTTGTCTGTCTGTCATCCTTGTTTCCTGCACTTACCTCCCTGGGCAGTTTAAGCTTTCTCCTTCACTGTGAGGGCAGCAGGATCGAAGAGCATGCAAGTTGCAATTAAGTGTTTGTATCAGATGCACGTGCATTATTTTAATTGATTCTCTTTACTACATGCATGTCCATACTTTTATAAAATTAAAAGAAAAGTGAACCATCATTCAATATTTCCACTTATTATTGTACAATACTGTTTTATCCTGTATATTTAAAATTATTCAGTTGAGTGGTGATTTTTAGTGGATCCTCTTTTCTTAATTTGCCACTTAAGAATTGGTGCAGCCTAGTTTTGGTATATTGGTTCTCTATCAGTTTTCCCCTACATATTTGTCATGGATAAGCACAATCAAACCTATAACACCAGAACTTCAAGCCATTCCCTTCCAAATTTTAATCTCTAATTCAAAACTATCTCTAAAATTTCACCTATCTGTATCTACATCTGTCTTTTTGTCTGTCGGTCTATCTACCTACCTAACTACACATCCATCCATTCATCTACAACAAGGCTACACGATCTACAAACACTATAAATTAACATTCTTCAAATTGAACTTGTATCTCTTCTATTTGCCCTTATTTCACTCAATGCCATCACTATCTACCCAATACCCAAACCAAAAGATTTGGACGAACCCCAGAATCCTCCATTTTCTAACCCCCTACGTCTTCCTGCAGGTTAGTTTTTTTCTATTTGCTCCATGCTCACAATCTATACTTGCACTATTTTACTTCAGACCACCAAGCAATATTTTGAATTGTGCTTTTTATTATGAGCTCAATTCAAAACCCAGCAGATGCTGCATAGCTTCTGCGTCTCCCTTTCCCTATTCCCTCCAGAAAGACCCTTACCTTACCCACATCACTCTGTGCCCTGGGAGGTGGGGTTTGACCCACTGTATCTACAGGCTTTGCTGCTCTCTGACTTCTGTTTGTGCTCCTCTAAAGGAGAACTCAGAAAGGATTATGGAGTTAACATCAATATCCCTGTTACTCTCACTACAAAACCCCTCTAGTTGTCCATAACTCTATTCTAGCTTCTAAATAATCCTTAAATATAACAAATTACTTCTTCCATTAGAAGCTCAGGAAGATCTCTCTGCCTGTCACACAGAGTCACCAAAGACTGATTTCCTCTTCTATCGTGTGTCTGTTATAATGCAGCTTACACAGATAGGCCCTCACTGACAAACACCTAGGTAGATCCTACTTTGTAATTTTTTTAAGGTTTATTTATTTATGCATACAAGAACTGGGGTACAGGCCAGAGGTGGGGGGTGAGAGGATTCACCAGAAACAGAGTGGGGAACAGAACAGACTGACTGAAATACACTGCTGAGGGGATAAGCAGGCAAGATAGGAGTGGTCTGCTGCGCCATGTGGGTAGCTCCCTGGCCGGGGATTGAACTTGCGCTGCAGAGGCTGTGGACAGCTTCACTGGTTGTGTATTAACCCACTGCACCACCAGGGAGGCCCCCTACTTGGTAAATTTATTCTTAGGGATCCCTGACTATTCTTGACACATATGTCCTATTTTATAATAACAATCATTTTTTTTTAATCTTTGCTTCTCCTTGTCCACCTACCTATTAAATCAAAGAGATATGGGACTTGGCTCCATTCACTCACTTGTAAAATCAGTCTCTATAACAGGGTTTGGCTTTCAATAGCTATTTGTTTAAAGTATAAATTAATAGTTGAATAGAAAATAAATACAAAAATGGAAGCATAATATGCTATATATCCCTGCAGAATTTAAATATTTTTTACTGACCACCCCTAGGTTCAGAAATGAAAATAAAAACCTGACATCAGGCGTTATCTTTCATTGGTTTCATCTTCTATCACACTCTTACAGACTCTGCCCTCATCAAATTAATCACCACCATAAATCACTTGGTTTATTCACATATTATTTCCTTTCCCTTTACTGTTTGCTGAGTCTGGGATCGCTTTTCTCTCATCTCTTGCTAGTCACCATTATTGTTCAAGACTCAGTTTTAAGCACCACTCTTCAAGGTGATGGTATGAAATTCTCAATCTGATTTAGGTGTACTTTATCCTTATTAGTAACTTGGCATTAACCTTAGCACATATCACAAAAGTATTATATTCCTTATTTATATATTGTTTCCACTAGATAATCTTTAGTTGTCAATGCATAATAAAGAATTGGGGATGCATATATAATATTGTTACTAATCCCATGTAATATTGCTGTCTTCTAGGCTATAAGTTAGGTGCTTAAGCACTTACTGTTAACAATAGACTGCAATTTATCCCCCACCCCCTGACCTGGACATGAGGAGGTGGGTTATGAATGGTTTCCAGAAGCTCACTGTATCCAGCATGATTACGATCTATATTTCTTACTGCAAATAAGTCCCCCAAAAAATTTATCACAGTTTACTAGAAAGTCAACCCCTGAGAACTCTGGGTTCTTCCAAAAAGAATACTAGTCTGTCTCTTCTGGACACTTACCTATATCCTTGAAATCATTAGTATAGCATAGTTTGGTTCCTGATAATCTATTAGTATGAGCCCAATTAAATAACTAAACCTTTTGTAGTGATGTGAACCCTACACCTGACAAGGGAAACTGTGTGTGGGAGTATTACTATGTCATAATAAGCAAAGTATCTACTTTAAAAGCCTAATTACATAATCAGACAAATGTAGAGTGGGATTGGAGGGCTTGCTGAGTATTTAGGTGGCAGATAGGAAAAATTTAAAAAAAATAAGAGTTTTTGAAAGGAGAAGAGATGAGGTTTATGAATCCAGGATATTAAAAGAAGACATTCAAAGTAATAGGTCATGTGGTTTTGGGAGAGAAATGAGCATGGACGTATTGTGGCAGGTGTCAGAGGAAACGATTCAATATGACCTTGAAAATCACTCATAAGAATAAAACATCAGTGATGTCAACCTCAGTGGGATTTCTCTGAGTTGAAAATTACTCATTTAACTTACATGTGGCACTTGAATTGGTCAATTATTTTATTCCCCCATGTTTCATTCTGAAAGATCTAGTATAATGCTTACAGTAAAAAAGATGTGTGGAGGAAATAAGGAAAAAAAGAATCAGGAAAATAACTTTCTCATTAGCAAATTAAAATTCAAACTACAGCTTTATCCGTTTTTCTCACAATTGTACCTTTTATTTTTGTAAGGCTATTTAGATGGAAGAACCCTAAGTTGTGATTAGAAATAGTATATGCTTTTTCCTCCACCTACATAGATGAAAAGAGTCTCACTATTTTTTTTTTAATTCATAATGGGAAAAATTCATGGTATCACGAAAACCTGTGTTTAACCTAGATATAAGCTATATTTCATTTTATTTATATTTAGTAAACCTACCTAGAATATTGAGATCAATTATTCCTAAAATAAATTTTGAAACTGTCACTTACCCTGACCCTTCAAGAATAAAATTGCCAATGTATTTTAGATAGATAATAAATTTGAGCATATGAAGATCGATGCCATACAGAATCAGATCTTAAATTTGGGTAATAGTAACAGAAATGCAAGCAGTAATGACATCAAACACACATGCTTATATTTAGAATTTCAGGATTTAATGCTTTTACATAGTGTGTTTGTTTCCATCCTTGAAACATCACTGGCACAACAGTGTTTTTGGTTGTTGTCATTTCAGGGCTAGTTACCTCGTCTTTTAACCAGTTTTTCAAATAAATTTCTTTAATTATGCTTCCAAAGAGAATATTACATTTTTTTCCTTTCATGGACTAGATACATGGATAAAATATATCAGAATTACAGGCGGAATGATTTAAAATTCATTATTTTATAGATAAGAATAAAAATGGCATGTGCAAGTTTATACAGTAAGAAGGTGAAAAATAGTGACTTCATTGAAACTAGAGGGAAGAAAACATTCTAACCACTCAGTTTAGTAAGTTTTAAAATCTTTGTCCTCTCCTAGAATCAGTGGCATATATTAGTTTGGTTAATTAACACGAATTTGCAAATGACAAAGATCCATTCAAATGATTCTATACAATAAACAAAATCTTTGGTTTATGTAGCAAGAAAGCCTAATTGAATTAGTTTAAGTATCTTTGTGCTACTTCTGTTAGACCCCCATCTTACTGTGGCAGCCCAACTCTAAGATTTCTGCAAATGGAAGGACAAGAACCATAGCTGCTCTAGGCACCCCGACATTTTTCTCTTTTGCAAAACATGTTCCAGTGAAAGTCTCACAAAGTATTCCAACTGACCAGCTTTGAGTGAGTCTACTTCCATCATACTGTGTGGGGATTCAAATGCTCTAATTGGTTAAGACTAGATTGAATCCTGGGAGTTGGGTGAGCAACTATATAATCATAACTAAGAATAGCTGCTTCATGGTCTGTGGTCAAGAAATCTTGAATAGGGGCCTCCCTAGTGGTGTAAGGGGTTAAGCACAGCACTGTGAAGCTATCCACAGCCTCTGCAGCATAAGTTGGATCCCCCGGCCTGCCAGGGAGCCACTCATGTCATACAGCAGACCTCTCCTGTCCAGCACACTGCTCCCCCTCAGCAGTGTATTTCAGTCAGTCTGCCTGTTCTGTCCCCCACTCTGTCTCTGGTGGATCCTTCTCACCCCCTGCACCTCTGGCCTACACCCCAGTTCTTGTATGCATAAATAAATCTTTTTTTTTTCTAAAAAGAAATCTTGAATAGATGAACGATCTCTTTCAGCTAATCTGTCAAGATTATCTCTGTGCTTTTCAAAAACTGTATTACAGGGTTAATATCCAAAATATATATATAAAAAATCTCTACAAAAAATCATAAAACCTGATTTGAAAATGGGCAGATGATAGACAGTGAAGAGATGTTCTGCATCTCTTATGATTAGAGAAATGCAAACCAAAACCCCAGTGAGATTTCATCTCAGATGGGTTAGAATGGCTTTTATGAAGAAGTCAAGAAATAAAAAGCATTGACAAAGATGTGTAGAGAAGCAAACCCTCAGGCACTGTTGGTGGGAATGCAAATTAGTGCAGTCACTATGAAAAACAGTATGGAGGTTCCACAGAAACTTAAAAATAGAACTACCATATGATCCAGCAATCCCACATCTAGGTTCCTACTCCAAAAATATTAAAATACTAATTCGAAAAGGTATATGCACCTCTGTGTTCATTATAGCACTACCCACAATAGTCAAAATATGGGAATAACCTAAGTACTTGGCAAAGCATAAATGGACAAAAAAGATGTGGCATACGTAAGCAATGGAATACTGATCACATAAAAGATGAAATCTTGCCATTTGTGGCAACATGGCTGGATATTGAAGAAATTATGCTAAGTGAAATAAGTCCGATGGAAAAAGACAAATGCCATGTGATTTCACACATTTGTATAACAAAAAAAAAAAAGCAATCAAATAAACCAAACAAAAACAAACCCTTAGACGCTGACAACAGAACAACAGCTACCTGAGGAAGAGGACAGGTGAAGGGGTCGAGGCTTGGTGGTGGTGGAGGGTGAGTGGATATTTGGTGGTGGGCATGGGTCAGGTGAGAATCTATACACCTGAAATCTTTACAGTGTTGTAAACGAATGTTACCTTAATAACAAGTGTTGCCTTACAAAAGATATATATCAAAAGCAGAACAAAGTCTAGAATATACAAAGACTACTGAGTGCAGCACAATAGTTTTCCCCTTTAAAAATTAAAAACGTGGTAGAACTGTAGAATTTTCTGTGTCCAATCTTTTCCTTCCTTTCCTAAAGTAGCATCTTATTAGAGAAGATTTAATGTGAATTTCAAAGATGTTTATGCTATACCTATATGACATAAGAGATGAGAAAAAATTAGATCAAGAGAAATTAAGATGGAGAATGAAGACAAAGTCAAATAGTAAGATTAGTTTATTACAAATATCTTAATATGCTAAATATTTCCTAAAGATATTATCTTCTGTATTTTCTGTATACTATTTCTAATTATTCCATCAGACCAATCAAAGCAGCAAACTCAAACTCAAAGATGTATGATTCAGAATGTACTTAAGAAAACGACAGTTCCTCTGAAAAAAAAAATATATTTCCAACCGAGATGAGAAAGATAGTTCTTTCAAGAGTTCTCATAGAAAGATGCCCTATAAAGCAATGCACATTATTGCTGACATACAAATACAGCTGCTGGATTCATAGAAATATTTGGGTTCAACATTCCTGCAATAAATGCAGCTATTGGGTTAAGAATGTCATAGCAGTGTGTCAATACAAATTAATATCATGAAATGAAATTTCAAGTCTATAAAAGCTGTCTACACAAGGGCTTAATAGAACATGGGTCAAAATCCTAACAGGATGTATAAAGACTGCATTTTCTCCTAATGCCTGTGGTAAGCTATTGCAAATTTGTAACCATGATAATGATATCAGATTTGATCTTGGAAAAATTATTCCATTAGCTTTTAGACATATGGATTTGGGTTTGACATTACAAGTCATAGTTGTATTAATTCAATAAGAAACAAAAAAGGGAAAACCTCTTATCAAAAAATGTGCTGGTATACTCAATTTTATTTCTTCTAGAATGCTAATCTTCTAATTCCTTCTGGTTCTTCATACTTTGTATCTGTGTCATCTCACTTAGAATTTATCTTCTAATTCTGCATTGGCTCAAATCTTAGACACTATCCTTCTGTGTCCCCGCCTCACTTTGTATCCACACTTATCTGTATGAATGTGTTTTGGTTTATATAGTTTTTCTTCTACAGAGTTTGTGTCTATGATCACTGTGTAGATTAGCCCAGAGATATAATATGCAATTATAAATAAAGGAAAGAATGTGTTAGCCATGTGGAGCCCTATCAAGACTGTTCATTTCACAGATTAATGAATAACACAAGGTAGCAAAATCCTGTAAATGTTGTATATAGATAATATTTGAGATAATACAAAATAAAATACAAAAGTGTGAGATTACGTACCTTTTTTTTTTTAAACATATCTTACTGAACCAGATGATTTCACTCAATGTGGAATACAAAGAAACAAAGCCAGGAAACAAACCAAATGAAGCCAAAACAAACCCCCAGGGCTGAGACTGGGTGGGGGATGTTGCAGCAAAGGAAGGGACAAAAGTGTGATAGAGGAATATTGGGGCTTTGGTGGTGGGTGTGGTATGTTAACATATGTTTAAAGAGGTATGGACCAATATCCCCAAAACATACACAGCTATAAAACAATGCTGTATCAGGTTTTTTTTAATGTTACTGAAAAAATTATACATTCAAAAAATTTACTAGGACAGAAAGAACTATCCTGTGCTTTAAGAGACCAGGTCATTTTCTAAGAAGAGAGTATTTACCAAACATCAAAGAAAGCAAGATGCTTCAAAAATGATGTCAAAATTCAAAATAACAGTGAGCCTATTCCCCACCTGCAAATCAAGCTCCTAAATTTTTTCTCACCTCAAATAAGTACTCCAAACTAAGAGGACTTTCTCTTATTATTTTATGTATTTCAAAGTAAAAAGCATCTAGTAGGATCATTCTTACAACTGGTGGCATTCAGGAACATTTGGATACAGGCATATAATATTAGGTGTAAATGATGTAAAAGAATCGAATCATTTGTACTTGTTCAAGTGCCCATGGCTGCACCATGAACCAAGATTACTGATTACAACAGTGAATAGGAGTGTCTTACACTTCAGAAGTGGAAAAAAAAATGACTTTGAGCAAGACAGCTATCTACCTCTTAGACACCACATTTATTAATAATCCCTGTCAGCATCTCACCTTCAAATTTAATGGTTTTCCCTGGCTATTTGGCACTAGGTCTGAAACAGACAGAACAGAGTAGGGAAACTTTGACATTGTTTTAAGCTACAGTGCCTCAATTTGGATCTAAAAGAATATGAAAAAAGTGGGATAAAAATAAATGTTAGGCGACATTGATGATACGTTTTTTTAAAATTTCCTCACTGCAGTAGATTTGTCAAAATGTTCTAATATTTGAGAATTGTGTAAAACGGTACATATAATAGTGCTGTTGATATTGTCTTCTATAAATTAGGGAGTGAGCGAGGACTTCCTTCAAAAGGTATTAGTCATTTCTGTTGGTAGAAATAGATTTTTTTATGTTACATGAGAAAGATACTTTTTTAGAAGCTTTTTTGTCTCAATTAATTGTTGTTTTAACTTCAGATATTGGATATTTGTTTCCAGTTACTGAATTTTCTTTCTCTTCAGTAAACAAATCAACTGCTAAAAATCTTGAAGAAATTGTTTACTTGATACTATTAGAACCATAAACACTGCTAGGAAAATATTCTGTCTCTCTCAGTGGGTTAAATCCCTGCTAAGTTAAATTCTGGGAGCAGATAAAAGGTCTCTCCATTCAGGGCCATGCTCGTTCGATCTTTAATTTTTTACCAGCAAATGTAACTTAACCCCAGTCATGTGGATTCTCTGAGGGCGTGTTGTCTGCACCTCAGTGACTCCACTCGGTAGCTGTGCTCCCAAACCTTCTCAGAGGGTAACTTCAAATGCACTGCTATCTTTTTCTAACTGCATCAAGTCAGGCAAGGCACACCACTCTTACACAAGTGTTGGTGAAGCAGCCTCTCCAAACTATATTTAACCACAGAAATTTTCTTTTGTGAGGAACGTGGTTTGGGATACTTTGTGTATAAAAATGAGCACAGGAATGAGGAATCAATCAAAAATTGAAATAAAAACAAAAACTGGAAAGAATCCCTAGAAGAATGAAACAATGAAAAAGAGGGAGCAGACATTTCAAAGGAGGGCATATGCAGTTGCTTCAGTTTTATCCTTACATTTTTTCTTGAAATCTGAAATGCTAACACTGTTCCTTCCTGCCACAGGGAACAGATGATGAGAATGGGGACACTACGCACCAGTGCTGTGATCTTCCCCATTAATTACAGATTCCAGTTGGAAAAATAGTCCACTGTTGCCCACCACCACAGTGCAATGCTCTCCCTTGCTCTTGGAGGGAAAAACCGATCTTAAGATATTTAGTTCCTTGAGAAGCCACCAATGAAAATAACTTTACTGTTCTATACTGTTTATTGCTAATACTTATTCTAGATCATTTATTAGCTATTTTATATGTTATATCATTTGGTTCCAAAACTACATGAGGGAGGTTTCAACTATTGCAAAGTAGGGGACTTACTTAGAACAATAAAGCTGGTGCAAGGTAGAAATACCATTCAAAGAGAGGCTATAATATGTGGACATTTAGTTGTCCTTTTTTTTTTTCTATCATAGAATGGGTTTGCAAACCAAGGGTTTTCAGACAGTTTTTCATTGCATTTTAAGTAAAGTTGATAAGATGACCACCGTGTGTGTGTGGGAGGGGGTGGGATTTGTTTGAGCCCACACCTATCTTCAAAAACTTTTGATTGAAAGAGGCCACAGCTCAGCAATTATACTACATGATATGCTCTACAAGCCTGGGTTGGTCCCTGGTCAGTACTGCAAATCAGGGTTCTGCCACTCTTTTCATCCCACAACCTCCTGTCTTCCAATGTTTTTAGAACTAGTTGAAACAATTTACAAAAAAAAAATCCCTTTACAAATTACTCATATACCCTCACCCCATGATTAAACTGAACGAAACATTAAACAACAGTCACTTTTTAAAGTGTTCTTTAAACTCAGTGTATTACGGATGCAGACAAAACAAAAATCAAAGAGATGTGATAACCTCTGCCCATCTTTCTTATCTGCTATTGCGGTCATCTCTGAAAATAGTAACCATAACAACATCAACAAAACATCAACACACTTTTAGCGTTTCCTATATTCTAGGCTTCTTCTATGCTCAAGGAACCAAGGAAGAACATTCTTCCACCCTAACATTCTTTCTCAGGTTGGAAGTAATCTATAGCTATGGGTGTGATGTAACAATACCCCTTTGGCCAGCTCAGGGCTTTCCCCTCCCAAATCATTTGTTTTGCTTTTGTTTTGGTTTCTTCTTCCAGGTTATACCATCTGAGGCAAGTTGCATCAGAAATTCTTCTTCTAAATGAAAATATACCTTCAGGCCACCTGGCTTGGAACCAATGATTCTTCTTTTTTTAAGATTTATTTTATTTTGGGCCTCCCTGGTGGCGCAGCGGTTGAGCGCTTGGTTGCGAAGCTGCCCGCAGCCTCTGCAGCGCCGGTTCGATCCCCGGCTGCTCCCCGGCCACCGGAGGAGGGTCCCGCATGGCACGCAGACCTCTCCTGCCGCCCGCTGCTCCCCTCAGCAGTGTACCTAGGTCCTTCTGCCTGCTCTGCTCCCCACTCTGGCTCTGGTGAATTCTCTCACCCTCCCGCGCTTCTGACTGTACCCAGTGCTTGTATAAATAAATTAATTTAAAAAAAAAAGATTTATTTTATTTTTATGCATACAAGAGCTGGGGCACAGGCCAGAGGTTCGGGTGGGGGGTGGGTGAGAAGGCTCACGAGAGACAAAGCGGGGAACAGAACAAGCAGACCAACTGAAACACACTGCTGAGGGAAGCAGCGGGTTAGGCAGGAGAGGTCTGCTGTGCCATGTGAGTTGCTCCCGACCGGGGATCGAACTCGGGCTGCAGTGGCCAGGGTCAGCTTCATAGGTTGCATCCCAACCCCTTGCACCACCAGGGAGGCCCCTAGAATGAATGATTCTTATCTATCCGGCATGCTGTTTTATCAATACTGATATTGAGTCAGATGGGTCTGAGTTGGAATCTGGATTCTGTCAATGATTTTACTATAATCTTGAGGAGGTGACTTCATATATCTCGGCCTCTGTTTTGTACTTCTAAAATTGAGTGAATGATGCCATCGAAGAATTTGGGGGTGGGGGGTTAAGAAGATAATCATAAATTGTGGGAGACACTAAATGTACAATAAAAGTTGTCATTTATATAGGCCAGTCCTTTGTTTCAATCTATTAAATTCACAAATACAACTTGAACTGCAAGATACTTTATCTCTTTATTAGAGTTATAATTATTATATTTTAAGTGATTTTATCAAAACTCCCTAGTAGTTTATATAATGACTTTAGAAATAAGGTTGCAATCCCAGTGCTAATGTATAATTCTAACCCCCGAAGCAAAACTTCCAGTCAATTGCATCATCTTTGTTATTTCATATTTTGTTCAATATTGTTAAATGTTTGTGGGTAATGAGAACAACTGAAGTAAAATATGTGTGTAATACATCCATGTAGGTATCTTCCATTTACAAGTTGATTGTGATGCAAAGTGGGTTTTTCTTTTCTGATGTTTGTTCTTTCATAGTTTAGTTTCAAATTTCCCACTGTTATTTTCATTGTCTTCGCTCATTGTCATATTCACAACTACCCACACTACGGAAGAGAAAAGCCAGAAATAGTGGCTAACTTTATTCCCAAATTGTCTCTATGGGGAATCCTGGGACAGAGTTACTCTCAGCCAGATCATGTCCTGTCCCTTGTTCCCTGACCCCTCACTGACTCTATGTTGGACCTTGAGTTGTGACAGAGCCTTCCTTCCCATACTCAGTAATTTGTGAAAAGAAGAAACTGCACCATCTGAAGCTTGACGACAGGCACGGACGACTTAGTTACTTCCTCTAACAGTGGTGCAAATGCCAGGTGTCCTGAGTCACTCAGTGACAGTCCATGTTCCCAAGCAGGAAACAGTATTTCTCCCCATACTCAGTTATTTGTGAAAAGAAGAAACTGCACCATCTGAAGCTTGACGACAGGCACGAACGACTTAGTTACTTCCTCTAACAGTGGTGCAAATGCCAGGTGTCCCGAGTCACTCAGTGACAGTCCATGTTCCCAAGCAGGAAACAGTAGTTCTCTTGGATGACTGAGGCTCCAGAGAAGCCGCCCGACTTCTCCTGCTCTCCTTAAGTTTTGGATTGAGTCCTTGAGGTTTTCTCTATTCATTAAAACCCAACACCATGATTTACAGATTGTCATACTCTCAAAGCAATAATCACTGATCAACTTTGAGTAATAGCAGATTCTGCAAGTCCCAATGAAAAAGAATTAAGGGTTCTGTGGAATAACAATAATTAAGGAATATACCCAGAGATATTACTGTCACGCCGTATGCACAACCACCTGGTGATACCTGGGCTGACTGTGAAGTCTATAACTCTCCATCAAGCAGATAGTGCTTTAGAGATATATTATAGTTTACATATTAAGAATGTAAAGTCAAATGCATGAATCAAAAGTCAAGCTTCACGCCAATTATCTGGATGTCCTTGCAAAAGCTATTTAACCTCTCTGTGTTTCAATTTTCTAATAAATTCTAATCTGTAAAACTGAGATGATAATAACAACTATTTTGCAGGGCTGTTAGGAGATTAAAAGTGATAATATACATACAGTACTTGAAAAAGCACCGGGCCCAGAATAATCATGCAATAAATGTGTGTGGTTGTGGCTGCTGCTGGCACCCTAAGCCAACTAAATAATCGAAGAAAGTAGCAAATAAGACTTGGCACTTTTCACGAAATCTACATTTAATGATAAACAACACAATCAAAATAGTTCCCTACATTCTACTATTTTAGGTGATTTTTTTGCAGTACATAAGACTTTATTTATATTTTTTCAGTCTTACTTAGAAGAAAACACTTGCCATGTGGAACCCCTTTACTTTTCTCTCCATCATTTCTCCTCATTAGTTGAGTGACTGTCCCTTTGAGTCATCACCTCCTTCTGACTCCACTAATACACCACACAAAAATATCCATGCACAAGACAACTGTCCAAGGGTCTCTTGATTTTCAGCCTCAAAGAAGGCATCGTAATAATTAGGTTTCAAAAATTGAGGGATTCATGGCACTTAGCTATGAAAAATATGTATTATATTGTCAAATCTTTGGGATCAAGAAAAATGTCATATATGTATAAACTACAAATGAAGTTTACACACTTTGAGTTCCCTTAAATCTTGAGTGCTAGTTATGAATGTATTTTAAAACTTTTCAAACCCGTATTTTTTATTATTGTAAAAAAATTCTATTGATATGTGCTGGATATAATATTTTCACAAAAATAAATAATTTTTCCTTTATCTTTTATATGCCTGTGCCTATGATTGCCCCCTATTCAGTCAGAGGCATTCATTTGATCTGGGGAAGATTAGGATTGCTGAAAGAGGCATGCAAAGGAAAATGGGGGATGAATAGTCACCCTTTAGAATCCAAAACTGACTAGTTGAAAGAATAAGGAACTTTCTAAAGACCTTTAGTTTCCATAATATATTAAGAATGCGCTTGGAAGACTTAATCATGGAGAAATCTCATATTGTATAGAGGACAACCATTTTACTTGGGCTGTGAATTTTAGTCCCTATGGGGAGGAAAAAAGATGTGATCTAGAGAATTCCATGATATAAAAAGTGATATCTGGTCCTTCTCTTCAATGGTTTGTGAAAAGAGAGGGAGAGAGGGGGGGAGGTAGTGGCAAAGGTGTCTTTAATTTAATCACAACTTGGTTGTAACCAGGGAAGGGGAAAATTGAGAAACACCAAGGAAAGTAAAGAAGATCTTGAGAATATCAGGGCATAAGAGGTATTGTTCCCAGGGAGAGCTCTTGCGGATCTGAAAGCCTCTCTAGCCCAAATCAGCCATCTTGGGTGCCAGGAGCATAGGGCTAGCAAAGGGAGCTTGCTGGATAAGTGAGCCTGAGGCAGCTGGTCTCTGAGGCAACCTTGGTTTCCCTTGCCTTGGTTGATATGTGCCTTAGGGCGAAGACTCAGAGGTGCTAAGACGGCCAGTGGACTCAAATGCAAAGGAAGGGGCAGCAGTGTAGAGAACAAATGACTGCAATTATAGACTCTGAAAGTCGGAGCCCAGCATTTCTCTATGAAACATGATCACCAGTCGGGAAAACTAAAATAGACCAGCCACTGTCCTCTGAGAGCAGAGAGAGGCCACAGTTTTCTCTCTCAATAGGAAACTAAGTTCCCCTTCTCCACTGAGGGCAGAACATATCCACACTCTCAGATGCTTTGTGAATGCAAGGTTCCCTTTTTCCCCATGAGAACAACTAAAGCCCAATGAAACCTAGGCTCCTTATTGCAGAGATGAAGGAAATGGATGAGAAATTAAACAGAAGCTATATTCAAATGAGTCAATTTATAACAAAGTTAAGATCTAAATTGAAAAAAAATATTACCATTTGAAATTTGTTCTTGAAACTGCGGGGGGGTGCTGGGGGGGGGCACATGCAACCACACACTTGATCTTGAGTGAGAGGATTGGGTGGATGAGATGAGGTGGCTTCCATGAACGGTACCATCATTTACAATATGGAAGGACAAGATCACAACTCAGTGTCTGCAATAAGCGAGCTGACTGTGTTGCCAACAAAGTCAGGGAGAGTTGTGTTTCTACCACGCAGTCTCTTTGAGCAAAGCAAAGTGGCAGTCTTTTAGAGAACTTAGGGAAGCAAGTTCTCTAAAGCAAGTTCTGAGACCAGCCGGCCTCAGAAGCTGTGTTTAGGCCCTGGCTGATCTTTAGCCGTGAAGACATGATTCCTGGAGGGTGATGGTTGCTGAATGGTCACCTTTCAGAAGGGTGAGATGTCACAGATTGGCTGTTTTTCAAAAATCTGTGTAGTGGTCAGTGAGTCACTGGGAAGTGTTTAATACCCGTTAAGGTGGGTGACTGTTACTGTGGCCATAGAGCAAGTCTTCCCTGGGAAGAAAGCTGTTTTTGCTTTTTGTTTCTTTAATTCTCAATAGGAAACAAGTGGCATTTCTCTGTCACAACGGAGCAATATGTACACGTGGATATCATCTTACTTTAATTTAAATTACAGGTTTCCACAGAGTTTTGCTCATAAATTGCTGTTTCCGAAAATCTATGAAAATTCGAGTGTCAAAGAAAGCATTCACTAAGCAATCCTGGAGTGGCTGGTTAGCTACATCTAACAATTTAACTTATAATAAATCAGGTATTATAGGGCCTCCCCGGTGGCGCAGTGGTTGAGCACTGGGCTGCGAAGCTGCCCACAGCCTCTGCAGCGCAGGTTCAAACCCCGGCCACCGGTGAGCATCCCACATGGCATGCAGACCTCTCCTGCCGCCCGCTGCTCCCCTCAGCAGTGTACTTCAGTCCTTCTGCCTGTTCTGCTCCCCGCTCTGGCTCTGGTGAATTCTCTCACCCTCCCACACTTCTGACTGTACCCAGTGCTTGTATAAATAAATAAATCTTTAAATAATAAATAAAAATAAATCAGGTATTATAAATCAATGGGGAAGTGATGAAGATTTTATCACGAAAGAATAAATTATCTGAAATTACCTGTATACTATTTGAAGAGGTTTATAAAACATAAGATATAATATCTAATTACTTTAGATTAAAACAATTAACTGGGAAAATATTAACCTCGATATTAACAGAAACAATGTCTATCATATAAAGAGTTCATATAAAATAAGCTAAATACCAAGTTCTCAAAAAATTTAATACCACTTACTTCACATAACATGAACTTCCTTTTCTAAAAACATCAGAATAATATATTTTATGAAAGAAGAACTATAAGTCATGTCACTTACAATGGTTGCCATTGGAGGAAATATAATCACTATTAAGCTACTGCTTCCTCCAATGTCAAACCTGTAAGGGAAAAAAAAAAAGCTAAAAAACATTGTTCTGTTGAGTAAGAAGTAATACATGGCTGGCAAAATAAAGCTGTCACTTTGCTTACAGGAATTGCTCTTGGATGATATTTGTGTAGTGTTTCTCTTTGTATTAGTTTTCAATCACTACCATAAACAATTCCCACCGACATAGTGACTTAAAACTATGCAAGTTTATAATCCTATGTTCAGTAGGCCATATGCTAACATGTGTTTCACAAGACTAAAATCAAAGTGTTGGCAGGTCTGAGTTCCTTCTGAAGGCTCTAGAAGACAACCCATTTCCATATTCTAGAAGTCACCTTCTTGGCTGATTGTTCCTTCACTCTTCAAAGCCAGCAGCATAACATCTCCCTATCATCTCTCCATTTGTCACATCTTCCTCTTCTGCCTCCCTCTTCTACTTTTAGAAATATCATTACCTGGATAGTCCGCAATGTTCTCCCTACTTTAAGGTCATCCTATTAATTCCACCTGCCAACTTAATGCCTCTGTCATGTAATCAAATATATCCATAGGTTAGGGGGATTAGGTTGTGGATATCATTTTATTCTGCCTACTAAACCCTTTATTTGCCAACAAATGCCATTTGATCCCTATCAGAGAGGTGAGCAACAGGGCAACTGTGTGAATTGAAGTCAATCATCATATTTTCCTTACTTGGTCGAAGGAGGTGGTCATAACATAGGGAGGCATGTGACCCAAGCAGGAGGCCCCACAGGGGCAAGCAAAACCTTTCTTGGAAAGCCGGGACCATATACTCTCTGAATGGTTCAAGAGTTGAAATAGGGTGAGTAAGATTATGTAGGGCAAAGTTGGGACAGGTAGAGCTAAGTGAAGATGTTTATGATCCTTACAATGAATATAATGAGGATCAGCAAAATTCTATCATGGGAATTAAGACTTTCTGGAGGAGGGAAAACATGAAAGTCTACAAATGTGTGGACAAAAAGAAATACACAGCTCAAAAAATATATAAATATTATCAAAAGTAGGTAAAGTGAGAATGACAGTTTGAATGTTTACAAGAATTGATGTTCAAAACATATCAATAAATATATATAAATTAATTTTGACATGTAGTTTATTGCCACAAATCAATATGGCACAGATGTATAATGTACAAATATATTTTTCAATATTTCACTAAAGTTATAGTTTTGTTTGCTTTGTAAACATTTGTGTAAGATACGCTAAAGATATTAAATAGAAACCAAAAAAATGCTGTTTAATAGTCCTAGAAATTTATCTAACATGGACTCCTTAACAAATTCTGAAAATGTTAAAGAAGAAACTGCCTATCAAATTCATTTCATTCAATGAACATTTATTAAGATTCTACTAAATATGTCTGACTCAGTTCTGAGTATATACCAATGAATAAGCTAGCTTTTTGGTCTGAGAGAGAAGTTAACTATGTAAACACTTCAGGACAATAGGCCAATAAAATATTTTGTGCTTAGTTTAAAAATAAAAGCTTTCTTGGAATTTTCATACTAGAGATATCAATGAAGGTAACAGAATGTAATTAGTGAGATACTATCCTTTTAATACCTTCCCTTTTGTTGCTTAATGTAGTGCAAATTTGGTTTCCTTCCTTGAAATCTAGGAATCTCCTGCATCATTTGACTTAAAATGACAATACAGAATTTTCATACAAAGGAGGGGAAATATTTTTCAACCTGAATATCCAAGTCTTAGATTGGTACTACTTGAGAAGTGATAGGAACAATGATTTATTATCTAATTTACTTTATTTTCTGAAAAAATAGTTGTGAACATCCCAAGAACGGAGTCATAATCTTATTTCTTAACTGGATCCCCATCAGCAGCTAAAAAGCTGTGGCACTGGAGGGTAATAAATCAGCTTAATATGGTATTGACTAATGGTTTTGTAATTTTCAAAGTGCCTGTATTGCTCTAAATCTTGTTAGGATTTTACACTGCACTGATATGATTTCTTTTTGTAAAAAGGAATATACTGAAACTTACTGGTGACCTTCCAATTCATTTTTTTGCTAAACTGAAACCATGGCAACCTGCAGATGGAGCCTAGTTCTTCCCCTGTGTTAAAGGGATCTCCATCTTCTTGGACTAACCTTTCAGATAAAAATCACTTTACTATACAATCTAACAGGAACATATTCTCCTAAGCCTTGAAATACATCTCAGTGTATTATTTGTCATACTTTAATACCATCTACATTTAAGTGATTAAACATGTACAAGAAAGTATTTGTTTTCTATTCATTTTTTTATTTTTTTTTTTCAATTTCATTAAATTGGTGTGTTTTCGCTTTCCTTAGCAAACTAAGAGAAGTAAGCATTGCAACAAGTCAGTTTTCTACATGGGTCTTGATCCAGCTTAACTACAATCTGAATGGGAAGATATTTTATGTGGAGTACATGAGTGCACAGCAACCTCTCAGTTATGCTGAAGCAGAGAAAGCCTTTTACCTTAGTTTAAGTGTGAAAACAATGGAATCATGTTCAGAATACGATTTGTAATAAAACAGCAATACTAACAGAAAAAGCGACACTATGATGTTATAGTTAGAGCCTCTGGCTGGGAATCAAGGTATGTGGGATCTAGATAGATTTTTGGTTCACTCTTCAAGAAATATTGGTACAGTGCCTGCTATAAAGATGATTTTAAACATGGCAAAAGGAGCCAGGAATCAAGACTCTAAGCAGACTCTAGGAACGAGGAAAGGCAAGGAAACATTCTCCCCCAGGTATTGCAGAAGGAACATGATTCTAATGACCCATTCATTTTAGCCCATTGAGTCCCCTGTGGGACTTCTGACCTACAGCACTGGAGGAAAATGTGTTGTTTTATGCCATTCAATTTGCGGTAAGTTGTTGCACTGGCAATAGGAAATTTCTGCCACTGGAAGGCTCTTTCTGCGGGAAAAATTAAGAGCAAACGTAAATACACAAAATAGTGGTCTAAGTATTTCCTGCCTAGTAGACAAAACTACACCAAAACCAACACTTGAAATCTGACAGTAGAAGCTACTAGAGGGGGAACAACGTATGGATAGAGCCCAGTGGACTGTGATGGAGAACATGTTGTGGAGACATACTTCTAAGGAGCTAGGTGCCTATCCCCCTAAACCACACACAGTATTGTAAACTAGCATTACCTCAATTAAAGATGCCAAAAAAAAAAAAAAGAAATAAAGCCAACATTAACAGCAACAACACCCATGTTTTGTGTCCACTCTGGCAACAACTTCAGTAAAGTATATAAATGATACTTACAGATCAATGATTAAACACAGGTGCCTTTTTTTAAGTAGTCATTAATTGTGTCAAAAATTTTTACATCATCTTGCTGCCATTAAAATACAGTGAATGCTATCGAAGAGGGGAGGGAATTCCAGGTCTTTGCAAAGCCACAGTAACTCTATGGCATATTTTCACCATAACTAAAAATGTGAAGATTCCCTTTAGCCACTGATGATTCTTTACACGCAGAATAAAGTAATTTTGGGCCTCTCTGGTGGTGCAAGGGGTTAAGCACTGCACTATGAGGCAATCTGCAGCCTCTGCAGCATGATTTCTATCCCCAGCCGGCCAGGGAGCAACCCACATGGTGCAACAAACCTCTCTTGTCTTGCCCGCTGCTCCCCTCAGCAGTCTACTTCAGTCAATCTGCCTCTTCTGTTCCCCACTCTGTCACTGGTGAATCCTCTCACTTCCCCCCACCCCGCATTTCTGGCCTGTACCCCAGCTCTTGTGTGCATAAATAAATAAATCTTTAAAAAAAGAATAAATTAAATTTAAAATAAAAAATATTTTTTCCCACCTGCTTCTCTCAGCATTTCACTTTGATGTTCCCTTAGCTCTTTTTTCTTCCACACATCCTCATCTTGTGATCTCTGTGTACACTCAGTGTAAATTCCAATGTTCTTGAAATTACATATTAATTGGTCGGATTTATTTTTCACCCTGGCCTCTGCAATGTCTCTGTATCATACATACACCAAACACAAGCTTTTATCATTCAGAAAGACTTCCAGCATTGTACTGGTAAGGACTCATTTTTCCCTGGAATTGAACATACATATTTTTTCTCCTTCCTATGTTTAATGATTTTCATTCAGCAAAGCCAACAGATATCTCGCTGAGTGATATAAGCCAACAATGTAAAAAGAAAAACGGAAATGTCATAGCTAACGCTTAAGTGCTGTGTATCTGCGGACACTTAATGTACCTTCCAAATTATATTCTTTGGGGATTGCATGTTGGCAGTCCTCAGAATTGAAATCCTTGGTAAACTGCCTTGACTATTATCTACTTTTATAATTTCTATTCCATGTACTGATGAATCTCCTGGTCTGACAAGTTTTTAATAACATGCTTAGGAGCTAAATCTGAAAATCTCAAAATGATTCTACTTAATGCGGCCAATTCACAAACAGAAACAAGTGACATTACCTGTAAGCTAGGTCCATGCACAGAGTTGCTCTCATGAGTGTGAAACAGAATGTGAAAACAACTATTTCCCCCCAAATGCAACTTCACAATGTATTATGTATGAAACCCATCTGCCTTTGAGAAATCTCCTACATAGCGATCACTCGACTATATCATCCAAGCAAACAATTTCTTTCATACATTTAAAATAATTCATGTCTGAAGTAAAATATGAGAATACAATTTTTTTGGCTCCTTAATGGTATCACGCAACCTGAGATGAGCTAGGTTTTTCTTCCAGTTGACTAAAATGGTAGCAAAATTTTCAATGATCCTTCAAGAGTAGGAGATAAAAGTTCTGCAATTTCAACAAATACTTTTGAGGACACTGTGAATCCTTGCAATGTAACTCTGTTGTTACCCTCCTTCTCTTTTTATTGTTCTCCTATTCTGGAATCACTCTAAAGATCAGAACACAGTATTACTCAATGTATTCAAGTTTTGGGATCACATTTGCTTCTTAGAGTACTATCTTAACCCCTTACCTCCAGTGAGACCTTCTGCTAGTTTGTAGCATGAATAAAAAAAAATCTCATATTGAAAGTGCTCATTGAAAATATATGGATAAAAGATTTTTTAAACAACAAAAAAATTTTTTTTTGGTATTTGAAATGTTTTAATATCACCTAAGTTGCTTATTATCCAGATATGGTATTTTAAATGATTGAAGTCTAGGCTTTCTTTTTTTTCTTTAGAAAACTAATATATATATATATATATATATATATATATATATATTTTAAAAACAAGGTCAAGGATAAAATCTATGATTTGTTGAAAACACTCCTAAATATGAAGAGAAAATGACCAGTTTGGGTCAATCATATTTTAAAATTCAGTCGCATGTTAAAACATATCTTGAAAAGACTGCTATATTTAAATAGAATCAACTGTGAAGCATTAATTTAAAAATTAAGCCACTTTACCATTAAGAGCATTCAAAAATATTAAATTGATATTTAAAGACCCTGTGACTTCTGATGCTTTCTAGGAATAGTGATGTATCATTGCGGGACGTTAAGGAGATACATTGTGGGGCGTTATTTCCTCAAACGTTAACTTGTGGCACTTTTCCAAGATCGATTCTTAATTTGAATTCTTTCCATTATTTTTTTTTAAATAAAAACCTTATGCATCACATCTGTCCTGTACCAGTAATAATGCCAGTTTATATTGATTTGGGGCATATTTTTCTTAATTGCCTTTACATATGATATGGCATTATTATACACATATCATATAAAAGTAAATGGTGATGAACACTTTATTCCTTGAAGAATAGGAATTTGAATGTCTCTGAAAGGGGAGCAAGCAATCCTTAGAAACTCCATTAAAATATGAGGGGGAAAATTTACTGTTGGACAATTCAAGAATGAAGTTTATTTCTGGTTACCTTTGGTTACAGTTTTCCTTAACTATAAGAACTGCCGGTTTATTTCTATAAATGTTCGCCTTTGTGGTATTAGCTTTACATTATATTTCATTCCAAAAGAGAGATTCTTGAAAGAAGGTAGTGTGGTCCTTGGGAATTTTATTTTTAGGTTGTAACCCCTAAGATGTAAATTCTGTATTACACAGAAAGTTACAATTTTTTAGAGTACCTGTAAAAATTCTTGATTTTCTATTTTTTATAAAAGGTAAATACCCTTAGCTGGTTATGTAAGTTCTCTTAAAAGTCTCTTATGTTGCAGAAACTAGACTATGACTATAGCAATTCATGTTCAGTGGGTGATTAGCCTTTGGATTTTGCTTAAACAAGAATTAAGAAATAGAGATGATTCTCTAGCTCAGTCTTTATTTTATGTCACAGATTTAAATTAACTGAAGGTTCTGAACTCACTGCCATGTATTGAAATCAATTAGGGAAGAATCAGAAGGTCAATGCAAATGTATTTAAGATTAGAAGATAGGTTCAAAGATTCATTACCAGGATCTAAGCCTTCTATTAATTCAAGGATATTCCAATCAGAAAGAGAAATATACTATCTTGGCAGCCTCATGCCCATTAATGGCACTCTGGAGTGGCAGTTTCTAATCTTAAAACTCTATGAAGAATAAGCAGGTGTCTTGTTTTCACATACATCTAACAACATATGGACATGTCTTGTTAAATTTACAAAACTCATGTTTATCTTCTTTCCACACTCCTAGTCCTATAAAGTATTCCTATTTAGTCTGATAAAGCTTTAGTCCATTTCAAAATCAAGTTTTAGCTTAGAAATGTTTAACCTATATCGCCCTGGCTTTGGCAACCAAAGTAGGCAAATAGAGTAATTAAGTAGATGTACTTCTGAATTTATCTATTGTAAGGACTTCAAAATCTTGTCAGATGATCTTAGGATATTACTAAAATGACATCATAGGTCATAAGGAAAACCTTAATAAATTTCTAATTGTAGATTTACTATAGGAATAATTGAGCAGTGCTCAACAAAACTGGGAACTAAAAGCAGAAACTTTAAAAAAATATTTGGGGGAAAGCACTTTTCTAGAAATATTTTGGAATAGAGAAGAAATTAAAATAGAAAATTCAGACTGTTCCACATACATCCAAATGAGAATGTCCTGTATCAGACAGGGAGTACTCCACATGGCACAGCAGACCTCTCCTGCCTCACCTGCTGCTCCCTTCAGCAGTGTCTTTGGTCAGTCTGCCTGTTCTGCTCCCTGCTCTGGCTCTGGTGAATTCTCTTACCCTCCCATGCTTCTGACCTGTACCCCAGTTCTTGTATAAACAAATAAATCTTTAAAAAAAAGTCATAATGGTTTTCTGATGTCCCATCTCTTATAATTGTATCAGAAAAATCTATTGGGGCTAAATTTGTACACAGTAAATTATTAAAAGCAACATGAAACATATTTCATTGTCACACAGCATAATAGAAGTGAAAAAATTAACTATAAGAAGTCAGAAAAGCAATGATGACATAAACCAAGAAAATTAGAATATAATCAGAAAACAGAGAAAGATCAGTTTTAAATAACTGATTGAATCAATATATACAGGATTGGCAAACTTTCTGAAAAGGGCCATACTTTTTTTTTTCTTTATCCAAACTTATTAATACATGTAAGTAGGAGGTAAGCCATGAAATCAAGAAAGAACTAAACAGGATTTGGAATGCACTGCTACCAGTATTCTATGTCTCTCTACTTGTCTGTGCTTAATTAAGATTCTTTCATTCATTCATTCATTCAGAGTAAATATTTTAAGCTTTGCAGACCACCATCTCTGTCTCAACTGCTCAAATCTCTCCTTGTAGCACAAAAGCAGTCATAGGCAATATGCAAATGTTGGGTGTGACTGTGTTCCAATTAAACTTCATTTACAAAAAAACAAGTAGCAGGCCATGCTTGGCCTACTTCCCTATTGGCTCACCTCTAAACTAGACTAAGCTTCTCAATAAGGATGCCCCTTAGTTTTGTGATGGTACCATTTAGTACATGAAAGCTATCAGAATTCCTTGAGTATTCAGAAGAAACAAAACAAAGGAGAGAAATTGTGAGATTGGAGACAAGGAGATTTGGAGTAGAGGCTTGTGTATCGACAGGTGAGTGTGAACTAAATACAAATATCTTTGTAAACTAAATATGAATATCACATATTAATCCCATCTAGAAAGCAGCCTCCACTGAAGAAGCACTAAACATGACTTATCCAGTTGATATCCGCCAACTTTCAAAACTGACCACCCCAGAACTATCATAATGGGCATTTGAATGAAGTAGTCATGGCGGCATAGAGGGAGGGTAGTTTTCAACACCATGGCGTTCTTATCTACCAAGGCTAATATAGCAATTGTTGCCTCTGAATTGTGCCAGAGAAACCAACGCTGCCCTCTACAGGGCAGTATTACGTGTGGAGGTGCCCTGAAAGAACCAGCGGTATATTCACTTAGGTATAAATGCCTCTCTTGGGCATGACATAAACCAAGAAAATTAGAATAATACAATCAGAAAACAGAAAGATCATGGGATGTTATTTCTTGCTCATATTATCTCAGCCAGCATTATTATTGTTAGCCATCTAAATGATTCTTAAATGCATATTTAGTGATATAAGAATGCCTGTGGTATGGCACAAGAATATTAGATTCCATCATCTATGTAAGTATGTGCATGGGGAAAAAAATGTCTTAATTATAGTGATGACCTCAGTGGTTCTGTTTGTGTAAATCGTTCCTTTACTTTTTCCTTATGTTACAGACTAGTTATTCTAGAAGAAAACAAAATTCTGTAATGAATATTGTAAATTAAAAAAAAAAAACTATAAAGCATCTTAAGTTCTCAGTTGATCAGTGATTAAGTAAATGTCATAATGGTGGGCCTCCACAGTGGCACAGGGATTGAGCGCCACAATGCGAAGCTGTCTGCAGCTGTCCGCAGTGCCGGTTAGATTCCCCGCCAGCCAGGGAGAACTCCACATAGCACAGCAGACCTCTCCTGCCTCGCCTGCTGCTCCCTTCAGCAGTGTCTTCAGTCAGTCTGCCTGTTCTGCTCCCTGCTCTGGCTCTGGTGAATTCTCTCACCCTCCCGCGCTTCTGACCTGTACCCCAGTTCTTGTATAAATAAATAAATCTTTAAAAAAAAGTCATAATGGTTTTCTGATGTCCCATCTCTTATAATTGAACATCTTTTTCTCTGAATAAAGTGATTTTTGTAGAGAATCTCTGCATTGACCAGACTTAATTTCATTTATTCTATTCGAGCATGATGTTATTTTCACGTTTTCATTCAAAACTATTGCAGCCCAAACTATGCAGTCAAAGCTAGGATGCTGGGTTCATCTGAAGGTTTACAACTCAACAAATAAGGAAGGGGCCTGGAAGTTATAATGCCTTCTCAACTCATCTACAGTAAAATGGATATAAAATTAAGTGAAAATTTCGCTTTTAAACATATAGATATATATAATTTTTTAACCTTTTCTCTATCTTTTTCACTAAACAAAAGACTGGCGGAAAAGACGGGGAAATTGTATCAATTGTGTATTCCTAGATATGCCAACAAACATAGCCCCTGGGGATCCATGGACTTCCTAACTGCTTCGAGTCTCTGTGACTGTTATCTAAAAGGAACATTCAAAAGACTCCTTGGGGACAAAACAATATAGAGTATGAATTGCTTTTTAATGTGTTTGTTGTAAGAAATATAATAAACCAACAAGAGTTTCTTAGTAGGTAAATCAACTGGCCAAATATGTTTGCTTGTCAGTGGCCAATAACATCAATATTTTTCTTCATATATTATTGCAAGAAAAGATTAAGAGGTGTCATTTTTACATCCACATGTTTACGGTTCTAGTTCATATCTAAAACTGTATAGTTTCCATTTTAATGCCTTTTTCACTTTATAATGATAATGCCTATCATTTTAATGCCTTTTTCACTTCCATCTATGTAGTTCCTTTTAGAAACTGATAGAGTAACCACACACTAATCTTATTTTTATCTTAAATTTTGAAGAATTGTAGTGCAGAGATATAAGATAAACTCCATTTGCAGGTGTTGAGAATAATAAGATAAATGCTTCATTCATTAAAATGAATGCATTTAATATATTTAATTCAGATGTGAACTTAAATGTAACATATACTGCCTAGTTTCATTATAATAATGTAAAATAAGTTATTTCTCTTTCACATTGATCCACATTTTTCAGACTGAGATCATAACTAAAGATTGATTTAATGAAGGAAAATCATGCATGTAAAATAAAATTAATCATCACTATTAAATGTAGTTCAAAGGGCAGAAAAATATCTCTATTTTCATAGCAATTGAAGTCTCAATCACTTTTAGAGACTTCTCTAATAGATTGAAGCATGTTTTCGAGACAGAAATGCATTATATGCATTATAGCTGCATATATTACAGAACTCAATTGAATATATTTTTGCTTACCCAGGACATTTAACTTTTCTGTTGTCTCTTTATTTTTTCAATTAATACCAAGATGGGTGATGCATAAATTAACAGCAGTGGATGCATATAAAGCTTTGTGAAAAGTATTCTCATGAACTACAGTTGTTTTTACGTACTATTTGAGACTTGTTTTGTAGGTTGGGAGAAAAGCTGTATCAGCAAATTACAAAGTGCTACTTGCACCATTACTCTACTCACAGAATCTGTCTCATCTGGTTTCCAGAGGAGCTGCAGTTGAGTTAGGAAAAGGTAGAAATAGCAGTAGTAACTGCTTATAGAAAGACCAAGCTCAGGCTATCATGGAATAGTACAAAAACATTTCCAGATCCAACACAGTTTCTAGAAAGTGTAGTCAATGCTGCTTCCCACCTTTCAGTAAAATTAAAGATGCAGTATATCCAGAAAGTCACTTTATCAGGTCATCTTAGGCATGGTTATGGATGGAAAATCCAAAAGAACAGTGACCTAAACAAGATAAAGCCTATTTTTGTTTAAACAACAGTCTAGCAAGTTGTTTCAAAGAATGCATGACAGTGGCAGAAGACTATTTTGTTGTGCTACCATGCAAATATAGGGCGTCATCATTATAGTCTAACTCTAACACCAAACATCATTCCTACTTTCCAGATAATGGTAAAGAAAAAGAAAGAGGTGGTTATCCTTCTAAAAAAGCATCCACCTTTTAAGGAAACTTTCTAGAATTTTTTTCATACAACTCCAAAGTACATTCCATTGTTCAGAGCTTAGTCACATGGCCAAACTACTTTTGAAGCCACCAGATCATTCATGAATATAACTAAAGTCTTTCATTTCCAGAGATAACATGGACCAATGCAAATAGATTGTAATGCAGCTCTTTAATTCAGGTACCTCATTTAACATTGTTGTCAAGGGTTCTTGGAAACTGACTTGAAATGACATAAGGAAAAGGAGGCCCTCAGATAGTGTTGACAGGGATTGTTTTTTTCTGTTCAACATGCTAAGGAAACTATGCGAAGGAAATGACAAAAGGGCCTCCTATGTTAGGCTTGAAAAGAGAGTGCTGCAAGGCTTATAAGGATTGGTACATTATTTTTTTGACTGGGGAAATCCAGTCTCTAAATATGCTGCCATCGTTTGTGAGTTGGGATAGGCCAACTTGTACACACCAAACAATCTCTCTGTGACCATAGAGCTATGTCCTGCCTATGCTGCTCCCAGCCATACAGCCTTGAAAGGGTATGAGAGAGAAGCAAATCCTGGGTGCCCCTCATGTGATTTCTGCTGGGACCCATGGAGACAGCACGGGCTTTGTTCTTACCAGAGTAGGAAGGAACAATTTGTACTCTGACAAGACATCTCTATCAACAGTTTCCTGTGTCAGCTTAGGCCAAATCCTGCAAGGTAAAATATTTAAAAATTGTAACCCTCTGTCTCCTCTTTATCTGGTAAACATGCTGTTTCTTTTCTACCAGGTCTTGTGCTGGCAGGAGGATGCCCTTAATGTTCTGTGAGTGGTTTTTAATATAATAACTTCTTCCTATAAATTTGGGAGCTTTTAAAAATACAAATACCTGGACCTTATCCCAGACCTAGGTGCTTCCTGGGTATACACATTATTCTGATGTTCTTTTTGTGGTTCAAACACACAGTCATAGTTTTAAACCTCTGAGCTAGAAGGAAAAAAAAATCCTGTCTTTTTCATACAGTGGTATAGAAAGGGAGAAAGACCGTTAAAACTCACAAATGGGAATTGCCAGTTTAGTAATTAAAACACAAGACACAAAATTTAAATTTCAGACAAACCATGCATATTTTTAGTATAATTATGACTCATAAATATTTGAGACTTATTTATATTACAAAAGTATCCATTATTTATCTGAGATTTGAGATTTAAATGTAGCTGAGTCTTCTGTGTTTTACCTGGCACACCAACTCACAAGGGCTGCTTCAGATTGGGAAGAAAATGTCACTAAAAACATACTCAGAAGAAGGTAAGCCATTATAGATAATTACAAGGATGATTTCCTACACTGAGATTTAAAACTAATGCATGGGACAAATTTATCCTTAAAGTTAGGATTTTGGCAACAGCTTGACTATCGGTACTAATATGAAAGTGGCAATTTTCAAATATTTATGTACGTGGTTTGATTTTGTTTTCTCCTGATACCATAGCTACATTAGCGTTGGGAGATGTTGCAATCCTGGCTGCTGGCCAGAAACCAAGGTCAAGTTGAAATCTTGCTTTCACCTTTTAACAATAGCCAGAATCTGCCTTGTCAGAAATATATTTATAAAATGTTCCCCTGGACTTCTCACTAATAACTTTCCCAGTCATTCTCTTCACCAGCAAGATGCTCTTTGAAGAGACATCAAAGCACAGAATGTGATTTCAATGACTCTGATGCACAACCCATTCATTCTCATCCCCTTTATTACTATCTTCAGCAGGTCATAGGGGCCAAATAGAAATTGTTTGATTGTGTATATGGGCCAGACCATGACTGCTAGTGGTGAGATAATGGGATTGCACACTTATTTGAGCAAAGACATGATGAAAAGTCACTGTCCTCTTCCTAGAGGCTGTAGCAATCTAGAACACGATGGAAGTGTACGTGTCTAAGTCAATTACTGTTTAAAATAAGGTATAATAACTTCCAGGAATTTGTGACTTCTAGTTCTTGCTCTTTAAATATTTTAATTGGATGTCTCCAATGTAGAAGACAAAGAAAAAACAACAACAACAACACACAAATCTCCCAAGCAATAGGAATTCAAAAAATTCCCTAGGCACTTGTAGCAAAAGGACTCACAGACTGGCATGGTACTTTAGAGGACCCCACCTCTCACAGACACACATCAAGGTAAAGTTACTACATCACACCTTGGGAGTGATGTTCCCAGGGGTCTGCAGCTCAGGGATAGCACTGAATAAGTTAAAGACCCTAAGGATTGCTCTCATCAAACACGGTTCAGGATACAAGGAAGCCTTCCCCTAGATCTCATCCCCCACACTCCCCAACTCCACCCACAAGATTATTACATCCAAACACCATGAGGTTTAGGAGCTGGACCAGTACCAGTGTGAAAGATGAACACTACTTCAGAGTTTGGGGAGGATATGAGTGGCAGATGCATTTAAGAAAAAGAAAGGACAATTTGTTAAATTCTTTCCTTCAGCATGAATGCAAGTAGGTTGGTCTCTTAATATATAATCTTCCCCAGTACTAGTTTGAAGTATCTTTTTTGCTTACTTTACATTAAAAATTATGGTTCTGGAGGCACATTATGAATTAGCATGGGGTTTTCCAATGTTGCACAAGGCAGCTGAGGAAAATTTGCAGATTGCTCACTTCATATTATTCTTACATTGGTATATGTAGACCTAGACAGAGCATGGTTTACCTGGGTGAGTGAGTCAGTAACCACTAGACTTGCAAAAAGCTGTTTCTGTGTAAAGTATTTAATATCTAATAATATTTTCAAAAATTCAGTTCAAAATGAGCTTCCTATAGTTTTGATTCAAAATTTTGTATATCCATCACCTACAAATAAATACTGTTACATTTTGGAAGGAAAACACCTTGAGTTTTTCAATTGTAATTTTTGATATCTCCAAATTATATAAACTAACTATATTTATGTTTAATTTCTCAATCTTTTCAATTAGTATTTTCCAATAGAATTTTTTTGCCACAATGAAAATGTTTTCTGCCTACCCCATCCTGTACATGATCTACCAGCAACATGAGCCTACTATTCAAATGTGACTATTGTGACTGAAAAAACTACATTTAAATTTTAATTAATTTGAATTTGAAATACCATGGATTGTTTAGTGTTTACTATAGAAGGTAGTACAACTTTAGAGTATTACATTCTATTCCCACAAATTATGAAAAACATTTATGGTACACTAAATAATTACTAATTTCATAATAATAAAGGCAAAAAAGTAAACTTTGTTAAATAACTACATAATAATTATGGTTCCAAAACTCCCCATCACATTATCAGAACACCCAGAAATCAGTCAAAAAATCTTCCATTACCAAAGCCATAATTATTAAAACGGTATGGTATTGGAACAAAAACAGACACACAGACTGACAAAGGAGCAAAGAATATGCAAAGGAACAAGGACAGTTTAATAAATGGTGCTGGAAAAACTGGACCACCACATGCAAAAGAATCAAACTAGACTATTACCTCACACCATGCACAAAAAAACCCTCAAAATAGATAAAAGAATTGAACATAAGACCTGAAACCATGAAGTATAAGGAAGAAAATATAGGTAAAACAAACATGACTTATACCTCAGTAACACCTTTAAAGAAACAGACCCCAAAACAAAGAAAGTGAAGAAAAATATAAACCAGCTGGGATTATATCAAACTAAACAGCTTCTATACAGGAAAAGAGACATTAACCAAAACAAAGAGACACCCTTCTCATTGGGAGAAAATTTTTGCGTTCCATACAACTGATAAGGAATTGATCACAAAGATCTACAAAGAGCACATATGATTCAACAAAAGCAAAGTAAACAATCCAGTCAAAAAATGGACAGAAGAGCTAAATAGACACTTCTCCAAAGAGGAAATGCAACTGTCCAACAGGTATATGAAAAAATGTTCAACATCACTTATCATCAGGGAAATGTAATCAAAACCACATGAGATACCACCTTATACCAATAAGAATGGCTCATAAAAAAAAAAAAAAAACAACTAGCAACAACTGCTGGTGGAAATGCAAACTGGTTTGACCACTATGGAAAGCTGTGTGGAGGTTCCACAAACTACTAGAAATGGAGCTACCATATGACCCAACAATTCAACTCCTAGAAATCTACCCCAAGGTCACAAAACTTTAATTCAAATGAATACCTGCATCCCTACGTTTATCACAGCACTATTTACAATAGGTTAGATATGGAAATGACCCAAATATCCAAAAAAAAAAATAAATGACTGGATCAAGAAGATGTGGGATATATGCACAATGGAATACTATTCAGCAATCAAACAAGATAAACTCATGCCATTCGCAGCAACATGGGTGAAGCTGGAAGGGATTATGCTCAGTGAAATAAGCCAGAAGGAAAAAGAAAAACATCAGATGGTTTCACTTATAGGAGGAATATAAGGGGACCAAATAAGGGATCAGGAAAAAAATATAATAAATTAAAGAAAAATAACAGGCAACTGTAAATCAGAGACACTCTGCAGGAGAGGAAGAGGAATCAAAAGAGGGGCAGGAAGAACACAAGGGACTATGGAGATGGTTCACAGGTGAACTGGTGGTGGAAATTTTACGGGGTCTACACCTGAGGAGAAAGCAAGCATTGTACAAAAAATGAAAAATGATGTAATATATATATATAAATAAAATCTTCCATCATCATTAATATCTTGCTCACTGTAAGTCTTATAAAATAGCTTTGCACAGATTTTAAAATTTCATTGATATGAAAATACATCAAAGTAGAAACAAAGTATATTTTATTTGGTATGTGGCTTGAATCACACCTTTTCAATATTTATCAATAGATGCATGGCATGTGGCCTTCCTTTTTCTCTTTTTCCAGGTCTGGAATAAAGGGGTTACAGAAGATAAAACCGAAGGCAACCCCAGATTGTAAATGAATAGAATTCTAGGACATTCCTGGTTTGAATATTATTTTAAGACTAATTATAGAATCAGAACTATAGGATACCAAATTTTATAATGATGATATGTATGAAATGATAAAGGTTCAAAATACTGACAATGTAAATGGATTATAGAGAAAGAAAATGTATCAAAGGGGGAGTTTATCTGTTGTACTTGGAAACATGTTATACAACTTGAACAGAGCTGAAGATCATGTTTAAATGAGAAATAAGTGGCACTTTTCAAATCATCATCTTGTGGTAAAGGCATGGCATTGGCAAGAACAGCCTTGAAACAAGTTCTAGTCTCACTTTTCAGCTCTCTGTGCAACTTTACAGGCTATTCTTACATTCTTCAAGCACTATTTTTTTGTCACTTATAACTTAAGAGTAGTAACACAATGCCTCGGCAGATGACTGTGAGAATCAAGAGTAAATGTGGTCAAAGTGTTTTTTATAGTCCTAAGCACCATGGAAGCGGAATGATGAGTTATATTTTCATGCTAATGATATTATTAACCATGGCTATATGATTCATCTTATGTACAGATTTGTAATATTCACAATAATCATCCATTCAATTGTTTTAGTTTCTTTTGTTTAAAAAGCTAAGATCTTTGGAGATCCTAAGCACATTTCTAAGGATTCCAAAACTAGACAAGCATAGCTAGAAATAGGACAAATATGTAGATTATTCTGGAAAGAAAAAAGATTTGCAAAATTTGTCTTACCTTTAGAAAGGTTGTTTCTGTTAGAAAGTTGGACAATCCAATAATTTCTATTCATACTCAGTTTAGGTAAACATTGAGTATTTGTCATGGCCTAAATATTTAGCAGCAAATGAATGGGCAGATCTGAAGTACGTGTTCAAAGGATATCATCATACACTTCAAGAAGTTTCTAAATTAACAGACTACTTGGAGTTTCCCACTTTTCAGAAGTTTCATTTTTTAACAGAAAAAGCAAAATAGAAAACTTCGTGTCTATAATTCCCTATAGGTCAAAACAACGCAGAGTGTCAATTTAATCAAACATGCAGGAGAAGACAATTGAATAACCAAATACTGGGATTAAAAGACTGTGCTAGATTAATGACTTCTAGACATTATAGGACTTGCTGGTGTTCATCTTGTTGATTCACTGAGTTAATTACAGTGGTAACCAGAATTATAATTAAAGTTATAAGCCCTATTGAGTCACATGAAAGACATGTTTTTTGAACAGCTAACAAAAGGCACCCTGACAAGCTGATAAGCCAGCTTCTCTTGCACACACATGCACATATGCTCTCTCTCCACATATCACGAGAGACTATATCCATTTAGTTTTCCAGAATATGCTATGTTAGGCACATCTGCCTATTTTAATAACTGAAAAACCTCACTAAACAATGAGTCCTTAAAACCATTTCCAGTAATTGTGTAGTTAAGAGCCACTGGTTAATGAATACCTACTGTGTACCAGGTCATGTGTCAAACATATTATCACTACAAAACCGAAATGTTATTTACAACCAGCAATAGCCCTACACGTATTTTTCGTCAAAAAAGAAAACAGAGTTTAAAGCTTCAAGTCTCTCTAGAGACACGCACAGCTAAAGTAGTTGAAACATCCCCCCACCCCACCAGCAGATGCCCATCCAATTTCCCATAACACCATGCAACAGCCTTGCTCTAATCCCACTCGTCTCAGGAAGAAGTGGGATGGAAAGCCAACACCTTCCCACAAAGCAAACTTCATCAGCCAAACTACCAGGAAGGTCATCAAAACTAAGTGAGGCTTTCCCAAAATCCTGCAAGAAACCCAAGATCACTAATGGATGCCCTGTCACCAAGGAACCATCCCATAGGTTCTGCACACCCTTTAAGGTTATACAATAATCATCCCTCTCCAACATCTTTTCACTCTGTTCCCTGGAAAATCCCTCCTTTCCTGAATGTTCCTGCTCTAAGTGAAAGCACACATTCCACTGAGGATAGGAATTTTGGTAACTATAAAAAAAAAAACAAACTTACTTTTGACAAGGTTACAGAAGATCTCAGTATTAGCAAATTTATCAGCAAATTCTCAGTTCTTAAATGTCTAGACTTAGCAGCATCTGATATTTCTTTCTCACTTTTCCCAGCTTCAGCACACATCTTAATCTGGGCTCTCCTCACCCTCTGCCTTCTCTCTGTTTCCTTTACCAATTCTTTCTCATCTTCCTGTCCTCTAGTAATAGAGCATTTGGGTGTTCAGTCTTTCGATGACTTCTCTCTGTCCTAGGTGATCTTCAACAGATTCAGGCTGATAATTTTCAAATTCATATATCCCCTAAATGTCAAGACTCATTTATTTAACTGTCACTTGACATCTGGATTTGAATGTCTAAAAGGCAATTCAAACTTGACATGTTAAAAACTCAATTCCCAATCTCCCCCTACTTGGCCAGTCTGTTGTTGCCATGTCTCTCAAAACAGAAATAAAACTCTCACCCTTGACTCCAAGGTTCTACGTGATCTGGTCCCCCGTGGCTCCCCTGACATTATATCCTCCTCCTACTCTCCCCTAATTTACTGAAAACTCCAGCTAATTGTAAAAGAATGAAAAGAGGGCCTCCCCGGTGGCGAAGCGGTCGAGCGCTGGGCTGCAAAGCTGCCTGCAGCCTCTGCAGCGCTCCCACATGGCGCACAGACCTCTCCTGCCATGCCCACTGCTCCCCTTAGCAGTGTATTTCGTCAGTCTGCCTGTTCTGTTCCCCGCTCTGGCTCTGGTGCATTCTCTCACCCTCCTGCGCTTCTGACTGTACCCAGTGCTTGTATAAATAAATAAATCTTTTAAAACAAAAGTATGAAAAGAAAAATCAGTCTCTCACATCCGGCACTGGACTAACACTCACCACCAGGCCGCACTGCTAGTTCAAGCTGTCCCGATGCCATCATTAGTCCTCGGGACAGTGACAACTGTTCTGATGCCCTTGGCAAGGTGCCAATAATATGGCCAATACCCAGTAGATACTTATTGCATAAAGGGGTTAAATGAATGGAATATTTTAATTCTAGAAGAAGAGGAACAGCACAATTATATAAAATGTGAAATAAAGTATAAGGCAATTTCCTTACCTGAATCGGTGCACAAACATTCTGGAAATGAAGGGTGCTGATCTCATAAGCCCATTCAGAGAAACCTGGGAATAAATACATTAAAATGAATGATACTTAAAATATAAAGACAATTAACAAAAACAACTCTAAAAATCATTTGAAACAAAAGCCATCATTTTACGAAGAAACATTGTATTTTATGGACATGAGTTTTATTTCATTCCAAAGACTACATGGGACAGGGATGATAAAGTCATCAAGGCTAACTCTCTCGTCACCCTTTCCTCTGGTTCCTCCACACTCCAATCCAGAAAACGATGTGGTTATTTACTTTTATCTTTACATATCAATTTTCAGACTTGACCTTTGGGTTACAACTTTTGGAGAATGATTCCTTCTATGATAATGTCAATGTGCACATGTGATCATTTTATATAACTTCATCAAATCTGGCATGGAGTCTTACATATAGAATATCTGAATTATCAAAACTTGTAAATCCTAACACACATGTTCCAAACAGGCCATATAGCTACCTAATGAAAATACTTCTCAGACCTTTTTTAAAATTACAAATTTCAAATGTGATAATATTTGGAAACTTTAATTCAATACACAATGTCTTAAAACAGCCATTAACAAGGTGGGTTTTGTGAACAGTTGCATAGTACTGATAAAATGAATGTACATAATGAAAAAATACAATTTTATATATCATGCATTTATCTATATTGCCACATCTATAAATTTATGAGCAAATGCAATTGGACTGAGAAACAACTGTGTTACAGTCTTTTGGGCACTGTCAAGTGCTCAAAAACACAAGCTTTATTTCCTAGCACAGCCCATCACTGAGGTGAAATTGCTGGTAGTATAATCCAAATGAAGGAGGACAAGAACAATAGGTGCAAAGAGAAAGGAATAAAATAAATAAATTTTAAGGGCTAGAACAGGAGCAAGCAGATCTCAGAATACAGGCAGCAGGATTTACTGTTAATTCATGAACACAACAGAAGAGCAAACTCTAGAATGGTGACACTAGAAAGGCTATTCTAGTCAACTGACTTTCCTCAAAGCACAGGAAAAGAAATTTGATTTCAGAACGTCAAACAAGAAAATGGATCCTGGTCAAAACTCAATACAAATTACACAAAATATGAGGAGCAAAATGATGTCATATAAACACTTATGGAACAACAGAATGTATGCCCATAAACTAGATAAAAGCAGCACGTATTTCAAGCTAGTATTATTTTTCCAGATTTATTAAGATACAATTGACACCTAGCATTGTGTAAGTTGTAGGTGCACAATGCAATAATCTGATTCATGTACATATTATGAAATGTTTACCATATCAAGGTTAGTTAACGCATTCACTGCCAAACATGATCACCACTGTGTATGTTTGTGTGTACATGTGTATGCACAGGGAGAACATTTAAGATCTACATTCTTAGCAACAGTCAAGTGTTATAGTTGTCATGCTGTACATTTGATGGACAGAAGTGACTCACCCTGGAATAGTAACTTTGTGATTTCTGACCAATAGTTCCATATTTTCCCCACCCTCAATGCTTGGTATTCACAACTCTATGAAGTTTCTAAGAATTTAGTTTTCTTTAGATTGAACATTTAGGTAAGACGATACAGTATTTGTCGTTCTGTATTTCAATTTGCCCACGAGGTTCACCCACTTTTTTTTTTTTTTTTGCAAATAGCAGGATTTCCTTCTTTTATATGGCTAAATATTATTTCATTGTATACAGATACCATATTATCCATTATCTGTCCATAAATACTTGTTTCCCTATGTTGGATGTTATGAATAATTTTTCAAAAAACATGGGCATGCAAATAACTCTTCCAAGTAGTGATTTCACTTCCTTTGGGTACATACTCAGAAGCCTACTTGCTGATCATGCAGTAGTTCTATTTTTAAATTTTTGAGGAATCTCCAAACTATTTTCTATAATGAATGCTTCAATTTACATCCCTACCACCAAGCAGTAAGTGTTCCCTTTTCTTCACATCCTCAACATTTATCATCACCCACCTTTTTAATAATAGCTATTCTAATGGATGTGAGGTCTTAACTCATTGTGGTTTTGATTTACATTTCCCTTATTAGTGATGGTGAGCTCCTTTTTATATATCTATTGGCCATTTGTTTGTCTTGGGGGGGGATTCTATTTAGGTAATCTTCCCAGTTTTAACTGGGTTATTAGAGATGTTTTAATTTTTGTTTTTGTTTTTTTTTTCTCTTGATTTATGAGTTCTTTATATATATTGGACTTTAACTTCATTATCACATAGATTGTTCACAAATATGTTCTCCCGGCCTGTAAGTTATCATTTTATTTTGTTGGTCTGAAATTCTTTGATGCCCTTTGAGAGACACTGGCTGTTATTCTCCCAACTGCTCTGTCCTCTCCAGTTTATAAGCTCCTCAGTTTTCTGGGTGGGAAGACAAAGAAGTGGGCCTCTATGGAAACACTCTACATAGCTGGGAAAGCCAAGCACTCACTCACATACTCTCACTTTTTTCCATGGGAGAAATCATGGGCTAAGAATGGACTCTCTTGGCACTAAGCTGTGGCACATTGGGGTAGGGGTGATGTGGGCAAAGTGAAATTGCTCCTCTCATCCTCTTCTATGCAGCCAATTTTCTTTTTTATACTCCAACAGTGTGCTGGAAGCTCTGTGTTAGACCTTCAGACTTACACAAAAGCACTCAAATCTGTGATTGTAAAAATTGCTGTTCATTTGGGAGAAGATGGTAAAAAATTACTACTCTGCAATTTTTATACTGTCACTCTCCTAAAATTATTTAAGATAGTGGCAAGACCTGCAAGGAAGCAGAATAGTCTGTTCTACAATAAGCTGCCTTGGCCATGTGTGTTATTTGGAGTTGTAAGCAATGAAGACCCAGCAGAGTCAAGAAAAACTTTACCACTCTCTTAACTACTTAAAAGAATCTAGTTAGAGGGCCTATACTAGAAAAAAAAAAAGTCCATAGGTTTCCCCTACTGTATGAAAGGTGAACATTCCGATTGGTATGATTTGGTAGATTGTTTTGGGGGTTTGGGAATTCTATTAACATTAGTTTAGATAGAAAACATTTTGAGCAGTCATAAACCCAGTAACTAGCCTACCAAATATTTACTTTTGGATAGTGGGGGAAATCTGTGTTACAGAGATAACATTTTTTAATCTAAAAGAACTATCTACATGGCAGATAAACACCAAATTATCACATATCTGCTTTTATCATGCTGTGAAATACCATCTTCTCCCCTTCCCTTGGAAACCCTGGGACCTACTCCATTCCTTAGCCCAAGACAGTATATAAGCTTCAATTGTTTCACTTAGCCTTGTAATAAATTATTTTCTCTTGTTACTGTCTTAAGTCAATTTAATTATTAGACTAATTAAAGAATCTAGAAGGGAAGGGAAAATTCTTTCACGCCTACATACCTGTGAAAGAACAACATGAATTAGAATTAGATGAACTTAATAGTGAGGTGACTTGAAAAAAGTATTTGACAGAAGATGCAGACTCAGAAAAGAATTATAAATATATCAAAAATATTTCAAATATGCAAACTCAACTAGAGAAAAAGCACATGAAATTAGAAATACTATCTATGGATAAGAGTTGAAGAGACTCTTATGAGGAACTGAAGAAAGGATAAAAAGCATAAAGGAAAAATGGCAGAAATGGAAGATAACATGAGAAAGAACCAATACATGTAAAGAACCAATACATGTAAACCAATACAATAACATGAGAAAGAACCAATACATACTTCTGTCTCCGCTGCCTCGAGGAAAGCAATTAAGAAGGGGGAAAAAGCTTAACTCCATTATGACAGAAAAATTTCCTGAAATATAAAGACAAAGACTCTATATTGAAAATACATAGCACACACAAACTATCGATACTGACCTAAATATTGATAGCCCTCTTGCACCAACAGAAAAAAGTATTCAAGCAAAAAATCAGTCAGAGAAAGATGGTAAAAGTATTTTATTTTCCAGCAATAATACTTCATGCCACAAACAATAGAAATACCTACATATTATGTACTTTGGTTTTAAAAAAAAAAAGTTAGTTTAAAAATTTTTTATGCAGCCAATAAATATTCCATTGTAAAGAGATGGTCTTTTGAACATGCAAGAACTCAGCAAATATACTTACCATTAGACTTTACCTAGTAATATACCAGAGAATATACTTTATTTTTTTTATTTTTTTTTATAAATTTTATTGTTATATTCCCCATGCAATTGCAGCCCCCCATTCTGACCCCAATCCCTCCCCTCCCAGAGAATATACTTTAGACATGTCAAATGACAAGAGACGAGAGAGATAATGACTTAGAGTGGTAGTGAGAATTGTTACCTATATTTAACACCGTAGATTAATTCTAAGAACCACAATACATAACAACTTTATGTTCTGAAAATGCAGATCCTAAGATACATGAGACAATGGGAGAGAACATAGTGTAAAATAAAGTTGCAGCCTTCCTTATAAGCATTAAATAAAAGAAAAATGACTTTCAAATCTGATACTAAGACAATGGGAAGAGATAGGGAAAAAGACATCACCAGCTAAAACTGGTTTCATACTGGGAAACCAATAAAGTGTAACCATCTCAAGAAGTAGCCAAATAAATCATTATTGAAGAAATCCAAAACTTTCTAAATTCCAAAGGATCTGGTGGAGGGAATGAGAGAAGGGAGTGAAACATACCAGTAATTATAAATCAGGTAACTTCATTTATTAAAAAAAAAATGTTTCCACATTAACAATGTACAATCCAATAATATGCCATATTCAAGAGATAAACTTAGATTCAGAATATTTAAAGGATTGGCATAAAAAAGAATATAGAGTTCAGGAGGTTTTCTCTGAATTTTCAGTTTCCATTTAGATATTTGGCATTATATAATATCATATAGGAAACCATAAAATGTTTTGTAGGTAAATACATGGAAACAATGAAAAATGCAATGACACATTGAACACGTCAAAATTGACTCAACAGACTTATTTTCAGATAGCAGGTCATGTATTTCTAGGATTACATTGCTTCTAACATGACATACAGAATTCTTGAAATGCAGTCTTATCAATCCTGTAGTCCAGATTATTTCTCATTTTAATAACAAAAGGGTTATGTGCTATTTATTTTTATTCAAAAGCATTCCAGGGCAAACCTTTCATTATAATCACAGCATCCATTCATACTCAGAATACCAGTTAGTAATTGCTGAGCTGTCATTAGGATAGGGTTAGAAAAGAAACAACTAGAAATTAGAAATATTTGGGAAGTAATAACTCAATATTTAATATTTAAGAAGCTTATTTTGAAGACATTCTTTTGAAAATGAATTTGCCAGCCTGATATGCTTTTAACAAACTACAAATACATCAGTAAAATTAAAGTATTGAGAAACAATAATCAATGTTTCCTAATGTTGGTGTCCTAACAATGACATTTCTCTCCAATCTTCCACCAGAGTATTTTTTTTGAGGAGACTTAAGAATAATAACTATTCTCATCAACCTTTTTATTTTTCAATAAATCATACCCTTGGTTTGCAAGCAACCCATACAGGGCAAGGCGAGAGATGAAAAGGCAGGCGCTCCAGACTGGGAGCTGGTGGTTTTAATAAGCAAGGGCACTTGCAAGCCTTGTCTTGGGTGGCTGCAGGTCATTAGATCTCTGCACCCACCCATCAGAATCTTAAAAGTTTATGCAGAGGCCCTAATGGGCTTTAGTCATGTATATCATCCAGATTCGGTAATATATTTTTCCCTCAAGGCTGTGGACTGGCGGGCAGTGCATACATTCTACAGCACAGGGAAGAGGCTGAGGAGCCTCCAGTTATCAATAGCCCAGGTCCAGCAAGGAGATCAACTGGCAGTCACATCCTCTAGTGACCTCCTCGTACACATACCATTTCCACAGATTTCCTTCAATTAACCAGAATGTTTTACTGGCATTATAAATATATATATATATATATATATACACACACACACACACACACACACACACACACACACACATTAATCAGAATGTCTTGGAAGCTCCAGCCTGCCCTAAATGCTGCTGTTTTAATTTACATCCTATCAAGGCTTTTCATCTTTAAAGTTCCTCCTCGATGTTCTAGTTTTCCTGTACCCTGAAGTTTTCTCTTCCTTTAACTTCAGCCCTCCCCAGGTCCTTTTTTTTTTTATTTAATCTTCAGCCATTGTGTTTCCAACCAAAATGAGTTCTCTGAAAACTTTTCTGTGACTCACTAGTCCTTTTCAGCAGATGGCACTGTTATTTCGGCTAAACAATTTGTCAACAGGGCAAGGTAATTATTCTCATAAGATTTTTTTCTAGAACAATAGGGTGTCCCTGTGTGTAAAATTAACATTGCCTCATGCTAAAAAAGGAAAACAAACTGAAGAAACTCCCCATGAAGCATGACTATACTAAAATCATGTAAATATTTTAAATATCACAAAATGCCCAAGTGAAATCAAATGTTAAATTGCCATTTTTTAATTATTTTTGTTGAAATCAAGGCTAATTTGGTACAAGAGCTAAAAACCAGTAAATGATCTCTTTTGCTATTATTAGCCTTAGATGATCAACTGGCCTTATATAATTTATACAGCTAAATATTTTCCAGATATCTAAATTTCTCCAAATGGGTAACAGACACCAAGATTCTATTGGAGTTGGGGTTGGAGAGAGGTTTAGGGTGAAGTATTTTAATACCAAGCCAATCACTATTAGCCTAGTGAAATTGGGCCTCTATAGGTCTCAGTTCCGTAAAGCACAAAGGAAAATACTGAAAATACAGGTTTATAAGAATAAGGGATAGGGCCTGCCTGGTGGTGCTGGCGGTTGAGCACAGGGCTGTGAAGCTGTCTGCAGCCTCTGCAGTGCCAGTTCAATCCCCGGCCGGCCAGGGAGCAACCCACATGGCGCAGCAGACCTCTCCTGTCTTGCCCGCTGCTTCCCTCAGCAGTGTGTTTTAGTCAGTCTGCCTGTTCTGTTCCCTACTCTGTCTCTGGTGAATCCTCTCACCCTCCCGCACATCTGGCCTGTACCCCAGTTCTTGTATAAATTTTTTTTTTAAAGAATAAGGGATAACGGGCATGCTTTCTGTTTACCCACTAGTTCAGATATAGCAAGAAGGGCAAAAATACCTGAAGGAACAAGATCAAAAGGAATATTCTGTCTTCTATCAACAGAAGGGATTTCTGCACGTCAATGCATGAATTGCCACGCTGTGTCTACCACCACCAGCAGCACTTGTCACGTCACTGGTAGCTGATTCTAGCTAACTTAAGTTGGACCATTTGCTCCATTTGCCAGGTGGGACACTGCCAGGTGGAACACTGCAATAATGCACTTCATCACTGCATTATCCAACTCTGTATACACACCATGACCCTCATGGAACAGTTTTGAGGACTTTGAATCATATTCTTAAAGACATATTTTTTGCAAATATAAATATCTAACTAAGTTCTCTCCTACCACCTCATTGCCCAGATCCTGACCACACAGGCACTTTCCTTCAGCTGCCAATAGAGAAAGTGCCTGGCATTTAATGATCTTGATTTTGCAACTTAGAAAACAGAAAACTGTCAATATTCTTAGTAACCAATATAGTATTTACTGATTTTTATTCCAGAGAGAATATTGAGCATGGCCTTATGATGCCTCTCACAGCACTGCATCCCAACTCGCACCCCTCCACCATCCCCTTCAGTGACAGGTCTTGGTGAATTGGAGCATCCTGATTACATGTAGGCTTCCCCCAGAGAGGATTCTCACATCAAAGGCATGAAACCTATCTCCCTTTTTTTCAAAAGCCTAGAAAAGGGTGTTCAGATTCCTTAAAGAGGACTGCAAAACTAAACCGCCCTATAGCTAAAATAAAATATACCCAGAAACTGTAGGTATTTCCATAGCAAAGAGTAGAATTGATTGGAAAGAAGTGGCTGCTGGAAGTGATGCCCCATGTAGTAAGAAATATATTTAAAAACTCTTTCCCTTAGAGGTGGTGCTAAGTATTTGATAGTTCCTGAGCAGTGACTTTCAGAGACAAAAAAGCAGGTCAGCATAGCCCTAAGGAGGCGTACAATGCCTTACATGTCTTACAGATTGCAGACAAGGCGGGTATAGAGAGATGAAGGGTTTGTCTACAACAGGAACATCAGGGAAGCTTGTCTGACTCAGAGTTTTGAACGATACCAGCTGTGATCCAGTAGTTTAGGAACAGGAACCAAGCAGGTGTTTTAAAAATTATCCTTCGGTTGTTCTGACATAAACTTTAACTGGGAACTTGCAAGAAGTTGCATAAATGCAAAGGCAGACCATAACTATAGCTGCCATAATCTAGGTCAGGTAACACAAGGTCAGAGAATTTTCTACTTTAGGGGTAAAAATACATGTAAAATGTGGAGATCAATCACTATAATTATTTTTGTATTAGTTTATAGTAAGTAGTAAGGGCAGCCTGTAGTAAGTACAACTGTCATTCTTTCAGATATTTCTTGGAATGCTGGAATAAGAATATTATATTAAAATAATTATCATTTTTATCTTGATTTCACTTGGCTCTCAGGGACACCTTTGGACACTACTGCTGTTCTTCACAGAGGAGTAGATGACAAAAATGTCTCTAAAATATACAGCATATGTAGTGGTGTTTTCTTTTCTGGTCTTTGATGAAAATCGATTTGTTTTGTATTCAACAGCCTTCTGTGTCCTAAAAAGAATGTTCTTCACCATTCTGCACCTGCCATTCCCACAATACTCTTGTCAGTAGCAGGGTTAGCCCAAATATAGGAGATGGTTTTCCACAGAATGTGAAATACCACCATTGTATAGGGAAGCAATGAAATTTGATCTCCAATAGAGATGGAACCTAAATGTCTGACACGATCTTCAAAGGGAATGTTTTATTAGTTTCAAACAGAAAAAGCATTTGCCTTCTATGGAACATAAATTTCAGTTTGAAGCATGGATTCTAAAAGCGTAATACAGGGATCCCCGGGGATTCTTCAAATCCTCCCAAGGGATCCGCAAGCAAAACTATTTTCATAATATGTCATTTGCCATTTTCACCCTCATTCTTAGTGAGTATTATGGGGGAGTTTCCCAGTGGTTCTTTGACACTATCACAACAGTTATAGAAGCATATATAAAAAACAATCGACTGCTTTGTATTAATCGAGATATTGACAAGATTTTTGAAAGCATAAAACAATACCATATTTCTCAGTAATTTTTGATTATAGAAAAATATTTTCAAAATAAAATTGCTAGTTATATCATCATGTAATGGATTATTTTGAAAACCATTAATGTGTCTTATATTCTTTTCTGTTTTAACTTCTAATATGGTGACTATCAATAGGCTTAATCCACACAAACAGAAAATTTTAGGGTTCCTCCACATCTTTTACACATTTAAATGGTTCCCGTGAGACCAGAGCTTGAGAACCACACATCTAAAGATTTATTTCTAATTGTTTTTTATTTACCACAAAAACTTTAACCTAACAAATAACAATTCAATGATTTTGATCTTTTAAAGAAAGCAAATACATAATTATCTATTTTCAAAATGTGCCTTAAAGATCTGATCGTAAAGTACAGGCAAAGATTGCAGTAAACTTATTTAGCAGGAATACTATCAGCAGCTTGCAATGTGGGGTGAAATATGGAGAAATAAGACCAAGAAAAAAAGAGAGCAGCATTTCTGTTAGATAACAAGTGTTACCTATGTTTCTTTAGCATCCCTTACCATTTCTTACTGCATACCATAATAGTTTAATATACATGATTTTCTGAATCTTAGTTTTTAAATTTAATTATATCAATCTTAGTAGTTTAAAAATAACATCATAGTCTCAATTCAAAAATACTTTCCCTACACATTTCTCAATTTAAGTTTAAGAAGGAGCCACCAACCACAGTAGACCATTGAACAAACTAGGTTTGAACTACACAGGTCCACTTACATGTAGACCCTCAGCCTATTCAATGTAAAGACAATGAGGTTGAAGACCTTTATGATGAACCACTTATGATTTTCTTAATAACACTTCTATTTTCTAACTCACACTATTGTAAGAATACTGGATATAATAGATAGACCCTATAACTTTTTTTTTTATAGAGGCATGTTTTTTTTTTATTTATTTGTTTGTTTGTTTGTTTTGTTTATACATGCACTGGGTACAGTCAGAAGCGCGGGAGGGTGAAAGAATTCACCAGAGCCAGAGTAGGGAGCAGAGCAGGCAGAAGGACTGAAGTACACTGCTGAGGGGAGCAGCGGGCGGCAGGAGAGGTCTGCGCGCCATGTGGGACCCTCCTCCGGTGGCCGGGGAGCAGCCGGGGATTGAACCGGCGCCACAGAGGCCGCGGGCAGCTTCGCAACCCAGCGCTCTACCGCTGTGCCACCTGGGAGGCCCTAGACCCTATAACTTATTTGTTAACTGTTTATGTTATCAGTAAGGCTTCCAGTCAATAGCAGCATTTTAGTAGTCAAGTTTTGGAGGAACCAAAAGTTATAAGCAGATTTTTGATTGTGCAGGTGTTGTCATCCCTAACCCTCAAATTGTTCAAGGGTCAGCTGCATAACACAATTATTAAAGTTATTTCAGAGGATAGTCAAAACAACATATTTGGTGTTAAAGAACGATGATATGCTTCTCTTTAAAAAAATTATTTTGGAGCACTCAGAATAAAGCTAATTTTTCCTACCAAGCTCTGACAAGACATCTAAATCTTGTGCTGAAATTGCTGGTTCAGGCTTGGACTACTTCTGAGAAAAATCTGCCAATCAAGCTAAATTGTGTGGTGGCTTGTCAATCCTTGTCCACAAGCAATTAGAAGAAAATGACCTACACCATTTCCATTTGTACAGAGAGAATTTAAAGGCCTGTCTTGAAAGGTGAAAGGCTATTTCATTAAACCACTGCTGACAGAGAAAGGAGACCCTCTTGATGGGAGTTCAGCCCATAAATAACATTGTCCTGGCAATAAACAGTAGTAATTGTGCCTTGGAACTAAAAAGGAAGTAGGGCAGACATACCAAATATAAAACAACAGGCCTACATTACAATAATTTGCTTTATACTGCTTTTGTGTCTTTTCTCTTAAAATAACACTTTGGTTGGCCTCCCAGATTATATAAATTTTTGGCATGTGTGTATAAGTTTGGGTAATTTTAGGGTTATGATAAAATAAAGCTAATGTTTCTGATAGGCAAAAACCCTGTCTTACATAGTCTTTAAAATGAATATGATTCTTAGTATTTAAAAAATTTTCATGTTAGAAAATACAACAAAATGTATTATCTCAACCATTTTAGTACTCAGCGTAGTTGTATTAAACATTCATATTATTATGCAACCACTGCCACTATCTCCAGAAGTCCTATCTCACAAAACTAAAAGGTTGTATCCATTAAAAATAATTCTGTCCAGAACACAGATCATTGTCATTTTTGGCTATTGTAAATGATTTTTGTATTTTAAATTATTATATAAAAATAAATGGAGTAGTATAGATATCTATTTAAGATAGTAATTTCATTTCCTTCACATAAATACCCAGAAGTGGAATTGCTGGATCACAAGATAGTTGTATTTTACATTTCTTTGAGGAACTTCCATACTGTCTTCCATAGTGAATGCATCAATTTAAATTCCTACAAGTAGTGCACAAAGGTTTCACTTTCTCTACTTCTTGGACAATAGTTGTCATCTCTTGTCTTTTTGATAATAGGCATCATAACAGGTGTGAGGTGATCTCATCGTAGTTTTGATTTGCATTTCCCTGATAGTGACACTCTGAGCATCTTTCATCTAACTGCTGGCCATGAACGTCTTCTTTGGAAAAATGTCTAGTTAGATGCTTGGCCCATTTTTCTGCCAGGTTATTTGATTTTTGCTAGCAAGTTATCTTACCTTTTCCTACCAAATGGATATGATATAGTTAGAACAGAATTCTACGACTCTGAAGACCTGGTTTGTTAATATATCTGTCATCATCTTGAGTACAATTAGATACTTCTTTGCTTCATAAAAGGAGAAAAATAAAAATCGACCTTACTACCTTAAAAAAATGTCAACTATTCAGTGAACTGATATGTATAATCAATGAAAACTCACAGACCCCATAGCATGTCTCTAGATATTGTATGGGCGTGTGGAGAAGAATGTTCCAGTCATCTACTAAAGTGATTTTCTTGTATTATGTCCCTCTTGTATATAAGAACGGAAAAAATGGTGGAAAACAGCTGAATTATGTAAATCTAAAAGAATATTATCATTGATTGTACAGAATAAGGAAAGTATTAGGAGATTTTAAGCAAGGACAACCTGGGTTTAAATCCCACCTCCAACATTTTCTTGCTATATGATCAGGCTTTGAGAATGTTAGTGTTTTCAGCTGATGAATACAGATGATGATCACTAACTTAAAACAATGACTTTAAACTGGGGGTAATTCCACTCTCCAAGGGACACTGGAGTATCTGGAGACATTTTAGTGGCCACACCTAAAGGAATTGTTCCTGACATGTAGTAGGTAGAGAACAGGGTTGCTGCTGAACATCTTATCATGCACAAGGCAACTTACAGCCCCTTCCCTGCCCAAACAAAAATATTTATCTTGCCCTAAATGACAGCAATTCAGAGATTAAGAAACCCTGCCTTAGAAGGTTGTTGTAAGATACCAAAGAGATGCCCTATGTGAGCACATGTCACAAATAGCTACAACATAATGAGTCCCCCGAAAACTGAGTTCCACTTTAGATTCACCCTCCGTGAGTACAGATGCATGAGCTACATCAGTGTACTAAATTTACACACGCTGAACCCCCTATCTAGTTTATTAGCCAGATGTGCAAAGTTTTCTGGCTCACTCCTAATATTGCCCAAACGAAGCCCCGAGAAGGCTCCCGAGTCCTAAATAACAATCTCCAGGATCTCTTGTGTATGAGTTCCAGGGAAGATGTTTTTATTTCTAGTGTCTGTTGAAGGAGGGTGAGGTGGGGGGAAATGAATGAACTTTCTCCCATACACCAAGGGCCACTGCCCTGCACTCTTCCTGTTATTTGTCCTTATATTTTCAGGGTGTCCCTTGTATGTTTTATGAGGCCTCTTGAAAAAAACTGAAGTTGCTTTAAAAATGTTACATTCTCTAATGAAGTGATGACTTATATTTTCCAGACTCAAATATTCTCCACAAGTCTATCTTAGTTCAGCTCATCAAAGTCTTCACTGGTCAGTTTGTAACAATACAAATAGAGTGAAATTTTATCACAAAGTAAAATTTAGTGACTAAAAAAAATCAGAAAGTTGAATAATTTCAAATATTGGTGGATAAGTGATTTAAAATGCTGCTTGCATATCTGCTTAAGTATAGAATGGTGTCATCTAACCCAGTATAAGTAAATAGATGGATATTCTAAAATGCAACAATTCCACTCTAAGGTAGACAAGCCTGATGATCTCCATTCAATTTTTTTTTTTTTGTGGAGTCTAGTAATTGAAGAAGGTTGATGATAACGAGGTAATCTGATTGCCCATACCTGGAAGAGCAGATAGATTAAAAGCTAGCCACTGCATACACCCAAAGACTTTTCAAGGAACATGTCATAAATATATGACTGGAATGAAAAAACTTAGTAAACAAAGAAAAACAAAAACTAAACACAAAAAATGAGAAATATCATTCACACAAATTCAAGAGTTGCTCATAAACAAGACCTATTTCAAACATTTAAAAAGATAAATTATATTAGAATACATAATCCATTGTAGAAAAAAATAATAAAGGGGAAAAGAGTGAAGGAATGGAAGACAAGAAGGCAGATAAACAGGCAGGAAGAAAAAAAGGTGGTTTATACATACTAAAAGATAATAGAATATTGTGAAGTGAGGAACAGAAAAAAGTGGATTTAAAGTAAAAAAAAAAGGTGAAATGTATAGATCTTGAGAAATTATGCAAGAAATAGGAATTCTGGGAAGGTGTTGGTGAACAATTACTTGATCCAAACTTATAACACTTGACAGAATGAGATCAGTTTAAAAATGAAAAGAAATATTGACCAAGATGAAAAAAAAAAAATGACAGACACTTAAAGAGAATTTCCAAAAATCAGAACTACGAGAAAAATAATAAAGTCTTAAAAATATTTCCCCAAATGGCTCCAGGAGCAACCTCTGGATGTTAGAGAGGATTAGGGAAATCATTTTTTTATTTACTTAGGTTTATTCTAAGATTTTGTGTAATTTAGTATTTTAAAATATAATCTAAATTTATTTTGACTTAAAGGATACAATTTTTAAATTTTGAAATAATTTATATAATTTTAGTCTATATTTTTTAATTAGCCTACATTTGAATGATTCAATTTTGTGGTCTTATCCCCACTTATGATTATCCTCTATCATAGTGAACACCTGTACTGTCGCCAACTTCCATTCTACTCCTGCCAAACGTGTTTGTTGCCTCCACACTGGCACATCTCTCCCTGCCTCAATTTCCTGAGGACCACCAAACCATTTTCCCTAATAAAAAGATGTCTTGAGCTTACATCCAGTTTTCAGAACAGAGGCCCACAACTGAGCTATTTAAGCCCCAATGAATATAGATCTTTCTTCAGCCTCAGTCATCTCCCCTTCCAAGAATTCACAGCCACACTGGGGAGAACTCTGGGTAAGCAATAAGGTAGAAGCAGAGTATTCAGATTTTAATACCTTTAATCTGAGCACTTAATCCTGTCTTTCCCCTAGTCATTTCATTCCAGTAGCTCTTGAAAACAACTATTACATTCACTCCATAGAGCCAATCGTATTTCAGTATTCTTCACCATTTTATGGCCTTGTACTACCATTTACTCAACTTAAATTCCTTGCCTATCAAAAAAAAAAATACCCCAAAGCCTTTTGACTCTTAACCTTTGTTGCATTCACCAGGAAATATCCTAGGCCTAATTCAATCCATAGTTTGAATATTCATGCTTGCCTCCAAGTTGCTGCTTGAGACAGAGAATAACAAAATATAAAATATAAAACTAATGCTACATTAATGGCATGACCAAATAATCTAATCCCAAAGTAAACTTTGTACTTTCTAGTAAGTACATCCTACCATACCATTGGACAGATCACTTTCTCACTCTTTGAGAGGAATAATTTATACCTTCTCCTCTTTCCCCCAATCATCAATATCTCATAACTTATGCTCAACACAGTAAAAGAGTTGACACCTCAAATTAAAAAAAAAAAAACATCAGGAGAACATCCTTCTTTTATTTATACTACAAGACATACCAACATACCTTCATCTTACACACATTTTCTGATTTCCTTCATTAAAATGGTTGACCTATGTAAGGTGCTTTGGTATGAGGCCAACTCCTCCACTGCACAGTGAAATCCACTTCCTCCTACCTCTTTAAGAGCTTTGCCTTCTTTTTTCCCCCATCTTAATAAGAGACAAGGGAAAAGTAGACTGTCCTTGACCAGTGATTTCTCCATTTCTGTGACTCCCTTTTTATAAAGTCATTAAATGATATGTGATACTATCTTTAACTTCACTTACCTCAGAATATTTCCCTATTGCGTCAAAAAAGATAAGTTTTCCTAAAAATTTTATTGATTCCTAGCTATAACAATGTAGTGTGTATAAATTTAAACTTTCTACTGTGGCAAATAGCAATTCTTTTTTAAAAAATATTTAATTCTTACATCATTTTTCATTTTTGCACAATATATGCATTTTCATTTTGGTTATATTCCCCACACAATTGTACCCCCCCTTATTTTGACCCTAGTCCTTCTTCTCCCCATCCCCCCATAGTGTGTCTCTGGTATATAGTTGCTTGTTGATTTTGATTTTACTTTGTATTAATTAGTCTTTTTCCTGGTCCCTTATTTAGGTTTTCTAAATTCCTGCTATGAGTGAGCCCATCCGGTATTTTTCTTTTTCTTTCTGACTTATTTCGCTGAGCATGATCCCTTCTAGCTCCATCCATGTTGCTGCAAACTGCATGTGTTTATCTTTTTTGATTGCTGAGTAATATTCCATGGTGTATATGTACCACATCTTCTTGATCCAGTCATCTATTCTTGGGCATTTGGGTTGTTTCCATAGCTTAGCTATTGTAAATAGTGCTGCTATAAACAGAGGGGTGCAGGTGCCCTTTGGAATTAATGTTGCTGTGTCATCTGGGTAAATACCTAGGAGTGGAATTGCAATTCTTAAGAAAAATCTAGTTGAAGGAATAAATGTTACCAGCATCCAGGATTTGACATCCAAGACTCAAGAGAAAGGGGAAGTGATTTGCTTTTACCCTTGAAGCATTGTGAAAATTCCTGAGTAACAGAGTTAAAGGGCAAGCAATATAAGGGGCACAAAGCTGAGGAACTGAGCAGAGCTTTAGGAAGTCCTATTGAACTCAGAAGTATGTGAGGAAGGAGGACTCTGGTAATCACTTAAGGTTGTATTTAAATCTGTGAAGGGCTATAAGGTTAGGAAAACACACAACACAAAAATAGACTAGACTTCACCAAGTCTAATACCAGCATTGAATTCTTTCAATCCAAGATAAAATGAAGGCAATGTATTTGTATTTTAAGTTTTGCCAGGAGTAAATGAAAATTCTCTTTGAAGGAAAAAGTAATCTAGATCCCTAAATTAACCCACAATATTTCCACTCATATGGTAAATGAATTTATCAGGCATACCTGGACACAGGACAAAAGCACAACATTAACAAAGCCTGTAGAGTGCATTTCATATAATACAAGAATATTTTTAATAGTAAAGGAATAAGGAAAAATATATTTTGTTAAATTGAAGTAACATTTGTTCAGAACACTGTATCTGATTTAGGGGAACAGGTTCACACCTCCTCTGATGTATGTTACCACACTACCCCCACCGAAAACAAGTTAACTACAATAGTTAGTTAACTATGGTAGTTAGTTAACTATGGTGACCCACTCAAGCACTAACTATGTAGCTATAAAAAGGAAGAATGCCTTTCTATACATTTATGGCATTATATACAGAATTCATTGCTGAGTTAAAAGTTACTTTAAGAAAAGTATGCCCAGTAAGGGTCCATTCTACAGGAAAATTTGGGGGGAAATCTTACTGAATCAAAGAGTTTACATAGATGTGTCAAGGACAGATCTAGTTATTTTGCTATACCTTGATTTTTTTAATATTTTTCTTTGGACTCATGTACATATTTTATATGATTATAAAATACAATGAAATAAAAAGCCAAAATGGAATATATAAAGGTATGTAAAATATCTAAATTCTATAGTGGGATGGTATATTAACCACACCAAGAGAAACTATTTCAAAGCACAATAATTTGACTACGTGTACTCAGGAGCATGTGCTCTAAGGACAAAACAAATTGGTGGATGCGGGGAAACAAACTGCTTTCGGTAATTAGTTTCTTGTAAAGTTGGATTATTAAAAGAGTTTTGTGTGCATTGTGTGACAGAGAAAATAAATTATATTGGTGCCATTGGCAGGTGGCATTTTTTTTTAATGTAGGAGAAAAAAAATATAATACTTATCAGGTTAAGACAAAACCTTAATATAGTTTTGAATTTGAAATACATGATGTAAAATTCATGGGGGAAATAAAGCATTTCATAGTTCTATTTAGTGAAAAATCTTTGGAATAAGGACTAATCCAGTAGCAATTTGCACCTCTAGCACTCAGACTGAAGTCTCTAATTACCAATGCCTATTTATAGGAATGAGAGTATCTAGAAATGGTGATTCCAAATCTGAACATATAAGAAATATATGAGTGCCTGGATCAGCAGGTCACACTGGAAAGCAAGGAAGATTTTAAAATTACTGAGATCACATGAGATTGTTTCAGGAACCAATTTGAGTCACCTCCAATAGTCAAGATGGAACAAGTTAAGCAAAAATAAAAGATTACAGTTGGTTGGGAACACTAGAATGTGCTTGCATTAAAAAATGTATAATAGCATTTTAGAAAAATAAATTCCATCAGGTTCTTTTGGAGGATACTAAGGAACGAAGTCATTATTTTGAAACTGGTAAAGTGAAAGAGTCAGACATTTTTTTGGCGTTGCTTTTACAAATTGTTTCTTAGTGTAAGAAAACACTAATGATGTTTCTTTGTCCTTTGGGTAAATACCTAGGAGTGGAATTGCTGGATCATATGGAAGCTCTATGTTTAGTAGGTCCAGAAATCTCCACACAGTTCTTCCAAAGAACACCTGCACCCCTATGTTTATAGCAGCACTATTTACAATAGCTAAGCTTTGGAAACAGCCCAAATGCCCAAAAATAGATGACTGGATCAAGAAGATGTGGTACATATATACCATGGAATATTACTCAGCATTCAAAAAAGATAAACACATGCCATTTGCAGCAACATGGATGGCGCTGGAAGGGATCATGCTCAGCGAAATAAGCCAGAAAGAAAAATAAAAATACCGGATGGTCTCACTCATAGCAGGAATCTAGAAAACTTAAATAGGGGACCAGGAAAATGAATAACTATAAGAAAGTGAAAATAAAAATCAACAAAAATCTATGAACCAGAGACACTTTTGGGGGGGGGGTGGCGGGAGGGGAGGGATTGGGGTCAAAATGGGGGGGGTGAAATTGTATGGGGAATATAAAAATAAAATTTATTATTAAAAAAAAGAAAAGAAAACACTAATGAAAGGAAAATCATCTCTATAGATTTTGCATTAATGAGGGCAGTTGCCTAAGAATTAAATTGCCTAAATAAAACTTATAGGGTCCCAAATGGCACTACTTAGAAATCCACAATTACAGGAATAGGATACAATATAACAAAATCATTACTATCAGTATATTCCTCACAACTAAAAATTGTCCCAAAGCAAGTGAGCACAAAGAAATCAGGTAATAACTTAGAAAGTGACCTTGCAAAAATGTCAAACATAAAATCGATCTAGCTTGTCTCAAGCTAACAGTTGTCACAAAATACATAAGACAAAAGAAGCAACCGGCCTCTGGATACAGCCAGCCAAATACAACTTGTAGAAAATTCTGCAAAAAAGATGATTACTTTTTATACAAAACTTGAAAAGAATAAAAAGTAGACTCATGTCCAAATTACAAAGAGAATAAAAGCAAAAAACAAACAAGTAGAGCTACAGCAAACTAAATGCCCTGCACAGCAAAAGAAACTATCATTAAAATGAAAAGACATCCTACAGGGCCTCCATGGTGGCGCAAGGGGTTAAGACTCAACACTGTGAAGCTATCTGCAGCCACTGCAACACTATTTTGATCCCTGGCCAGGGAGCTACCCACAAGGTACAGCAGACCTCTTCTGTCTTGCCCGCTGCTCCCCTCAGCAGTGTATTTCAGTCAGTCTGCCTGTTCTGTTCCCCGCTCTATCTCTGGTGAATCCTCTCATCCCCCACACCTCTGGCCTGTACCCCAATTCTTGTATGCAAAATAAATAAATCTTAAAAAAAAAAAAGACATCCTATGGAATGGGAGAAAACATTTGTACATCATACATCTGACAAGGGGCTAATTTGCAATATCTACAAAAAAATCATACAACGCAATATAAACAAAACACCCAATCAGAAAATGGGCAGAAGAGCTAAATAGACACTTTTCTAAAGAAAACATACAAATGGCCAACAAGCATATGAGAAAGTGTTCAACATCCCTTGTGAGGGAAATGCAAATCAAAACCCCAATGAGCTACCATCTCATAACTAGAAACAAGAAATGTTGGTGAGGATCTGGAGAAAAGGAACTTTCATACACAGTTGTTGGGAATGTTAACTAAATCAGTCCCTAAGGAAACTATGGAGATTCCTCAAAATATTAAAAATAGACTTACCATATAATCCATCAATTCCACTCTGATATTTATCAAAGGACACAAAAACACTAACTCTAGGAGCTACATACACTCTTATGTTCACTGCAGCACAGCTTACAAAGCCAAGTTATGGAAGCCACATACGTGTCCAACAGCAGAGCGATTAAGATGTGGTACATGCACAAAACAGACTAGTGCACAGCTATGAAAAAGATGACCTCTTGCCATTTGTGACAACATGGATGGAACTGGAGGGATTATGCTAAGTGAAAGGAGTCAAAAGGAGAAAGACAAACATCAGATGATTTCACTCATTTGGAATATAAAGAAACAAAACCCTAGAAATATGACTGCAGAATTGAGGGGGAGGGTAAGAACAAAGGGTCAGGGAGCCCAATGGTCTAGGTAAAGGGATAGAGGTGCTTTGGCAGTAAGTGTGGTGTGGTGATACACATTTTAGGAGAATGAGCTTACTCTCCTAAATCGCGTAGTGTTGTAAACCAATAAAATATATTACTATTTGCAACTTAAATGAATCCAAATTTGTTTTTAAATATTAACAAGGCACTCTTCTGGTATTGAAACAATTTTTCATCCCCAAAATTAATTTTAAGGAAATCTGAAAAGGTGGAGTTATAAATACAAATCAATTGCAACTTATGAATATTATTTTGTTTTGTTTTATTAATATACTTTTTTATAATTTTACCTCATTGTTCATTTTTATACAATGCTTGCTTTCTCCTCTCAGGTGTCGTCCCCACAGAATTCCCACCAGCAATTCACCCCCCATGCACCTTCGGCATAGTCCCTTGTGCTCCTCCCTGCCCTGTTTTGATCCCTCTCCCGCCCCCTCCCCTGCGGAATGTCTCTGATTTATAGCTGTCTATTTTTGTTATGTTTTTTATTATTTTTTTTCCTAGTGACTTATTTGGTTCCCCTATATTCCTCCTATAAGTGAAATTGTCCGATATTTTTCTTTTTCCTTCTGACTTTTAATAGTATTTTAAATTACAGTCAGACAATATACTCAGGAGTCATTTCTTCCTCATCAGCATGTTATTTAAATAAAAATAAAACATTTTTTTTTAAATGCTAGACTGACATCCAGAACTTCGCCTGCGAAGCAGTAATAACAGTTCCACTCTCTCCTATATTCCATAGAGCTCAGTCATGTTTAAATTCGCACTGCCAACAAATTTTTTACTTGTTCAACAATAATTTAACAAATCATTTTTCTTTCTGTATTCAGACAGATTATGTAGAATCTTAAACTTGTGATGACACTGACATTTTAAAAGTGATAATGATCATTTTGTATCATTTGAGAAATTACACTTAATAATTTATTTTTGTTCAAATTTTAAAGTGGAGAGAAAACACCTTTGCCTGAAGCAGAACAATTAGCATGGACTGAGTTATTATTCTTATATAAAAACCTATAGAACAAGCTCTGCCCTCCTGTAAAATTAATCATTGGACATATAAGAAATGGTTTTTAGAGAAATTCTGTCTCTTTCATTTAACATTGTAGACACACTTGTGATTTTATACATGCATATAAATAAAATATATAAACTCAGTACTGTGTGGAAAAATTCAAAACACCTTACTTTTAGGTTATATTTAACTAGCTGGCTTTCCTTAAGGCAAATGAGAAACATGTTTAATAAAATTTGAGTATTCATAATTTGCTTTTCAAAGGAACACTATCCAGGGCTTTAATCAGATTTCAAAATGTCATTTATATACCATGTAAAAGGGACCCTACTTTCATGTCCAGGTGGATTTTTGTGTGCTAAAGACATGAAGAGAGACTTCAATAACAATTCACGCACCAGGATTTAAGACTGCCCTCCAGACCTCAACTCTCTGGTATACACAAAATGTATAATCCCTGGGACAAGGATATGATGGACTTTGCTTCTGTGATGAGGTGGTTTGTTACAGGCCACAGGTGTCTTTTCACAGAGATTATCCAGATGAACCTGATTAATCACATGAGCCTTTCCAACCTGTCTAGAGGTCAGCCTCAAAGTTATTCAGAGATTTGAACAGTAAGATTCTCCATTGCTGGCTTTGAAGATGGAGATAACAATATTGTGGGAAGACAAAGGTCCCTCTAGGAACAGAGTAAACAAGAGGAGCTGAGTCACTCTGAGCCAACAGCCAGCAAGGCACAGAATTCTTTAGTTTCCCAGTTTTATTAAGGTATAACTGATAAAATTCTAGTATTTTTAACAAGTATAATGTGATGATTTGCTGTACATATAAATTGTGAAATGCTGACCACAATCAAGTTAACTAAGGTACACTTTACCTCACATGGCTCCCCTGAACATTTTTTTTGGTGTGAATGCTTAAGATCTACTCTCTCAACAAATCACAAATACATAATATGGTATATAATATGGCATTAATAACCATATTAATAACAATAACTACTGATAATATGGTCACCATGCTGTGTGTCAGGTTCTCAGCTTATCCAACATATACCTAAAAGTTTGTACTCTTTGACCAACACCTCCCCATTTCTCTAAACCTGGCAGCCACCATTATGTGCTTCTACTAATTCATGGCTTGCTTTTTATTTTAAGATTCTACATATAAGTGATACCACATGTTATATGCCTTTCTTTGGCTTATTTCACTTAGCATACTATCTTCAAGGCCTATTCATAGTGTCGCCAATGACAAGGTTACCTTTTTAAGGCTAAGTAATATTCTATTGCATATGTGCGTACACACACATACGTATATACATCTATATATACATACAATATGTACATATACATATGTATATATATGCACACCTAAACAACATCTGTGTACCACATTTTCTCCATGTATTCATCCATGTATGACTACACAGGTTGTTTCTGCATTTTGGGTATTATGGATGTCACTTCGGTGAACACGGGTATACAGATATCCCTTTGAGATAGTGATTTCAGCTTCTTTAGCTAAATACTCAGCAGTGGGGTTGCTGGATCATATAATGTTCCTAATTTTGATGGGGGGGGGAACTTTCATATTTTTTCCATAACAGTTGCACCAATTAGATTCCCACAAACAGGATACCAGGGTTTATCTTGTCCACATCTTTATCATCTTGCCTTTGTGCTGATAGTCATCCTAATAGGTATGAGGTGATACCTCATGATTTTTATACTTTCTGATGTTTATGATATTGAACATCTTTTCATATTCCTGTTGACCATTTGTCTATCTTTGGAAAAATGTCTTTCTGGGGCCTTTGCCTATTTTTAAATTGGGTTGAGTGTATTTTTCTTATTTTGATGGAAGAGTTCCCTATATCTTTTTTATATTAACCTATACTGGATATATAGTTTGCCTGTATTTTCCCCCATTCTGAAGGTTGTCTTTTCCTTTACTTAACTGTTGACATGCAAATTTGTGAAGCGTTCCTTTACTTGACTGTTTCCTTTGCTCTGCAAAAGCTGTTAAATTTGATGCAGTCCCACTACTTTATTTTTGCTTCTGTTGGCTATGCTTTTGGAATCAGATCCAAAAAACATCTTTGCCAAGATCAACGTTCCCTATGATTTCTTCCAGAAGCCTCATGGTTTCACATACTGCATTTGAGTCCAAATTCTACCAGCCTGCGTAAGGTGAGAAGAGAACTCCAAGCTCCAAAATGTAGCCAACCCCAACTTGATTTCAGCCTTGTGCTACCTTGAGCACAGACCCAGCTATGCTGTAGTTGGGCTTTGGACTTGTAAAACTTTGAGCTAATAAATGGGTGCCACTTAAAGTCACTAAATTTGCAATAATGCTTCAGCAAATTAGAAAATCAATGTACCAGGTAAGACATAAATACAAAGATGATACTGTGATTCTTCAACTAGAAAAGACAATGTCTTAAAAAGATAAATAAGCTATAAAGTAGCATATTCTAAATTATATTCCTTTTTCAAAATTATTACATTTTTTCATGTAAGAAATGAAAAAATTGGCAAAGCAATAGCCACATCAATTATGATGTTATCTTTGAGGGGCAGTGGTGATTTCAGAGTCCTTTGAGGGCACACGGTCGCTAGTGTAGAGATCCAGATCACATCTGTAACCATATTTGCAGAATGGCTTCCTGGGAATCCCAAAATTGGGCCTTTTTTTTTTGTGGGGCCCTCGCCGGTGACCAGGGATCAAACTGGTGCTGCAGAGGCTGCGGGCAGCCTCGCAACCCAGTGCTCAACAGCTGCGCCACCAGGGGAGACCCAAAATTGGGCCTTTTTTCCTCTAGGTTTAATTTTCCTAAGAGAGATTTGCAGCTGCTAGTTAGGATCAAAGGGTGAACTGCTTTGGTGTGCTGTATGCTAGAGGAAATTTATGGCAGGTTGAATGCTTTTCCTGAGGCTCTGGGGTTATTTCTAGGAGTAAGCTATTGCTTTGTTATTAGCTGCATTTTGCAAATGCCAAGTGAGTAGGACAAGACTCTAGTGTCTAAAGTCCCTGGGGGCCTCTCTCTTAAAAAGTTTCAGTGCAAAGGTAAAGTGTTGCCTAAGGAGGACATCATCAAGACAAACTTTCAATGGTGAAATGTTCTTTAAAAAGATTTTAAGATTATTCAGGCAACTAAGGAATTGTATATTCAAAAAGCATATAGAACATACACAAGTGTTTTGTGAGGACATTAATTCATTCCACTAACTTTTTTATTGCCCATGCACTGACAATCAAGATGTAAAGAGGCTGGCAGGGGAACTTGTGATTAGTTTGGTTTAAGTACAGTTAATCTGGTGCAAGGGTAATTCCATTTCTGTTGTGGACTCTTTAAGTGGTCATACAGGAACATGAGTGTGCCTCAAAAGATAATAAAATTACTTCAGTTAGTAAAGCTTTCTTTTAGGTTAGGATATAGGGATCTTAATTCATATGTTCATTTTTACAGGCCCAGCTACTTCTTCCAGATTCCCCTCAACTCTGGGTTCTTCTGACCATACACTGTTGCAGCTTATTCCAGATTTAAACCAAAATGTGCTTAGTGTACATTCATAATGCAAAAACCTTCTTGCCTCCTCTTCTTCCTCCATATTTCTCCCTCCTCTCCCTCCACTCCTACCTCTCCTTTCCATTCCCCCCCACTTTCTTCTCCCCCTTTCTCTTACCATCTATACCAACTCATGTGTGTGTGTGTAATTTTTACATAGATGCAAAATGAGTTCCATTTTACTGTGAGAGGCCAATTAAATCTTTACTTGTAAAGTTTTGTAATTGTTCCATAAGTAACAAATACTGCATCACAAGTGTTGTTTTGTCTTTTTTAAAATGTGTCTGCAACTACATTTCCCACCTTAGATTTGAGTCCATGTTCATTAAACATGTTCAGTCCCCAGCACTGTACCAAGAACATATGACTGCTTAACTAGACATGATTTCATATGAAGATAACACTAGTGACCTGAGAAGAGGATATGGAAACTCTTATTTGACCTTTAAACCTATCTCTGAAGCCTCTAGCATCAAAGCCCTTAGCAAATGAACCCCAAATTTCAAGTTCCTATTCTGTAACATTTCTACCTTAGAGGCATCTTTGTGGAATTAATAATGTGTGAATCACTTTGAAATCCATAGATAAAAAGCCCTCTCTAAATGCTAGGGATTGGTTTAATTATACCATAGGGGACATTTGGGTTTATATTATAAAGCATGCATATTTATAGCTTTCTTATTTTAATGTTGGTTATTTTAGTTGAAGAAGCTATTTTTATTACTGAGGATGCCTGCTATTTTATTGTTAATAATTTTTAAAGATATAAATAGTATACTATAGCAGTTGAACACAAAGGTCAAATGTTCATCACACATAAAAGGGATGTGTGTGTTTGTGTGTATAAACTCAAACCTTTTTAATACCATAACATATATCTTCAATATGTAGCCTACTTAACCCATAAATGGACAGATTCAACTTAGCAAAGAGCCTCAGACAAGCCTACTAATAAGATCCAGATATTTAGAGTCTCACATGGTCATCAAGAGTGGTGTCAAAGAAATAATTTTCAGTTTTCTTCCACCCATTTTTTATAGAATTGTGGAAGATGGTTTCAATCATATTTTTCATTCAATCTATACACATTAACATACCAGTTACATGGAAGTATATAAAAATGAATTACAGTTCTATTGTTCAGGACCTCAATCTACCAGGGCAGCCAAAACATAAGCAGATCATTTCAATACACATAGTTCCATAACAGTGGCCTCAATACATTGCTATAAGGTTTCATAGAAGGGAGAAAATTCCTTCTTTAGATATTTATGAAAGTTTCAAAGAAGAAATAGTTTGTCTTGAAACTTGCAAGAGAATTAGGTGTTTAAGTAAAACAGGTAACACAAAACAGAACTTCCACCACACACACACACAAAAAAAAGAACAGAGAGTAACGTCACCCACTTATTTAGACCTGATGGTTTTTATACATTTATACTACCCACTATACATTTCCCTCTAGGGACACACACATGTATTACACTGTAGCACTAATGGGTACTTGCACACCAGGGGTATTTTCTGTATCTCCTACTTCACAGCAAAGCTGTGATGGAAGCTGAAATTCCATTACGTTCCTGGCCCACTCACCCTTACTGCCAGGTATGTTCATGTAACTAAGTTCTGCCCAAAAGCAAGTCTGGGTGGGAGGAGCAGTAGATCTCTGAGGAAATTTTCCTCTTAGATTAAGAGTCAGAGATGGGGTGAAAACAAAACAAAACCCCTATCTGCGTGACCTTGGTTGTTTGCAGATGTGATTCCTGTTGTGGCCAGAACATCCCCAAGAGGTAGCATCTGGGAGGATGAAGAGTCAGTACTCTAAGTGTGGATAAATATCTGCATCATCTGGATCATCAGGAGTCTGAGCAAGCAATGACATTGCTAAGTATCTAAACTTGAAGTTCCCTCCCTTCAGACATTTTAGCAAGACAACCACTGAGCTTGTCAAAACTATGCTAATGATAGATACAATATATATATATATATATGTCTGTAAGACTATTTACTAGATGATTTTATGATGGTTCATAACAACTGGCTAGATTGGTATATTTCAGAGTATCTACTACAAGAAATAGCATCCAGAAACATCACCAAATAGCTAATATTTTACAGATTTACACATTCTAAAGAACAATGATTATTATGGTTCTTCGTAAATTTGATTGGCAACCAGGAAGAGTTTGATCCTAAAAGTGATTCAGAGGACCAAATGTATGGCTTTTAAGTTCACAGCTAATTGCAAGAAAAGGAGAGGATACTGAAACAGCATTAAAGCAAGACTGCCTCACAGGAAGGGTCTGAAGAGACCAGGTTTCAGGACCAACTATCCTCCCTCTATAGGGGTCATCCTGTGACACATTTCTCTCAGGAACTACTGAAGTGTACACGGGCCACCTTGAAACCAGAGCCCCCAACATGGAGGCACAGCTTGGGCTTCTAGTACTGTTCACTTTTGCATATTTTGCTATGTAACCATATTATTCGTACAAATACCTGTAACCAGTCCAATGTTGGAGCCCAATAGGGCTATTCTGGAAAGTGGGTAGGGAGGGGTGCTTCCCCTAAACCAAGTGTAAACCATCAACCCCTGTGTAATTGGTAAATGATGCTGATGAAAAGTGATGCTCTTCCAGTTTCCCCCTGAATTTGTGCCACAGTACACATATCTGTCAGCAATGGTACATTACATCATCTTAAAATTTTCTGTAAATAATGATTTTTTTGGAGGAAAAACAAAAACGTTAAATATAAAGAACCAGAAATAGAAGCTCCTGGGTTTTTGTTTTTTTACTGCTACTGCTTGGTATACTAATGGTAGAGGAGCCATTTTGTCTCAGGACCTGTTTATACTCTTAAATATTAGTGAAGATCCCCAAAGAGCTCTTCTGTGGGGGGCGGGGGGAGTGGTGTGTGTGTGTGTGTGTGTGTGTGTGTGTGTATGTATATAATTTATCCTGCTAGAAATAAAAATTTAAAAATATTTCTTACTATGCTTAAAAAATTACAAGAACTATATTTAACAAAATATAAAACATTTACTGAGATTAGCATTGATTTACAGTCCTATAAATCTTTTAAATGCCCAGTTTAATAGAAGACAGGGGGATTCTCGTGTATTCTACATTCACTCTATTATGTTTCTGTGGTAGAAGCATATATACGAACAATACGGCCTGACAGAAAAGTGTTTGGAAAAGGGATGAATATTTCAATAGCCTTTTAAAGGTAGTTTTGAGTACTCTTCTGTAATATTACACCCAAACTTCACAAAATATAGTTTCATAAAAGTGGGAGTAAACAGGGGAGGAGACCAATGGACCATGGTGAAAGTAAATGGGTGCTTTGGTGATGGTTGTGGAGTGGTTACATTTTTTTTTAAGATTTATTTTTATTTATTTATACAAGCACTGGCTACAGCGCGGGAGGGAGAGAGAATTCACCAGAGCCAGAGCGGGGAGCAGAGCAGGCAGAAGGACCGAAGTACACTGCTGAGGGGAGCAGCGGGCGGCAGGAGAGGTCTGCGCGCCATGTGGGACCCTCCTCCGGTGGCCGGGGAGCAGCCGGGGATCGAACCAGCGCTGCAGAGGCTGCGGGCAGCTTCACAACCCGGCGCTCAACCGCTGCGCCACCGGGGAGGCCCCGGAGTGGTTACATTTGAAGAGAAGTGGAACTGTACCTCTAAATCATATACAGTGGTTTTGTGTGTGTGTGTGTGTGTGTGTGTGTGTGTGTTTTAAAGCTTGACATTATACATTTATTATATTTTATAGCTCCATGTTACACATGTGTAGTGCTTCAAACTGAGTTACCGCTAAATGTTTCTGGATGCAAAGCCATCTGATGCTTGATGCGGATGCCTTAAATACTACAATATTTCTGCATCTATGACCTATGAGCTAAGGAGAAACCAAGGACAATTCCAGAAATGGCAAAGAACATTTCAGAAAAAGATGTACATGACACACAGTGCTAGTCCTTGAGCCAGGGCCTACAGAAGTTACCAGGAAGTGAATAAAAACAATTGTTCTGCGAAAATGGTGTCTGCTGTGCCACGTGCTGCCATCCGGAGCCCCCACATCCGTCTCCGTTGTGGGGGGAAAGCGCTTCTACAGACTCCCCTTTTCCTACCACGCCCATAGCTGTGGCGAAGGCTCTGTGCTCTCCACGTGGCAATTGGGCAAACCATATACAGTGTTCTAACCAACATCAAGGCAACATAAAATGATACAACTACCGAAACAAAAGGCAGTGTGCAATCTGAAACTAAGCCAAGAAACTTTTATGATCTGATACATTAAAATCCATTGATACATCTTATACTTTTAATGTATCTTTTACATATGGGCAGCTTTGTAATATCAAGCATTGGGAAATTGGTGAATTTTGTTCACTGATATGCAATATAAAAGTTATGCAATATAAAAATGACATTAACATCATTTTTGGGGTCAGAACACTTTTCAGAACGGAAAAGCTATCAAGTTTATGGGAGCATTTACAAGATTTCCAAAATTCTTTTTTGCACGAATTCTCAAAATTTTCACTGACAAGTAGTGTCAATTGTCTTGCATGAAGCTCACTTTAATTATTTTGAGATGATGTATTCCAAATACCCAACTCTGAATAACCATTAGTTTTTTTTTTTTTTCTAAAAATCTACCACTAGATTTTTTTCCACCGAAAATATTCCATGAAAAAAATAACTACTTCAGCTTCACACTCAAACTACATGGATGCTTTCTGCATACTTGTTTTTTCAAAACACAGTATGTTAAAAAATGTGTAATCAAGATTTAGGAAAACTAATCCCCCCCCTACTTTTTCCCAGGACAGTGAGTATTACTGTCATTTAAAGAAATAGCATGCATACACATCAGCATCACTGCCTTAATTTGTACTAAGGATTGTTGGCTTTCATGATTTCAGTGCAAATATTAACACAGTGAAAAAGACAAAACATTTCTTTGTATTATTATTGTTAAAACTCAAAGACCACCTGAAAGGATCTCACTGAAGCCTGGCTTTCTGTGGACCATAATCTTGAGGACCACAGGTCAAAAGAAAAAAAGCCTGAACATAGATTCAGAAAATAGGGATTCACGCCTGGGTCTGTAATTTTCTAGTTCTAATGTTAGCCAATTAGTGAGCCATTCTTGGCTTCCCCCTTTTTCTCTCCAATGTTAAGATAACAGCTTATATTTTTGTAAGAACAAACGGAGATAGTGTAAAGAACAATTTTTGGTAAGCTATAGGATCAGTCTCCTCCAAAATATTCAGATAGGTTTTTTTCTAGTATTTTGTCACCTTGGCATATGGAACTAATGTCAATTCAGATCCCATGGGCCTGAGAAGCAGCTGCTCTCCTAGCCTTCCAGAACACAGATTACCTAGATTTAGGGACATCTCCACAAACAATCTTTTGACAGAAGAAACCAATCTTAAGGCAGGGCACATCTAGAAGTAAGATTATGTCATATGAAGTTCTCGCCCTCTTCTTGTCACGTAAGACCCCCTCCTCTCTCCTGGACACCCCGAGCCCTATCCCATTTCTTAGTACACAACATAAACCCCTGGTTTGTCCCATTTACAGTCATGTAGGTCCACCAATCCTATGTCATTAAACTGAGTCTTTTCTCCAATAATCTGTCTGATTTAATTTGTTTAATGGTCCAGCAGAGAAAAACTCAGAGGGGTGGAGGAATTTTCCCCTGTCCTCTGACAAAATAAATACTGTAAAAATAGATTTTACTAATCACCACCACCGCTACCAGTACCACTGGTTTTCCATGAACACATAAAGCAGATAATAGCACCCCTTTAACATTTAGATGTGCAAGGGCAGTGTTTGGCGATACAGTGTCACGTATATTTATGTAAACCGTTCTCTTAAGCAAACAAGGTTGAAAGGATCACACAACTCCATTTATCTCAACTCTGCTGATGCATTAGTATCTATAACACTTTTGGCATTTGAAATATCAGGAAAATACACAACCCATACCAAAAATAAACATTACTCTCAAGATACCACTGTAGACATAGAAGTATAACACCACATACCAGACCACAAGCACCAAATGAAAAACGGGCATCTCCTCCACCACATTGTACAAGGATTATTTCCAGCTGAAATTAACTGAAGCCCTGTAAACTCACAAGGAACTTTTACCACTTCCTCTACATAAAAGAATAAGAATCAGGAGTCTTATCCAGAACTACAGTTATTACCAGAAGTAACCTTTGTACTGGAAAACCTGTCTACATGGCAGGGCAAATGTTTAATTACAGAGTATCTGGTCTTTGTCATTTGAATCACCCTCTCCTTAGCTTGTGAGTGCCCCTGCTTTCTCCTTGAAGACCCAGGGCCCTATCCTATTCCTCAGCCCAGGAATACATACTGTGGGCTCAGTCTCCCCCTAAAAGGTTCAGACATGCTGTAGGGTAAGTAAAGTATCAGACTTTGCTGCCCTCCGCCATTAGGATGGATGAGGGATCCCTGCGGTCCTGCATGCATGCCTGATGGAGGCCACCTGGAGTAGGGTGTGGGCATGCATAGGCGGGTACACCTGGGCGGAGAGACTGAGCTCATAAGAGCGGTGACACGGTGGGCCAGAAGACCAGACCAGACCGAGAAGAGAGAAGCAGAGGCCACGAGAAAACACTGAGAGCCCAGAAAGAGTGAAGATGGGCTGGGAGGCCTGCCAGTCTCCCGCCCCCCCCCCCCACTCCCCCAGCACCCCTGCCTGCCGTGTACCTGGTAAATCCTAATAAAAGCCTGAAAAAGCCACCGAGGGCGCCAGGACTCTACCCCGTCTGCTCGGGTCATAAAGATCCTGTACTATGCCTATCCCGCTGCTACACAAGCTTTTTCCAAGATGTCTAGAGTAGGCCTTTTCCAATAGGTCTTACCTTGGTTTATGGAACTAAGGCCGACTGAAGCACTGTGGCTATCAGGAAGACTGCTATTATTTAAAAAAAAATGCTATTACCTAGCGTTTTGCAACCATCCCAGGCTGGGGAGGTTCACCGTCGGTTCCAGCGACTTGAAGGAGAATTTTGGCGCCCTCGGCATCGTTTTCGCAGATGTTAATGGTAAGCACAGGAAACAAGCCAGCAGGGAAACAGCAACTGACCCCCTCCCCCAGGCTGACGCCCCCCTTTTAGCGCCGCCCTCCTGGGCACAGGTGTGCACACTTGCACATGCGCACACACCCATGCTCAGGTGTCCAGCATCAGGCGTGCGTGACCCACACCCACGCATCTTCTACGTTAACAAGCTCAAGGTCGCAGGTGATAGCTACAGAGGCCAATGGCATAAAAACCTGATGGATTTCATTTATCTTACCACTAGCTTTAGAGATAGCTCCAGAAACAATCTTCTTAATAGGAAGTGCCTATGTTAAGGCAGGGCAAACACCCAGAGGCAAGGTTTTATTATATGAAGTCACGCTTTCCTGGTTGGGTGAAACCCCTTTCTGTCTGTGATGCCCTGGGTTCCTTAGCACAGGCTATAAACCCCTGGTTTACCGCACATTAAAATTTACACTCATGTAAATTCTCCATACATACACAATTAAATTTCTTTTCTTCGTGCTAATCTGACCAATACTAATTTGATAACCCAACCAGCCCAAAAAGAACCCGAAGGGCGAAAAAAGGAGAGGTCTGCTGCACCCCTGTACCCCAGTTCTTGTATGCATAAATAAATCTTAAAAAAAAAAAAAAACTACCCTAAATGGGAAGAGAAATTTCCTCTTTCCAGGCACTACCTTGGAGAAGCAGCATGGGATTCCTCCTCTTTGGTTTTCCTTTCTCCTCAGTCTTCTCAGAATACTCAGGTCTATTCCCGCCAGAAGCCTGGCCTCTGAATCCGCTAGTTTATTTCGGTTTTCTCCCGTCAGAGTAGCGTTTGTGTTCTCATGGTCCTTTTTCAAAGGAAAATGTCTGCCAGATCAAGGCTTTTTAAAGTCTAGGTACATAAGAATCATCTGGAATGGCTTTTAAAAACAAGTCCCGAGAGAGTTAGGCCCAACCGTAGAGCACCCAAACTGCAGAGCGCCTGACTATACAGGAGAAGCTCATGAGTCTGCATTCCAGATACTGAAAAAAAAAGTAGCTCTGAAAGTGAAACTAAAATAAAAAGAAAGAAAAGTAAAAAGTTCCTTAATGATGACATTGAATTGACAATTTAAATTTAGCCATAAGCGAATTAAGATAATAGTATTCTTGTTAAAATAAAAAGCTGATCATAATTTTCTCTTCATCTTATAAAGGCTCATGGATTCACTCATGTGATTGGCAGAGAAAGGCAGTGTCTGTTGACTAATTTTTTCCTCTTCGAATTCTTGTTCCTTTCTATCTGCGTTAAGTCGCCTGTGTTGATATTGTCATGATTCTGACCCATCTAGACATGTTATGCGTTTACATTGCAATGAGCCTGACAAATGGAAGGTGGGGGTAATTATAACAAAGTAACTTAAGGAATCAACCACTTTTTAGGAAGACACTCATTACAGACATGCGAAAGCCCAGGACAGATGAAAACTACCTTTGTAGAGATACTCCCCCCTCAAAATTAACAAGCAGTACTAGTGAGATAACATGAGAACTGGCATAAATAAGGGCACTTAAGCTGAGGCAATGTGAGATGCATATGGACTCCAGGCCTCCGGTCCTCAAGTCTTTTCCAGAACATGGAGACAGTGGCCGGGGACTCTCTCAGTGAGAAGTGACAACTCCCTTCCTCCTTGCATATAGATGGATTCCAGGAGTACCCCAGAGCAGCTCCCCCATACTTGTTCGTTATCACAGAGAGGGGGAGACTTCACATGACAGACAAGGAGGGAGTAACCTCATCCTTACTGTCAGTAAAGACTCTCTTAGAGAGTCTCCATATACTGATAAACCTAAAACTGGGTGAAACCCCCCAACTATATTATTTTAGGTAATAAAAGAAAGACAGTGATTGCTTCCTGAATTGGGAAAAGGGCAGAAAGGCTAAGGACTGAGGAAAAACAGAAGCATCTGCCAGCCTTCAGCACTCTCACCCACAAATTACCTGCATTATTTAAGTAACCTAAGGCTCACGGGTTCTTGGTTGTCCTCTAGTTTTCATACCAAGGTGCCAAGAGACCTGCTCTGGGCCTACTGAGAAAGTCCATTTGACTCTTTGGGGGGCTGACCCCACACATCCATGAGTGTGATGCAAATATTTAAGGCATGGAGAAGGGAGAGAATGGTAGAGAAACAGAAATTAATGCTATAAACATGCTTTAATGATGGGGCTAATCCTAAGTGATATTACTTGAAATTGCTTTAAAGTCCATGGTATTTTACCATTAGGAACTATTAATAGCGCTATACTCAATATTGTACAATATTAAAGACAATGTTTAAAGTTAATGAATCGGATCAAGCATTCTCTTTTCATATTTGAGAAAACTTATCTGATGCAAATGAATTACTTCCTTTAGGGCTTTTGTAGCTAAAATTATTTCTTGTAACATAATTACTACAGCATTTAAAAGGTTTCTATTTCTCATTTGGTATATCAAGGTATTGTATACACATACAGTTTGAAGAAGAACAGACTATGCATAAGGATTACTTTGAGCTGCTTTTTCTTTTATTTGTGGGTATCACTTTTATTGCAGTAAGATGGATGTACAACACTGAGTCAGAGCTATAGGATCACACTGGTCAGATATGTTACCTCAACATATCCACTAACAACGCACACACAATCCACCATAGTCCATCAGGAACCCTCCCTGCTGGACTGACTTTAGAATTGAGGTTACTGGAGAGGGATTTCGAGATATAGGACCACACCTCATCAGATGTATGTTACTACACCACACCCCCACCAAGGTTTTAGATGCCATCATAAATAGTTTAGCTAAGGTGGGAATTTGAAGATGGGTGGAGAGAAAGGAAATTCAATTAATGAGTTTACTGGGGAAGGTACAGCAGACAAAGACATGCAGATTTAAGTTCTGCCTCCTTCATTAAAAGAGGTAAGGGGATTGGGTCTTTCTGGGAGGCACCCTTACAGAAGGAAGTCCATATAAATATCAAAAAGAAATTTCACTCAGCCTTAAACTCATTAAATCCAGTAAACACAGCCTTTATAACCTCTTCATCAATTTTTTTCCCCTAAGTACCAAAGAATGGGAATACTTAGATTGAAAATGGCAACATTGTTTTAATAAGACTAAGTACATACTCCACTAAAATTAACCCATATCATTGATCTTGGTTGTTTTTTAAACTTTTTGTATGTAGTTATTTATCATCATTCTTGTTTTACCATACAGCACAAAGCACTTGTATTCAAAAGACAATTTAGGTCAAATCTTTCTACCTCAACAGATGAAATATATCTTAACATTGTGTCAACTTAATTAAAGTTAATAACCTCCAATGGATTACTTTAAAAGAATGGACTGAACCTGGATAACTCACCTCCTTTCAAGAACCATGAACAAAGGTTGACATGAGCCTGGCACTGTGCCAAATAATCAGTGAAATTACCACTTTCGATATTATATTTACATATCACATGACAGTCTTTTAGTGCTTGTTTCTTACCAGACATCCTCAATTAATGAAAGCTTATATTTGACCTTGGTTTTAAGAAATAGTTTTAGGGCTTCCCCGGTGGTGCAGTTGTTGAGGGCTGGGTTGCGAAGCTGCTTGCAGCCTCTGCAGCGCCAGTTCTATCCCCGGCTGCTCCCCGGCCACCGAAGGAGGGTCCCACAGACCCTCTCCTGCCGCCCGCTGCTCCCCTCAGCAGTGTACTTTGGTTCTTCTGCCTGCTCTGCTCCCCGCTCTGGCTCTGGTGAGTTCTCTCACCCTCCCGCGCTTCTGACTGTACCCAGTGCTTGTATAAATAAATAAATAAATCTTAAAAAAAAAGTATAGCTACTATATAAAAAAAAGAGTTTTAAATTGAAAACTGGATGGATCTTCATGGAACTCTTAGGAAAAAATATGAAATGCCATGATCGGCCCATATGCTCTTAGTACTAGCTGTATTTATTATTTTAGAATTAAAGCTCAAGAAAAATACCTACTATTTATATAATTCTCAATGCCATTCCATTTTTATAATGTATATAATATCTATAGAGCAAATAAATGTGTACAGCTTTTTCTGTCTTTTTTAACTTAAAAAATTGTATTTTCATGCATTTAATATTTTTAACATTGACTCAGTGACCAATTGATTCAGTATAATGTAGTTTGCTTAGTCAGTCCTAAATTTTGGACATTTATAAGCTAATTAAAAATTAAGTCACTACCTAAGAGGGGTGATAATTTTTTCTAATATTCACCACCACATTTTTCTTGACACCTTTGTAAGTTTTTGCTCCTCTCCTTGACATCCTCCAAACAATTGAGTGCCCCAAATTTCAGTTCTGTGACCTCTCAGTTTCACTCTACTTTTATTTTGATGATCTTTTGTAGTCATGTTAGCATGTGACAGAGAGGTAGCCAGGGGTCCCCAAACTGTTAAGTAGTGCATGCTCTAAAAGGGGTCCAGCCATCTACTGCACAAGGGTAAGCAAGCATACTCTTAGTGTGAGAGATCTTTAACAGAATTACTGTCCATAGAGAGAAAAGAAAAGAAAGGATATTCTTTATAAAGCCTTGAAAATTAACTATTCCCTGGTGGGAAAATGCCCAGCCAAAAAGGATTGGCCTGATGTGAGACTATTGAGTCTCTCAAGCTTGCCACAAGTCAAAGGTACTTCCCAGTGGGGAACTACAAGAAAAGGGGTTCTGAAGCAGACTCCAGAGAGCTGGGACAGAAGGAGGTCACAAAAACCAAATTCAAAATACAAATTGAAATAACGGCTGCCGATATGTCTCTGCCAGGGACAGCCTCCCCATGTGTCTCTTCCAAGTATATTTCCAAGAGTCTCTACATGTCTCTCTTCCATATGACTCTTCCAAATCCCTGGATAAAAGTAGAAACAGGAAAAGCAAGAAAGCGCAAATCTGCATGTGTTCAGTTATCTACTCAAGCATGGCAGCTTAACCCTACCCCTTGTTCCTGGAGCTCCCCCCCCCCACTTCTGGAAGTCAGATTCATCTCTTCAGCATGGAGGTGGAAGTGACGTTCCCTCGGGATGCCATTCACATCTCAGAGTTTGCTCCTTATTCCAACAGTCACACAGCCTTAACTGTGTCTGAAGCAGGAATGATGCAGTGATAAAAGGAAGGGTCTCTCATCATGTCCCATCGGACCCTCTGGATTTAAGAACTCTGTTTTCTTACATTCCAAGGGAAAAAGAACATCCCTTAAAAGAGAGCATCAAAGCCACTGACCAGGGCCTCCCCTGGTGGCACAGTGGTTGAGCACTGGGCTGCAAGGCTGCCCGTAGCCTCTGCAGTGCCAGTTCAATCCCGGCCGCTGGTGAGGGTCCTACATGGCTCGACAGACCTCTCCTGCAGCGCCCGCTGCTCTCCTTAGCAGTGTATTTCGTCGGACTGCCTGTTCTGTTCCCCGCTCAGGCTCTGGTGAATTCTCTCACCCTCCCGTGCTTCTGACTATACCCAGTGCTTGTATAAATAAATAAATAAATCCTAAAAATAAATAAATAAAATAAATAAAAATAAAAAACAAAATTGCTGACCAGAAATGATAGGAAAGCAAGCTGGTGCCAAGCTGAATCTCCCCAAAATCTCCACACGCCTGACTGTATCACCAGGATAGACATGCTAACTCTTGCCCACTTACCCCCTTCTACTCCCTTGTGACTCTGGATAAATACCCCTGCCCACTGCCAGGACGGTAGTCTTCCAGACACAAATCTGCTGTGCTCCTCAATTTGTCAGCAAATTAAACTGCTTTCCATCTTCTCAAACTCTGTCTCCTTTTATTGGCAAAGGGAAACTGAGACCCACATTCGGTAACACATCTAGATGCTGATTACTACCAAATGTAAACTCTAGTCCATACCCCTGTTCTGGCACTTGGTAATTATTTATCGATTCTGAATGTGAAACAAAAGCAGTGGGGTTGATGAGAATGTGCCAAGGACTACAGTGCATGCTCACTGCATGGTATTTCTTTTATTTCTTACACCAGTTCTGGTTATTCTCATCCCTGATTCACATGTGATGAAGCTGAGGCTTGGAAAACTGTCCCAAACTACACAGTTGTTAAAAAAAGGTCATAAACAAACCCTTAGCGTGTTTTGTCCAGAATCTATACTCCTAATTGCTGCAGGGGACCTTGCTGCCCCAGCCAGGTAAGACACTGGCAAGCAGCTAAGAAAAGGGCCTCACACCGTGGGGCTGAAGATAAAGGGTCTCACACCGTGGGACCAAAGAATTTTATATTTTTTTAATTTTTAAAATTTTTTTCACACCCTCTCCCCACCCCCACCCACCCAGCGAGGGGGTCGTGAGGTTGAGGGGTGGGGTGGGGTGGGGGGTTGGCACTTGGGGCCGAAGACTTTTAAAGAGCCTCACACCGTGGGGCTGAAGATGCCTTGTGCCTCACACCATGGGGCTGAAGATTAAACATCCATTTGTTTTTTGTTCTTGGTCATAAAAAGAAAAAACCTTATGGAATATACATTGGGCAATAAATTATACGGATAAGAATATTGTAAGTACATGGCATGGAAAATTACTTGCTTAAAAATTAAACACTGAATAGTTTGGCTCACTTGACAATGGGAAATAATTATTGTGCAGGGGCATGTCTGATAAGCAACCCAGAGCCGGTCATAACATTCCTCATATGGAAGTTCCACAGAGAAGCCTTGTAATGAATCATGAAGGTGATTACACTAGGAGTTTCTAGGTAGAAAAAAGTTCTAACAACTGATTACCGGAAAGCAACTGGTCTCTAGCTGCAGGCCATATAGATGGAGGAGTCTCCTGATATTGTAGCCTTGGTGATAGGGCAGTGCCAAGGACTGTTAGCTGACCTAGGTAGTTGTTTAGGGTGAAATAATGAGTCTAAATTTCAATTATCTATTAACTTTTAAGGTCGTTTCTTTTCTCAAAAACACGTAGGCACCAAAATGTCTATGGGAAAGGAATGCATTAATTGTTTTTGTTTTGCTTCTATGCATGTGATGATGTAATCCCATGCTTGCCTTAATTTATAAATAAATAAAGACCCGCTGAGACCCTCAGTAGCAGATGCTTTCACCAATATAAGAGTGTGTGTGTCTGCCTCACTCCCCTTCCCTTCAACCCTTAATGTTTCGCCTAGGCTGTCTCGTCCTTTCAGGGACACCTGACCCAAAATTTTGCTCAAAGCTGGTCTCCGGCACCTAATCATTGGGCAATGTGCCTCCCATGTTCCCCCCATAAATTATGAGTGCCAACAATATTAAGTAGGGTCAAAGGAATCTTTTTTCTTTCTATGGTAAAGAAAAAAACAAACTACATTAATATTGTGTGTGGGGACACAGGGAGAAATTCCCTCCCCCATCTTGTTTCTTCTGAGGCTAGATGGACTAACAAATTAACATCAGACAGATTAGTAGGATAAAAGACAAAACTTTAATAACATACACATAATTAACATGTCTGTAAATTCTTAAGAATAATGGAGTAGACCAGGGATATGTATCTCTTTAAGGATCTGGTGTGCGAGAGACAGAAAGGAGGGGACACCTCATGACAAGGAAAAGATGACCTTGTGTTTTCACTGAGTAAAAATGCTAGTTTCTCCAAGAGGTAGAACATGATCACTGATCAACCTATACCTGCATCATACCACCACCAAACCACATTCTTCAAGGTCATAAAAAGGGGAAACAGTGATTTGCTTCTTTGATAAATAGAAAGGGCAAAGGACAATGAGGTCTTTGAGCTTCTAGGGTCTTCACTGCTCTTAACTTAAAATAATTTGCATTCTTTCAGTAATGGTAATAGACCTCCAAAAGTTCACAGGGCCTCAATTTACAGTTAGCTCCCCATACTGAGGTGACATTTATTGGAACAGGCCTACCTACTCTGGATGTATTGAGAAAAAACTTTCTTTTTAGGGAGATTGATGGCACATGTGCAAAAAGGGAAGTCGTTTCTTGTGAGTTTCATATATGCATCACCCTATGTTTCTGGCGTAATGGAAATAAAAAGAAATAAGAATTTACTTTTGTGGACTATAGTAGCTTAATTAAAGGCAAAGTCATTTAAATTCACTTTTCACCTTTCTATCAAATTGGGGTAAATTGGCCACTTAAGTTCTCTGGAGTATTGATATTAACAAGTGACTGGGTGTAATAGGATTCAAAAGTTTAGAGGAAAGGCAATATGCAAGAATGAATCATAAATTGCAATAGAAATTTCCATTCTCAGACATTTAAAACCATTTAACAAGGTGAACAAGTACTGATAAAAAAGAGCATAGAACAGGAAAATGTTATGTCTGGACAGAGGCAGGAGCTCATAGGTTTAGAAATGGAAGTTGCCACTGTATTGGGAAACATATAATTGCATTTGGAAAGATTTTAAAGGTTAAGGAAAGTTTATTTCTTTTTTACTTTTGCCTTTTTGGGAACAGGTTTAGATAACTGACATTAGTTATAGAATCTATCAAGATGTCTGATGGCTTCATTAATTCATTATTATCCATATCTACATTAACAAAGAAAATTCCTACATATCTACTTCAGTTTGTAGATTTTTATGAGAGCATTTGATTTGGATAGGAGTTATTCATAACATTTTTCTGTTTCTCCTCAAATACATGTTTAATTTTTTCAGCCTGCTTAGTCACTTGAACATCTTGATCATATACCAGGTATTGGATTATTTTTAGCAGTAGTCATAAAACACAAATGAATCTCTGTCAAGAGTACTTTTAGCAGTTTTTAGATTGCCCTTTTAATTAAATTTGTTCTTTGGTTCTCCCTACTGTCTTTGGAATTCAAATATAAAATTAATTAGAAGTTCAAATAAAATTTGAAAAACAAATTTTTTAAAAAAACTTAAATCTTAGTTGTCTAAAATTTACAGTTCACTAATGTGGTTGTGGTAGATTCTTGGGGAGGCTGACAACGGCAGCTTTTACTTTGATTTGTACTTTGATTTTGCTCCTTTTTTCTCAGACTTGCCTGCCCCCTTCTGCCTCTTTCCTATGATTTCCTGCCAGAAGATATCTTAGATGTGTGGCAAATTTTCAGGCCTCAGTGGCCCGGTTTTGGGTCAACACTGTTTGGCTGGGCATTTACGCACAAGGGGATGGGTAACTTTGGATGTTTCATTGGGAAACCATACACTTTCTCTCCTTCTCTGTCTATGCACACTAATCTATCAAAGCTCTTTCACACTAAAGGAATGCTTTGTCTTTACGCAGTAGATGGTGGAACCCATCTAGAACATGCAAGTTTGAGGGTTCCAGGTTACCCCTCAGTCTGCTTGCTAAGGTACAGAGTTTGAGGCAATTTGAGATGCGTATGGACTCCATGCCCTTAATCCTGAAGCCTTCTCCAAGGTTTGGACAGAGCCATTGGTAACTGTGGCCCTGAGAAATGGCAACTCCCCAAATTGTGATGGATTCCAAGAGCTCTCCAAGTAGATCCCACCCACTCTGCATTGCCAGTCTCCTGAACTTTGCAAAAGGGTTTATCTTCCCCCTTCAGCTGCCAATCAAATTGTACATTTATGTTAATATAGCATGGATCCCCCACCCCCAATATTGATATTGTGGTTATATATTTTAGCTTGAGTCCTCACTGAAACCTTCCAACTTCCTGGAAGTTGGCATTACAGAGACCACAGATATAAAGCAGGCAGAAAAAGAAGAACGTCCGAGAAGCAGAAGTGATTTTGAGAAAGAAGTGGGTCATGAGCCAAGGAATGCAAGCAGCCTCTAGAAGTAGGAAAAACCATGAAAATGATTGTCCCCTAGAACTTTCAAAATAGAATTCAATCCTGACCACTTCCCAATTTTAGCCCAACAATATCTATTTTGGAATTCTGACCTTCAAAACTCTACAGTAATAATATTTGTGTTTTCATTCACAAAATTTGTGATAATTTGTTATAGTAGCAATGGTAAATACAGCAGTTTAAATTTTCTCTCTATGCTGAAAACAAAATAAAATGCTTTCATTGACTTCATTTACATTGGAAAATGCAACAATTGCTAACTTTGTACTTTATCACTGGTTAATAATTAGTTATTTTAAATACACTGTTAGTAATTTAAGCAAATTTTATTCTCTCAGTATTCTTTTTAAACCAATTTATGTACATATTTACTCATGAATTGAAGGCTTGGTGAATATATGGAGAAAAGGAAACCCTTGTAACTGTTAGTGGGAATGCATATTGGAACAGCCACTTATGGAAATATGATCTTGCAATCCCACTTCTGAATTGAAAGGGTATGGAATTACTGTCTTGAGGCAATATTTGCATTCCCATATTCATTGCTGCTGTATTTACAATATTTAAGTTCTGGAAGAAGCCAAATGTTGATTGACAGATGAAAGGATAAAAAATTGTGGATATATGATGTAATATTATTTAGCCATGTATTACAACATGGATGAAACTTAAGATGACATTATACTAAGTGAAATAAGTCAGGCAGAAAAAGACAAATACTGCATGATCGCACTTAATAGGTGAAATATAAAATAATGAACTAATAGAAACAGAAAACAAATTGTGGTTGCTGGAGAGTGGGGGGAATGGATTAAGGTGTTCAAAGGTACAACTTTCAGTTTTAAGTTATGTTTTTGGTGATACAATATATAACATGGTGACTACAGTTTATATACGGAATTGCATATTTGAATGTTGTTAAGAGAGTAGAATTAAAAGTTCTCATTATAAGAAGAAAATGTAACTATGTGAGGTGATGGATATGTTAATAGAACTTATTGTGGTAACCATTTCTAAATATATTCATATATCAAGTTATATGGTATACCTTAGGTTTATACAATGTTACATGTCAATTATATCTCAATAAAATTGGAAAAAAGAAATAACTAGAAATTTAGAAAATATCATTTTGATCTTTTAGAGCTTTGGCAAAAACTTTATTTGTATTCACAAATGTTCTCTCAGCTGTCTGCATATATATGTAATTTTGGTAGAAAAATGTTAAAATACAAGAACAGTCAATGTAGTTCTTATGTAAAGGTTAACAAAATGAAACTTTTAATGGAAATTTACTACAGGATTTTTTTAAAGATTTATTTATTGTTAACAAGAACTGGCGTACAGGCCAGAGGCACAGGAGGGTGAGAGGATTCACCAGAGACAGAGCGGGGAGCAGAACAGTCAGATGGACCGAAATACACTGCTGAGGGGAGCAGCAGGAGAGACAACAAAGGTCTGCTGCACCATGTGGGTATCTCCCTGGCCGGCCGGGAATCGAACCCATGAACCTGCACTGCAGAGGCTCCAGACAGCTTCACAGCGCTGCACTCAACCCGCTGCGCTATCAGGGAGGCCCAGGAACTAACTTTTGTGATGTTAAGACTATTCCAAGGCACTTTTAAAAATTTGGAGCTTGTATATTTTCTCATTCCATGTCCCCTTTCCTTCCTTCTCCAATTTTCTTCCTTCCTTCCTTTCTTCTTTTCCTTTCTTCCTAGCTTGAACTAAAATATTAAAGCTCTTTTTAAAGTCCAGGATCCTCATTTTGGAGGTGAGACCTCTTTTATTCTAACACCCCACACTCTATTATTTCCTAATGTTTTTTTCTAGTTGCATATTAAACTGGGGATAGTAGTGAAATAAAGACCTAATATATATTAAGTGCCTACTGTGTATATAAGATGTTAATATATTTGACTAGAAACCCAAGAGAAAAGCACTATGTCCACATCTAAAAAAAATGAGAAATGACCAAGTGAGGAATTCTTTACAATGCCATTCAGAACATTGCTGGTAACATTATGTGATCCACAGAAGTTATCACCTAAATTGTGAAAATTTCCAAATAAGTATACCTGGGTAGCAGGTCATTGATAATCCTTTAATGAATGATATTTGGGAAAAGAGAAAAATCCCTCCACTAAAATTTTGCATGGAGACAGAGGGATGATCCTAGCTATAAAGACAATTGCTAAGAGTATGCTCACATACTATATATGTTGGCTTTCTACTTAAAGGGGTGATTTGTAATATAGGCATATAATATATTCCAAGAGTACATATACAATAGAAATGCAAAAATGATGGAGCAACTTCTTATTATATTGTTGGTTAGAAATTGATGTAGTTCCTTTCATTTACTTGTATTCAGTATTAAAATCTTGACTTTTCTGTGATTGATTTATTTTAAGGTTAACTATTCCATACACAGCAGGTATTCAATAAATAATGTTGACTGACAGATGGTTAAATGTTAGCATGTGCTTCATCCTCACAGGCAAATAGACACCCGGTGATTGATCATGGTCAAATATTCTTTAAGATATATTTTGTGCATGTTTCAGAATAAGTACTTGCTAAATTTAATTCTGAATATAAAACGGTTTTAACTATCATTAATTGGTCTGATTTTTATTATGGGATGTTAAAGCCAAACTAGTTAAACTGTCTTAATGTCATACTATTTGCTATTTAAAATTCTATTTTTTAAACTTGTAAAATATACAAGGTGGTTTTTCTTCTGCTATTGCTGTAGTAAATTCTAGGAGAATAACTCTAAAGGACTGCTACTTAATTATTAATGAGAAAATCAGCAGATTCTTTGTTCATTTCTTTAACTCATGAAGCTGAGCTGAGTTATAGGTAGTCCAAATTTATGACAAGGTAAGGTAGTCTTGGATAACTTGAACCATGATTTTTCCCAACATGGCAATAACTCTTCCAGGACACTACTCTTTAAAGCACTGGGAACCTATTAACTCCACATTGTGAAGATAATTCACATGCATGTAAATGTCCTCATTTAAAGGTTTAATTTCCTTTCTTCCAGTATACAGAAGTCAGAGAAATTAAGGTTTTTTATGAAGATTTATTTTTATTTATTTATGCATAGAAAAACTGGGGTGTAGGCCCGAGATGCAGGGGGTGAGAAGATTCACCAGAAACAGAGTGGGGAGCAGAACAGGCAGATCTACTGAAATACACTGCTAAGGGGAGCAGCAAGGGAGATGGGGGATCTGCTGTGCCATATGTGGGTAGCTCCCTGGCCAGGGATCAAGGTCAGGCCACAGTGGTGATAGCACTGAGACTTAACCCCTACACCACCAGGGAGGCCCACAATTAAGTTCTTTGAAAATAATCTCATGCCAGATCCCAGGTGTGGTTATCCAGATGAACATACTGAACAAAAAAGATTAAATTAGGTGACCTGAACCACTCTATAAACCATCTTAAGCACTTTTTTTTTTATAACACTCAATGGCACTCTTCATAAAAAAACCTTAATTTTACTTAGACATTTTCACAATTTACATTGGGTGCTTGCGAAGAAAAACTACATTGAGATGTTTCATTTTAACCCACTGATTTAATAATATTTGATTGGAATAAAAAGACCTCCAAAGTAAATGGTCAGTTCAGATCAGCTCCCAAAATGATACTAAAATTATATCAAAACAAAGCACAGAAAATTATATAAACCAGTCAAAAGGCTATGGGAAAAGCAAAACACAGTATGTCGGTCATGCTTACATGGTGGCGTTCTATCACTATATGAGTATTTAACATAATAAATGACAGTCTAGTCATTGCCCTCCCTGCCCATAAACTAATGATGCATGTGGCTGCAAACATAACCAACTAAAACTTTCCCTGAAATTTCCTTTCATGACACCAGATGGTGCTTCCAATTATGAATTGGTACTAAATAAAGAAATCTTGGGAAATGCTAGAAAATGATAGCACTGCATGAAAAATCATAGTTTCTCTAACCATTACTCTTCTCCCACTCTGATTTAGCAAATGAAGATTGTCTAAAAAAGTTAAATGGCAAGTGATATGACCAGTATCCCCTGGGTTTTAATAACAGATCTGGGTAGGAATCCAAAGATCCTGATACCCAGTTGTTTGAATTAGTTTTCATAATTTTGTACTAAAAATCCTGTTTCCGCAGTCATGATTAAAGGGAAGTGTCTACACAGTATGAAGTAGGAAATTTCTCTAGATGTGTGTGCATGACAGTGTGTGTCTCTCTGTGTATGTTTAATTACAAAAAAGAAAACAACAACCCTCAAGTCAGCTCCTTCCATTGTTACACCAATCTCACGTTAATCAACTCAACAATATTTAAATAAAAGACATAGAATCACCTCGAAGGGTTTTTTCTTTCTTCTCACTACGTTGTGGTTTGTAGATAGCTATATTTTCAGGTAACACTATTTGCAAAATTATATTTACCAAAAGGATTTAGCTGTGCTGTACAAATGCATTTTTAGTGAGAAGAATCCATTTTTAGTCAAGAGGAAACTAAGGAGACACAACATCTAAATATAATGTGGTGTCCTGGAGAGGATACTGGAAGTTTATTTTAAAAACTACATTACTCTGAAGAGTTACATTGTTTTCCTTGTTTTCTTTTTTCGCAATTCTCTTTAACATTTGGTGTAATAGAAAGAGACATGAATATAAATAAAAATTCCTGAGAAGATAAAAACAGAAAAGTTCAGGACACAAATTGAGCGGGTCAGTCTCAAATGGAACGGGATCCTATTTCCATGGTAAGAGAAAGCAAGGTGGCATATATGAATAACATGGGCATGCAGGGATATGGAAATACTGGTGGAATGGTGGTATTCTTCTTAACTTATTATAATATTTTCTCAATGAGTTCTCAGTGACATCATCATACAGACCAATGTCAATGGGAAAAGTGTTAGAGGTTGCTGAAAAAGAAGTGGTATAATCATATATCCTGGAAAAAATGGAACAAAGAGCTTATTAGGAAAATGTTGAGATTAATGTCAATATATTTGAAATGTATCTATTAATTACAGTTAAATGATTGTTTCCTTCAACACATACTGAGGTTTACTTTGTACTTTGTTGGATAAAAAGCTACAAGATAATTGAGAATCTTTGTGAAGTAATACTTGTTATGTTGTGTAAGGAGGGCACTAATGACACATGAGGATGGTAGTGAAAAATGGGTAGATACATTGGATCCTAAGTTTTGGAACTGATCACAGATTGTTGTGTGGTAGTACAAAATAAGCAGATTGTAATAATATAGGGGTCACAGAACAGGATATTTCAAACTACAACTTCAGATGTAGCAACACTATTGAGCATAACTCAACCTAGGATTTCACTGGGAATGAGTGACTAAGGTAGGATGGAGAACATGGACATTAGAGCTAAGCAGGTCAAAAAAGTGAGATGTGGGGCCTCCCTGCTGGTGCAAGGGGTTAAGATTCAACCTTTGAAGCTATCCGCAGCCACTGCAGCATGAGTTCGATCCCCAGCCAGAGAGGTGACCCACATGGTGCAGCAGACCTCTCCTGTCTCGCCCACTGCTCCCCTCAGCAGTGCATTTCAGTCACTCTGCCTGTTCTGTTCCCCACTCTCTCTGGTGAATCCTCTCAACCCCCACACCTCTGGCCTGAACCCCAGTTCTTGTATGGATAAATAAATATTTATTAAAAAAAATGTGAGAGGTGAGCACATTGCTTATCTAGGTGGTTAGCAAAAATGCAAAACATGGAAACAGAGTCATGATGAGTAAGGAGAGCGTCCAGAGATATGGGGTAGAGCTCTCAGCAACAAAGAAGGGCTATGAGTAGTAAGTAAGGTTTAGTGAAAGTCACTTCAAAAACCAGGAGGACTTGGGAGAGATGACTTGGAATTGGCAACGGGGAATAAGGTATGTACAACATTTTCTGGGCATAAGAGTAAAAGCCGCATTCATGTGAAGGGAAGGCTTGGGAAGAAGGGAAGCAATAACTTTTGAATGAGAACAATGAAGTGGAGGAAAGTTTTATAAACATGGTTGAAGACACTAAGATTGTTTTACTAATGCCAGACAGTCCATGAGTTTCAAAGGGCACAGCAGCTGGTTTGGGAGCATGGGGAGGTATGGTAGATGAGGACACATTAGGGGGCATGAGGACCAGGAGAGGAGTTAGTGTCACATGAGGATGGATTATCTGAGAGATGGACTTTTGCTGGCAATGGAAATGAAAGGATTTTAAGAATGATACCCCTTGAAATCAACATAGATAAATTTAAGATTCTGTGGATGATTCTTCTCCTACGCAGAAAATAAGAAGCAAAGCAAATGAATTGAATCAAAACAAAAACAAACTCTTAGATTCTGGCAACAGGACTGAGGTTAAAAAAAGTGGGTAAGGGTTGCTACAAAGGATAGAGGGGTCCTGTGGACTGTGGTGGAGGGGCCTTTGTACTTTTGGTGGTGGGCACAGTGTGGCATCACGCCTCTCAAGGGGTGTGAACCTGTACTCCTAAACTTATGCAGTATTACCTCAAAGTTTTTAAAAAAGGAAGAAATTAAGGTTTATAAATAGTTGATCTCTTCTCTGGTTGAAAGTGTTATGTCAGCCAGGAACAAGAGGTTACTCAGTTCCCTCAGGAGGGCTGATTACAATTTATCAGGAGAAGGCTGATTCAGCAGGCAGGTGTTCTCCACAGCAAACACAGAGGATGTGACAGAAAGACAATTTAACATATTTTTAAAGTTTGTTTTTAGTGCATAGAAATACAGTTTTTTTTTAAAAAGATTTGTATTTTTATTTACACAATGGCTGGGGTACATAGGCCAGAGGTGCAGGAAGGTGAGAGGATTCACCAGAGACAGAGTAGGGAGCAGAACAGGCATACAGACCGAAAGCACTGCTGAGGGGAGCAGCAGGCAAGACAGGGGAGGTCTGCCGCACCATGTGGGCATCTCCCTGACTGGCCAGGAATCGAATCCGTGCTGCAGCGGCTGCGGACAGCTTCACAGCGCTGCACTCAACCCGCTGCGCCACCCGGGAGGCCCCAACTTAACATTTAGTTTCGTCTTGTTCCTATCTGAATGCTTGACTGTAAACCTGAAGAAATATGTGAATGATCTTTGTTTTTGACAATTCACCTAAGCAGTCTTTCTCTCAACTTTAAAGAAAAAAGTCAGGTTACTATTTTACAAATATTTGTAAAGTTTTCAAAATTGCAAACTATTAGCACTTAGGTAATATCAAGTCATAGACTTACTGTTTTTTTATGCCCATTTGTCGAAATAGATTTCTACAATGTTTGTATTTCTTATTTAGGATTTACTTATTCTTACTTTCATTATCTGTAATGATTTCTACTTTCATAAGTGTGGTTTTGTTATAGGAACATGGATAGATTGTTATTTGAGGGAATGGAATACATAAAAATAACTTCGAGGACAGACACAAAGGCACACATTCCTAAAATAAATTTGATAACTTTTAGGGTAAACTTAAAAATCCATCTCTATCTAAAACATACATTTGGCAAACAGTGTCCTAAGTTAAACATATGCACTATTTTACTGCTACAGTCATTCCAGGAGGTACATTGAAAATGAAAACATTGACATTAAATCTAACTTTAAAATTTTTGCTTTTATAACTATCTGCTCAACTCAAATACTCTTCTGGTCTTTGTTAGAGTCATTTTGCTTTGAAATAAAAGAATTTCTTTAGTGGGTGAGAACAGAAAAATGTATGAACTGTTATTTAAAATTCTTTGGAAAGGGATAGGTAAGTATTGAGGTGAAACAGAAGTGCCTTTAGGAGAAAAGAGGGGTAAGATACAAAGTTCTGGCCAACTATCAGGGTAAGCCAGGGAGACCCAGAGGAGACATGTGGTGGAGAGGGTAACAAGATCAATAAATTAACCATATGGCATATAAATTACAGGTAGGGAGACCCAGTTCCAAGGAGGATATTGAGAGCAAATTGGGGGTGGGGGCTGGGACTAGGAGGCATCCCCAAACAACACAGTTCCTAATCTAATCAGGTTTGCAGGCTGGTACTTCAGAATAATATCATGAATTTATTGAATCAAACTAAAAATCATTGAGACATACCCTTAATTAAAATTACGAGATTCAGTTTATCTACTAGTTATCAAGTCACGATTAATTCCCTATAGGCATTTAATGATCTCCAATTTATCAGCCATTGTGTCTCTTTTATTCTTTCTGTGTATGGTTCTCTAGAATTTCTTGCATGTCAATGATTTAAGACAAATAGGACACAGACATTGACATCTTTGCACAGCAGGGCATCCAAGGACTGCAAAAATTCTTATAGATTGTCTGTGACAGTGAGGTTAAATCAAAACACTCTCTCTGAAAATAACTCATTTTGTATGCACATGAATGGTCATATTATAAAAAGGATGGTGTCCAAATAATTTTCAGAAAAGGGCATTCTGGTGTCATTAGGGAAATGCTCTTTTAAAGTGTCAAACCATTATAGTTAACAACTGTCACAAAGAAGGTAACCGTCTGTCGATATTTATTGTCAAAAGGAACACTCATTGACATTGCTTAAGTGAACTGTTAGCATTTTTCATTCTTATGTAGTTATTATGTCTACAACTGGCGATTTGCATAAAAGCCCACTGGTGAAGTCTATCGCAGAATTTTAAAATTAGTTTATCTCAAGCATTATTTGGATTTTGTTAATGAAAAAAGGAAGCAAGAGCTACAAAAAGTATTTTTTTTCTCATCAGGAATATTGCCAAGTTTATGACCATGAATATCAGTAGTTGACAAATCAATAAGTTTTGCCCTTTGCAGCTTCTAAAATCCATCACCAAATCTGTGAAAAATCTGTGTATATTACTTTTCTATATTGTACCAGCAAGAAATAGTCTATTTGAGGAATTATATTAACAAGTAAAGAAAAGGAGATGGTGGGAATATAAAATAATTATAAAAAAAATCTGTACTATAGAAAACAAAAATTTAAGGTGACTATGAGACACTCCATTATTTCCTTTTAATTGTAGGATCCAAAATGTTTTATTTCTTTGCCTTGAATATGTCCACCTTCTTTCCTTTGGAAGTCATGTACCTTGCATTCTATTCATCTTTTCCTAATCATATTCCTTTAAGATAAATTTTAGACATATAATAAATTGCCCACTAAGTAGTTGGCCTTGTCAAACTGATAGGCAGGATGGGAAAAAAATTGCTCACTATTCTAAAGGCCCATTTGCTTATTCATGGCAAGATAGGTTACTAGATTTTCTGTGTATGAATTACTTCATCAAGGTAGAGAAGCTGGCAGAAAGAAGTAGGGTGAAAGTTAGGCTTTTGAAACACCACTTTAAAAACCTATGACTTAGATGTCATTTGTTAAAGAAATGGTTTTGAAAATATAGTTTCTATTTTACAAAGAGCTTGGAGGGAGACAAAACAGCAGAACCAGTAAGGATACTTCCTGTGGTTATACCTACTGGAAAACCTGCTCCATTATTTACTACCTGTGAAATTTGGGCAAAACACACCATCTTCCTGAACCTTGGTTTTCTAATCTTAAAAAGGGGTTAAAATAACTACTCAATAGTGCTATTTTAAAAATATGCTATCTAAAGTACTTTGGCAGTTAGCACATTTGCATCGAATAATTGGCAGCTAGTAATGTTATAATTATTATTATCACCCATAAAACAAATATTGGGTGGTGTTCAAAAATACAGTATCCAATACACAATATTTTATATAGTATTTTCCTCTTTGTTATGAAGAATATCATTTTATGAATTACAGGGGAAGTTAATACATTTGTCTTCCATACTGTTTAATTTGTTTTCCATTTTCATAACTTTCTTTGCTAATTGATCCAGTTACTATGTTTCTAATAGTGTCTTCCTTGGGCACGTGGTACTTAACAAACCATCACTAGTGTCTTTTCCTGTTTAGTCCATCACCATGATAAATATCTGACCAAAAAAAGTGCACATGAAAAACAAAAGAACAACCCACCAACATTGTAAGTGGGCTCCCATATCCACTACAAATTCCTTATTAACCACTATTTTTCAATGCAGACAAGATTATCTGATTTGGTCACCTATCTGCTTACCTATCTTTGGTGATTGTCACTGATTTTAGGAACAAAAGGACAATGTGGAAGGCCAGGACAACTTGTCTTCTCTTTAACAAATGCCAGCTTCATTGTCTTTCTTCCCTTTGTCTTCTCAAGAATGGTCCTGCTCCCTTCTGCCCCAGGGAGTTTCACATGCTGCTGCTTCTAGCTGAAATGCTCTTAAAAAGTTTCTCATCACCTAGATCACTCGCATTCAGCTTCTGAGACTGGCTTAGGCACTATTTCTCCAGCAGAGCCATCACAGATAATCCACCACGTGTACCTCCAGAAACATTCCCTCTAATCGCATCACATTTCTTTCAATTAGCAATATAGCTATATACAACAATATGCACCCCATTAAATAAGACATATATATAGTGTGTGTGTGTTTGCACGCATGAATGTGTGTGTGTGTGTGTTTGAGTGTGTGTATGAATTTGAAGTTTTCAAGGTCTCTAGATTTTTACATAGGAGTTCTATACCTGGAATGGAATATCAAGAAGAATTTGGATCATTTAAGTAAAATCAGCATCTTTCCTGATTTTGAAAACAACACTATCTGTAAGAATTACTGTTGTTGGGCCTCCCTGATGGCACAGGGGGTTAAGTATCAGGGCTATCAAGCTATTGCCAGCCACTGTAGCATGAGTTCCACCCCGGCCAGGGAGCTAATCTACTCTCCTGTCTCGCCCACTGCTCCCCTCAGCAGTGAATTTCAGTGGATCCTCCTGTTCTGCTCCCCACTCTGTCTCTGGTGAATCCTCTCACCCCCTCCTCCACACCTCTGGCCTATACCCCAGTTCCTCTACACAAAAATTAAAAAAAAAAAAGAATTACTGTTGTCGTAATACCGCTCAGCAATTCTATTCCCAGGTACTAACCCAAGGTAAATGAAAACATATGTTTACACAAAGGTTTGTATAATAATATTCATAGCAGCAAAACTGGGAACCAGTTAAATATTTATCAAGCAGTGAATGGAAACAAAATCTGTCGTATCCCTACAATAGAATACCATACAGCAATAAAAGGGAAGGAAGTACTGACGCAACAACATGGATGAACTCAAACTCTATGCTACATGAAAAACACCAGGCACAAGAGACTACATATTTGATAAGAAATGTTCAAAAACAGCAAATTTACAGCAACAGAAAGCAGATTGGTGACTGCCTGGGACTAGGGGTGGGAATGAGTATACTTTAAATGGGTCTGAAGGATTTTATTGGAAGGATTAGGATGTCTTAAAAGCAGTTTATGGTGATGATTGTATCATTTGTTTTACTAAAAATCATTAAATAGTTATAAAAATGAAAAATTAAAGTTTGGGTGAAATAATGAAAGTAATGCAATGCATGCAAAGCACTTTGTACAACACCAGACGCAGGGTAAAAAAGTCAATAAACCTTGACTAATAGTTTTTAAAAACAATTCCACTGTTGATACGTGAATTTCAGCTTTGTCGCTAAACGTCAAAACGTGATGAAAACAAATGTTACCACTTCAAAGCTGACTCTCTTTCCACTTAATTCCTCATCACAAATGTGTTTCTTATACACCAGAGGTGTGGGAAACATTAAGCAAAATTAATGATTATGATTGCCTTGAGGGAGGGAAGGTAAGACATGTACTCAGTTAAACATAATACAAAATGGAATATCATTGGGACCAGGAAGAAATGACTTTTATTTATCTATTTATTCAATTCTTAAATGCACCAGCTAGGACTATACGTTAGCAACACTGTATTTGAACTAAGCCCTCTGAAATGTTTATACATATGGACCTATATATGTAACTATTCATGTGCATTGTTTCATTCACATACAAACAATTCTTTTCACTCATTAACCATATGCATGCCATTTTCAATAAAACCTCTCATAATTATTAATATATTTAATATCAAAAATATTAATTATAGAAAATTCTTTAACGAAAATTCTTTAACGACCCTGGTTTTTCAGTTTCTGCATTTCTTTTTCTTCCATGAGCTTCTCTTCCTCAACCAGACATTCCACGATCACATAGTAACTTAATTACTGCCAAAATATGCCTTTTCATCCTTCAATTAAACTTGATATACACGTCTAAAGTGTATCACTCTCTAAAGATTACTCCCTGCAGTAGCCTGACCTGCATAAATCCTTGACCTTACAAGGAACAACAATGTGCCAAATCTACCAGGTTTGTATGTTTGCCACTCCTAATCCATTGTAATATGCTTATGATCCACCTTATTCAGATTAGATTTCACAGTACAACATTATGATAACTCTCTTACATGTAACCTCAATTTAATCCTGACTTTTTTACACTTCCCTGAAATCTGGAAATATAACAGTTTGAGGTAGGAGCTGAAATATGATGTTGGTGGGGGTTTGGAAGTAGTGACAAAAGTAAAAGAATTATGATAATAGAGTATCAGAAAAATATCTGGTTCAACTGCTACAGTGATTGAGAAATAGTATAGGAGAAGTGTCAGGAAAATGAAATGTGGAGAAGACTCAAATTTCTAGACTATTTTTGATTTATCTAATATCCTCAATGGCCGAGTAGTTCAACAAATTAGAGCCAACTGAAATCTAAATTTGACTTAATTTCTTTTTAAAAATAACTTAAAAGTTATTTCATTTAATGCTGCTTAGCTTGAGGAATATGAACACATTTCTGAAGAGTCACCAAGTTAAGGACAGAAATTCAAGATTTAGTCTCAAATGTATTCTGCTAAAGAACATGGTATTATAACATGATCAATTTCATTTCTACTTGCTTTCTTCCAGGGTTAGAAAAATACAGGTTTCAAGTTCTGATGTGTATTATCTAAAAGACTTGTCAGTACAGTTACCATATAAGTATTTTGCTAAAATCTGAGAAGCTAGCTAAATATATTTGTTTCTTGACATCTAGTATACAGCCAACAATGAGTTAGTTCCATCTGCTTTAGGCTTGTGCTGCATAATGAATGTCATCCAGTGACAGCTTAATTCTGTTGTGCTGATTATCTCAAACCTGAATTTTATGGCAAGGCAGACTTGCTCTCTCGTTTACCTTTATATGCATGATAGAATGTATAATTACAGTTGGGATTAGCCTAATCCATTCTCTACCTAATGAGCTGAACTAATATTAAATCCAAAATGGAAAGAAATTCTGCATATTTTAACTCTTCTTCACTCTGGCATGGTTTTATTTTTACAGCTTCACTTAGCTCGATCCATTACCACCCTTCCTTTCATTCTGGCATACATTCTAAATTAATTCATTTCATAATCTCATGAGTTGAAGTCAATGGCATTTGACCTGGAAATAAAAATGTTATGATTATTAAACCTCATGAAGGAAACTGGTAATTTGAATTTCAGTATTTGCATTATGATACATATGTAGAGAGAACATTTAGATAATTTCTTTTTAGATAAAACTGGTTCTTTCAAGAAGATTTAATCAAAAAGTCTGGGACAGTTGAAACAGATTACCTTTATTATTGATATAAAAACTCATAACCTTTTACCTCTGATTTCCCCAGTAAAATTTATATAATGAAGGATAAATAAACATGGTACTTATGTTATGACCTATCACTTCTTTTTCTGGTGCACCTATCTCTTATAGAATATGATCCTGACAGGCAAAACGAAAGTAGAAATTGGTCACTTAGAAAGCACTCAAGTTCTAGAAGCAAATGAAAGAATGTCCATTTAATGAATATATCGATAGATAGATAGATAGATAGATAGATAGATAGATAGATAGATAGATAGATATAGTGCAATGTGATCATCTAAGTACGGCACAAATGACACTGATGCAGATATTTGTTTCCAGTTGCAAATAAGCTTTCAGCTAGATGGTCAGATATGAAAATAAATACAGGAAATGCAGGGCGACATAATGGATGCTATAGGGAACTGGATGAGACAAAATAAAGGAAAAGATTATATAATAATTGAATAATCAATGTATTAGGCTAAATTTTAAGAAAAGCTTAACTATATTGATGTATCAGTCACTGTAGTTTTACTTCAAGCTATAGCTGAGTAGCTTCTTTTAGAATCATCTTGTTGCACAAAATATTATAAACTACCTGAAGGCACTAGAGAATTGCAAAAATTTAAACCCAAGCTGGATGAAAACGAAGTTTTTTGAATAAAATTCCTGGGTAATAAGACTTCTTGCCTAAGGATGCACTCCAAGTTTTGTGAGGCTGCTAGAAAGGGAAAACGCTGCAATGTCACTAGCTTTAGGAGCAGAAAGATAGAGTCTGGGTATGCCCCAGAGGTGAAAAGTGGTGGGAAAAGCTGGAAGGAGGGAGCCAACAAGGTGGAATCCTCAAATATACAGGTAAATTATTTTTTAAAAGATTTATTTATTTATAGAAGAACCGGGATACAGGCCAGATGTGTGGGAGGGAGAGAAGATTCACCAGAGACAGAGTGGGGAACAGAACAGGCAGACTGACTGAAATACACTGCTAAGGGGAACAGCGGGTTAGACAGGAGAGGTCTGCTGCACCATGTGGGTAGCTCCCTGGCTGGGGATCAAACTCATGTTCTGTGTGCCTCTTTATCCAGTGCAATGGTGGGTATCAAGAGTCCCGGATGTTGATATGTGCCCCTGATTCAGCATCTATAGGGGGGTTCTGCAGAGCAGCAGCCACTCCCTCTTGTGGGTTTTACTACCCTGGTATCACTGTAAACACAGCTCAATCAAGTTTTTCCTACCTTTTTGCACCAGACCTTTGCTCTTAGTGTGTGCTGTGGTTGTCTGCTTTCCCTGAAGGAAAGCCAGCCCTACATCTTCACTCTGCTGCCATCTTGCCAGACTCCACCTTTTGTCTCTTGTGAGCCCCAACTCATGTCATGTTCAGGGACTATCAATGAATATAGGTAGAATTTACTTGTGGCACAAGTAAATTGCCCCAGAACAATGTCAAATCCCCCTGAAGGAAAAACAGACAACCACAGCACACACTAAGAGCAAAGATCTGGTGCAAAAAGGTAGGAAAAACTTGACTGAGATGTGTTTACAGTGATACCAGTGTAGCACAACCTACCAGAGGGAGTGGTTGCTGCTGTGCAGAACCCTCCTATAGATGCTGAATCAGGGGCACACACCAACATCCGGGACTCTTGATTCCCACCATTTCACTGGATAAAGAGGCACATAGAGTTTGGCACCAAAAAAGGCCAGGATCTTGCTCTCAAACAGCATCCTGTCTTGTGCAGCCTGCTCCACAACTCCCGTGTCTTTGTCAGTGTGGTGTTGCCTGACACAACAGATACCCAGGACAAAGGATGCACTGTGGGAGAGCTACAGAAATGGGGTGTACACCTAGGGTTGCTGGCTTGAGCCTGAGGCTCTCAATATAGAACAGCTAGAACTTGGATTGGTGGGGAGAAACAAGTCAGATCTCTCTGAAACAAGCAGTCTCTCCTCATAGCTGAGGTTACTCCTCTAAACTTACTACTGAACCAGAATGTAAGCACATGTTAATAATATGAACACACACCCCAGGATACGGTTCTGTGCTAAAAAGAAAAGAGAACAACTCCCAGTCTGTGATCCCATGTCAACGACAATCCATGTCCAACACCATATCTAGTGCTCCACAGTAGCCTAGAGGTAAAAGCTGACCCGAGGCTAGAAGATACATTAGGACTAAGGCTTGGCTCAGAAGAGGGGATCACCATGGATCTCCATCACATAATTCTGGTACCCACAGCACAGTCAGAAGCTTGAATCCCTCATGCTCACTCGAGGTGACTCTTTGGTGCCCACTGCCCCAATCCCTTGTTACCTACTACCCCTTGCTGGCACCAGTTCTCCAAATACTTTAACAGATGCAAAGGAATCAGTTTGAAAATCTATCCCTATTGGAACCCATAAAAACTAAAAATTAAGATACAGAGGAACATACCACAAATGCCGCAGCCAAAAACCCTGACAGGAATATCAATCCAGCAGAATTATGGAATATTACAGAAGAGCAGTTGAAGACAGCAGTTGAAACAATGTTTATGGAACTCAAAACAAAACAGAGGATATGAAACAGCAACAGATTAAAAACAGAGAAAATATGGGGTAGCTACAGTTAGAAGAATGGAGCTAAGAAATAACTGAATTAAAAATACAACTGAGTTCCTCACAGCAGACAAATAGAAGCAATGGAGAAAGTAATGAGTTCCAAAGCACAATGTTGAGTACACACAAATAGAAAAGGAGAAAAAAAATAATTAAAAGATGAAAATCATGTAAGACCTCTTTGGGAAAACTCAAAGGGGAATGATATCTGTATTATGAGGGTCCCAAAAGGAGAAGAGAAAGCAAAAGGCACAAAATATTTATTTAAAGAAATAGTTGCTGGGGACTGCCTGGAGGCTCAAGGCATTAAGTCTCAGCACTATGAAGCTATCCACAACCACTACAGCACAAGTTCAATTCCTGGCCAGGGAGCTACAAAAATGGTGCAGGAGACCTCTCTTGTCTTGCCTGCTACTCCCCTCAGCAGTGTATTTCAGTCAATCCACCTGTTCTGTTCCCCACTCTGTCTCTGGTGAGTCCTCTCACCACCCCACACCTATGGCCTACACCCCAGCTCTTGTATGCAAAAATAAAAAAAATAATAAATCTTAAAAAAAAAATAATTGCTGAAAACCATCTCAAGCTGGGAAAAGAACCAAATAAGCAGCAGAAATGAACAGACAATTCACCAAAGTTGATACCCAGAATGCCAACAGGCACATGAACAAACATCATCACTTCTAACAAGAGAGCGGCAGGTTAAAATAATTATGAGATGCCATCTCATACCTGTGAGAACAGCACATGTTAGAAAGACATCCAATAACAAGTGCTGGAGGAGATGCAGAGAAAGAAGAACCACATTACACTGTTTTGGGAATGTAACCTGGTGCAACCACAATGGAAAGCAATCTACATTTACATTTAAAAAATGGAAATTCCACGCAACCCTGCAATCCCACTTTTGGGCGTCCATCCACAGAATATGAACCCATCAATACAAAACAAAGACAAAATCATATTGTTCCACAATGTTCAAAGCAGTATATTTGCAATAGGTAGGATATGGAAGCAGCCTAAGCATCCTGACTGAATCAAGATGTGGTATATCCACACTATGGAGTACTATTCAGCCAAAAGGAAAAATGAAATGCAGCCATTTTCAACAAAATTGAGGTAGTTGAGGGAATTATGTGCAAAGCAAGTCAGAACAATAAAAACAAATACCGTATATTTACATAGCAGATGATTCAATGAAGTATAATCCTTACAAAACTGGTGAACATCAATACTGTGATGACTCCGAGGTCAAGATGGGGGAGCTGGGGGGGGAGGCAAGGGAGTATATGGATGGTGGGATGGGGGGAATATAGGAAAAAGAAGAAACAGATGAAAGGCTGAAAGAACTGAGCTCAAAAGTTTCAGTTGCTGCCAATCAGGGTAGCAGGGTTTGAGGGGTGTGGTATGGATAATGCAGAGTTGGGATTCAAGTGATTCAAATTAACATCCAGATTCAAAATGAACAACAGAGGGAATGATCAGAACCCGGAATCTCTACAACATCTCATCCATAATGTGTACTATAATAACAAAATTGTGCTAATTATGCGTAGAAACAGAGAAACACAATTTAAGAGCAAAGGCTTTAGGGCTTCCCTGGTGGCGCAAGGGGTTAAGACTCAACTTTTGAAGCTGTCTGCAGCCTCTGCAGCAAGAGTTCGATCCCCAGCCAGGGAGCTACCCACATGGCACGGCAGACCTCTCTTGACTTGCCCGCTGCTCCCCTCGGCAGTGTATTTCAGTCAGTCTGCCTGTTCTGTTCCCCACTCTGTCTCTGGTGAATCCTCTCACCCCCCACACCTCTGTCTGTACCCCAGTTCTTGTATGCATACATCAATAATTCTTAAAAAAAAAAAAGAGAGAGAGAGAGAAAAGGCTTTACAGGTACCAAAAACCTACAGCTAACATGATCCATCATTAGGAAACACCACTCTACTCAGTTAGTACTGAAGTGAAGAGTTGATGTAGAAACGGTAGATGAGAAAGAGCCCCCAGTAAAACAGAAGGACAACTAGGCAGAGTAGCATGGAAACGAAGGGAAAAGAGGGTGTAAGGAAGAACTAATCAACAGTAAGTGGCCTTTATTATGAACAAGACTGAAATGAACATCCATGTGTAGAATTCTCTCCAGAGCCCCTACCACTATACATATTTTCCCAATTTGAATGTCTGCCAATCTGAAGATTGAGAATAACATTACTGCTACTTTAAACTTCCCTTTTTTGATAACTAATGGGATTATCATTTCTCATATTTATTTGTAATTTAAATCTCCCTTTCAATTCACTTGTTCTTAGTTCTTTCCTGTATCTGCATTCAATTGCTTTTCTTTTCCTATTTAATTTGTAGTAATTCCTTAAATAATATAAAATCTTAATATACATGTATATATATATATATATATATATACACACACACACATATATTTTCTCTCTTCCCATTGTATTCAACATTGTTTAGATTTTTTTTTTCAGGTTTACGGTTAATCTTAATGAAGTCGCGTTTGTCAGATCTTTTCTTCAAGCTTTTTTGCTGTTTATGTGTGATTTAAAAACACATTTTTGTAACCTAACATCACAAGCAGAGTCACCTAAGTTTTCTATTAACCTCTGTGTTTCACTTTGAATTTTTTTTTATGGGTCCGAGAAAAGCATCAAACTCTTTTTTTTTCTACCACAGTGAACTGGCCTACATGCTATGCAATAGCCTGTGCTTTCTCATAATTTGAGATGTCACCTTTTCTCATATAATAATTTTATTATATACATGGATCAATTTCTGGACTCCATTTCACTCCATTTATTACTTTGGCTGATCCTTCACCAGTAACACACTATAACCTTTGGGTTTTGTTCCTTATTACTGCCTTAACAAATGAGCACAAATTTAGTAAGAGCACAACACAAACATATTGTCTCCAGTTCTGTAGGTCAGAAGGCTGACATAGCTCTCAGAGGGTAAAAATAAAGGTGTCAACAGGGCCGTGTGCCTGCCTAGAGGCTCCCAGGGAGATATCTCTCCTATGTTTTGGACTTGGCAGAATTCAGTTCCTTGCATTTGTAGGACTGATGTCTTCTTTCCTTGCTGCCTGGTAGCTGAGACTATTTGAGCTTCTAGAAGGTGCAGGTTCCCTTGGCTCAAGGTCCTGTTCCTCCATTTTTAAAGTCAGCCATGGCAGCTCAAGTCCTTGTCACACTTCAAATCTTGCCTTCTTATTCTTCTGTCTCATATTTCTGAACCCCTGGGGAAGGTTCACCCCTCTTATGACTTAAAATATTTTGGCACACCTGGATAACCAGGATAATAATCTCATCTCAAAATATTTACATAATCATGACTGCAGAGTCCCTTTTGTCATGCAAGGAAAAATAGTCAAAAGGACCCTATTTTGGGCCTCCCTGTTGGCCGCAGGAGTTAAAGGCAGCACTATCAAGCTATTGCCAGGATCTGCAGCACGAGTTCGATCCCTGGCCAGGGAGGTGACCCACATGGCACAGCAGACCTCTCCTGCCTCACCCATTGCTCCCCTCAGCAGTGTATTTCAGTACATCTGCCTGTTCTGCTCCCCACTCTCCCTGGTGAATCTTCTCACCCCCCACACCTCTGACTTACACCCCAGTTCTTGCATAACTAAATTCTTAAAAAAAAAAGGACCCTGTTTTGTTTATCTTTAAAGATCATCTCCTCTAATGATTCACATTTACTCAACTATATGAAACCAAATAAGCTTAGACAGCTCTAGGAACAATTTTGCTGAAATTCAGGTTTTTTTATTACAAATTTAGTGATTATGTTGAGAAAAACTAGCACCTTTTTGATATTTAATTTTTCCAGCAATGAAAAGAATACAGTTCACTACTTTTAAGATCTTACTTTGGACTCTTCTGTAATCTTTCATTGTTTTCTCCATAAACATATTGCATTCTTCTTCTTAAATATACTATTTTATTAGATTCTCGGTCATTTTTAATAAGCTCTTTTTTTTGCAGTAACTTCTTAACAGTGATTCTTACTGTTCTATTGGAAAATTGATGATTTTGTTAGCTTTATACAGAAAACTTAATCATCATTTTAATGATTATATATAAAGGTTTTTCAGTTGACTCTTTTGCATTTTACTCAGTATATAAACATTCTCTGCAAATTATAATTACCTATATTTCCTTTTTTCTCTTTTTTACAATTATATAAATCTCCTATCAAGTTGTAGTGTAATCACAAACACTACTGACTTAATGGATCATAACAGATGAGGTTTGCTTGCCATACTTGTAACTTACACAAAAATGTGCCTTACATTTATTTCTTGTGCCTTTCTGTAAGAGGCATTGCCATAAAAAGGGGCAGTTCCACACTCCCTGACCCATCTAATGAGCAGAGCTGAGGGGCCAGGTGAAGATATAGAACAGGAAGGGGAGGGGAGACCCATGGAGCAGAAACACAGGTGGAGAAAAAAATATGTATTTGCTTATCTGCTTTGGACTTGCACCAGGGACTTGGGGGACTTGGAGGAGACACGTGGAGTTGAAACATGTGGGAATAGTTGGAAGAGACGTGGGTGAGAGCCAGGTAGGGAGACTGCCCATGGCAGCTGATATTTTGCATATCTTGATGTGTACTTTTTGTTCTTTTTGTCCCAGACTTGCCTGGTCCCTTTCAACAACTCCTTTCTATGGTTCCCCAGCAGAAGCTGCCTTGGACTTGTGGCAAGCTTTTGGGTATCAGCGGCCCTACTTCAGGTCTACCCGGTTTGACTGGGCATTTCCCTATAAGGGGATGGGTAACTTTGGGTGTTTTATTGGGAAATTTATCATTTCTTCTCTCTCTATGCACACCAATTCTATTAAAGATCTTTCAGACTAAGAGTTTACTTTGTCTTTATGTGGCAGATAGCAGAATCCCTCTAGACTGTACAAGTTTGGGGGCTCCAGGGTAACCCTCAGTCTGCCTGATAACCCCTCTCCAGTCTTCTGATTGTCAAGTTGTGGGACAAAGGGATGCATGGAAGACAGGTACCAAGCAAAGACTTTGCAAATCCTCTCAGCTTTCTTCCCAACACTCATTCTTTTTTTTCTTGTTGACAGAATCCCAGCTGTTTGTGTTTTGTTTGTCTTAAGAAAAAAGAGGCAGCCACATTTTTAGGGAAAGCAGGACTGGCTTCAGATCCTGGAGTTCACTGCAAAAATTACATTCTTACAGTTTGTTTTTTTTTTTCTTTCATTACTTATGGCTTAGGTTTAGGGTTATGACCTATTCTCTTCACATGGAACCAGTTGAGTGGCTTTAGGATAAGACTTGTCAATCTTTTATTCAGCACTGTGTTAACCAAGCTCCACAGACAAAAAACACAAACATCTCAAAGCTTTGCTGATGTCCAAAGCCCTTAAATATCAGCTTTGGATTTTTATCCAAATATATACCTAACTTCAGTGGAAAGTTTGATCTGATAAAAATCACTCAATTTATATCCAGAGGCCAGTGCTGGTACATAAAAATTTAATACCTTTGTAGACGAAAAATCAAAAGCAATTTTTATTTCCATGTAATTATTTAAATATAATTCAAATAATGTTATTTCTTTTAAGGCAAACAAAAATAACCTATAAACAATGTGAAAAATTATATCCTTGAGACAAAAAATTCTGATAGGTGTTGAAAAATATATTAACACCTGTAAAAAAATGTGTTAAAGGTGATAAAATTGTGATTCCTCAAGGAATAAAATATATATTCTTAGTGAGAGAACATAATTCAAGCTTATTAGAAATCATATGAATATAAAATTAAAGGTATTACCTTTTAAAATATGTGTATTATCACATAAGAAAGAGTAATACTATGGGCTGGTATGACAGAAAATTTCCTAATATTCTGCTAAGAATATTAAAACACCTCAGATATTTGTTGTTCAGATTACAAGTATTTATAACAATGCTTGTCACACAATAGGACCCTTAAAGTGTTATCTAGTATTTATTCTTACACCCTGAATTAGCACAAGTACTGGAGGGTTAATACTTCCTCAACACTTGTACTAGAAAACCACTTTCATTCCTAGAACTTTTGATACTTAAGAGCACGTACATCAGCAAGCATAAGTTATCTAAGTAGTCCTTCTCAAACTTTAATGAGTGTATGAAACACCCGGAGGTCTTGCTAAACTACAGGTTTTAATTCAATAGCTCTGGTTTGGAAACTGCATTTCTGATAAACTCCCAATTATGGATGATTTGACTGGTCCATGGAACACAGTTTGAGTAGTGAGAGAAAAGACCCACAAATACCCCCAGTCCAAAGCTAATCTCCCGTCTTTTTGTCACATATTCAGCACTCATTTTCATATTATACATGGATGCTTTCATGAGATACAAAGACAGAGTTAATGACATTCTTCATTTTGGATGAGGCTTCCATAAAAATGCTTTTTAGGAAAGACACTAACTTCAAGACATGAGCTATAAGCTGATGATTAAAGTAGATTAAGAATGGAAGTAATGAATTACTGCTACATAGATATGCGAATTCATCAATGATCTCTAGAAGTTTGCAAAGACCAAAGTAGGAGTTCCCATCTTGCATGCGTGCAATTAATTATATATACACACAAGGTACTGGATTATTTTTCTCACATCTTCTTCCCACTAGAATTCACTACATCTTAAGATCCATACATCTTTCTGCATGTGTATCTTATTTGTTCAAATTGATGCATACCCAGGATGTGCTACCATTATATTTCCTACCCACTACCTTAATTGTGGATACCTAGATTGCTTTGAGTTCTCTATCACCACAGAAACACTGTAATAAAAACCCTCTTGCATTTATTCTTATGGGCCTTTAAATATAGCAGGTGGTCAGTAAAACATTCATTGAATGTTATATGTTTGGAGAGCAATTATTTTGCAAAATGATATTAACTGTAAATGTGTTTATCACAACAACATGTAAAGCATAATCATTTTCTTTATGCACACATATAGGTGTACACACATGTATAGTTGCATATATGCAATAACAGAATTAAATAGATAAACATATTATTGACTTTTTGACACCTAAATATCCTGATATTTCTGTAGCGAACATGCTATTTGTAAATAAATCAAAGAGATAATAAGGGAAGGTGCAATGTACATGCAATTGCTGTTACAAATGAGAATATACTTTATATTTCCACACAGCCTAAAACTGGAATGAATGAATTAATGTGTATGCATGTGTCTTGTTCATTAACCTATCTATAAATACAAATACATAACTATTTGTGTGGCTATGTGTGTATACATGTAGATATGCCTATATATATAATGTACATGTGTTTACAATTATATACTTATTTTAAGGACTGACAATATGCTTTTTGTCATAGTTAATGGTAACTGTAGCAAATATAGAATGTGTGAATGGCCCATGTCTAAAAGACTGAAAACATTAAGCTTTGGCAATGATGTGAAGAAGAAGGAACCCTCATACACTGTTGGTGGGACTGTAGAATGCTCCAGCCCCTATCAGAAACTGGATGGGCTGTTCACAATAGATGTAACATACGATCCAGCAATTCCACTCCTAGGTATCTGCATGGAGAACTAAGTTGAAGGGACATAGGCACTCCTATACTCTTTGCGGCCCTATTTACAATAGCCAAGTTATGGAAGCAACCTCAGTGCCCAAGTACAGAGGACTAGATTAGAAAAATGTGGTATACACACACACACACACACACACATATATATACATATACACATACACACACACACACAGTGGACTACTACTCACTATACTCAAAGATGAACTTTTGCCATTCACCACAACACGGATGGAACTGGATGGGTTAATGTTAAGTGAAGTAAGTCAGAAAGAGAAAAACAAATACTGGATGGAGTTACTTACATATGGAATATAGAGAAACAAAGCAAGGGGTTAGACAAAACCAAGCCTGTAACAAACTGTAGAAAACTGACTTTGGAATTGAGGATATCCGATGAGGAAGGGAAGAGAAGGGAGAAGAGAGGTGGGGAACAATGGACTATGGTGAAAGGCTGAGTGAACTTAATGGTTCACTGTGGTCTGGTGGTCTGGTGACAGGCTTCTGAGGAGGCTGTGGTCTGGTGACAGGCTTCTGAGGAGGTGTGATCCTCTGCCTTTGAATCACACACAGTGTTGTAAACTAAAGAAACCTCAATTTTAAAAAATGTTAAACAAGAAAAATATTGCTGTGAATTTTGAAGGAATTTGTTTCACAGGATGACTACCAGCCTGAAAATGTTCTTTGTGCAACTTGCACACTCCCCACCTTCACAGAGGGAAACACCATCTCTACATTTATGCCATTGTGAATAACATGATGAGCATGATGTAGGGAGATGCTATTCATTACTATCTTCATTGTTTTGGCCACTAACTGGACTTTATTTAAAAATAAATGTTGGTCATTCTGAAAAATGGCCTTATTATAGACCCTTTTCTCCATTTTCACTTCTCACCGTTGCTAAGAGTCCTCTTACTTGGTTGTCGGTTCTTATAGACTCACCTTTTGATCTTCATTTTTAAGATCAGTTAACCCCCACCTCTTTTAGATTTTGCTGCACTTTTGGAAAAAAATGGCTTCAACTTTACTTGTTAGTTCTATTTAGTTTTAATGTGAGTTAATCTATATTCAATTTCCAAGAAGTCTTTCTTATTATTTCATTAAAATGCTTTATTGTTCTTTCATTTATAATATTACATTGTGACTATAAAGTTTCAATTTATTTTATACTCTCAGTGTCATTTCTGTTTTCACTAATTTTACTTGTTTTGATTTGTTTGTTTGTTTATCTAGATACGGTCTTTCACCTCAGAGGCTTTTCTCAAATGTCTATTCATCTTTGGTTGAAAGATGATTACACACTGTGTGTGTATGAGGAGGCTTATTTACTGATAGAATTCACTATGTGGTAATTGCATGATGAGTTTTAAAGCAGAGGGTCCTCCACATTTCAGAAGCTAGACATCTTATTTCGAGAACTACTGCATATCTCTAGAAAATTATTCTTCAGAATCTTACCTGGAGCTCCTAATTAAGTGCTTACAAAGCTGGAGGGAGGGTGATGGAGGTCTTGACATTGTCTGTACAGATTGCCACTGATTGACTCTATTTCTAGTCTTGTATCTTTTCCCACCCCATTTTTCGAGACAGGAATGCCTCCTACCCCTGAATCAGGAGACTCTCACCATCAACTGTTCCAGAAAATAACCCTAGGTTTCCTACTTGGGAGAATGGCAGCCATATGCAAAGAGTCAGAGGGAGAGAATTAAAGCCAAGCTAATACACTCAGGAGAAAAATGTTAATTATGTATCTTATTTCAAATAAACAAAAATTACTATTTTAAATACTTAACTGTGCTGGTCATTATATTTTGCATTTCTTTTGTGCTTATTTTTAAGATAGATTTAAATGGTTTTAATTTTTCTGCTGTATTATTACAATTGTTTTCTTTATTCTATTTCTGATTATATAGCACATGCTTATGTAATTATGGAGCAAAGTTTATCACCATTGTAAAATATGTGATCCTTAAAATCTTCCTTTGGCATTTACAAAAACCCTATATGCTGTGTTTTTATTCACAATGACTTAAATCAATATATTTTATACTCAATTTCTGTTTCAGATAGAGATGTATAGAAATATGTCTGCCACATACTTTTGAAACAACTGAAACCCGAAAGTTTCTAAAAGTCAAATCTGATATTTTATCACCCCTAACCCTGTTACGTAAGTCACCAGGGATTCAGTATTCTGGATTGTAAGTGAAGTTTTGAATAAAAATCATATCCTAAAGTATCATACCGAGCTAAATAACATTCACAAAAGAAGATCAAAAGTGATAAAGACAAAGATCTTGTTACAAAGAACACCATATGTATTCAAATAATGTTTCCAAAGAGTTGATAAGGCAGTAAAATGAAGAAGACATTTCAGAAACTGCAGTTTTCGTCATATTAGAGGTGAACTGAGAGGGCACCAGGATATAATAATCTCTACTAGGGGAATGGTATGGAGAGCTGGGTAGGAAATAAAGGAGGTCTCGGAGTAGATGAAAAGTAACTCCCCATACTAATATTGAACGAAACATGACAGAAATAGGAATGAGTTTTGTGCTCGTTGCTCCAGTTCATGTCCTTTCTCATTATCTTTCTTGTCCTTAATTCTTGTTTCCCTTCTGAGCTGCCCACAACCTCACTTCACCAGCGACAAATCTCTATATAATTTGCAATTTTTAATTAAAATTCTGTAGACAATTCAATATTCAAATGAGAAAATTAAGTATTTTGAAGTTTCAGGTCGCAACTAGAATAAAAATGCACTGCACTGGATTTAATAGAAGTTGGGCAGAGGGTGACTCACTATCTTAGTTGCCCCAGAACCATCATGGTTTTAAAACTGAAAGTTTTGCAGTCCTGGGAAAACCAGGATATATGGTTACCCTAGTATGGAATACAATTTGACCAAAGAAAATGTTACAACAAAGCATGTGGCTAATAAATATTTTATCAAAAGCAAATATCATGGAATTCATCAAATAAGAATTAAAATATTAATAGCTTACTTGATCTCATATTTACTTTCATCAGAAAGTGGAAACAGCAGTTTCTTTGTAGTGCCCACATCCCTTGCCCTAAATACCCTCAATTTCACAAAGTGAGTGCTTTTGTGCCCAATTTCACCAGAGGACTCAGATTCTCAAAAATTCACCATTCAATACCCTATGTAAAATGAATTCAACTAAGTTTTTAATGTTCAGTAATCTTTGCTTTTGAGTAGTATACCTGATCAAGAAGCTTCACAGGAATTGTGGAATATACACTCAGTATGACTTCCTTGTAATTTAGTTTTTGACGGTCTCTTGCTCTCTCTATATATTAATTTAATAATATATTGTAAAGATAATATAGAAGAAATAATATATTGTGAAGATCATTCCAAATGAATAAACAGCTTTCTCTCTCTACATGTGTGTGTGCATATCAAGTATACACACACACACACATATTCTGTTGCATGGACGTGAATATCATTGTTTATTTACCAGATCGTTATGGACACCCACTTAATTTAGTCCTGACTCTTTATCTTCTTGAAATCAAACTGGATATTGAAACACTCCTACCACAGCCTGCATTCTCAGTCTCTGCTCTTGCTGAGGTTTCACAGCTCAACGCAGACTCTTCACAGTTTTCTTGGTTCTTTTTGAACTCTAGAGCTGAGCTGCTTCTCAATCTCATCACTGCCTGACCGTCACACAATTTGGCATGCTTTCCTTTATTGTATGGATTAGGGGCTAGTGGTCTCACAGATCCAATAAAAATAAAAAATAAAATTGGAGTTTGCCTTTTCTTTTCTAGCTCCTCTTGTTGCTCTTAGATGATTTCCAAAAAGAAGGAATCCAAGTTTGACACCATCACCTTCGAATCACTGTTTCAAATCACCATCATTTTCAATCACATACAAAAATTTCACTTGCTTCTTACATAAATTTTAGACAAGAACTAATGCTCAATTGCAGAAGCAGAGGTAATGTCGGTCTCTATATAATCTCTAGCGCTACCATCCTCATCTCTATCTTTAATAAAAAATTACCAAATTAGTTACAGGACAATTGGAATATGATAATTGATACATACTCTGATACTTGAAAAACAATTGAATAAGTGAGAAAACATTTATGATGGAGGTGAGAAATGGGTGTGTTTTCCTTTTTTTGCTAAATGTGGGAGTTCAAAAAGAAAGGTTGGTAGAAATGGAGGGGGAAATCAAAGAAATGATGAAAGAAAGAAGAAACTTCAACATATCGATGTAATAAGTGAGTTTCTTTCTGTGAACCGGATTGCTGCCACACACCTTCAGAGATTCCCAAGGGAGCTGTGGGAAGTAAGATTAGCAAGTGCCCCTTGTAGACAACTATCTGAGCAGAGGTTACAGCTCCAATCTTTCATTGCATTGGCCAGAGTTCTACCACTTAAAATGTGTTTTAGCTACTGGCTGCTCAGTTTCTTACATAATTGGGAAGTGGTGACAAGGTCACGTTTGTTGAAGTGGTACCAATGTCCTCTGCAAGACAGGGATCTCACAACTGCTGCCATGTTTCTCAACATAGAAAGCCATCTTTGGCTTCAAAGATATATGAAAGATTCCTTCTAATTGTTTAACAATTGAGAACTTATCAAGTACAAGGAATGGTGGTAGGTGCTCAAAAAAAAAAATTAAATAAGGGTAGGTACATGTCTTACCTTCAACGAGGCTATAGTTTCATATTATTTCACAGGCCCAACTGTGCCTAATTAATGTTAAAACAACAACTGTGATTGGAATTCCACTGTATATGCCTAACAATGCAGTTTGTACACAAAGATACTTGCCACTTGCTAACCCCCTTTATATTAGCAAGTCTATGATTATAATTATAGTAAGAAGCCACGGAAATGCTAATAAACGACTACTTCGTGTCTACATTCTGGGCTGAGTTTAGTATAACATTCTTCATGATTTATCAATTGTAAATATCAGCTCTATTGTTTACACTCAATGAAGAACACCTATCATTCAGTTTATAATTTGAAAATGGATATACATCTTTTACATTCATCTATAGAACAGAGTACAATACCTAGCATGCTAAAGTTGCATTGGTTTAAATATTTGATGTATTTTAGAGGTAATATAGTTACAATCTCATCATCATTGAACCACATTTGTGAAAATGTATTTTTTTCCTTCTATGAGGCTTGCAAATTAACAAACTAGCTCTTTCAGAAAAGAGTTACTGTCTCCTATTCCTTGCCTCTCATACTCTCTTTAATCCACTCCAGGCTAGGGCACTGATGAGGCCCATATTACTAAATGCAGGGATTGGTTCTCAGTTCTCATGTTGCCTGACAATTTGGCATCATGTGACATGATTACTCTTTGTTCCTTTCTATGCCAAGCTTCAGTGCTCCACAAAATTTAATTCTTTGGGTGCTGCAATAGTCTTTTTATAACAAAGTGCCATAACCTGGATGGCTTAAAAAAGAAAAAACTTACTTTCTCACAGTGTTGGAGGTAAGAAGTCCAAGATTAAGGTGATAATGAGATTGGTTTCTGACGAAGTCTGGCTTCCGGACTTGTAACCTCTACCTTCTAGTGATGCTCCCATATGGCTTTCCCTCTGTGTGCAAACAAAGACAGTCACAAAAGATCACGTTACAAAATTAAATTTTTATGAAATGTTCAGAATGGGAAAATCTAGGTCTTTTTTTTTTAAGATTTATTTTTCATACAAGCACTGGGTACAGTCAGAAGCGCAGGAGGGTGAGAGAATTCACCAGAGCCACAGCGGGGAACAGAACAGGCAGAGTGACGAAATACATTGCTGAGGGGAGCAGCGGGCAGCTTCTCAGCCCAGAGCTCAACCACTGCGCCACCAGGGGAGGCCCACATCTAACTTTTCCTGAAAGTTGTTTTGACAAGAAAATCTACCAGCCAGAATTCAGATCACCTGAATTCTGGATGATATCAGCATAAAAAAAAAATATGAGCTTTTATACAGCAGTGTAAATGATGTTCCAGAAACAGCTTGGAAATCCATACCTCTGCTGTTCTCAGGTTTGAAGAGATGAACAATGGGATAGGAAAATCAGTTAGAGATTGAATCATTTATCTTGCTAAAATATTAAGAATGTGTAAATAAGTGTACCTGCACACATACACACACACACCCCAAAGTATTGGGAAACAGGTTTTACTAATTATATTAGTTTTAGCTTAAATAAATGTATTCTTTTGAAAGTACACTTCTTAACCACCACTGAATCATGCAGTAATGTATTTTGTGATGAAAAGTATACACAAAAATTATGGCATATCATTATCCAACAATATAATATATATAAGCATTGTGTATTATATGTAATTATATATAATAACTACTATGTAATTATTTGTCAAATATATTCATGTTTATATTTGCTATATTAATTTTTCATTTCTTTTAAGGAAAGTTCTACACAGATTATCTGTGATAATACTTTTAACTTTGTATTTTACGATCAACGTCAAAGTTTTTTGGTAGTCATTTCCTTTTTAAATATCAGATTAAATCAATAATCATGTTATTTGGTCATCTGGTAGAATTACAGCAATATTAATACTAATTTTTCTATTTCCTAAAGGCAGCAAAATGTATTATGGAATATGTACTCATTTAACCTTTTCATAGTTTAAGAAAGTTTAATCTGTAATCTATATTTTTCCAAAACAAAACATGCACTTTGGTGACTGACACCACACTGTATATCTGTGTTGCTTTCACTGTTGTAAATTTTCTTCAGCATTTCAATGATGCACAGAAATGAGCCTCAGTGTTTAAGGATGCAACACACTGGAAATAGTTTTAGGGAACAAATAATTAGCCTTTTGGAAGTGTGTGTTCATTTCACACAGCAATCTGTTCCTTCATCTCCTCCTCCTTCCTGTTTTGAACGCAATCGTGTGTGTTACGTGCGCCATCTGCAGCCTCACTGACAGGTGCAGGGTCAGTATTATCCCCCCAAGCATGGAGTTCAGTGCAAGCTGGAAATTTCACCAGGCAATTTAGGAGATTCTGAAACCAACCAAAAACTGACAATCGATTTTACCAGTAGACATGAGCATTTCTTACAAATGCTTGTAATTGTACCTTTAAAGCACACAGACATAAGTTTATCTGCCTTGGGACATTATCCAACAACAGTCCTATCCCAATAATGTCTCTTATTCCCATATGCAGATTAGAAATAATACAAAGAGGAAATTTAGCAATATGTCATAGATTTAGTAACACAAATAATTTGGTTGGATTAATATGAACAACATTTTGATGTCTCTCTACCAAGGTCCATTTAATCTCCATTCCCCTGGGATCGTGGGTCCTGACAAGTTAGGACAGAAACAGTCCCTGGGAACCTATATGGAGCTGTCAACAGGTAAGGAAATAAATTTGGGAGTCCCAAATGGGAAAACTGCCACTTCCATTAGTACCAGTTCATACATATTAGCTTCCATAACAGTTATATTATTAACAAAATTAATAATTGTGATTAGCGATCATTTTCAATGCCAGTTTAGTTAACCCATAACAACCTTGAGACCCTCCACACCTACAGGCTCAGCCCCTCTCTAGTATATATGATTCATCCCTTTATCTTGATTCAAGATTTTTCTTAAAATTGAAAAAATCGGAAGTACCTAATAATTACAATGAAAAGAGATCCATGTGTTGGGTGCAGCCAGATATTAATACTTTGTTTGATATATGGTATTAAAAATATATGACAGTTTATTATTTTAAAATTAGAAGTCCTGTCCATAACAAAACCTAAAATAAATTGATGCTCATCCATGGGGGCAGGCATGATGAATTAAGTTGGAACTATATCATGAGGCAGTAGCTATTAAATTATCAAATTGTTGGCTATATGAAGATACAAAAAATGTTTGGAAGTATATATAAGAAAATATTCATAGTAATTGGCCTTAGCAAAGAGTTCTGGGTTGGAGATTATACCTGCCATGACAGATATGTAGTCACATGATCAGCCTTGTGTTCCCATGATGACAGATTGATGTCTGATACCATTCTCAAAAAATTGCTTAGTCTACAAAGAATAAAGGAACATGATTTCAAAATACTTTTTTAAAACCTTAATCTAATCACAATAAAACAACACAATGAATTTAGGAGGGATAGTTTTGACTTGGGGTTCTGCCCCTCAAAATGTTTCAGTCAACACTTCTCCCCTGTACTTCTGAAACTATAATAATAGAAACCAATATTATCTCAGTAAAAACTATTTTTTTCAAAAAAAATTCTTCCTTGAATAGTGCTTTAATGAGTTCAATCAGTACTTCTTGTTTTACTTTGTGTCATTTTTTTTTTAACAAACAAATTCCCTTTTATGAATACATTCTCTCTTTAGTTATGTAATGAATTTCCATATAGCCAAAGGTTATCTTACTAAAAATACTGCAATAAGTATTATGTTCCAGTTTGAATATTACAGTAATTTTAATCACTATTTTCTATACTACTAGAGCAATATACTATCATTATACATTACTACTATACATTAATGTATTTTTCTTCATTTTCTTATTGAGGAAACTTTAGACTTATCTTGAATGCCAATCTTCTTTTAGATGATGTTAGAACTACTTTGCTTTCCATATACTTTTATGCTAATTAGTACCTGTTGTGCTATTCCTTGTACCAATTTAAGTTTACTTCCTCATGTGACACAGTGACTTCACAGACCTTATAATTTCATATGAAATCAGTCTGTCAAATAATTATATAGTAAACTTGGCCTCAGTGATATGTGCTCATATATCTAGCAATTTTAAATCACATATATATGATATAGTCAATTGAATGATTTTTTTTTAATTCTTTCTTTCTACTTTTGGTTCTAGGGTGAATGGGTTATAAGGCCTAGAGAAGAAAGCAAACTTCATTCTCCTCCCTTTGCCTCATTTTTCAGGGTTTCCTGGGACTGTGTTTTAGTATCATTTTTTTCCAGTTTCCCTTCTAGGTGCAAAAAATAAAATCAAGTGAAATATTTACAGAAGACTACAAATAACCACTGCCAGGCAACTTTGTTTCTGGAAGTAATTTGTTAAACAGTCTACCATACTATGACTGTTTCACCAACAACTCTCCTCAGAGGTCTTATATAGTTCTCATACACATTTATCTTTTGACATGCTGTAACATGCCCTTCTTGCAAGGCATTTTGAGATGCTTTTCCCTAAAGTTCAAATATATTTTTCTTTCACTCATAAATGAAATCAGCATTTTATATTCATGTTGATTTTGTTTGATGCATTTGCAACTTAAGGCTCTATCTACTTAACCAAACTTGCTCAAAGTGAAAAAATACTCCAAAATATCACTTGGTGTTTTAATCTAAAAAAAAAAAAGAGTAGATTTGGGCCTCCCCTGGTGGTGCAGAAGGTTGAGCGCAGCACTGTCAAGCTGTCCGCAGCCTCTGCAGCGCAGTTTCAATCCCAGCTGGCTGGCGAGGGTCCCACATGGTGCAACAGACCTCTCCTGCATCACCCGCTGCTCCCCTCAGCAGTGTATTTCAGTCAGTCTGCCTGTTCTGTTCCCCGCTCTGTCTCTGGTGAATCCTCTCACCCTCCCTCGCATCTGGCCTGTACCCCGGTTCTTGTATGAATAAAAAATAAATCTTAAAAAAAAAAAAAGAAGAGTAGATTTGGCAAAATATCAGCTTAGTCTGTTTTCAGTCACACTATGTAGGCAAATCTCTTAAACACAATGTTAATATACTGCTTTCTTATTCTAAACCATGATTCTGCTAAAACAAAATAACAATAGCTATCTTCTTTTGAGCACTATGCTAAGAGATGCTTTATCTTATTTCTTCCTAACAACCTAATGTGGTATTAGTTCACTATGCTGATAAAAGTAGAGGTAGAAGGATAGTTAAGTGATGGAAAACCAGATTTGTAAAAAGGCTTTCCTACTATAGTACTTTCCAACTTATTTTTTCTCAGGATTCCTTTATATAATTAAAAATTATTGAGGACCCCCCCAAAACCTCCTGTTTATATGGGTTATATCATCAATATTTAACAAATCAGAAGTTAAAACAAAAATTTTAAATATATATAAATATATTTTTACTTTATTTAAAATGACATCTTTACAGACACATCACGCAAAGCAGTGATAGTGAAGGCAAGATAAACAGCTGGGACTACATCAAATTAAAGAGCTTCTGCACAGCAAAAGAGACAATAACAAAAACAAAGAGAAACCCCACCAACTGGGAGAACATTTTTGCACACAACACTAATGATAAAGGATTGATCACAAAAATCTGCAAAGAGCTGATGAGACTCAACAACAACAAAGAAAATAATCCAGTCAAAAAAATGGGCAGAAGAGCTAAAAAGAAACTTCTCTGAAGAGGAAATGCAAATGGCCAACAGGCATATGAAAAAATGTTCAACATCACTTGTAATCAGGGAAATGCAAATCAAAACTACCATGAGATACCATCTTACACCAGTGAGAATGGCACATATTAAAAAAAACTAGCAACAGCAAATGTTGGCGAGGGTGTGGAGAAAAAGGAACTCTTCTGCACTGCTGGTGGGAGTGCAAACTGGTCCAACCACTGTGGAGAGCTGTGTGGAGATTTCTGGACCTACTAAACATAGAGCTTCCATATGATCCAGCAATTCCACTCCTAGGTATTTACCCAAAGGACACAGAAACATCAATTCCAAAGAACACCTGCACCCCTATGTTTATAGCAGCACTGTTTACAATAGCTAAGCTTTGGAAACAGCCCAAATGCCCAAAAATACTTGACTGGATCAAGAAGATGTGGTACATATATACCATGGAATATCACTCAGCATTCAAAAAAGATAAACACATGCAATTTGCAGCAACATGGATGGCGCTGGAAGGGATCATGCTCAGCGAAATAAGCCAGAAAGAAAAAGAAAAATACCGGATGGTCTCACTCATAGCAGGAATCTAGAAAACTTAAATAAGGGACCAGGAAAATGAATAACTATAAGAAAGTGAAAATCAAAATCAACAAAAAACTATGAACCAGAGACACTTTTTGGGGGGTGGGTGGAGGGAGGGGAGGGATTGGTGTCAAAATGGGGGGTTGAAATTGTATGGGGAATATAAAAATAAAATTTATTATAAATAAATAAATATATTGCCTAAAAATAAATAAATAAATAAATAAATAAATACAGGAGTGCAGGTTTCCTTTTGAAAAATAAAATAAAATAAAATAAAATGACACTAATAAGCTTTCACATATTAACCAAAAAAAAAATTATAAAAGACAGACTTTCAGGGCCTCCCCTGGTGGTGCAGCAGTTGAGCACTGGGCTGTGAAGCTGCCTGCAGCCTCTGCAGTGCTGGTTCGATCCCCTGCCACCGGCAAGGGTCCCACATGGTGGGCAGACCTCTCCTGCCGCGCCCGCTGCTCCCCTCAGCAGTGTGTTTTGTCGGTCTGCCTGCTTTGTTCCCGCTCTGGCTCTGGTGAATTCTCTCACCCTCCAGTGCTGCTGACTGTACCCAGTGCTTGTATAAATAAATAAATGAATGAATCTATATAAAAAATAGACTTTCATTAAAAATGTAGTGTAAAGGGGCCTCCCCTGTGGCACAGTGGGTTGAGCACAGCACTGTGAAGCTGTCTGCAGCCTCTGCAGCACAGGTTTAATTCCCAGCTGGGGAGATTCCCACATGGTGCAGCAGACCTCTCCTGTCTCACCCGCTGCTCCCCTCAGCAGTGCTTTCGGTCTGTCTGCCTGTTCTGCTCCCCACTCTGTCTCTGGTGAATCCTCTCACCCTCCCATGCCTCTGGCCTGTACCCCAGCTCTTGTATGAATAAATCTTTAATAAATAGTAGTGTAAAGAATGACTATTTTATAGCTTATCAAATCTTTTGAATTATTCATTTAATATTGGATTGCTGTGAATATACTTACCACTACTAACATGTACATTTATAAATGGTTAAGATGGTAAATTTAATGCTATGTGGTTTTTACCATAATGATAAAAAATAGCTTGCAAAAGTTAAAAGCAAGGCCAAAAATGGGGATACATAAAAGATAAAAAAGTAACATAATGAAAATATAATTTTAATCTACAGCATATAATGAACTCCTGCAAAACACTCAGAATAAGACAATGTATCCCCTAGAAAAATGTAACAAATGCATTAGCAGACATTTTCTAGAAGAGAAAACATGACAATTAAGTATATGAAAATATGTTCAATTCTGATAGCAATCAAATCAGGTAATGATTTTTTAAAATTTAATTATATATATATATACACACACATTATATATATATGTGTGTGTATATATATATATATATATATATTATATATATATTTTTTTTGCGGGACCCTCGCCGGTGGCCAGGGATCAAACTGGTGCTGCAGAGGCTGCGGGCAACCTCACAACCCAGTGCTCAACCGCTGCACCACCAGGAGAGGCCCTAATTTTATATATTTTTTACATCACTTTTCAATTTTGCACAATGTATGCATTTTCATCATGGTTATTGTCCCCATACAATTCCCACTCCCCTTGTTTTCATCCTACTCCCTCCTCCCCCCGCCCCATACTGTGTCTCTGGTTTATAGTTGCTTGTTGATTTTGATTTTTACTTTATTATAATTAGTCTTTTTCCTGGTCCCTTATTTAAGTTTTCTAAATCCCTGCTATGAGTGAGACGATCTGGTATTTTTCTTTTTCTGTCTGTCTTATTTCACTGAGCATAATCCCTTCCAGTTCCATCCATGTTGCTGCAAATTGCATGAGTTTATCTTTTTGATTGCTGAGTAATATTCCATTGTGTATATGTACCACATCTTCTTGATCCAGTTATCTATTTTGGGGCATTTGGATTGTGTCCATAGCTTAGCTATTGTAAATAGTGCTGCTATAAACATAGGGGTGTAGGTGCCCTTTTGAATTAATGTTTATGTGTCCTTTGGGTAAATACCCAGGAGTGGGATTGAATCCTATGGCAGCTCCATCTTTAGCAGGTTGAAGAAGCTCCACACAGATTTCCAAAGTGGTTGGACCAGTTTGCACTCCCACCAGCAGTGCAGGAGAGTTCCTTAATCAGGTAATGGATTTAAAAATATATATATAATTTTATAAGGTTGTAAAACTTCAATAAAAGTTTGGCAGCATCTTGCATTGCCAAAAATATTGTTCACCAGAAACTCTCATAAATTGGTGTATGCACTTTTAAAACCATTAGAATACCTGCTCTTCCAATTTTATGCATCTATAATCTAGATATTTGCTCAAAGGAAAAAGTAAACATTTTCACAGCAGTGGAACTCGCAATAGCAGCAACCTGCAACAACTGTGATGATTATATCACAATGAGAATGGATAAACAATGTGATAAATTCACTGGATTGAATACTATGTGAAAGTAAATGAGAAACAATAACGGATAAAGAGAGTGGATATATTATTGAATTCAAAGAAAGTTACAGAAAAAGAATCATGTAACTCCATTTATAGACAGGTTTAAGGCTTGCAAAATTAATGACACTTTATAAACTATGAGATAAAACAAATGACCCATCGACAATTCTGTATAGTAGCTATTGCCAGAGAACAGGAAGGATCCACAGTGGGATTTCAAAATATTGATTACGTTCACTTTCATAAGCTATATGGTGGAGATCAATGTTTGTATGCTTTTCTGAAATTGATCTATTTAATGTATTTTCTAAAATCAAATTAACAAATAGTTTGCTACCACTGAGCATTCAGTGAACACCTCACAGACAGCATTGGCAGATGGGTATATATTAACGTTGCAGTTCAGGAAACTCGTCATTTGAATTTGTCTTACCCAACATTAAAAGTTCACTGAAAGTTCAGCTAGTTTCTCCTCACAAACATCCTGCAACTATGATGGATTCCTCTTCTCCTTTCACCAGGCATGACAATAGTCATAAGTCTCTCTTCTGCTATAAGGGCTTTTCTCGGGAGTTTAATTCATATAACTTTCTTTGTGTCTTCTGTTTCTTGTTCTTCAGATGAGAACAACACTCTCTTGTGACTGTCTACATCCAAACTTGAATCAACATGAAAATCTCTTTCATTTTGAAATTTCACACTTATCAATCTTAGTTCCTTAACACTTATATAGCTATTTAAAAGAAAAGTATTTAATATGTTCGTTTGATACTTGCCTTTGAAATATTCCATTATGTTAACATTGTCTGGATTTTAATTTATAGGTTGATACTATATACATCATTTTAAATTTCCTTGGGGAACTAGCTTTTATTTACTTTTAGGAACACAAAAAGTGTCTACTAAAAGATTATGCCATTCCTGTATCTCTTACATATTAATTTTTTTTCTTACAATTGTGTTTGTTTCTTTTATAATTTTTCCAAGTATATCTATAATCTTTTTTTTTTGCCAAACAATCTGACACCATTTCTGAAACTTATTTTTTTTATGCTTTCACATGTGAATGACAGTTGGTCCAGTATTACATTCTTGAGCCAAACATATGGTTCTATTATTATTTTATAAGGTTACTTTGAGTTCAATTTTGTTGTTGATAATTATGTAATAATGGTTCATTCTTATTTTTCTGTAGCGTTTCTTTTTACTCTAGGATCATTTAAAATTTGTGTCTGTCATTGGTGTTCCTGAATATTATTATAATATTCTAGGTGTGACTTCTTCCCATTAGCTCTCTAGCACTACTTTAAATCTAAAGTTTTAATCTCCACTTTTCTTCAGTTCTGGGAAATTTTAAACATTTTTTCTTCAAATATTACCTCTTGCCTTTTAATTTAAAATTTAAATTTCATTTTTATATTCCCCATACAATTGCCACCCCCTTATTTTATTTATTTATTTGTTTGTTTGTTTGTTTGTTTATTTATTTATACAAGCACTGGGTACAGTCAGAAGCGCGCGGGGAGGGTGAGAGAATTCACCAGAGCCAGAGCGGGGAGCAGAGCAGGCAGAAGGACCGAAGTACACTGCTGAGGGGAGCAGCGGGCGGCAGGAGAGGTCTGTGCGCCACGTGGGACCCTCCTCCGGTGGCCGGGAGCAGCCGGGGATCGAACCTGCACTGCAAAGACTGCGGGCAGCTTCGCAAACCAGCGCTCAACCGCTGCGCCACCGGGGAGGCCCCATCCACCCCCCTTATTTTGACCCCAATCCCCCATTTCCCTGCCCTCCACCCCCCATAGAGTGTCTCTGGTTCACAGTTGTTTGTTGATTTTGATTTTTACTTTCTTATAGTTATTCTTTTTCCTGGCCTCTTATTTTTCTAGATTCCTGCTATAACTTTTTTTTATAACTCATAATGCCATTCTCCTTGACTCTCAGGTTTACTTACATATGTTCTAATCTATGTTCCCTTCTGCTTGCCATCTAGGAGATTTCATCCAACTCATCTTCTGGCTTATTAATTCTTAAAATGTATCTATGCTACTATTTATCAAACTATTGTACTCTTATTTCAAATGTAAATCTTATATTGAATATTCCCAAGTGGTTCTTACTAAAGTTCTTTTGCTTGTGATTTTCATGACTATGATATGCTTATATCATCCCTTAACTATTTAAGTATATATACAATTTTTTGATGCTTCTGTTCTGTGTGCTTTGTTATTGCCCTTCTTTTGAGGGGACTGTACTTCAGGTGTTGAATACACTTGGTCTAAAAGCTCATAGAACATGACATGAGCTCATGTTCCATGAGCTTTCAGCTACTCTGCTTGGTATTAGAATAAAGTCAAAGTCAAGGTCTTAGATAGTTACTCATGGTGCATTTAAAGAAAGAGGCAAAATATCTGGAGCCTCAGCCTAATTTCTGCCACTCAACAAAATAACCACTCTGTCCAGGACTTCACTTTAAACTCTAAAGAAAAAGCAACAGGGTGGAGATGGTCTCCCTAGGTTTAATCCACTGGCTCTTAGGTTTGGAGTGTGAGAACATAGAGAAATGAATCTCCTTGAGTGTCTGGATAGCCTACATCAGTTATTTTGAACTCATCTCTGCAGGACTTTTGTTCTGTACTATTATTTTTGACACTGGTGGTCTATTCTGTTGCTGCAGAATTCTTTTGGAAAGGGCTAATGTTGTTTCACACTAGGAGAGAGGCAAAAAAAAAAAGGGGGGGACTTAACATATTCCTTCCATCATGTTCTTTTATTGTTGTTTCAGTCTACTCTCTATCCCAGCTGCAGCATACCTGACAAGTATACACCCCGTTCAAAGGAACTTGTGATTCCCCAAAAATTTACAGACCTTTTGTCATTATTCTTGTTCAAATCTATGCTACCCTTTTATTTCTGTAGAGTTCTTGGATGAGGATGAGATGGGTGGCAGACACATTCAAAGGTGAACCCCAATGAGACACACCCTTATATAATCCTCTCCACTTGAGTGCAAGCAGAATCTCTGACATATTTTAACCAATAGACTATGACAAAGGTCAGAGGATATCACTTCCATGGCCACTTTTTATTATGCATGTATTTGTCATAGAGGAGAATTATCCCAGTGGCCTTGAAGAAGCAAAGAGCCATGTTGTGAACTGCCTATGAAAGGAGCCATGTGGCAGGGAACTGTGGCTGCCCTCCAGTCAACAGCCTGTAGGTAGCCAGGGACGTCAGTCATACAGTCATAAGCAAATTAATTCTTTCAACAGCCTGAATAAGCTTGAAAGCAGATTCTTCTCTAGTCAAGCATTCTATAAGATTCCAGCCGGCCAATAACTTGATTGCAAGCTGAGTGGAGGAACCTGCCAAGTCATTCACAGATTCTTGGCCCACTGAAACTGAGATAACAAATGTGTGTGGCCTTAAGTTATTGTATCAGTGGTAATTTGTTATGCAACAGCAGAAAACTAATATAGTAGAAAATAGCTACACTAGTTCTAGAAACCAGAAGCTGGGAGTAGGTAGAGAAGCAAATATATGATCTCTCAATGAGGAGCAAAAATCATTAAAAGTAGAATTGCCACAATTAAATACAGGTCATCAACTACAAATTTTTTAGCATCATAAATAACACCTTCAGGTCTATTTTTTGTTTTTTAAAGGTTTATTTATGCATAGAAGAGATGGGGTACAGGCCAGAGGTGTGAGGGGTGAGAGGATTCACCAGAGACAGAGTGGGGAACAGAACAGGCAGACTGACCGAAATACAGTGCTGAGGAGAGCAGCGGGCGAGACAGGAGAGGTCTTCTGTGCCATGTGGGTAGCTCCCTGGCTGGCCAGGGACCAAACTCATGCTGCAGAGGTTGCAGATAGCTTCACAGTGCTATGCTTAAACCCTTGTGCCACCAGGGAGGCCCCTTTATTTTTTTTTTAATGTCAGTTGGGTATGAAGTGTTATATATGAGAAACTGAGGTCAAGAATGTTCTCAAGGTCACACTGGTACTTCTGGATTTTGAACTGTGTGACACTAAGTCTATACTTTTGACTAGGGTATTCCAACGCCCATCTCAGATCTATTTTAATTCAATTGAATAGTATGGTCTATTATTGATTATTAAAGATGACTATCAATATTTGTTTCACTTTTATGTAGAATGTCAATAAAACATATTAACTTCAATTTCATCCATACTAATGTTCAATAAATTCTCACTCTTTCAAAAGGAAATTTCTCCAACTGTCAAATAAATTTATTATATATGGGGAACCATGATTTTTATTGAAGTTTAATATATTTAAAATAAAACTAATTTAAAATTCATGACAAAGAAAATATCATTCTAATAGAATCCAGTCATAGATTATCAGAACTGATTACAACATCGGTATTGTAGTTATTTTGTCCACAAGTCTCTTTTAAAACTGTTCTTAGGAGAAGCTCAATTGCATCTTTCAGAGCACATCATATGAATGGGGGCAAAGTGAGTGGATTAAAGTATTTATGACCTTCACATAAACCGTTTCCTGCTAAATGGATGACAAAATGGGATTATATCACAGATCTTGTACTGATTGGAATATAACAAGTACCTGCTGAAAGTTACATTTTCTTTGCTGCTTAGACTCACTCACCAAGTGACTATTTCATATCACTAATTCATTTTTATCTACAGCTTTGTTTTATTAACAAATTTTAAATACCGATGATGATGAAATATAAGGCACTGTTTATAACAAACTGCTCTAATAGCACTCAGTTACTTGGAATATCAACTCTTACCAGTTTTGTTTTCAGGATACCAGCAAAATTTGTAGATGTAAATATTCAGTTTTGTTATCACAAAAACCAACCTTTTTGGTTTTTTTTTAATAAATTTTATTGTTATATTCCCCATATAATTACAGCCCCCCCCATTCTGACCCCAATCCCTCCCCTCCCGCCCCCGCCCCCCTAAAAGTGTCTCTGGTTCATAGTTTTTTGTTGATTTTGATTTTCACTTTCTTATAGTTATTCATTTTCCTGGTCCCTTATTTAAGTTTTCTAGATTCCTGCTATGAGTGAGACCATCCGGTATTTTTCTTTTTCTTTTTGGCTTATTTCGCTGAGCATGATCCCTTCCAGCGCCATCCATGTTGCTGCAAATTGCATGTGTTTATCTTTTTTGAATGCTGAGTGATATTCCATGGTATATATGTACCACATCTTCTTGATCCAGTCATCTATTTTTGGGCATTTGGGTTGTTTCCAAATCTTAGCTATTGTAAACAGTGCTGCTATAAACATAGGGGTGCAGGTGTTCTTTGGAATTGATGTTTATGTGTCCTTTGGGTAAATACCTAGGAGTGGAATTGCTGGATCATATGGAAGCTCTATGTTTAGTAGGTCCAGAAATCTCCACACAGATTTCCACAGTGGTTGGACCAGTTTGCACTCCCACCAACAGTGCAGAAGAGTTCCTTTTTCTCCACACCCTCGCCAACATTTGTTGTTGCTAGTTTTTTTAATATGTGCCATTCTCACTGGTGTAAGATGGTATCTCATGGTAGTTTTGATTTGCATTTCCCTGATGACAAGTGATGTTGAACATTTTTTCATATGCCTGTTGGCCATTTGCATTTCCTCTTCAGAGAAGTTTCTTTTAAGCTCTTCTGCCCATTTTTTGACTGGATTCTTTTCTTTGTTGTTGTTGAGTCTCATCAGCTCTTTGCAGATTTTTGTGATCAGTCCTTTATCATTAGTGTTGGGTGCAAAAATGTTCTCCTAGTTGGTGGGGTTTCTCTTTGTTTTTGTTATTGTCTCTTTTGCTGTGCAGAAGCTCTTTAATTTGATGTAGTCCCAGCTGTTTATCTTTGCCTTCACTATCACTGCTTTGGGTGATGTGTCTGTAAAGATGTCTTTGATGTGCAAATCACATAGTGTTTCGCCTATATTTCCTTCTATATATTTTATGGTTTCAGGTCTTATCTCTAGTTCTTTAATCCATTTTGAGTTGATTTTTGTGTATGGTGTGAGGTGGTGGTCAAGCTTCATTCTTTTGCATGTAGCGACCCAGTTTTCCCAGCACCATTTATTGAACAAACTTTCTTTGCTCCAATGCATAGTCTTTGCTCCTTTGTCAAAGATTAGTTGACCATAAATCTGTGGGTTTATTTCTGGATTTTCTATTTGATTCCATTGGTCTGTATGTCTGTTCTTGTTCCAATACCATGCAGTTTTGATGATTATGGCTTTGTAGTATAGTTTGAAGTCTGGGAGTGTGATGCCTCCATTCCCTTCTTTTTTTTTCAGGAGAGCTTCGGCTATTCGGGGTTTTTTGTGATTCCATATGAATTTCATCAATAATTGTTCTATTTCTTTGAAGAATGACATTGAAATTTTGATTGGAATAGCATTGAATCTGTATATTGCTTTTGGAAGGATGGCCATTTTAATAATGTTTATTCTTCCAATCCATGAGCAGGGGATGTCTCTCCATTTCTTTGTGTCTTCTTCTATTTCTTTTAACAGTGTTTTATAGTTTTCTTTGTATAGGTCCTTTACCTCTTTTGTTAGATTTATTCCCAAATATTTGATTTTTTTTGTTTCAATAACAAAAGGGATGGTCTTTTTGATTTCTTCTTCTTCAGATTTATTGTTTGTGTATAGGAAGGCTACTGACTTTTGCGTGTTGATTTTGTATCCTGCCACTTTACTGAACTGATTGATGAGTTGAATTAGCTTTTCTGTGGAGTTTTTGGGGTTCTCTATGTATAATATCATATCGTCTGCAAATAGTGATAGTTTGACTTCTTTTCCTATTTGGATTCCTTGGATGTCTTTCTCTTGTCTTATTGCCCTGGCTAGGACTTCCAGTATTATATTGAAAAGCAATGGTGAGAGTGGACATCCTTGTCTTGTTCCAGATCTTAATGGAATTGCTTTCAGCTTTTCACCATTGAGAATGATACTGGCTGTTGGCTTAAAGGAAAAAAAGGGAGAAAGCACAAATAAACAGGATCATCAATGAAAGAGGAGAAATCACAACGGACACAGCGGAAATCAAAAGAATAATCAGTAACTACTATGAACAGTTATATGGAAACAAGTTTAACAATCTAGAGGAGATGGACAAATTCCTACAACTCTACAATCACCCAAAGCTAGATAAAGAAGAAATAGAACACCTAAACAGACCAATTACAATTAGCGAAATTGAAATGGTAATCAAAAACCTCCCCAAAAACAAAAGCCCAGGACCTGATGGATTTACAAATGAATTCTACCAAACATTCAGAGACGAATTAGTGCCTATCCTTCACAAACTCTTCCAAAAAATTGAGAAGGAAGGGACAATACCAAACACGTTCTATGAAGCCAACATTACACTAATACCAAAACCGAACAAGGACAACACAAAAAAGGAAAACTACAGGCCAATCTCCCTAATGAACACTGATGCAAAAATCCTCAATAAAATTTTAGCTATCAGAATCCAACAATGTATCCATAAGATAATTCACCACGACCAAGTTGGATTCATTCCAGGGGCACAAGGATGGTTTAACATCCGAAAATCAATCAACGTTATCCAACACATCAACAAAAAGAAATATAAAAACCATATGATAATATCAATAGATGCTGAGAAAGCTTTCAACAAAGTGCAACACCCATTCATGATAAAAGCCCTTGAAATTCTTGGGATACAAGGAACATACCTTTTTGGGTTTTTTGGGTACAACTAAAGAAGTAAAATTATTTCCCCTTGCCTTCAGGAAGTATTGGGAGATTAAATAAACTTTTATCACCAACAACAACAACGAAAAGAAAACAATCTGTTTATTGCTAATGATTTGGTGTTTGGGCTCAAATGCCATCATAATTTATTATGTAAGGGAGAGAGGGGAATAAGAAGAAAAAGGGATGGAGATGAAGGGGCTGATTGTGTATGTGGGATATTGCTCAGGGAATAGATCTTGAAGAGAAATTAGTATTGGAGGTTATTATTATAAGAGGGTATAGAAGCTTGGTTGTTAATTCTGGGAATACTGCAGAAAAGGCAATGGTATTGGGCCTCCCAGTGGTGCAGCGGTTGAGTGCTGGGCTGCGAAGCTGCCCACAGCCTCTGCAGCACTGGTTCAATCCCTGGCCACCAGCGAGGGTCCCACATGGTGTGACAGACCTCTCTTGTCATGCCCGCTGCTCCCCTCAGCAGTGTCCTCCATCTGTCTGCCTGCTCTGCTCCCCGCTCTGAAACTGGTGAATTCTCTCACCCTCCTGTGCTTCCAGCTTACCCAGTGCTTGTATAAATAAATAAATAAATTGAAAGAAAGAAAGAAAGAAAGAAAGAAAGAAAGAAAGAAAGAAAGAAAGAAAGAAAGAAAGAAAGAAAGAAAGAAAGAAAGAAAGAAAGAAAGAAAGAAAGAAACAAAGAAACAAAGAAACAAAGAAAGAAAGAAAGAAAGAAAGAAAGAAAGAAAGAAAGAAAGAAAGAAACAAAGAAACAAAGAAACAAAGAAACAAAGAAAGAAACAAAGAAACAAAGAAACAAAGAAAGAAAGAAAGAAAGAAAGAAAGAAAGAAAGAAAGAAAGAAAGAAAGAAAGAAAGAAAGAAAGAAAGAAAGAAAGAAACAAAGAAAGAAACAAAGAAAGAAACAAAGAAACAAAGAAACAAAGAAACAAAGAAAGAAAAGGCAAAGGAGTTTACTGTCTGGGAAGATATGAATGAATAGAAAGAAAATGGAGTAACTCATGAAATATCACTTAACATATAATATCTATGTAGAAGCTGATTCTTCACCTGCTAGTCACCAACCCTTTCCTTCAGTAAGAACTCATGTCACATTCCCATTACTTGATCTTCGCCTACCTCCAAAAACAAATTTGCTATCCACACCCATAGCTTTCCTGCTGAATGGGTTAGAAGAAGATTCTTGGTATTCTGGAGTACTTATATCACAAGCTGGGACACTTTAGATAATTGCTATCATGAATTTTTAGTGAGAACTGAGACAACCTGAATCAACATCGTTTAACAATTAAGATAGACAACTGAGGGCATCTTTCCTACCTGATCTCAGTGTTTGTTCCCGAGAACTTCTTATCCTAGAAGATAAAGCATTTGAACCAATACATAACTTCACCTTTTGCTTCAGGAAATTGTTGCATACCATTTTGTCCAGGCAATTTATTCACTAAGGCAAACATCTTCTTTGAGGACAAAAGATTTTGCACATTAGCAAACAGCTCACTTGTCAAACAAGAGTTGACTCATCAAGACTCATGTCAAGAAGCTAGTCTAGCTGTGTTCATCAATCATAACTTATAGCCAAACTCTGATTATTTGCTGATATTCATCAATTTCCTGCCTTAGTAGATCCACCTTTAATGATTTGATTCAAGACTCTACAACCTTGTAAATATTCTTTCCTGACAGCCCATCCTGATTTGAAATTAGGACTGTCAAGGTAGTATACTCCTTTACTGAAGTAAATCTAATTAAGTTTGCTTTCTTTTATTAACAGGTTTGCTGGTGATCTCTTGAGGGGATCAGTAGGCGCAAAGTCAGTGAATCTCCATGTGGGTGACAGGGTTGGCTAGAACCATTGGAGAACATTTCTGTTACACTTAGAGAAAATGTTGATGTTCCAGTGTTTTAGTGTTGATAATTTAATGCCAATTCCTTTGGGTCTATTATTTATGGGTCTATTTGTTATCCACAATGTATTACACAAGACAATAAGAACTAAGAGTAAATAGAATATGGCATAAGTAAAACTAAAATATTAATGATACTTATCTCTAATACATCTGTAAAAAAAGATCACTCCTTTGATAAGCTGTTCTCTATGTTGCATCTCAGTAATTTACAAGACCAAATGCCAAGCGGTATGTGTCTGTATATGTGTCTCTGTGTATATATCAGTGATGTGTGTATGTTTGTATGTGGACAAGAGAGATGTGAGTCATATGCGCTTACTAAGGATTTCAAATAGGTACAATAAGATCACATTTCAAAGGTATCGGGTATCATGTACAAACACAAATTAAATTTTGCATAAGTTCTAAATCTCTGTCCAACACTTTGTAGAGTTCTAGATATTGGAGAAAAACAAAATTTTGGATTGACAACTTGCATTTAGGCCAACATCTAAAAATAACAGTCTTGTAAAGGACTCACTTGGTAAAACAATCAGGTATTCAATTGTGCATCAAAACTATCTTTGGCATCCTGCATGTCAAATTCCTTCTTTCAGTATCATCAGAGATATGAAACTCCTTTAAAATAAACAGTTGTTTTCCACTGTGCTGTAATCACCTTTTGTATATGTTATGTGATTTTATTTTGTCAATATCAGAGAAAGAATACTTCCTTATAAATAAGTATTTTTTTTTAGTTTACATGGGTTTTCATTATTGCTTCTCCTAATCAATTTATCACTCCATGGTGCCATAGTGGAGGTCCTCTTTTCAGCCTACCCTCTTATTTAATCATTCCTACCAGACACCCATATGCAATGACATACCATTAATAATGATTTTAACTCAGACATTCAAACTGTTCAACAGATTTCGATAACACAGTGTTGACTTCAGAATTTTATCCAACAGAAGAAGTTAAATGCGGTGACAGCATTTGGAATTAGAATGACCTATAGTTCTACTGGGGCTTGAAGGACTAAACGTAGGGCTGCTTAACAATAGTTGAAAAGAGTTGTACCTAGAGCAGATCCTAATAAGACAGGAATGCCTTCAAAGTCTTTAAGTGTAGGCCAAATAATATTCTCAGGTAAGATTATATTGACATTGTAACTTGAATTTTCCAACCAGCCTGTTTTCTCTGCTGACTTTGATCAAAGAAGAAAAATGCAAAGTTTATCCCCCGTTTTAATGGGGATGTTTTGACATATTACCATTGACTCAACTCTAAGAAACCCATTTCTGGCTGCTATGTTAAATAGATATTTTTGGGTAATGGCTTATGCTCATTTTCCTTCATCAAAATGTAAATAAAGACTATTATCACTATGGTGAATTCACTCCAGTTTCATTTTTACATCTATGTGATGTGCTACTTACAGACCTGCTGACAACTCTAAACATCAACACAATTTTACAAATAAGTTTTGGGGAAATTGATGAGTGTTGTATACTTGTTATACATATGTAAATATGTATACTACTGTCATTGCTTCTTTTGAACAGGTTATATGATAGTGTGAATCCCAACACCCTCCAAATCTTCCACAAAAACATGATACAGTTCTGTTCTGAACAATTTTCCCCATAAAATAGCAATGATCGCCAAGGACATATCACACAAGGAAAATCTAAGGATTATATAGTCTCTAGGTCACGGCTGCTTTTTGAGAAATTTTAGAGAATAGTTGATTTTTTGTAGGTTTCATTTTACCACTGCAATTGGAGAGATTCTAATACAGTGGGTTTGAGAACAAAATGGGGAATTTTTGGCCTTGGTATTGGTCAAGGGACTACCCAAACAAGATAATATTTGCCCAAACTTCACTTTGATCAATTAAAGTATTGTTTCCAACATTTGGACTCTGCTTTCCATAATGCAAGATTGAATATATCACGGAGGTGTTCAAAATTTTTAACAGCCAGGGTGGCACTGACAACGATCAATCATTGTGGTCACTTGTGTGGCCATATAAGTGACTGCTAACTGACTATTAGCACTAAGCATAAGTCCAATTGACAGATGGCAATTGGAGAAAAATTGCAGAAGTGTGACACACAGCACATTCATTTCAGGACAAAGAAATGAGAGATAAAAACAGTCTCAAAATGCCTGACAACTGGAATTTTAGCAAATTAAAAACATACAGCAAAGGCTATTACTTTATTCTCTGTGATTTTCTTATATTTGTCACTTAGTATAGAGTGTTAAAGTGGACTTAGAATATGGATACAGTTTTAAATAAACTTTTATTTAAAATTTACATAAATTTTTAAATAAAATTTTAAAACAAATCTGGAGGCATGTTATACATTTAAAATAAGTAATATAGGCCTTACCTGGTGGCGCAGCAGTTGAGCGCTGGGCTGCAGGGCTGCCCGCAGCCTCTGCAGTGCTGGTTCGATCCCTGGCCCCCGGCGAGGATCCCACATGGCCCACAGAACTCTCCTGCTGCGCCCGCTGCTCCCCTCAGCAGTGTGTTTTGTCAGTCTGCCTGTTCTGTTCCCCGTTCTGGCTCTGGTGAATTCTCTCACCCTCCCGCACTTCTGACTATACTCAGTGCTTGTATAAATAAATAAATAAATAAATCTTTAAAATAAGTAATATACTATATTTAACCTAAAAATATTTTAAAATATTAGTTGGAAAACATGTAAAAATTATAGCACTATTTAATACATAGCTATTTATATTGATTAAGGTGTATATACAAATCACCTATAGTTTCTATGATTAATTAGATTATAAATGGGGTCTCCCCGGTGGCGCAGCGGTTGAGCGCTGGGTTGCGAAGCTGCGCACGGCCTCTGCGGCGCCGGTTCGATCCCCGGCTGCTCCCCGGCCACCGGAGGAGGGTCCCACATGGTGTGCAGACCTCTCCTGCCTCCCGCTGCTCCCCTCAGCAGTGTACTTCAGTCCTTCTGCCTGCTCTGCTCCCCGCTCTGGCTCTGGTGAATTCTCTCACCCTCCCGCACTTCTGACTGTACCCAGTGCATGTATAAACAAAAACAAACAAACAAACCAGCAAACAAATAAATAAAGCATGCCTCTATAAAAAAAAATAGATTATAAATGTTTGGCTGATTAGGTTACATGGCTTGGAAATTGGTAATTAGGTACTTTTTCCCCCAAGGATAGTTGTTTTAGGAGTGAAGTTTAATCTACCACAATAAACCAGCCAAAGAAATTGGCTTGTATTGTATGTAATATATGACCTTATCTTTATTAGCATTCTTTAAATGCAAGTTAAATATAAAGCTGTATTTCAAAAGTGAAAAATGTAAAAAAAAAAAAAGATCATTGAGTTCTCTAAATTCATTAACAAAAATACCATATACTTGATTAGAAAATCTATTTACATACTGTATTAAATTCCTATTGCTATTATAATAAATCACCACAAACTTAGTGGCTTAACAAAATGCAAATGTATTATCTTACAGTTCTGGAGGTTGGAAATCCAAAATGGGTCTTGTTGGGCTAACATTCAGAGCCAACCAGGCCACTTTCCTTCTGGAGCCTAAGGGGAGAAACATATCTTTGTCTTTTCTAGCTCCTAGAGATTATCTGTACTTCTTGGCACCTGGTCCCTTCCTCCATTTTCAAATTCAGCAGCTTAACCTTTCCACATCTTTGACGCTGACTGTCGTGCCTTCATCTGATAAATATAAGGAGCCTTGGAATGCTAGAAGAATCTGATATCATCGCCCCATCTCAAGATGTTTATATCACATCTGCAAAGTCCCTTTTGCCATTTAAGGTCACAAATTCATAGGTTCCAGGCACTAGGAATTGGTTACCATTGGCGGCCATTATTCTGCCTAACACAGACAAATTGATAAAAGAATTAACATGTTCTAACTCTTGCTAAAGGTAGGTCAATCTACCTGACTAGCTTTTTTTCTTTTGACTAATTTAAGGTTACTGCCTATAACTCAAATATATTGAACATTTTCAAATAAAATTGTAAAACAAATGATTTTTGTATTTCACATTGTAAGGTTTCTCGCCATTAATCAAGATAAGTAAGATGGGATTATAAAACTATTTTTCCAAATCAGCAAAAAACATTAATGTTTAGAAGCTAATTATTATTAGTGTTTTTCATGTGTTTTTTCACATGCTTTAGACTCTGGAAAGAAAACCCTCAAGAATTTTTAGGCTGTAATTGTCAAGTCACAGAGTACATTAATAGTTTAACAGCCTTCTCTTTCATAAAGATTTCTATTTCTGATATGCATTTTACCACTCTTTTTTTGTTATTGACGATAGCCTGGGAAACAGTTAATAAAGAGGAATTTGATCACTATATCTAAATATAGCTTTACGATATCATTATAATCAATTATAAAAATTATAAGTATGTTTAATGTCCATTTTCCTGCAAGAACTTTATCATCAGATTTAAATGACCTCTGTTTTCTAGGCTGTGTGGATGTTATATAGTCTCATTTTTTATTGGCCCTAAAATATAACTCCTCCTATCCTCTCACAAATAATAATTCCACATGTATTCCATGATAGAAACTTGTCAAGATACTGGAATAAAGTGATAAGCAGGCTTGATTTCATGGAGTTTAAATGAACTTTGAGACAGAAAATCAACAATCAACCTAATAATAAATGTAACATACAATATAATAATATCAAGCAAGATAAATGTTTAATAAGTTCTTACTAAAATGTAAGTCCCTTAAAAGAAAGTACTTCCTGTGTATGGATCCATGTCAGATGCCCAGAACACAGAACAATCTAGCAACACTTCATAATTTTCAATTTATATAAACCTCATTTTTCCCAAGTGCCCAAAATCTCAATCTTGATAAATTCTGGCCTTCTGTGTCACTCTTACTCTTTATATAGATAGATAGATAGATAGATAGATAGATAGATAGATAGATAGATAGATAGGAAACATATATATATATATATATATATATATAGAGAGAGAGAGAGAGAGAGAGAGAGAAGGAAACTTCTAGAATGGCTGTTGTACACAAAGATAAAAATATTGGTGAGCATGTGAAAAGAGAACCCTTGTGTACTGCCGGTGGTGATGTAAATTGGTACAAAAACTATGGACAGTACAGAGGGTCCTCAGAAATTGAAAATAAAACTGCCATATGATCCGGCCATCCCACACATCCATGTTAAGGAAACTAAATCATTATCTTGAAGAGATATTCCGGAAGAGATAATCTTGAAGAGAATTTCACTGCAACTTAATTCACAATAACCAAGATAAGGGGATAGTCTAAGTTAACATCAATATGATGAGTGGATGAAGAAAATGTTACACTTACACACACACACACACACACAGTGAATGTCACTCTGTATAATCTTGTCATTGGCGAGGACATAAATGGACCTTGAGGGCACTGTGCTAAATGAAATAAGTCAGACAGACAAATACAAATACTCACTTATATGTGTAATCTTAAAAAAAAAAAAAAAAGCCTCCCTGGCCTGGTAGCACAAGGGGTTAAGTCTCAGCACTATGAAGCTGTCCGCAGCTACTGCAGCACAAGTTCGATCCCCAGCCAGGGAACCAACCCACATGGCACAGCAGACCTCTCCTGTCTCTCCCACTGCTCCCCTCAGCAGTGTATTTCAGTAGATCCACCTATTCTGCTCCCCACTCTGTCTCTGGTGATCCTCTCACCCCCTCCTGCACCTGTTGCCTGCACCCCAGCTCTTGTATGCATAAATGAAATAAATCTTTTTAAAAAGGCCAAAATCAGAACCAGAAAGTAGAATGGAGGCTTCCAGATGTGTTTGCCATGAGCTGGTGGGGATGGGGGAGTGTAAAATGGGGAGATGTTGGTCAAAGGCACAAAGGTCCAGTTCTAAGATGGCTAAGTTTTAGGTAGCTAATGTATGACATGCTGACTACAGTTATTAATACCATTTTATATACTTGAAAGTTGCTAAGAGTTTAGATCTTGTATTTTCTCAAGATATATCAAAACTGGAATTATGTGTCATAGCCATTTCACATATATATATATATATGTGTGTGTATCAAATCATCACATTTTACACCATAAATTACACAATGTTATATGTCAATTATATCTCAAATAATGGTGAGAAAAGCCATGCTACTCTATTAGCATATGTGAATTGACACTGTTAAGCAATACTTTAGAATGAAAAGAAATATGTCAACCTTTTAAAAATACTGAGTGACTGTTGTTATATTTATTCAGTGTATATTAATCAGTACTCAACTAGGCATATTTTTGCTGAATCATACTTTCCAACATGTATAGAGAAAAGATCTAAGGGTGACAAAAAGGTAAAACCATTTCATATTATAATATTGGACTGCTGACTGCTGAAACCCTTCATGAGAATGAAAGAAATAAACACTTAACTGTTTAAATAAAACATCATTTGCAGGCCTTATTAGCAGCACCTGAATATAACCCAGATTGCTATAGTCCTAAAAGTTTTTCTCAATTCATAATAATTGTGTGCTGGAGGAAGTAACTCAAATTTAGTGTCTTAAGGCAAAAAAAAAAAATGAATAATAGATTGGAAGACCTTGTTGCCATAGAAGAAATATGCCTTCAAAATAGATCTCCAGTAGGGTTACAAGATCAAAGCTGTGCCCTATAAAAGCTTCCACTGGGCAAGTTGTGAAAAATCAAAAAGAGAATAATAATTACAATTATTTGGAACTTGTTTTATCTGTTGAAAGCCTTAGGTACATAATGATACTCGCAAATGGAAAAGTATGTTCAAAATGTGCAAAAGTTAATTGCAAATGTAAAAGAAGATGGCTAATATGCTGAAATACAATGGCAACCTATTGTGAATGTCTAATTTTTCTGTTTTCTTTTAAATTATGGGTTGCTATAAAGGTTTTTGTCTCCTTTAAGAAAGGGATACTGACTACATGACCAAAAGGAATGCTAGATAATTCTTGAAAATTGGGGACTGCATAAAATCAGGAAGAATAATCAGCAGTGGTGTTCACATACAGCGATCAGACCAACGAGAGGAAGAGTAATGAGTTGCAAGTTGACAGATGAGCTAAAAAAATCCAGATGCTAGACATGATCACTATGACACAAGGAATGCTTTTCTTGGAGAAGACATATTTAGATTCATGCATACAAGAACCGGGGTACAGGTCAGAGGCGCAGGAGGGTGAGAGGATTCACCAGAGACAGAGCGGGGAACAGAACAGGCAGATCTACTGAAATACACTGCTGAGGGGAGAAGTGGGCAAGACAGGAGAGGTCTGCTGCACCATGTGGGTATCTTGTTCTCCGGCTGGGATTGAACTCATGCTGCAGAGGCTGCGGGCAGCCTCACAGCACTTCGCTCAACCGCCTGCACCACCAGGGGAGGCCCTAATAATAAATTCTCAAAGGCATTATGAAGTAACTTTTAAATTGAGGAAATATATTCCCAGAACAAAACTGTGATTGGGCAATATGCATAATAGAGATACCGTGTTCTAAGGTCAACTGTGGATTTATAAAATATAGTTGGATTAGCAAATGTATGTTAACGCTATGAGGTAACCCAGCCAGTGAAAGTTGGCTCAGGTTTGAATTCCTTTCAAAAATAAAGTTAGAGTCTATGTCTTGGCCAGAATCAGCAGCTTTGGCTGATCTGACATGGTATTCTCTTTCTTTGGGATCTGCTAGTATTTCTTTAAACTTATGCAGAATTAGACATGTATAAAATTAATAAATTCTTCCGTGTTGATAGTTAAGTATTGGTTTAACTGTATATGTGGAAATAATTTTTTATTACCATAGTAATAGTTTGTATATTATGAAGTTATTGGAAGGAATTGAGGACCTCTGACATTGGATTTATCATTTTATGGATCCATTTACAAGAACTTGACTAAGTTTGCAGTCAACATTTAAGTATCTAGCAATACTTAGTGCATTTTATTTTAATGATATTATTTGTGCAAAAATATTTAATTTTTAAAATGATTCATGGAATTATAATGCTATTGAGTATAAGAAAAATATAAATATTACTCCATACTGAAATGCCCTGTTTAGTACCATTCCCTGCAATACTCATGTACATCTTGTAATACTCGCTAAAGGACAAATTCCATAAGAAATCATTACTTCCAGGACAATGCACCACCACAAAATTGTAGTTAGTAGCTATTCACATTCAAATCTGAATGATGATGAAACTTGCATGAGCTGAACAGATAACACACACATACACACACCCCAAAGGTTGTGCAAACAATGAAAGAAAAACTATATGAAAGCAAAAGAGTACAAGTAGTTTTTCATCATTTTTTTAAGATTTTATTTTATTTTATTTTATTTTTAAGTTTTCTTTTATATTGTTTTTTTGTTTTTTATTACAAATTTTATTTTTATATTCCCCATACAATTGTGACCCCCTTATTTTGACCCCAATCCCTCCCCTCCCTGCCCCCCACCCCCCATAGAGTGTCTCTGGTTCATAGTTGTTTGTTGATTTTGATTTTTACTTTCTTATAGTTATTCTTTTTCCTTTCATCATCTTGAAGAAATCAGTGATGAGATATTTTTCTCTTAAAATACCACAAAACTGTGGGGCCTCCGTGGTGGTGTAAGTGGTTAAGCATCAGCACTATGAAGGTATCTGCAGCTACTGCAGCACAAATTCAATCCCTGGCAAAGGAGATGACCCACCTGGCTCAGCAGACCTCTCCTGTCTCATCTGCTGCTCCCCTCAGCAGTGAATTTTAGGAGACTCACCTGTTCTGCTCCCCACTCTATCTCTGGTGAATCCTCTCACCCCCCGCAACTCTTTCTGCACCCCAGCTCTTATATTCATAAATAAATCTTTAAAAATAATAAAATAAGATACCACAAAACCACTGAATGTTCTGTGTGAAGGTTTTCAAGAACATAATAAAGATTCAGTAGAGAGAAATAAATAGTGAGTTGTGAGAGTTGCAGGAATTTCCAAGAATAAAGACATATTAGAATCAACACAAATGGAGCAAGCATGACTGGCTGGCGGGCTTGAGATTATTACCAAACAAAACTGAAAATTCAGACCTGAAGAGCAGTCAGGGAGTGTAGGAATGAAAAAGATGGAATAAAAAATCAAACATATAAAGTATTTAATTGAAAAATAGAAGTCTTCATTGCAATAGATTCTAATGTGTAGACTAAAGGATGAACGGTTTTTAGAAAATCTGAAATGCCTGAATATCAAGGCCTGTGGTTGTAAACTGTTGAACATTAAGTGTATTAAACCTGCATAGAGACAGGTAGAGGCAAAGCGAGTCATACACAAAGTTGAACATTTATTATATTGACTTCAGCCTTCTGTGAATCAACATTCAACTCAAAATTATGTAACAAAGTTACCTCACTATGAAGGAGAGACTATGTTTCAGTAATTTATACACAGTCAAGTTTTTCAGCCAGTGAAAAGACAACTGAAATGATTCTAAGGCATGGAATACTCAGAACATCCAATTTCCATCTTGTAAATCAAACTCACAAAAAAAAAATGACTTGATTATGAAATTCAATTAGTTGTGTGCTTCAAAGTAAAGAAATGAGGAATGACTAGCAGAGTAAGTCTAGTGATGAGAAATAAATCAGTTTAGAGGACTGATGCTACCACAAGATTAGAGTTAGAGATGAGTATACAAATGTTACAAAACTGGACAATAGTAAAAGCATTGTAAGTGAATAAAAGCTGAGGATGGTGAAGAGACAGTAGAAGTAAGTGGTGGAGTGCCAATTTTCTCAAATTTCACAGAAAGGTGTCAAAACATATCATGCATATTTGAAACATAAAAATGTATTCATACCAAAAGACTTGAAAATCTTAATGTTTTTTAAATTCTATTTTTAATTTAGTCATATCATTTAGATTTTGAAGTAAACATTTATCTGAAGCTGTGCTATTCCATCCTTCCCTTTAGTTTATTTCATTTTCTTTGTTTTCATATTAAATAAATGCAATACTTTACAATTTAAAAAGAGTACACATGACTATTTTTGTGACATTGTTATAATTTTTGAGTATTTGGGTTTTTATAGACCAGCACATTTCAATTTTAAATAAATTATACTGCCATTATTTAAAACATTTACATTTATAGATGTCTTGCAAGTATTATCAGACACTGACAAGACACCAAAAAATTACAACATTGAACATGGCGAATCTGTGTGTATTTTTTATTTAGAAAACTGCATCAAGAATCACATTGTGTTTGCAGAGACCTTTCCAAATTTCCTCATTCTTTCCTACTGTATCCACATAGATCAGACCTAACTGATTCTTAAGGAATGAGTGAGCAGTTGTGCTCTGCAAGTGACAAGCTTTCAATTAAGAAAGTCCAATTAAAAGCTCATTTCTGTAATTGAGCAGAGAGGTAATCAAGCTGAAAGAGAAGCAGAAGAGGATTCATGCAGTTTATTTAGGGGAATGGGCACAGAAATTTTGAACTTTGATAATTTTGAAATAATGCCTATGGTTCTATAAAGTGCATACAATTTCTTCTCTATTCACTTCAAGATCAACAGCTAAAATAAAGCCATCAAGCTGGCATACTGGGAACAATGAAAATTCAAAATAGGCATGAAGTTTGGAAACATGCAGGGATTATAGCCAAAGGCAATCATTTAAGTTCCTTGTTTTCAAAAATGGTTATAAAAAGAGCACAGGAAAGGTGTATGTTATCATCATACTTCACAGATTGGGATATCCACACCCTAAAGCAATTGTATAGAATTTTCTATAACTCTTTAGTGAGATTAAATCTAAATGAAACTGCTGTTACTGTTTATTTAATTGAATTGAATCTATATCTTGAACTAAATTTACCTTTCAATTTTATCAAAAACTTGGTTTGATTTTAGCAGAAATTATAATACACTTAATTGAATGAAAAAAGCTATATTTTATACAACTAAAGTAAATATCAGAGAGAAGATTATCCATTTGGCCTCAAATATTTTGGCAACTAAACTAAATAATACATAGCATATTTTTAAACCTAGTAATATTCTGCATATTATTCTATTTCTTGGAAACCTTATAAAAGTTCAGATTATCTTCCTAGTGAAAAGTGGGAATATTTAACCAAATTAAAATCTATTAAGCTTAATTTGTTTTATAGTATTATTGTGCTATCTTATACAACTAAGAATGGGAAATTAAAACACACATTACAACTTTTAAAATGCAAACTCTGACTCCTTAAGGAAGTGTTTTAAATCACTGCATGCTAATTTACAAAAGCATATTTTTACAAACTGTTGATATTTATAATTAAACAAAATATTTCATATAGTTGTTGGGGAGAGGGGAGTTGAAAATTTGCAGGAAAAAATATATTACTTTGTTTCCCTTAAGCATTTAATTGTATATCAAGTTAGAAAAATCATTAGACAGAAATACTTAAAACATACTGGCTTTGAACTTTATAAAAATTCCCCAAAATCATATTCTCTGTGGCCTAGCATCACAGTTTTTAAATTAATCTTGACCTTCAACCAGGGCATGAGAAGATTCTATAGACATTTGTCCTATTTTTAATCTCTATGTTACAAAGCACTTTAAAATTCTCTTATTTCATATATACAGTATGAAATAATTAAATTTCCCCATATGAACTTAAATTACTTTAAAGGCACTAAAAATACTGAAAATAAAGTGAAAAACTGAAATAGTTTCTGTACTTTCTCTCTAAAAACCTTTAGAGTTTAGAGTTGAAAGCTTTATATATTTACTCTTGAAAATAGAAAATTAAGAATTAAGATTGTGGAATTATACACAACTTCTATTCTTTATTGCTTGGTACACAATCCAGTGGTAAAGATATACTTCTTATCAGGAATGTTGAGTAGCATTATTTCATTACTAATTTCATAATTATAAAAGCAACTAAGGGAGAAGAAAAGTATAGCCATCTTTAGATCAACTAAGATTGAGGCCATGGTGAATAAATAGGAAATTATAAATATACTGGATTTTTTTTCACTGACTTCTACATGCATATAGTTGCAGATTAAAAAAATTAAGATTCAAAATTTTCCTAACAATTCACAACACAATGGGCATTCAATAATTATCTGTTGGATGAAGTAATGAACACAAGGCAAGTAGATTTGAAGAATTTTAATCATTCAAGTATATTCATGTAGCATACTTTGTTGGGTACAGTAGACAGTGCATCATTACATATTTCATTCAGTCAGATTATTCTTCTTAAGAAGTTCCTTCATCTTCCTTTCTAATATTTTCATCCCTTGTTCCCCTTCTATTACTTTCCATACTCTTAAAGATCCTGCCCTTAAAACAACTGGTAATCCTTGGCTTAGTCTTCATCTCAATAAACATCCTGATCTTTCTCAACTATACTATTGTTTCTGTATATCTCAGTGCAGAGTTCTTCCAAATGAACTTCTTAACATATTCTTTACTTACAGTGACTTCCCAAACCAGTTTGACCCACCCTCTTGGGAGTTCTTGTGTATACACCAATCTTAGATTGATATGATATATGATATGATATGATATGATATGATATAAATAATGAATGTTGAACAAAGAACATTTCTTTAAAAGTTCAACCTGTATTCATCCTACTTGGACTATAAAAGCAATAGCACAGGGGCCTCCCCGGTGGCACAGCGGTTGAGCGCTGGGTTGCGAAGCTGCCCACAGCCTCTGCAGCACCGGTTCGATCCCCGGCTGCTCCCCAGCCACTGGAGGGTCCCACATGGCGCGCAGACCTCTCCTGCCGCCCGCTGCTCCCCTCAGCAGTGTACTTCGGTCCTTCTGCCTGCTCTGCTCCCCACTCTGGCTCTGGTGAATTCTCTCACCCTCCCGCGCTTCTGACTGTAACCAGTGCTTGTATAAATAAATAAATAAATCTAAACAAACAAACAAAAAAGATAAAAACCATAAAAGTTTAAAAAAAAGAGCAATAGCACATATATTTTAGCCATGACAAACCAAGGAAGACAGAAAGTGAGTAGGCATGATCATAACTCAAGGTCTAATAATTTTACCAGTATCTGTAATAAAAATATTCTGCAAATCTGTAATGTAGAGAAAGGACTACTTTTCTTTATACTCTCTTGAAACTATGTCCAACTTATTGACATATGGACATAACTCCAGAATTAAATAAAGTATGATTAAGATGTTTTAGCTAACTTTTTCTTAAAGAGATTTTTCATGTAACTAAATTACAATTTCTTTCTCTTTCCACATTTTTATTGAATTTAACATTTTAATTTCTAAATACTGTTCTTAAATGTTACGTGTGGATTCTCATTTTGTTTGAAATGTATCAAACTGAATTTACACAAAATTATTGATATTCTTATAAATACATGTAAGTGAAAGTATGTCTCAGTTTACTCATGTAAAATGGGGACATTATCAATTCGTACATTGATTGAATGGATTAAAATATATGTGAAGTAACTGACATGATATGTGGCATATATAAGTGTTTAAAAAGTGTTACTACTTATAATTTAGCTTGGATTTCAAAGACAATTTGAGGACAAGTGCTGTAAGATTAAAACAAAAACAAATTATATACAATGAGGTAAAGGAGATTCCCATACTAGATACTTAAAAATTCATACTATGTCTTTTCTCATTTCTCAAGTTTGAAGTGAAGTTTATTTTAGTTTCAAACTAATGATCATCAAGGATTGGCTATTCTGCTCTTGTATGAGTACAAAATGTTGAAAATCTTAGGCTTACTCTATAACTGTTTAAGAACTTGATTTAAATTTGAGAAGATAAAAAGGAGGGACTATTCACATCAGGACTGGAATTGTTATACAGAATACTACTGTTAGAGTTTGTGCAAAACGTAGAGAGTATTCTCCCTGAAACAAAATGATAGTGGGGAAAATATTTGGAGCCAAGGAGAAGCTTCCTTCCACATCTGTACACATATATTTTTCCCACTGGAAGTAATCTAAATTGGCAGAATACTGTAGCTCAGGTGCTGCCTTCTGTATGAAAAGGGTGTTATCAAGGTGAATGTGAAATCCAATTTAGAATTTGATTGTTTTTCCTTTTCCATTACATATTTACAAATACAGCACTCCTGGCAACAATTCAGACTGCTGGTGTATAGATATTTTACTGTTGATTTCTGGTGGTGGATTGGGAACTACCAATAACGCAATATGTATAAATCTATTCTACCATGACTGCAAGAAATAACTTTTCATCTCTACTTTAAAACCCTCTTGTATTCTGTCTAATTGTGTCCTTTAGAGTTATGTGCAACAGAAAGAGACAGCATTACAGAAGGAACCACAGAAGTCAGTGTTACATAAAATATCAGAACCACATCAAAGAATAAAGAGACAAGTAGGAAAGAAAAATTAATCTTCTGATTTAAAAGAGGATAACCAAGAGGTGAATATGCTAGCATGGGAAGTAAATTAAGTATGTCTGAAAATTTATTTTTGCTTTTGGTTATGAATTTTTCAAAAGAAGGAGAAAGAGGAACAGGGAGGGAGGAGCAAGGAGGGAAGGGGAGGAGAAGGAATGACCTGTGGCTCTCAGAAAGCCAATTTTTAAGTCCATAAAAGATTAATTTTAATCATTTTGATTTGCTCCTACACTCTGGATCATTAATCTCCTAGTTATACTAATAATTTAAATATATATACATATAATTTCATGCCCTAGGGTGAGACAACCTATTGACCTTGCCAAAACTGTTTGAGTTCAATGCTTCCCAGGAAAGTAGGGGCTATTTTATTAAAAATTTGCATGGTGATTTTTGATAAATAATTTGATGATTTTTAACATAAATGAGAATGTGTATACCCTACAACCCCACATTTTCAATCATGGGTGCATAAGATACAAGGATATTTGCAGCAATATTGTTTGTTGTATAAAAAACTGACAACAACTCAGAATGAAAGAAATGATTTAGAACAAATTGTATCAATATGGATGAATCTCTAAAAACTAATGTCCTACAAAGCAGTTTGCTAATAGGAAATCATTGTAAAATGCCATTTGCATGAAGATTAAATTTGCATAAGAATTGTCAATACTGTTTAAGAAAAATATATGTGTAGTAAACGTATAAGACATTATTAAGAATAATACACCGCATTACAATATAGTGGTTATTTCATAAAGGGAGGGAGGGAAATATGGTCATCCAGATATATACAGGGGGTTTTCATAACCTTTTATAATGTTTCATTTCTTAAACTGGGTAAATTAATACATCAAGGCTTATTATTTTAATCTCTGTGAATGTTTGTATGCCTTACCATTAATTTCAAAATAACTCTATAGACTACTAACCCACTAAAAATACTTGTTCTTAGGAAGAAAAGGGTGGCTGGTAATAAATATACTCTGAATTGTCTATCTATTATTGCATATCAAAAACTCCAACATCTGAAGTTTAAACAACCATGTTATTTGCCCATAAAACCATAGGTCAGGAATTCAAAGCTCAGCTAGTGTGTTCTATTCTAGTAACTCAACTGCAATCAACTGGTAACTGGGCCTGTATGGAAGCCCAAGGATGTTTCATTCACATGTCAGGCACCTTTGTGCTCTCTCCTCATGTGGTTTATTTCAGCTTCCTCACAACATGTTGCCCTAGAGTAGCCATATGTTTTATAGTGTGATTTTTTTTCCTGGAGGAAATATTCTTAGTGGTAGAGCTTTTAGTAATCTGTTTAGTTTTAAACTAATTGCTTATGTCCAATATTACAAGTTTTATTTTGCCTCTTCATCCACATTTTTTTAAGATTTTTATTTTATTTATACAAGAGCTGGGGTACAGGCCAGAGGTGTGGAGGGTGAGAGGATTCACCAGAGACAGAGCAGGGAGCAGAACAGGCAGACGGACTGAAAGCACTGCTGAGGGGAGCAGCGGGCACATTCTTTATAGAATCTAGATTCAAGAGGAAGGGAAATAGACTCTAACTTCTGTCACAGAAGTGACAATGCTTGTATAAATAAAAAAATAAATCTTTAACAAAAATAAAAATAAAAAAGTCGCCAAACATTTAAGTAAAGCCAATACCATAAATGAGAGATCTGTAACTCAACAAAGAGAAGTTATAACCACAGAAAAATCATTAATGTAATTACAAGTACAGGAAAGTAAGTTTTGTTAATTTCAGTATTACATGCATGGAACAGGAAGTTATTTTTAAGCATCACATTACTGGCTTACTTACATGGTAGAATAGAAAGTGTTTCAAAGCAGATTAGAGAGCTAAAAATTATACCCAATGAATGAGCGTTTTCCCCAAATGGGAACAAAAAGCGAAAGTGAAAAAAATCGCCAAAGAAAATTTCAAAAATAAAAAAGATTGATTTAGATGTCGCAACATCCACTGAAGGTGGATTCAGAAAGAGAAAAAAACGGTGAGATTGGAAAAGAGACAATAGCTTAGTTAACCATGTTTAAAAGAGATTCTCAGTACTACTTAGGTCCTGGAATCAACCATATAGTTAAATACAGCCATAATCCATTCAGATACTCCAGTTAGAAATCTGGGAGTAATTCTTAATGTCCTTTTCCCAATCAATAATTCCAAATATGTCAACAAATGCTTTATAACATCTCAGCTCTCTCCAGATTCGGTCAGCATTTTTCTCTATTTTCTAATATTTTGTAGCTACCTTACGTACATTTCTGTTCCAGTCCTATTTATTCTCCACATCATATCAACTGTATAGATACTTATTTATACAAATGTTTATATAAAATGTTTATATAAAGCTTAGAAGATTTCATTCAGTAATAAATTTTAAAAAATCATACTATCTTCATATCACCTAACTTTTTCATTTTTGGTCACAATTCTTTGTGACTGACTTTGACCAACAGAATTGACATGGGATTTTTGAATATAGCTCTTAAAGGCCTTGAGAATATCCACTTTCAGCTTTCTGGATTTCTTTCTCAATGATGTAAAGTAGTAAAGGCTAGTCAGCTAGAGACTTACAGGTCAGCTGACAACCAGCACCACAGTCAGAAATGTGACCATCGAGACCTCATTGAACTAGCAATTGACTGCAGCTACTTGAAAAAACAATAGAAAAGACAAACAGGACTGAATGTAGTCTTCAAACGAGTGAAAAATAAAAAAATATATATAATAAAATGGTTGGTATTTTGAGTTATTAAATCTTGAGGTGGCTTGTGCCACAGTGACAGGTAATTGATGCAGAAACTGGAACCTAGAAACAGAGTATGCCATTAAAAAAATTGAAATATAGTATTGGCTTAAAGACTAAGTGGCAAAGGAAAGACAGAAAAGCACTGTGAAGCTATTTATGAAGGCTGGGGAAGCAATGAGTAAACTTCTGTAAGAGGCTGGGGAAATAGTGGCCCCCGGGAACTAGTTAGATAGAAAACATGAGAAATTACTTAATGAACTCTGGAGGCAGAATGTTGAAAGTATCAGTTGAGTACTTCTGGTTCACAGGAGAGGCCAGGGAGAAAGACAAGCTAAAGAAAGAAATAAACAGAATGCAGGTCAAGACTTTACTGATTTACATGTCTACTGTCTGCAGTTGACAAAAGATTTTCAAAGTAAGAAATGCCCTCCACGCTGAGATCAGGATCTTTTAAAGTTACCTTCAGTTCATTTTCCTTTTATGTATTAAATGCCTATCAAACTGTGACTATAAATAGTGTACAAGTATTCATATTTTACTTAACCAAGAAATTATTAACTTCATGACTTTCCAATTAAGTATAACAGTTATTAATTTATCCCCTAGCTTGTATGTATTAATAGATTTAATGATTTAGGACCTTCACTCAAAATCATCAGTCGAAACAGTTGGCATATACAAAGGAGGTTTTGTTTTCAAGGAGGAAAAAAACACACCGACCCCTGTTTCTCATAGTTTACTATGTTTTCTTATATCACTTCAGGTAAATTTTACCTCATTCAATAGAGCTGCTAAAAATATTTCTTTCAATAAAGACTACAGATGTATCTGATGGATGGAGTCTTAGAAAGAAAAGGCAAGGTGTGGCCTCCCTGATGGCACAAGGGGTTAAGATGCAACCTATGAAGCTATTCTCAGCCACTGCAGCACAAATTCAATCCCTGGCCAGCCAGGGAGCTACCCACATGGCACAGCAGACCTCTCCTGTCTCCCCCGCTGCTCCCCTCAGCAGTGTATTTCAGTCAGTCTGCCTGTTCTGTTCCCCACTCTGTCTCTGGTGAATCCTCTCACCCACACACACACACACCCCCCTCTGGTCTGTACCCTAGTTCTTGTATGCATAAATAAATAAAATCTCTTAAAAAAAAGAAAGAAAGAAAGAAAAGGCAATGACTGACACACAAATGACCGGGTTTGTCTCTCCTGGTAGTTAGTGGCCAAACAAAAGAGTAAATATTTTTAAAAGTCTGTGTGTACCTTATAATGGCATGCACCACCTTCACCATGGCAAATAGAATGTGGGAAAGAGTGAACAAATGGGATATTGCCCTCTAGTCTATTTCTCGTCTTGCCCGTCTTGCCCAAATGATCCTTGGAATTTAAGGGATATAAGAGGTGGCTAAATATTTTGATGTTCTATTACAATTGATTATTTAGGTCATGTAAAGACAAGATCTTCTCAGTCTCCATTAAGGGACAATAATTACTTTTTAAACAACTTTATTGACTATAATTCATATGCATAAAATTCATTCCTTTATAAGTGTTTTTTAGTATCTTCAGAGTTGTAAAACCACTACCACAATCAATATGAGAACATTTTCAGTCACTACCAAAAGAAACCCTATACCCATTAGTCATTCTCCACTGCCCCCTCCCTCAGCCCTAGACAACCACTAATCTACTTTCTGTCTCTATAGATTTTCAGTCATTTCTTTTTAATTAGCGATTGTTCCCAGTACAACAGGGAGCTTTGATACTATTGCAATCTGAAAGTCTCTATCCTCTCTCCTCTCCAGGGTGTAAGTCTGGTAATATTTCACTGCTATGAGCTCTTTCATTTAAGATAAAAATTTTAAAATAATCTAGCTTGTCTTAGGTTGAATAATCATATCTAATCATATATAAATGACCTAGTCTGTCATAAATACTGGGTGAAATAGATTGGGTGGGATGTACTGGTATGGTCATTTGTAATCCTCGACATTAGTCACTCCCATTAAGTTTGTCCAGAGAGGTTAGTTATCCAAAATGATGCAAAAAGTTAATAATAATATCAGAGCTAAAACTCAGGTCTCTGAAACGCCTTAATGTTTGTCTTTCGTATTCTAGATGTTCAATAAATATTTATTGAATTAAAGAATAATATATTAATACGCATTGATAAAACTCCATAATATTACAATACCAAGCAGACTTTGTTGTTACCCTGTGTATCCTTCTTAAATAAACAATGCCAATTCTCCTCTGGGTGGCACTCACTGGTTCTATACTGTAGAAAACAGCAGGATTGATTTATGAAATTTTGAAGAGCTCCATACCCTATTCCACTTTGCATTCACTCTGCCAAAAGCGCTATAATTATTCCTTGGCTTCTTAATTTTAAGCCTAGAGAGAGAGTTTTCTTACATGCACATATAATTATTATCCAAGTCCTAGGCTCTGACATTGGACTAGATGCTATACAGAACAAATTTAAAAATTAGCCATGCCTATGCTGAACAGGAGCCTAAAACAACTCCGCTGCTGCATTTTACTCTTCAAAAGTTATGTTTAAAATTCTCTGAGGAAATGACATCCCTACATCATTTTATTGTGAGTCATTATTTTTAACCACAAGGACTACCAACTTCTGCCTAGAATTTAGAAAGCTATAAAGTCTGCCATTTCCACACTAGTAGTTAGAAGCAAGCAGTGCCAACTGTAAGACCATACATTCTTTTGAACCCAAAATTACAGAATAATCAACAAGGCTGAAAGCTTTGGAATGATGGACACCTATATGCTGACATGTGGCAAGACTACTGACTCACCTATGCCAGAGCACAGGTGGAAGAGAGGGCTGGCATACTAATGGCTAAAAAGCTACCAACTAAAATCTCTGATGATTTGCTAAAGGCTGAGTCTGGACTAGCATGAGATTATAGAGCCCCTGGGAGCTTCAAACACAAAGTGGGAATGCATGCACTTGAAGGTCCTTCTCCAGAGACTCTACCAGATACTGAAGTGAAAGTGTGTGAGTAGGACTGAATATTGGAGAAAGCAACCCCTTGGTGATTTTAAACAATCAATATAATGAACATGAGAACAGGTTACAGAAGCAAAGCAATATAATCATTTCAATAAATGCAAAAAAATATTTGACCAAACTCAATATCCATTTATTTTAAAAAATCTCAGAAAAACAGTAAAAGCAATTTCCTCAAGCTGATAAAGAGGTTCTAAAAAAAATATTCTACTGGGTCTCCCCTGGTGGCTCAGCAGTTGAACGCTGGGCTGTGAAGCTCCCCGCAGCCTCCCCAGTGCCGGTTCGATCCCCGGCCGCCGTTGAGGGTCCCACATGGTGCGCAGACCTCTCCTGCTGCCCCGCTGCTCCCCTCAGCAGCGTACTTCGTCAGTCTGCCTGCTCTGCTCCCCGCTCTGGCTCTGGTGAATTCTCACCCTCCCGCGCTTCTCACTGTACCCAGTGCTTGCATAAATAAATAAATAAATCTTAAAAAAAATTCTACAAACAGTATAATACTTAATGCTGACAGACTGAGTACTTTCTCACAAATACAGGGAAAAGGCAAGGATGCCTAGTCTCACCAGTCCTATTGGACGTGGTATTTTAGGACCTAGCCAAAGCAATGAGGCAGTATATATATACACATACATGACTATGCATATATATATATATATATATATACATATACATATATGGCATACAGATTAGATATTTTAAAATAAAGCTATTGATTCTCACACAACCTGATTTTCTACACTGAAATCCAAGCAACTCTACAAAAAGCTTAAATAATAAGTGAATTTATCGAGATCACAGGATAAAAGGTTAATATTGATAACTCAATTATATTTCTATGTACTAGCAATGAAGGATTGGAAATTTAGTTCAAAAATACCATTTAAAAACTGTCTTTGAAGTGGAGAAATCTGACAAACCTTACCTCTGCCAACTGATAAAGGTTAACATGAACAATAACAAGCCATGTCAATAGCAAATACTTCTGATGTGATGTGAGGAGAATGGCACTTTATATCTGTGGTCTTGCTCCCAAACTTCCAACTGCAGTCTAATCATGAGAAATATATCAACAAATATGGCCTCCCCTGGTGGTGCAGTGGTTGAGCGCTGGGCTGCGAAGCTGCCCACAGCTTCTGCAGTGCAGGTTCGATCCACGGCCGCTGGCGAGGGTCCCACATGGCGCGCAGACCTCTCCTGCCGCACCCAGTGCTCCCCTCAGCAGTGTATTTCATCAGTCTGCCTGTTCTGTTCCCTGCTCTGGCCCTGGTGAATTCTCTTACCCACCCGCACTTCTGACTGTACCGGGTGCTTGCATAAATAAATAACTAAATATTTTTTTAATTAAAAAATATATATATCAACAAATATATCAACAAAGTCTAATGGAAAAAAAATTCTATGATCTACCTAATACTCCTCAAATCTGACAAAATTACTAAAACAAGAAAAGCCTAAGAAACTGTCACAGAAAGATCGAAGGAGACATGACAATTAAGTGTAATGTAGTATCCTGGATAAAATCCAAAACATTAATGAAATGCTAAAAAGTATGAAGTTTTGTTAATAATAATGAAGCAATGCCTATTCCTTAGTTGTTAACAATGGGGAAAACTGTGTGAGGGTGTACAGGAGCTCTGTATTTATCTTAAAAATCTTCCATTAATTTATTCTAAAATGGTTTAAGGTTTTTTGGGAAAAAATAGCATTTAAATTTGCATCCAAACATAAATAATTTAGATGTAAATCAGACATATATGCAAATGTGTATGCTAAAAAATATAAAACATTGATCACAAGAATTAAAAAAAAAACTTAATAAATGGAAAGAGATATATTGTGTTCATGGATTGGAAAAATCAATATTTTTACTATTGTAATTCTAACAAAATTGATCTATCAATTCAACTAACTCAGCAAAAATTAAAATCTCAGCAAGAATATTCCTCAAGGAACTCCTAAGATGTGGTATACACACACACACACACACACACACACAATGGGATAATATTCAGCTATTAAAAAAAGCAGATGAAATCTTGCAAATTGCAACAACACATATAAAACTGGAAGGAATATGCTAAGCAACATAAATCAGAAGAAGGACAAATACCAGATGATTTCACCTATATGTGGAATATAAAGGAACAAAAGCAAAGGAACAGACAAAACTAAACCAAAACAAACCCTAGGGGCCTCCCTGGTGGCACAAGGGGTTAAGATGCAACCTATGAAGCTATCTTCAGCCACTGCAGCACAAGTTCGATCCCCAGCCAGGCAGAGAGCTACCCACATGGCGCAGCAGACCTCTCCTGACTCGCCTGCTGCCACCCTCAGCAGTGTATTTCAGTCAATCTGCCGGTTCTGCTCCCCACTCTGTCTCTGGTGAACCCTCTCAACCCTCCCCACATCTCTGGCTGGTACCCCAGTTCCCATATGCATAAATAAATAAATCTTTAAAAAAACAAAAACAAAACCTAGAAACATGACTATAGAATTAAGACTACCAGATAGGGAGGATGAGGTCTGAGGGATAACTAGGGGTAACTATTTGAAGATTATTTGGGGCTTTGAGGATGGGTGTGGTATGATAATGTACATCTGAAGAGGTATGAATCTACATCCCTCAATCATACACAATGTTGTAAACCAAGTTTACCTCAATAAAAATTTAATACAATTAAAAAACAAGAGGGTTAAGTCAAAGTGAAAAAGTGAAACTAAAGCCCCAGAATAGAATCTACAAAAAGGGGCTTGAGGAAATTAATGTCAACATTTCATTGGTGCAAGCCCAAAATATGATAGGAAAAGGAAAATCACAAGAGGATTTCTCATAACATTTCCTTATCAACTCTGAGGCGGAGTAAGAAATGCCTACAGATGTTGCTCCCAGGGTTAAGTAACAACAGGGTCAATCAAATAAGCATTCTAATAACATTTGTCTCTGAAATATCTTCCTAAAAGATTACACATGCATAGCTGTAATCCATGTATTGCACAGCTTATGTGAACATGGCATGTTCTTTAAGAGTCTTCCCATCATTTCAGTCAATGATGGCAACCTGGGCAGACCAAACTATATCTCTTGGTCCATAAGCATCAGGCTGCTAACACTCTCTGCCAATATCACTGTATAACTTTACCTTGGGTGAAAGATTTTCTTCAGTCTATATTTCTGCCTCTGTTTTGTCTTCCACTACTTGCTTTTGGATAAGTGGTTCGGGCCCATGACTGACAAATACAGGCTAAGTTTGCCAGCAGAGAACAAAAGCAAGGGCCTAAATACTGGTTGTCAGCCTGCCTGTACTGAGCTCTAGAAAATGGTTGAGGAAACACCAGGTTAACAATCTTCAAGTTCAGGTTTGATGAACGTCTTCTGACTTTCTGAAAGGCACCACTGACTTCCTGGAGACGTGAAAGGCTAGGATAGTACTTTATGTGAATAGAAACTGGAAGGAAATGTGACTAGAGGGATTCAGACTTGAGGAACTGAAGAAAACTGAAGTGAACAGCAAAACTGAATATCAAGAATGAATCTTCACAGGAACTAAGCCAGACCTTTCAAACAGCAGGTCCTGCATTAATCTAAGTAGTCAGTCATGAAATCAATGTTGTAGATCAAGATATTTTTCTCCACAAAATATTATAAAATTGAATAAAATGAAAATATCACAGTGCATCATTAATAGTAAGCCACTGGCCATATAAAAAATATGTGTATCAACAAGTTGATTCTAAAAATTGATATGAAAATATAAGGGATTAGAAGGCTAAAAAGGAGCCCCCTGGTGGCGCAAGGGGTTAACACACAACCTATGAAGCAATCCTCAGCCACTGCTGCACGAGTTCGATCCCCCAGCCGGCCAGGGAGTGACACACATGGTGCAGCAGACCTCTCCTGTCTCGCCCACTACTCCCCTCAGGATCGTACTTCCGTCAATCTGCCTGTTCTGTTCCCCACTCTGTGTCTGGTGAATCCTCTCACCATCCATACCTCTGGTCTGTACCCCAGTTCTTTTATGCATAAATAAATCTTTTTTTTAAAAAAAAAAAAAGGCTAAAAAGGCATTTTTGAAAAAGAGTAAGTTGGAAGACACATTTACCCAAGTCCAGTAATTATTACAAGTTACACTAATCAAGAAAATGTGGGGCCTCCCTGGTGGCGCAAGGGGTTAAGTACTGCACTATGAAGCAACCCGCAGCCTCTGCAGCATGAGTTCGACCCCCGGCTGGCCAGGGAGCAACCCACATGGCACAGCAGACCTCTCCGACTCGCCCGCTGCTCCCCTCAGCAGTGCACTTCGGTCAGTCTGCCTGTTCTGTTCCCCACTCTGTCTCTGGTGAATCCTCTCACCCCCCAAAGCTCTGGCCTGTACCCCAGGTCTTGTATGCATAAATAAATAAATCTTCAAAAAAAAAAAAAGAAAGAAAATGTGGTATTGGAGAAAGCATAGAAACATAAATTGGTGGCACAGATTAGAGAGTCCTAATACATACACACAGATATTTAGTTAATTGTTTTTTAAAAGACATTTTTAACAGTAGTTTCAGGTTCACAACAAGATTAAGAAAGTACAGTGGTTTCCCATATATTTCTTCCCCCATATGCATAGCCTCCTCCAATATCATCACCATTCACCAAAGTGGTGTATTTGTTAACCAGGATGAACCTACACAGACATATCATAATCACCTACAATTCATAGCCTAACTTAGGGTTCACTCTTCCTGCTGTATATTCATGGGTTTGGATAAATGTATAGTAACATGGAAGCATCATTATGATATCATATAGACAACTTGTACTGCTGTAAACATTCCTTATGCTCTGTCCAGTGATAACACTGGTCTTTTTATCATCTCCAAAGTTCTGCCTTTTCCAAAACACTATGTAGGTGGAATTAAACAGTAACCTCAGATTGACTGATATCACTTATTAATATACAACGAAGGTTCTTCCATATAGCTTCAGGACTTCTAGGTCACTTACTTTCAGCACTGACTAATGTTCCATTGTCTAGATGTGTCACAGTTTATTTATCCATCACCTACTGAAGGACATCTTGGTTACTTTCAAGTTTTGGCAATTATGAATAGAGCTGCTCTAAATTTCTGTGCATGGGTTTTGGTATGGACATAAATTTTCACCTCCTTTGGGTGCACACCAAGGAGCATGATCGCTGAAGCATAGGTAAGTGTATGTTTAGTTTTGTACAAAATTACAAACTTTTTTCCAAAGTGCTTGTACCATTTTTGGTTTTGCATTCATACCAGAAATGGGTGAGAGTTCTTGTTGCACCCTATCTGAATTAGCATTTGTTGTCAATGTTCTGGTTTACAGGCCTCCCAATAGGTGCAGAGTTCCCTCATTATTGTTTTAATTTGCATTTCCCTTATTACATATAATACAGAGCATATTTTCATATCCTTATTAGCCATCTGGATATCTTCTTTGGTGAGGAATCTGTTAAGGTTTTTAACCCAATTTTTATTCATTGTTTTGTATTGCTGAGTTTTGAGTTCTTTGTATATTTTGGATAATAGTCCTTTTGCAGACCTATCTTTTGCAAGTTTTTCCCCAGTTTGGGGCTTGTCATCTCATTTTCTTCACATTGTCTTTCTCAAAGCAGAAGCTTTTAATTTTAATGAAGTCCAGCTTATCAGTCATTTCTTTTATAAATCATGTCTTGGGTATCGTACCTAAGAATTCATCACCATATTCAAGGCCATCTAGGTTTTCTCCTATGATATGTTCTAATTTTATACTTTTTCATTTAACTCTATGATCTATTTTTGAGTTAATTTTTAGCAAGAGTATCTATAGTCTGTTCTAGATTCATTTTTTGCATATGGGAATCCTGTGTTGCAGTACCATAGACTGCCTTTGCTCCAGTGCATTTGTGCCTTTGTCTAAGATCAGTTGACTATATATTTCTGGGCTCTATTCTGTCCCATTAATCTATTTGTTTCTGTCAATAGCATGCTGTCTTGATTACTGTAGCTTTATAATAAAACTTGGAGTAGGGTGTTGTCAGTTCTCCAAATTCATTCTTTATGCTGTGTTCACTATTCTGGGTCTTTTGCCTTTCCATATAAACATTATAATCAGATCGTCCAATCTAAAAATTAATTGCTGGAATTTTGACTGGGATTGTATTGAATACATAGATCAAATTGGGAAGAACTGACATCTTGACATTATTGTGGTTTTTCTATGCATGAATATGATTATCTCTCCATTTACTTAGTTCTTCTTTGATTTCATTCATGAGCGTTTTATAGTTGTCTCATAAAGATCATGTACATATTTTGTTAGATTTATACTGAGGTATTTCATTTTGGGGAGTTCTAATGTAAATGACATTGTGTTTTTAATTTCAAATTCCACTTGTTCATTATTGGTATTTAGAAAAGCAATTAATAATACTAGTTTTGCATGCATAGTAATTTGGAAAGATTTAAGCAGCTTTCAATCTGTGTAGACCTTGAAACTAATCTTTTAGGAGCTCACAAAGGCCTAGTCCACTCTCCTCTCCTAAGCACACCATGTATTTTACAAAATTAACTATCCCTTCTCCCTACCCTCCCTCATGAACACCAGATTGCCTGGTGTCATGACAGGCTGATCATAGAATTCATATTGGTGAAGGATGATGCTTTAATCCTAGATGTCATTGACATTTATCCTAGTATGACAATTGTTTTTGCAACCTTTTCTTTGTTTCCCATTGAGAAACCTGCTATATTGCTATAATTGTTTTTAACTAATTTCAGAAATTTAGAGACTAAAGTAAATTGCCAAAAAGTTAAAATATTGCAGAGTTCAAAATAAGAATGCATTTTATAAAGTATTTTTTTTAATTTAAAGAATCCCAAGTGCTACATTTTTCTGATAAAGGCTTTCTCTGAGAGCCATAATCATCAGTGACCTTGATGTTCCAATATGATAAAAAAAAAAAGCTTTGGTTATTTTCTTGCAAAAAAGAATCATGTCAGAGACAACATACAGAGAAGGTCAGTTATAATTATGAGGCCTGCATTGACTATCATGTTTTATGTAGAGTTTGCTTCACAACCAGTATCAAGTAAGAGAAAAATTAAATTAGGTAGAAGGTTGTGTTTTTCAAAGTAAAGGCTTTTACTATGCTATTTATATTTCAAAATATCAACTGGGAAGACCATAACCATATAGTATTTATTAACTTCTACTATTATGTCATTCATAGTAAATGAGTTAACAGTATTCATTGAATAATTTACTCAATTTATCACTACTCAGCAGACATTTTTAAAGTACATACTATTGACCATGTGATAAATAGCAAGGATTTCATAGTAAGCAAGATAAATCTCATTAATTCATGGTCTCAATTCACGACACAGTTAAGAAACAGTTATGTTAGAAAAATAATAAATGTAACAAAAGTGAACGTGATAAATGTGTAATTTCAAAAATTTTCAGAAAGTGGGTGAAATTAGTATTAGTAGTCCTTGCTGATACACTACCCAATAGCCAGTCTAGAGTAGATATTACATGTGCAGTGATCATTACCTACCTGTGAGTCATCTAAGCTGCAGCTGGCATCTTCTCCTTGAACCAATGAGAAGTATTCAACTCGGTTAAACACATGGCAAATTTTTGACATTTAACAGATACTACTGTTACAAAATAGCATTTTTATTTTTGTGACAGGATGCAGAAAAATCATTTTCCAAATCAAAAAGACTTTTTGAGTTGGATCCAGGGGCTTAAAATGATGCTGTCGAGGACAGCCAAAATGGGATTTTGGAATGACCCCACATTATCAACAAACTTCTCAATCTGTTTCCTTGTGCCACCTGTAGGGGTGTTGACAGAACTAATTCCAAAGGAGCATCAATGCCAAAATTGACATTTTGCCTTTTTATAAAGGGCTTACTTGAAAAGGGAACATTCTATTTGTTCAAGCAATTTTTCCTTTGTAAAATTTATATGGTTTAAAAATACATCTTGATCACATTTTCATTACTTTTAAGCATTTGCCCACACAGCATGAATATTTTCTATAATTTGGTAAATAATTTAGACTTATTTATTATTTTTTGTAATTTTGGTTAAATCATCAGTGTCACAGACTGAATCAGTTGTGTAAATAGTTGCCTTATAGACCTAGCATATTAAATAGTATCAAAAAGAGTTCTAATTCTACAAAGGAAAAAGGCATTTAATTGCGATGCAGCTGTACATTGCATTTGTCATCTGTTAGACAAATGGGAAGGGGTGAGAACCTCAAAATATCCAGGACCTATCATTTATTCTTAATCATTATAATCACCATTAATCATTATTCATCAACTCTTCACACATATTCGCCATCCTTTTGGACATATGATTTGGCATTACTAAATATGTCATGTTTGTTCTTGAGTACTGGCTAAAATTGGATTGGTTGGGGTAGAAAGTTTGAAGGGAAATAGATCAGAGGCCTCATGTGTATATTTATTTTCTTTAGCATAAATAAATATTTATGTTTAGACTCATACATATAGAAAGTCATTATCTTCAAAAATGCAAATAAAATTTCCCCAAAAGAATGTTTTTTTAATATAGTACGAAAATACGTTATATAACAATCATAGTATATTGATAGCACCGAAGAGTAAGGCAGAGAGAGAAGTTACAGTGCACTGCATCATTTATCTCCCTTTCTTTTTCTCAAGTGACTCTGAACAAGTGATAACATGGAGCAGATTTCTACGATTTTGTATACACGAAACTCTGAAAAGCATAGGTAGTTTATGACTGTTGGAAATGAATATAATTTGTCTCACAATATAATCCACAAAACTCATATACCCCCAGAAGATTTATTTCCCCACAAACTACAGTTGAATAGTCAAACTCAATATTTTTTCCCAAAGAAAATTACATGAAACAACTAAATGAGTAAGCTTTATCTGACAGCAGATACATTTCATCAACATTAGTTTATTTTCAGTGCCTGGTATCAACTAATACTGATTGGCCATTACCTTCCTTCTTGATAGGATGGAGAAAACATATTGCAACTCTTTCAAGGATGAGGGAGATGGGAATTAGGGGAAAGACTACTAGTTGTCCAAGTTAATCCAAAATACACTTGCAGGCAATTGGATCCATATTTAACTCTTAATGGATCACTGAGAAAGGTCCTCGTTTTCTCCATAATGCTAAATTATTCCCTAAAGAAGACATCGGGCTCTTCTTAGCTTTGGTAGGCCATAATTTATTGGATTCAGGTCACTGAATCAAATCATCACTAAAGAGTCTTCTATCGGTAAAGTGTCATGATTTTACATGAATAGTAAGATTTCTCCCTAGAGTTGTTTTACTCTATACTTTTCCATGGAGCCAGGTTTATTACAATAAAGTATTTTAGCTGACAATAAATATGATAAATCTCTTACAGAGAGATCAGAGCATGTCCACATATACAGTATCCAACGTCAATGCTGATATAAACAAGTTTGGTAGGCTAGAATGCCACTCAATAATAAAAGCATTCTGGGTCTTTACTAATGTAAAATAAGACATATTTTGAAAATAAAAGAGAAGATAGATGAGATTAAATTAACTCTATTATGAACAAGTTTAATAGTAAATCAGAGCATATGAATTGCAGTAACACTTGGTCCCTGGTTGTTACGTGGATAAGCTTGTTTGCTCTGAGACTCTCCTTCTTGCTCTATGATTTCCACTCCATTCCCTCTTGCCTGTGAATCACTGCATGCCTTAACTTATGCCCATCTCTTGCCTCCCATCCTTAACTTTACCACCATTCTCCTTTTCCAAAACTATGCTTAAATAGACAACAAAACATAAGCAAGGGCCTTCTCAAGGGAGAAGCCGGGCACTCTGTGTGGTTAATGCCCTGACTTCAGCATCATGTTTGTGATAATCTTTGTGGCTATAAATGGAAAATTACATAAAATATCTTGAGAACAAGAGGAATCTAAAGTAATGACTAAGCAAGGAAAATGATAGATTATCCCATTACACAAAGGGCTCTAGGAAAGAGTATACTAAAACTTAAAATACAATCCAAATATATTGACAGTTTATTTCTAAACTACCTTTAAAGCAAAATCAGCCATTACCCAATGGACTAATTTTATACCATAAATAAATGTAACTACATAACTAAATGTACTGACTTTGCTTTTCATACACTTTGGGAAAAACCTACAGGTTCAAAAACTTGTGATTGTACCTCTTGCAATTTTCACTCCCTTTGTAAAAGTGCCGAATTTGTAAGACCCTTTAGAACAAGACCAAAGGCTTTCTTAAACCCCACAGCAAGACCATAATATAGAGATACAGTTTATTCTCAAAAATATTTGTTGACTAGAAGAGATACAATTAACAAATTAAGTATACAATTTAAGCTATGAATATAATTTTATGCATTCTGAAACATTATGAATTGGAAGCTACATAAAAAATACCACTATGAAAAATTTATTCTGATGCCCCAGGATATCATGAAAATTCTCCAAAGAACATTATGCTTGTGTAGAATAATAATGTACAACATCCTGAGTCATAGATATTAAAGGAACATCTAAAAGTATAATGTACAATTAATGAAGGAAAAATTAAACATGCAATTGAGTTTTTCTTTCTGCTGGAAGGAGAAATCAAATATACAGGAAGCATTAGTTTTCATTTATCTTCAAGTTCTAATCTGTATTCACATACATGTATTTGCATTCACAAGTTCAGATTTAATAAGCAGAAATGATTATTTTAGGCTGTAATTGATTATAGAAAGCCTGTGAGGATCAGACTTTAAATTGTACCTCTCACAATTCCGTGAAGTCAATCAAAATGCCAGTCACCGGGCCTGTGATTTAACACTTCTCTGTCTTCATTAACTGTACTATTGCCCTGGGCAAATCTCAATTTTAGCTGAAACTACTTATAAGATGCCAAGCTTTCATTAGTAAATACACTTTACTCTCAGGTTGTGCACCTAAATGAAGAGCCAGGATTACATTTTAGTAGGCGAGCCTTCTGTTTCATTTCTGTTAGGCATTTAAAATGATAACATTCTCTAAAAGAAAAAAAAATTGCTGATATTTCTGCTACTTTCATGCCACTATTTTCATGTGACTTCTGTGAAATTAGTGATTCTCAAACTTGGTGCACACTGGAATCATCTAGGGAGCTTTTACAAGGCCCAATGCAGGGGTCGCACCCCCAGAGATTCTGAGGTAATTGGTTTGGACTTCGTCTCTCTGGTCATGGGATTTTTAAAAGCTCCCCAAGTGATGCTCGTGTGTAGCCAAGGTTGAAAAATCACTGCACTAATTAATAGAATAATAATGAATTGTCTAATCACAGGGACGGTCACACAGCTAAAACTAGGGTTATAAATGTGAACTTATCATTTTGTGAAAGAATATTTTTGAAGGATGGAAAAAATAATAAATTTGAGGCTTGTATAACTGTATGCAGCCTTTATTTCATAGACCTGATAAATACCAAGGTGAATTTTGAACAAGTGACTCACTACTAATTTTGTGTTTCTTTTCTTATATAAACATACAGGGGACAGATCAAAATTCATCTAGTCATTAATTAAACAAATATGTACTGAGTCCTTAGAATACATTACTCTGATTTTTGGGCTTATGTAAAATAATTAAGAGGAACATCATTGTTTATTTCCAACATGGATTAACCCTAAATTGAGGAAAGGGGAAATAAATGTCTTAAAAGGAAATGCTATTTTCTTCTTCTTTTTGTATGTTTTCATTTTCAGACTTTTCATCACTTCTTTTTTTATTTTTATATATATGTTTGCATCATTGTTCATTTTTGTACTCTTACACAGAGCTCACCGTCACTTTCCACAAACCAAAGAGGAACAAGGAATTCCTCCTTCTGTCAAAGGCATGACATTACTTGGAACATACACACAAATTAAGAGAAAAAATAAGATGCTAGATGTGAAAGGTAGCCTGGACGTAGTGGGGTAGTAGGTGCTCAATAAGTATTCATTTCCCTTTAGCTTCCTCTGAAGCTTGGATTATTATTGCAATAAAAACAACTTGAATTCATAACTAAAATACCCTTTCCACCCCAAACTATGACTTCCATTCCTGCCAGACTAGGTATTACTTCCATTCCTGCCAGACTAGGTATTACAGGATCACGCTTCTGCAAACAATACAGAGACACATAAAATAAAAGCTGTAAGTCTAACTTCAACAAAATTTACTTTTCTTTCTAGGAGTACCTATTATTAAAAAATTAGTATGTAACTTCCAGAAGTATCATGAACAAATGCACAAAACTTTAAATGTATATACAAATAAAAGTGTGTGTGTGTGTCTCTCTCTCTCCCCCCTCCCCCAACCTCTCTTTCTCTCTCTGTCTCTCTCTCCCCTCCACCCCCTTATCTGCATTTCTATTTCTTGGCTACATTCCACATTAGCACTCATTGAACTATTTCATTCTTTTTAGACATTGACAAGTATCTAATATTAATTGATTTTATTTTCCCATTTCTTGTTAAGTTTTTTAAAGATTTATTTATTTATGCATACAAGAACTGGGGTACAGGCCAGAGATGAGAGGGGGGTGAGAGGATTCACCAGAGACAGAGTGGGGAGCAGGACAGGAAGATGAACTGAAATATACTGCTGAGGGGAGCAGCAGGCCAGACAGGAAAGGTCTGCTGCACCATGTGAGTCAGCTCTCTTCATAGTGCTGATCTTAACCCCTTGTGCCACCAGGGAGGCCCGTTTCTAATATTGGATCCAATTTTTATTGACGTCTTTTCCTATATTATTTATGTGCAACAGTTTGTCATATATTCTGAGTTCTGATACTACGTTTGATTGATCTTCAAGTTTCTTTCCCTATACTTTGCTTTTAACTTTTTGTGTTATTTTACCCAGGATACTTAATGTTGACATAGGCACATTTATAAATTTTCACATTATACTGTTTTTCCCTTCGCCACAAGCAAGTTATTAGTTTCTGGGGTTCATAACATCAACCAGTCCTTTGGATTCCTAATCACTAAAAGTATTTTTTTTAATTTATTTATTCATGCATACAAGAACTGGGGTACAGGCCAGATGCATGGGAGGGTGAGAGAATTCACCAGAAACAGTGGGGAACAGAACAGGCAGACTGATTGAAATACACTGCTGAGGGGAGCAGTGGACGAGGCAGGAGAGGTCTGTCACGCCATGTGGGATTCTCGCAGGCTGGTTGTCTGGGATTGAACCCGTACTGCAGAGGCTGCAGACAGCTTGACCGCGCTGCACTCAACCTCCTGTGCCACCAGGGGAGACCCTCTAAAAGTATTTTAATACTCATCCTCAGTGCAAATTTCAGGTCTTAAAAAACCTGGATTTCATTCCACACACACCTACATACACCTTTACATAAATATTTTCTCAATAATTCTACATTTTTAGATTAGAAAAAAGTAGATTATAAGTATAGTTGTTTTACAATTTAAGTGAAGAATTTTCAATTCATAGAAAAATATTTCACGTTTTGAAATTCTAGACTCTCTCTGAAGACACACCTAAAATTTCCATCTTTAGTACAACTGAATTAACAACCCAATTCACTGAACATGCCAATTGAAAAATAATTTCATATTCAAAACATTTTATATACTATTCAAAATTATTAAGTGACCAATAAGTATAGGTAATCTGTGAGAAAATACTAGTAATCTATTAATGCATATTGAGCTAAATACAATATGTCAACTCTAGAATTGGTCACTAAAAAAATAATATTCCAGGTTTCCCCTGCAATCTGAAAGTAGAACATTGTTATTTGGTATGACTTGGTAGGTCATTTTGAGGAGGGGGGGGAGCTTAGCATCCTATTACCATTAGTTTATATGGAAAAAATTGGGTAATTCCACACCCCAAAAATAACCTACCAAGTCATACCCAATAGGGATGTTCTACTTTCAGATAGCAGGGATCCTGTATGCCCAAGGAGTCCCATTTATTGGCAAATGGGCATTTTTGATACAATAGATGAGAGATCACATTGGCACAAATTCCGGACAAATTAAGACAAATAAATACTTAAAATTGTAAAGAGTACAGACCCTTTGACTATTAATAATTTACTCAGAGAAAATTATCATACCATGTGCAAGTCAAAACAGCATGCTTAATGATGTAAAAACAGAAAGATGCCCCTCCTTCCCTCAGCATTATGCATTTCCGTTTCCTCCATAGCTTTTAACTACTTGTTAGCTCATTTCTTTTTTAGCACTAAATAATATTCCATTGTTTGGAGGTCCAAATTTATTTATCCATTCACTAACTGAAGGACATTTTGATTGCTTCCAAGTATTGGCAATTATGAATTAAAGTTGCTATATACATCCACTTACAGGTTTTTGTGTCAAAATAAGTTTTCAACTCCTGAGTAAATACCAAAGGAGCATTTGTGTGCTCCAGCAATCACACACATCTAGTGTGATTGCTGGATCACACTAGAAGACTATGTTTAATTTCGTAAGAAAACAATCAAACATTTTGGGGTAAAGTGGTTCACTTCCAAGTTTCTTACATACCAAACCAGAGTGGGAAGTCTTATCATATTTTAAACTCATATAAGCAAAATTGCTGAAAAGTTCATGCACTCTGATTGCTCTATATTAGAATTCAGAAGAAGACTCCAGTCCTTACAATCTTATCTTTAGTAACTCTCTGGCTAGTATTTCATTTGGTGGGATGTATAAAAATTATTTGAGTCAACTCCCTATTGTACTCATAATTATATTGTACACATATATTCTTGGACATTCCTTTCATATGCTATGTACAATTTCTTCACTGATGTCTTGGTCTATTTGATCCATATTCCGTAGAAAGGATAGGAAAAGTTTAGGGATTTCCTTCATTGTTTCCTCTCTAATAATTTATAAGGAAACATTCCAAAAAGAGCAGGAAGTTGTACCTCGTGCTGACTTTCTCTTGATCTTGAATTCTGTGAGTAGACAACAGGATCGGTTAAAGATAAGTTACTATCAATACCTAGATAATATTAAATGGGGATTTTCTAGGTAACGGATTTTAGTTTATCTCCTCTTGGGACAGGGGAGAGTAATAGTGAATTCAGTTTAAGTGTTCCTACATTTAAGGTGGATACTTAAGTATTTAAAATGTTCAGTTTAACTTTCAAGTGTTTTATATATTTTATCTCATTTAGTCCCCCAACAATGAGGTAGACACTCTTATGATCTGCATTTTAAAAATTTTTGCAGGCTCTCATATTCTGCTAACAAGAAGGTAAAATGGCACAGCCATTTTACAAAATAGTTCAAAGTTCCTCAAAACTTTAAATATGGAGTTACCCTATCACTCAACATTTCCACACTTCTGTATATGCTAAGAGAAATGAAAATACTCATCTACCCAAAAGCTTTTGCACAAATGTCCATAGTAGCATTATTCATTCATAATTGCCTAAAAATGGGAATAACCGAAGTCTGCATCAATCGATGAAAAGATCAACAAAATGGGGTATAGCTATACAACAGAACATTATCTGGCAATAAAAAAGAATGAAGTACTGATATACATTACCACACAGATGAACCTTAAAAACATTTCTCTAAGTAAAAAGAAGATATTGCACACTACATATTATACAATTCCAGTACTATCTGTGTGACATCTAGAACAGGCAAATATATAGACAGAATGTAAACTGGTAGTTGCTTAGGCCTAACAGTTGGAGGATGGGGGAAGTGTTGAGTGACTGCTAAGAGGTATAGGGTTTCTTTTGGGGATAATGGAAATGTTCTAAAATCAATGGTGGTGATGGTTACATAATTCTATGAATATACTAATATATACTAAAATTGTGCATATTCAATTGTATATTTTAAGTGGGTGAATTGTATGTGGTAAATTACATCTCAATAAAGCCATTACTAAAATAAAGTAATATAAAAATGCTATCCTACAATTACTGTGTGTGTGTGTGTGTGTGTTGGTTCATAACCCAAGTTTTAAGTTACAGTAGGTTTTATATTTTCCTTCTCACTCCCCTCTAGTCTGTGTAAGATTTTGTATAGACTTGATTTCCATGTGATGTTGTAAAATCTTCCATGAAACATTTATTTCATTGTGCAAGAAGCTCAAGATTTTGCATTTAATTTTTAGACTTGGAAGGAAACTATTTAGTATGAGGTAGTTATAATTTTATACTTAACTCCAAAATGAAATAGACCAGTAACTTTTATAAGAAAATAAAAGTACTATTCTGAGTAAATGGATTAGAAATTCATTTGTACTTATAATTACAAATTATTATTTTAATGTTTTCTAAATTAGATTTACTAAGAAAGTAATATAGTTGAGCAAATTAGAAATAAGCCTTAACTCCAACGAGCTGACCATTAAGAATAACAAACCTATGTGGTGTGGCAACATACATCTGAGAATGTGAACCTAGTCCTCTAAATCACAGACAATGTTGTAAGCCAATATTACTTCCAAAACAGTTACAGGGTCTCCCCAGTGGTGCAGCAGGTTGAGCGCAGTGCTCTGAAGCTGTCCACAGCCACTGCAGCACAGGTTTGATTCCCAGCTGGCCAGGGAGATGCCCACATGGTGCAGCAGACCTCTCCTGTCTCGCCCACTGCTCCCCTGAGCAGTGTACTTCAGTTGATCTGCCTGTTCTGTTCACCGCTCTGTCTCTGGTGAATCTTCTCTGGCCTGTACCCCAGCTCTTGTATAAATAAAATCTTTAAATGAAAAAAAAATCAAAAAATAGTTACAAAAAAAAAGAGAGAGAAAAACAAACCTAATAAAAATAAAGCCAAAGAGAATTCTGGAAAGACTAGAGTATGAAGAACATGAAAAATATGTCTCCCCATCTAGTCAACAAATGCATGCAGAATCTGCTTGATTTGGCTGTTTCGAAAATCTGAAGTCTGTTGAAAGTCTGACAATTTCAGGGAAAGACTTGGACAGTAAATCACTAATTCAGTCTATTTCAACTGTTAGCACTGTAACAGCCACCCGTTCCCAATAGCCTTGCATGCATTCCCAGGGCAACTTTCATGCAGCTTGCAGGAGCCAGGGGGGGAAAAAAGGATCAGATCCTCCAAATCAAAAGACGACAACCATGGAGTAAAAAGACAATCCACAGAATGAGAGAAATTATACGCAATTCATATATCTAAGAAGGGATCAATGTCCAGCATATATAGAAAACTCAATAGTAAACAAATAGCATGATTCAAAAATGGACAACAGCCTTGACTACACATTTCTCCAAAAAGATATAAGAATGGCCAATATACATGTGAAAAAAAATGCTCAGGTTCATTAATCTTTAGGGAAATGCAAATCAAAACTCTGATGAGATACTACCTTACACCCAATAGGATGCTGCTATCAAAACAACAATCACACCACCAGCAAGCAGTAAGCAGTGGTGAGGATGTAGAGAAATTGGAACCCTATATACTGCTGGTGGCACGTAAAATGAGAAAATCACTATGGAAAACAGCACAGCGATTCCTCAAAATATTAAAGATAAAATTACCATATGATCCAGCAGTTCTACCTCTGGGAAAATAACTGAAACAGTTGAAAGCAGGGACTGAAAGAGATGCTTGTACACTCAGGTTCATAGCAGCAGTATACACAGTAGTTAAAATATGCAAGCAACATACATGCCCACTGATGAATAATGAATAGATAAAAAAAGTGTGGTACAGGTATATGGTGAAATATTACATATACATATACACTGTGTATACACTATATATGTGCATGTGTGTATATATATATATGTATATATATATGTGTGTATATATATATGTGTGTGTATATATATATGTGTGTGTGTATATATATATACACACACACACACACACACACTACACACACACACAGTGGAATAATATTCCTTAAAAGGTAAGGAAATTGGGCCTCCCTGGTGGCGCAAGGGGTTGGGCACCACACTGTGAAGCAATCCGCAGCCTCTGCAGCAAAAGTTCGGTCCCCAGTGGGCCAGGGAGCATCCCATATGGTGCAGCAGCCCTCTCCTGACTCGCCTGCTGCCCCCCTCAGCAGTGTTCTTCGGTCAGTCTGCCTGTTCTGTTCCCCACTCTGTCTCTGGTGAGTCCTCTCACTCCCCATATCTCTGGCCTGTACCCCAGCTCTTGTATGCATAAATAAATGAATCTTTAAAAAAAAAAGTAAGGGAATTCTGCAATATGCTACAACATGGATGAATGTCTTATTCTAAGAGAAATATGTCCATCACAAAATGACAAATACTGTATGATTTTACTTACATGGCGTATAGAGTAGTCAAACCAAAAACAGAAAGTAGAATGGTAGATGCCAGAAGATGCGGGGAGAGAAGCATGGAGAGTCACTGTTCAATGCTCAGAGTTTCAGTTTTACAAAATGAAAAGAGTGATGAAGCCAGAAGGCAGTAACAGTAATACAACAATGTGAATGTATTTGATACCACAGAACTGGACACACAAAAATGGTTAAGATGGTAATTGTCCGGCTCTGTGTATTTCACCACATCAAAAAAAGTCAAGAGGAAAAAGGATGAACCCTTGAGCAAGCTTGAGCAAGGCATATCACAAGGAGTCAAGTTCCAATTTACAATTACGAAAATATATTCACAGCAGAAATTTGCATAGCACTTTGGACAAGCACTACTCTAAATGTTTTCTACATAATAACTCTCATAATGACTCTGCAAAGTAGTTATTATTATTATTATGCTCATTTTATAGATAAGCAAATTGCAGCATAGAATAACTTGCCCAAGGGCACATGGGTGGGGCCCATCAAATATTTAAGCAGTCTGAGTTCCAGAAATCAAGTCTAAAGACAATGCTAAGGCTGGCCATTGCCAGGGAAAGAGATTGCTGTACTAAATTCCATTTATTTAGATAATGACTCCGAAGACCTAATACTCATTTGGATGATTTCAAAGACAGAGTTTCTGTCGACAACGTGAGGAAACCGAGGGTTGACCAGGAGGATATAACATATGAAAATAACCTGCCTGGAGGCAAACAATATCGAAAAGGAATGAGTTACATCCTGTTTCAACTTTCACTGCAAGAAACATCCAGAATTGCCGTCGGCTCTTAGTAGGACCTGGGCATACAGTGTTTGATTTGGGTAGTCCATGAAGATAGTCAGTGTAGGGGTGTCATACAACCTCTCTGTTTCGAGCATATTTATATTTATTCTTCAGCAAATGTTAATTGTACAAATGATAAAGAGATACAGTCCTGCTATAAAATGTCTTTTCAATTACACATATAACTAAAATGCTTTTGGAAAGAATAACTCTGTATATCATTTTTGTGTATTACAAAAAGACATTTATTTCCTCACTAGTCTGTGGGTCAATAAACTGGGATGTGATCAGCTGGTAAATCTGGTTTTTCCTCTACTTGGGATCAATCGCACGCATGTGCCTCAGCTGGGGTAACTGGGATAGTCCAGAAGTTCGAGCCTTTCTTTCCATATAACCACAGACCTCAAGTAGGTGGTCTCAGGGATCCCCACGAAAGCTACATTAGAAGCTGAAAGAGCTTTTGAAACCTAAGTGTGGAACTTGAACTATGACAAGTCCCAACCAATACCAATCCAGATTCCATGAGGAGAAAAATAGATGCCAGCTCCTAATCAGAGAAGTTGCAAAGAATTTGCGGCTATTGGCAATCAATCACAATCCATCACACCGAATCCATGTCATTTCCTTTCTTGAAGGTAGGCTCACAGAACCTGCATATACATGCGTGTGCATCCAAATAGAAAAAGCATTGTCATATTCTGCAATTTATTTGCATAAACTGTAGCCTAATATGTGTCATTTTGAATTTGTTTTTCTTTGTTACCTTAACTACATATTGATGGTTTTTCCTACATTGGCATATATGTGTCTTTACCATCAATTTTTATCAATGCATGGCATTCACAGTAAGGATACTTCATGATTTTGTACCTGTTTAGTTTTTCTAGTGATGGATATTAGATCACGAGTATTTTCTTTTTCGTGACTACAGATTTTATTGCAACGGAAAAGACTCATCCCTGCTACCACATGTACATTTTGTGTACCTGATGTTGATATCAAGAAATGTCAATCTAATAGATTAATAAAGCTGACTTAATATGCCTTATGCTTTATTACTTTTTTTTCTCTTAATTGGTGGAGGTCTCAAGAAAAGAGCATTGTGAATTACTGGGTCACTTCCCAAGCTCCAAGAGGGGATAGTGAATTACAAAGAGTGTTTTTAGGATGGGAATTGCTAGATCATCCCTGAATGCAGACGGAAATGATGTAGTTGCCACCACATGATTTTCTTTAAAAGCATATTGATGACATGGGACAGAGATCATTGTAAGACCAAAGTCCTAAGAGGTGAGGGTCATAGGGAAGAGAGATTTTACCTTTCTCAGATATATTCAATAGACAAGTATTTTCCACTATAAAACAAAGGGAAATGAGTCCTCCAGTTAAGCATACAAGTAGGTTTATAGATTGCATGATGTCAAATAAAATCAGTTTGGTTTCATATAGAGTGCATTTATAGAATGTTCTTTATGCATTAAACCACCAGGGTTTCTGATAAGCTGTCAAAATGGAAGTGCTGGTTGAGATATGTTCCAGAATGAGACATGAAGTCGCTGATGTTGAAGGTACACAATTTGAGGAAGCCAGTGATTAGGAAAGACTTGTCTGACGAGAACCAAGTATGTGCTGCAGGAAAATACTGTGTTATCAAAAGAAGGGGCTTGTTAGGGGCTTTCTTCTCTGTCTCAATACAACAGAGAGAAGCTTCTATAGTCCACTTAGAGGACTATATGTCACTTGGAGGTGTTTCTGTTTTAAGGTGGAAGGGGACCCATGGCATAGAAACATTCAGGAGGCAGCCTCAAGAGGACTTTGCTACCAGAATCGAGGGCTGTGTGTTACTATGTAGTTGCACTTCTCAAAGTGCTTCCAAGAGATTTGAATTGTGGGAGGGTTCTCCTTGGGGCTCCATGTAAAAGAATACTCATGGGATTGTCTTAGGTTCTGTCTAAAGTTTATCTCAGAAAAGCAAACAGTCTTATTTATTTGATGATTTCACTCATATTTGGACCATAAAGAAACAAAACGAAGGAACAGATAAAACTAAACCAAAACAAACTCTAGAAGCTCACTGTAGCATGGAGGCTGCCACAGGGGGAGGGAGGGAGCATGAGTGGACTCTGGTGGAGGACACTTGGTGCTTCGGTGGTGGTGGGTATGGTAATAAGCATCTGAAGATGTGTGAACCTATAACCCTGAATCACATTCAGTATAGTAAACTGACATTATTTCAATAAAAAATAATTTTAGGGCCTCCCTGGTGGTGCAGGGATTAAAGACAGCTCTGTCAAGCTATTGCCAGCCACTGCAGCACAAGTTCTATCCCCAGCTGGCCAGGGAGCTACCCACATGGCGCAGCAGACCTCTCCTGTCTCACCTGCTGCTCCCCTCAGCAGTGTATTTCAGTCACTCTGCCTGTTCTGTTCCCCACTCTGTCTCTGGTGAATCTTCTCACCCCCCACACACCCCTGGCATGTACCCCAGTTCTTGTATGCATAAATAAATCTTAAAAGAGAAGAAAAAAATGATTTTAAAATTAATTTTAAAATAAGTACTCCCTGAAACAAATGGCCAACTCTAAACACTTTCAACTTCAGAGCAGGAAAGTGCCACCACAGTCCCAATCAAATTAAAATTTTCCTGCTCTACCTTATCTCCCTTCCTTTGGTACAAATCACTGTATCTGCATCTAGAATAGGACATAGATCATAATAAGAAGTTACAGAAGTACAGGAAAGAAAAGATCCTTAGATTCTTGTTTTAAGATTCAGTTAGGAAACTTTTTCAATTTTCAATAATAAATATTTTAATCACTGGTTTGAGAACCAAAAATACTACAATCTTTGTGATAAATTTCCTCCAGAGGGAGGGGAAATCCATTCCTACTGAATACAATTAAGAGGCAGTAGAAGGGCCTCCCCTGGCGGTGCAGTGGTTGAGCTCTGGGCGCAGCCTCTGCAGCGCTGGTTCCATCCCCGGCCGCCAGTGAGGGTCCCACATGGCACACAGACCTCTCCTGCCATACTCGCTGCTCCCCTCAGCAGTGTACCTTGGTCCTTCTGCCTGTTCTGCTCCCCCCTCTGGCTCTGGTGAATTCTCTTACCCTCCCACACTTCAGACTGTACCCAATGCTTGCATAAATAAATAAATAAATCTTAAAAAAAAAGAGGCAGTAGAAGATAAGAACAAATTTGTCTTATGATTAAATTGCATGATATCTATATGTTTGATGTGTTTATTGGACATGGGGATATTATAAGAAATAGCCACTTACATTTGAACCTATTGCTGAACTGCTATTGGGGATACATACATTTATCATACAAAGTTAACTCTATGTGTGCCCATCATCATGCATTTGCATGAACTTCTCTTTAGGAAGATTTATACATTTACTAAAACAGGCTCTTTAATGCTTTTGTCTTTAGTCTGATAAATATGGCACACCTTGATTTTTCTCCAGAATATTTTTAAATTTTAGAAGCTGGGGTTGTATCAGTTGTGGTCTAATAAAGAGATTATTAGCAAGGGTGTGAGCAGTCTGCAAGGAAGCCATTAGGGGGAGTGCAGGTTTAAAGTTATTGGTGATGAGAACCCAGGAACCAGTGCAAACAAGGGTGTCCTTCAAAGGAGCAGGTTGAGGTGATCACATAGTAAAGTAAAATTTAGAAAACCTAAATAAGAGACCAGGAAAAAGACTAATACAAAGTAACAATCAAAATCAACAAGCAACTATAAACCAGACACACTACGGGGGCTGGAGGGGAGGGAGGGGCAGGGAAAGGAAGGACTAGAGTCAAAATAAGAGGGGTGCAATTGTATGGGGAATATAACCAAAATGAAAATGGATACATTGTGCAAAGATGAAAAAAGATTTTTATATATTTTTTTATAAATTATATAAAATAAAATAAATTATATATAATTATATAAAGATTTATATAAAATAAAATATTTAAATAAAAAAAAAGAAACAAATACCCTTATCTTGGGCCCACACTTTTCTACAGTCCCCTGTGATGGAATTCAACTGGAAGCCAGAGGGTTAGAAAGCCTGTAGATGTAGTTTATGTAGGTTAGAGACCAAAAGGCAGAGTTTAAGGTATAGAGAATTACACTGCAGGACTGAAAATGGAAGATACCCAACAAAGGCTTCTTAGCACCAAATTTGAAATCCTCTATAAAAGTCCCTGGTTGTCTACATTTACATATTTCTCAGTATGCTAATTTTACTCTCAATTCTATAATTTTTCCATAGTTATTTTCCCTTTATTTTAATATTCAAAGGTATATTTTAAGCTTTGTTCATGCAGGTATTTTTTTTTTTACCTAATATCTCTTTTTTTGGAACTAAGCAGAATATAAATATTTTAATTTATAAGGAAATTACCCCTTTATGAATTACTTGATGCCCTCATAATACATTTAATTTGTGTCGTCAATCAACCAAAAGCATGTGAGTGAAAAAGTACAGTCCTATAACTCTATCTGGAAATTTTAGAACATCATTGCAGAGTATTCAGAAAAATGTTTTCAAAGAAGTGATATAAAAACCTATCTTCTATACTAAAGAACAGAAAAATATCAGTTTCAAGTTATAGTTTAGATGGTTTAAGATATAGCTTCCTGCAATTTCTAAAAATGATCAAAGACATTTCAAGACCGCAAAGATACACAGAAAACTGCGTTTTCTGTTCCTACAAAAATATCTCAAACCTTTTTTTATCATTAATCCAAAATACATAGCAGTATGAGTTACATTAAGTTATCTATTAATCTGATAATGCCTGATGAGTTTGACCTGAGAAATATTGATACAAGAAAGTTAGTAATGTTTATGATTTTCATTAGTTCTATTCTGAATAGTAACCTCAGTGTTTTTCTAGTAATATACATGCCTATCATTCCTTTATGTACACTATTGATGGTAGAATTAGGTCTTGGGCCCCCCTGGTGGCTCAAGGGGCTCAACTCACAGCACTATGAAGGTATCAGCAGCCTCTGCAGCATAAATTCAATCCCTGGCCAGGGAGCTACCCACATGGCCAAGCAGACCTCTCCTGTCTCACTTGCTGCTCCCCTCAGCAGTGTATTTCAGTCAATCCACCTGTTTTGCTCCCCACTCTGTCTCTGGTGAATCCTCTCACCCCCCCACACACACCTCTGGCCCAGTTCTTGTATGCATAAATAAATCTTAAAAAAAAAAAAGAATTGGGTCTGGAAATTACATACCTTTGATTTTTACTCTACATGGCAATGTTCTACATAAGAATTCAGACACGGAATTACTTACATGGCAGAATAAATGTGGCTTGTCTAGGAATAGTGACAAGATTCTTGCCATTCAGTACTTAAGATTAGCATTCCAATTTCAATTATCTAAGTGAGAAATTATTTACCAGATAATAAGAAAGGCTTTTGTATGACATGGTTTTGTTTTTTTTTTTTTCCTATGAGATAAACTATCTGACTGAGAAGGAACTATCATGGTTTCACAGATATATCAGTGGTCTTAGATTCAGAAAAACTATAGTTATGTTTTTACTAGTAAAATCTAATGGCTTTTATTTCTTTCATCTTATGGAGATAAGTGAAGGACATATGGATTGGCTAGTACTAAAAGTCAAGAATTTTGAAGGAGCCAAAAATTTTTGGAGTATGAAAGTTTGCTAGAACAAACCTTGTCACAAGGATTCAGATGCAATTTATTTGGAAGGTGACCCTAAAAACAAGTATTGAGGATGGGAGACATGGCATAGGTAAGAAATGGAAGCCAATAAAGAGTGTGCTGGGCCTCCCTTGTGGTGCAGGGTTTAAAAACAGCACTATCAAGCTATCACCAGCCACTGCAACACAAGTTCAATCCCCAGCCAGGGAGCTGACCCACATGGCGCAGCAGACCTCTCCTGTCTCGCCCGCTGCTCCCCTCTGCAGTGGATTTCAGTAGATCTGCCTGTTCTGCTCCCTATTCTGTCTCTGGTGAATCCTCTCACCCACCACATCTCTGGCTTACAGCCCAGATCTTGAGTGCATAAATATATATATATATATATTTTTTTTTTTAAAGAGTGTGCTATTGATCAGGATACTCTCATGGGCAGCTAATGCACAATTCCATTGGGGAAATCAGAGATATTGTACAAATGTGCCTCAAGGATGCCTCACCCAGAAGCTAAGGAACCTTAGTTATTTACCTCCAGATCCCATCTGGATATTGGTTGAAGGCTGCTTACAGGCATCAACTCACCAGGAATTCTGGTATGTCCCACACATGGGCCTTCCTGGTGGCCCAAGGGGTTAAGATGCAACCTATGAAGCTATCACCAGCCACTGCAGCTCGAGTTCAATCCCCGGCTAGGGAGCTACCCACATGTCACAGCAGACCTCTCCTGACTCTGCCGCTGCTCCCCTCAGCAGTGTATTTCAGTCAATCCTCCTGTTCCATTCCCCACTCTGTCTCTGGTGAATCCACTCACCCCTGCACCTCTGGCCTGTACCCCAGTTCTTGTATGTATAAATAAATATATTTAAAAAAAAAAAAAGGTGAGAGGTGCTTCCCATAGGATGCTGCAACCTCTTATTAGAATTGTGAGTAACAAGGGAAAATGGGCAGAGCATCAACACATCTGTTACAGGAGAAAAAAGAAAAAGCTAATGAATGTGACCTATGAACTCAATGTTCCCCAAGCTCTCCATGCTCCTGCAATGCATTGCCTCACCACTTAACATTTCCCTAACCTCAGGACTTACTTTTTTTTTTTACTTTTTGCCTTTTTAATTTTCTTCTCCACTAGATGGATGACGGCACACATCATGCCAGTTATATAATGTATCAACAACAATCACAATACCTTGACATACTATAGGTTCTGAATAAATATTTGTTAAATTAGTTCAGGCAGAAATGTATGAAGCCCCAATAATGTGGAAATGGACAAAACATTAGCAAGCAGAATCCCGTAGTCACTCAAGATTCTATATGAAACAACTCACAAGTTCAAGACTGCATTTATTTCTATGTGTTTAGAGTGTTTTGAGAATTGTAATTACTCACTAAATATTTCTACAATTTAATTGGAAGATGGTTTAGCTCCTATCATGGAATTATCTAGGAATGATAACTAACAAATTAAATGTTGAGTTTCATAGCAGGAATCTAGAAAACTTAAATAAGGGACCAGAAAAAAGAATAACTATAAGAAAGAAAATATCAAAATCAACAAACAACTATGAACCAGAGACACTCTATGGGGGGTGGGGTTCAGGGAAAGGAGGGCTTGGGGTCAAAATAAGGGGGTTGTAATTGTAAGGGGAATATAAAAATAAAATTTAAAAAATAAATAAATGTTGAGTTTATTTTTGTTTTATATGTTTAGGGTACACAGCTGTTCAACATCTTATGTAGAAAAATATAAAGTAAGGTTATATTTGGGGGGTTTTGTTAATCATGAATGGAAAAATATGACATTTTGTTTAGAAATGATTTCTAATTATGCAAAATATCATAATTTTACAAATAATCAGTGTATGTGTCTTTACCCTATACAAATGGATATTATTCTAATGGTTATAAAACTAAATCTTATTAAAAGTGGGAAAAATATTGGAACCTTCTCTAAATTAAAATCAGGTTTTAGGAGTTTTCCTGTAATCCATGATTGTTCTTTATTTCGGACAGAATCATTACACAGCACTGCATTCTTTAAGAACTTTCATTAACTGAGGCAAATTATGCCATTTCAATATTGATCTATTGAAAAGGAGATCCATTTTTTCTACATGATAATGGCAGAAATAAGTCTTTTATTTGATATTTCAGGGAGCCAAAAGTAGAATTAATATCCCCTGTCTATTTAAATACCAAATTAGGTCATATTGATGACTGAAACATTAAACACATGATTTCATCTGCAAAATGGAGATAACACATCATATGGCATCATTATAAGAACTCGATACAGAGAAAAATAAAGCCTTTCACACAGAGTTTAACACTATCATCTGTAATGAACATTTAATATTAAAAGCAAATTTTCCATTAGTACTTTGATAAGTGTTAAAAATATATATGATTAGGAGGTAATAGTAGTTACCATTCTTTTTTTTAAGATTTATTTTTATTTATTTATGAATGTGGACTGAATTGTTACACACTTGACCATTGTTTCGCCAATTTGTATGTATAACCGCCATTTTAGACTTTTAGGTTTAAGTTTCGCTTTCCCGGAAGAGGATGCAACATTCCTGAACTATGTCTCATACTTGCCTCACCTTCTCAGACCATCCTGGTGGCCAATGGAAGGGAGACAACCAAATAAGGAGACCATGGCATCCCTGGCCAATCAACTGAGTTCAAGTTGTGCCTGCGCCAAAAATGCCTTTCAGTAACCAATGAGTAACTGCCAGCTTGTTTTAAAATTTAAGCCTGCTTGCAACCCTATAAATATCTTCCCATTTCTCAGTTTGGGACTCTCCCCATCCACCACTGTGTCCGTGAGTGTCGTGAGTCAAGACTCGAATCTGTATTAAACTCCCTTTTGTGCTTGCATCAGCAGTCCATGATTTCTTGGGGGCTGCGTTCGTTGTTCGCGGGCACAACAATTTATGCATACAAGAACTGGGGTAAGGCCAGAGGTGCGGGGGGTGAGAGGATTCACCAGAGACAGAGTGGGGAGTAGAAAAGGCAGACTGACTGAAATACACTGCTGAGGGGAGCAGTGGGCAAGACAGGAGAGGTCTGCTTGGGTATGTGGGTTGCTCCCTGGCCAGGGAGAGAACTCGTATCCCAGTGGCTGGTGATAGTTTGACAGTGATAAACTTTAACCCCTGTGCTACCATGGAGGTCCAGTTACCATTCTTTACCAAAATTCAGGATACATAAAAAGAAATCAGTGTAAAGAAAAATAAAAGGGAAATTTAGTAAATTTGTTAAACACAAAAATATATATGGAGTTGAATGGCAATGAGAAATGAGTACAGATTGTTAAAAAAAAATTGTATTAGGAAATAATGCACATGCCTGTGTTTGGGTCTGATTTTGAATGTTATAATGATGTTAGAAATGTAAAGGGAACAGCAACACTCCTATTCCTCATTAAACTCTCAGTCTATATCAATCTGGAAGTATTCTAGCAGTAAAGAAAAACAGAACACTGGAATTTACCAGCTGGGGTTCCATAAGTTTTCAGACAGCTAAAAAAGTGTCCAAACCACATGTGTCTGGAAGTAGTGCGTAAACAGTAACAACAATGAAAGACAGATGGGGCCTCCCCTGGTGGCACAGCAGTTGAGCACTGGGTTGCAAAGCTGCCCGCAGCCTCTGCAGCGCTGGTTCAATCCCCGGCCGCCGGGTGAGAGTCCCACATGGCACACAAACCTCTCCTGTCTCGCCTGCTGCTCCTCTCAGCAGTGTATTCTGTCAGTCTGCCTGTTCTGTTCCCCACTCTGGCTCTGGTGAATTCTCTCACCCTCCCGTGCTTCTGAATGTACCCAGTGCTTACATTAAAAAAAAATAGAAAAAAAAAGATGTATGCATTTTAAAATGAGTTTCAAACACTTAAATGATGGCTTATTCTAACTTCTTACTGTTCCCCACCCTCCATTTCCCTGTGAAAGGGGAGAATGTGGAGGCTCTACCCGTGAGCTCCTCAGGTGTCCCCAGCAATGCCCCAGGCCACCACTGCTAGAAAGGAAGGGAGTTCAGGAGCCAAGAGGTCTCCACCTCCAATTCTTCCAGGGCAGCTCCTCTTTTATCTGTTTATATACAGTTTTGTGTAAGATATCAGGTGATAAAAATCCATTCCTTTAAAATTTGAAACATACAAGTCTAGTTCTTTTAAAATCCATCCAAAAGAAAGTATTTTCTACAGATTTACCAATGAAGTTTCTATATTATATTAGTTCTCCCTTGTTCCTTAAAACAAAGAAAGGGAAATTTTAGTGTTTTTTTTTGTTTTTTTTTTTTTTTTTATAGAGGCATGCTTTTATTTATTTATTTATTATAGTTGTTTGTTTGTTTTGTTTATACATGCACTGGGTACAGTCAGAAGCGCGGGAGGGTGAGAGAATTCACCAGAGCCAGAGTGGGGAGCAGAGCAGGCAGAAGGACTGAAGTACACTGCTGAGGGGAGCAGCGGGCGGCAGGAGAGGTCTGCGCACCATGTGGGATCCTCCTCCGGGGCCGGGGAGCAGCCGGGGATCGAACCGGCGCCGCAGAGGCCGCGGGCAGCTTCGCAACCCAGCGCTCAACCGCTGCGCCACCGGGGAGGCCCGAAATTTTAGTGTTTTTGCTTTTTTAAAGTGTTTCAACACCAGAAACAAATATATGAAGAATCAATTATAAAGGAACAAGGACTTTTGTTTCAAGGTTACTAATTCCCCCATGGAAATACCATGAACTTTGGTCCAGACGTGATTAAAATTAATTCCATGAAAACTTTAAAACTATATATAGCTTTGGTTTCCTCATCAGTAAAAATAGGAAGAACATCTTTCTTTTTAGAGATTACATTATATGAAAAGTCCTAAAGCAAAAGGCCAGGATGTTGGCCACAAAACTGTCAGGAAATCAAATCACACTGAAAGCTGATGATTTCATTGACATATTTCTGAATGACGACTTCATATTTTTTAAATTTTTTTAAACAAACACATTCAAACATAAAGAGGTGCAAATTATGAAAAGCACAGACTAGTTAACAGGAAAATCATTATTTAAAAATGTAGTCTGAAAAATAAGTATCAGAGAAAGAAGTAATGTATAACATAAAGACTAATAGAGCTAATACTGCTGTGTTATATAGGAAAGTTAGAGTAAATCCTAAGAAATCTCATCGCAAGGAAAATTTATTTTTCTTTTTATTCTAGCTACATAAGAAAATGTTGGCACGAATTACTGTGGTCGTGAATTCACAAACACTGCAAATCAAACCATTAGGCTGTACACCTTAAACTTATATAGGATATCAAGTATTTCTCAATAAAACTGGAAAATTAAATTTTAAAAAGAATATATTGGGCCTCCCCTGGTGGTGCAGCAGTTGAGCGCTGGGCTGCAAAGCTGCCCACAGCCTCTGCAGAGCGTGTTCGATCCCCGGCTGCCGGCAAGGGTCCCACAGACTTCTCCTGCCGCGCCCGCTGCTCCCCTCAGCAGTGTACTTTGGTCCTTCTGCCTGTTCTGCTCTCTGCTCTCTCTCTGGTGAATTATCTCACGCTCCTGCACTTCTGACTATACCCAGTACTTGTATAAATAAATTTAAAAAATAAAGTAAAATAAAAAAATTAAAAAGAATATATATAAAAGAAACTTCATCTTTGCAATTAGTAAATGCTGCTATCGTGCATGCCTCTGAAATGACATTACAGATGAAAAGGCAGACTCCTAGGTCTTTAGTTGGGAGTATTAATTGATTCTGAATAATAGCTCCTGCTCTTAGAAGTTAATTTGATTTTCACATCAATTTCTCTACTTCTGACCTTTGTTACAGTAGGAGTAGAAATTTACATTCTTTAAAAATTGTATTATTTTTATTGAGGTAACAATGGATTGAGATGTCAGTCCATACCTCTTCAGGTATGACCATTCCCAGCCATTCCCACCACCAATCTGCTTCTCACTTCTTAGCCACTAGTCTTATTTGAACTTTCCTGCTAGGTCCCATATTTCCTATAATAATACTTTTCCAGGGGCCTCCCTGGTGGCACAACAGGCTAAGTCTCAGCACTAAGAAGCTGTCAGCAGCCACTGCAGCACAAGTTGGATCCCCAGCCAGAGAGGTGACCCACATGACACAGCAGACCTCTCCTGTCTCACCCGCTGCTCTCCTCAGCAGTGTGTTTCAGTCAATCTGCCTGTTCTGCTCCCCACTCTGCCTCTAGTGAATCCTCTCACCCCCCACACCTCTCTGGCCTATACCCCAGTTCTTGTATGCATAAATAAATCTTTAAAAAAATAATAAATTAAATCTTTAAAAAAAAAAAAAAAACCCTTTTCCATACTCTCCATTGTGCAAATTTCCAGGGCTGTTATTACAGTCCATTCATGAGTGGATGCACTTGGGGCATTGCATGTGTGTCCAGGTCTTTCCCTTGGGAAAATAACATGCCAAAGACTATCTCAGCTTTGTGGCACTAACTCTCAGTGTGTCTTAAAACACACACACACACACACACACAGAATTAGCTGCCTTCCCTCCCTCCCTCCCTTTCACTCTTCTTTTCTTTACTTTAAACAAAAATAAATCGAGCATCTACTATCTATCTGGCACTTTGGAGGGTAGTAGAAATGTAATGAAGAATAAAATCAGATATGACCTCTGCTCACATGGAATATATGTCCGCTGTAGGAAATGAGCAATAGACATTGAATAACCATTGACACAAAGATTTTAATACATCTACTGTGCATGTGTTATAGTTGCCGATTGTGCCAGAAGAGTTTTTATCAGAAATATTTGACACTGTGAGTGATTCTAAAGTTGAGATTAGAAAGACACTTCTAACAGCTAGAAGGGGCTACTTCTGTGAAGAGTGGGAGAAATAAGATATATTGACTAGAAGAACTATCATGAATAAAGAACTTAAGGTGGACAAGAATTAGTAATTGAAGAAATACTTTGGAAAGGACCTTCTGGCTGTGATATAGATAATGGGTGAAGAACTAAATATATGAAAGTAGAAAATTTAGGGCCTCCCCGGTGGCACAGTGAGTTGAGCACAGCAATGTGAAACTGTCCACAGCCTCTGTAGCGCAGTTTTGGTTCCCGGCTGGACAGGGAGATACCCACATGGCATAGTAGGCCTCTCCTGTCTTGCCCGCTGTTCACTTTCAGTCCATCTGCCTGTTCTGCTCCCCACTCTGTCTCTGGTGAATCCTCCAACCCTCCTGCACCTCTGACCTGTACCCCAGCTCTTGTAAAAATAAATAAATCTTTTTAAAATAAAGAAAGTAGAAAATTTAGTAGGCTGTTGAGAATCTAGATGAGGGCACATTTTGGTGATCTAGGCTCAAAGTACACAGTGCTCACACCCCCAATATATACACTGAGGAGGGTCATAAGGATTCCATACCAAGTTGTTTTTGAAGATTTCAGAGACCATGCATGAGGTCTATGGTTTGCAACACCCTCAAACACAGTGACAGAAGTAGTAAAACAAGAGCTAGCTGATGATGTTTATTAAAGGAAATTTATTTATATGAAAAGTATAGATAGGTCATTTTACAGAGCAGGAAACTGGGATACAAAGACACTAAGAAATTTAAACCAGATTTACATTTCTGAGAGACATCTGAAATCAAACCACCTGTGTTCTGCTCAAATAATTAATATTATTCACTCATAAATAATGAATGCATGCCTATTATATGCTAGTCACAATTTAAATACTGGGAATTCAATATCTGACAAGGTAGAAATTTTGATCTCTGTGCTCATAAAACTCTTTGCATTCTGAAGAACTTAGAAGAATGCAAAGTGAAAAGTACAGTTTATAATGTACATGCACTTATTAAATAAACACTAAAAATAATCATTTTGAGTTAGGGAAGATTTCTTGCAGAAAGTGACATCCACAGTGAGGCAGTGCAGACAGTATATGTAAAGCCTCAGATTGTAAGTCTAGTTTGATATATTTTTCCTCAAGAGAATTTTTTTTTGTTTCTTTCAGACAGAGCACTGTCTTATGATGCACAGGCCATGTAACATAGCAACACAAAGCTTATGGAACTTTACAGGGAAACTGAAACTAATTCTTAATTGTTGTGTCCCAATCCCATCAATGCCTGGCAGCTTCTTAGTTTCATCACCAACTTCTTTGTGTTTGGCAGATAAACCTTGGGGGAGATCCCCAAATCCTAACTCACTTTCTGGGTTTCCTGCATTTCTTGCTTCCCATGTTAGTTCTTCAAGGTTTTCAGACCATTAATTTTTTAATTGTGTAAATTTTTGTTATCCCATGTGGGAGGGTTGGTTCAAATTAACTGGTCTCCCATTGCTGGAAACATAACTCTGAGGTTTTTTAATACATGATTTATAATGTTTACTGACACTCTTGTAACTCTTACTTTGTCTTTCTGTAACAGGGTGGTCCCCAGGAAAGGGAGAGGTTCCAGGTTTCCTGCCCCACCCAAGGGAGGGTGGAGCTGAGCAGAGAGAGAAGAAGCTGCAAAGGAGACTGAGGAAGGAAGGAAGCAGGATGGAGAGCCAGAAGGAGACCTGGAGGAGGCACATGGAGCCGAGAGACACATGAAGAAACTACACTTGCCTTTTAGTCGTGGACTGGGTAACAGAGATGTGGGAGAGAGACCCGTGGGGAGGTGACAGTGGCGGTTTTTGTTTTGATTTTGATTTTGCTCTTTTCCTCCCAGACTTGTCTGGTTGTTTCTGATCCTGTTCTGTGGGTCCCCACTGGAAGATGCTTTAGACTAGTGGCAGGCTTTGGGGCCTTGCTCTGGGCCAGTCCTGGTTGGGTGGACTTTTACCCACGAGGAGGCGGGTAACTTTGGGTGCTTGATTTAGAAACTATATTTTTTGCCTTTTCTGTATTGTTTCCTAATTGTATTAAAGTTCCTTCCCATTAAAGTCTCATATGTTTTGTGTTGATGTGGCAGATGGCAGAACTTAGAGCAGGCAGGTTTGCAGGGTCTGGGGTGCCCCTCTCCCTGCCCTGTAACATTTCCTTTGGTTTTCTTAATAACAAGGTTACTAAGATATTCTTTTCTTAATACATAACCAGTAACTCTAATATTTGTTGTATTTAGTTGGTCTTATTTTGCAACTGTTTCTTTTGATTCATGCTCAAGGTGACTATTAATGTTTTGTATGTTTTGGGATTTTTTTTTAAAGGTGAGTTCATATTTCTGGAAAATTTACAAGTACAAATTTTTTAAGGCCTTATTGAAAGTGAGGTTCTCTCTAGTGATTTTCATTTCCCCTGTTGGCACATTAGAGACCTTTTAATCTAAATTTACTAACACTGTACTCAAGATTCCCCACTCTTGGTTAGTGTCTCATCCCAAAGTCATATCCTTTGCATTTTGTTAAAGGAGCACAATACAGATACCAAAATCTATTCTAGTTTATCCACTGTAGCACAATAAACTACCCCACATTAAATGTTAAAATAACATTTATCTCACACTCAGATCTATAGTTTTGGCAAAGCTAATCTGTGCTCCATGCTGGGTTTGTGGAGGTGGTTCCAATATAGGTTCTGGAATAATCTGAAGATTTGTTTAATGACATGTCTGGCAGTTTATCCCAACTATCAGTTGTGACCTTGGCTGGAGTCCAGTGCTAGAACATATATACAGCCTCCACATGTAGCCTAGGATTCCTCATAACATAGTAAATGAGTAGCAAGGGAGAGGCAGAGGGAGGGAGAGAGAGGAGAGAAAACTCTCAATAGAAACTATCATCTTTTCTAAAATAGACTAGCTAGACTATGACACATTAAACTGAAGCAGAAGTGGATTCCACTTTTTCATTGGAGGATTTGAAGACATGTCATTAAACAAATGACATACATTTGAACAAAGGAATAAGATAAAAGGCACCCTACTATATAAATGCAAAGAGAGAAAGTTGAGGTAGAACTCACATAATGGCATCTTTCTCATTAAATAACAGAGACAAGGTCATCTGCTGAGAATGAACAGAGGTGGCAGTGTCAGCATTTAGGGTGCTTTCTGAAGGACTGAGAAAATGGATCTGAATAAATGGAGTAGGATTTAAAATAAAGATTTATTGTGAAACCAATTGCCCAGTTATTTGGGATTTTTACCCAGCAGCAATTGAGAACTGTTTGGATTTAAACATAATGAGAAGCCACATGTAGGAAATGTAGCCAACTATTGCAGATTTTCTACCTAGAACTAATAGAAACATGTATATCTGAATAAAGTCCATGATAAACAGCACTGAGACAAAAACAAGAAGTCAGAAAGCAAGACTGAAGCTACAAACAAAAGCAGGATGGAAATTAACTGATACAGAGTATGAAATCTAAGGACCAACAGGGGACAAAACTGCTGTGATGATTTTCAGAACTGTTGCAAGAGTAACTCAGGGCCTCCCTAACGAAGACTTCAGGGCACAGCACTATCAAGCTATCTGCAGCCTCTGAAGCACAAGTTCTATCCCCACCTAGCCAGGGAGCTACCCACATGGTGCAGCAGACCTCTCCTGTCTTGCATGCTGCTCCCCTCAGCAGCGTGTTTCCATCAGTCTGCCTGTTCTGCTCCCCACTCTCTCTGGTGATTACTCTCACTACCCACACCTCTGGCCAGTACCCCAATTCTTCTATGCATAAATAAATAAATCTCTTTAAAGAAAAAAAGTAATGACTTCAGAGTTTGCTTCTCATATTTATTTGGAGTCTAGTCTGATAAAAAGACCTGAACAGATTGTTCTAGAGCAACTTCATCCATTGACATTCCCACCAGCAGTATATGAGGATACAATGTCTCCACATTCCCATCAACACTTGTTATTATCTATATTTTTATTTTAGACATCCCAGTGGGTGTGAAGTCTTATTTCATTGTGTAATTATTTTGAGCAACTTTTCAGGTGTTTTTTGGCCATCTGTTTATTTTCTTTGGAGAAACATAATTTAGGGGTATAAATTCACACCTCCTCAGATGTACGTCACCACACCATACCACCATCAAAGTAACCATAATGCACCACATTCCTTTGGCCTGTTCATCCCTTTCCTCCCCACCCCATCCCTTTATTTGTCTCCAGGCTATAGTCAGATTTCTCAGTTTTGTTTTGTTACTTTATATTCTACATATGAGCAAAATCACTCAGCAGTCGTCTTTCTCCTTCTAAAGGACCTGGCATCATCCTTCCAGGTCCATTCATGTTGTCTTAAATTGCAAGATTTCATCTTCAAAAGAAAATCTTAAGTGATGACAGTTCGAGAAAAATACTTAGCAAAGTGTGTCATCAAATATTCGGACAGTGACATATAAAAGCTATATTGTGCAACCTAGCTATATTCATGTAGAGTGTAACAGGGACATAAATGATCCATACCAGTGTGGATGGCCCAATTTAAGAATATTTCTTGAAGATAACAAATATTTTAATAAGGGAGTTTCACTCCCAAAGTGTATGTTAATCACAGGATCACTGTTCACATGTGGGTGTTTGTCCTGCAGAAAAGTATAAATTTGCCCAGTAGCAGCTATGATCAATTACTTCCAAAATTCCTAATGACCTGATGGTCCAAACCAAACTACATACAATGCTTTGTATAATTTATTCAACTATCCCTGACCTGAAATAGGTGAACTACATGAACATTAGCCCAGACAAGAAACTACTTATTCCTCTTTAGTATTACCTTGAAGAGCTATCAAAGAAAAAATGTTATTGAGACATAATGCATACCCAATACATCCTCGCAAGTCCGGGATAAATCAGAAATGGCTTGGCAATTAATTTTCTACATACTCATTTGCAAATGCCAGGCCATGAATGTATAGGAACATGGATCACATTTGACTTTTTCTTCCTCTTACTTGTCCTTTCTTACCCACGTCCACTCAAAGTCTTACCCAGTGTCAGATCCCTAGTGCTATCTCATATGTTTCCTGTTCTGTCATAAACTATTCTGTTGATGGTGACAACAGAAGCCACTTAAACATAAGTACTCACAACCCACAAAATTCAGTGGAAAAAAAAAAAAAACACGAGTGATAGGACCTCAGGTGCCCAATCTGCGGGCGTCAGGGCAGATTACTACAAGATGTGCCAAAGTAGACTACTTAGTATTCTGAAGTAGGATTGCTTGTGAGATAGCAGATGGAGAAATGATATTAACCCCTCTGTCTCCTAAAAAGGAAATAAACCTCCCGTGTGAAGAGTGTTCTCCCTAAACCAGGAGAGAAGACATATTATCACTATAAAGTTTTCAGTATCTGGACCTCCTTGGTGGCACAAGGGGTGAAGTCTCAGCATGATCAAGCTATCAGCAGGAGTTCGATCCAGGGAGCTGACCCACATGGTGCAGCAGACCTCTCCTATCTTGCCTGTTGCTCCCCTCAGTAGTATATTTCGGTATATATGCCTGTTTTGCTCCCCACTCTCTCTGGTGAATCCTCTCACCCTCCCTCTGCACCTCTGGCTTACATCCCAGTTCTTGCATGCATAAATAAATAAATAAATCTTTTTTAAATAAAAGTTTTCAGTATCTGTTTCTTCCACCTAAATAAGCTCTGCCTAGCTCATGTTAGTATCCAAATCAACAATTTCAAGAATTTATTTGTCTAAAAATTATATAAACATGTTACTCTGTTCATTTCTCCAGATTCCATATTCATAATGACATTTTAATGAGCATAAAGTTAAATTGGTCTTTTCTCTCCTGTTTACAGGAAACAATTTATTTTCCCCGTCATAAGGACCTAGAAGGGTAGAAGATGCAATCTCCCAAACAAAACCGAGATTTTAATAAGTCCAAGCCTTGCTGTATTTCTCTCTCCCACTGTGCTGTATTTTGTCATGTGGGTCCTAGACACAGTGACCATATAACTTTTGTCCAGGTTGGAGGTGAAAGAGAATGCTAGACCATTGATGGCATATCAAGGCCATGCACAACCTGGGACTACAGTCATCCTCCTACTAAACTTCTGCTGCCTTTACTACTATTTGTTACAGAGTCCTTTTAAAGAGCACCCAAATGTTCTGCCTACATCTTGGTCACAATTAGCTTCTATAGAATAGTTAAACATAATTGAAATTGGTCACTCTTATCTTTTACTTTCTACTTGACCTCAAATTTACCTTCCAAAATTGAAGAACAGGCCTCCCTGGTGGCGCAGGGGTTAAGCACAGCAATGTGAAACTATCCTCATCATCTGCAGCAGGAGTTCAATCCCCGACCAGGGAGCTACACACATGGCACAGCTGACCTCTGCTGTCTCGCCCGCTGCTCCCCTCAGCAGTGTATTTCAGTCAGTCTGCCTGTTCTGCTCCCCACTCTGTCTCTGGTGAATCCTCTCACCCCCTACACCTCTGGCCTGTACCCCAGTTATTATATGCATAAATAAATCTTTAAAAATAAAAAATTGAAGCACAACTTTTGCTTGTTCTCCTTCATTCTGGAGCTCTTAGTACATAAACTGTCCCTTGGTAATGCCCAATGCACAATATCTTGAGACCTACCTTGGCTTCCATTCAGAGTTAAGACCATCCCTTCCTATATTAATATAAATCAGATTAAAAATGGTCTTAGTCATAAGATCTCAGATTTTCAAATAACAACTCTCAAAGATAGATATATTCCCTTTCTATCTACAGAAAACAGAAGGGAGACAGGAACTAAGGAAGGAAGCAATGGCAAATGAAGTGGGAAAAGAGAGACTAAAGAAAGAGAGTGAGCAAATAAAAGCATTCTCAAAAATCAATACTGAACTCAGCACTTCAGAATTATTGAATAGAGAAGAAATTATATAAGGTTGTTTTTTAAGAAAGATGTCAACTAGGAGAACTTGAGCCACTTATTAGTTTTTGGAGTGAAAACTTTTGAACCAAAAATAGGCAAGTAAACATTATTTTGTATTCCTTTCAGCACACTGATGATATTTTTCAGTGTGATAGATTGAAGTTGTTTCAGATATTCTACAATTTCAGTGATTTTCACCCACTGAGACTCTATTCAGATAAAAGGATCAATCTAAATTCTGATGGTTAAGAATTGCATGTGCCACTTTTCAATCACATTTCCAGAAATCAACTAAATATATCAAATAATTCCAAAGAATTTTTGTCCTATCCCAACCCTTTGAATCTTGGTTTCAGTGGGACCAAGTTTTAATCGCTCTTTAGCAGAAAGTAGAAAGCAAGTTATAAACAGAAACCTGAAAACAGAAATCAATGGAATTGTCACAATAAATATGAATTTTAGTGTTTGAAACAATCATAAAGAAGCATTTTCATGTTTTTTTCTGTTAAGGAATGTAAAATCTAAAGTATTCCAGCTTCTTTTATTAGTTTTTCTATATTACCAGGAAGATCTGAATAAAATAAAGGTTCATCTTAATCCTGCTCACTACTATCATGGCTTAAACCACCTACCTTCCACGCGCAAGTTCTAATCCATTTGTTTTGTTGAATACAGAAAGAGAAACAGGCATATTTCAAAATGAAGGGATTTATAAAGCCATCACAAACACACAATGAAATTAATATCTAGTGATAGCTCCTAAGATTCCTATCTTTAGTAGAATCAAATCTTGTGTTAGATATTCCCTCTTTATTACTTTGTACTCATTACCCATTTTTCTTCTCTACCTTGGGGAGGGGGTAGGGAGAGGAGGAAGAAAAAGGAGAGAAAGGTGAGGGTTTGTACTCAGTTGGCTCCCTCACTGACAGAACACGGTTTTATGGTGATTTTTTTAAAAAATCTACTGAAGGCTCTATCTCTTCCTTGTGATGCTCTTCTATAGCTACACATCTTCTGAATCCTAATAACTCTGCATTCCATTTTCTCCCTTATGGCTAAATAAGAGCTCCTTGCTGTTACTCCCTACATGTACTTCACCAACCTTCTTGGTTTCCTTAAACCATACCTAAATTTTTTTAATTGTCTTTTGTTAAAATTTCTGTAATCATATATTTTTGTGTATCCCTTTCATTTTTTTCCAGGATCCTGATATAGAGCAACTATCTATTGAATTCCCATCATAGAGTTAGTGGATTCAACACAAGATAGTCAAACTAAAGACACCTTCACTGTCCCAAAATATCCATCAAGGATAACTGTTTCCTGTGTATTATTTTATTCTAAGAAATGAAATCAACTTCTACCAGGTTCTTAGTGTCACAAATCTGAGTATTTTTCTTGACCTCTTTCCAGTCTTTCACAGCCCAACAATAACCAAGTTCTGTTGTTCTTATTGTTAGTGTCAATCCCTCTAATATCTCTTGCTTAAGTATAAGGCGACTCCTGATTACTAGTCCTGCCTCCAGTTACCCATCGCAACATTTATTTCTCACAATGGAATAGATTTAGCTTTCTAAATTGAAAACCTGAACACATGAGTCCTTTTTTTTTTTAAGATTTATTTGTTTATACAAGCACTGGGTACAGTCAGAAGTGCGGGAAGGTGAGAGAATTCAACAGAGCCAGAGCGGGGAACAGAACAGGCAGACTGACGAAATATGCTGCGGAGGGGAGCAGCGGGCATGGCAGGAGAGGTCCGTCGCACCATGTGGGACCCTCGCCAGCAGCGGGGGATTGAACCAGCGCTGCAGAGGCTGCAGGCAGCTTTGCAGCCCAGCACTCAACCGCTGCGCCACCAAGGAAGGCCCCTGACCATATCAGTCTTTTTCTTAAAACCCTCTAACTAAATATCTAAAACAAAGGTCAAATATTTCACATGGCATATCTGATCCTCCATGATGTGAACTTTCCCAATCTCATGTTTGCTTCCTACAATGTAGTCCATGCTCTAAGCCTCTTAGTCATATTTATATTCCTTTTAGATCTTTGCAGTTACCTTTTAGATATTTGCAGTTACTCTATCATTGCTAAATAATACTACTATTGTACTAGTAATCACATTATTTGTAATATGTTTTAGCTTGCTTCTGTGCCATTATAGGTGCTATTTCTCACACCTGAAAAACTTTTTCACTCAACTTTATTTGTATAATTTATCTAGCTATATTTCATATCCCAACAAAGATTTCACTGCTCCCAAGAAGTCTTCTACTTTATACTCAGACTGAATTTATCGCCCATGCCGTGTTCTATATCATTGCTAAATAATACTACTATTGCACTAGTAATCACATTATTTGTAATATATTTTATGCTCTTCTAGCAGGCTATAAAAGAGGTAGGTATCCCATCTCAGTTATTCACCTTTATATCAAAACCATGTATCACATGAATATACTAATCAGAGTTGTATAGATAAGAAGTGATTGAATTAAACTGATGATAAAATGATTTACTATCCTGAATAGTAAAGGACACTTCTAGGTTAGATACAGTCTCATAGCAAAAAAATTCATGGCATTTAAGGTATGCATGACATTTACAGAGGCCCTGCTTTTAACATAGTTGGTAGAATTCAGTTTTCTGAGACATCTTTATGGCCCTGGATAATCTCACAGTGGTAACAAGGGAAGAGTGAACAGTAAGTGTTTGGGAAATATACAGGTATGACAAGATAAGGTTAATTATGACTTTTGGAATTTAAACTGTTTAAACATCCTAAATGAACAACTATACACTTATGTGTCCTCCCACTATGAAGCTTCCAGAATCAGGGCTCATATACTCAAAATCCTTAAATAATGCTAGATTAAGATTTTCACCTAAGCTAAAGAGATATGTGCAAGGAATAAACATTGTTAAATATAGAATCTCATCTAGAAGAGAAAAAACATATGAAGAGAGAAATGTGAAGATATATATGAATATGAAGAAAAATGTATCACGAAGCATTTGGGGGAAAACAAGGGCATGAAAGAGAGGTGCCAAACTCATCAAATTGAACACGTTCACAAGGAGAGAGTTAAAATATAAAACATATATATTTAAATATGTTTTAATAGAAATATTTAAAATAAGTACAATGTATATCTTCAGAGTATTACCAGCATATGTCATATCTACAAGAAAAATTTGTTTCTGTTGAGTCTCATCAGCTCTTTGTAGATTTTACAAAAACAAATTTTTCTTTTAGATATGACATGTGCTGGTAATACTCTGAAGATATACATTCTACTTATTTTAAATATATTCTATTAAAACATATTTAAATATATATGTTTTATATTTTAACTCTCTCCTTGTGAACGTGTTCAATTTGATGAGTTTGGCACCTCTCTTTCATGCCCTTGTTTTCCCCCAAATGCTTCGTGATACATGTATTTCTCTTCATAATTATATATATCTTCACATTTCTCTCTTCATATGTTTTTTCTCTTCTAGATGAGATTCTAGAAAATAATCCAGTCAAAAAATGGGCAGAAGAGCTAAAAAGAAACTTCTCCAAAGAGGAAATACAAATGGTCAATAGGCATATGAAAAAATGTTCAACATCACTTGCAATCAGGGAAATACAAATCAAAACTACAATGAGATACCATTTCACACCAACGAAAATGGCACATATTAAAAAAACTAGCAACAACAAATATTGAGGAGGATGTGGAAAAAAAGGAACTCTCCTGCACTGCTGGGGGGAGTTCAAACTGGTCCAACCACTATGGAAATCTGTGTGGAGATTCCTCAACCCACTAAAGATAGAGCTTCCATATGATCCAGCAATTCCACTCCTAGGTATTTACTCAAAGGACACAGAAACATTAATTCCAAAGAACACCTGCACCCCTATGTTTATAGCAGCACTATTTACAATAGCTAAGCTTTGGAAACAGCCCAAATGCCCAAAAATAGATGACTGGATCAAGAAGATGTGGTACATATACACAATGGAATATTATTCAGCATTCCAAAAAGATAAACACACACAATTTGCAGCAACATGGATGGAGCTAGAAGGGATCATGCTCAGCGAAATAAGCCAGAAAGAAAAAGAAAAATACTGGATGGTCTCACTCATAGCAGGAATCTAGAAAACCTAAATAAGGGACCAGGAAAAAGAATAACTATAAGAAAGGAAAAATCAAAATCAACAAACAACTATGAAACAGAGACACACTGGGGGGGAGGGGGCGGAGAATGGAGGGATTGGGGTCAAAATAAGGGGGTTGCAATTGTATGGGAAATATAAAAATAAAATTAAAAAAAGAATAAAAAATATCCAAACATATATTTTGATTATATGTAGAATATAAAAATTTATCATTTTCTCTCATAAAAAAAAAAATTGTGAGGCTGAAATGATTAAATACAATTCAAACTTAAATCATGATTTCTGAAATTAAAAACTACTCAAAATTACAGGCTAAGTGATAGAAAGAATGACTTCAGAGGATCAATGATGAATGATGAAAGATTAAGTGTGGTCAGCGTAACTGTTAGCAGTGTTCCATGTCACATACATCTTAAGTGTTACCTCAGGTTCTCTTGATCCTACTCATGTCTACAGCAATTATGCACTGTCAACACCCCCTCCAACAGACACACCAAACACTGCTGAAGTAACCAACTTTGTGTGATTACATGTAGGCACAACACAACATTACCTGGATTTTTTTTTTTTCTTAACAGCATACCTCTAGCCTCCCACCTGAAACTCTTCCTTTTGCCAGTGAGCTACTAGACTGAAGTGTAACCCAGAAATGCAGGGGAGCTGAAGCCTATAAAAATAGCTTTAACTAAAAAGTAAAAGTAGCACAGCAACTTGTAATAAACAGTAAACAAAAACTGATAAAAAAAAAAAAAATAAATAAAAAAAATAAAAAGTAAAAGTAGGGCCTCCCCAGTGGCGCAGCGGTTGAGCGCTGGGTTGCGAAGCTGCCTGCCACCTCTACAGTGCTGGTTCGATCCCCGGCTGCTCCCCGGCCACTGGAGGAGGGTCCTGCATGGCGCACAGACCTCTCCTGCTGCACCCGCTGCTCCCCTCAGCAGTGTATTTCATCAGTCTGACTGTTCTATTCCCTGCTCTGGCTCTGGTGAATTCTCTCACCCTCCCGTGCCTCTGACTATACCCAGTGCTTGTATAAATAAATAAATAAATCTTTGAAAAAAAGTAAAAGTAGCTTTAACTAAAGTGATTGAAAACCAATGAATACAATATTCATGTCTCTCCACCCCCATCAACTTCCCTAAGATTCAGTAATAGTTCATGAATTTCTCATAAGAAAGTCCATTAGACTGAATAATAAGTTACACCAGATTCCAAGTGGAGGCCATTTTGACAATCTTTCCCTGTATTGTCTCCTCCCTGTGACTCAGTATTCATTTACCTCCCCCTTACTTCACTGGGATCACACTCCCTAATAAACTAGCAGCACATAATTTTTCCCTCAGGCTTTGCTTTTTACAGAATCCAGATTGATAGTTGGTATTAGGAACAGCCCCAGAAAACATATATCCCATCTCCTTTGGATGGAATTTTGGACATGAATTACTCACTAGATTAATATCAATATGGATGCCATTTCTTGTGATATGTGAGGTGGTGATAACCTATGTTATACAATGGCATTACCATTTAAAACACTTTTTTAAAACCTCTGGTTAATTGGGATAAAATGCAGGTTGATGGTGAGATCTTGGAATATATGGTTGCTATGTCAATTGAACTGTATGAGGCCAAAGTTAATTTAGAGTGAGTGTAGAATAGGCTGGCTTCTGTTACTAGCATTAAAAACCTAGCAAAAATGAAATAAAAGTCTTAGAGGATGCAATTGTCAATGGATGGTAAGTTGTAAAAGCCAGGGGTATTTTATTCCCAAGAGCAGTAAGGCAGACTGATCTAGATCTTATTATAAACAAAACTTGCTCCTACCACCTGATGATCATAGCAAATCTCTGACACCAGCATTTTATTTTTAAATATTTCAATATACATATTTCAAAATATTTTTAATTCTCTATTTGTTTAGCTAAACACACACACAGAGTCACTCATTTATAAGATGTTATAGAAAATATTGTAAAAAAAAGAAAATATTGTAAACACTGATATTGGATAATTTTTTAAGGAATTATTATTCCTTTTGGGTGTCATTAAAAAATGATAATTTTGAAAAAAATTAACAGGCAACTATAAATCAGAGACATTCTGCAGGGGAGATGGAGGGAGAGGGATCAAAACAGGGGCAGGAAGAGCACAAGGGACTGTGGTGATGGTTCACGGGTTAACTTTTGGAGGGAATTTTACAGGGACTACACCTGAGAGGAGAAAGCAAACACTGTACAAAAATGAACAACGATGTAATAGACATACATACATATATATATATATATATATATATATACACACACACACACACATACTAAAAGAAAATAAATAAAAAAGAGAATCAAAAATAATCATTTTGAAAAATGTATATTGAAATATTTAAAAATAAAGTACTGTTGTCAGTGATGTGCTATGATGATCCGGTGGTGGGTACAAGTGGGGGGGTATATTTTTAAAAGATTTGTTATACACTGATAATTATTGAAGCTCGTAATTATTGAAGCACGGTGATGACTGCATGTGTCCATTATACTATTAGAAAATGTACATAGTCTATATTACTATTTTTAAAATCAGGTCTAGAATTTTACTATAAATGTTGCAGAGATACGAGAGATGGAATATTCGGTATTGATAGTATCCTATGACAAATTTAGAACTTTCATGGGAAATGAATGGGGTCCAAGCTCTGGAAAGGGGAATAGGGCAAATTATTCTGAGAACATTCTACTCACAAATTCCCCTACATCCTCTAGACAAATAGAAGTATAAGATAGTCTGAAAGACAAACTATGTACCTTGTTAACGTGTAAGTCAAGAAATAAAGATTGAAAAGGAGGGCCTCCCAGGTGGTGCAGCGGTAGAGCGCTGGGTTGCGAAGCTGCCCACGGCCTCTGCGGCACCAGTTCAATCCCCGGCTGCTCCCCGGCCACCAGAGGAGGGTCCCACATGGCGCGCAGACCTCTCCTGCCGCCCGCTGCTCCCCTCAGCAGTGTCCTTCGGTCCTTCTGCCTGCTCTGCTCCCTGCTCTGGCTCTGGTGAATTCTCTCACCCTCCTGCGCTTCTGACTGTACCCAGTGCATGTATAAACAAAAAACAAACAAACAAACAAATAAATAAATAAAAAAAAAGATTGAAAAGGAATGTAAATGTGTGTGTTGGTTGTTTTTTTGCTACTTTTGATCAAGTACTACAAGAAAGAGATTGACTCTGGAAAGGATTGGCGTGTTTGCAAGCAGGAATAATAGGAGATTCCCGAAAGTTGGGGACTTGTAGGATTAGAAGAGGCAACTGCTTTTTAGCACTAATTGGTAAAATATACATCTGAGAAGGGCTTTGAGAGACAAAGGCCAATTAAAACTCAGCCTTGTGACAGAAATCTAATCAAGGGTATTCCCTCCATAGCCACCATTAAAATCTCTGAACAAATTAACATCTTTCAGAGAAAACACCCAGTTAAGTTTTGACACCCAATTAAATCCTTTCAATTGGACAAAGTGGCTCAAGAAAAAGAGAATAGAGTTAGGACTCACCTACTGGAACTTAATAAGCTCAAGAAATAAGCAAGTTGAAAGAAGTAGATGTGAGGATGAGAAAGTCAAGAAATAGAGCTAATCTAATAAACAAGTACAGAAATTAACTGTATGTGTAGCTTTCAGAGCACGGAACTGACTAGAATTAAACACAGAATAATCCCGCTAAGTTTCTTAAGAGAATGTTACCACAAAAGAATTAGAAATTTTTATGATTGCTTAATTCTCAAAGTGACTCTTGAATTCTCAGTCCTTCCAGGGGCAACATATTGAGAAAACCTGCAAAGTCCCCCCAGGAGAGATAATCTCCAATGCTTATTTCAGATTTTTATCCCCAAGAGAAATAATGGAAAAGGAAACATCTTCAAAGCTTATACCTGGAGACCATGGAGATCACTAAACTGGGCATATTTTTCGTGAAGCATAATCAGGGCCTGATCAAAGAAAGAACATTCTACTTGTTCATTCACTCTCCAGCTGTCCCCTTAAATAGTATATATAGTTAATAGAGTTAAATAGTTTTTCTTTTAATTTTGTGAGACATAATTTCTTTTTGTTTTATTAGTTCAAAGGTCATAGGTGTCTCAGTTAAGAGTGGTCACATGTGAATCTGATGATGCAGTTTCTCACACAACACTCAGAAATTCTAAAATCTCAGCCAAATGTATGATAGGATATGATTTTTGGATTTTATTCTTTGAAAAGATGTCAGTGTATAATTTTCATGAAAGAAGAATAAACTAAATATTTGGTAACTATAAGGATAGACTATGAAAGTCATTAACACTCTTGACAAATACTTCTTGTTCTGTTTTCAGTTATTTATCAAGATTACATTTATCCAAATCTGTTTTTTAAAGATTTATTTATTTATGAATGCGAGAACTGGGGTACAGGCCAGAGGTATGGTGGGCAGTGAGAGAATTCACCAGAGAGAGTGGGGAACAGAACAGGCAGACTGACTGAAATACACTGTTGAGGGGAGCAGCAGGCAAGACAGACAAGGTCTGCTGTGCCATGTGGGTAGCTCCCTGGCCAGAGATCAAACTTGTGCTGCAGTGGCTCTGGATAGCTTCATAGTGCTGCGTCTTAACCCCTTGAGCAACCAGGGAGGTCCTGCATTTATCCAAATCTTGAAGTTGAAACGATGTGAATTGTTTTAGCAAAGGAAATGTAAATGGAGGTGATGTGTGCCACTCTCAAGCAAAAGTTTTAAGAAACTTTAAAAGAAGTAGGAGATACTGGTAAAGGGAACAGACTTCTAGTTAGAAGATGAAGAAGTACTGGGAATCTATGCACAAAATTGTGATTATATTTAATAATATAGTATTATATACTTGAAAATTAGGAGAGCTGGTTTTAAATGTTCTCACCAAAAACAAAAAAATATAGTAATCATGTAAGGGGATGGAAGTGTTAGCTTAAACTATGGTGGTAACCGTTTTGCAACATACAAGTGCATACATTGTATACCTTAAGTTTGCACAATGATATGTCAATTACACTTTGATAAAAATTTTTTTAAAGTTTACTAAACAAATGTACCAGTAGAAAATTCATAATGTACCGTCTTTAACTTTGCCAAAGTAACCAGAATATTTGAGATAATGGCTGCTATATCAGAATGGATCCTGAGCTGAGATGATTTGGAACAAAGTTCCCAGCCAATCCACCATCCACATGGTACATGAGACATAAATTTTTGCTTTAAAAAAGTTGTCACAGGTCCTCCCTGGAGGCACAAGGGGTTAAGCACAGCACTATTAGGCTGCCCATACCCTCTGCAGCACGAGTTTGATCCCCAGCCAGCCAGCGAGCAACCCACATGGCACAGCAGACCTCTCCTGTCTTGCCCGCTGCTCCCCTCAGCAGTGTATTTCAGTCTGTCTGCCTGCTCTGTTCCTCACGCTGTCTTCGGTGAATCCTCTCACCTCCCCATCCCTGCACCTCTGGCCTGTACCTCAGTTCTTGTATGCGTAAACAAATAAATCTTTAAAAAAAAAAAAGTTGTCACAATGGATCTTGTTTTTATTGCAGAATAATCTAACCTACACAATTAATTTATGTAAAAGCATGGATTAATATTATTTCATTTCCTTTTAAGGCTATGGTGACTTATTTACAACAAAGTACCAGATACTTTAAAATCAGAAAATTTGTATAAATATATACACACACATATTCAGACACACTCAGTGTCTTCAAAAAGCAATCAGTCCTATCAATACCTTGATTTCAGACTTCTGGCTTCTCAAATAGTGAGAGAATAAATTTGTTGCTTTAAGCCACTGCATTTGTGGCAATTTTTAGGGCAGCCCTAAGAAACTAACATAGAGGGAGTAAAAACATGGAACAAAATCATATTTTATTGCATTTTCAATGAGCTATGAAAAAGGTGATACCCATAATCAATTACATGTAAATCCAATGGCCTTGGGAAAACTAAAAAATATAGAAAGATCTAAAAATTAGTTTTAAAAACAAAAAAAATATTTCTGATACTTATTTTTGGAACATGGTGAACAAAGAATTTCTAATTTATATAAGGAAAATATATTAGGAGGACTATTTGAATATTCCTAATTGCATATTTCTGGATAAAGTTCAATAGTTCAATCTTCTAACTTGTAACATGAGCGGAGATAAGGAACAATGAAGGAAAAACAGATGAGGCGTTACTGTGATACCTCATTCTAATTTGAATGAATTGCTTTATTCATTCATTCAATAGATATTACATAGCTGCTACACGCTAAGTACTAGAGATATCATTCATATCTCATTTCTGGATTTTAGGGGATCATAATATGGATTCAGAGATCAATTTAGACAAACAAATGAATAAACACGAAGATCTTTGAACTGAAGGAAAATACTAAGAACTTATGAAAAAATAAGAGGTAGACTTTGCCTAATCAGATGAGAATTCTATTCTAAAGATGAGAATTGGATAACCAGGTAATGGTGCAGATATGCAGAAACCAAAATCTCTTTAGAAAGGATAAAATATGAAAAGGTTCTGAGGTGAAAAGAGTATGTTAAGCTATGGAAGGTTACAGTAAGTTTTTTATTAGAGTGCTGGATGGTAGATAAGGGATCATAGAGAGTGGTGGATGGATAGTAGTACAGAATGTGGCTAGATCCTATAATTTTAAGGAGTTTTAGGCTCAAATTAGGTTGAAGTTAAGGAGTTTTAGTTAAGGCACTAAAGGATTTTATTGGGGAAATAAAATGATCTGATTTTCCTTAAAAAAAAAAAAGATTGATTCATTTTATTTATACAAGAACTGGGGTATAGGCGGGGGCACGGGAGGGTGAGAAATTACACCAGAGACAGAATGGGGAGCAGAACAGGCAGACAACCAAGAACACTGCTGAGGGGAGCAGCGGGCATGACAGGAGAGGTCTGCTGTGCCATGTGGACATCTCCCTGGCTGGCCGGGAATCGAACTGGTGCTGCAGAGGCTGTGGACAGCTTCACAGCGCTGCACTCAACCCGCTGCACCACTGGGGAGGCCCTAAAATGATCTGATTTTCATTATAAAAATCATCCTAGAGGACTCTAAAATTCCATTATGTATTTTGTTCATAAATTCCATTCAACCATTCATTCAACAAATATTAATTGAGCATCTATATGACAGCACCATTCCTTGGGATACATAATCCCCTCTGACATGATGCCCAATACTGTTTGTATAAAGCATTGGGGATTCATGTGTCTTATATTACAAGAACTATACATAATAAATACTAATAAACATATTTCTTCAGAATTCTGAACTTAGCAAAAGCCAAAGTAGCATGTCTCAAAATTTAACATCCCTGGGTATCACCCAGTAATTTATAAAACACTAATTGCCAGGCCCTATCTCCAGATAAGTTGCCACGAACGTAGGTAAGTTGGGACACACCATGAGTATCACTGAGCTTGAATTCTAACCTTAAGGACTCAAATTAACAAAAAATTGTGAAAACTTCAGGATAGTGCTCCTTGAACTATCAAGAAAATGCAAATTGTCTGTGAATGTTATTCAAAAATAGATTTTGATTTAATTCTTCTAGGGCAGGGCCTAAGAGTCTTCATTTCTAAAATTCCAGTTCATGCTAATTACACTGCCTCATGACACTTCTTTGAATGCCAATGTCTAGAGCAGACTAGTATCCTTGGGATCACCTGGAGGCTTGCTAGAAAAGTAAAAGTCAGAGGCCCCACCCCACACCACATGAGTCAAAATCTAGGCTAAAATAAGATCTTCAGGGTGATTTCTACGTACTGTAAAATATAATATGCATGATTCCAAAGCACTAGTTCTCACACTTGGCGAGACAATGGAAGTACAAAGAGAGATGAAAAAATTAGTGATGTTAGTGTTTTCCTGATTTGGGGCCTCCCTGGTGGCGCTGGTAGTTGAGCGCAGCTCTGTGAAGCTGCCCGTAGCCTCTGCAGTACCGGTTCAATCCCTGCCAGCCGTGGAGCTACCCACATGGCGAGCAGACCTCTCCTGTCTTGCCCGCTGCTCCCCTCAACAGTGCATTTCAATTGGTCTGCCTGTTCTGTTCCCCGCTCTGTCTCTGGTGAATCCTCTCATCCTCCCGCACATCTGGTCTGTACCCGGTTCTTCTATAAATAAATAAATCTTTTTTTTTTTTAAAGAGTTTTCCTGATTTGCCTGGCTGTTGGAGCTCTTAAAGCTCCCCAGGTTACTTTGATACACATCAAACTTTGACAATAATTCTTCTAAATCCTTTTCCTTGAAGTGTGGTCTGTGGAGCAGAGCATTGGCATCACCTAGGAATTTGCTAGAAATGCAGATTCTCAGGTTCCACCCAGACACAATGCATCTGAATTTCCCTTTGATTTCTGGTGCATATCAAAGTTTGAAAAGCTAGCTGTTCTAAAGCTACCTTGCCCAATACCATTAGAGTAGTTACCAGCCACACATGGCTATTTCAATTTAATTACAACTTAAGAATTCAAAATTCATTTCCCCAGTCTCACTAGTCACATTTCAATTGCACAATAGTCACATGAGGCCAGAGGCTACCATATTGGATAATGGAGATGTAGAACATTTTCATTTTAGCACAAGGTTCTATTGGCCAGCAAGACTGAGAATACGGCTTGCTTGTATTTAAAATTATTGAGCAAAGTCAAGTTTAAAACAGATATAGAAAGCTGAAGATAGTTGTAGTAGCTGAAATAAATACTCATAGAAACATACATTCATACATCTTTATAAAAAGCACATTATAAGTAAATGAAATAGTTCCCTTAAAATTCTGACCTAACCTAGAGATCACTATCTTGACTCCTCTGCATAGATCCTACAGCATAATTATTATTTTTTTTTTTTACAAAAGTACTACATACAGGTTTATGGGAAGAGAAAGTTTTCCTGCTTTGTATTCTGAAAAGGCTGCAAAGGCTGCTACTTCCCAGCTCCCATTCACGCTAAGATGTCTCTGAACTGTGCTCAGGCAGCTCTGCTCTTACAAGGTGCTTCAGGGAATAGGAATCTACTCCCTCTAGTTAAGTTAGGAGAATAACTAGGAAGCTTGCTGATTTAATTTTTGAGAAAGGTCTTGACGTTTTTTTTGCCTCTATTTGCAAAAATGTCCTCAGGGGTTAAATGACTCACCAAGCCAGCCATCACTTTTGTCTCCCCAGGTGTGCAGCTGGGGCAGGCTTTTTTAACTTGCAGAAAGTGAGCACTGCCAGGGTTGTAACTCCAGACACAATCGTATTTCTGGGATGAAGGATATTTGGAAGGCCTCCCTTCCCTTTTAATTGTGAAATCTGAAAAGGGGACAGTTTGTTTTAAGGCACCCTCAGGCATTCCTGTGTAATATTATTTAGAGGTTGACAGTAAAAGATATGTCGCTTAACAATTCCTTCAGCAGGAAGACTTTCATTCCATCCTAATGTTTTGGCTTCTAGCTTACAAGTAAATCTCTTGCTGTCTTTATGGTTTAAACTCACTGTTGCTGTTTTGGAATAATGAGCAAAATTAAATAATGATATAGGCTTATAAATTATATTTGAAACAATTTATTAAAAGTGAGTTTTCTATAGTTTTCATATTAGAATGATTGCTAAATTCTGCTATTAGAGTGTATGTGGGAGGAAAACCAAGAGAAGTTACTTTCGTAACACAAGAATCACTTTACAGCCTTGTAAATTAAAATATTTAATAAACCAAAATAAGTATGGGAGATGATTTCAACTTATTAAGTTTACTTAGGTCATTTCTCCAAATTTCATAAATATATTTAAGCCTTATAGACCAAACCTAAATGTAAATTACAAATTTTAGATAATTATTACAAAAGACAGCACAATAAAATATTTACTAAAAGATATAGAAATACATACATTTGCAAAGGTTTTGCTTTGTCCTCTTATAGATGCATGCATATAGAATAGAAATGAGTTTTGTTTATATAATAACTAGAGTGTGATTATATCATTTTATAAATATACACTGCTTTATGGCATATGGTTAATTACATAATTCAGAAAAATTAAAACAGTGCAAACTGACAAAAGAAGTACAGATCTTGCTGAATTATCCTTTTTTTCCCCCATACCTGGAATAATGCTGATTTTCACTAGGCAGGAAATTTGGAATAATGAATGTTTCAAATCTGGAATGTAATTTTCCAGATGAACTGATGCTTTGCTGATACCAGATATTCCCTGAAACTCAGCTGACTCAAACATCACTGACTATCAATGATATTTCCAACAGATGGGAAAAGGATTTCAAGGAAATGATCAGATTGTTTAACTATTATTTCCAAACATCAATATGCCAACCTTGTGGGTTTAAGCCAAAATCTACTCTAGCTTCCAAACAGTATCACCTATATTTCTAGAACTTAACCATTTGTCCTGAGGTTGATGGAAATAGGATCTATTGAGTGTTTGTTGTTTTTTTTATTACATTATTGTGTGTTTGCAATGGGAATTTAATGTACATACCTCGAAAACCAGTGAAGGCAAATTCCAAACTTATCTGAAGATAAAAATAAGCTGAAAGTTGTCTTGCCCATAGTCCCTTGGTTCTAATAAAGGTGTTTGCTGTTTTTCATAGGGACATGGAGTTGTGGTACAAAGCCAGATGCCTGAATCTCATCTCATATTATCTCATATTGTCACCCAGGGAAGTTAATAAATAATAAAGTAAATCACAAAGAGGATGTCATTAGAAAGAGAAGTTACTGATAGAAGTATTTTATTGAAGGCCAGTAAGTATAAGGAAAAGAATCTGAGACAGACCCAACAAAATGAAAAGCTAGAAATTCTAAATTTAAATTACCATTACTAAAACACACCACAGAAAAATAATACATTGTAGTTACATATGCAAATATTTATTAGCAATATCCTGTGAATAGTATGTTATATATTTCAACCATCTTCTTAATATTTACATGAATGTCTTGTACCATACAAAGGGGCAACGTCTTCATGCATCAATAGGGAATTGCAACTCAAATAAAAAAGAGAAATGGGTCAAATGGGAACTGTGTTATTCTAAGGAATGTGGATAAATATAGAGAATTTAGAACTGTAGCACACACCCAGAATTATAAGTGTCATAGGTATAAGCGCAGAGGTGTAAGAAATGGAAAGACGGGCCCTCCCTGGCAGCACAAGGGGTAAAGATGCAGCACTATGAAGCTATCCACAGCCACTGCAGCATGAGTTCAATCCCTGACCAGGGAGGTGACCCACATGGCACAGCAGACCTCTCCTGACTCGACCTCTGCTCCCCTCAGCAGTGTATTTCAGTCAGTCTGCCTGATCTGCTCCCCACTCTGTCTCTGGTGAATCCTCTCGCCCCTCACACCTGTGGCCTGTACCCCAGTTCTTGTATGCATAAATAAATAAATCTTAAAAAAAAAAGAAATGGAAAGACATACAGAAAGATTAATAAAGGCTGGATTTCAGGATTATAGATAACATGCTAAGGTTTTTGTATTTCATACTTAAAGGTATAAGAAGGAAATGATTGTGGTATATGTTTAGAAAGATCAGGTTAGCAGCATTATGAACAATTCTTTTGTTCTCAGGATATTAAAGTCTACAGAGATAATATGCCCAAAATAAGAATCTAGGTAATATCAGAACCGGAAAATAAATTCATTAGACTTATTTGTGGTTCACTTTAGGAATGCATTTATGTTGTATAATATGATATGATTGTGCAATTGCATTGACAAATGCAAAGTCGAGCTTATGACCTTTCTTGATATGCAAATGAAGTATTTGCATTTGATTGACATTTCTGGAGACTTGGGTTATATATGTGTAAATATATATTTAAAATAAATATCTAATGTGGTATTGTATATATTTATATACCTAATACATGAATATTGATGATGAAGATATAGAGCATGAAAAATAGCTCAATTTCTCTTGTGCAAAGTCATTGTAGTAGACCTTCAGAATTCATTAGCATCATTACTAATTGACTCAAGTATTGACTTCTGTGACCTTTAGTAATAGAATTAATTCAAATACTAAATCTAACAGAAGCAGAAAATTCTGAGGTAGTTTATTTTGTGTTCAGTTTTTGTTATGGAAATATTTAAAATGTACTGAAGTAGAGAAAATAGTATAACAAACCACATGTGCCTATACTCAGTGTAAAAAGTTATTAGCTCAAAGTCGATCTTACTCACCTAAACCAGTGCTCAGTCAATTTTGCCCCCACAGGACATTTGTCAATGTCTAGAAATATTTTTGGTTGTCACAACCAGTGGTGGTCAGGGAGGGAGTGTTACTGGCATCTAGTCTGCAAAGGCTAGAGATGCTGGTAAATATTCTACAGTGCACACCCCCCACATCCCCATAACAAAGAATTACCCCATCCAAAATATCAGTGGTGCTGCTGTTAAAATATCTTTATCTAGATCCTATCTCACTCTGTCCCATTTCTGCATTATTGTTAAGTAGCACGCAAACACCATGTAATTTCATCCATAATTCATTCAGTGTGAAACTAAAAGATTAGGAGATAGTGACGAATTTTAAAAACATGGTGACTAAGTTGATTTTTTTGTTTGCTTGTTTCTCAATCCACACATAACCAGCCCTTGATTTGCTTTGTATCTCAAAAAGCTGTCCTCTGCAAACTACATTTCCCAATCTCCGTTGACAAGTGGGTTCTTGTTGGGTTTCACAACTGGAAGACACTGGATAGAATGTTTCCAGGGACATTTCCAGGAATTTCCCGAGAGGATCCATTCCCTGTCTGCAGTCCACCAATACATAATTTCCACCTGGATCCTATAAATGTGAACTTATTTGGATATAGGATCTTTGCAGATATAACTAAGGTCATACTAGACCAGGCATGGGCCAAAATCCAATGGCTGGTGTCTTTATAAGAGAAAACAGACACAAAGAGTGAAGATGCTCATGTAAAAGTGGAGGCAGAAATTGGAGTGATGCAGTCACAAACCAGGAAATGCCAAGGATTGCCAGCTATCACTGGAAACTAAGAAGAGGTAAGGAGAATCCTTCCCTTGAAACTTCAGAGGGAGCATGGCCCTAGTAACACCTTCATTTTGGACATCCAAACAACTTAATAGAATGGACTTCAGTGGTTTTAAGCTCTCAGTTTATGATAAATGGTTATGGCAGCCCAAGGAAACTAATACACCACCTTTCATGGTCCTCTTGCCCAGAGGGTGGCATCTGTGATTTCAGATTGTACTTGGAAGCCCTAGCTCCTCACTTCTGGAGGATTCTTATTCTCTCTTCCCTACAGGTGCTATTGGCACCAAACAGTTGATAATCTGAGTTGACTCACCATCCTCAGTTTTAGTTTTTCTGATGATTTTAGAACTAGTTCCCTATATTAAATACCTAGTAATGAACTATCTGGTATGATTTCCATTTTCCTCACTGGATTCTTAGATACATGGAAAATACAGTTCCAAGTTTAGTACTTTGCGAGAAATATTTATCTTTGGGCAAAACTTGTATTTCCTTTAACTCCTCTACTAAATAGATTTCATGCTCTGGCTTCTATACGAAATGATTGTCTTACTCTATTTAATTCTTTGCATTTTATTTTGTGAACACTGGTAAAAGTTAGCCTGAACAAGCTTTATCATTTAGCACTCTATATTTGGGCAATACTTTGTAAATATGAGTTAATTAGTGTAAGAAACAGTCATTTTCACGAAATGCAATGCAAAAATATAAACCAGTGTTCCACAAACTTTTTCTGTAAAGCACCAGAGAGTAAACATTTTAGCCTTCTAGCTACTCAGTTCTGTTGCTTTAACCACTCTACCACAAATACTCAGTTCTGTTGCTTTAACATGAAAGCAGTCATCGATAATATGTAAATAAGCATGGCTGTGTTCCAATAAAACTTTATTTACAAAGAAAGGTAGTTTGCCCGATTTCCCTCACAAGCCATAAAGTTTGCTGACCCTGCTGTAAACTATCCAGACTTTACATTCATGTATTTCCACTGATAGCACATACACACACAACAAGCCTCTAGATCATATTATATACAGAAAAAGTAGTTTCTTTCCCTTAAGAAAGTCAATTTTTCAAAGATCTGCTAGCCTTTACTTTCTCAGTATTTCATTCTTTCCAAAGATTGAGATTGTAGAAAAAGAGTCATTAGGCCAAAACATTAGACCTCAGGGATAAAGCTGCAGAAAATTGATTGAGTGAGGAAACCACCTTACACTTTCATAAAAGTCTCCCTGCACTCTTATTTAGAAGGATGAATAATGTCTCACAACTAGCCAGGATTTATATTTTTCAGTACCAAATTTTTGTTCCATTCTCAAACACCCCCTGAAACAAAACCAAATATTTAAAAAGGTAAATAGTTTTGAGCACACACAGATAACAAAGAACTTATTAACCTTTCCACTGATTTATTTTGAAGGTGCACTCTAATTTGCTGTTAGTAACATAAAACATAGCTCCTAGTTTCTGGTAAGTCAACAAAAATATTTGTTAAACAAATGACCATATTATCCTAAAGATGGTAAAATGTGTATAATCATATATCACATTGAAGCTAAGACTGGCTAGTTCATAAATATGGAAGTCAAAGATTGACCTATGTGGACAAGAATAATTTGTTTCAAAGGCGGAATCTTTAAGTCTGAATGTGAAAAGAGGTGCGAATAGGAGCTGATTTACATCGAGGTCAGTTCCCCTCTTTGAATTGAATGGTTTCTCTCTCTCATAAGTGGGCACATTCAATATCCACAGGAACATAAAAAATATTGAGTTATCTCCTGGGGTTAACCACGTCTGGCAACACGGTAGATTTCAACAGACTTTAAGGTTGAGATCTCCTTCCAGGTGCTGGAATGTCATACAATGGTCCACAGCTACCATGTATGTAGGCAGTCCTAAATAGGCTGCTAGTTCCTGAGCATCTAAATTTGTGACAATTTGTGAATGAATCACGATGCCCTCCATAGATCTTGGCAAGTGGATCAGCGCTTCTGCATCTGGCCTTGTACACAATTTGCATATTGTGGAAGTGAAGCACTTTGCAGTCTCTGAAGCCCACCTCATTATGGTGTGATGAGCTCATGGCCATGTGCTTTCCATCTTTAGTTCTAATTTCAGGGCAGCAGTAGTTAAAATTTAAGGACATACATACACAGTGTATGGATAATGATTGGCTAAACTGTTTTTAGTTTAGTAAACTTAAGATGTTAAATTAAGAACAACACTACTAACTAGAGTGGAAAAGAGGACAAGCAAAAGTTTCTTCTCCTTAATACCAAGGTTTACCAAAAAAAAAAAAAAAAAACTATTTTAATATTTGAGTTACTTTAAATGAGAATGTACTGGGAACAGTTATTAAAATTTAAACTAACTATAATATACATTTAGTTTCTATAAAATATTTTTAACAGTTGCAAATTCATGGCAACCATGTGCTAAAACTGTGACAGTAGCTACATTTCTTATATTCTTTATGCAGCCTAGATTTGTTATTATTTAAAAAACAAGAATAAATGAGCATATGGGAGTAGGTTTTTTTTTTTCAAATTTGTTTAAAATGTATATTTAAAATCCAAATTAAGAGAAAATTTAGGTATGTGTTATGATGCCAGTATTCATTATATAGATTGTGAGACATGTAAACAAAAGAGGCACATAACCATATGCTGTCCTTACTACCAGAATTCTAAATGCATTGACAATTAATGCTTTAGAAATCCAGCCTAGAACCAAAGCTTTTGACTTCAATATTCACATCCCCTACAGACTTAACTTGTTGCCTAACTTTCCTCTTATGAATGACAATTTTGACAATTAGAACTTTGGCTTTGAAGAGTATTATGAATATATTTTGGTTATATCCTAATAATAAAAACATAGACACATTATATGCTTAGATTAACATATTTTAACATAATTATATTTTTCTAAAAAACAAAATCAGTGAGAAGAGTGTTATTGTATCACAATTTTACAAATCATTAAATATCTGGCTTAGTAGACAGCTGGCTTCCTATAATTGCTTCAGCATTAAATGAATTGTGCTATCATGTTACACAGCATCTGGAAAACTCTACTGTGCACATCAGAGAAAATGAGATTGAAAAGCACAATGTTTGACCTTATTAGGAAAATAGTTTTGACTTATAAACACCCAGGACAGATCTCTGGAAATCCCAGAGGTCTGCAGACCACACTTCAAGAACTGCTATTTTACCTTATTGACTGAGAAAGATGTATGTTAGTTAGTTACGAGAAAGGACAAGAGCAAAAACCAATGATCACTAGATCACAAAAAAGGCATCCTATAAGATAATGACATCTCTGCAAACCACAAAGGCAAGATGAATTTAGTGAGAAAAATCTATCAATTTTGTGGAAATGCATCAAGAAACCACATTAAAGCAACACGTCTGCCTTGAGATCAATTAATATAGAACTCAAGAATAATGAAGCTATTTTAAAAGGTAGGGTTGGAGGCTCAGAAACCATTTCAATATGGAATGAAGATAAAATTAATGGAGGGATTCTGATTAAAAATTAATATAAATAATCTGAATATAGGCAAGTTAAAACATAATTAATTACTGAAATTTAGAGCATTAAAGAGCAAGTGGGAAGCATAATTGTACTCATTTCTTTGTCATAAATTGTACTCATTACTTTGTCATAAAATATGTGGACCAGAATGTTATTTATACCTTAATGCTTTACAATTTTTCTCAGTTTAAGGATGTTTTAGAAATTAATATCTCAATTGCCAATAAACATTTTATCTAGAGATCAGCTCATACTTTATTTTATCCATATTTTTCCTCATTTTCCCATTAGTTGTCAGACTTAATTTGATTACTTAACTAAGGTTATATTGTAATAATAATCCATTCTATTTCTTCATTTAATTTTCTTAATAGCTGTAAATTTATGTAGAGAGAGACCTGGAAATGTATGCACTAACTCTTTAAAATGATTGGTGGTATTTTACCTTCTATAAGTTTTCTGTTTTTCGCATTCATCCATTTCAGGATTAAAAAAAATAACCATACAAAATATTTTTAGAAGTAATGCTGCTCCATTATTCCTTCAGAAATGTTAAATAATGAAGTGATAGATGTTTTTTGTGCTGGATATTTCCCAGATGGTCAAATGAAAGTACATATTTTTTGCTTTTGCTTGCTGTTTCAGGCTCTAGTAAACATAAAAAATAAAACCCATATAAATACTAGATAATGCAGATTATCAAAGTAAAATGTCAAACATTTTCTGAAAGGAGCAAAGTGGGTAGAAGTGTGATGTTGATGAAAGTGGGCATAGCAAACCGTGGGAAACGTACATACAACATGGCCACCTAGGACAGAGTTTGTGGGTGGCAAGAGAGCTGATAAGAGAAAACTGCACACAGCAAGTCTATAGCCAGGTACCTCCTCTTAGGGACTATAAATAAAAGGAATGTTCTTCTTTAGACAATTTCAGCAAATACTTGGGAGATATCCAGGCCAATAACATGATTAGTAGCATTCTACAATAATGTGTTGGAACACTGGTATTTATGGGTTTTTTTGTGAGAAAAAAAAAATAGTCAACTCCATTTTGGAAAACTCTAAAGCATATATACTAGAATGTATTAGATAAATTGATAGATGATAGAGGGACAGATAAGTAAATTCTAAAGAAGGAAAGGACAATTTAAGAGATAGAAATCATTAGTGAAAGGTCGATGCAGGGGCCAGCAATGAGGAAGCCCACATAGGAAATACAAGATGACCCTGACACCAGGACCAGTGATACCATCAAACCAAAACTAAAGCCATGAACAGGAGAAAAGCAACTTGGCTCCATGAAAAACAACTTTGTTCTGCCTAAATCTGTTCTTCCCGCCCACCAACCCAGTTTTCCTGCCTAACCTCTCCTCACCCTATAAAAGGACATCTCCCCCCACAATGGGCGTGACTTCATGGACCCAGACCTTGGGTCCAGGAATCTCGCCCGGGGGCACAATAAATTTTCCCTTCCTTTGAGAAAGTTTAGCCTGGCTCTCCTTTTCTTTACCGCACTGAACCTATGCCACCTGACCTATAAACCTGAAAGTCAATGCTCCATTCTAACAAATAAAAAGCTAAACAAATTGAAAAATTAACAACTCTTCTTAGATCTGTCAGAGAAGTGACATCATAGGACAAAGAGCTGTCCCCAAAATTGATGAATACAGCAAATCAGTTTGCCAGAGCAGAAACCTACAAGCCAGAGCCAGCGCTAAGCTAGGGAATGCTGAACTATAACTGGTGTATTGTTCGAAGCTGATTATAGACAAATCTGATTTAAAAACTCAGGAAGATGCAGTTGGGTTTGTCAGTTTTACCTCCAGGAGCTTTACCAGTTTCTCACAGAAAAAAAAAAACTGGAGAAAAATACCCTGATGCTTTGTCAGAAGGAACATTTTATTCCCCCGGAGCCCAACTAACCTGGGGGGAGGGAGCTATACAACCTTTAACATCCTCTTACTATGATATATTAAGGATTCCAGTAGAAAAAGTAAGCAACATTCAAGAAAAGAGGACTAATGTAAGAAAGAATCAAAAGGAAAGACTAGAGATGAAAAACTCTAACAAATGAAAAAAAATGCCATTGATGGGTACATTATTAGAATGGACACAACTAAGAAAGAATCTCTGAACTTGAGACTATGTCAATAGAGAATCCCAAAACTTAAAAGCAAAGATTTTTTTTAAAAAAAAGGAGATAAATGGAAAAGAATATTAGAATATTCAAGGATTGGGGCAACTGCAAAAAAGTTCAAGGGACATATAATAGGAAGAGAAGGAAAAGAATTTAAAAAGGGTAGAAATATTTGAAGAATGACCAAGAATTTCCCCCAAATTAATGTCAGACATCAAACCATACCTCTAAGATCAGAGAACATTAAGTGGTATAAATCAAAAAATAAACATATCATTTTCAAATTACAAAAAAAAAATCAAAGATTAAAAAAAAAACTTCAAAGAAATTTTAAGGAAAAAAATCTTTATGGATAGAGGAGCAAAGATAAGAATTACATCTAATTTCTCAGAAAACATGCAAGAAGTGCATACAATGAGATATATAAATAAGTAACAGAAAAAAGAAAACATACTAACCTACAATTCTGCTATGGGAAATTAAGTAGGGAGAAATAAGGATTTTCTCTGACAAATGAAAATTGAGAGAATTGTCTTGTAGGAAATGTAAAAAGAAGTTCTTTGGAGAGAAGAAAACTCACATCAACATAAAGAACATTAGAGAGAGAAAGAAAAGGTAAAACAAAACTTTTATTTGTATTAATTTTAATTGATCTAATTAGTTGCAGTTTGTTCAAATTGTACTATCAACAAGGTATTCAATGAGTATAGTTTATGTATAGGTTAAATGAATAAAAGCAATGACCCAAACGGTAGGAGGGGAAAATTAACACTACTAATCTGAAATTAAAAACATATTCTCATTGGGCCTCCCTGGTGGCACAGCGGTTGAGCGCTGGGTTGCGAAGCTGCCCACAGCTTCTGCAGCACCGGTTCGATCCCCGGCTGCTCCCCGGCCAGCAGAGGAGGGTCCCGCATGGCGCGCAGACCTCTCCTGCCGCCCGCTGCTCCCCTCAGCAGTGTACTTCGGTCCTTCTGCATGCTCTGCTCCCCGCTCTGGCTCTGGTGAATTCTCTCACCCTCCCGCGCTACTGACTATACCCAGTGCATGTATAAACAAAAAACAAACAAATAAATTAATTAAAAAAAGAACATATTCTCATTTACATTAACTCCCCCCAAAATTAAATACCATTTATCGTGGCCACTAGATCTTGCTCATAAGTATCAAGAACTCATTACAAGCAAAAGGAAACCATTCAGAAGTGGTTAAGGGAAAATAAAGTGCTTCACCTTGAGTCAAAGGGCAAGTTAGAGCCATTAGGCAGTTTTAGGGACATTGCAGGAGGGGACCTCTGAAGAGTTAAGGAAGGCTCCAGAGATAAGGACAACTAGAGGGATGTAACAAATTCCTCTGGGAATAATAAACATCCCAGGACCAAGGACAACACTGTTAACGCTGGCCTCGGTTTCCCTCAGCCAAAAAAGAGAGGTGGAGTTTGGGGAAACAGAGAGTGGTTTAATTTATTGACAAATGAGGAGGGCAGCAGACTGACGTCTGAAAAAACACCGTCCTGCCCTTTGTCAGAATGCAGGGCTATTTGTGCAAGGCTGAGATGGGAAGGGGTCAGCACTGAGACCGCTGGGCACCAGCCTGGTTTTTTTCAGTAGCTGATGTTTGACTTTCTATTCCTTGAAATGCAGGGGTGCTCAGCTGGGAGACTGGGCCATAAAGATAAATCTATCCAACAAGGGGGAAGCTGCAACAAATGGGGAGAGACAAACCTGTTAGATAAGGAATGTGAGGATCCCCTGCTCATAACAGTGAGACTGTTAGGGGGAAAAGGATGTCCTGAAGTTTTATATCGGGGTTGCTCCGTGACAAGACCACCGAGAACTAACAATCACAAAGAAACTGGAGGAGCTTTAGAATAATGAGGGAAAGAAGGTCCATATACCCTGAGACACGACTCCATGTCCCCTTCCTTGCCTCTCCCTGGCCTGGTTCCACGGCCTGGGAGTCCCACTTTATTTCTGTTCCTTTTCTCCTTAATAAACTTTTTCTTTCTCGAAACAAACCTGCCTCTTCTCGCTTGCTTGCCTGAGCATCAGCAAAGTCCCTGCTGCGGCTTCATGAGACAACAACCCGTGGGGGTCTAGTGGCTGGGGCTCAGCACTGCCCCCGCAGCCTGAGCCCAGCTCCTGGCTGGGAAACTAGGCCTGAAAACCTGAAATTATGATAACAATAGCTAGAAACACGTAAATAAATGGGAGCGATTAACAGTACCTGCAAATCAAGTGTACTGAAAATCACTAGAGATGGAGAAGACTTAAGCACACTAATTATTAAAATCTATGTAATAGAGTAGAAATCAAACTAAATTTTGCACTCTATTAACTGAGGAAATACATTTCTTTGAAGTTCATTTGGGACACTTAGGACATTGATTGGGTCATAAAGAAAAGCTCAATGTATGTAAATAATACAAATAAATACTTGGCTTACAAGACAATGTCAGGAATCAATACATTTTAAAAAGACCATTCTATCTGAAAATTTAAAAACTCAATACTGTATTTTAGATTCTATGGGACACAACTATTGATGAAGCAAATAATGAAGGCTTCACAGGGCCAGAAACAAGGAGGGGGCGGGTAGAAATGATTGACTTAAGTCCTAAAACCAGCTACAGAGAAGAAAAATCCTTAGGCACAGAAATTCCTTAGGTTACACTAAGGAATAGCAAGTATTTGGAGGTGCAGACCAGAGGTGGGGATATAGAGATTGAGGGCAATTAGAGAATCACCAGTCCCTCATGTTGTCATTTTTTGGGGTCCTTGGGTGTCACCAGAGCTCCCCTTTCAGCGACACACAGTGGGTTCCCCAGGCGAGTTTCTCCACGAGAGAGAGATATGAGTTATATTTAAAGGGCAGCTTTATTAGGGAAGGGATAAAACAGTTAAAGACACTTGCGTAGACACCAGCGGGCAGGAAGAGCTGCCCCAAAGGGACAGGTTTACTGAGAGAGGCCTGCGTGGTTGCAGGCGGGCAGCCTTGAGGAGAGCTGCCTCCACTGAGGGGCGTCAGTGAGGAGAAGCCCCCCAGCATGGTGCAGGTCACAGGCAGACAGGAAGCTGCTACCCTGCAGAGGAGAGAGCTGGTGAAAAGAAGCACCTGCATAGTCACAGATGAGCAGAGGGATTTATGCCCGGAGCCAGTGAAGAGACTGCACTGATAGTCTTCTGTTTTGGAGGGGCTCACTCCTTGTGAGCCTTTGGAGAGTGGCTGACTTTGGATAACTAAGCAGAATCTGAAAGGGAATGGAGATTCCACAATGGGCTCAATCTCCTTATCTTTACCCTTGGGCTTGTGCTCTGGACACTCCCTAAGGCAATCTGATACCTGCTTGGGTCTTATGCTTTGAAGTCTAGGTGTTGGCTGAGGATCTTGGTTTCCATGGCTGTATCAATGGCTATGCTAATCTCTTCTAAGCCCACCTCCTTGTGTGAGCCAGGTTTCTGGTCTTGTAGGGCCTCCTTTTCAGTTTTTCTATTTCTATCCTCTGTCACTTACAAATTAACCCTGAAAATGAACACCCTGAAAATGATTGATTTAAAAAAGATAATTTCACAAGGGAATGAGCCCGTCCTGTTGTGCCCAACATCGACCAGTGCAGCCCACAAGGACACAGACAGCCGATGCAAGAACATAAAGGAATTTATTACGGGCTCGAGTCCAGGCCCTCAACACGCACCGATGCAATGGCAGAGGTCAAGAGCCCCGAAGAGAGGAAGCAGGGGTCTATTATAGGGTCACGAGCGGTGCGAATTTTGAAAGAAGCTGGCAATTACTCATTGTCTACTACAAAGGCATTTTGGCGCACACGGTTATAGTTTCAAACTGATTGGACGGTTAGTGATGCTGTCCCATTTATGGATAGGACTGCCCTCATTGGCGGCTGGGGTGGTCTGCTTTTTCGTCACCAAGTGAGGGTTGTGACTATTGAAACTATCTCCAGAATGTGGCTGTACAAGGACTAACATATCAAGGTGGAGGATATACAAAATGGCGAAACCTTGGCTAAGCTTGGTTGCACACCTCCCTGAAAAAGAAACACTATATTAGAATAACTCCTGTCCAAGACTGTCCACAAGTGTCTATGGAGGTGGCTCTTTTTTTTTTTCTTTCCCCCTTTCCTCTCTGTCCTTTTAAAATGAAAACTTTGGGCCTCCCAAGTTGTGCAGGGGGTTAAGCACCACACTATGAAGCGATCCACAGCCTCTGCAGCATGAATTCGATCCTTGGCCAGCAGGGGGGGGCAGCCCATATGGCAAAGCAGACCTCTCCTGTCCCACCCGCTGCTTCCCTCAGCAGTTTATTTCAGTCAGTTGGCCTGTTCTGTTCCTCACTCTGTCTCTGGTGAATCCTCTCACCCCCTGAATCTCTGGCCTGTACCCCAGCTCTTGTATATATAAATAAATCTTTAAAAAAATGAAAACATAATGTAAATTTTGCCTGCCTGAGTCTGCAAATTTTGTCTCCCTCGTAATTCTCCATGTGCCACAGAAAGGGGATCTGTCCCAAAACTTTTCTCAGAGGCAACCCAAGGATCCCACTCCACTTTACCCTACAACTCATCAGATCACAATGGCAGAATAGTCATACCCTTAAATATTCATATCAAAAAAAAGAAGAGAATGGAAATATGTGATTTCAATTTTCTACCCAAAAAGCTAAAAAACAAAATGAACTAACATAGCAAAAGGAAATAATACAGGTTACAGCAGAAATTAAGGCATTACATAATAGAAAAGGACTATAAGAAGCTATAAATGAAAGTCAGATTATTTCTGTGTAAGATTAATGAAATAGAATTGTTAGGGGGAAAAGGATGTCCTAAAGCTAATTCCATACAGGCTTTGTGAACTCCACCCCCACTCCAGACCAAAGCCATCAGGATATTGGGAAAGACAAATCCCATCACCACCAAAGGGAAGGTTGCTGGAACCTGAGGGTGGGGTTAAGCAGCCAGGTTTGGTATAAAACCAGACAAGTGGGCTTTGGCGGGGTAGGGGGGTGTTCCCTTTTTTGGCTCTCCACCAGCTCACAGCGCTTGGCCATCTCCCAGAGTGCCTTTGGGTTTCCAGGTCGGTGGATTGGGTAGGACGCATTAAAGTCTTTATTTCCCTATTTTCTCCACGAGTTGTACATTTCCTCATTTCCCCTTCCCTTATAAATAAACCTTTTATTAACCTTTTGTGTGTGCCTGTAGTGGAGTATTAATAAGTCCCTTTTAAGCGTGTGGGTGATGACCCACAGGCAGGCAACCCATTTTATATTGGGGCTGCTCCATAACAGTTTGGCGCCCAACGTGGTTTCCAAGCTACATCTGTGGTTGTCCAGCCCAGAGTAACTTTCCTTGCATTGGTCACCAGAAAGCACACTAGGTCTGTGGCTGCTCCATAACAGCCTCAGTAAAAATGATCAAGAAAAATATAGTTATAGAAACTAATATCCTCAGGCACCAACTCCTAGATCACTAGGCACAAGACCCAAGCAGGTGTCAGACTGCTATAGGGAGTGTCTAGAGCTCAGACCTGAAGGTGAAGATATGGGGATTGAGGGTCATTGTAGAAATCTGGCCCCTTTCAAATGCTTCATAGTTTATTCAAAGTCAACAACAAACAAACCACTCCATGAAGGAGTGAGCCCCTCCCAAAGAAAAGACTGTATGAGTGCAGTCTCTGCACTGGCAACCGGCAGCAGTCCTTCTGCCCACCTGTTCCCATGCAGGTGCTCCTTTTCACCAATTCTGTCCCTCTGCAGGGCAGCAGCCTCCTGCCCACCGGTGACCTCTACCATGCAGGGGTTCTCCTCAATGACCTCCCTCATAGTGGCAGCTCTCCACAAGGCCGCCCGCCTGCAACCATGCAGGCCTCTTTCTTAGCAAATGTGTCCCTTTCGAGGCAGCCCTTTCTGTCCGCTTGTGTCTATGCAAGTGTCCTTTATTCTTCTGTCCCCTTTTCCTAAAAAACCTGGTCTTTTAAATATAACTAACATCTCTGCCTCGTGGAAAAACTCACCTGAGAAACAGGCTGTGCGCTGCTGAATGTGGACCTCTGCTGACACCTTTCCCTGAGTGAACCCAAGGTCCCACTCTCCAAACCTACTGACTCCAAATACGACATCAAACACAAAAGTGAACAAATGATTTCTGGAACAGAAGCAAGTAAAACTTGAAAACCTCTGTGAAATGGATGATTTACTAGGAAATATAATTTATTAAAATGCATCCTTGTAAAAAAATTACCAGACCAGTTTCCATAAAAGAAGTTAGAGGTTATCAAAGAATTGCTCTCTCTAAAACATAAAATTGTTTTACTGGAAATCACACTGTAGACAAGCAAAATTTACTGACCTAAAACAAGTCTTTTTGGTATAAGGATTACTTTACATGAGGGCTTAAAGTTGGGTGGAGGTTTTTCTTTTGCAAGAGACATTTACATGTATAAAGAAAATCTCCATTTGGAAGGGTCCATCCATAGCCAAACCAATTTAACTCTGGTTCAAAGGAAAAGACAAATCTTTATAACAGTCAATACCTTTATTTACAAGGCCTTTCCTGGTGACATCCCACAACTGATCTCCTTTCCCTTCCACCACCTCCCCCAACAACCCGTTTTTTTTTCACCCTAAGATATTTAAGGAGGTGTCCTAGGTCATTTCAGAGTTACTCAGTTTACTGAATCTCTCTTGTATACATGCCATTATTTTTTTTCTTCTCTCTGAGTTGTTGATTATAGGTGCATGAGATCTTTTTAAACTTGGGTAATATGGTAGTTTTTATTTTGAAAGCAAAATTTCAAGTTGTGGAATCAAGATATTGCTCCATAACTGTTTGACTGTCAGTACTGTGCTAGTGAGCTAACAGGAGCTTTGATTATACTTTTTTTCCCTAATACTCATGACAAAACGTCCCAGAAATCTAAATTAGGAAAAAATTGGTAGTCTTTTATTGATTGATCAGAGGCAATTTTATGCAATCTCAGTAGAGTTCCTGAGACACTCAATAAAATTTCACCCTTTCCTCATGGGAAAGACATTAAATGAATTTGATCTATTTGGTATTTATCTGGTAAATTGGAACTTAATGAGAAGAATTGTCACTTGGGAGAAATGTTTAACCTTGGTATACACATAAATATTAACATTGGTGCTGCCCTAAATTTTATAATGAAACCTTTGTGTCTGATAGGTTCTGATATAATATTACTAGTCAATTTTGATTGTTCTGAGATATTGTAAGTGATAATGTTGAACATATTTCTTTATTACATTTTACCAGATTTTAATTTTTATTATTTCAAAGTTTTGACATTTACAGAACTATTTCTAGAGAAATTAACTGGAGAAATTCCTTAACTCATGCTAGTTGATGGAACTGAATGGGTTTTCGGAGGTGAACATAATTTTGATAAGTTTTTGTTTGAAATGATACTTTTCTTTTTTTTTTAAGATTTATTTTTTTTTATATAAGAGCTGGGGTACATGCCAGAGGCACAGGAGGGAGAGACTACTCACCAGAGACAGAGTGGGAAACCGAACAGGCAGTCAACAGAAATACAATACTGAGGGGAGCAGTGGACGCAACAGGAGAGGTCTGCGGCACCATGTGGGAATCTCCCTGGCCGGCCCGGATCCAACCTGCACCACGGAGGCTGCAGACAGCTTCACAGCGCAGCATTCAACCTGCTGCGCCACTGGAGAGGCCCTCTTTTTTGTTTTGTTTTGACTCAAGGCAAAATGTGTTTCTTCTAGTTCACCAGGATCTGCAGTAATGTTAAGTCACAATTTTTTTGTGTGTGAACCATAACTAAATTATATTTGCATTTTCTCTGTCCTTGATACTACCTTAATATGGAAAAATGGTAATGATACTTATTAATTATCCATGGCAATGTGTCTATCTTTGCATAATTTCAATAAAGAATTTTATTTGTCTCTCTTTAACTTACAGAATTGGACACATGTTTCATTGCACGGCTTTGAAATTCTGGGAGTTGAATTTGAGCTGAGCCTGCCACTTTGCCTGAAGAGTTTCAGAGACTTCCAAGGAAGGTGAGGAATCTTGCCTCCCTTGGCAGGCCTGGAAACCCTGGAGAAAAGAACTCTGGGTATGTCAAGAAGAGGAAGTCTCAGGTGGAGGTGGCTAAGATTAGAGGGTCTATCCTGAAACCTATGCAGACTGAATGTTGAGAGCTCAGCCTAAGATCCCTTATGGAACACCCAGCAAAGCCAACAAAATTCTGCTTGGTTATTCTGCCCTGTGAATTTATGAAAAAAAAAATAGGTCAAATGGATTGGAATTAAAAGTTTACAAATGCATTTTGCTGTACTACTAGAAAGAACTGAAATGAAAGTATGGGAAACCAATTTTAATAATTTTTTCTTCCTCTAAGTTTTTTTTTTTTTCCTGATACTTTGTTTGCTATTTGTTTGACTAATATCTTGTTTTTTTTTTTTCTTTTTTCCTTTAGCTTGGACTGATGAACTATTGTTTTAGAAATGGCGGCTTTGTCACACTTGCCATCCATGGACAAGGCCGCATAACTGATTATTTTCTTTGAACACACTGGAAAACCAACCTTTCAACTTTTCCTAATGACCAAGAACCTGGCTAAAGAAGGCTTAAACAATGGGTACCTAGCCTTTGTGTCAACACAGTACAATCTTTAGAAGTCACGAAAATGATTAAACTCCATAGAGAGCATTATCAGATCAAGATAGCTGCAGAAATGAAAAGATTTAAATGTATAGACAAAAGCCAGAAGCACCCTGTCAAGAATAATTAGATTTTTGATGGCAATGACTCACTCTTCCTTTCTTCTGCACATATGCTACTCTAATTGTTGAAGCAGTTCTCATAGAATAAAAGCTGTCTGACTGTTTCCCAGGTTTGAATTCTCACTTCAATTATCTAATAAACTCTTTGTCTAACTATCACTAAGACTTTCATCTCAATCAATACAACCCTGAATATATGGCTAGCAATCCCCTATGTAATCTCTAGAGAATCACCTCTCTCAGTTCTACTGGAGGGAGGAAGAACATCATTTCTTCTGAGAGAGGCAAGGCATATTGGGTGTTAAAGTATGCTGATTTATCCATGCATGGAGAATCTCTTCTGGCTTCCTGAGCTCACTTAAATAGGGTTGTAAATATTAATGTTTACATTAACTATAGGCACAATAGTTTATGGAGATCTCTATAACTTAATCATCTTGCATGACTGACATTTTATACCTACTGAGTAGCAACTCCTCATTCGCCCATCCCCCAGCCTTGGCAACCACAATTCTATTCTCTGCTCCTACGTGTTTAACTATCTTAAACATCTCATGTAAGTGGCATTATGCAGTATTTTTCCATATGTGACTGCCTTATTTCTCTTAGTATAATGTTCTCAAGCTTCATCCATGTTGCTGTTTGTGGCAGAATTTCCTTCCTTTTTAAAACTAAAACTAGATAATATTCCACTGTATGCAAATACCACATTTTTAAAATCCATCATCCATTTATTGATACTTAGTGTGTTCCCATTCTTGGCTATTGTAAGTAATATTGTAATGAATATGGGTGTGCAAATCTCTTGTGAACCTGATTTCAATTCTTTTAGATAAATACCTAGAAGTGGAGTTGCTATGTCATATGATATTTTTATTTTTAACCTAAAATGTATTAAATGAAACAAGTACAACATTGATATCTCAATTTGATGAATATTACACAAAATAAAAAACTACAAGCCAGTATCATCTGTATTCTTAGAAATGGTGAATGTTATTAATAGATTTTCTAACATAGGATGTGTAACAGGGTGTCCCCAGGAAAGGGGGAGGTTCCAGGTTCCCTGCTCCACCCAAATGGAGGGTGGAGCTGAGCAGGGAGAGAAGAAGCTGCAGAGGAGACTGAGAAGGAAGGAAGCAGGATGGAGTCAGAAGGAGACCTGGAGGAGGCACGTGGAGCCAAGAGACATGTGAAGAAACTGCACTTGCCTTTTGGTTGTGGACTGGGTGACACAGATGTGGGTGACAGACCCGTGGGGAGGTGACAATGGCGGTTTTTGTCTTGATTTTAATTTTGCTCTTTTCCCTCCAGACTTGTTTGATTGTTTCTGATGCTTTTCTGTGGGACCCCACTGGAAGATGCTTTAGACCTGTGGCAGGCTTTTGGGCCTTGCTCTGGGCCAATCCCATTTGGATGGAGTTTTACCCACGAGGGGACAGGTAACTTTGGGTGCTTGATTTAGAAACTAGATTCTTTGCCTTTCCTTTATTGTTTCCTAGTTGTATTGCAGTTCCTTTCCATTAAAGTCTCATATGTTTTGTGTTGATGCAGTGGATGGCAGAACCTATTTAGAGCAGGCAGGTTTGTGGGGTCTGGGCTGCCCCTCTCCTGCCCTGTAACAGATGGACTTGTGTTTTTAAAATCAAACTTACTTGTTCATGGTGTAGCTTTTAGGGGGCAGGAGCTTGGCTTTCACTGTAAATTTCTACAAAGGTATTCAAAGTGACATTGGATACTAAAAACACTGACAAAATTCAACAAACATTCCTGATAAAAGCACTTAACAAGTTAGGAATCACTGTGAACTTTCTTAAGTATAGACAGAGAGATGACAGATAAATGATAGTGCAGATAAATATACATACAAATAGATACATAAACAGAAAAAAGACACAAGAAAGGTACTACTGCTAAAGATAGAAGATACTGATGCCCACACCTTTGTATTGAAACACTAGATGTATAAGCCAATGTAATCATAAAATAGAAAGCAATTAAAACCATAAGTATTGGAATAAGATGATAGAGTTCTCCTTTGCAGATTATATAATGTATCCAAAATACTAAAAAGATGCATTGCTAAAACTAACAATTCAATTTAAACAGTAGGTTAATTATTGGGAAATAAACTGAGAGACAAGATGTATTATTCACTTCTATGAATAATAAACAATTAGATGCTGTAATGGTGCTGAACTTAATAATAGATGTTGATTTATAATGATACACAACTGCAACTTATTCACTGTTAAAATGTGATGTTACTCCAATAAAAAAATCAATAAAAAATAGAAAAAAAAGGAAAAAAAAACAGACCTATTAGTATGACTCAGTTATAGGAAATATTTTTAATTTTTTTTAAATATTTATTTTATTTATTTATGCATATAAGAGCTGAGGTGTAGGCCAAAGGTACAGGAAGGGTAAAGGGATTCACCAGAGACAAAGCGGGGAACAGAACAGGCAGACTGACTGAAATACACTGCTGAGGGGAGCAGCAGGCTAGACAGGAGAGGTCTGTCGCGCCATGTGGGATTCTCGCTGGCCGACCGGGATCAAACCTGTGCTGCAGAGGCTGCGGACAGCTTCCCAGAGCTGCTCTTAACTGCTTGTGCCACCAGGGGAGGCCCTCATCTGTAAAAATTTGGCCCATTGGACCTATATCTGACAGTATAAAGTTGGGCATTTAATAAATGGAAACTTCAATATTACTTTTAATGAGAGAAATACAAGTCAAAACTACACTAAAATCCAATTTGTAACTTGTAAAGATACAAATTTATTAATATATAAACAACACCGATACAAGATTATTTATTGTAGCATTAGTCATAATTGTAAAATACTGAGAACTTAAACAGTTATAGAGACTACTTGGATTAAAGTACATTGCATCCACAGAGTGAGAGGCTATGTAATATAAAAATTAAATGGCATGCATCTCAATTATCAGATATGTAGTGATTTTTAGGATTAAAGAGTGTGTGTGTTGGGTGAGGGGAGCTAGGTGCAAAGTAGCATACACAGCAGTCTACTTGGTGGTGATCATAATTTATTATATACAGAAGTCATCATATAATGGTGTATACCTGAAACTTATACAATGTTATAAGCCAATAGTAATTCAAGAAAAAAAAAAAAAGAACCAGGGAAATAATATTATGTTTGTCTATTTTTGCTAAAAAAAAAATAAGAAGGATAAATCAAGAGTTAATAGAAATATTATCACAGGTTTCAGGTGGTAGAAGGGGTGTATGATATATGGATTTAATTTTTTATGTTTAGATATTTGAATAATGTAACTTGTCCACATATTGAAGTATAAATATAAATAAGGAGTTCAATAGAATAGAAACAAATAAAATTGTATGCATACCAAATTGATAACATAACTATACAGAGGAAATAATTACTAGCTATAATTCTTAACACAGTAGTTTAACCACAAAAACTGCAAAATTGCTTTTGTTAGTTATGGCAATTTTGAAACAAATTTATAAATATTACAATATTTATTGTAAAAATTATATTGGAAATCAAGATTTTCACTGCGGGGGAAACTCATGAAACTATAACATATACTTTAATAAACCTCTATAATGATACACCAAATATCTGACAAGTGGCCAATATCCAAGCTCCACCAAAAAATTCATATGACTCAACAAAAAGAAGGTACGTAAACCAATCCAAAAATGGATAGAAGAGTTAAATAGGCACTTCTCCAAAGAATGCACACAGATGGCCAACAAGCATGTGAAAAAATGTTCATCATTACCTATTATTAGAGATGCGGAAATTAAAACCACAAAGGGATATCAGCTCATACATGTGAGAATGGCCCATATCAAAAAAGATCAGAAACAACAAATATTGGTGTGGTTTTGGTGGAAATGTAGACTGATCCAACCTCTATGAAAAACAGTTATGGAGGGTTCTCAAAATATTAAAAATGAATCTACCATATAATCCAGCAATCCCACGCCTAGGTATCTATGTAAGATACAAAAACACTAATCCTAAACAAGAATGTTAAAAAAAAAGAAAACATGAATGCATAGGGAAACATGAATTTTTACATTCATTGCAGCACTATTTAACACAGCCAAGCTCTGGAAACAACCTAAGTGTCTAAAACCAAATAAGTGGATCAGGAAGATGTGATAATATGCTAATGGAATCCTATTCAACTTGTAAAAAAGATAAACTCTTGTCATTTGTGACAACCTGGATGGCACTGAAGTGTGCCAAGTGAAACAAGTCAGCAGGAAAAAGGAAAACATCAGATGGGTGTCCTTTATATGTGGAATATAGACAAATCAAACAAAGGGCCAGTTTAAGGCAAACTAATAACAAATTCTAAAAATCTGAGTACAAAACTGAAGCTACTAGGGTGTGGAGGAGGGAGAGGTGCAAGAGCAAAGTGGGGCTGGAGCACAGGACTACGGGTGCTTTGGTGGTGGGTGGGTGCGGTGTGAGAAAAACAGCTGAAGTGAGAGTTCCTATACCTCTAAATCACAAGCAACATTGTAAACTAATGTTACCTCAAAAGAGAGAGAGGTGGATGGAAGAGAGAGAGAGAGAATTGCAAATGGTTCCACTGAAGTCCTCAGCTGTGGAACCCTCAGTGCAGAAGGGGAAGAAACTCCCCCAAGTTGAGGAAGAACCACTGGAACAAAAGAAGCAGACAGAAGGATCACCAAAGCTTAGAGAGGACCAGGAAGACTTTATGTACCTCAATAATAAGGAGGGAAAAAAAAAAAACTTGTAATGCAAGGGGCATCGGGTATAATACTAACTAGTATTTTAAGTTGTGTGTGGTTGGTTGATTGTTTTTTATTCTTTTTTTTTTTAAAGAGGCATGTATTTTTATTTATTTGTTTGTTTGTTGTTTATACATGCACTGGGTATAGTCAGAAGCGAGGGAGGGTGAGAGAATTCACCAGAGCCAGAGCGGGGAGCAGAGCAGGCGCAGAAGGACCGAAGTACACTGCTGAGGGGAGCAGCGGGCGGCAGGAGAGGTCTGCGCGCCATGTGGGACCCTCCTCTGGTGGCCGGGGAGCAGCAGGGGATCGAACCGGCACCGCATAGGCCTAGGGGAGCTTCTCAACCCAGGGCTCAACCACTGTACCACTGGGGAGGCCCCAGTTGATTATTTTTTAAATGAATTCATTTGTAGTTGTTTTTATTAACAAGGATTTTTTTTAACCAAATTTGACAACTGGGACATGTGAGTATCATAACATTGATCTAATGCCAAAAAAATAAGAAAGTCTGTAACTTTGTTTATAACCCTGTAAATTTTGGCAAATCAATAGAGGGGAAAAAAGAGACAATCTTAAGCAAAACAATAGCTTTAGCTGTAATTGTCTCAAATTATTTCCTTTAGCCTCCACCTCATTCATTTCCGGGAAGAGCTATCTTTGTTGGAAAAGATTTCCTGTCTGGGGCCTGGGCTGGGAGGCTGCCCACAGCCTTTGCAGCGCCCGTTCGTTCCCAGGGTCGCACAAAATAAAAGAAAAAGATTCAAAGTCCTATTTCTTTGGTAATGATGCCTTAGCAATTCTGTGAGTTTGAAGCTATCAGTCAACAGTTTATAAGTATCTTAGGATTAAAAATACTTAAAAGTCGGGATTCAATGTCAATTTTCTGATTTTAATTTACATCTAGGAGGGGATACTAGCTTTTGTCTTTTTTTCTTTTTAAACTAAACGCTAAATTTCACCTAGGCAGCACCTGACACACAGGATTGCCATCATTCCAATAAATGTATATCACTCTAAACTTTGAATTTGATAGAGCAAAACCAATTTATCCTATATTCCTTTTCTTAGCCACTCTTCTTTTTCCTTCGCATTTGGATTGCCTGAGAAAAATAAAGAATAGAAATTCTTGGATTTTTTGCTTGGAAAATCAAGGAATACAATAACCAGGTATTGAAAGAAATATTGCTATCAATTAAATTTACCATTGGATCGCAGAATCTGATTATAGTTGCATTTTAAAATCCACAAAGGGATTTTTTTTCTTTTTTTAAGATTTATTTTTATTTATTTATGCATATAAGAAGTGGGGTGTAGGCCAGAGGTGCAGCTGATGAAAGGATTCACCAGAGATAAGAGTGGGGAACAGAACAGGCAGATTTACTGAAATACACTGCTGAGGGGAGCAGCAGGTGAGACAGGAGAAGTCTGCTGTTAATCTCTGTGCCACCAGGGAGGCCCAGGATATTTTTTCTTAAAGGAAAAATCCTGTGTGGTCCAAAACACTTGAAAATTATGTTAAAATAAAACACAATCAGAAAAGTGGTTTATTTGCTCTGTGCTCCAAATATGTTCCAATGACTACTACAAGCGTCACAAATGAATATGTAATTAATTTGAGGAAGCAAGGTAGTATAGAAAGTATGGCAAAAGTGGTCCTCCCCTGGTGGCACAGCGGTTGAAGCTGCCCACAGCCTCTGCAGAGCCAGTTCGATCCCCGGCTGCTGGCGAAGGTCCCACATGGCACACAGACCTCTCCTGCAGTGCCCACTGCTCCCCTCAGCAGTGTATTTCATCAGTCTGCGTGTTTTGTTCCCTGCTCTGGCTCTGGTGAATCCTCTCACCCTCCCGTGCTTCTGACTGTACCCAGTGCTTGTATAAATAAATGAATAAATATTAAAAAAAAGAAAGTATGGTAAAAGTATACTAAGGAATGATGAAATGAACATAAATAGGTGAAAGAAAAAAAAATAGCTTGTGCTCTTAAAAGAAACATCATAAACATATTCAAGTTCATTTACAAAAATCCCTAGTAATAGAGCCAACTAGAAAAATAATGTATTGAAGAAGGACAAGGAATAAAATATATTTTTAAGTAAGGAAGTAGAATAGTTAACACAAACTGCCAACTTTAACACACAATATTTTGAAAATTCCTTTGTCATCAATTAATTTAGGACACACATTTCAAGTGTGTATAGATTTAAGTTTTCATACCACAGAGTTAAAAGGCTCTTGCAACTAATATGTGTTAAAATATATTTCTATTAAGAATATTTTATTTTTTTTCCAGTGAATTATATATCAAAATAAAAAGTAATCAGGAATACTGTGAGAAAAGAGCATCCTCTTTGAATTGAATTTTGGAAACCAAATAAGTAAACTTCATAATCTGGTGATAATTGATTTGTCTGGATTTTTAGGTAGTGATTTCCCCATAACATATTTTTCTCACTTTTCCCATTTCTGAGATGACCTCACAATATAATTTCTAAAAGAAATGAAATGTTTGATATTTTTTCATTCAAATGTAGACAGTATGTTCAATATTTTATTCTTATTAAAAATGAATTAGCTAATCACACATACCTTAAAACCTTAGACTTATGCTAAAATTAAAATTAAGTATGCAAGCTATGCAGGATGTCCTTTTGTTAAGAAAAAGTAATTTTTTCCTGAAAGAAAAAAGCCTGGTTGCTCAATAATGAGAAAAAGGAGTGTAAAGCAAAATCTGAACGGAATGGGAAAGTTGTTTAAGGTTTTCAGGAAAGGTATTTTAGATTTGCTAGACTTAATTATAAGATTTTTTTAGAGCTTTAATATCAAATATTGTACTGACGCAAAACCAGAATGTGGTTTGATCTCTGTAAAAATGACAAATTTCTTTTTGGATTATTAGTTGTCTTTTAATGAGGTAGTAAAGTGTTTTTTTCCTGTACCTTCTAAGTAATCTGTGGAGGAGGCATAAATTCTGTATTTTATCAGAATAATATCCTGTGCTTTTATGTTGACATTATCTTACCCTTAATTAATTAAGAGAGTCTTCTTGCTTTTGAAAGAGCTAAGGTTTTATAAAATCATGTTTCCATCTTTATTTACTTTGGAAATCTTTTATAGTCACTTTGGTTAAATAGGTAGCCAAATACTGTTTCTCAGAGACCCATAATCCTGTTTAATCAAGTGTTTAAGTCTCCTGATATCTTTTGACATTTTGCTTTCTGAAAAAAATCCTAAATGATATCTTCTTGACCTCTGTTTTTGAGATTTCCCAGAGGATCTTTGGAAAATCACAAAGAATCTTTCACCTTGTGAAAAGAGAGGAGCTAGAAATAATTAGGTTTATTTAATATGTTATGAGTTTCATGGGAAAAAGAGATGCTTAACCCTCACTGGTTTAAATATGTATGGGGAAAATATTGCTAATATAAGCATTTCAGGTGTATAAATTTCATAGAGTTGTCAATATCCTTTTGGTTCATGGTCTGCTTTGCCTGATATTTCAGTAATTTTGTAAAGTGCTGTATGATACAGAAGCAGTCAAATTTCCTTGTCTATTGAATTATTTGTATAATTAAATATCACCAGATATTTAATAGTTACTATATTAAGTTTTTTGTTAGACACAGATAGTTTTATAAAGTCCTGTTTCCCGTTTCCTTGAAAGTCCTTGCAATTAGTTATAGACCATAAAGCTTGTTTTCAATGAAAAGGACTAATTTTGAGACCTGTGGAAAGGATCCTGCCAAGTGTTCCAGAGCATGGACTTCTAGCTTTGCTTAAATGTATTAGAGGGCGCCACTGGATTGAGTCTGCATTAGCCCAAACTTTAGTAGAGAAGCTGAGTTTGTGAGACAGTTGATCCAAGATCAAGAATTAATTGCATAGGAGTGAATGAAATTATGAAGGATTATTATAGGTTTCGTTTGGAATACTGATGATGGTTTGAGGTCTTATTTTCTAGAGTTAAGGAACACAATTTTCCTTTCTTTAACAATTTAACAGATTATAATTTATAAACAGATGAAACATTTATGTCTTTACTCTTGGTGTGATCCCTCCAGAATTCTCAAATTCCTACTGAGTATTCCTACTTTCATGGCAAAGTGATTGCATGGATTTAATAAGAATCAGTTCTTTTGCCTCCCTGGTGGTGCAGGGGTTAAAGTCGTGGCACTATCAAGCTATCAGCAGCCACTGCAGTATGAATTGGATCCCTGGCTAGGGAGAGATAACCCACATGACACAGCAGACCTCTCCTGTCTCGCCCACTGCTCCCCTCAGTGCTGTATTTCAGTAGATCTGACTGTTCTGCTCCCCACTGTCTCTAGTGAATCCTCTCACCCCCCCCACCCCGTACCTCTGCCCTACACTCTAGTTCTTATATGCATAAATAAATACAAGTAAATCTTAAAAAAAAGAATCAATACTCCTGGTTAACAAACATAATCAGAAACATTGGTTATATAAATAAGTCTTTGAAACATCGTATTTGAGAATCATGCTCACAGAAGCAGATATAACCAATTACTTATCAAGAGCTAAGATTAACTTTTTGAAGCCAATGCTTACAAAGAATCTCTTGGAAAAGCTAGTTTGGCACCTGGTTTACAGGATACCTAACTTTTCAGGGGAATAAACAAGGCCTGCTTCCTGGCAGGCTTAGGAGTCTTAGGTTATTTGGGGAACTTCGAAAAGCGTGAAATTTACCCAAATTTATAGGTAATGCAGGTGAAGCCTGGTGGTGAGTACTTGACTTGACTACTATTTGGTATATCAGACCAAATCTAATGAGACAACTTATTTTGAGATCAAGGATTAATCTTTGCAATTGTCTTTGATGAAAAGGGGCATGACTGTAGAGAGAAACTTCATGCTTCAGTGGTAAAACATTGTGTCCTTGTCTCTGAGCTATTCTGTACCTCTTTGTAAACTGCATGGTTCTATTACCTCCCTGAAAGTTGGATTAGATCCTGCCTGCTTCTGTCCCTGTTTAATATTTTCAGGTCACTACATGCATATATCTATATATCCACATATGTAGACATAGATACACATTTAATATCTCTACGGCATGGATTTTACAAAACACACTGCCAAACATATTTTTCATACACATTAAATCCTTAAATTATAAAAGGGTATGAAAAATCAGTAATCTAATAGATAATATCAAGAAGAAAACCAAAAACAGAGGAGTTACTCAAAGAAAAAGAGAGTGAAATAATAAAAAATACCAGAGAAAAAAGAAACAATGATATAACTTAACAAAGACAAATACAAATTTGTCATAAACTCTGACTCTTTAAAGAAGTGTTTTAAATGAGTGCATGCTAATTTACAAATTGTTGAAAAGAGTAATAATATAGGTGCTCCTCGAGAAATATTATTTCAAAAAAAAAACAAATAAAAAAAATAAGAAACATAAAACAGAGAAAAATATAAAAAGAAAAATAACTATAGATATAATAGATATTTTAAAATTTGTGAGAATATAATGAATAAAACCCTAGCAGAGAGGTAAACTTAGGAAAAATGGAAACTATCTTAGAAAATATTGATTGATCGAATTGTGATTCAGGAGGAAAAGTAGAAAGCTTGATCTGTTATAAATTTGAATATATTCTACCATTAACCCAATTATACTTCCCAGCTTCAGAACACCTCCAGGTCCTCTTTGTCCCAGAAATTACACAGAATTATTTTAAGAGTAAAAAAGAGATTATTTAGTGTGTGATCTCACACTCAAGTAGTCAAACATCTTGCTGTGCATTGCCAGCTTCAGCTCTTTTATTTCTACGAGGTCATTTCATGAACCACATATAAACATATTACCTTTTTTCCTCTAACACACACAAAAAAATACTTCATATTTTATTTAGTCTGTTTGACATATATTATTTTATCTGCTATCTTTGGAATTTGTCTTCTCACATTTTATACTTCTCCACTATGCACTTGTGATATGAGGTTTAGACAATAATGTAAATTTGTAACCCAGCACATTTCACTTTTTGTTTTGTCCTTCAGGAATTTCAAAACCAAATCTGCAGTCCAACTTGAGAATTGCAAGGATATTATAATGTACATTTTTCTAGAGTAACTTTATATCTGCTCTTTTCATAGTATTTCCCGACTTAGTATTTTCTTCCCATGTTTCATTCATATATACACATAAACATATAAAATATATAAAATATTTCTTAATATAATACATAATAAAAACAAATATATTCTTTCTTCTTGTAAGCCACCACAAATAGCACTTGGATTAAAAAAGATAAATGTAAAATGAAGCTCAAAAACCAGAAACATGGACACAGCAGATAATTACAAAAAAAATGAAATTTGGAACTAAGACCTTATATATAGAAAAAAGCCTTGGAGTACATTTTTAATCTACTTTGCCTGGAGCCCTCGTCTATCACTTGAGGTTTTATTTCATTAACAAACTTTGTCAAAATTATTTTAACTTATTTTTACTAAAAATATCTTTGATAATCCATTGCTCATCAAATAGCATGAAATGATGATTTTATTTGCTGATTTTGGTATAATGGTTAAAGCATAAGTATTGAAAATCTATTAATACTTAGACGTTATATTGATACATGCCCACTTGTTTCTGCACCTGCACTTCTTTTTAAGCGGTATTTCCATGTAGTAGAGATAGCATTTTTATAATTTTAATGACATTATGGCCTAGGCTTTTGATCTTGAATCTCCCTGTTTTTAAACTATTAAGTTTGAGTGTATGTAATGTAATGAAATCCTTTCCATTACTTGAAACCTCCTTATTTTTGATTAAAATGCTCATACAAATTACTTAGTACGTACAGTAGCTGTGTGTAGTAAGAAAAATCTCAAGTGTTGCTGTTCTTTTCCTTGATGTATGTAGTATTGTTCTTTTTACCACATCAAATTATTACTTCCGTGATGTCTTTGGCAGAGTGTTTTACTGAATAAAGTGTGATTCACAGTGATGGATGCTCCAAGCGTGACTATATTCTCTGATGTGTTTGCTGATTAAGGCTGTTTGACAAAGTGTGTCTCCGCTGTGGTGCAACCCACAGGCATTTCTGTTGCGAGGAGCAAACGACAACATCTCTAACGGTATAAAAGGCAATGTGGTGCCTATGTTTCTCCGACAGTAAAGCTTTATCACTAACATTCAGAGGTCACAGAAAATGACATCTCAATCCAGCAAGTACAAACTACAGCTTTCCCAGGCAGAATCTTCAGCAAATAGGCCAATATATGAAGTACAATGGAGTAACATAAAAACTGCTATTGGGCTCTGGTAAATTATAAGTTATCTCCAGCTGTTAATTATAGGTTTGGTGCCTTTTGTTTTAATTCCAGAGATGTGCAGAAGTAGAACCCTTTATTAAGCTCATCCAGTACCAATCCATGAACATCCCAATTACATGTTGTTTGTTGGTAGGAAGTCAGGTTGAACTAAGTAAGGAACGTTCACCAGTAATGTGTCACTGGATATAAAAAGAGATTATCTTTCTCATTTTATTTCTTTACTCAGTAAGTCGCTGCCTTAATTATGCCCTAAATATGACTAAACTTTTGATATCTGTTTAGAGTCTAAGCCAACTACTATTTTGTGATTGGAAAGCTCTTCCCACTATTAAATTCTTGAGATATAAGAAATAATTCCAGTTTGCTCATTTTAGTGACGTAAAGAACATTTTAATTGAAAGCATGTTCATTTCCATTGGATATTCAGGGTCTAACTCACAAAGAAGCAAAATGAGCAACTTCAGCTTCTGCTTCAAAAATATGTAAAGATATATTTGAAAGTCAAAGCAGATTACACGCTTTCTTCACCATGTGTTGTCGTTATCATCTGCCTGAACACTAGCTTTATTAATGTGGAAATCTGTTGTGGTTCAAACTGTAAACATCATTAGCTATGGAATTGGTTTGTCCAGTTTAAAAAAAAAACACCAACATTAATGTTAATGTGTTTATAGATTTAAAGGATCAATGAAAATACTTGCTGGAGAAGCAAAACGAATTCAGAATGTACAACTCACTGAATAGATGAACTCAACAGTCTTTCCAAATTGTTTTCATGAATTTTGTATAGATTAAATTTGTCAAAATAAAATTATCTAAAAAACAAAGTAGAGTCTATAAAGAGGTCCTTCATCAAATTGATATAATAATACCATCAGCTTCATCTATTGTGTTATAATTGCTGGCTCCTGCTTATTAAGCATTTATTGAGGTCTATACATTTCACATATGTTTGGTGGCCTAAATACAAGCCTTATCAATCAGTTTTATTTTTTATTTTTCTTAACATTGGTGAAATACCTATTTTTCATTGGTATTCATAAAAATGTTAGGAATATAATTCTCCAGGATTTGGATTATATAGATAGATAGATAGATAGATAGATAGATAGATAGATAGATAGATAGATAAAGATGATATCTCATCCAAGTGTCCTGTGAAAGAAGCTGCAAGTGTATGTACATATTCCAAAGTTGGACCATTAATAGGGAATTTAGTCAGGCTGAGGAGGAACAATAATAAAAATGGTATAATAGCTCTATGTGTGATGAAGCAGACTACATACACTAATATAAGCTGAAACCAAAACTGACATTATCACACACATGTTTTTCCAGTGGGAAACTGTGGGAGAAGAGCTCTCACAAATATTTTAAGAAGAATAAGTCTCTACAAGAGAAGATAGTTTATGGGCCTTCAAGTGGAGCAAATAAAATAGCTTTTTCTGAGTTCTATAACTGCATTTCCTATGCACTATTTTTTAGTAAAATTTGGATCACCATCCTCAGTTTTCTTACCTGACACTCTGAATTTGATCTGCAGTTCAAGAGCTCCAGACACGAGCTTTCTCTGGTCTCTGTTACATTTTCATCATTCTTCATATTTTACCTATGAAAACAGACATAGGAACATTTGACCAGATACTGGATGGAAATTGATTCTAATAATTTCCAGGGTTTCACTATACGGGTTTTTTTCCTTGAATAAAAAGGTTAGTGTTTAAGCCACAGAGGTCTTAAAATATTTGATGAGATTTAGTCTACACTTGATCTTAGCCAAAAGGCATAGAAGCAATGAGCTTTAGTCTAAAGTAAGATAAAATGTCAGGAATTAATTACTCCATGCAGATATGACAAAATGATAAATGGGTATAAAACTATATTTACTTATTCCTTTGGCAGAAGACAGAAAAGAGAATGTTATTTTCAGATATCAATCAGTTAGATTTGGGATGAGCATAACTGAAAATTTCTAAAATCTGAACTTTTTACACATGAGATGAGCTGTATAATAAATTTGAAATGACTCAAATTGTTCCACTAGAAATTATATATCCCACTGCCAGGGGTATTGCTGTGCATGTGATTTCTGTTTGGAAATGGAACATGAAAACCTATCACATTAGGATTCTACAAAGACATTCATTTAGATATTCATTCATGGAACAAACATTTCTTAAGATATTAGATGTGCCAGAAGGTGTGATAGGCCTTGAGGAGACAGTGGTGGGTAGGCCTTAAAGTACAGATCTGGGAAGAAATAGATAAGAAAAGACCAAATTCCAGAAGAGTGTAAGAACCATGTAGAAAAGCACAGATGAGTGGAATTGTCTCTTGGTGGAACTATTTGTATAATAACATACGACTTAATGTTTGGCCAATAGTAGAGAAATCAATAAAATATTTCATAGCATATAAATAACTTCAAACAGCAGGGGGCACTGAATATTAGCAGTTTTGTAATATATAGTTACATGAGACTAAATGATCTCATTTTTTAATAAACAACATTTACATAAAATTGCAATATGAGCAATAACTGTGTGAGTTTAGTGACGGACCTGAATTTCACACATATTTTTGCTGTTCACAATTAGTACCTCCATCACATAATTCACTTTGGTTTACAGTGGTAAATAGGAAAAATGAAATGGAAACTTTGGTTTAGATTTCTAAGGAGATAGAAGAAATTAAATGAATATTTCATTTTACATATTAAAATCTCAGAAGTATAATGTGCTGTTACTTTCTGTTATCAAAAGCATTGGAATAGACGCTCCATTAGGTTCCTAGAAGAGTGAATATTGAGTGTGGGGTCCAGGGTCAGACAATACAAGCTGGAATGCTGGGGAGAGGGTCACACTAGAAATAGCTCCTTTATATTATTACATGTTATTTGAAACTCCATTGTGAGAAATGAACTTAGTTCTATTTATAATGTTTCCAATCATCAGACATCCTCCACTGGAGGGAAAAAAAATCTATGGAAACAAATACTTTATACTACTTAAATGGAACCATTTTCTAAAGTCTATAGTTAAGGGAGTGACAGTGACAAGACCGACAGGGGGGTTGGGTAGAAATAGGTTCAGAGGACTGTGGTAGGGACAAGCAGATTTAAAAGAAAAATTGTGTATTTTATTTGATTAATAAAAATCATTTTTTAATATTTAATACACACCAGAATCTTCTAAGTGAAATTATGTTATTTAAACTTCTACATATTTGGGGCCTCCCGGGTGGCACAAGGGGTTAAGACACAGCACTATGAAGCTATCCACAGCCACTGCAGCACGAGTTCCATTGCAGACAGAGAGCTGACCTGAGACGGCGCAGCAGACCTCTCCTGTCTTGCCCGCTGCTCCTCTCAGCAGTGCATTTCAGTCAGTCTGCCTGTTCTGCTCCCCACTCTGTCTCTGGTGAGTTCTCTCACCCCCACCTCTGGCCTGTACCCCAGTTCTTGTATGCATAAATAAAAATAAAATTAAAAATAAACTTCTACATTCTGAATTAGCAGTGTTGCCTTCTTACTACAAATGAGAATGTTGAGGCTCAGTAATGTTATATATAAATTGTCCCAATTCATGAGCTAACACTAGGCAAAGATGAAGTTCAGACTTGACATTTATTTCCTTTTAAATACCATGGCTTCCCAATATGCCAAGCTTAGTAGGATTAACTCATGGATCTCTTCCCAAGATCAACGTTTTGGCTTAATTAATTTCCCCCCATGCTCCAAAGATCCCTAATTCCATACTCAGCCTAGACAATGTTTTCCTTGCTAGAACGTTTGGCCCTCAGAGTGCTGCAATTTAGGTGAGTCATGATATAATCATTCTGAGAGTTAAAGAAAAAAGGCATGCTCTTACTTTCCTGGACCTGTGGCAAGAAAAGGCAGACAAAATAGCCCAGGGCAAAGAGAGTGTAGCAGTACAGACTTTCCCCACTAACTTAATGCAAACTTTTTGCAATCTAAACTGGTGTAAAGTGAAAAAGTAATTATCATTAATTTGCATGGAAAAATGTTTGCGCATTCCCAGACCCCAAAAACTAATCTACCAAATCATATCAAATAATGCATAAAACCTAAAATAACACTAACACACAGTAAAAGTAGAAACGATATGTTAACTACACAGTCTGCATAAAGTAGCTCCTGGGGAAGAAGCTTGGCAGGACCACTCTCGCCGCTCAGGTGCATGCTGCTTTATAATGGCTGCTGCAAAACAAACGCTGAAAGCTATTTTTGCTATTCCTCTTTTGTCATATAAGTGAAAATCCTTTTTGTATTTTTTTGAGCTAACCAAAATATCTACTAATATAAGTTTTTGTAAAAGCAAAATTGCATAATGCAAACTTTGAAAAAACAAGTACTACCTAGAGTCAGAAAACAAATGTAAAAGCAACGAGTCACTGGGCCTCCCCGGTGGCGCAGCGGTTGAGCGCTGGGTTGCGAAGCTGCCCGCGGACTCTGCGGCGCCGGTTCGATCCCCGGCTGCTCCCCGGCCACCGGAGGAGGATCCCACATGGCGCGCAGACCTCTCCTGCCGCCCGCTGCTTCCCTCAGCAGTGTACTTCGGTCCTTCTGCCTGCTCTGCTCCCCGCTGTGGCTCTGGTGAATTCTCTCACCCTCCCGCGCTTCTGGCTGTACCCAGTGCATGTATAAACAAAACAAACAAACAAATATAATAAATAAATAAATAAAAACATGCCTCTCTATAAAAAAAAAAAAAGCAACGAGTCACTAAGTCAGATGAGACCTCCAAAGAAAAAGGTTTATGGCATCTAGATTATTCCACCAGAGTAAAAATGCACTAACAGAAGCTAAGGGCACCTGGGTGGTTTTGTTTTCAGACAGTCATGCCTGTTTTGTTGTCTCTATCATCTCAGTTAGCATTACCTAAGTGGTTTTCTGTGGAACTTTTGTCCTGCCAGATTCCCTGAAAGAAAAAAAAGAATATCCTGTGGCAAAAAGGTCAGTTGGGAGAAATTTCCTCTATTTCCCTTTTGTACATTCATAGAAAGGCAAATTATTTTAAACATTTCCTAGTTATTTTTTTTTACTTAATAATTTTTTTTAAATTTTTTATCACTTAATTATTTTTGTTTTTCATAAAACCTGCTAGCCCACAGATATAATATTCTGAATAATTTACATTGAGAAATTCTATACTAGAACAATGCCTTCCAGTTTTTCCACGTAGAGCCCTCCTATTATTTTTCCCACTTAGAGGTGCAGGGGGTGTGTGTGAGATGATTCACCAGAGACAGAGCAGGTAGCAGAACAGGCAGATCTACTGAAATACACTGCTGAGGGGAGCAGCGGGTGAGTCAGGAGAGGTCTGCTGCGCAATGTGGGTAACTCCTTGGCCAGGAATGGAACTCATGCTGCAGTGGCTGCCAATAGCTCCATAGTGCTGCATCTTAAGCCCTTGTGCCACCAGAGAGGCCCAGACCTCACGTTTTGAAAAACATTTTCACTAGTGTCTTTGGAAAATGTATTGCGACTATTGTTATACTTTTTGAAATGTTTACAGAGAACAAGCCCCAAAGACTGTCAAACCTACAAAGCTCTTTGTAGAGTTCAATTTACAAATTTGAAATTGGGAATCACTATTTTTTAAAATATTGCTTATTAACAAAATTATGTTCATTACTGTCATATTTAGTTCTTTCATGGTTAGAACATCACTGCCATATTTTCAGCACATTTTCTTATGCCCATAAAGGTGTGGGAAAACCACAACTTTCAGTTTGACTAAGAGTTCCCCAGGGATTCTCCTGTTCTAGGAGATGCATCAGTACAGACGTGCAGGGTTCCACTTTAGTCTTCATCTTGTAAGACTGTCCTTCTGCTATCCTGGTCTGAGTCCAGGGGCTGGACTAGCATCTGGCACAACTGAATTATCCACAAATGATCAACAGGATTTTTCATTGTATCCATTATGAAAAATCTGAAGGAAAACCTCTATTTTGGATTTAAAATTTTACACTGAGCTTTACGCTTTTCTGTGTTCTAGTTTTGAAAATTATGAATGGAATTTCGGAATTTGAAACAAGAAATTAATAGGTATCTAATATATTTCCATATATATACATATATAGCTACCAAATATTTTTTGTTTTCAAACTTTTTTTTTAAGATTTATTTATTTATGCATACAAGAACTCAGGTACAGGTTACAGGTGTGGGGAGTGAGAGGATCCATGAGAGACAAAGTAGGGAACAAAATAGGGGGACTGACTGAAATACACTGCTGAGGGGAACAGCGGGCAAGACAGGAGAGGTCTGCTGTGCCATGTGGGTAGCTCCCTGGCCGGGAATCAAACTCGTGCTGCAGTGGCTGCAGATAGTGTCATAGCTTGCATTTTAATCCCTTGTGCCACCAGGGAAGCCCTGTTTTCAAACGTTTAACTTACCATTATGTAAGCTTTCTAATAAGTGGTTCAAAGTCACATAAGATTATTTTTAATTATCTGAAACTTTAACATATAAATGGAAACTATGATATCCATTCCCCCCCCCATTTACTGGTATTAGACATTAATTTATTGCCATTCACATAAGCATCACCAACTTACTATCTGATAAAACAATTTTTTCTTTATTTGACTTATGAATTTGCCTTGTTTTTTTCCTATTGTGCCCTGGTTATAAGACATGAAACTTCTATTACGAGAAAATTGTCATTCTGTCCATAACTATTAATTGTAGGGGTCCTTTTGTTTGTTTGCTTTTGTTTTCTACCTACCTCTGTTGGTTTGTGACTCAGGAGATAGTACTTGTTCTTAATTGCTGTGAACTAGATGCACACACATACACACACATCTTAACAATTATTTTATTACATTTAGCACCATTGTAAAATAACAGAAAATTGTTTTGGTTAATTATCAGTGTGTTGCACTCATTAAACCCAGGAAATATTAGGTAGGAACTTTAAATTTGTAAATACATAAATATCTTTTGGAAAGTATGTCATTGATCTATATCTCCTCAAGGACAGTCACTAAAGCCAAAAACTAAAGCAAACCACAAGCACACCTCCAGATCCACTGTCTTTCCCAAACATACACACATGAATAATTTGACAAAAAGTCAGATGTTTTGAAAAACTATCACCAGACTCCCTTGTGGCTTTACTATTTGCTAGAAAGATAGTTGTTTATTATTGAAAAGACTGAGTTTGGATATTAGCTGCTAACACTTATTCTGTATATTTGACCTGGAACTGTTAAAACAGGGAAAAACAGAAAGGTTGATGTGTACACTGGTTTGATTTAGAGTTTGGCAGTTTTGGTATAATTTGGGGATGCACCAATTATTCATTTAATAGATCATTTACCAAAATCACCTTGCTTTTGAAGAATACTGTCACATCCTTGGTATCTTGTGTTCTAAGACAAATATGATAAACTATGGAAAAATGTTTTATTTGTACTTTCTTTTATCTGAACATTTTCCATTTTTTCATCCTTTTTACATATAAACTGATAAATGCCATCTTTTCAAATAGCCTGGAGGAATCTATACTCATGTGACAATACCTTTACTCTACCAATTAAAAAAAACTGATGTGACTCTTCTTGAGAATATTGTAAAAGAGAAATATGAGGAAATCACTAGTGAAAAAGAAAGAGGAACCACCTTTCTTTTTCATATAGGGTTTAGGAGGAGTTTGGTGTAACAAAAATTATAAAAAAATAAATTTCTTATCACAATTCTTCACACACAATCTATTAAATTCCAATCAGATACATGTATTTATACACAGGTAATTATTGCATTAAAGCCAGACTTGAAGATCTTAATATTGGAATTTGTTAATATTGTGTTTTCTCTCTGTTTTCATTTCCTTAATATAATTTTTTCTTTTAACTGTATCTTTTCTAAAATCTTGGATATTGTATGAGGATTGAATTATCTATTTTGAATCTATTTTATTCATGAACACATTTTCTTAAAAAGAAAAAAAAATCATTAGTTAATATTTAATGATTACAAATTATACTACCAATGATCAGTAAATCTCTGAGTTAAAGTTTCAGTGGAAAAGGCAAGTCTAGAAATTCACAAGTCAGTCAAAGCAAGGAAGAAAGCACCTGAAAATAAATCATCACATGCAATATACACTATCTCTGCCCCAGAGAGAAAAAAGGGGGAACATAAATGATGATTAAAAAACAAACCTGGTTTATATATTTATCTTTATATTCCCGATGGCAATATAAACCCTAATTCTTTGCATTACCATATCACTATTCATATATTCTCTATTTTCATTCATAATATCCATCTTTACTTAAAAGTATTTAAGTATATAAATTTATACCTAAACATAGAAATGGTGATAATGCTGTTAGGTTATTATAGTATTAGATTTTCTTAGCATAACCAAGATTCTGTAAAAAAGGAAAGTCTATAAATGACAGTAACACTTCCCTTCACAACACTGATACAGTAACTTTTGTTCTCTTAGTCACTGTGACAATCAGTTTATTCTTCTGTTTTTCATAACTGCACAATAAATGTCAGAGGTGGCCTGGATATCCCAAGATATCCTTTTTATGGGCAATTAAATATTTCTTTGTCATCTGGCCACTAATATAATTTGCTCACTCTGTTACCTATCTTTTCTCTTCTAATCCAAGATAAGTCTTTAAAACAGGAGAAATATGCTGAAGCTTTAAATGTATGACTCATGCTCTATTATGTTAAATAAAAGTCAAGCATTTTGTGATAGACCATGTTGATTATACTGCTGAGACTCTTCATGTGAGATGTAAATTAACTTATTACTGCAAAATTGGGTTGACATCATTTTTAAGGGCTATTTGAACACATTAGGGAATGTGAAATTAAAGCAGAACATCAGATCAAAATCTCTGGGAAAAAGCATGCTTGTATTTGATAAATGAAACATGTTTTTCTTTCTCTTTCAGTAGAAAAACAAAATATAAGGTTTAATGCAATTCACCGACACCCCCTGAATTGAGACTTAAGCCTCGCATCTGTTTCTTGGATGACTGTGGGCTTACCACCCAGGGTGTTGAGGCACTCACATGAACTGACTAGCTTCTCTTTGTTCTGATCTCTATTTATCTCCTCAGGCTCGATTCTCTCCTCCTTCTGCAAAAGACTGAAATTAAGTAATGCTGCATGCACTCTCTAATTTTAGTCATAGTATTCTTCTCAGGATGGTGGGGTGGAGAGGCTATATTGTGACAAATATTTCACCCTCTTCTTCAATCTAAGGATGATAATTTCAGTGTCGTTTATAATAGATATGGGAGGTTTAAAATGTCTCCCACTTAGCAGCTGTAAAATTGTTATCATAAAATAACATGATTTTAGCCATTTCATTTCATTGCTTTAGAATCGGGAGGAGGAGTTATTTTGATTAGGGGGGAAAAAAGAAGACTGAACTTCTATTCATCTGGAAATAAAATTTAAGCTTAAGGCAATAGTTGTTAAGAGATAATTTTGTATTATTATTTGTGTTTATGATTTATACATTTATTATACCAAAGCTACTTTTTGATGAACAAAGTTATAAAAAGTTTCAGTGATTTTTATATACTAAATCTCAATTCCAAAATCTCTATATGTTGGGATTTACATATCCAATTCCCGTGGTCTGGCAGTGTTCCTTTTTCAGGCCCCTCTGCTACAATTCTGATTTTTAGGTAGCTATAAAATCAGTACAGGATGCCGCTGATGGCTTCAGTTTGACCCATTCACAGATTCCTTAATATTCTTGCTGATTCCTACTCTACATAATAATGGTGGAATACAAAAGCATTTGAGTTGACTGAACTATGAAAGTGCAAATACACAGAAATGAAAAAGGAGGCCTGAGGGGACCTGAGGGACTTCAGTGACTATGGTCACACATTAGTGTAAAGAGTCTAATCTGCTCCCAGTTTTAGTCATTGCACAAATACTGCTAGTTAGCACTTGGGATTCACAGGCAGTAATGGTAGAAATCTTCTCGAAGACCATGGAGGACCAAAACAGCACATAAAATTAAGACCAAATTTCAAGTGTGGTATGTGCTATGACTGGGGGTCACAGATACTAAGGGGACATGGGGTGGGAGCAGAAGTGCCTTATGTAGATTGAGGAAGTACTCAAGGTCCTTCTAGAGGAAGAGACATTGATGTTGTGAGCCGAAGGGTGAGTGAGGGCTAGGAGAAGAAGAAAAGTGGGTACGGAGAGAGTATACATAAAGAACACTATGCAGGGGCCTCCCTGGTGGCTCAAGGGTTAACACATAACCTATGAAGCTATTCACAACCACTGCAGCACGAGTTCAATTCCCAGCCAGCCAGGGAGCAATCCACATGGCACAGAAGACCTCTCCTGCCTCGCCCGCTACTCCCCTCAGCAGTGAACTTTGGTCAATCTGCCTGTTCTGTTCCCCACTCTGCCTCTGGTGAATCCTCTCACCCCCCGTGCCTCTGGCCTGTACCCCAGCTCCTGTATGCATAAATAAATAAATCTTAAAAAAAAAAAAACCAAGAACATGATGCATTGCTCAAGTGGAAGGTATTTCCACGTGGAGGAATATGTTTTCATGATAGAAGAAAGAGACAGAGTGACTATCTGTATTAATGGGGTACAGCTCAACTGGGCGAAATTCAGAGGGGAAACTTGGCTGAGTGGCCACAGTACTCTGTAGAAGTCATGACTTCCTGCTACTTACATTATATTTACATTATATTCTTTATATATTTACATTATATATATTTACAATATATATGTATTCTTATATATTTACATTATATTTTTTTGTAAATTTGCCCTCACTTCTGGGGAAAGCATTCACATACCCCAAAACAAATCTCTCACTTTTAGTCATTTACCAGTATATCTTCCTGCTGGTTCTTATCTCCCTGTCTAAATGCTTTCTGCTTGACCAAACTCATTTCCTTTTTTTTTAATTAAAGATTTATTTATTTATGCATACAAGAACTGGGGTACAAGCCAGAGATGCAGGGGGAGGAGTGAGGTGAGCTGATTCACCAGAGACAGAGCGGGAAAAAGAACAGGCAGACTGACTGAAATACACTGCTGAGGGGAGCAGTGGGCGAGACAGGAGAGGTCTGCCATGCTATGTGGGTAGCTCCCTGGCCCGCTAGGGAACTAACTTGTGCTTAACCCCTTACACCACCAGGGTGGCCCCAAACTCATTTCTTTTATTTGCAACTGAAAGGGACAACTCTGTCATTCTTGGTGGCAGCCCAAATTAAACTGAAATTTACCTCATAAACTATTTGCCACTGCAAGGATTTTGGGCAGGTTTTAGAAGTTACTATTGGCTAAAATTTGTATGGATTTATTTCCAGCTATAGAAGTTGACCTGTCCTCTAAAATAAACTTGTGTTTAAGCTGCTGTTTCCTTGATAGTATGTGAAGGGCTTTGTATAGAGGAAAGACTAAACATAAGGAAGACACGTATCAGTTTTACCATAGTTTCCAGGAATCCAACAGGTAAAAGTTTTCAATAGTCCAAGAGAAATTTTTTTAGCAACAAAATGCAGAAAAATAATTATTCAACAGAAAATATTTTTCTATGTGCTGAGTATAAATGACAATAAAGGGAAACTCGATGTGAACCATCATCTGTCTAGAAACACACTGCATATTTTGGGGGATTTTACAGCTTAAAATTAGCTTATCCTTTATCTTCTAGGAAAACTAATGCCTGAAAAAATTCATTAAAAATGAATAAGGTAAATAAAAATATAATTGGCACTTAAACATAAGCAAACAAACAAAACTTATTTATATTTCATAGCTAATAGTAACACTGTTGAAATAGAGCCATCTGTTCAACTCAAGAACTTAATTTTGAAATTGTTACTAAAGATAGCTAACAATAGTTTTGGATATCCCATTATCCAAAATTGGTTCTCCTTGAGAATATTCATGAATTATTTTTATGGTTAAGACATTTCTCTGATGTTTTACAGGGTTTCTCCTGCTTTGTTTTTTGTTTCTTTGCCTTTTTCAAAGTCTCTCATTACACATTTCTTAAGTTTTTAAAATACTTCCTATTTAAAGGCTGTATCTCTATGGCTGTGTTGTGGATATCACCCAAAAAACATGATTACTACGTTGTTCTCTTTACTTTTAGATATTTCTACCTTTTTTTTTAAGAACTCTAATTGGTATGGACTCCCTGGTGGCTTACTGATTAAAGTCTTAGCACTATCAAGCTATAAGCAGTCACTGCAGTATGAGTTCAATCCCCAGCCAAGGGGCTGACCCACATGGTGCAGCAGACCTCTCCAGTCTCGCCCGCTGCTCCCCTTAGCAGTGTATTTCAGTACATCTGCCTGTTCTGCTTCCCACTCTCTCTGGTGAATCCTCTCACCCTCCACACCTCTGGCCTGTACCCCAGTTCTTGGCTGGCCAGTGATCGAACTCATACTGCAGTGGCTGCGGCTAGCTTCCTAGTGCTGCATCTTAACCTGTTGTGCCACCAGGGAGGCCCCCTCTTTTTTTCTTTTAAGCGAAAAGAAAACTAGATCTCAGTACAGTAGGTTTAATTACCCAAGGGTTTGCAGGAGATAATCAGCAGATCTGGCAATCAAGATCCATCTAATTGGCTGCCCAAATAATACAGTAGCAACAGTATCAGACTACTCCTAAAATGAACCAGAAAGAATAAGAATTGAGTATTGCAGTTGTTCATGGGTGAGACTGTGATTGAAGGAGCAATGGAGATTAATTATTGTGGCTGGGAGACACAACAGATCTATTTAACTTCCAAGATGTGCTTCTGGGGGCCACCAGTGAAATACAGCATTGAAATTACCTTTTGACAGATACAATATTTTAAGAAAACTTTAAATTACCAATTTAGGGAAACCATTATTAATTGATGGTCACTGTATTAGTTTTCTATTGCTGCTATAACATATTACAAAGGCAGTGCCTGAACACAACACAAATTTATTATCTTAGAGTTCTTCAGGCCAGAAATCCAGTGCAAGTCTGGATTCAACTTAAGGTAATGGCAGGGCTGCATTACTTTCTGGAAGCTCTAAGGGAAACATCTGTTTCCATGTTCATTCAGATTTGGGCAGAATTCTATTCCATAAGAAAGTCTTCATTTCTTACGTCCTCTCAGCTGAAGGCTGTCCTTAGCTTCTTGAGGCCTTTCTCTGTTTTTGTTTTTGTTTTTTGTTTTTTTTTTTGTAGATGTAAGCCACTCCTGTATCTCAGAACCAACCAGAGAGTCATTGAGTCCTTCTCATGCTGCCATCTCTCTGATCTCTTTGGTCTTTCCCTTCCACTTTTTTTTTTTTAAGATTTATTTATTTATGCATACAAGAACTAGAGTGTAAGCCAGAGGTGCAGGGGTGAGAGGATTCACCAGAGAGAGTGGGGAGCTGAACAGGCAGCTCTACTGAAATACACTGCTGGATGGGCGAGGCAGTGGAGGTCTGCTGTGCTATGTGGGCTGCTCCCTGGCCAGGGATTGAACTCCTGAGGCAGTGGCTTGTGATAGCTTAATAGCGCTGTCTTTAACCCCTGGGCCACCAGGGAGACCCCCCCTTCCACTCTTTAGGATTCATATAATTAAATTTGACCTACTTAGAAAAATCTCTGCATCTCAAGTTCCTTAACCTTAATCACATCTGTAAAGTTTCTCTGAAAATATAAAGAAAGATAGTCACAGGTTATAAAGATTATAGCACCAACATGTTTGGGATGTCATTATTCCAATGACCACAGCAACCACACAGACATAAAGAGTTCTTAACATTTGATAGACATGGAGATTACTGATTTTTTAATTATTTTTAACCAAGAGATAAAATAATCCCTTACTAAGGAACCTACATGGTTTTTTGGTGATCTCATATTATAAAGTTCTATTTTTCCAGTAAATTTGACATATAACATTGTGCAAATTTGCGAGGTATACATGTTAATATGATACATTTGTATTTGTAATATGATTATCACTATAGCAATAATTAACACCTTTATCATATTACTTAATTATTTCTTTATAAATATAATCAAATATTTAAAATTTAAGTAAGATAACTGCTTCAGAAAAAACATTGCACTTACTACCTATTCTGTTTTCCTTCTTTGAATGTAGTCCTATCCTTTATTTATGTCTGTCTTGTTCTCTCATTGACTTTAGATTAGAATCAGGGTGTATAGATGATTTTTTTTTTTTACAGACCTTGAAAGTGGTTTCTTAGCAATCACTGAGTAATGACCAGGGTTTGACATGTGGGAAATAGAGCTGGACTTGTTCCCATAACCACATACCCCAAACTAGTTAACTACCATCCATATATCAGTTTGAGTTTTGAGAGAAAACAAGCACAGGTAATTAGAAAGAAAATAAGAAAGGAAAAATGAAAAGGGATACTTCAGATTGTATTGCATCTACTCTAAATGTTGGGTTATATAATAAAAATTCTAAGAAAATAAATCCTGTTTGACTGCCTACTCAAATACTTGAAACAGAATGACAAAAATGTTCTTTAAATTTCTGACCAAGAGCCAAAGCTGACAGCAATGGAGGGTAGGAGCTCAGACATTCTAAAGATGCACCCTACACACATCAATTTAGAAAAGACAAAGCAATAACCAAACTGGTTTCATAACTATCATTCATGTTCACTGTGTGTAAGAGAAAGCTGAAAATTCCTTAACATTGTTTTCAAGAAAAAATTCACAGGAATAGAGAGTGCTGGTATTTTCTTCCATCTGCCAATTCAAACCTTGGGGTCCCCAAGAGACCAAATCTGGATTCTTACTGAATTGCAGAATTTGGAAGGCTCCCTGTATAACACTGCTGGAACAGAACACTAACAAGATCTTGGACAGAACTGACATTTCCTCAAGTATATGTGAGATTCCATAAAGATGCTTAAAAATGTGGGCAGGCAAGAGGCAGAGTAATACTACCCATGATGGAAACTTCATTAGGCAAATTGATCCCACAATTTGGTGGAGTTTGGCTGTATGAGTTCTCCTGATAGTGAAGCAACTACATTATTAGGGCTAATGTTAAGGTCTACTGTGGCTTAATAGAATGATAACTATTTCTCATTTATACAGTGTCTGTTATGGAACCAGTAGCCACGATGCTCTCCTCTATCTTGAAAAGCCACCTGAACAGGGCCTCCCCTGGGGACACAGGTGGTTGAGCGCTATGCTGTGAAGCTGTCCACAGGCTCTGCAGTGCCAGTTCTATCCCAGCTGGCCGGCGAGGGTCCCACATGGTACAGCAGACCTCTCCTGTCTCACTCGCTGCTCCCCTCAGCAGTGTATTTGAGTCAGTCTGCCTGTTCTGTTCCCTGCTCTGTCTCTGGTGAGTCCTTTCACCCTCCCGTGCATCAGGTCTGTGCCCCAGTTCTCATATAAAATAAATAAATAAATCTTTAAAAAAATAAAAGAAAAAAAAAAAGCCACCTGAACATCAGGCTTTCTACAGGGCCATGTAGGGTAACAATGGGATGAGGCACAACACCTTTTCCTAACGGGCCTATTGTCCGTGATCTTTTGCAAATCCATTCATTTATCCACATAAAGAAGTGACTACTTCTAAATGGATTAAAAGGGGTGATAGTTTTCTATTATAGACACAGTGCTAACATGTAAACATGGAATATTAGGTTACAATTTAAGAGATCAAGAAATACACTAACAAATCTAGGTTCTTGGTAAGAAATTTCATCCTCTTTCTGCTAGATCCTTGAAAAGATCTGCTAAGCAGGGTCTTTTCAAGTTGTCTCAAATGGGCTATTTTATCAAGCAGCATAAGGAGAAAAAGTTAACACTCAACACATTTCTTGAGTTTCTTAACTTCTCCTAATTTCCCTTGAAGTAATGCTCATTTTTCAGAACAAGCCACAAGGCCCCAAAACTACTTCAAAAATGAGGTGCATGATCTTCAGTGTGTGTTTGTGTGTGTGTGTGCTTGTGTAGTGTGATTTTCAAAAATAATGTTTTTCTACTTTCATTTCCTTTAAATATAACATTTAAGATAGAAATAATCTAAATCCCAGATGTAACTAGTTGTGACTTTAAGAAAGTTATTTAAACTTCCAAATTGTCAGTTTCTTCAGTTATTTAATGGGAGATCATAATATACCTCTTGGTTTACAGTTTCTGATGGTAAACTTAGAATATTTATATCCTTGCCTTTTTTTAAAGAATATAATGAAATTAGAGAAAATATATGAAAATTATATTGCAAGTCAGGAAAAATAGAAAAAGAATATCATTAGGAAATTTTGAGGGGATTTTCTGGAAAATAGAATTTGTGAATAGAGACTATATGCAAACGATAGTGAAGGAGCTGAAGATGCTGAGATCTTCCCCCACACACTTGCAGTCTCATCAACACAAGAGCATATTGTTATGCAAAAAAAAAATGCTACTGAAAACATGAGTAGTTTTAAAGAAAACTGATTGGTTGTGGTCATCATTGTCACCATTGTTGGGTTTTGATGTGTTTCTTCATGGTTCTCTATGAAATAAATGGCTCAGTTGACAGTTTGTCTGCTCCATGTGATTCTAGCTTGGGCTGCCAACATCTGGAGGCTCAGTTGGGCTAGAATACCCAAGATGTCTCATTCATATGTTTGACGGTATGATGAGAACAACTGAAGAGCTGAGGGTAGGATGCAGGGCGATTGGCTCTCTTTTTCCTCTATATTCTCAGGGCCCCTCCTCCTTGCACTCTCTGCAACATCTCTTGAGTAGGACAGTCAAATCTGTCACAATGCAGCTCAGCATTCCCAAGAGCACAAAAGCATAAACTTTCAGGCCTGAATAAAGCTTAGGCCTGGAACTGGCACAGCATCCCTTTATGAGAGTCCATGAAGATCACTAGTTTCTGGGGCCTGTGTTTCTTGTCATCATATGGGAGGATGAGAGCTAGTGTTAACAGGAGCCCTCTGCACACTGGGCGACTGGAGCCTATTATTTATCCTTGCTATTGGAGCAGGAGAAACTTAGAAATGGGGTTGGGCATGATCCAGGGCTATCAGGACTTTTGGACTCTCCTCTTCTTTCAAACAGATTAGTTTTTAAAATTCCGATTACTCTGTCCTTTATTGAATCAAGAAAACAACCAACCAGTATGCTTTTCATTTTGAAGATATATCCCCCAATTATTTGAATAATAAATTTTATTCCTGAATGATCATTGCATCCAAAAGAGTCAAATTTGATTTTATATATATATATATATATATATATATTTAATTTGGATGCAATGTGACTTAGATTTTAAAATGTGTCCATGCACATATATCATTAGATGGATTAAGCTCAGAATACAGTGAATAATAAAGAAGAATTTAGTAAGTTTTATAAGCATATTTATATTCCTTTCTGGAGCATAGATCAGAATTTTCTAGAAGGAATGTTTAATAAATGAGTAAGTGATATCAATAATATAATTTTGCTAAATATATCTTTTAAATGTGTTATTAGATGAGCAAGACCCATGATAACCTAGTACTGAGTAATCTCTACTTATTTAAATTCCTATAGAGTTTATAAGCTGCAGTACTGATTTGGCACTCACAGGCACAAAAGGATTAGCAGGGACTCCTGTGCAACACTGGCCATATGGCACACTGGGAGTAATGGGTGCTGAGCTAGGAAGAAGGTGCAAGTGAGATTGAAGTCAATTCCAAGAACAGAAGTTAGAAATAGCCCCAGGTGATGGGACAGGCAGAAATGAGGTCAAAAAGAAAGAAAGGTAGAAAAACAACATACGGCATCCAAAAATTACTTCCAAATCTGCATATTGCTGGGGCAAAGAGGAGCTAATGCTACATGGCCAAGCTGAGCTCCTGCTGCTCTAAGGGTAAAGCCAGCCTGGAGACCGTTGTGGACACGCATGATGGGGATGAGACCGAACGGACCCTGACAAGTCTCATAAGCTGCCTTGACCATTAGTTCTTTAACAGCTGTGTTTATCACTAAAACTACATAAATCTTGCCCCAGGCTGACTTCAGTTTCCTAGAAGGCAAACTTTAGGCTCATATTTGAGCATAGTTGACTGTAAGTGAGAATGATTTATTGACACATTTAAATCTATGTGTCAATAAATAGCAAAAGTTAAATAGCAAAAGTTATCTTCTTTCAAATTGCATCCTTGGCTAAATCTGGCATGAATAAAGAAAAATAAAATACTTAATTTGTATGTCAAAAGAAAGAATACAAGCAAGATAATTACACCAAAAAGTAACTTTGAATGTGCATGCAAACAATCCAAATGGCGAGACAGCACAAAAATTCTATTATTTAGCTCATTGCCACAAAGACTAGGTTAGTTCCACAAGACATTCCCACACATCTGTTGCTTTCCGTGTAATTTGGGACTGTTGACATCATTGTCAAGTATTCTTCAGTTTAAATTAAAACTTTCCTCCATCCAGACAGCATGAAAGACCAGTGAGGTCATTAAAACTGATGGAGTAAAAATATCAAGAGCCATCAACAAAAGCAGAGGAAGTATTGAACATCAGGTCTACTTCTGAGAAAAAAAAGGAGTAAGCAATAAAAATACAGACAGCATATTCCAATTACATTTGTACATTTTGCAACCTGCATTTAAAAAGTTTGGTTTTAGACTGGAAATGGAGAATGGCATATCCCGAGAAATAATAGCTGTGTTAGTTGGACTGTCTGCTAAAGTACAGAATCCTATGGAAGCCATGAAAAACAAGAATTTAAACAGCTTGTCATCCAGTTCTAACTCACAACATTACACACAAGAAATTTAGCATGAAAATTAGCAAAAAGAAAATGTTGCAGAAAAAGAAACATCACAATTGCAATTCCCAAGAGAGATGCAAATATGGGAATTAAATGACCCACGGTTATCTTATTTTTCTTGAACAAAATTGCCATGGTGTTTGGGGAAATCTTGGCAGGTGCGAGGCAGGCAAGTGATAATAGCACAATAACTACCAGAACTGATCAGGTGTAATTGCTCGCTAGCAGCTAAAGCCAAGCGAGGACAACCACGCCAACAGACTAGACTTACACAATAATGGAGTAGGGCAGTTCAGGGAGGCATTCACTGGAGTAAAAGTAAAACAGACTTAAATCTGTCGCATGGACAAGGACACATAGACAATGGTTTGGCATTTTCTGTGTTGATTTTTCTTTCTTTTACTTTTCATTTTTTAAAATCCAGCTATTCAAAATTATACTCTTATATTATCGATATCAGCCATATTAATACCTGAAGTATTCTAAATTTTTTTTTGTGACATGAATTACATGATGAAAGTATTATTCATTGTGCTTGTTTTTTAACCTGTGCATTTAAAAAAAATCACAAAGTGTGAAAAGACAGAAAGAAACAGAGAACTGACATCTCCAAAGTAAGAATAAATTCATCCCATTATACAACTGACTTAATCTCACAACTATGACCCTAAACTACTTAAAGAAATAAAGTGCTTGCTGATCAGCTTTCAAAGGAATTCCCAAAGAAATTCATAGATTTTTTTTTATCATTAGATGATACAATTCTTCTCCAGTAGAATTTAATTACATGTAATAAATACCCTTTTCTAAATATAAGATCACATTCCCCCTCCTCACTAAGGTCCAAGTTTATTTTATAAAACTATGACAAATTAAGTAATCATCAATTTATTAATTACTCATAAAGTGACAAATAGTGTATTTATTCATGTGTTAAGCTCAGGAAATATCTACTGATCTACTTGCCAAATCTGCTTCCATGCTGCCACTAACCTAATTCTCTGTCCCCATGTAAATGTTCCAAGTGCCTTAGACCTTGTTACCTTTTGGCTTGCTTGCTTTTAAATATTTGGGTTCAGGTTTACCAGTAAATTTGCCAAAAGTAATGATCATGATTCTTACTTAAAGCACCCAAGACAGTTGTGGATAATTTGCTGAACATATGTAGCATTCTCAGAAGCTCAAGGTCAGGTTTAGAATTTTTTTATGCCAAGTCATTGGAAGGCATGAGATGACAATTGCTATATCAATCTACTTAATTAAAAGGGAGTGAGTTATGTTATCAAAATTACCCTACATGGCATTTTAAAGGATTAAGGCCAACAAAAAGAAATTTTTTTCCTACAATAAATAGGGATAAATTTTATAATCAATGTGATTTCTGGATTAAAAAAGCTGCACACACAGATATTTATATATGTAAAAATAGAGGTAGCCCTTTTATCATCTATAGAAATAAGAGGAAAATTGTAGAGATGTCAGATATATCATTAATACAAATACCTCATTTTAATCATTATTTTAAGCTTCCACCTTCTAAACTTAACAAAAATAAAAACAGTGTGAGGATTTTTTGTGTGTCCTAAAGGTGGATGGGAAATGGAAAAATACAATAAAGATGATTAATAAATAGAAGAGATAATCATCTTTGAGGCAATAAAAATTTTCCTATAATTGCTATTTATTGATTAAAGACAGACCTCTTCATAAGGGTAGTCACACCTCAAACCCAAGGTGAAGATTCAGCTGTTGGGTGGGCAAAAAGAAAGGTGAATAGTCACTGCAATTATCAAATCCTGAACAGCTTCATAACATTACAATTTCACATTGTAAAAGAAATATGCCTACTTCAAATATTATGCTTTCATTTTGAAGAGTAATGGCATACTCCAAAACAATATAATGACAAATTCTAATACATTCAGTAGACACGTAACTACTCATTCATATCTGATGTGATCTACATGAATTTGATGGGTTTTATTTATTTATACAAGCACTGGGTACAGTCAGAAGCGCGGGAGGGTGAGAGAATTCACCAGAGCCAGAGCGGGGAGCAGAACAGGCAGAGTGATGAAGTACACTGCTGAGGAGCAGAGGGCACGGCAGGAGAGGTCTGTCACGCCATGGGGACCCTCTCTGGCGGCTGGGGGTATCTAACCAGCCCTGCAGAGGCTGCGGGCAGCTTCGCAGCCCAGCGCTCAACCCCTGCACCACCAGGGGAGGCCCGAATTTGATGTTTTTAATCTCTTTTTATTGAAATAGTCTGCTTTGGCTTCTGAGGTACTACTCTCCCTTAATTTGTGTAACCACCAGTGCAATAAAATCATTCTTCTTTTTAGAAATCCAGTGATTACTATATACCTCATATGGTTAGGCATAAGGAATAAAGAATCAATTAGAAATGGACACAGAGAAATGTGCCATTTAATGGCTGAGACAAAGAAGTTAATGATTACATTGTTATTATTTGTGTTACAATACAGGTATTTTGGAAATCTTGTATTTGCAAACACAGATTACAAGCCTGTATTTATAGTATCTGTCATAACCTCTCTTTCTTAGCATGAGTGTAGTTTTTCAATACCTATTTATTGGACAACATCCGAGAATGCCACAGAAATCTCAAAAATCACTTTGCTAAAAACCAAAATCACCCTCTTTTTGTACCAGAATTTTTCTTCTTATATCAAACCTTTTACCTCCCAATAGAAAATCATTCTGGACTTCTTCCTTAAGACCTATATCTGAGTAATGAACAATGGCCATTTTCTTTACTATCTGACTAAGTCATTTATGTAGTTCTGGTTTGTATTCCTACATTTACACCCTCATAATTGCTTACCCCCAGTGTGTTTGGAGAACTGTACTCTCTGCCTAAAACCTTGACTCTTACATTCAAACTACCACACAGTTATTAGATTGATCGTGAGAAAAACAACTTTGATGAAGGTACCAGGGGCCTGTTGTGCAGAACACCCTACTGCCTACAGGGTAGACTATTTATATCTTACAGGGGGTAAAAAATTCACAGTCTTTCCTCTGACTATATTTCTGGCAGCATTTGTTGTCATTCTTCATTTGCGCATCCCCTAAAATAAGATATATTCTCTTGGAGCTATTTTTCTTTGCTCAACTGTCCTCGTCTGGGATGTCTTAACTTCACTGTGCACTCAGTGCTTTGTTTTCTTGGTCTTCAAGGTTTATCTCCCATTTCACCACCTCCATGGGTGATTCAAAAGACATTTCCTATCCCACTGTCATCTGGCAAATATCACCTTACTTTGTTTACATTTTTGCCTCACCAAAATGTCAGCTTCTAGAATCCAGAAATGTCTTTCATATAATTCCCTGGGTGCTTGCACTAGAAGATGGTCACTAAAGGCATATGAAATAAGTGATCATTGATTCATCTCTTAAATTTCAAGATTGGTAAAGGCAAAAATTGTGCATAAATGGAGAGCAATCTATGTGAAGTTTATGTTTACAGAAATTTTTGCTTAAAAAGCAATTTTGGTAGATCAGAGTGTAAATTTATATTATCATTTCAGAAATTCACATTCTACTATTAATTTCCCCTTTAAATATTGAGCTCTTGGGCCTCCCCGGTGGCGCAGCGGTTGAGCGCTGGGTTGCGAAGCTGCCCGCAGCCTCTGCAGCGCCGGTTCCATCCCCAGCTGCTCCCCGGCCACTGGAGGAGGGTCCCACATGGCGCGCAGACCTCTCCTGCCACCCACTGCTCCCCTCAGCAGTGTACTTCGGTTCTTCTGCCTGCTCTGCTCCCTGCTCTGGCTCTGGTGAATTCTCTCACCCTCCCACGCTTCTGACTGTACCCAGTGCTTGTATAAATAAATAAATAAATAAATAAATAAATAAATAAATAAATAAACAAAGAAATCGTTTTAAAAAAATAAATATTCAGCTCTTGTTAAAAGTAAAAGTCTATTAGCAGTTTCTCTTAAATATCTTTTCCTAGAGTTTACCTAGATGGAAGTTTATACTACTCACTTTCCATGACACCCTGTGTTTCAGAACATTTTTCCAAGTTAACATTACAAGAAATTGCAAACATGGTGTGTTCTTTTCAATTCCTTTGCATGGATTTAAAAATTTAGTGGTGATATACTACAACTCCCATTTTATGAAAATTTATTTGATCTTCCCCAGGCTGCTTCTCCCTCCCATCCAGATTCTTTGCAGATTGAAAAACTTTCATTGTCAATTTACCTTCTTTATTAATCAGGTTAAATAAAGCAAGTGGTGCTATAAACCCTCAAATCTCTTTAGCTTATCCTAGAGCATTTTATTTCACTTCCATGTAAAGTCTACTCTGCTATGAGTCCAGGGCCTCTTCCCACTGGCAACTGATTTTATGATTCAGTCTTGACTTAGAACTCTGTGCCTTAACATGTGACTTCATGGTTTCTCACAACCAAGAAAGATCATGGAGAACTCACGTGGAATATTTCCTCTCCTAGTTCACTGAAACTAGTCCCATGGCCCCTTCATAGCACTGGGGTCCTTGGAAATATAGTCCTACTATGTGAATGATTCAACTGTCCCCTATTTCCCTGCACAATTTCTCAGAATAGACAAAAATCAGCAGCTGTCCAGGCCAGATATTTATTTTGTTTTTCTGCCTACAACTTTTAAAGTTCTTGACCTGGTGCTTTATATAACTTCTAATTTGCTTGGAGGAGTTTGGGGTTTGCTTTTTGCTTGTTCACTTTTCAAGTGCTTCATGGGATATTACAGGAGGAAAGTTCCATGACCTAGATTCTTGTGACATCATCCCCTGGAACTGATGGCTTGCTTTTAGAATTCTATATTTCATAATTGTATGGTGTCATTTTTTTCCATCATGTATTACAATCTGACATGCAGGACTTCAGGAAATGTTATTACATAACCTAAAGTTCCCGTTGTGCTTTTTTGACTTTTTATTAGTTACTAAAACACTGAACAAAGATAAACACAAAAAATAGTCACTAAGTATATATAACTATAACTAGTTAAATACACACATGCATGTGCACACATGAATAATGTGTGTATACATACAGACATTTTAAGGTTTTATTTATATATAAAGTTTTTCAAAATTAATTTTTATGATTTTTTCCTAGAAATTTTACCCAAAAATTTGTGTGGACGGTCCATATATTCAAATGAATATTTTGTCACATAAATATTATAATAGATGACCTGAGATGATGTGATATATTCATCCTGATGTTTTCTACACTACCTGGCATGAGCCAAAATTAGGTGTAATTCAGCCTGACAGGCTTTACTGGATCAACACATTACTATTTTAAACTCTATTTTCCTGATACAGAGAATAATGTGCTCTATTTAATTTATTCTTTTAAAGTCTACAAATACCAACTTCCTCTAGTAACAAGAACAAGAGTCACATACATTTTTCATTTAACTTTCATCACCATTCTATGAGATAGTTGTATAAGACATCTTATTTTCACTACCCAGTCATTTCCCTTTATTAATAGAGTCCTAGGCAATCAGCTCATATGTTTTTACTCCATTTTAAGATAGAGGTGGTTAATAAGATGAAGTAGCAGTTTCTGGGGTTTCCAGGGAAGTATTTTATGACTCCAAACATGTTCCTTCTAGCTGCTGACTAGATACAACTCTGGGTGCCAGGTGGGGATCGGGAGAAATGTTAAGCATGTCACTGACTTGGTCCCGTCATCCCTGAGCAGCAAACTCACACCATTAATCTCCTACCTCCATAATTGGTTATTATATGAGGATATTACACCTTAAGTATTGGAGCCAGTTTAGTCAGATCTCTTTTATGAGAACCAAACACAATTATCAGTCAAATTAACAAATTCACCTTCACAGAGGTTAGAGGACAGGTGGATACAAGGGTCAAAGTCAGCCTGTCAGCTCCAGTCTGGCATGTTACCCCAGGCCATATTGTAAATATTGTATTACATTTATTTATATATATATTTACATATATACATATATTTATAATGTATTTATATATAGATATATAGATATATATAGATATATACACACACACACACACCCCATCACATGAGTCCTAGGAATTGTGTTCCTCTTCAGTCCTCTGTGCCCGTTTGTTTAAGGCTTATGAAATATCCCACATAGTAGGATGAGAGTGAATTAGACAAGGGGACAAGAATATACTGGTTAATTATTTCCCTCATTTTCAACCCCAATCCCACCTTGGCACTTGTCTTAAAGTGTACTTTCAATCACCAGATCATATTACCAACAACACTAAAAAGCTGAAATTTGCCTTTGTAAGGACACATTTATTGATATGAATAATTGATGCAGGCGTATCCCAGTGAAAAAAGGAGGAAGAGGAAATAAAGGCGAGAGGGATGGAAGGAGGGAGGGAAGTCCTGGGGGATGGTGGGAAGAGGAGGATGAAGAAGGGGGGGGAAGGAGCAGCAGGAAATGAATTCACTCTGCTTTGTGTGTGCAAAGCCTTCTTGCTTTCTTACTGATTCTTGAAACATGGAGTTGTTTCTATTGAAAATAAAAAATTCTTTACGTACATTTTAAGTATTTAGAGAGTAACTGCAATGTGAACATACACAAAGAAAAAAATATTTTTCTTACTTTCATATATTCTACTCATGATTTTCTATATGACCTACTAACTAAATTAAGGCAGAAATGATCAGAGAATACCAGGAAATTATTCCTTTTTTATTTCCTTTTTTAAGCCTTCTTCAAACAAGGAATACTCTTCATTTCAAATGGAAGTGCTTTTCTCTTAGGAAGAGTTCTATCAACTTTGTAAACTGCCTAGCATAGGAGCCAGACACTTCTCTTTTGAATTCTACAGAAATTAATCTCCACACTTGAAGGTTCTATGAAAACAATTAACAATGCTATTTGCTTTGCTTCTGAACTCTTCTAAAATACTAAGTAATTATTTGGTTAAATAAATGACCTTAAAAGTGAAAGTTCCATTCTTATGCTTTCTCTTTTAAAATACCATGATCTTGGGGCCTCTCCTGGTGGCATAGCTGTTGAGCCCTGGGCTGCGAAACTGCCCTCAGCCTCTGCAGCGCTTTTTCGATCCCCAGCCGCTGGCGAGGGTCCCACATGGCACACAGACCTCTCCTGACACGCCTGCTGCTCCCCTCAGCAGTATATTTCGTCAGTCTGCCTGTTCTGTTCCCCGCTCTATCTCTGGTGAATCCTCTCATCCTCCTGGGCTTCTGACTGTACCCAGTGCTTGTATAAATAAATACATAAATAAATCTTTAAAAATAAAAATAAAATATCATGATTTCTTATATTTATTTCATAATCCTGAAGTATAAATTATTTTCAAACTGTATCCTCAATCTTTTGAACTCCTCCTATTACTATCAAATATGTCAGACACATTTCTAAAGTTTTCTTTAAATTGGTTATTATTACTGTTACTGTATTACTTTTTAACAGAACATCATTAGCTATACCATGGAGACTATACACTGTATATGACATAAAAGCTGCATATGGCTATAGTCTTCTCTCTCCTTCCATTCATTTTGCATATTACAACTAGCTCAATGTTAATAAAACACAACTTCATAACCTAAGAGAAATTCAGTGTTCTCTCACTGCCTAGAAGGTAGTATGAGATAGTCTTAGCCTAATATTCAAAGCTAATCACCATTTACCTTCTGAAAGTTATCACCATCCACATCAGATCCCTAATCGACCACTCTAATTTGCTCAAAATCTTCTGAATAGATCTTGATATATTCTCTCCCTCCAAATTGAATAAGATATAAATACAATGATTAATAGTGCAAGTAATACAAACAGGGTATAAAAAGCATAATTATAGATAGCATATTCAGAGTATAAATAGAATGCATTATCAATTGACATAAAATTGTTAGTGCCTAAAACAGTTCTCAGTATGTGTGAGTTGTTTATGAGCCTGTAAAATCAAATAATGGTGAGTACTTTATTTATATTAACCTATTCCCCCACCTTCTCCATACTTACTCACACCCTGTGCTTGGCAGAGATAGTAACAGTTAGTAGGTATTCCTGATTTGTTTGAGGCGGGCAGATAGGCAAGCAGGCAGGAAGAAAGAAAGGGTGGAAGGAACGAAGGGAGTCATAGAATCATGAATAGATTCTTGAAGAAATTTGACCACAGTATACTATATTTCACACTGTCTTTAATAATGCCTTTTTAATCTCATTTTTTTTATGGAGGCAACATTGGTTTACAATGTTGTTTGTGATTTAGAGGTACAGGGTCTCCCCCTTCAGGTGCAGTTTAATTCAATGTCATGAATGGAGAGAATATGAAATGGTCAATTATTTTTTATCATAAAAATTGGGGGAAATACATGACTGTATAAAGTTACCCTTTCAAAATCAGGAAATAATTAAAATTAGAAATAATTATTGATTCTTCATATTAATTGAGAAAGAAAATAAGTCAAGGTGGATGATTCTACTTTGGATCAAAAATGAATTTGACTATATAGATGGTTGAGTATCTTGTATAGCCTGTCAAATGTCCTCAGGCACAGTTCCAAAAAAGAATTCAAAACTGTGTTAAAAATAGCAGCATTGAAGCAAAACTACCTGTCGTTTGACTAATTCAAGCCATGTTCTCCCAAATTAGCCCAGAATGTATTTCTGACATTCTGTTACGCCTATATATACACCATGATTTCTGAGTTGACAAATATTCTCCTCCAGGCAATCCTCAGTAATTAATACCCTCTTAGGAAACAAATATAAGAAGAATACTTCCCAAATGAAATGCAAATTTCTTTGAAAATAATTTAAATAGAAATTTGCTTAGTCTGAGTCCAAAACTTGAACATTGTCCACTATGCTAAATAAGCTTTTCTTATGAAATAAAGTTAGTGTTGCCCAAGGATGTCTTGATAGTGACTTTCCTTCTAGAATGCTAGCATCATAAGTGGAATAACACACTGAGGCCATAACTGCGACTTGGCTCAGAGGCCAAGGATCATTTTGGAAACCAGTGTTAAAAATGATAGTGATAGTTAACTTTTCTTTCTCTGACTCAATCACTTTTGCTATGCACAGGCTGTATTTCTTGGACAAAAGTTTCACAATTTCATCACAGTTTTTTTTTTTTCAAGGCCTTTACTGAATGCTGTGATGGACAGTGGACTTCAAAGTCTATATTTCCTTTCAGTGAAGGATTTGTTGCTCCAGCTCTGGGAGCTAAAACAAATGTCTTCCCTGACATCCCCATCAGGCACTGCCTCAGCAGCAGTACATTCTCAGACAAAATGTCATGTCCTTCCTAGGGACACTTTCATGAAATGACTGACTGTTCAGGTCATCTGAGTTCCCAAGTTCCCTGTGAGCGTTTAACTGAAGTTGTTGGGGCTGCCATGCAGTTTGACTTTTCCAACTGCCTTATCTTCTTCCCTTTCTTCCACAGATGTATCCAAGGGCACACTCTAATTAATATTTTGAGATCTGAATTCAGTTTCAGAGTCTGCTTTTCTAGGAACCCAACCAACAGAAACCATGTGAAGTACCAGCTGAATGTTTGACAAAACAGTAAGTATTATTACCTGTTTTGCCTTGTCTTTCTGGTCATATAATTTTAAACCTTGAATCTTATCCAAGTTAGTGCCTTGTTGTTGTTGTTGTTGTTTTTCCCCAGAGCTAATCAGGCACCTAGACAAAAGTTGGAGAAGCTGAAGCAAAAGAACAAATGGGAGCTGGAATCGTGTGGGATCCCTAAATCAGTCAGCAGATTAGCAACAACCTGTGTGAACTGCAACAGGGATGAACAAAATAAGGTACAGAGAGTTGAACAGAGGTAGCATTGCTCAGACTCTTAGCATAGCAAGAAATTATAAAATATGGACAAAACATAAAACAATAATTTCAAGACAGAAGAAACAAGAACAAGAAGAAATTACAGGGAAATTTAACATTGAAAGAACCTAACTATATTCAGTGAAATTTGTAAGTTTTCCTTAAAGTATACCGAAATTGCTATACAGCATGTAACATGGAATGAGTAGCTACCAGAAGTAAAAAAAAAAAAAAAAAGTTTAGACTATAAGGCTGCAGTAATAGTTACCAGAAGGGAAATGGGATGGATAAATCAGGTAAAACAGATCAATTGTATGGTGAAGGATGGAATTAGACTTTTAATGGTGAACATGATGTAGTTTGTACAGATGTTGATTATAATGATCTACACCTGCAACTTATATAATGTTAAACCCACTTATATTCCAATAAAAAAGAAAAAAAAATAAACCCTTTGGTAATGACAATGAGTGAATGTCTATTATCTTTTGACAAAGAAGTCAATTCCATTAGCCATTTCTAGTTGCTGCAAAATTCTTCCTCATGCTATGCAGAAGATTTTACTAATTGAACTGCTGTAACCCCTATTCCTCCCAGCTGTTTCTGCACATCAACCCTCAAGGGAGAAAAAAAAAAACTCTGAAAGTGTTTAATGCTCCTCTCAGGATAATTAAAAATGTCTACCATCCTGCACACATATCTGCCACTTAGACACACGCATGCCCACAAATTCACTGCATGCATACATGCAAGCACACAAATAGACTTTCTCTTTCATAGGTTAAACATCTCTATGTCCCCTCAAACTTTCTGCAACTTTCCCTTTGCATTTTGGTTACTCTACCATGTTCAACATGGTTGATCAAATTGGCTCAAAATATAAGGATTTCTAGATAAACACAGATCTCAGATATGCTTGGCCACTCAGAGCAGATTAAAACTATTGCCTTGCTTGTCTGTCTGTTTGTTTTCCAGGGGAGGTGGTTGAAAAACATGTAACATAAAATCTTATCTCAACTAATTTTTAAGTGTACTATAAAGAATTAACTGTAAGTACAGTGTTGTATAGCAAATGCCTAGAATTCTTTTATTTTATATTTATTGGTACACAGTTTCAGTCATGCAAGATTGCTTCACTAGCTTTGACATCACATTCTTGAGACAACCCTGTTGTACTAACCTTTCATTGAAGTAGAAGTCATAAATCATAAAATCATAGACTGACACGACTGAAAGGAACATTAAAAACCATCCACTTTAATGAATCATTGAAGTCTATATTTTAATATGAATTCCTGTTAAACTAGACATCTGAAAGACTATGTTTGCTTATGATACTTTAGAATTTATTGATTGATCTTACATTAATCCCTGTTGAACTTATTTTTTTAATTTTATCAATATATCACCATGTATAGATTTTAGCAGATAATCTATGATCCTATTTATGTCCCTTGATTCGAAGAGAATTATATGTATGATTTTAACATTCGTTGTATTTTAGCTTTCTTAGATATTTCGTTTAATGAATCCAATTTTTTGTTATGTTTTTTTGGTTTTGATCCTGGTCTTTTATTTTTGTGTACTACTAGAAACCTTGGTCATACAAATGACAATATTTATTACTAATCATTCCAACCTAGGGGAAAACGAGTATTGCATCTGAACTGTTTGATTTATCTTCCATTCTCTATACTTTTGCAGCTACAGCACAAAATCTAAATGCAAATAGATGAAGCCTAATTGTCTTACAATTATTCTACAAAGAGCACAACTACTTCAATTTAATGAGCATACTGCCATATAATATTACTGTTATACTACAGTAACTTCTAAAATGTTGCAGAAAAGTGTGAGAAAAAATGAGTTAGAGAGAAGGGTTGTCATGAAAAATTCTCTAATTGGGAACTATAGAAAGTGAATTCACGTCACAACTTTCCCCCACTTTCACTTCTAGCCACAATTATGTCTGTCTAAGTAAAGGAAGCAACATAAAACTTTGCACTAGAGAGCATCTTTATAAAGAGGATAAATGAAAGTTTTCCTCTGGTGAGGAAAAAGAAATTCAGGAGCATAATTCATTGGGAAAGAAAATCATTTTTGTAAATATTGATGGGAACCCATGAAATACTGAAATGAAATTTCTATGACAAAAGATGAAGTTAATTTGCAGTCTTTAAAACGGTACTTCGTTACTTCTATATGCTTTATTTTTAATGCTATATCTAAAATTTTAAGAAATAAAATTATAAGACATAAACTTACTTAAAAGTCTCTCCAGTTTGACTTATACTCAACATAAGAAAATTCAAATGTCTTATAAAATCTAACCATGTGAGAGAGATGATAGGTAGATTATACTTTAAAAATCACCAAGTGCTAGAAAATTATGTTCACAGCTAATTCATAAAACTGTTCACCTTGGCAAAAGAGCTCAAGTTGAATGCTACATGGAAGATAATGAATTTTGTTTGTACTGGTCAGCTATTTTTTTTAGTATTAATTGAGCTACTCATAAATATAATTACCTTTAATAAGATAATAATCATAACATAATCATAAACTATTGATACATAATAAATATTATTAAATATATTTCCTTGTACAGAAACTTTTTGTTAGAATAAGCACAAACCAGTGTCCTAGTTCCCCCTTCTGCAAGTCTGATTTACCTTTCACTAAGATTCTTTTTTTTAAGATTTATTTATTTATACAAGCACTGGGTACAGGCCAGATGCATGGGAGAGTGGGAGGACCCACCAGAGACAAAGTGGAGAACAGAACAGGCAGACTGACTGAAATACACTGCTGAGGGGAGCAGCGGGTGATACAGGAGAGGTCTGCTGTGCCATGTGGGTCAGCTCCCTGGCTGGGGGGTCAAACTCATGGCACAGTGACTGTGGATAGCTTCATAGTGCTGAGACTTTAACCTCTGAGCCACAAGGGAGGACCCTATTTTTAAAAAATTTTAACCATAATCTAGACATTTAAAAATGTCCCTGTAGTAGGCAGAATTCATATATGGCAGCATAAGATTCCCACCCCTACATGCACACTTTTTCCCAGATATTCACTCAAACACGAAGTACTGCTGAGAAGGGACTTTGCAAATATCAAGATTTCCAAATCAGTTGATATTAAGAAAAAGTGATTATCTGGGTGGGCATAAACTGTTTAAAAGCAGAGAGTTTTCTCCGGTGATAAAGAGGAAGTCAGAGAAACATACATATTCCAATTGGTCAAAAACCAGATACATATGGGGCCTCCCTGTTGGTGCAGCGGTTGAGTGCTGGGCTGCAAAGCTGCCCACAGCCCACAGTACTTTAGATAAATGGATTCATATATTATATGCTCTTTTGGCTTTGTCTTCTTTAACTCAACTTCTTTAGCTGTAACAATTGTTGCAGGAAGTCAGAGCGACTTACTTCATGTTGCTATAGTGCTGTGAAAAGCAGACATTTACTTATTCATTTGACTTACTGATCATATGGGTAGCTTCCTATACAAGCTATTACAAAGAGTGATGCATTCCTGTATGTCTTTTGGTATACAGGATATTTAGTTTTAAAATAAAGAAGTGAAATGATTGGTCATTCCAGAAATCTGAGTAAAGAGGTGCAATGTTGCAAAAGAGTATGTATTTTTGTTAAAACCCTCTGAATTTATGTTGTTGACAGCTATATTTTAGATGTGAACTGGAGCAAGTGACTTGATCTTCTTTACCCAATTTCCAAATTTCTAACATACAGTATTAAAAATATGACTTCTTTTAAGGATTAGAATGTGTGCTTTTCAATACATTAGCCTGAGCTACAAGTGGTCATATAAATTTAAAGGTAAATTGTTTAAATTTAATTTCAAACCAACTTCCTCAGTCACACGAGCCATATTTCAATTTCTAAATGTGTTATTGGGCACTGCTGTAAGTATGTGAAGTATTTAAGACATCCCAGCACTCACATTTTTGAGGCATTCATTGCCCCACCAAAAAAAAAAAAAAAAAAAAAAAAACCTAATTCTGGCATCTACAGAAATTATCTTGATGATGCGCTGAAAGTTCTGTCAAATAATTTGAGGTATATTTCATTTTTCCTTCTCTTTCACTCTCCTTTCAGCAATATAAACAGTGAGATTGGGCCTCCCTGGTGGTGCAAGGGGTTAAGACGCAACCAATGAAGCTTCTGCAGCCTCTGCAGTGTCAGTTCGATCCCCAGCCAGCCAGGGAGCAACCCACATGGCGCAGCAGACCTCTCCTGACTTGCCCACTATTTCCCTCAGCAGTGTATTTCAGTCAATCCACCTGTTCTGCTGCCCACTCTGTCTCTGGTGAATCCTCTCACCCCCTCACACCGCTGGCCTGTACCCCAGCTCTTGATACATAAATAAATTTTAAAAAATCTAAAAAAAAATGAAATAAACAGTGAGCTCCATCAATGGGGAGAGGCTGCTGCTGGACTTCTTTGCCTTTTTCCTCTGCGCAGGTTCCTAGAAGTGTCACTGTGCAGGACCACAAAAGACTGAGGCTGGCCTTTGTTCTCTGAACTAAAGTCTGATCTTGGATCCTCACTAATGCAAACCCTGCCTCTCACTGAATAATGTGACCAGCATTCATGTCAGTTTCCCCCTTGAAAATTCCATTTTTCTTTGAAATTCACACACAGGATTTTGGTGATGACTTAAGAATAAACTTGAGAACCACCAAGTTATTGTCAAAATAATTTCTCTTTGGAATGGATTTAAACTATGTCTCTTTGGTTATTTGCATTTCATCTTGTGATTTTGCTCTTTCATAGCTATGGTAGTTATTATCATTATGACATTATTATTTTTTATTAGTTGTATGTGAAAAATACCAAGATGGGTGCAATGGCAGTTGTAAATGTCATGGCCTTTGTCATTCAGAACATATAATGTAAGAAGGGAGATAAGATCTAATCTCAAATAATTATAATCTAAGGTAGATAATTTTATTTCTGGCAGTAAACATGTTTATCTCTATCATTTTCATTATACTTGTAAGTTTCAAATATGGAAATGACAGAAATTAGCAAACATCACCATCTGGTTTTATTTTGCCTTTTTATTCCTTTTTTTTTTTTTCTACTTCAGAACCATTCATCTGTATAGACAAGAAAGCAACTATAGTGTGATGTGATTTTAAGAAAAATAAATATCTCATTTGCATGATTTTTTTTCCTCTCCAGGCTATCTGAAACTCTCAATTTCATTTTGAGTTTATTTACATCCATAAAACTCTTATTAAAACATAAAAATGTTCTTTAGGAGTTGACATATGAGAAGATTGTTTGATGATCCTTTGGTATCACCTGAACCCCAATAAACAGGGGCGCTTCTCAGAAAGTGTAATGAAGGGAATGAGGTGCCAGAAGAGGAGCAAGAAAATTGCTAGACGTGGTTCATACCACATGCCCAGGCCTGGAAGATGCGCTGGGAAATGCCAAAAGCTGAAGAGCTGGAAAGAGAAGGATGAAGAATGAGAAACATATCCACCTACTCTGACAACTTAAGGTCATGGTTGTGAAAATCCATTCTACTTCACCTACAATCTTGTCCTGGTCTGTGCCTACCAAATTTCATATACTTGTTTATGAAACCTTAATTAAATATCTCCAACTTGAAATCACAAGACCACATGGGAAAGTTTTTCTTTTCCAAAGAGTATGAGGTATTTTCCTCTCCACGAAAGACTTTGGAACACTTTGGGTTCACATGCGTGGTTTGAAAGTTGAACAAATTGGAACCACACAACCTATAAGCATAGCAGCCAAAATTCAAATTCATAAGGATTATAAAATGGTACCAGTATGTGGACAGATTGACAGATTACTAGGAAAGAAAAGGCACATAAAGGAGAAGAGATTGTTCAACAAAAGGTTTACTGAGTTGTTCTTACTGAAATAAAATAAATGAACAATTATTTAGGTAAAAGCAGATTTTATAGTTTACCACAGCTATGAAGCTAGAGTCAAGATAATCCTGAAATATATTTCTAGAGATATCAAAATGCTGCAGCAATATCTGTAATCTGCCCCATACAAAATGAAGATGAAAAATATACACAAGCCTTACACCACATATTATAAGTTCTTTGCTTCCTCTTCATTTCTATCAGGAAAATAGTCTTTCCTGTTAGATGTAGCCTTATGTGCGCACCATGTGTGGGATTTCTAGCATGATATACACCTCATGTGCACTATTGTAGTACTGCTACTTATAGCTACCCTTTACATAGGTCAGTGATTCTCAGAGTTTGATCCACAGACTAAAAAGATCAGAGTTATCTGAGAACTTGCCAGAAATACAATCTCAGCACCACCAACACAGCCACTGCCACCCTATACCCTGGCCCTGAGGTAGGAATTCTGGAGCAAAGTTTCAGAGACTTGCCTTTTCACATGTCCCTCAGGTGACCTGACAAACACAGTAACTACAAAGAATGATGGCTCATCATCACGAAAAAGGGAATGTGATTGAAAAAAGTAAATTCTCAATAGCCATTTAACCATGAAGCAAAGGTGTATAGGAAACTCATAATTTCCCTCATTCCCCCTATTAAACATTTCCCAACATATTTTTGTGCAAAAGACCATTTAAGGAGGAATCACAAAGCATTCCTTCTTGGCTGACTTAGTCATATCACATTTTTGTCATTCAATGAAAAATGCAGTGTTCAATGGCACCAATTATGAGAACCACCCAGTGAACAATCCCATGAACTCTGCAGTGTTAGATAAAATGTAAACATCAATAAATTATCACAGAATGCTATTATGATCAAAACTCTCATCTGTTTAGTCTTCAAATAAATTGCTTTTCATGAAGGAAAGTGAAAGTGAGCAAAAACTACCACAAGAAATGGAGTTTTTTTACAATTGCTCTCCTCCCAAGAACATTCTACTACAGCCCACAGTATTGAATGAGTAAGTCAAACTACTTCTGTAAAAAAGTGTTTTGGGCAGCGTGTGACTCACGTTTCAAATTTTCAATATCTAACTCTGCTCATATCCAAGAATAAGATTCTATTTTCAGATTTAAACATTAGTTTTTATTCTATACTTTTTTCTAAAGCAAAAAAAGAGAGGAGATACCATATAGAAAATGTATGTCTCTAACAGTATCAGATATACACACTCATATTGAACACAGTTCTAATTATGCTGGCCTGGATAAGAAATACTTTTGTGTGTACATAGGAAGTTTTTATGGACATAGAATCAACACTGTCTCCAAAAGGTTGGCACAGATAGGCAACTAGCAATTATATATAAAGATACTTTGACAGAACAAATTAAAAATTAATAAATATGCTAATATTAAAGAATGCCAAAATGCCTACATATGCACAAGTATTTTCCCTCTGGCACAAAAGTTTCTATATTCATTTTTTATTTAAGATAAAAAAATAGACAAAAAATAACCACTAATTACTATTATTTATTTTTATACTTATTTTTATTTATGCATACAAGAACTGGGGTGTAGGCCAGAGGTGTGGGGGAATGTGTGTGAGAGGATTCACCAGAGACAGAGTGGGGAGCAGAAGAGGCAGATCAACTGAAATCCACTGCTGAGGGGGGCAGCGGGCAAGACAGGGGAGGTCTGCTGTGTCATGTGGGTTAGCGCCCTGGCTGGGGATTGAACTCATGCCACTGTGGCTGCTTATAGCTTGATGATAGTGCTCAGACTTTCACCCCTGGGCCACCAGTGAGGCCCTCATTACTATTATTTAATAGCACTAGTAGTATTAAAAGCAGCAACAAAGAATTATATCGTGCTTGTCAGTTGGTTAGGCTAAAATGTTTTTCATATTAATTTATTTAACCTTTATAATAGTCAATGAAATATGTACACATATTCTCAATCCCATTTCACATTTGAAGAAACTGAGACATAGAAAGTTTCAATGATTTATCGATGGGCATAGAGCTAGTAAGAAAAGAAGATGGGATTTGAATCCAGGTTATTGAACTTCAGATTTTATGTGCCTAACCCCTATTTTAGAGAGTCTCTATTAAAAAGAAAAGTATATTTCAACTTTGTTATGGAGACTATGACACATATAAAGCAGTAACATCTGAGAGTCAAGCAGCCAAATGTCAAAAAAAAATGATTCTGGGACTTAGAAGCTGGATCTAGACCTGCCATATTTTTTTTTATCTATACTGAATTTTTAGACTTCATGAATATATTTCAGTTTCCACATAATTTACCACCTTGGTCCCACACATATTGCTGATACTAAGGCAGGATAGGAAACTAGTTTAATGACAAGAGATAAGCTGTATCAGATACACACAATATCTCACAAAAATGAAACACAAATATATTTACTTTTTCTTCTCCAGGGACATACTAGTCACCCACCTAGTATATTCTTTGTGACCCTTTTTAAAGGAAAAACAGTGCAATGCTAGTGCCTTTGTGTGAATTGTAAAAATGACCTAATCTCAAGACACTGTATTGTGTCTATGAGACATTTGTTAAAATAAACTGTTTTAGAACAAGACACATTGTTTCTATCTGCCAGAACATTCTTGCTAAAATAAATAAATAAATGACATATTTTATGTGAATGTCCCTACCATCGATATGGCATCACAGGTAGCACACAACCCCCGAGTTCGTAGTTAGTGCCTCTAAATCCACAGCCATCTAATGATCACTCTCTGAAGGCAGAGGCAGCAACTTTACAGCTGGGAATGCAAACACTCAGTTAAGAGAATTTGCTCCCTGGAATTTAGCTCCCACATTCACCATAACATGCTGCTGGTAGTAATCGGTGAGCACTAGTAACAGTGAGCTGAATTCCAGGCAAATTCTCAACCACCTGTACTGGAATCATCTGAGTCCAGTTGACAGCTGACACACAATCATGCCTGATAAGACCAGTAGTTTAGTGGCTTACGTGCAGTGGAGGCCAACATAATTGCAGTGAAGAGGTCAAGAAACAAGGAGACCAGACCTCCCTGATGGTGCAGTGGTTAAGTCTCAGCACTATGAAGCTATTGCCAGCCACTTCAGCATGAGTTCCATCTCCAGCGAGGGAGGTGACCCACATGGCACAGCAGACCTCTCCTGTCTCACCCACTGCTCCCTTCAGCAGTGTATTTCAGTAGATCTGCCTGTTCTGCTCCCCACTCTGTCTCTGGTGAATCCTCTCTCACACACACCCTGCATCTCTGGCCTAAACCCCAGTTCTTGTATGCACAAAAACATAAAAATAAATCTTTGGAAAAAAAAAAAAAGAAACAGAGAGACCATATATTGGAAGGATTCTCTATTTTTAAATCACTGTCGATTAGTTCAGGAATAATGAACTAGAAAGAGTCAACCAAATCAGAATCTCTTCAGGAATGAGAGGAGTGACAGGAGACCTATAGAGGTTTGCAATGAGAAGTAAGGGGAATGGTAAAATCTACCAGCAAAAGCTTCATATAGATATGTTTTCTTAGGGAGGAGAGAGAGACCATTGTAGAAACAATCACGAGGAACAAAGAAGGACATTTCCAACCTTCAGAGTTTTATGAGGAATACAGGAGAGAGAACACAAACTTTGGAGAAGCAGTCACTACATAAGAAGGCTTAAGAAGACAACCGGTTTCACTTAGATTAAAATAGTAAGAAAAACGTAGGAAGCAGTATTTCTCAAACTTAAATGGACCTGCAGCTCACCCAGAGATCTTATTTAAATGCAAATTCTGAGGTTTGGCCTAGGATTCTGCTTTACTTACAAATTTCCAGATGAGACAACACTTTTTAAGGAAATTCCTGAATGAAGGAGGAAATGGTTTGGTGAATCAACAACTGGTGGAGGTTGGAGTCAGATGTCAAGGTGAGGATAAGTCCAGGTGATGAATGACCGCTGTGGTCTCAGGCCTCTTTGTTGACTCAGACAAAAGAGACTGGTGTGTAACTGGACTCACCCAATCATTTCTTCACAAACTAGAGGGGTCTAGCTATTAAAGTGGGAGAAGCAGATGAAGAATAATTTCTTGCCAGAGAACCCAGAATTCTATTAGCTACTAGTTCAGAGTCCAATTGGCAGAGTCAGGGTGAGAGTGAGAGAGGGGTCTGGAAGTGCCTGGGGCTCTGAATTGCCACTGTCTGCTTTGAATGGTGTGCAGTTATCCCTCCACCGTCTTCCAGTAGGAATCTTCGAGAAAAAAAAATCAATTTGACATGGAAAAAGAAATAGGAAGGCATATATACTCTTCTAAATCCATTTCCTATTTCCCCGTTTTTTTAAAGATGTATTTATTTATGCATACAAGAACTGGGGTACAGGCCAGGGGTGTGTGCGGTGAGAGGATTCAGCACAGCAGAGTGAGGAACAGAACAGGCAGACTGACTGAAATACACTGCTGAGGGGAGCAACAGGCGAGACAGGAGAGGTCTGCTGTGCCATGTGTGTTGCTCCCTGGCCGGCTGGGGGATCGAACTCCTGCTGCAGAGGCTTCGTCTTAACCCCTTGTGCCACCAGGGAGGCCCAGTTTTCTCTATTTTTTTAACCAACTTTCACCCCTGAGACTTTGAAAATACACCTCTACCCACACATAATTTATATTCTTATGAACTATATTAAATGCTTAACACATTAACATTTACCTCACCATAAAATTACCTAGAACCGGACATTATTAAAATGAGCCTGAAAATGAGGAACCTTGCCATTTTATCTATACATTGAAAAGGGTAAGTCTTCATTTGAAATTCCATATATAGTTAGAATATGTAAACTAATGATATAACCATATACATTTTTGGGGACTATAAAAATTTCATTTCAAAGTATAATACTAAAAAGTATTACAAAAGTAAAAGAAACTAAAGTAATCATGCAAATATCTTTCAGAGATGTGTAACAAAAAAATGTATGAAGCTTCAGCATCTCACTATAGCTAGCCTTTTCCACTAGTATAATATAGTCAATCATCTTGAAATACTGAAATGATCTCAAATGATAATTAAAAACAAGGTATTGACAGCCAAATACGAATATGGGTACAGAGTCCAAATTCCTCATCATACATATTTTAAACATTAGCATGTTTAAAATAGTAATAAAACACCCATGCACTTTTCATGGGTACACAAATTTTATCACCGCAGGAGTTTTAGTACTGCCCATTAGCACAACTGCCAGAAATCTCAAATGAAGCAACAATTAAAAAGCATGTATGAGAATTACTTCATTTGGGTTTTTTTTTTTTAACACTACTAATCATCAGAGAGTTCAAGATTAATAGGATAAAGACCTCTGGGTTACAAAGTAAGTTATGGTGAAATGACAGAAATACTTTCATGAACAAATATTTGGCTAGCAACTAAAATGAATGACAAGGACAGTGGAATTTTAAAATTAACACTGAAAGCAAGTTCTTCTGAACCTGGATTTCTGGTACTCTCACGCAATAAGCCATTCCTCTTTTTCAAGCAGCCCACTAAGGGGTTCTATTTTAAGTCTACAGAGGAGTCTTCTGATGGCTTGAAAAAATCAGGCAGGCCAATATGATCATGGATGGCTTAGCGGGTATCTCTATAACAGCATCAGGGACTCACATACATCTCTGAATGCTGTGATGGCCTAAGCATCAGTAAGGTGGGAGGCTGCCACTACTAAATCCGTATTTACTGCAGAGCAACTCTGCAGAGAGAGCTCTGTGAGAGAACTGATGGTAGCCGGCTTCCCAAGCAGCTGCCATGTGGTTAGGGAACATAAGCTGAGTGGGCAGAAGAACCCTCTTAAGGAGTTACTGAAGCACAACATTCAGATTAGGTGGCATAGCTGTGGACTCCCGGGAGCAAGAGTGGCAGAGCCGATAGCTCTTTTCTATCCTAGCTGTCAGGCAGACCGTGAGCAGAAGCAGCAGGGTGACAGACTGCCACTTCAGTTACTAGCAGACGGCTACATATCATTAAAGACGTGGAGGTATAAAAATTACTGTACCGAAACGCACAGTTCTATAGTCAGGAGAGGCCTGTCCAGGAGTCCCACATGAAGGCATCTGGTAGGCTTTTTATTCAAATAATAGATACATTCTATTAGAAAATGTAATTCAAGGATTTAACCCAGAAAAATGATTTATTATACAACCACTAGTTTTACCAGCTCTCGATATGAGAACAACTTTTTAGCTGTTTCTCCCCCACCCTCCCCAAAATATTCTATGTGCTACAGAAGATGCTCTTACCAAAAGAAGAGATATAAATCACAATTAGAAAAGATCAGAAGCTTGCCAGTTCCATTCACCACCCTGTGAACTTGGATGAGTTTCTCATTGAGCCTCAATTTTTTTCCTCTTTAAAATGGGGGTAATCATAGTTAATTTTCACGATTTTTTGAGTATTAATATTTTAATTTTTTAAATTTTTTTAAAGATTTATTTATTTATTATTTATACAAGCACTGGGTACAGTTAGAAGCACGGGAGGGTGAGAGAATTCACCAGAGTCAGAGCAGGGAGCAGAGCAGGCAGAAGGACTGAAGTCCACTGCTGAGGGGAGCAGCGGGCGGCAGGAGAGGTCTGCGCGCCATGTGGGACCCTCCTCCGGTGGCCGGGGAGCTGCTGAGGATGGAACCGGCGCCGCAGAGGCTGTGGGCAGCTTCGCAAACCAGCGCTCAACCGCTGCGCCACCAGGGGAGGCCCACTAATATTTTTAAATGACTGGGATATGGTAGGCATGAAACACATGGAAGTTGCAATAATTAGTCCTCGTTAGAAATAAATATCCTTTATATTTGGAAGGTTTTTCTCTGTTGTGAAATGCTTTTGCATACACTCTCATGACCTAAGCAGAACATTCTTATTAGCATTCTATAAATAAAGGATCTAGGATTTAATGAGAGCGACTTGCAGAAGCTTGTAAGTGACAGATATCACAATGAACATCAAGTTTCTAGATGTCAATTCCGATGTTCTTTGACTCATGTTTCTAAATCATGCATTCAATAGTTTTATTCAAATGATTTGCTGGTTTTTAACTGTGTTGTGATAAATGTTCAAAATACAGAAGACTATGGAATAATGAAATAAAAAATATTCAAGACCCCATTACACAGATTTTGTTTCGAAACCTCTCATCCCTCTCGCTCTCGCATGCTCTCGCGTGATCTTGTGTGCTCTCGTGTGCTCTCACGTGCTTTTGCATACTGTTGTGATCTCGCGTGCTTTTGCATGCTCTCGCGTGTTCTCACTCTTGTGTGCTCTTGCGAGCTCTCACGTGTTCTCGCATAATCTCGCGTGCTTACGCTCTTATGTGCGCTTGCGTGGTTTTGCGCGCTCTCGCGTGTTCTCGCGTGCTCTCGCTTTCTCTCGCGAGCTTTCACGAGCTTTTGCGTGCTCTCGCTCCCGTGCTCTCGCGTGATTTTGTGTGCTCTCATGTGTTCTCGCGTGTTCTAGCTCTCGCATGCTCTCGCGTTGTTTTGCGCATTCTGCGTGTTCTCGCGTGCTCTCGCTCTTGCGTGTTCTCCCTTGCTCTCGCGTGCTCTCACGTGGTTTTTCACGCTCTTGCATGTTCTCGTGTGCTCTCGCTTTATCTCGCGAGCTTTCACGAGCTTTCGCGTGCTCTCGCTCTCGTGCTCTCGCGTGGTTTTGCACATTCTCATGTGTTCTCGCGTGTTCTAGCTCTCCATGCTCTCGCGTGGTTTTGCACGCTCTCGCGTGGTTTTGCGTGCTCTCGCGTGTTCTAGTGTGCTCTCAATGCTTTCACGTGCTCTCGCTCTCATGTGCTCTCGCGTGGTTTTACGCACTCTTGCGTGCTCTTGCTTGCTCTTGTGTAATTTTGCGTGCTCTGGCGTGCTCACCTTCTCACGTGGTCTCGCTCTCACGTGTTCTCACGTGCTCTCGCATGCTCTTGCTTCCGCATGCTCTCCGTGCTTTCAGGTGCTCTCGCTCTCAAGTAGTTTTTCGTGCTCTTGCTTACTCTCACTCTCACTCTCACGTGCTCTTGCTCTCCCCGTCTTGCTTCTTTCTTCCCATTTTCTCTCTCTCTCCCCACACTCTCTCAACGTTGGTGGTGGGGGGGATGCATTATAAAAGACATCAGACATTACCCATAGAGAAAGGAGTGGTCTCTGATTCCCACATAGGATATATTTGCATATTTTTATAATTGGTGTCATCAAAATAATAGAATATCATACAAACATTATACAATTTGCTTCTTTCTCTTAATACTGCACTTTTGAGATCTACTCATGATGAAGATATAGTTAAGGTCAATAATTTTAACTGCTGAATAGCATTCTGTGCTATAAATATAACTTACATATTTGTGATTTATATAATCATTAATCTTCTTTTCAACGGACTTAATTGTCCTAATCAATTATTTGGAATTTGTGAAAGATTTCTTTTTGGAATTTATGTGTACTTAACTGTGTAGTAGGTACTATGAGGCTAGAATATTCATCTTTTTCTTACTGACTAGAGTTTTCCAACAGCTACATGGAGAATAATATTGTCAAAACAATATACATTAATACTTATGTAGTTTCGGGCCTCCCCGGTGGCGCAGCGGTTGAGCGCTGGGTTGCAAAGCTGCCTGCAGCCCCTGTAGTGCCGGTTCGATCCCCGGCTGCTCCCCAGCCACCCACCGGAGGAGGGTCCCACATGGCGCGCAGACCTCTCCTGCCGCCCGCTGCTCCCCTCAGCAGTGTACTTCGGTCCTTCTGCCTGCTCTGCTCCCCGCTCTGGCTCTGGTGAATTCTCTCACCCTCCCGCGCTTCTGACTGTACCCAGTGCATGTATAAACAAAACAAATAAATAAATAAACATGCCTCTATTAAAAAAAAAAAAAAAACTTATGTAGTTTCAATGTGTTACAATCTAAGAAATTTTTCTTAAAACCTTCAAATAGGTTGACAATATGAAAAATGTTTAAGGCATTTTATGTTAGACATTTTGAAGAAAATCTCCTAGGCTTGAAAAAGTTTATGATTGCTATGTATTCTCATAAATTTTAACTTTCACTATTAGCTCCTATGGATTTTTGGAATGCAAATTTCTGTTTTATATATCTCATCATCTTCTATTTGTTTAGTTTGCCAGATATATATTGCTTCCATTTCTGATCAAATTTTAATATTTTGCTTTAGGTGTTTCTTTCATAAACAATGTACATCTAATTTTCAAGAATCAATTCTACTGTCTTTAATCCTTTTGAGTTTAATCCATTTATATTTATTTCTTTTATTAAGACATGCCATTTTTTCTATAATTTAAGTTGTCCTGTATACTAATTTTCTTTCTGCAGTCTATGTTTTAATAAATACATTTAATTTTATATGTAACTCATAAATTAAGAGTTGGTCCATATATTATTCCTCATTCTTTATAAAACAAATACCTAATTCAAATATCTTCTACCTATAATCCATCTATTGTTTGAAAGTCTTTTCATTAAACTTTGCTTTTAAACAATCTCCCGCTTTTACTGTCTTTTTAAAGTTCATATGTTTAGGATTTACTATTTTTCTGTTCATCATTGCTTCTTTCATCCAATTTCTTCTAGATTCATTTTTCTTCTTTCTGACAAATGTCTACAAGTGGTTATTTTATATGTGAAAAGTTAACTCTTTATCTTTAATTGATTATAAATGCCTTTATTTATCTTTCTAAGATTTCAAATAAAAGTTAGTTTTGGAAATAGTTGTTTGCAAAACAAACGAGTATATATATTTTTAATTACTTGGTACATCAAATATAAACATTTTTTATAAAAACCTTATGTAATAGCAAGTCATAAAATCTCAGCAATTAAGTGATTAATGGAACCATTTAAAAGATTTTCACAAAAGATAATAAAATTGCTTTTTAATTTATCTCATGGAGCTGATTTTCAAAATTTATCATAAAACTTAATTGTGAAAGCAAATTTGTGTAAGCAAATAAGTTCTTCCACTGTACATCACAAAACTGATTCAATGTAGCTAATTTCTCAGGATTTTTTATCTACATTTTCATTCAGGGTTAGTATTTTTCATGTGAAAATGATTAAATAACATATTATTTGCACTATTAATCCCAGAAATATGTATTAAGATCACTACCAAAAAAAAAAAATCTCTACATGTAATTGTTATGGTAGGATCACCCTCCCCAAAAATGTTCAGACAGGCTTTTTCTAACATATGTCACCTTTGGATGTGGAACTAAGGTCAACAGAGGTTCTGTGAACCTGGGGAGAGATTGTTACCATTATTTTAAGAATGCAGATTACCTAGATTTAGGGATATCTCCAGAAACAAACATCAGAGAAACCTATCTATGTGGCAGGCAAACATGCATCTGGTCTTCATCAAATGAGTCACCTTCTCCTCACCATGTGAGTCCCCCTTCTCTCTCTTTGAAATCCCCGGCCCCTATTCTATTCCTTAGCTCAAAATATACTCATTTTGCCTCATTGCTTTTAGGAACTATATCCATGTAGATTTTCCACACGTGTCATTAACTTTGTTCCTTCTTGCACTGATCTGTCTTACATTAATTTGTGTGCTTGTCCAGCCCAAAGAGAACTCAGAAGGATGGGTGAGTTTTTCCCTGCATCCCAATGCTATAAAATTTCCTACACCCTTGAAGAAACATTTGCAGCAAGAATACTACATTTACTTTTAAAGATATGATTCAGGGGCCTCCCTGGTGGCGCAAGGGGTTGAGCACCGTACTATGAGGCAATCTGCAGCCTCTGCAGCCCAAGTTCGATCCCCCAGCTGGGGAGTAACCCACATGGCGCAGCAGACCTCTCCAGTCTCACCTGCTGCTCCCCTCAGCAGTGTATTTCACTCATTCTGCCTATTCTGCTCCCCACTCTGTCTCTGGTGAATCCTCTCACCCCACACACCTCTGGCCTGTATCCCAGCTCTTGTATGCATAAAAAATCTTAAAAAAAAAAGATATGATTCAGTTACTTTAAAATGTATAGTCATATCCTAATTTGATAACAGACCCATATGGACTTTATGGCTAAACAGACATGACGTGTAAGCCTAGATACTTTGTGATGTACATACATGTGTCAAAGCACAATTCCTGCAATACTTCAATAACGGATGAGACACTGCTTTATCTGTTTCTATGAAACAAGCACCAGGGAGAGTTTCACTGTCGAGTTGTATTTCTCATCTGTAACACTAGATTTGAGTGCTATATGGCATGTTTCTGTCTTAATCTAGAGAATAAGTGGGACACTCTTATTCTGTCATTTTTGGATATGTGCTGTACAATTTCCACAAGAGAGAAAACAAATGACTATGAAAGAGGTCACAATGCATGGTAGCTTAAACAGCACAGAAAGAGTTGGGGTTACTGTGAGATAACATAACCAGCTTTTTTTTTTTTTTTTCTAGGCACCTATTTCTATTATTAGGTATTGGGGATGTCATGAAAAAAAATCAGTAGAGGGCTTTCCCCGGTGGCACAGCGGTTGAGCGCTGGGTTGCAAAGCTGCCCGCAGCCTCTGCAGCACCAGTTCGATCCCCGGCTGCTCCCCGGCCACTGGAGGAGGGTCCCACATGGCGCACAGAACTCTCCTGCCGCCCGCTGCTCCCCTCAGCAGTGTGCTTCGGTCCTTCTGCCTGCTCTGCTCCCCGCTCTGGCTCTGGTGAATTCTCTCACCCTCCCGTGCTTCTGACTGTACCCAGTGCTTATATAAATAAATAAATCTTTAAAAAAAATCAGTAGAAGTCCTTGGGGCTGCAGTCTTTAAAAAGATGAGATTGATTTCTGAGTCCATCTATCTACACCATCTTGGGAAGACTCATTTTTAATTCACTATAAATTTCTTACTTTGAGAGGAAACATTTAACCAATTGTCCCTGTTCCCTAATTAAGTACACTTAGATTTGACAACAAAGCACTGGCTTCATGATAGGAAACAACTAGAATGTCTCTTGAAACCTGACCCCTTGTGCCTTCTCTGAAATGAACTCTGTATCAGGAAAACATGAAGTAGCTCATAACCAAGAACTCAGTCAAATGATTAAGTAGGAGAGTATTTATGTATTTATTTATTGAAAATGTGCTGAGTCAATGAATACCTTCCTTTTTCTCAACTGACTGAATTCCTTTAGGAAAAATTATACTGTATATCTTCAGAGAAAAGTTTCCTTAAGTAATAGAGAGCTGGATACAGTTTCTCTTCAAACATGACCAGACTGATGAAAAATAAAACATGTGGGGACTCCCTGGTGGCACAAAGGGTTAAGTGTCAGCACTATGAGGCAGTCTGCAGCCACTGCAGCACAAGTTCAATCCCCAGCCAGGGAGCAGCACCCACATGGTGCAGCAGACCTCTCCTGACTCGCCCGCTCCTCCCCTCAGCAGTGTATTTCAGTCAATCTGCCTGTTCTGTTCCCCACTCTGCCTCTGGTGAATCTTCTCACCTGCCACACCTCTGGCCTGAACCCCAGCTCTTGTATGCATAAATAAACCAAAAAAGAAAAAAGAAAACATGTGCATGTTCTGTCTACAAAATCCACACTCACCCTCACAGGTGTACTTCACTGTGCTCAATTTGCTGAGTCAATCAATTCCATTTTGTAACAAATATATATGAATATCTATGCACCTATGTATTATATCTAGGACATATTTTGCCCCACTAATTAGTGGGTCAGCAAACTAACTCAGCTGCACTGTTTCTATAAATAAACCTTTATTGTAGACCATTTTTTACATATGCCTGCTTTCCTACTCCAACAGTAGAGTTAAATAGTTGCAACAGACCATGTGGTCACAAACCCTAAATTATTTTTTGGAGGTAACATTGGTTTACAACATTGTGTATTATTTAGAGGTATAGGATGGCACACTTCAAGTGTTATTATTATGTTACCACACCACAGTCACTACCAAAACACCCACACTCCTTCCCCATAGTCCACTGTGCCCCCCCCTCCGCCTCTGGTAGCCTCAATTGCACAGTCAGATTTTCAGGGTTATTGATTTGGCTTTATCTGACCCTTTGTTTTGTTTCTCTATATTCCACTTATCAGCAACACCAATTTAACTACCTGTCCCTTTAAGAAAGAGTTTACCAGACTTTGCACTAATTGGTTCATTTAAAATAAATACAGCAAATATGCATGCATAATCAATAAGCTTTCCAGTTCCTTGCTTCTGTACCTAAAGTCCATTTCTAAATATTTTTAAGGACTGCAATACAATAAACTGAGATTAATACTTTTTTCTGTGCAAGTATTCTTTGCACAATGATGACATGGTTTAGTTAATGAGAGTCTGCGCTAGCATCATGGCCAAGGGAAAGTCTGACTTGACCTTTTCATTCAATAAAGATCCAGTTAGTATCTATATTGAGGGACAGAATTTGAATATGTAATGGTATATATCAGCACTTCATTGAGCCTAATGAAGGCTTAGGTATTGATTAAGCAGGGTGCACCTGACATTTAAGAACCATTGATGAGCTCAGAAATGGGTAGTTCAAATGCCCAAATTAGGAGGGAAGAGTTTAGATGACATTCATTGTTTTTCTTTTCTTAATAACTGTTAGTATTATAGCATTAATATTTGTAGAGTTCTAAAAAGGGGGATACATAAGTGATTTAACTATTATAATGGTATCTTGAAAAGTTTTATAATCTACAGTGTTCTTTATTTGGTGATAAATCGATTGCTTTTGTTTTATATACATTTGAAATCTTTTACTTAAATGAGACATCTCTGCAATGAAAGAACATGACAATTCCTAAAGAAGGCCTCAAACAAAAGATCAGACATTTAACATAATAAACGGATATGAGAAGTATAATCAATTCCACAATTCAATATAATTGACATTGACACAATTTGTCAGCACAGTTTCAGGTTTCTTTGGTCACAAATTCAAGCAGCATAATGATCCAGTTTATTCTAGTCAAGAGCCTTAATCCATGACATCTCAATGAAATTTAAAAGCATGATTAGAATTAGTCTGAGACATTGATTTGTCACAGAGGGGAAGGATAAGATGAGTGTAATATATAAGGAGCAGGGCTCTCAGATTGAAAGATACTTCAGCGTTCTACTTGATTGATGTCACTGGGTGATTGGAATTTCTTTCATTCCAATCAGTGATTCTCAACTTTGGTTGTATTTTAGAAGTACCTAGAGTTAATTAAAGATAACATCAATTATTAAGAGTCCACTCCGGGCCAATCATATGAGAATAGCTAGCGGTAAGACTCAAGAATTGCTAGTTCTTCAAAGTTCCCCAGTTTACTCCAATAAATATCTAGTGCTGGGAACTAGTGGGTAGATTAAAAAGATGAGGCAGGTTTTCCCATCAGAACTGGGAAAACTCAAACACAAGTACAAGATTTTTAGAACCTTTTGATGGTGAGGATATTAATAAGTTGTGAAACGATGTGATAATTCTTAGCTCCCAGTTGCCTGAATTTATTTAAACTGAGTATTGAGTTAACTTCCTCACAGAAGATAATCAGAAGGTCAGGACATGATATGCTTATTCTGGAACTACAAAAATATTAAAATCTCAGATTAATTAACTTTGTTGGTGCAGCACATGTGTGTCCTCTCCTTTGGAGATTTTCTTGTACATGGCAACCTCCATCCTGAAGATTGTTGCCTACAGTCGGACAATAGATCCTTTGCTTTTATGATCAAATAAGGAAATCTGTGGAACATGAAGTTGGAAAATAAAGCTAGTAAAGTCTTGATTTTTTAGAAGATTGATGCATTTGATATGCATGCTCCTTAAATGAAGCCCATATGAAATGCATTCTAATAACTTACAGACACAGAGTCTAAGTGGCTTAATACAAAATTTCAGGAAATTTTGTTGAGATTATTACTGAAAGATAGGCCTCCCCAAGATGTTCAGAACAGTCTTCCCAAGATGTGTCACTTTGGCATGTGGGTTATTTCAAGCTACAATGAATGGAGGCCCTGCAGGCTCAAGCAAAACTTTTGCCACTCCCTGAACTACCTACAAGAATGAAAACTGAGGGAATCACTCAGAATTTTTACCAAAATAACCTCTCTGTCAGAGAAACCTATCTATGCGGCAGGGCAAACATCTAACTATAGAGCATCTGGTCTTGGTCATATGAGTTCCCTCCCCTCATCACCTGTGTGACCCCCTCTCTTCTTGGAGTCCAAGGCCCTGTTCCTTTCCTTAGGCAGGTCATATATACCTTCATTCTGTACTATTACTTTTGGGATCTTTATCCATGTAGATTCTCCGTCTATATGTAATTAAATGTTTTTTTTTTCCTCCAATTACTCGGCTTGAAATTAATTTGCTTATTTGACCAGCCTGAGGAAAATTCAGAGGGGTAGGGGAAATTTCCTGTACTCCTACATTATTTATTAGGAAATTGGGACTCTCCCAAAGTATGATTTAGTACTCATTTTATTCTTAGACCTCAAAATGCACTGAGTAGTTTTGGAAATTTTGTGTGTGTGCACACAATTCTCATGTGTCTTCATATAAGGACAAATCAATTCTAGATGGCAGTGAGTATCCATGTATTCAAACACTGAAAAACAGTTATTGACATTCTGCAAAATTATTGTACTCCTAAGTTAATCTATTTCTAAAAAAAAAAAAAAAAACTTCATGTTCATGAAAGACAAAAAAAAGCTGAGACACAGTCTAGAATAGATTATCCTAAAACACACATGATTAGAGATTGAATCCTATATTGGTAAAAAATGCTTAAATTATACTTTGGGACAATTGTGAAATTTGAATATGGACACTAGATTGGGTAATAATACTGTTAAATAATCAATATTCTGACTTTGTTATTTATACCGAGGCTATATATGAGAACACTCATGGGGTTCGGGGGGAGGGGGTTGGGAGGTAAAGGGGTGAGGGGAGAGAGGGGGAGAGAGAGAGGGATGATAAAACAAATAAGACAGATGTCTGAAGGATAATCTGGTTAAAGGGTGTATGATCTTATCTTGCAACTTTTCTAAAATGTTGCAAGCATCTTAAGGGGAAACTAAAAAAATGGTTATTAAACATTGTATATGCAGGCACTATTGTAGATTAACAAGTATCAGTTAAAATAATGCAGTTGCTAGTGAATAAAACCAGGAAATAAGTAAATAAGCTAGATAATTTTGAAGAGTGATATCATGACAAAAATATACTAGTACAATAATGTGATAGAAAAAAATGGTATGGAGTATGTTATTCATATATGTTCACACCGGAAGGCTTCCCAGAGGAGGTGATATTTAACTAACCTAACCATCAGGATATGTGAGGAAAGGGCATTCAGACAGATGTCCTTGAGATTGGACAATGCTTCGTAAGATAAACAAGGGAAGGCCATTTTATTTATTTTTTAAAAATTTATTTATTTATACGGGGTAGAGGCCAGATGCGCCGGAGGGTAAGAGGATTCACCAGATACAGAGCGGGGAACAGAACAGGCAGACTGACTGAAATCACTGCTGAGGGGAGCAGCGGGCAAGAGAGGAGAGTTCTGCCGCACCATGTGGGACCCTCGCCCTCCAGCAGGGATCGAACTGGCGCTGCAGAGGCTGTGGACATCTTCACAGTGCTGCGCTCAACCGCCTGCACCACCAGGGGAGGCCCAGGAAGGCCATTTTAAATCCTGCTTAGTGAACTACCAGAAAGTTTGTAAAGGACTGAGGTTAAAGACTAGATCACTCTAATTGCATCAACGAGTTCTGGGTTGGTCACTTTGCTCTCTTAAGGATATCAGGTTGAGACAATTCTGGATCCCAAAGGCTACAGGTAAAAGTGCTGCCGTGAAAGACAATTCTTAGGTCAATTTACTAGTTAGAACAGGAATGGATTATCCCATAGATTAATGTGATAGCAGGTTAAACTTGAGGGTAAATGCAACTTGGCTTGGCTCTTCTGGAGAACAAACTACAAATGGAATTGTTGCCTTTGATTTACACTTTCAATTCTCCAGATAAATAAGTCAAATAATAAGTTGGGCTTGAATTTTAAAAGTGCTAATTAATATTTATAATGTATTTCATTATAACATATAATTTTACCCATAGATTATTTATGGACCCCCCAAAATACACAGACTAGGTTTCTTTAAATTTTCTTTTTTTAATTTTATATATTTTTACATCATTTTTCATTTTTTCACAATACATACATTTTCGTCTTGGTTATAGTCCCCATATAATTCCCACCCCTCTTGTTTTGACCCTAATCCCTCCTCCCCTCCCTGTCCGGGCCAGCTGGGCAGATCAAAGGGGTACCCGGGGGAGGAAGCAGGGGCTTGGTATGGGACAGGGGTACGCGAGGAGTGGAGACAAAGCCAGGATCATCGCCAGTCTCATTTATTCAGGAATGTGTACAATGTTATATAGGGTTCAGAGGAGGAGGTCTCTCGTTATCTCTAGCAAGGAGAGACCACCAATGCAAAGAAGCCACAGTAGCAAGCAGGGGGAAAGGTTTAGTCGTCACAATAGGAAACTTGAAACCTTCCCTGGAGCTAACATTCAGTACCTGCTTCAGGCAAGAACCTGGATGTTCAGGTCTGGGCCTCAGGTCTGGGCCCCGACACCTCCCCCCACCCCATAGTGTGTCTCTGGTTTATAGTTGCTTGTTGACTTTGATTTCTACTTTATTATAATTAGTCTTTTTCCTGGCCCCTTATTTAGGTTTTCTAAATTCCTGATATGAGTGAGACCAATTTTATTCTTTTTTGTTGTGTTGTTTCTTACATTCCTCCCCCATCGGCTCTATTTACCAAGAGAACAGCGAAGGCTGTGCCCCCCGCCCCCAGTGTGTCCAGTGCAGCCCTTCTAAGACATGCCACCTTGGCATGTGGACTCACTCAAGTTAAGGTTCACCAAGGCACTTCACAAGAAACTTTTATCATTACTTTAACTACCTCAAAGAATGAAGATCCAGGACATGATCGAGAATTAGGATTTTTACCAGAAACAACCTTTCCACCAGAGCAAACTATCTATATGGCAGGACAAACATCTAATTACAGCACATCTGGTCTTTGTCATGAGTCACCCCCTCTCCTTGACATGTCACTCCCCCTCCATTCTTCTTGAGGCCCCAGGGCCATATCCCTTTGCAGCCAGAAAAGAACCCAGAGGGATAGGGGGACACCACTTCTTTCTCCCTATAACAGCAACCATAAAACATAAAGGGAGATGCGAGTGTTAGATAAAACTTTTTTCATCTGGCTCTTGAATCGAAGGATAAACAATGCTAGAGCTAATTTTTCTTAGAGGCCGATAACTGGAATAAATCAGGAATCCTCAAGGTATCATGGGTGTGACTTGTAAATATTCTCCATTCTTAAGTAGCTCTCTCAATATTTCCGTCCCTTCATTGAGTGTGATCTGTTGTGTAAAGTAATAATTATCATCCATATCTCTGGGAAATAAGACCATGGTGGATTCTGGCTCCATCCACCCTATGGTGGAACTTCTCTGCCACCTTCTTTGCATCTTGAAACATTTATTATAAGATTAATTTGGCATTTGTTATTACAGATATTGGTTGTTCCCTGCACCAGCACGCAAATCATTACTAGCTGCCTTCTCATTACCTTCAGAAGTTAACTGCTGTAAGGTGAACTTTATAAATAAGCCACATGTACAACCTCTTCACAAATACAAAAATATTTGCTCCTAATTATTTCACAAACATAATAAATCACTCCTATGCAAGCCAGAGGTGGGGGAGGTAGGAGGATTATTAAAAGTATTTTTATAGCAAAAATTAGAGAGGAGACGACAAAAAAGGCAAAGTCAGGCAAAGGCCTGAAAGCGGGTAACCTCACAGCATGCTGGAAATATTGATAGAAATGATTATTTTAGCTTAGGAGGGAAAAAAAAAAAACTAATGAGATTTGCTTCTTGACTGCCTGTCTGTCTTCTCCTGCTCTGCCTCACACACTGCACTCACCTGATCATTATTGGTCTTTGTACAAGCCAATGTCTTCCTTATAATAGGCCCTTGTATTTGCTCTCCTGCTAACTCTTTCACTGCAGAAGTTCACAGGGCTACTCCTTCACTTCATTCCAGTCTCAAATTGTCTCCTCTATGCAGCTTTCCTGAGCGTTATGCCAAAATTGGTAATGTCTTTCTCTACTACTTTACTCTGCTATGTCTTAATACAGACTTATTACCACTGGGAATTTTATCCATCTATTAATTTTTGTATCTCCCGTTATCGCTCTCCTGCCTTAGACTGTGTCTTTTGAAAAGGCAAGCAGCCTTGTTAGTTTCATTCACAATTGTATTCCTCATTCAAAGAATACCGTCCAGTGCATAAAAGGCACTCAATACACTTAACGGAGAACGTGGAATGAATGAATTCTCATGTCATCCGTAATAAAAGGAAATGATAAATTTTAAAAAAGCAATCAATAGGATTTTTCACTTCAAAGTAGACCTCAGGAAAGTTGATATTGTAAGGCATTTAAAACTTCTCCTTTTAATTCTTAAATTTTATTTAATTCCTTGTATTAGCAATTGCAGGCAAGGGTGAAGAGAAATTTTCCCCTACCCCTTTAAGTTCTTTGCAGGATGGTCAACTAATCAAAATATTGGACAAATTAGCAAGAAAACAAGGCTAAATTTAATACATAAGTGTGGAGAATCGAGATGGATGTACATTCTGGATGTACACTGTGGAGTAAATGGGACAACATAAGGGTTTATATCCTAAGGAAAGGTATGAGATAGTGGCCTGCAGCTGTAAGGAGAGAGGAAGGTGATTCATATGACAAAAATAAGATACTGTGTAACTATATGTTTTCCCTAACATATAGATAGGTTTCTGCAACAGAAAAGTTATTTCTGGTGATAACTTAAATCCTGGATAATGACCCAAATCATTCTTGTAGGGAGTAAATAGTAATAATTTCTCTTGAAAACTGCAGGGCCTTGATTGACCTTAGCTTGATATAATCCATATGCCATGATGGCACGTATTGGAAAACCTGTACTGGACATCTTGAAGAGGCCCACCAGAATAACTTGGGGAGGCCTAGCCCTCATATTCTTCTATGTTTTTGGCTGAGACATCCTCCCTCTGTAATGAAAGATTCACAGGAGAAAAAGATATAAGTTTAATAATATTTACACCTCCTGTATACATGGGAGATACTGAAGAACACTAATTCCCTGAATTGGCCCAAGTCACCATCTTCAAACTCATCTTCAGCTAAAGGCAAAAGATTTTATGGGGAGGGAAAAGCCAGTTATGGGAAGTTTCAGGGGTAAGGCTGTTATGCAGATTTAAGTCCATTTGTCTTTACTGATACTAGTTTCCAGAGATTTGGTTGTCTTCCTCTTCCTAGTACGAGAGGAAGACACCCTTCTAAATGCAAATGCCCCTTACAAATTAGTAACTTCTAAGGGTGTTTCAGACTTTCTGCCATGTATGTCCTTTTTTTCCCCCAATAACAAGCTCAGCTCAAAATAATTTTTAATCCAGTGACTCAAGTTCGGGTTGGCAATTTCTCATTATAAGTCCAGTTCTTTTCAAACATCAGCAATTTATAGTTTAACAAGAAAGATCAAATGCATGTAAAATACAAGTCATCCTTCATGTCAGGTAGGGAAAATCTATGATGGTCATGTAAAGGCAAGTTTTCAAGATGGGACTGAGTTTTTGGTAGTGGTATAAAGTGTTTGAGTGGTCTGGGCAACATTTGTATTTTCCATTCTTTTTTTTTTTTTTTCCCTGTTGCAGTCATGCAATCCCTACTCAAATCTGTGAACTATCACCATCAAGGCCTAATTCTTCATGATTCTCCATTAACTTTATCACTTATTACAAAGAATCCGAATGTAAATTCTGGGTGATTTGTAAATTCATTTTTCCTTGATAGATACAGCTTGGTCAGAAAATATGACATTTTCTCTGAGAATGCCAGTCTTTTTTAAAAAAAATTACATAACTGACATTGGCATTCTAGAACCAGATTCTTTTCCAACACAGATTCACTCAGTTATAGGTTCTCAAGTTAATATAATGTTAAAGGACTGTTCAAGCATCACCTCTAAGGATGTTGAAATGCTCTGTATTTAGGAAAGCAAATGTAAAGGAATATGATTCTATCATAATTACCCTCTTGTACAGGGTAACAGTAGGACCACATTTGAAGCACATTTTTACTTCACAAGTTTTTCATTAGGGATGCTTGCCATCCTTGGATGTTTATGATGAAATGAATTGGTTTTCTCAGTATAAATACCTCTGACCTACTCTTTTCCTTTACCACCTAAAATTTTTTTTAAGATTTATTTATGCATACAAGAACTTGGGTACAGGCCAGAAGTGTGGCGGGTGAGAGGATTCACCAGAGACAGAGCAGGGAACAGAACAGGCAGACTGACTGAAATACACTCCTGAGGGGAGCAGCGGACTAGACAGAGGAGGTCTGCTGCACCATGTGGGTAGCTCCCTGGCCAGAGATCAAACTCTTGCTGCAGTGGCTGTGGACAGCTTCATAGGTTGCATCCTAACCCCTTGAGCCACCAGGGAGGCCACCCTTTACCACCCAATTATAATGCAACTTTTTACCATATCTATTGTCCATTAAAAGGTTTCTATAATCTTTATTCTTTGGCTTCAGCCAATATCCTAAGACCTGAAAGTCACTGCTACTTTCAAAGAGAATGAAGGAAGTAATTAGAAGATGTTGTATTAATTATTTTGATAATATTTTTATTGTATGCATATTAGATGTAAGGAAATGTGCTGAGTCCTAATCACTGTTATAGAGCAATTACAAAAGCTATAAAGAAACTAACATAGCCGTGCTTTTGGCTAATAAACAAACCGCATTTTAACTATGAAGAATAAGAAAGTTTCATTTTTATTTCCATTTATGGTTTCTGTGTACAGCCTCCATATTTTGAGTGGCGTGGAGGTGATTCCACCTTCCTCTCTAGGTTCTTCTAGACTGGCAAATAAGCAAAATCAGACCGACTGAGGCAAAAAAATAAGTAATAACAACATGTGTACCCCCGATATAGGGAGAGCCCACTAGAAATGAATCACCTCCTTAAATAAAAGATTGCTAAAAACAAGGAAAGTTGTGGGGGTGGTGGGGAAGGTTATTATGGGAGGTTACCAGGAAAGGCACAGTAAACAAAGGTATAGACTGTTAGGCAGATTTAAGTTGTTGCATTTTCCATTAATGAGTTAAATATATTAGGTATTCCTTTACAGCCAGGGAGACACCCTACCAAATGGAGATTTTCCCTATACATGTAAATGTGTAAAGCACGGACAACACCCACCCAACTTTGGGAGCCCCTCCAAAGAAATAATCCTTATGCCAAAAAGATATATTTTGGGGTTCACCTACAGTGGCTATGAAAATAACATAATGCATTACTTCCTAATTTTGATGGTGCATGTAAAGTACTATTTTTTTTTAAAGATTTATTTATATATACGAGCACTGGGTACATTCAGAAGCGCGGGAGGGTGAGAGAATTCACCAGAGCTAGAGCAGGGAATAGAAGAGGCAGACCGATGAAATACACTGCTGAGGGGAGCAGCAGGTGTGGCAGGAGAGGTCTGCGCACCATGTGGGACCCTCGCCGGCTGCCGGGGATCGAACCGGCACTGCAGAGGCTGCGGGCAGCTTCGCAGCCCAGTGCTCAACTGTTGTGCCAGCAGGGGAGGTTCTATTTTTTTTTTAAGGAAAAAATAGTAATTTTAATTACTTAGTTACTTTAAAATTGCAATGATATATTTTTTAATTTTTTTCTTGTTACATATTTATTTTTTTACATCATTGTTCATGTTTAAACATTTGCTTCCCTAAAATACTATTTTCTTACTTGAATTCAGTTTTAAAAATTGGAGGCAAATTATGTGGTTTCAAACTTGAAAGTTTTTGGACCTCCCTGGTGGCGCAAGGGGTTAAGACGCAACCTATGAAGCTATCCACAACCTCTGCAGCAGGAGTTCGATCCCCAGCCGGCCAGGGAGCAACCCACATGGTGCAGCACACCTCTTCTGATTCACCTGCTGCTCCCTTCAGCAGTGTACTTGGGTCAACTGCCTGTTCTGTTCCCCACTCTGTCTCTGGTGAATCCGCTCAACCCCCTACACCTCTGGCCTGTACCCCAGCTCATGTATGCATAAATAAATCTTTAAAAAAAAAACTTGAAAGTTTGCTTCTCCCCCAATAATTCTCTTACCTACAACACATGTGGTCCATCAAACCACAAATAAGGGCTCTGTTTTCTTTTTCTTTTTTTTTAAATTTATTTATACTAGAAGTGGGGTACAGTCAGAGGTGCGGGAGAATGAGAGGATTCACCAGAGACAGAGTGGGGGGCAGAACAGGCAGACGGGCCGAAGACACTGCTGAGGGGAGCTGCAGGCGAGGCAGAAGAGGTCTGCAGCACCATGTGGGTTTCTCCCTACCGAACGGGAATCAAACCCGCCCTGCAGAGGCTGCAGACAGCTTTTACAGCATGGCGATCAAGCCGCTGTGCCAAGGGGGAGACCGTTTGCTTTTTTTCTTTTAGATCATGTGGAGTGGATGGAAGTTGTGCACTTATTCTATGAAATTATATTTTACAGCAAATGAAAATATTAGAGACAATATCTAAAATCTGTATTGGCATACAACTTAGAATAGAGTCTCTAACTGAACATCAGAGTGTATTATCAATATGTTGCTATACCAACAAGAAATATTTGCTGTGTATTTTCTAACATGCAGAAAAGACTCCAAAAATCAGAAGCCAGATGGAGGTGGGAACAAGATATGCAGCTGGCCCATCTGCCCAACACACTGACTCCAGTGCGCAGTCCGAGGAGAACGCAATGTCTTCCCTTGGATAATCAACCTTATTTCAGAAAGTAGTCTGTTCACTTGGCTTGCTACAAAATAAGTTCATAAAAATAAGCATTTCCTAGGCATGGCATTCATTGTAAAATGCTATGCCATCGCTTTTATTAGCAAGAAATGGTGATCTTATACAGTTGTTCAGTAATATTTTTCCTGTTTGCTCTTTTAGAAATTGAATCCCATTTGTTCTTTTCTGCCCACAGAATTATTTACAACCAGTTATATCATTTTTCTCTCCAAACAGGTTTTACAGCACTTTCCAAACTGCCAATGTAATTCAAACCCTCCTTGCCTTCTATCTATGGTCAGGAATCCTGTAAGAGAGATTAAGGAACCCCAAATTAAGGAACCCCACTTAATTTGCCCATCATAATTTACTCTAAATAATTCCTCTTTTTATGATACTCTTCTTATGATACTTCAAAGGTCCCACTCTCATCTCCCTTTCTTCATTTACAATCTCTTCACTTGTTTTTAATTCATTTTATGATTTTTTATCAAAATATATTTGATGATTTTTATACATTTACTTGAACGACTATGACAATCATCTTATTGATACTTCAACATTTATTATCTGTACTCCTCCGGTCGTACACAATTTTTATAAACTATCAAAAAAACCCACTTAATTTGCCCATCATAATTTACTATAAATAATTCCTCTGTGCTTATTTTACGTGGTTTCATTGTTCTCTAGATGTTTATAGAATTGCTCTGAGTCAGTTTGTTCTTTAGTGACTAGGGCATGTTTTGTGCTTGAGGAAAGGCTAAGAGGATCCCTTGAGGAACTTGATAGTAACTCTTTCAGGTACATCACGATTGCTAAAAGTAACAATAATACTTGGACACAAACACACACACACACGTTCTTGCACTTGCATGTGCCTCCCATGATGTGTGTACCACCACAGCAAGAAGGACTCAAATTTTGACCATTTTTGTCCCACCCTCATATACTCCTTTAAAATAAAATGCCAATTAGGGGCCTCCCTGTGGGCACAAGGGGTTGAGCGAAGTGCTGTGAAGCTGTCCACAGCCTCTGTGCTGTGAGTTCGATCACATGGCGCAGCAGACCTCTCCTGCCTCGCCCGCTGCTCCCCTCAGCAGTGTACTTTGGTCTGTCTGCCTGTTCTGTTCCCCACTCTGTCTCTGGTGAATCCTCTCACCCCCACACCTCTGGCCTGTACCCCAGCTCTTGCATGCATAAATAAATCTTTAAAAACATAAAATGCCAATTAAATTATTTGGGAGAGTCAGTAAATATTTAATTATATTGCGAACTGAAATAATCATTGCTGTGAAGCAAACTCAAATTTGAGTAAGAGAAAAATTTATTAAAGAGGTTATTGAGAGTCAAACTGAGGAACTGGACCTGGGAGACCAACATGAGGCTGAATGACTCGACTCTGCCCTTGGAGTTTCTGGTCTCAGTATATAGAGAAAAAAGTTACATGCACAGAAAGAAAATCTAACTTCATTCTGGACAAATGAAATGACACATCTGGTTATATGCTAACATTTTCAGTTAAGGTAAAGGAGGTTGGTGTCTAATAAACTTAATTAATAAAGGGGAAACTGCTCCTAACTTCTAAGTCATGCCTTAATCTTGAAGAGTTAATTCAGTAAGAGCTCTGGTTTAAGAAGATATAAGGATCAAAGGTTTGAATCTCTTATCCAAAATAACCCCTGTAGATGTAAGGGTGCAGCCAGGCTATTATCTCATACTCCCCCTTCCTGTAATTCACAAACAGGACAAGAATATGGATCTGCATATTCCCTATTCTGACCCTGACATTGTGTCTTCTGAAATTCTCGGTGCACCATCAGCACCAAAACCTCCTGGATCCTCAATTTATAATCCTTGCATTCTCATCATCATCAAACAAGTTCTCCTGTAATGACACTGTGTCCCCTGAAGCTCTCCACAGCGACGGGTGCTGTCATCTCCCACAGTCCTCACCCATCTTCTCTGGAGATGAGGTAAAGTCTTTCTTTTGCCTCAAATATTCTATCTTCCTGTCACTAAAAACTGTCATGTATGAAGCTAATAACATTAGTCAATATTACAATATATCCTATCTTTCCACATAAGATATCCAGTGAATCCCAGATCAACCCCCTTCACTTCTGGCAGATTTTAGTTTCTTCCTTGCTGTTACTCTGGTCATAGCTACAACTTGATCTATTTCTCAATTTACATATATTATTATTCTAATAAGTGGTTCTTTCCTATCCCCTTCTCTCAAAAAATCTTATCCTCCATTGTAAAACATCAGCATATTTCAATGTTCATTGCCTAAAGATATTCTGAACTACTCACTTTCTACCTGTTTTGTCATTTATTAATGTCTAACACTCAACCCCACAACTTAGCAATTAAAAACAAATACCAGTTTATTTGCTTATGAATTTAAAATCTCGGCTAGCTTCATCTGGTGTTGCCTCATGAGGTTGTATCCAGACACTAAGTGGCTATGGGTTGGGCTGGGTTCATCAAGGACCTCTATAAAAGATGAAATAGAAGTGGAGGAAATGGAACCAAGTTTTGTGGATGGATTTGCCTCAAAAATGCAGAAAAATCATATAAATTTTAATTTTTAGTATCTGAAGCTTAAATATGAACTAACAGCCAAAGCACAATATGTACAATGAATGCCTTTGAGGTACATTTAAATTTAACATATTACTTCTCTGACATTTTACTGACTGTTCTCTATGACTAGAATTCACTCTCCCATCCCCATACCTTGTCTAATAGACATTGTATTCCTATTTTTCAAATGTTATCTTCTGAGATTTAAGTAGAGTTGCTTGGCTTTTCCCCTGCAGTTCCATTCCATCTTTCGTAATCTCTGCTACATTATCTACTCTACTAAAATCTCACATTGTGTACCTTTTCTTCCCAGTGCATTTTAAATTCCTGCAGAAAAAAAACTTCCTCTTTACAAGTCTCTGCATCTCCAGAATCCTCTATTAGTTACCTCTTAGTATGTATTCAATAAATGAACAATCCATAAATAGGTACATAGGAAAGTGACCAGATGGCCACAGTTTATCTTCATAGTAGGTACATTTCTGTGCCTTTGGTCAGTCAACAAATACTCAGGAACCTTCTCTGTATATGGAACTGTACTAGGTTTCAGGATACAGTAGTGAAAATGGCAGACACATTCCTTTCACTAGAAGCTCATGTTCTAGTGAAGATAGTACATAAATAAAAACCAATATCTATTACAATTACATGATAAATGCTAGTAAAGGACTAAACATGCTGCTTTGCTAGGGAACAGTGGGCACATTCTTACCTAGGCTAGTGAGGAGGAGCTGCTGTGAAAAGACAATGACTATTTATAGGGGAAAAAGATGAAAGGATAGATGAATATATACATACAGGGAAAAAGAATTCCTATGGAGCAAAACGCGACTTGTCCAAGGAATTGAAGAAAGTCAGCAGGAATTGATATATTTGGAGAGTTGACATAAATAATATAGAAGTGATGAAAGATACACAAAAGAAGTATCTAGGAAATTAGAGTTAAAAAAAATTAATACTAGAGTGAGAAAAACAAAAACAAAACTGAAGATTAAGAAATTCCAATATCCAAGTAAATGATATCCATTGTAATAAACATAATCAGAAAAGATATTAGAGAAAATTATCAAAGAAATCTTGTGAAAAAATGAAGAATGTTGTACATTGATTTTTTTGTAAAATATATAATAAGCTGTAAATAATATAATGGTGAAGTTTTAGAACATGAGTGCAAGTCAGGTGACCATTAAAATATTTAGAAAGAAAAAATACTACTACATAATGGAAAAAGTGAATGGTTATCAAAATAGCATGGACTTTTTCTAAAGCTATACTGAAAGCTAAAAGGCAAAAGAGAATAAAATGCACTTAAGTTGGGATGTGTGGTGATGAGGTTGGTGTGACTTGGAGTCAGCGAAGCGGGCAGCACAGTGGCAGACTGGGAATTGGGGGACATGTGGTAAAGAAGTTTCTCTGGGTGGATTCAGGATTAAGAATGTGACACAGAGGACATGGCGACCTAATCATCGGCAGGCCTTTATGGGTAACATCTGTGAGGGTCTGTAAGAAGCAGCCTTTTACAAATTCTCAGGCCTTCAAAGTCTTAGGATACTTGAGCCCAAAGCAAGGACTTGGCTACCACACGCAGCCCTACTTGAGGCCGAGGAAGACACTCCTAAACTTGCTGAAGCCATGGGTTTCTGAGAGTTCTGGATAGGAAGAGGAGGCAATACTGCTCACTAAATCCTTAAACGTCATTCCCAACTTAGCGTATTCTTGATCAGAATCCTTTCCCTCTACATTTCGTTCATAAAACAATAAGCAGGGAGAATTCACTGGTCTGTTGTGGTAAAGCTTTGCACTCTGAGGAAAATTGAAGACTCAGCAAAATTGTAAGAAATTGTTATGGAGGGAAAAGAAGGCTGAAATGTTGCAGGAATCCCTATTCACAGTTTCTCGTGATCTAAGACATCTCTATATTGCAGAAGTGAAAAGATTCAGAAAGCAAGTTAGAAAAGTTGACCAGCTTTTGTCAAAAGAACAATTACTCAGGCTCTGCCTGAAGAACATTGTAGCACTGACTAACCTCAGTCTTAGGAATGTGGTGAAAAAGTAAACTCAAAGGAAAATAAAATGGAAAAGTCAAAGGAAAATAAAATGAAAAATCAACTTAAAAAGCATAAGAATATGAACAGGTACAAGCTAAGCATGCTGCTAAACAATAAGCACCGCAGAGAGAAAGCAAGTGGAGAACTCTACTTCAGATAAAGGAATCTGAAAGAAAACAAGAGAAGATCATAGGTCCTACAAAATAAAAAAAAATGGAAATGTTCAAAATATTAGAAAAAATATTAGAAAGGGTCATCCAAACTTGAATTCACAAATGGAGCATTTTCTTTGAAAAACAAGAAAAATTAAGATATATAGCCTTAACCAGGGTTAAAATATCTGCTGTCTTATGTTCTTTTGCATATTTACCTCCCCAAAACTAAATTTATCAACATAAACTGAATTGCTAAACTATATTAAATATAAAAGGTCCAAATATTTGTGTTCTTGTAAAACAAAATTTTCTTTATATGCTCTATATAATATCATCTAGGTTTTTTATTTGCTTCTCAAGGAAGGTTGTCCTGAAGAATTAAGAGGACCTGCTATTTGGGGGACAAGTTCAAGTATGTAACACTTTTCTGGGGTAATACAACATGCTTTTGTATTAAATGGAATATATTTTTAAATATTTTAAATATTTTTAAAATGGAAATAATAAATTGTGATGGAAGCTTATTAACTCAGATTTTAAAATCCAAGTAAAATGATTCTAGTAGAAAAATAGATCACCGAATGTAAATACCTTACTTTTGTTATACTTCCCACAGACCTTTTCTCCAGAGAAAAATGATAAATAAGAAGAGGATGTAGTCTGAAAAAAAGGAGCTCCACAAGGAGAGACAGCATGTGAGGTGTTGGGAAGACAGTGAATTTCAGTTCTAGAAGAAATGGTAATATGTACAGTCTGGAGAGGAACTGGTTTAAATCAAGAAAGGAGAATAGAAGCTTCAAAAGGAAGGATTTTAAGAGAACAAAATTCAATCCATGTGTGAAATATTACTGTGTGCCCTATGAGAGCCATCAGAACATTTAGCAGATGATATAGGTTAAGAAAAAATAAGCAAAGATATATATAAATACACATTCATGACAACGATTCACTGTAAGCAAAGCACAGCACTGCCTAAGAAAGATAAATTTGTACTCTGCTACTTGAAAAAGCAGTAAGAAAAAACTTGATTTGGGCCTCCCTGGTGGTGCAAGGGGTTAAGTCTCAGCACTGTGAAGCTATCGGCAGCCACAGCAGCAAGAGGAGTTTGATCCTTTGACCGGGAGGTGACCCACATGGTGCAGCAGCCTCTCCTGTCTCGCTCGGCAGTGTATTTCAGTGGATCCACTTGTTCTGCTCCCCACTCTGTCTCTCTGACCTACACCCCAGCTCTTGTATGCATAAATAAATAAATCTTTTAAAAAAGGAGAATACTTGATTTGGCAAAATGCACATGCTCACACTCGCTCTTGCACTCTGTGTATGTGTGTGTGTGTGTGTGTATTCATCTTTATTCATCTATATTCATCTATATATATATATTCATCTTTCCAATTGAAATGCTGGGTTTTCTTTAAATGCTTAACAATCCTGTTTCTTTATATCAATATAATTTATTAGGACTATATGTTTTCTAGGTCTAAAATTTACAGCATTGTCATTACTTTCATGAAAATAAATAGGAATATTTACTTTCTTCTAGAAAAGACTGGAGGATATAGAAATCTTCCTACTCTTTAATATTTTCAATTCCTTTAATGTATTCTAAAAGATAATCACCAGCTGGCCAGGTGTTTCCTTAAGGAAACCATTCTTAAGATGTTCGTGGAGGAAGGTATAATTTGAATTGTCTTTGACCATGTAAAATATCCCTTACCCTGATCAATTAATGATGGTGATTTGGAGTTATCAACCTCAGAGACATTTACTTGAAAAGGTGATTTGCATTAACAAGAAGGTGATCTTGAAGTCCTTTCTCTTATACCAGAAAACAGTAATTCTTTACAAAGCAAAAGCTTTCATTGTCTGAAAACAAAATTACACTCCTGCCTGCCATGCCTGTAGCACTGAAGCAGAAACAAGTAATTGGTTTTGAACAGTTTTAAACAAGTATTACAAAACTCTAATAATGTATTACTAACAAAATGTTCCTTTATTTCATTTCTTTTAATGAATTGTCATGTTGATCAGCTGAAGATAGAAAAGGTATTCGATTATCTGGGTGACCTATCACCACAGAACAAGGGAAAATGACATAAGAAATATTAGTTGTCAAGCATGGTTTAAAGAAAAGGTTTTGTATTCATGGCAATGACTGCCATAGATTTTCTGCATCCTCAATGAATGCCAAATGTGAGTTTTAGTCATTTGTATAAATAATATTCCATCTCATTCATAAACATGTATCCATATGAATATATACATTCATCAACAAAATTAGAATTGCTAAGAGTAAAAGATCATTTTTAGTGCAAATGCTTTTATTAGATATAGCAGTCCTTCAGGTAACCTTATGGCAAACATCTGGGATAAAATTGATGGTAACAAATTTTATATATAACAAATATGTAAGTTTACTAATAATAGCAAAAATGTGTATTTTCAAGAAAGTGCTTATTAAAGTTCCTGGTAAATTAAAAAAAAACATTAATTAATGCTACTGAAATCTCAGTGCTCTTCAGTGGGGATTTTTGTGATGATTTGACTGGAATTATGCATTTTGGGGAAGGTTTCAGAGATGAAATACCACTTTAGTCACATCTTGCCAAGCATATATACCAACATGACTAACATTGATGTCGACCTGATTTCTCTAATGTCAAGTTATATTTTTTTGCTCCAATGCTATACTGTGCATTTTGGAAAGAAGTCACCTGAGTAATTGACACTCAGTTACTTACACCCCACCTCCTTGAGGGTGGAGTAGCCACAAAAAATGTTAGAATTCTTTTCTGCACAGACTTGTCTCCCCTCCCTCATTTACTTAATCATTTGTTGACAGTATGAATTTGAGTTATAAACGAACACAACTTTGCTCTTTTCCTCAAATTGTTCCAGCTGTAGCTATTGGGGATTCTTTGAGTTGACTTCTGCATCCTTTCACATATCCCCAACCCTGTTTATTTATTTTAGTATTTCTTTCCTTTCTGGTACTACAGGAAACTCCAAGCACATCTTGAATATTCCGTTTCAATCCTAGAATCAGCCATTTCTCCAAGAATTCCAGTGCTTTCCACTGGAGAACAATATTAGAACAAAAATTTGGGCACTAAGTGTTCTAATTACTGCTGGGATTATCATTGCTTCTAGACCCTCTCCGCTGCAGAGCGAGAAAACATATGCATGTATACTAACACTATATACATGTACCAATGAATAGTTCAATATGTAACCACCTCTACACTAAGCTAAACATAAATTTATACTGATGGCTCCAACTCTAATCGATCTAACCTCCTTCCCCTTGCACTCTGCCCTTGCTTATCTATAAATTTATACACCAACAGTGATAAACCTGATTCTATCATGCACCATCCATTTACTTGTTCAGTTTCAGTATACATGTATATCAGTAGCATAAAAGTTAACTCATAGGGGCCTCCCTAGTGGCGCAGGTGGTTGAGTGCAGTGCTGTGAAGCTGTCTGCAGCCTCTGCAGTGCTGGTTCAATCCCCGCTGGCTGCAGAGCAACACATATGGTGCGGCAGACCTCTCCTGTCTCGCCCGCCTGCCTGTTCTGTTCCCTGCCCTGTCACTGGTGAATCCTCTCACCCTCCCACACATCTGGCCTGTACCCCTGTTCTTGTATAAATAAATCTTTGAAAAAAAAAGTTCCAATTTTAAAAAACTATTAAAAAAAAGTTAACTCATAACCTTATAAACAAGCTACAGTGCTTATGTACTGTTTCTTTTGCCTTTAGTCTTGCAGATTCCAGTCATTTATAAATTAGGTCAGAAATGCACCTCCTTTCCATATCCCCCATCAGTGAGACTGTCATGTATTTACAAACAACTATTTTCTCACATTCTGCAATTCATCTTAATATTCTACATGATTTTTAAATTTTGCATAAATTAAGGCTCCTTCTTTTTGCCATAAATCTCTACAGATTCTAACAAATGCATATCATATATCTAAAATAACAGTATCATATAAAATAGTTTCATTGTGCTATACCACTCCCTATCTGTTCTCATACTGCCAATGAGTTAGTTTTTGTAGTCCCAGTCTTAATTTACTTTGCTATGTTTAGAATCCATCAGTGAAGTCCCAGCATATGTTAAATAACCATTCTGGTATATTTCAACAGTGGACAAAAAAATCAAAATGCATACCACGCACACACAGCAAACACCGCATAAATACATATATAATGCATATTTTTGACTGGAAGGACAATGGATTGTGTAGTCACTGAAACCATATCAAGCTTTCAAAAAGTAATTAAATTTATATTTTATACATATTAGAAAAAAACAAGACTATTTGAAAATACAGCAAGTCCTTGATACTTCTTTAATAGGCCTGGAAACCAAGAATGTAACTTCTTAGTACAAGAGACTTTTTAAAAAAAGAAAAACAAACAAGAAATTGAACACTCTCACTAAAATCAGTGATTCTAAATCTTTTTTTCCTTGTTTGCAGAGGCTTATAAAAGTTGAAATAGTCTTTCTGTACTGTGTACAATGCATAAGTATCTATGACAACACAATAGGAACTGACAAAATACAACTCAGCAGACTTATAGAGGGAAATCTTTCAGACACTGAAAAAAAAATTCCCATTTATTTTAAAGGACTAAATTGCTGGGAGTTTTCACATTTTTTTATTACGTACCAAAATTATTCTCTCTTTTCACTCCATTCTGTACAATGCATTAAACAAATTTGGGACTGAATATTACCATTTACAAAACTTACCAATTTAGAAACAGAATAAATGAAAATCAGGATTATATTACTCACCTGCCTGCAGTGGAAAGTTCTGAAATTTCTTAAGCCTTTTGTTAGTTTCAGAGGTAGTATTCAAGTTAAATCATGCTCTACCAAAAAAAAAAAAAAAATTCCTGCTTGATAAGGGAGGACTTTTGATTTTAAAGATCTTGATATGGTTACTGCAGAAGAAAGTTCACTTTGTCTTAGCTCAACTGACTTCAGTTGAAATGAGTAATGCTGATATTTTAGAGAGTATATACAACACAGGTTCACACTTGATAAAGGAATATTAATAAATGAATAGTGTTTCTTTAATGAAAATACTTATACTAAAAATTTGTTTGGGAATCAGGTTCTAGTCTATAGCAATCATGAAGTCTTAGGGCAGGATAGATAAGTGGATATTGTATAGTCTTGGGTTGGGTTGTATGGTTGAGATCGCTGATAGGTAGACTTGTGCCAAACAGGTCTGGCGTTGATGACACAGGGTTTGCCTCTTTAAATGACAGAAAATATCATGGAAGAGTTTGATAGTAAAACAACATGACACCAGACACAAATTGGAAGAGGAAGTGCTTGTTGGGTCATGCATCTGAAGGTGTTTCTAAATCATAACAGAGTAGTAGAGTCCAAAGCAGAGCTGTGAACTCACTGGATGGAGGAGACAAAGAAAAACAGTTTGGGGTTTCAGAAGGCAGCCAAAGCTAGATGGGCAGAGAACTGGAGAAGAGACAACTGCAGGGAAAGAGTTCTAAAATTCTATGTATAAATTCCCACTGGGCCCTTGGCTGGCTCCAAAGTTGAACAGACGCAGGATGAGACTTTGTAATGCCAGGCAGAGAACAGAGCCAAGAGGCTAGAAAGGTGGGCAGAGAATTCAGAGGTCACACGATGCTGAAGAGGCACTGGACCCTGGGTTTTCCCAAAAGGGAGACCTTCATGGACACACTCGATTTTCAGGTAACACCCCAGAATAACTATGTCCTAGAATAAAGATAAGGCAATAAGGATACAGGCAAAAGGAAATATGCCACTCTAACAAAGCTTAAAACTGTCTTTTTACCTTATTGTGCCAAGAACACTTAATGAACGATCTATTCTGTTAACAAAATTTTTAGTGTACATTATTATTGACAATGTTGTTAGGATCGTGCTGATAAACCAATGAGACATGATTCTTTAGAGGAAGACGACATCTTCAAGAGTCTCAAAAATCCTCTATAGTACTTGGCATTCTATAAAAAATACCCAGACATACAAAGAAGCTAGATAAAGTAGCTGAATAATTGCTAATAGAATTGATCCAAAAAGTGAAATGGAAGTAGTGGACAAAATTTTTAAAATAAGCTAAATATCTATTACTAGGATTGTGCTAAGGATCAATTAGAATCATATATGTACATATGGTTAATGCTTAAATGTCTTCTTTCCACTTAGACATTACTAGAAATACACTGGAAATTATTAACTGCTCATGTCCTGATGCTATGATGAATATCAATCTTAGAGATGATTACTGCGACTTCATAAATGAAAATGAGACTAATGCAAATATAGTTTTATCTCACATGAATTATACTCCAAAAGTGTCTAAAAATATACCTTGCTTTCTGTGACTGGATGTCTTAGAGTATGTTCTTCAAAAAAGTGTTTAATTTTAATCATAATAGATTACTTTTATTCTTTTAGCCTTGAGAGTATAACCTTTCATGAAATTTTGCTAAATTGTGTATATTAGTTTGCTGTTATTCACCATTTGCTGGCTATAACAGGAGGTGTTACAAGAACATAAGTATTAGATTACCCCAGTGTAAAGATGAAAAATACTTATGAATTGTAAACCATATAATAGTTCAAACTGGGAAAATGAAATATTACATGTAGCAAAATTTAGCAAGACTAAAAGAAGACATATGTACTAAAACAGTATAAGGGAATTTTTATGTATAAGAAATTTCAGTAAACATCATCATCAAAAAGCACTTAAGTGCATGACTGCACCTGGAACTCTTTAGAAAGTGAACAAAGCAAATTAGATGATAATCTACTGTTAGTATAAAATATGATATGTTTATATGTTTTATGGGTAATTTGTTTAGAATATAATTTAGTATATTGGGCAAAATACATGTTCATATTATTCAGGTCTTAATGTAACATATAATCATTATGCAAAATTATTCACCTTTGAAACATTAGCAATAAAACTGAAAGATAACAGAAGTTTGAGAATTAAAACAGAATTTAATGTTAATGTTACATTATTTAATGTTATTAGAATAAAGAAAGAGATTTGTGCAAGCTGCTGAAATCATCATTCTTAAGGCCCTTTCCCTAGGTTATATTTCAACAATTTAGAAAGTAGAAGAAAAATATATTTGGTAATACTTTCTCCTGCTTAATTTAGTTTCATACAACCATTTTGTATTTTGTAAATAGGCAATAATTTATACATATTTATTAACTCACTCATTCAATTTTAAAGATTTATTTATTTATACATACATACATACATACCTACATACAAGCACTGGGCATAGTCAGAAGCGTGGGAGGGTGAGAGAATTCACCAGAGACAGAGCAGGGAACAGAACAGGCAGATTGACTCACGAAGTATACTGCTGAGGAGAGCAGCGGGCGTGGCAGGAGAGGTCTGCACACCATGTGGGACCCTCGCTAGCAGCCAGGGTTTGAACCGGCGCTGCAGAGGCTGAGGGCAGCTTCACAGCCCAGCGCTCAACCGCTGCGCCACCAGGGAGGCCCCATTTATAATTTTATTTATGTCCCAATTTTTTACTGAACATCTACTGAGAATAAGAACAGCAAAACAGTCAATGCTGTTGTAAGGATGGATGTTGCATTCTAACTAGGGGAAGAGAAAATAAGTCATGAAATAAATAGATGTGACTTCAGGTATCAGAATTGCACTGAGGTTAAAAAGAAAGGCAGGATTCCCACGAAAATGATAGAATTATTTACAACAGCCAAGTTATGGAAATAAACTAAGTCCCCAAAGAGAGATGAGTGGATTAAGAAGAAATGGTATATCTACACACAATGGAATGTTACTCAACGATCCAAAAAGATGAAATCTTGCCCTTTGTGACAACATGGAAGGAACCAAATGAGATAAAGCTAAATGAAATAAGTCAGATGGGGAAGGAAAGATTCCAAAAGATTTCACTCATTTTTGAAATATAAAGTAACAAAAGAAAAGAACACACATAATTAAACCAAAATAAGTACTAGAAGTATCACTGCGGATTTGAGGCTACTGGAGTGTATGGCAGAGGGGGAACAAAGTGGGAAGGGCCCAGTGGACTATGGTGGAAGATTACATATATATATATATATATATATACACACACATATATATAATATATATATTATATATATGTGTGTGTGTATATACACACACATATATATAGTGTGTGTGTGTATGTATAGCACAGTTACTATATATAGCATGGCCTTCTCCATGATTTCATATTTGCAACACCATACTGTTTAAATGACTAGAGTTTTCTTTGTGGTAAAGGTCTTAAATCACAGATTATAGAAGTTAAAAAAATTCTATACAGAATACTCAGACAACAAATAGGGAGAAAATTCACTGTTTACCACTAGGCAAAAGCCATGAGCAGGAATTTCACAGAGGACATTCAAATGGTGAAAAACTTTAAACTGCCCAACTTTATTATTTGTCTGGGATATGCAAACTAACCCCAAAATGAAATACTTCACATATCACCTGAATGGTTAAAACAAAAATGACTCAACATGCCAGGTGATGGGAAGGTTATGAAAAGACTGGACATCCATACAATGCACTTGACAAATGAGGATGCCCCAACTGCCAATAAATACACACAGAGGTACCCACCAGTCATTTTCTGGGAAATGTCAAATTAAACAGCAATGAGATGCCATGACATACCACACACCCTGGTAAAAATTTAAAAAGACAACATAAAGTACTGTTTAAGATGTGTGGTAACAGAAACACACATATACTTTGTAAGTATAACTGCTTTGAAAAACTGGATATTATCAGTTATGGTAAAATATATCCAAATGCTATGATGATGTCACTTTAGACTGAAATAAATACCCAGTATTCTATGTGTGGTCAAAGGTACATACGTAAGGATGTTGGCGGTAGCATTACTTAGTTCAATTCAACCGTTCATAGGTAGAATGGATAAATTGACTGCAAAGGGTCAAAGAGTGAGAAATACAATAAAGTCAACGGTGCATAGCAGGATGATGACATCTGAGACAGCTGTTATGAAGAATCCTTGCCATGGGAAAGTCTTTCACTGGATTCTTATTCTGATCCCTGCAATAAAGTTCATTCATTATTAGCCACCACAGGGATAGCTGACTCTGCATTGGGGAATTTGCCCTCCCTGGGTGATGCAGAGCTTTGCAGCCATGTCAATATGCTGCAAGTTTACAACACAAAGGTTTTTTACTTTGTCAATTACATCATTCCCCTAACGGTGGAGTTCTGATACATTTGCTCCATAGACAAGAAAACATATGTTTCTTTTCTATTTCCCATTTTTAATCATTTGTTCTATTTCTGAGTGAAGAGTGATTATTGAATAAGCTAATGTCCTGTTTTCTAATACTGTCTTACAAGCAACAAACAATGGAAAACATACTCTTAATGTTCCAGCTATTTCCAAAAACTCGCTTGTAGATTCAGCAGATATGTGTTCTATTATCAAATATACAGATTACCAATTTTATATGTGTATGTTCTTTGAATGAAGAATAGCTAAAATGTATGTATGGAGCTTGAGTGTTTCAATGATCTAAACCTTTTAATCATTCTATATTTGAGGTTCTTACAAAGAAGCTATGTGTGGTTATAAGGATGAACATGAAACCCCTGAAATTGAGGAGAAAGGCTTTCTTCCTTTCCTGGGCACATTTGTGAATAAAAAAAAGATACCAACATTTAATGAAGGAAGCCATATGCATAGCCAAAAGCATTATCTCAGAATCATATGTGCCTCTTTTTGTCTTCCAATAAAAGAAAAAGTGTGTGGCACACTACACTTTTTTTATTCAAGAGCTGAAAAATCTTCACTAAAGCACAAAGGCTCAATTCCAGAAAAAATAGCCTCCAAATGAATAATATAATATGGAACAGCAGCAGGTGGATGTGAAAATAAAATGCAATTTCATAACTGGATGGAAATCATACACTTCAGCATCAAGATGACAACCTTATTTTGCAGCCATAATTATTAGTCTTGTAGGAGCAGAGGTAGTGTTTATTCATCATGCTTCTGTGTGTGAGAGATAAGTTATAATAAGTTTATATTTATATATATATATACACAAAGTTTAATATATACATATATCCCCTTCTATAGGCACTTAAAATGTGTTTCTATTTTATGTATTTATGAAATGTTACATATATATCTCTAAATGTTAGTATCCTGGAGAATTGATTCTATTTGCCTCTAAAGCAATATCAAATCTCTAAAACCTGATGAAGGTTGAATTATTTGAAATTGATAAAAAAATTATTTTAAAGTCTCAGTTCTCATTTTGCACATATTAACAATAGTTATTTAATAACAGATTTACCCCAAAATCATTGTGATAATACACAGAAGTCCAAAGCAGTTTCCTGTGACTCATATATATATATATATAACAATTATATACTTAAAATTGGTAAGAGTGAAGGGCTTTTTATATCTTACATCAATAAATAAAATTTGATTAAGCAAAAACTACAGTCCAAAGAATACTTTGCTATCAAAAGATCTAAAATAGATAAATACTTAGTTTTATACATTTTTAAAATGATTCATTTGTGTATTGTTACACACATGCATCATGTTATACAGACATCCTTATAGAGTGGGGAGGTTTCATGTTCCCTGGCCCACTTGATGATGGGCAGAGCTGAGCGGCCAGGTGAAGCTCTATATAGCACAGAAGACAGGTGGGCTTTGGGGAAAAAGGGATAAGGTGGGGGGAGCTCTAGCTTCTGCAGCCCAACTTACACTCTGATACTGCTACAAAGGAGGTGTGGAAGGAGACACATGGATGAGCGACATGTAAAAACTTAAAAGTGGGCCTCCCTGGTAGCACAGGGGTTAAAGACATAGCACTATCAAGCTATCACTAGCCACTGCAGCACGAGTTCGATCCCCGGCCAGCCAGGGAGGGAACCCGCATGGCACAGCAGACCTCTCCTGACTTGCCCGCTGCTCCCCTCAGCAGTGTATTTCATTAGTCTGCCTGTTCTGCTCCCCACTCTGTCTCTGGTGAATCCTCTCACCTGCCACACCTCTGGCCTGTACCCCAGTTCTTATATGCATAAATAAATAAATCTTTAAAAAAAATAAAGACTTAAAAGAGATATGTGGATGAGACACATGGGGGGGCTGACAATGGCAGCTGTTATCTTGATTTTTGTTTTGATTTTGTCTCTTTCACCCCTTTTGTATGGTTCCCCAGGCAGAAGGTAGCTTCACCTTGTGGCAAGCTTTTGGGCTTAAGTGGTGTCACTATAGGCCAACCCAGTTTGGCTGGGCATTTGTCCACTAGGAGATGGGTGATTTGGAGTGTTTTATTTGGAAACTATTAACCTTTCCCCTTTTCCTTGCCTCCCTTCTCTACACACTCTAGTTCTATTAAACTTCTTTCACACTTACAGTTTGCCTTGCCTTTCTGTGTATGAATGGCCAGATCCCTTTCAAGTATGCAAGTTTGGGGGTCCCTGGGTAATCTTCAGTTTCATGCTAGCAATCATATATATGTATACACACACACACACACACACACGTCGATATGCAGACAAAGTCACAGACACACCCCGACAAATGCATTCAAATAAGTTTTATTCTGAAAAATGATTTACTCCATCTTTAAGTTCTACTTTGCATGGATAATATACTGATAAAATTTCAGGATCGTATCTCTGCCTTCCTTATAGGCTTTTGTTTTTTGTGTTTTATATTCAAACTTACAAGGGGCTTTAAAAATCCCATTTTCTTTAAAATTAAATACAGAGATATACCTTGTAGAGTTTTTTTTTTAAACAGAGATTTATCTATCAGACCACTTTTGTTTTCATTTTGGTTTTGTATTTCTTAAGTGTTTAGTTTCACTCCTATGTATTTTGAAAAGATATAAGGCTATATTTGTTCTAATTGCTGTTTCTAAATAAATCTGCTCAGATCTAACAATAATATTTCTAATAGATATCTTTGCTCAACCAGATTCTTACCACGTTTAATCACCCTAGTATGAGAAAAAGATCTCATGGCATTCAACACTTTTTAAATCAAATTTGAAAAAAAAAATCTGCTATTTAACCACTGTTATGGATGATTTTATCCATTCATTAAACATTTAAGCAGTAACATAAAACATACTCAAGGCAATTCACAGGAAAAAATTATGATCAGACGCAATCAGTGCCACCACTCGTGCAAAACATTTGTTTTTATTTTTTTTTTTCATTTATAAATTGAGCTTCAAAAAGAAGATATTTATGTTAGGATACTACAAATGACTCCCTTGGTTTTCTTATTTAGCTTACTTCCTCTGATTAAAACAAGAATGTGCTTGTCAAATACTTTGTAAAATAGAGGCTTCCTGATATTTTCATTATGTTTTTCTTAAGAAGCACAAATCACTTTCTACCAGCTTAAGGGGGAAATGGTCAAATTTTTGCAATATATAAACAAGATAACAAGATCAACCAGCAAGAGTGGAAATACCTATATATAACTTTTGGGGAAAAATGTTAAAGATCACTTTACATATATAATTTTGATTAGATAATATTCATTTCTCAATTCAAGTATTAATGATAAAATTAATTTGACAAATGCATATTATGCAAATGATGGCTTGCACTGTAGGCATACATGAAGCATTTTCTTATTTTATAATTTAAGTGAATAGTTGAAAAATTGAATATTTAGAATAAAGTACAGTATTTTTTTAACCATGACATTAACTTTTCAAAATCTTTCAAGTAACTTTCAATGGAGAGCACTGAAACGGAATTTCAATTGGGATGGTTGAATTAAAGACACTCCAAAACAAATATTTTTATTCATTAAGTGATTTCATTTTATAAATGAATTTTAAAATGGGACAAATCATAAAATACCTATTTCCTGCTCTTCATTTTGGAAACATAAGTCCATATGTAAAGGGTAAGTTACCTGCTGTACCTCTGAGGATTTATGTTGTAAGAATAAGAAATAGAAAAATAACTGTTAGAAGAACTTCAAGAACCAGAGCTGAGAGGAAGGCCAAGGAATCAAAGTAGTAAAATGGCATTCATGTAACATGATAGGTTGTCGGCTATTCAGTGAAACGCAGGAACATTAAAAGTCTAATCCATATATGTCTGCCAGCACCACTATGGGATAAACAACATTGAAACCACTAGACTCATGATTCTGCTGCACCCAGACCCAACACCTTCTCAATCTCCCCTGGCATTTTTGTTACACCTTCAAGTTTAAGAATCTCAGGTCAGGAAACACATGTCATACACTTGTCTCCTGGCTAGTTCAAGAGAATGAGGAAAATATGGGCCATAATGGGCTTTGTTATGGAAAACAGGGCCCTTGGCCTACCAGGATTAATTCAACTGGGAATAGTCACCCCTCAAACCCCCCAAAAGTGTTGCTCAGGTGTTGGGTTCCAAAAACAAGAAATGTGTGCAACATACTTCCCAACATCCAAATCTTTCTTTCTCAGTTAAATTTCTAAAACCAGTGGGCTATGTTCAGATACTCCAAACAATGAGTCACGGTGTCTAGGTGATAATTCAGTATTCAATAAAGATTTTGTGTCAGTGTTCTGAAGTGCAGGACCATTATGCACTGCAATTAGAGTAGGAAGAAAGAGCAGAAAAGAAGGCCACTTATTTAAAATATCAGCCTACACTCAACACAAGCAATAGGGTAGCAAATATGGGTAAGAGGGTGTATTCTCTATATTTGTAATTGTTTTCCAGATTGTAGGTATTTATCCAATCTCTATTGCCATTTCCTGAGCCACTCCTGAGCGTACTAAGAGGTCATTAGTACATATACGTATTCCTGACTAGTCTGAGCCCTCAATGGCTCTTTCCTAAAGGTGCAGTAGTTTTTTCATTATCACTTATTTCTAGACAATATAGTATAAGGAACAACTCCAGAGAATCACGTGAGTTTCATAAATACTGCTCTTTCCTCCCGTTGTGTCAGCAACCTTACTTCCCCATAATAAATATGATAAATCACTCCATCCAATGCCATAACATTTCCCACCTCTTCCCTCATTTTTTAAATTTTTTTAAAGATTTATTTATGCATACAAGAGCTGGGGTACAAGCCAGAGGTGTGAGGGGGTGAGCGTCTTCACCAGAGACAGAGTGGGAAACAGAACAGACAGATTGATTGAAGTACACTGCTAAGAGGAACAGTGGGTGAGTCAGGAGAGGTCTGCTGCTCCTTGTGGGTTGCTCCCTGGCAGGCGGGGAGATCGAACTCATGCTGCAGTGGCTGCGCAGACAGCTTCATAGTGCCGTGACTTAACCCCTTGCACCACCAGGGAGGCCCTTAGAAATCTTTTTGCCCAATGGCATTAAAACATTAAAATTGCCAAGTGTCAATCATTTAGCATTTAAGAGAAATATTATATTTCACTGTGGAAACATGCATTTTTGGGTGTTAAAATGAGAACTAGGGGGAATGCAGATCTGAAGTAAAACAGTCATTAGAGGGCCTCTCCGGTGGCACAGCGGTTGAGCGCTGGGTTGCAAAGCTGCCTGCAGCCTCTACAGTGCTGGTTCGATCCACGGCTGCTCCCAGGCCACCAGAGGAGGGTCCCATATGGTGCGCAGACCTCTCCTGCTGCCCGCTGCTCCCCTCAGCAGTGTAATTGGGTCCTTCTGCCTGCGCTGCTCCCCGCTCTGGCTCTATTGCGTTCTCTCACCCTCCCGCACTTCTGACTGTGCCCAGTGCTTGTATAAATAAATAAATCTTAAAAAAAAAAAGCAACTGAGTCATTAGATGCAATCGCAGAAGCCACCATCTCCATTTCCCCCTGCTTATTGTATGAAGCCTGGCTAGGGACAATCCGCACCATACAACTACACTGAGTCAGTTCTTACTTGGTATCCTGCAAGATAGTGCAGTCTTTTCTCTTTCAAGTCCTTAATCATCTACTTCAGCTGTAAACTATTAGTGCATGCTCCCGAATTGCTGTTTAGATTTGCCTCACGCCTTCTTTTCTTCCACTCAAGGTGAACTGTTAAATAAGCTATTTAAAATTTTGCCTACCAGAGAGATTTTTCCTTCTGGGCCATCTCTATCAAATATAACATGATCATTGAGTCCCAGCATGAGCTAGCAAATCATGCAGAACCATCCATAATCTAGCTTCATATGCTTTCCTTAGTTCATTGTAGAAGACTCCCCTTAGTGCATTGAAGAAGTTCTAAGTGCATGTTAAGAAGGGCAATGAGGCAAGAGTAAGCATTGCCAGAGTTTTAATCATTCTGATCATACAACCAGATGCTAGAACACTCCTGGCCCCATGGCCAACTTTGGTGAATCAGAAATAAACATGCAGTTTACATTGGGCAGGTCAGTTTACATGCTCACCTGTTGCCCAATGGTCAAGGTACAGACGTCACCAAGATTTCATATAAAGAAAGTCTATTACCTCTTCATGGCATTTTATAAACATATATACACACCTGTATCTTGATCGTGAAGAGGTATGGTTTTTCTAGACAAAAGCTAATGGATTTTTTTTTCTGTGATTGATTTATGAAACCTTGCTATAGTTTCCATATATCTGATGTGGGTATTTTAGCTAATATTAAATATCCTAGGACAAAATGCTCAAATGAAAGATCTGTTCAAAATATATTCTGAACTAGTCAGTGAGCATTTTCTACATTTAATTCAAAGCACCCTTTGCATTAAGTTAGTAGAGGTTGAACAGTACCTTCAAATTTTGTTGAATTCAAAATCAGAGTAAGAGTCCAAAGCTAGATCCTATAGTGGAAAAGTATATATCATTAGAAATACTTGAACTTGTGAATTATTAGCACCCTCAACTTTATTTAGTGTGGGTGATAATTGAATTTAGGTCTCCATGTGGTGCCTATGTCATAACTGTCAGAGAGAAGAGTATAGTGAATGCCCCATATACCTAGAATTCAGATAAATCTTGTTCCTTCCTAAAGGAACCACAGTTTTTTTGCAGATACTCTCTTCTCCCACAATCATAGGAAACTGGATCTGATTGATTCTGGAATATTCATATAACATAATAAGGCCATTAAGACATAGGGGGAAATCTACTTGTTAGCATATGAAAATGTTTCCTCATTTTTAAAAAGCAGACAACCATCTGTCTTCCTCTGGGCATTGTTATTTAGATACACTACCTAGATTTCTGCACTTACCAAGATCAAGAGGAAGCCAACTTTGTGGAATTAAAGATGGCGCTGGAGACAAACTATGGCCTCGATGATGTTGCTGAAGTATATAACTGCCTAACCCTGAAGCTCTCCTGGATCTCTGAGCTTTGTGAGATATAAGATAATGTATTTGATTATTTTCTAAATCTAGTTTGAGGTAGAGATTCTCCCATTTGAGGGTAAAAACATATTCACTGACATGCTGGGTGATACAATATCTTGTCTCATTGGCTTCCTCCTTGGAGGCAGGCAGATCTCTGCCTCTCATACATGAGCAATTTGGAACTTAAGTCCTGTTCCACAAATGTCCTATGTTTTCTGGAAACATTGAATCTCTCACTGAAAAATAAGAGTCATGATATGGGAAGTTCCTCTTCTTGGGCTGTTCCTACAAAAGATATGAGTAAGAGCCTTTCAGTGTGGCTCTTGGCTCAATGCTAATCATAAGCATGGGGATAATTATGAGGTTGGCTTTGGAGGAAAAATGTACATAAAATTAATGTGATAAATGTCTTCTTACTTAAATTAGCAATTTGAATTAATTAGCAATCAGCAAACAGTATTGTTGAGGTTATGCTATCTTTTGAAATCCAGAAAACTAGAAGTGTTTCTATTTGAAGTATGTGAATAAAACACTGGATAACAGTATTTCTTCAACAGGCCCATTTGATATCATTAAATGAAATACCCATTGGGGAGTGTGGAAAAAAAAAGATAAGTGTAAAACAGAAATCACATAGAACTGTTTGGGAAAATTAAAGACATACTGTTGGCCATAGGATGTTTATAAATTAGTAATAATTACATGTCAAAATATATTATAAATTGGCAGAGAATATCTCATTGTATGAATCTGGGATGTATAGAATTTTGAAGTCAAAAATATGATAAATTTTGAAAAATCTTTGACCCTTGATCTAAAAATGTGCCCTAGGAGAAAAAAATAATAATAATAAGCAGTCCCTAATTGAGAGGAGCTGTCCATGAACTACTCATTTAGTATCATCAGTGGCTAGTAAGATGCAGACACTATTCTAGGAACACTTTTATATGTATTCAGTCAAATGTGGGGAAATGGTGCCAATGGAACAGAATTAGCACTTGCACCAGCTATGTGGTTCAGACAAATGCAAATACCCTAGAGAAAATAATCTGCTTTACGCCTATTGGTGGGAGAAAGAAACTGGGGTTGGACAAGCATTGAAAGAGAACCTTGTGTGAAACCAGGCAGAAAATTGAATGGGAAATTAAAAGAAGGTATTGGTCAGGACCACTGGGAAATTTATTTTAAAAGACTATTCTAACAGGGGTATCTCTTTCTAAACTAAAAATAAAGCACTGAATTTAGTGTTCCCTGGTTACAAAGAAACTTTACTACATTCTATTCTATTTAGGGATAAGGATCATTTAGCAAATTAAACCTTAAGAAAATAAAAACAGTATAAAAAAGTGATAGCAGTGCACAATGACAATAGTGATACAAATATTAAAAGAAAATGATTGTTCAAATAGCTCAAAATAATAAGTTAACCATAGCTATAGTAGTTGTACTAGTAGAGTCAGTTGTGAAAATTATTGAAAATAATTTACGTATTTTTGTGGGAGTTCATACAAATGTGAATACAAAATTAACCAAAATCTTCTTTATCCTTTTCACTTTTAGTTCTGATACTCTGCTTCATTATTTTTTTTTCTGAGTTCTTAAAGTGATTTTCTACTGAAGAAAATCTATAAGATCCAATAGAATTGTTAATTGGTGGGATCATGATGGTTCCATGTCCAAAATGGGGATATAATGACCATTGGAGATTGGGCAAGCTTGGTCCAGAAGCCAGATCTATCACCACAACTATCAGAACCATCTTGCCATCTATTCATTCCACAGTCACCTCTTCAAATTTCTAAGCAGTTAGAGGGATAACCAAGATAACATTATTCCTTTTTGGTAATCAAATTCTATATTTATGCCCTTTATTCCTTTCTTTCTAAGGGTGTTTTGCTTTCTCTAGCTATACTATTAACATTAAATTCTGAAACCTATTTAGACATGCCAAAATAGCATGACTGTGTTAATGCTCTAAGCTTCTGGCCTGAACACTACTCAGAGTGAATTTATAAACTTATCTGATCCGTTATGCTGGAAGTGTCAGGCTGATGGCTGTGGCCAGTGTGACCTCAACAAGGGGCTTTACAAGATTTTCAGTGCTGGGTACAATCTCTCATGGGTCCTCATTTTGACCATCTAAGCAAGCAGGTCCCGCAGCAGCAAAATAATTGTAAATCTACTTTCCCACAGCTTTATTTTTTTTAAAGATTTATTTATATATTTATACAAGCACTGGGTACAGTCAGACGCATGGGAGGGTGAGAGAATTCACCAGAGCCAGAGCGGGGAACAGAACAGGCAGACTGACAAAATACACTGCTGAGGGGAGCAACGGGTACAGCAGGAGAGGTCTGTCGCACCATATGGGACCCTCGCCGGTGGCCAGGGATGAAACTGGTGCTGCAGAAGCCGCTGGCAGCTTTGCAGCCCAGCGCTTAACTGCTGCACCACCAGGGGAGGCCCCACAGCTTAATTTAGAAACCCAAAGTTTGCAGACAACTTTCTCTGCTGTTGACAAACTTTACTATTTTCTCCGCATTATATCAAAGTGTGGAGCTCACCCTCTCCTAAGTTGGGAAAATTTAAATAGCAATGATAATTGTTCCCAAATACAGGTAGAAAGCTTGATATATTTGCAGGCCATAATCTTTCAAGGAAAATTATGTTATAAAGACAATGAACAGGGCCTCCCCGGTGGCGCAGTGGTTGAGCACTGGGTTGCGAAGCTGCCCGCAGCCTCTGCGGCGCTGGTTCGATCCCCGGCTGCTCCCCGGCCACCAGAGGAGGGTCCCGCATGGCATGCAGACCTCTCCTGGTGCCCGCTGCTCCCCTCAGCAGTGTACTTCGGTCCTTCTGCCTGCTCTGCTCCCCACTCTGGCTTGGTGAATTCTCTCACCCTCCTGCGCTTCTGACTATACCCAGTGCTTGTATAAATAAATAAATAAATCTTTAAAAAAAAGTTACATTATAAAAAAAAAATAAAAAAATAAAAACAATGGACAAAATATCTATGGAGGCAGGTAAATTTAGCAAAGTTATCAACTCCACATGGGAAGGGGTAGGGATCATGTTTGTTTTATGACTGCTGTTATATTTCTACATATAAAGGGTGCTTGGCACAGAGGTGCCAATAAACATTTGTTTAACTAATGGGAGGGAAAATAATCCTCAGTGTTTATCTGCCATTAACTCAGCACTTGATTTCTGCCTCAATCTGTTCTATGTTAGACATGTTTAACATGGACCTATCTGCACTTCTTAATTGTTAGCTATGATTAGCAGAAGCTGTCTCTTCTAGTATGTCACTGTATTTAATAACCCTTAAGCTAATTTGATTTGTGTTTTTGCTTCAAATGATTTTCAGTGCTGTACACATTAGTAGACACAAAAACAATGGCTGCTGGTAAATCTGAATGAACATATATTTCTGACTGGCTGAGAATTGTCAGGTTTATGATAATATTCTTTAGTCTCTGGGTTCTGGTAATTTCTTATATTTCCCTATTCTTGTCTCTGGTCCATAAGAGATGATCAATAGATATTTGTTCTTTGATTAAAAGCAATCTGAAGCTATTTAATATTTTCTACTGCTAGAAAAATATGCTTTTTTTACCTAAACTAACAGTTAGTTTGCTTTCTGATTAACAATCACTATTAACATAATTTTTCTTGCTTTCTATTAACTTTATGAAATCTGATATTCGCTTAGCACAGAAACTCATCACAATATGACATATTTCATTTTGAAAGTGACTATGAACCAAAGTGATATATATGTTTCATATCTTTCATATTGAAGGCTTTAACCTAATGTACCATCACTCTAGACAATGGAGTTTGAAATACATTATATGCCAAAGATAAACACCACTATATTAAATAAACAGATAAAAAGAATTATGTGAGCTCATACACAATATGCATACATCCAGTAAACAGTATGGAAATATGAAAGAGAATAGAAAATATGAAAATAAATCCTCAAAATCATAGAGCAATCTCAAATGTATCAAATAAATTAAGATGGATAGGAATGTCACAAAAACATGTAGACATAACAATGACTTTAAGAACTATAGCAGCATATATATGCATTGAAAACTGAACACAATACATTTTGATAGGTGGGGAGAAAATCTCAATCTTTGCCCTAAAAGTGAAATTACAGTACAACAAAAGCAATCAAGCTTCTGTTAAAAAAAAATGCCATTAAACATATAGGCAACACTTCATTGTTTTGCAGTTTAAGTTCAGATTATCTTAAAAAATTAGTTTGCTCTTGGACAATATGTTCAAACCAATTGCTTTTAATTCATTATAACCTCGCCATAGTGTATTCAGAATAGGTATATTGATTCACATTTTTAAAACTCATTCTTTTATCAGTTTTATAGATTTTTATATGCCAGGTCTGATAAAATTTTCAAGTGAAAACACTACATATTTTAACAAAACATAATTTCATCCCTAGTCACTGTCTACATAATATTGCTATATTTCACTATTGCTATATTTCCAAAAACTATACTTTTTCTTTTAAGAAGCAGAGATTGTATATACATAAAATACTTAAACTGCTACACTGAAAGATAATTTTCATAATCAAGTGCTATAAGAAATATTTATATGCCCTTATTAATGATTAAAAAAGCTGGTCACAAGACTCATTTTTCTGAGGTATGTAAACTGAGACCACAAAGGTATTACATGAAAGAAGCAAGATTCAAATTTGTCAGCCCTATTTTGTTTGATTAAATGAAATACAAGAAGACATGGTTCTAAAATATTTTTCAAAATTATAGAAAATGTGTGTGCGGTGTGTGTGTGGTATGTGTGTGTGTGTGTGTGTGTGTGTGGTGTGTGTTGTGTACAGAGAGAGAGGGAACATGTTATTATAAACAACTAAAGCATCCAGGGTGACAACCCCAAGAAAAGAATTGTTATATTTTTGTTCAGACTCTGAACATGAAGGTCCTATATGCTTCCCTGGTTCATTCCAGAATGAATGAGAACTTTCAGGTTAACAACCCTCTGAAATCATGGCCGTCACAATTGAAAATTATAATATCATCATTCTTTTAGTTTCATATTTTCCAGTACCTTCAGAGAATGTAGATACATGAGGGTTCAACTTTGTAAGTATTTCCTATACCCCTTTAGTTGCAGAGTTCTCTCAGGAGATAACTAGCAGAAAGAGTGTGTAAGTTACAAGGTCAATATCCTCCTCTTCACAAACCAATTGATTAAATGTCCACAGCTGCACACGTTTCTATTCCAGAAAATGAAAAGGAGAAAGGTCACTTCAAGCACTCAGAGCTTGTGCTAAATTCCAGAATGGGGTGGCTGTGGGTGAGAGCACCCAGAAAAATAAGGGTAGAGTCAATAAAATGTCTCCACACAGCGATTTTTGCTACTACATTATTAATTATGATATAGCAAGAAAACTTCATTAGTTTTTGAGAAAAAAATATTTTAAAGGAAGAAGTGGCATGTTACAAGAAAGCTAGTCATTAGGAAACATATGGTTGGTTTATTTCTCCATAAACCAGGATGTTATCACCACCACCATTTTAATAGGTTAAGATGTAGGTCAAGTTATTAATCTGTATTTTAATTCGGTCATCCAGAAAATGGGAAAAGTTGCTGTCTACTCACAGAAACATTAATATCTTGGACTTAAAAAATATTTCACATATAGTTTATTTTACATACCTCACTCTGATGGTTGTGCTCCCTTCTCTGAAATTTAAAAACTGATACCATCCTGAGGTTATCTTTTTGTGTCAACCTCTTTGCTTCTCAGGTCATTTGGATTCATTTTTAGCTACACTTTACAAAGTTTGTTTCCTATCTATTCCTACCACTAAGACTAAAAAGTAGGAACCCAACTTGATAGATAAAAACAGAGTAACATCTGACAATGTGGCTACTCTTGATGTCTCATTAGCTCCTCTAATTACAAGAAAGGCATTGGTGTATCTTCAGGATGAGTGAACACACTGTTACTCATAGAAAGCTTGCAGAAAGGAATCAGGAATACACGAAAGTATGAGATCATTTAACCCTGGGCAGAGCTTCAAGATTACTCACTTTCAAAGGAATGTAAAAACTCTCTGGCTTTCTTTATTTACCGCAGAGGGGGAAAATCACTGCAGAAATCCATAGAGTATTTGTCTTTGCCCATAAATATCAAGTCAGTGTGAGTCCTTGCAACATACAAGGGTTGTTTTATCACAACTTTTCTAGTAAATAGCTTTCTAAAGGGGAAGTACCAGAGTTAGGGTGATGAAATACATAATCAGAAATGAGGTGATTTCATTAATGTATTCCATTTTAAGTTTTTTCTTCATAGAGGTGTGATACATTGAGAGCATTACTAGGTAAACCTACGCCATAGACCTGACTTTGAAAGTAATGCATTGGTATAATGGGATGAAAGTTGGGGATGGAAATTGAGGTAGATGCTGTTATTTAACATTTTTTGAGGTAACATTGGTTTATAACACTGTGTATGATTGAGAGTCACAGGTTCATATCTATTCAAATGCATGTTACCACACCACACCATTTTAAAAATCCTGATTAGACAGAACTGAAATGGGCAAAATACATAATCCTAGAGAGGATTTATCTATAACTCATTTGGAAATTCACAACCATAACAGTTACAACACTATCAGAAGAAAGATAACCAATCATTCCTATCTATAAAGTCTTGTAATTTCTTACTATTTATATATGAGGAAATGTATCAAAAATAAACTAGGCAAACATGGTATCTGCGGTATAGACCTGATTTGTTTGGGTTTCTACAAAAATGTACTCAATCCCTTGTATCTGCTCATCAGGATATAAGATGAATCAAATTTGTTGCTCCCATAACTAACCTATATCTTGTCTTTCTTACATGGCCCCAAATGTTATTTCCAATTCTCAAATGAATTCATGCAATGTGTACTTTCCATTAACGCATGGGAGAAAATCCTTAATCTCCCAAAACAAGAATGGCCTTTAGTACATTTTTGCACTCTGCCATTCATATACTGTGAAAAACAAACATGGACACAAAACAAAATAAAGGTGATAAATGGTTACAAGTTATCAGTGTTTCTAGGAGATCTACCCATATTGGACATTTGACATTTTATCTCACATCTACTATTTATTAGACCCAAGAATCAACATTTATGTTATCCTCGATGATGTTTAACAAATCCATGAGGGAATCACTTTTTATAAAAATGCTACTTGGAATTGTGGACCATCAACCTGAACATAATCTACTCTCTAGTTTTTTAGCTGTTCATAAATCATAAGTTTAACATTCAAGATTTCAATGTGTCCTCAATCAGTTTTATTTTTCATGTGGGTTAAATGAAGACATTTAATAAATTTTATTTGGTCTATTCACATTGATGAATTTTAATTAAAAAATATGGTGCTGTGCTGTTTCCCTATTATAAATTTTCCACAGTCTATTAAAAAAACTTAACAAAAAATGAAAATCACATGGTCTTATCAATAGATGCTCAGAAAGCATATGATAAGATTCAATATCCACTTATGATAAAGACCCTCAAAAAAATGGGCATAGATGGATCATACCTCAAGATAATAAAGGCATAAATAGAAAACCCTGGGGCCTCCCCGGTGGCGCAGCGGTTGAGCGCTGGGTTGCGAAGCTGCCGGCGACCTCTGCGGCGCCGGTTCGATCCCCAGCTGCTCCCCGGCCACCGGAGGAGGGTCCCACATGGCGCGCAGACCTCTCCTGCCGCCCGCTGCTCCCCTCAGCAGTGTACTTCGGTCCTTCTGCCTGCTCTGCTTCCCGCTCTGGCTCTGGTGAATTCTCTCACCTTCCCGCGCTTCTGACTGTGCCCAGTGCATGTATAAACAAAACAAACAAACAAACAAATAAATAAAAAAACATGCCTCTATAAATAAAAAAAAAAAACTAAAAAAAAAAACTATAAATAGAAAACCCTAAAGAATCTACTGAGAAACTATTAAATATGTGTGTATTAATATATCAAATTAGTAAAGTGGCAGGCTAAAAATATTTATAAAAATCTGTTGCATTCCTTTATGCAAACAATGAACTAGAGGAAAAAGAAATCAAGAAAAATATCCCATTTATAAGTGTATAAAAAATTAAATACACAGCAGTATATTTAACAAAGGAGGTGAAGGACCTAAACAATACAAACTATAAAACATTGTTAAAAGAAATAGACATGAGGGCCTCCCTGGTGGCGCAGGGGTTAAGACACAACCTATGAAGAAATCCGCAGCCCATTGCAGCACGAGTTCGATTCCTGGCCAGCCAGGGAGAAACCCACATGGCAGGACAGACCTCTCCTGTCTTGCCCGCTGCTCCCCTCAGCAGTGTACTTTGGTCCATCTGCCTGTTCTGTTCCCCACTCTGTCTCTGGTGGGTCCTCTCACCCCCTGCATCTCTGGCCTGTACTCCAATTCTTGTATAAAAATAAATACATCTTTAAAAAAAAAAAGAAAGAAATAGACATGAGGAAATGGAAAGGTATTCCTTACTCATGGATTGGAAGAATCAACATTAATCAAATGGTTAAAATGGCCATCTTACCCAAAGCAATTTACAGATTCAATGAAATCCAAAAGTCTCCAAATAGCAAAAGCAATTCCAACAAGAGAGAGAGAGAGAGAGAGAGAGAGAGAGAGAGAGAGAGAGAGAGGGGAATAATGATGGTCCCACACTTCCAGTCTTCAAATGATTCTACAAAATGAAAATAATCAAAACAGTAGGGTATTGGAACAAAAAAAAAAAAAAAAGCACAAAGACCAAAGGAAAAGAACTGAGAACCCAATGGACAATGGTGGATGACTTTCAGTGCATCAGTGGTGGGTGTGATATGTGTGGATCCTACACCTCTAAATTATACACAATGTTGTAAACCAATGTTTACAACAACAAAAAAAAAAAACCTTCACATTGAACACTTTCTCAAAGTACATTTTGCCCAATTATATTGGCAGTCTTTGTCACCGTTATACTTTAGTAATGCTATTTGAAAAGCCAATAAAAATGTTTATATCTCTATATTGTCTATTTATACATATAGATGTACAGATATAGTTATGATATTACCTTTCAGGGAATTATCTCTATCTCAAAGTACCAGCAGTCTCTGTCAGCTAAGAATGGGTCTGGGAAATGGAATTCAGGGATCGTGTACTTGTTTAAGAAGGATGTCTTGTGTACATCATTTCCTAGTCCCTTTGCTCATTATGCTTATAATATGATCATTTAAGTCATGGTTGAAAGATGGCAGCTCGACTATCAAACATCGAGCCTTTTCTCAAAGCAGGAAGATGAAAAAGAGCAGAGGAAAACAAGTTTAAGGGATGTTGAATCTGCCTCCTTTCATTAAGAAAATGAGATTTCTTGAACCCTAACACACTCGATTTTTCTTTATATCACACTGATGAGAACTTCATTCATGTGGCCACCTTAGCGGTAAAGCACTGTTCAGAATGGGAATATATTTTTTCTAGTTTTATTTTATTTTTTATAATAAATTTTATTTTTATATTCCCCATACAATTGCAATCCCCTCATTCTGACCCCAATCCCTCCCCTCCCGCCCCCCACCCCCCAAAAAGTGTCTCTGGTTCATAGTTTTTTGTTGATTTTGATTTTCACTTTCTTATAGTTATTCATTTTCCTGGTCCCTTATTTAAGTTTTCTAGATTCCTGCTATGAGTGAGACCATCCGGTATTTTTCTTTTTCTTTTTGGCTTATTTCGCTGAGCATGATCCCTTCCAGCGCCATCCATGTTGCTGCAAATTGCATGTGTTTATCTTTTTGAATGCTGAGTAATATTTCATGGTATATATGTACCACATCTTCTTGATCCAGTCATCTATTTTTGGGCATTTGGGCTGTTTCCAAAGCTTAGCTATTGTAAACAGTGCTGCTATAAACATAGGTGTGCAGGTGCTCTTTGGAATTGATGTTTCTGTGTCCTTTGGGTAAATACCTAGGAGTGGAATTGCTGGATCATATGGAAGCTCTATGTTTAGTAGGTCAAGAAATCTCCACACAGCTCTCCATAGTGGTTGGACCAGTTTGCACTCCCACCAACAGTGCAGGAGAGTTCCTTTTTCTCCACAACCTCGCCAACATTTGTTGTTGCTAGTTTTTTTAAATACACTAAATTCTGTATAATATTAAATCATAATACATTGCCATCCGTTTGTATGTTTCTTCAATGCAGAAAAAAAAAAAGATGCCTTACACAATATATATATAGTGTCTAGCACAGTGTATTGCAAATTATATGACTTATTATTGAAAAGAAAAATTATGTACAAACTGAAATGTATTTATTCAAAGTTGGGGTATCTTAAGAGAAATCTAAATATATCTCTGAGTTCTATATCCATTCTGCAGACCTTATAAATCACCTACTCAATACTCAGTTCTCCTTTTTTACTAACTATAATTCTCTTCAGGGTGAAAATGTGTGGGATATTAATCCCTCTAATTAAAAATATATTCCCAGAATGGGAACTAACTAATGGGTTCCACCCCATTCTTTGGCCTAGCCTGATCCCTTTAAGTTTCATCATGTGGTCAGTGAAATGGACTTCTTTATACACAGTTTTTGAACAATATCAGAGTTCCTGAAATTCTTTCCAAAACCTGTTTTGTTTTCTTGAGCTCTACTTTCCACCTTCTTTTCTTTTGCCCCTTTTATCTTATATCGAGTTTAAATGGCTACTTTTATGCTTATATGCTTTGACTATATGTGAAGCCTTCTGATTTATTTCTTCCACTGGCCCTGTGCTACTAACAAAGAAATGCCTGGTGGTGTATGCCTCCATCCCTTTGGCTGTACTTTTTTTCATGGATAGCCAAGCCCATTGGTGGTGTAATTTGGGCCATAGACAGTCAGTGAAAGTGAGTGCAGACATTTTTAAAAGGTAAACTAGCAATTGACAACTTAAAAAGAGAACTAGTAAAGTGCCCAATAGATAATCAACTCAAAGCCAACTTATTTTGCCTTCATCAGCAACTTTATCTCAAGTCCCATGGTTTTATCTCATTCATTTTTGGCTTCTCAGATATACTGGACACTGATAAGCAAAGCTTCTTAAAATCCTATCTTTTATTAACTCCCCAGTCATCATATTCTCCAGAATTTCTAACTATCACTCCATCTGCATGTTTTTATGGTCTTCCCTCCTTATATTTATAGTAAATAATACAAGTCTGTTCTTAGTCTCTGTCTATCTTTCAGTAGATTCTCCACTGGCCTCTGCCATTCATTTCTAGGGTATCCAGAAACCAAGTGCCTGCCACGATGGCTTTCAGTTTTGCCCCCATGCATTTCTTTTGCTTTCTAGACACTTACATTGCAAACCAACATTCTATAGAATCTCTAGAGTTAACAGGGGTCCTGGGGCATTTTAAATCCCAAATCTCATGGTCCCCACAGCAATCCCTGTATAAAGGGCATTGAATTAAATGGCTGAAAACTCCCATTTGTTTGAAGTGCTCTCCAGGGAGTCAGTTACATTACTGCTTAGAAATGTGATCTGGCATGTAGTTGCTGAGCAACAAGGCTTAGAATCAGCTATGGAAGAAAAAAAATACTTCCATTAAACTTTATTAACAACTCCTTGGAGTTTAGAGTCTATTTATCATGAGATTAGGTGTTAATAACAGTTTACATTGGGACATCTGTTATACCCGTAATTATAAAAGGGTTATAACCCTGCTATATCTAATAGTATCTGAAATATCACTTTCACAGTGTATGATAGTATTTAAGGTGTTTGCTCATTCATTTATTGTCTTGGTCCAAAATAGAAGGATATTTTGAATTGGAATTCAGTGTATGACAACTACAGGAAAATATAAGTTAGTAGGGACCAATATAAATTGGACCATTTGAACTCTAACACTATAGTGCAAATGAAGTTCTAAAATAAATAATTTCTTAGAAAAAATTTTCCTCCATACATGGCTCAGAAAGTAGAGTTTCTTGTTTTCTTTCTTACCTCAAATGCCGTGTAGGTGAATAATTAAGGATAAATAATATTAGGCTACATGTGGTTAATTTTATACATATTATGTCAGAATTTGGTTACATTTTCCCACAATTCCACTACTCATATCCTATTTTTTCCTTGAAATTAGTGGTTATTTTCCCTTTAAGTGTAGAAAAAAATACAAAAGTTTTGAATTTTCCCCTCAGGTTCCATAGGCTCTTTCATTTCTTTAAAAATGCTTGGATGGGGCCAAAATTCCCTGTTTATCCATTACATGCTCATTGATTTGGTAAAGCTAGAGCTCATCAAAGAACAGTATAAAATGTACATGACCAATTAACAAGAAATAGACATCTCAGAAAGAAACTAGTCAGGATGAAAAATAACTGGAAGAGTATCAGAGAGTTCACAGACCTTCACGGAAGACTGCAAGAACAGCTGGGAATAGGAGCTGATTCTACTGAAGCTCACCCCAAAATTGCTTTTGTCATGCCCTCTGCACACCTCTACCATGATGCCGAACTCGCCAGTGTTCACAACTTCATGTCTTACTGCCCCACTGCAACACAAATTCACTGCATTTCTATTCATACAATGTCTTGTTTATAATATGCCTTAAGTAGCAATCTCAAGACACAAAGTGGGGGCAGCAAAAACTGATGACTGGATCAAGAAGATGTGCTAAATATACACAATGGAATACTATTCAGCAATCCAAAAGGTAAACTTATGCCATTTGCAGCAACATGGATGGAGCTGGAAGGGATCATGCTCAGTGACATAAGCCAGAAGGAAAAATAAAAATATTGGATGGTTTCACTTAGAGGAGGAAATAGGGAAAAGAAAAAAGGGGCAAATTATAGATCTGAGACATACAGCAGGGGAGGGGAAGAGAAGAGCACAAGAGAATAGGGTGAGGGTTTACAGGCGATGTGATGGTACAAATTTTATGGACATTACACCTGAGGGGAGAAATCAAATATTGCACAAAAATGAACAATTGTAAAAAAATATATATTAGGGCCTCCCCGGTGGCGCAGCGGTTGAGCGCTGGGTTGCGAAGCTGCCCGCAGCCTCTGAGGCGCCGGTTCGATCCCCGGATGCTCCCCGGCCACCAGAGGAGGGTCCCACATGGTGCGCAGACCTCTCCTGCCGCCCGCTGCTCCCCTCAGCAGTGTACTTCGGTCCTTCTGCCTGCTCTGCTCCCCGCTCTGGCTCTGGTGAATTCTCTCACCCTCCCGCGCTTCTGACTGTACCCAGTGCTTGTATAAACAAAAAAAAAAACAAACAAATAAATAACAAAAAAAAAACATTCCTCTTTAAAAAATATATATATATATAATATTAAATTAAAAAAATAAAAACAAAGTCAGAGGCAGGGAACATGAGCAACTATTAAGCAATGTTACCAAATACCAGCCACGAGACATAGCAAGAGGAGATACATATTGTTATTCCCATTGGACTTCAGTTACATTAGTGAGGTAAACAGATTTGAGGAAACCCAGATGTGAAACGTTCTTTTAATTTTTCCATCCAAAAAATAGTTCATTTTTCACAAAATGTATTTAATTTAGCATATCTAAACAATTATTCCCAATATAATAAATGGAATAATGAAGTAATTATGGTATTTTCAAAGCTACTTTAACATTAACCTATTTATGAGGAAACATTTAATCTTTTTTTGATGTTAATTCAAATTTAGCCTTTAGTTGTAATAAACTCTAATTCTTCAAACTACTTTTCTTTTTGTAATCATGGAAATCATGATAGCTCTTTCAAATAGCAGGTTAGATGTTCAATTACAATGCCATTATCTATTACATCACACATAATCAGGTAACTACTACAGATGCTTATTTATTATGTTTGTCATAACCTCCATATTTTTGCTGTGTGAGTCTTTTCATGTATTTCCATCTCACTGTTTTTTTTTTTTTATAACTCTAGTGGGTAAGAGATTTGTGCTTCAGAAGAACAAAAATAATTTTGTGGGCACATACAGCATTGTGTGACTCTTCTCATTGGTAGTTTGTTCTATTAACATGGGGAAGTCCTTAGTTTGTGAGTCAAAAGTGATTTCAATTTTAAACACAATTTTTAATAGCTAATAATGAATATTTTGCACTGTTTGTGATAAAAGGAATGCATTTATAGTTCTAGTGTTTACCATTTTAGGAATACCATATGTGAATACCAATAATAAATTGGGGAAGATAAAAATATGTAAGTTAAACTCAAAGTGGATATATATCTGCATTTTAAGCATAAATAGTATTTTCAAATATGAGGAAAACTGAAGGTGGGAAGATTTTTTCCTATATCATGTTAAATAAATACATATATATGTCTCTGTATGTACTAAAATATATTGTTTTGTGTGAGAAATAATTTTAAGGATGGTAAGATGTGCATACACACACACACACACACATATATATATATATATTTCCTTTGCCTTCAACCTTCTTAAGTTTTATCTTTATGCTTCCTGTTTGCTAAAATCACTGATAAAACAGTTATATGGACATGAAGTAATTTTTAATTTTTTATCTTAAAGTACTGAAATTGTTATTTAAAAATTTTCAACATTTGTCCAAATAAAGTACATAAAGGATGGTGATATTATCAAAAGGTATCTATAATCGATAACTAAAATTAATAATACATATGTAAAAAATTAAAATGCAAAGCATTATTCACATGTAAAAATGCTAATATAACACAGTCTTTCAGCCATGGGTAGGGCTTACAAAATCTGATGTTCTAGTTAGCAGGAAAAAAAAATGAATACTCTTCTGATGAAAACAAACAGTGTATGGTAACATATATAATATATATTATATATTACATAAAACATATTATATATATACATATATATTGTAGTTACCTGATACAAGTTTCTCTATCACAACCCATATTTTACCTTCCTATTTTAATAAAGCAAGACAACAAACTTTATCACTGAGAGTATTTATGTGAATACCAAAAAGCACCATATGAAAAAGTATCCACTGATGAGATACAAAGGGTCAACTTTGTTTTCTCATCAACATAGAATGTTCTTTATTCATATCCTGCTTTATAGGGAAGGATAAAAAACAATGGAACAATAACAACCATAGCTACAGCAAAGATCCCTGATCTTTATTTGGTCAATTGGTAAAAATAATCTCTTGATAATTAAATAGAAGTAATTTAAGGCTAATGATTTACAAGTTGAAAGGGAAAGTTTATAGTTGGTGACTCTTGATATTTAACCTGGATTCCTAAGAATATGCTTAATTTCAGATGTAACCTTTCTGTGAAATTTCTGAATTATTTCTGTTCCATCAACAGTGAAACATACACATAAAAGCATCGATTTAAATATAATTCATTTCACAATCAGAAATAGGGACTTTTAAATTTTATTCATATAATTCTGTGCACCTTTAACTTAAATATGTTCTTTATTTACACAAGTTTTCATAAAGGCGCTACAAGGAAATGATGTTTTCATCCTATGCTTCATTTTCATTTCTTTCTGTCATTGCACACATAATTTCAAAGTCATTAATGAATGCTAATGTCTATAAACTGAAAAGATTTATTATGGCTGTCTATATAACTCATACGTAGATGCTGTAACACAGAACATAATTCTACACAAAACTTTTAAAATATTTCTTTTCAAGTGCAGTGATCACTTTGTAATTTTAAGTGCCCAACTCACTTTAATGAACATGCTTTTTGGTATTGTATGCCAGACACTGATCTAGGCACCAGGAACCTAGTGACACATACGTGACAGGTAAAAGCAATAAATACAGATCATTTCAATTTTGGACCCAGTGACAAAAAAATTAGGTTAGTGTGTATGTCTATGTTTCCTTTTTTTAATCTATCATGAATGTTAAAATATTTTTAACTAAAATTATAATTTTATTGCAGCATTGGAAATAACTTAGTCAACAAGCTGTTGATGCATTAAACTAGTTGATGTAATTACCCAGTTTATACCTGTTCTTTTAATAGTTGAACCCAACTGATTAAAACACAGAGAAATCTAGAACTACTGCATATTTAACTTTCACATACTATTCTGATTTTTATTTACTAGGGTTATTTAGCCCAAGTTCATCTTCCATATCGTGTAGTATGCCAATGTCACGAGAATATTTTAAAAACAATATATTCTAGATCCCTAATTTATAGATGAGGAAACTGAAACTCATATTGGTTATGGTATTCACCAAGGTTACACAGCCAGGAGGCAGCAGAACTGGGATATAAACTCAGATCTGCCTATTGTTTACCATTTGACTATGGTAATATTCAATGCTTTTGTGCTAAATATAATTTTATAGAGTTGATGGATCTGAAATTAATATGCTTGGACAAATGGAGAGAGTAATAAATCAGAAAGACAAAGCACTCATCAATTTATATATACCAAATGAAGAAGTATCTAAATATGAAAAGCAACTATTAACAAACCTAAAAGCAGATAGCATACATACATACAATAGTAGTAGGGGACTTACCATAGTAGTACACAGTAGTATGTAGGGGACTTCAACACCCCACTTACATCAAAGGATAGATCAACAGGGCAAAAAATCAACAAGAAACAATAAAATGAGGAATCAACCAGATAAGTTTTAAATTTGGAGCACTCCATCCCCCCAAAAGCTGAGAATACAGTCTTTTCAAGTGTGCATGGAATATTCTCAAGGACAAACATGTTAGGTCAATATATTCATGAAGACTGAAATCAGATGAAGTATCTCTTCTGACCATAATAGTGTCACATTAGAAATCAATAACAAAAGCAGGAAAAACCTCAAAGCTATGGAGACTAAACAAAATGCTACTGAATAACTATGGGTTTAACATGAGAAATTTAAAAATACCTGGAGATAAATGAAAACCGATAAACTTTAAAAATATACAATTAGTTTATGATTATACATTTATACCTATATATTTTGTTATATATATATATATTTACTTTAAAATGTATACAAATAAACAAATATTAAATATCCATGGTATATAACAAGTCTATCAATTTAAACTAGCTATCAATCTACATTTATATATCCAATTGCCTAATTATATTTATTTATCCTCATCCCAGCTCTATCCCCAGAGGGTACTTTTATAGAGACACAAATTGTGATTTTGAAGGAAGTAGATCTATATTTGAATGTTGGCTCTATTATCTATTAGTGAACATATCTTTTGCTTGAATCAGGGAAAAAACAAAGGGATGCTAAATGAGGCGTATCTCAAATACTTAGCCCAAAGATTACAACAAAGCATGTAAAAATGAAGTTTTTTTAATGAGGTTTAATTTAACCATGTTGCACTGTAACAATAGAGACTAAGTGAAATGTGCTAAACTAACTTGGTGCCAAATACCTGCTATACTTAAAAAGTCATCTTTTTTTTTTTTTTGTCAGGAAAAAAATATCTAATTTTGACACTCTTTTTTACTGGATTTACTAAGGCTGCATTTATAGGGGCCAATGCTAATAGAAAGGTGGCAAGGTGCAGGAAATTCAATTAAAAAAAGAGATTTAGTGGGGACTTCCTTTCCTAAAATGATTTACAGGCCATGATACCGGTAAATTATTTCCCTGTTAATTAGTGTTATTTTCTCCTTAATCCTTTTCTAGGGAAACTGAAAGATGTGCTAGGCCATCCAGTCTCATGTATTTGACATTTCAGTATCAGGTCAGTGCAAATTGCGCTGAGATTACTCGTGATCTTTCTTGGAGGGAAGTAATTAAAGCAAAATATTGTCTTGTACTTTAATTCTGTTTGATGATATGCAGATATTGAAACAGTCATCTGAAATCCAATCAAATTTCAGAGAATGTATCATTTAACAAGTTATTTGCCTATATAATAACAATAACTTACTAGCTAAATAAAATGCCATTTTTGATCAGTCATTTTAGCATTTTCGAAAGTAAGTTTGACTTTAAGTTTCAGAAATAGTAGCTACCCCATTTCTACTTCAGCTTAATTTTACTTATTCTATTTGAAATGCACTTCAAAAGTCCTTCTATTACACACAGAAACATATGTCGACACCCACCCACAACATCCATGTCAAACTTGGAGAGATATAGATATTATAATTCTTAATTTGTAGACTAATTATTGAATTACTAAGCATTATAATCTGCATGGACATTGCCTAATCCTAGTTAGTATGCCATGTTGATCAGTTTATTGATATAATTTTATATTATAAAAACTTTAAATACAATGTAGCTATTCATACTCAGATCTAACTCTACCTATCCTGCTATATATCTGTCCATCATCTACCTGCCTATTAATCGTATACCTATCATTTATTCATATCTACATATCTATTCATCTGTCATTATTTACCCACGCCCTCAGCCCCTGAACTTAGTGATTATTCTTTAAGACTACAAAATTAGTTGGAGTTGAATATACAAAGTTAAGTTTAGTAAAAAACTTCCTCTTTTTCTGTCTTCCCAATCTCTTCCACTTCAGTTCTCATTTCTACTTATATTATCCCTCTTGGTTGTCAACTACTATTCCATTATTTGTGAAGGAACTGGTCAAGTACTGTCAGACTTCTAATTTCTGTCTACAACTGTGGCAATAGTAACATGACCTTATATTTGCCCCAAGATATTTAGGGTCTTTTAGACACCCCCATATTCATTTTCCTGTACTCTATGTCCCAACTTTCTCTATTGTTGTTAAGCTAAGTCTTCTTATGTATTGTCCTACACAGCTACCATCTAGACTATAGGTGACCACACTTTCACAGCACAGTGGGCTAGCAATGGAAATTATTTTCATTGGCCTTTTAAATGTTCCCCCATATCATGCTCTTTTATTTGGATAAGTCATTTTGGTTACATAAGTGGCTCAGAAATGTGACATTATTTAGTTGCAGAGGGGGGTTTATTTTTTAACAGTGCAGCAATTACATCCTAAAATAACCATTATTCAATCCATTCGGCAAGCCTTGGGAGACTAAGCAGATGTCAGATATTCTAAAATATCTGACTTTAGGTGAGTTTGGGATGTTACTAAGAAAGAGGCATTTTGAGATCTGTTATATAGGAGGATGTCTGTAAGCTGTGCACTTACATAATCATGGCAACAGCTCTCAGAGGGACTCATTTGAAACTGTTTGCCAGGTCTTGGAACAACACTATTTTAGAGCTAGGTGAGGAAATTCAGAACTTGTATCTCTGTTTGTGTAATAGGTGAAGAAATGATGTGATCCAAATGATTACAGGACCTGCTTGAGATCATGCAATCAAAGGCATACCCTAGGAAGATCTCTGGACTTAAAATTACCATTCCACTCAGTTGGCTTTACTACATATCTTCCTACTCTTATTCCAGATATACTGCTTCCAGCAAGAGAGAACCTTGACAGCATATTTTCATAGAAGTGAATTTTCACACCAGGATAATCTTTATTTGAAACTTTCTTAAGTCCAAATCTTCACTTGTATATACAGTATCCCACAGAGTGCTGGAGTGACTCTCCACCTTCCTTGCAACACCATCATATATATTTTTCTCATTCTACTGGATCATTCTCATCAGCATTCAAACATACTGTCATTTCTGTCATCCCAAAAGAAAATCAGTTGTTACTCCACATCACTCATCAGATACTCCCAATTTCTTATACCCATTTATGGGGAAATTATAAAAACTGCACAAAAGTGTTGCTCTAGTACATCCAATTATTTTCTCCTCATTCTCTTTTAAACTTGCTTCAGGCAGCCTCTCGATCCTTCATTTCAACAACACAATTCTTGTCAAGGTCACCATATCAGACGACTATGTGAGACGCGTGTAATCTATTAGGCATCCATCTATCAAAAGCAGTTGCCTAGAATCAGTTGATCAAAATTATGCCAGATTGGACCGGTCTAAGCTGCAGATTGGGTGTGGATTGAACTCATGGGTGCCTCATCCTCCTTGGACCACCTGGTGGTGTTCTTCTCATGTTCATATACGACAGCAAAATATGTTGCTATGAAAATATGTTGATGAAACTGTATTAAGAGGCACTCTTAAAACCAGAACTCTCTTCCATGATCCATCAGCCAAAGTAAGTAACAGGACTGAGCTCAGGGTCAGGGACAAGAGTATACTTTGCCTCTGGTGGGAAGAACTGAAGAGTCACAAAGCAAAGAACATCGATACAGACAGAGGTGAAGAATTAAAGACCAAATATTAGCATACCACTTTCACTAATGAGCTCCATAATAGTTAATCAAATGGTCAAATCTAAGTGCTCACCTGCTTTGAACATTCAGCAGCATGGGACACAGTTGGTCACTATTTCTACCCTGACCGGCTTTCTCATTGGCTGTAACTCACCCCACACTCTTAGTTTTCCTCTTCCCTTTCACTGGCTTCCCCTCTGTATTTTATTGGTTCTTCCTCATAATTTGTATATTGGATTATCCCAGAGATCAATCTTCAGATATTTTCTCCTAGCTCTCTACATTTATTCTCTTGATCTCATGTTGACCTGTTGGTGATGTTTAAATATATAACCAGAAGAGGTGAGAAAGCCTTGTGGATAACTGGGAAATTATAATTAGGCAAAAGAACAGCATATGAGAGAAACATGATCTAAGATGAAAACATATTTAGTATGTTATAAGAGGAGGTGGAAAGTCATTGTGGCTAGAGCAGAGTGAGCTAAGCAGATAGGTTCAGAAAATGAAGTCACAAGCATAAGGGAAGTGGTGATTATATAAGGGTCCTTTACAGGCTTTTTTTTTTTTAAGATTTATATATTTATGCATACAAGAGCTGGGGTGCATGCCAGTCAGAGGTGTGGGGGATGACAGGATTCACCAGAGACAGAGCAGGGAGCAGAAAAGCAGACTGATGGAAATATGCTGCTGAGGGGAGCAGCGGGCGAGACTGAAGAGGTCTGCTGCGCCATGTGGGTTGCTCCCTGGCCAGCTGAGGATTGAACTCATGCTGCAGTGGCTGCAGACAGGTTCATAGCGCTGTGCTTAACCCCTTGCGCCACCAAGGAGGTCCCTCCTTTTTTTTTTTTTTGCTTTTTTTAACTTCGCTTTTACTTTGAGTGAGAAGATACCTATGAGCAAACCTAAATTTGGTTTTAAAAGATACTTCTGGCTGCTGTGTTGAAAAAGACTTAAGGGGGCCTAAGGTGGAGGGAAAGAAACCACTGAAGACAGATAATTGGAAGTTGAACAAATTAGAGTGGTAGTGTTGGAGATGGGGTGAAATTTAGTGGGTCACTTTTGTAAATTGGATCTTTTTATATTTTTCTCATATATATGGAATATAACTGCTGTGTGTGTGTGTTTCTGTCCTATCAAAATAATTGAACTAGGTTCTAGTGACTTTAATGTCAAAGTTAGGTTATGTACACAATTTATCTTTTGCAAATAAAATTAGTCTCATCTCTTTCCAATATTTCTTTGTAAACATTTCTTTGCTAATTTTTGATGATTTTTTTTTGTAACCCAGAAAATTTTGAGTGGTTGAAGCAATTTCATATATGTTTTGGAATATATTACTGATTATATTTTTTAAAGATTTATTTATTTATTTATACAAGCACTGGGTACAGTCAGAAGCGTGGGAGGGTGAGATAATTCACCAGAGCCAGAGTGGGGAACAGAATAGGCAGACTGACGAAATACACTGCTGAGGGGAGCACAGGGCGGCAGGAGACATCTGTGCACCATGTGGGACCCTCCCTCAGTGGCTCGGGATCGAACCAGTGCTGCAGAGGCTGCGGTCAGCTTCGCAGCCCAGCGCTCAACTGCTGTGCCACCAGGGAAGGCCCTATTACTGATTATATTAAAGTATTGCTTCATTAACTCATTTTAGGTAGTATCATGTTTATTGACTATTTCTGGTAAACTCCATGAAATCGAAAGAAATTTATTTCTAGCTAAGAATTTTAACAGAAATTGTGATTCACTTTGTCAGATTTTTTTTAGCAACATTTGAAATATCTCTATAGCTCATTTTTGCCTTTAATGTTTATCAAAAGAATTACATTAATTCATTTTTAAATTGTGAAATTTCCTTAAGTTCTTGGGATAACATCTACTATGTTTTATGAATAATTCCTTTTAAGAAACTGCTACTTTATATATATATATATATATGTTTTATATCTTTGCCTAAATACATTATACATTTTATATATATGCATATACTTGCAATTTTCTTTCTGTATTATCTTTATTCAGTTATTTTGTTCTCAGAGCTAGTCTGACAACCAGAATTAATAGGCAAGTTCACCATATAATTTTATATTGTTAAATGCTTTGAAAAGTTTCTTCTGAGGCTATTTTTTCATATTTTCTACCTCTTCCTGAGTCTTTTGTTACTTAAGAGGTCACTGATAGAAATGTGGGTATCTGAACTGCCATCTTGAATCTGTTTCTCCTCACCCGGCTTTTGTATACACTGTTTTAAATATTATATATAATAATATTTCCACTATATTTTCAGTCTTATGTTTCTCAAAAATAACTTTGTCTCTCAAGTTGCATGGATAATAAGGTTTTTATTTCATTTGCAATTCATGTTGTATTTTATAGAATTCAGAGAATGTGACCTATACACTATTTTTTCTATTTCAAATAGATTTCATTTTTTGGAAGGGTTCCAGAACTTGACAAGAATATACATTTTCTGTTTCTTGGATACAATTTTCTCTACACATCTATTTGACTAAGTTTATTAATCCTCTTATTTAAATTTTCATTTTGTCTACTTGAACTGTCAATTTCCAAGAGGAAAAATATTAAGGATACCTTTTATTATTACATCTTTTACTGTGTATTTTGATACTACCTTGTTCGATGATCAATTATACTGAGCAATTATATATATATCCATGGTAGAGCACATCATTTGACAACACAAAATACCCACGGTTACCTCATTTGGTGATTTTAAACTTAAATTTCTCTCTGCCTGATTTATCACTTATCTTGCTATGTTGTGGTTTTCTTAGATCTCTATTGTCTTTTCTTTTCTTTTTTTTTTTAAAGATTTATTTATTTACTTGTACAAGCACTGGGTACAGTCAGAAACACGGGAGGGTGAGAGAATTCACCAGAGCCAGAGCAGGGAACAGAGCAGGCTGACTGACGAAATACACTGCTGACGGGAGTAGCGGGCGAGACAAGAGAGGTCGGCCACGCTATGTGGGACCCTCTCCCGTGGCCGGGGATTGAACTGGCACTGTAGAGGCTGCGGGCAGCTTCGCAGCCCAGTGCTCAACCACTGCGCCACCAGGGGAGGCCCTATTGTCTTTTCCATTATTTTTTAGTCTTACAGTGTTATATGTATATTTTTTTATCCCTTTAAGGAAAATCATCAAGATTTCTGTTATTGTTTTTCTGTTTAAAATTATTTCTAGTTCACCAGAAATTAAAGACCCATTTCTGTCTTTAGGAATCACTGGAAAGTGTTAACACAGTAATATAATTTTTTTAGGTTTATCAATGTCAAGAGTTAGATAGCATTTGTGTCAGACTGTTGTTTGTCCTCAAATATCTCTTCTTACCATCTTTATCTTAAAAACAGAACATCTTAATTTAAACTTGGCACACTGAAACCCAAGTTTGAAAGCAAACTTCCCAGCCTTCCTTGCATGGAGTTGTGGTCATATGACTGAATTCCAGAGAAACTTATGTTTGTGTGATATATGAGAAACTGCTGGTTCATTTCCTATTGAAAGACAAAAATACTTTCCCTAGATATCCATTTTACAGAGGGATAATTTCTATACGTACATACATTTTCCAAGCAGTGTATCAAATATATTTATCCAAATCAAAATTATAAAAAATTAGACTCTAAGAATGATATGTTGAATTATAGGAAATTTTCTATATTTGCTTTGTTTAACCTTGGAAAATGGACAACTTCATATGTTTTTATCCAATAAGAAACCTAAATTTATAATATGGGACCTGAGAAAGTATAATTTCACCATTTTCCATAGAGGGAAGTAAAACATAAAATCTTAGTTTGACAAGAACTAGATTATTATTACAGAGCCTATAATAGTAGTCATAATATAAAAATAATTATCAGGAAGTAGAGATGGCAAGAATTAATCTACTAATATCCTCATTTATGGTAGAGAGGTCAGTAAAGGTTATAGTAATTATATATCATAATTCATTACTGTGCCATTGAATTTAAGATGTATCATTATAGTATCTACAATTTTATTTTTATTTCAGTCATCAATATCCTTTCTTTTTCATGTTTTAATTCCCCCTATGCCTTCAAGAGCATTTGTGAAACTACATTTCTTGGAAAAAATGGAGAGGAAAGCTAAAAATCATTAGTAAAAGACTGATGAATAGCTATGCTATATAGATTTGAATTTTCACTTTGGAAAAGTGAAAATCAGATGTGCAGACACATCTGATTCACCACGACCACCTTTGGCCAATACCTTTCAGTAATTAACATTACACATTTTAAAAGTTATAGAATAAAACAACAGAAGAATAGAAATTAATCCCAGTCTCTGGATTATGAATAGGAAAATGAATCATATAAAAGTAGGTTTAGCAAAGATACAAGGGAAATATTAGAAACAGATTAAAAAAAACAGATAAAAATATCAAAACTTATGGCTCAATAAATGATTATAAAGAACCTACTAGTACATTTTAAACAGAGAGTTAATATGCTGGGAGATTTAATAAAAGGGAAGCTATTTAAAATTTATTGCTACTTTATAATGATAAAATGCATAATCAACCATGAAGATAGTTTTATATATCTATTTTTTTAAAGACTTATTTATTTATACAAGAACCGGGGTACAGACCAGATGCATGGGAGGGTGAGAGGATTTACCAGAGACAGAGCGGGGCACAGAACAGGCAGACTGATGAAATACACTGCTGAGGGGAGCAGTGGGTGAGACAGGAGAGGTCTGCCGCACCATGTGGGACCCTCCCCGGCCAGCAGGGATTGAACCAGTGCTACAGAGGCTGCGGATAGCTTCACAGCGCTGAGCTCAACCACTGTGCCACCAGGGGAGGCCCAGTTTTATATATCTTAATGTATATTAAAAAGTACAAGTAGTATGGAGAAGCCACCGCTGAGAAGATATAAGAAAAAAATAATGATTTATTCAATACCTACTTGGTATTAGATACTGTGTTTCTACATTTATCTAAAACACACCAACTTTTAATGCTGGCTCTCTCCAAAAATACCTGCAGTGAGGAGAGAGAATACTATCTGAGAACTACTGGTACTATTACTGTGACGGATAGCATCAGAGATATTGATCTCATAAATGGAAGTTCAAAAACTATGCATCTTTAGCTAACCTCCATGGGAGACCTGAAAAATTGATATCAATAAAATTAGAGGGTACCTGGGAGAAATAAGTATAGCCAATTTTAGACAGAGCTACAATCGTGTATAAATTATGCAATTTTCTATACATAGGATAATTTTTCTTATCTGCATTTTTGGCTGCAGAATATTGTGAGGTTCAGACTGGGTTTTCCTTACTAAAGTATTTATGTTTTTGCTGCCATATCTGAAAAATTCACCAATATTAATCTTTAATGCTCCTAGTCATGCAGCAAATAAGGAAAAAAAGACAATTACTAGGAAAAGAAAGCATCTTTATACCTTTTTCTTCCTTTTAATGTGAGTGGGAATCAATAGTCTGTGAGCCAAAAATTTCTATGCATCTGTTCATCTACTCATTCATGAACTCTGTGTCATGTGTGCTAAAGCTAGAAGAATATTCATGAAAAAGATATAAACAGCCCTTTCTCTTTTGGATTTCTAGAAGAATCAAATTAAATTGGTAATTACAATGCAATCATTATTGCTTTCTAAAAATTAGTGATTGCTTTGGGATAGCAAAGAATGTACACCTAATTCAAAAATGGAAGGTCAGAGAAACACAAGGTTCTACCCTGTGTTAATAGTTATCCTGGGATAGAGTTAAAGAGTCTGTTAATTTGGTGTAGAAAAAATGCAATCTCTAATTAAAATTAGCATTTCCTGAAATTTTCAAGGTTATTGTCATACATATTACCTTGATTGTGGTGATGGTTTCTTGGGTATATAGATATATCCAATCTCATCAAATTGTATGCATTGAATAAACACAACTTTTTCTATATCACTTATACCTCAGTCAAGCTGTTTAATACTAATATTCTCTGAAATTATGACTGTAGATACCCCCCACAGCAGTATTAGCAGTATCAGTGATACATTAATATTAGAAGTTACATATATTTTCCCATCACATATTGTTACTACTTCAATTATGATAGTTATTAAATCTACCCCTAGATATCATTATTTGATAAGTTAATGAAAAACATTATCAGTTTCAATATGCTGATAATTATATTTTAGTATAACAAGCTTCTCTTGTAATGCTGTATGTTTTACTTTATGCATGTAAAAATCATTTTTCTGAGAAAAAGCCTGTTGAAGATGACCTTGGCACAAAAATGCCCAAGAATGTTTATGTGAGACAATTTCAATAGCAAATGGGGATGCAGAGAGGAAGCATGCTTAGGAAGAGGCAGCATTGCACTAAAAGACAAGCAAGCAGAAACAGCAAGATATGGCCTAGAGAAGCTAGAACATTCCACAGCTAGGGAGTGGAGAGCGGTTCAGTAAATTCCACATGTTTGAGCTAGGTCAGTGTGGTCTTATGCTGCTGGGTAAAAGAGAAAACAGGCAAGATAAACAGGGGCAATGTAAGAAAGGCAGAAATAATAATAAATCATTTCTTTTTTATAAGCAAAGGAGAAATATGAGCAGCTTTCCATTGAACTATATTCCCTGTTATTTCTCAACTTGTTAAGATTGAGGAAGAGAAGTCAAAATTGATGTTCACTGCGTTTCTCAAATCACAGTATTTGGCTGAAAAAGAGTTGAGATACTTAATGAATTGTCAGAGTTGTATAACACACATTTATTATTTTAATAACTGAAAATAACCAAATATAGCTCTAACCTGAGAAAAGATATCTCTCCTGAGGAAGGGACTGAAAAATAGTTTGGAGGGATGGAATAGCCACTGGATGTAGTAAGAGTTATGGTCAGAACTTGGGGGAAAAGAGGTAGAAATCTTTAAGAGTTTTTAGCATTAGAAGAACACTTACAACCATGGTCCTTGACTTTGGACATGGTTTAATTCAAATGCTATAATGGCCCATCTTGAGAACTTGATCATCCAAGTAAGTGTGATTTTTAATGAAGATAAATATTAATGTGTTTTATATCACAATGATAAGGCTACTGTGGTTCATTTCTCCTCTGCCTCCTTCAACTGATTATGTCACTACCTTCTTTCTAAAGTTTATGAAAATAATATTATACAAAAACTATTCCATATAAGAATAAATAAACTTATAAATCTTTAATAGAGGTCTGATACTCTTTTTTTCAAAGAGGACTGGATGAGCAAGAATAGAACTTCCAATATGAATTCTGTGAATGATCCACAAGCACCCTGGAACTGCATGCAAAATATGCATGTGCATTCTTCAAAAGTTTATAATTTATTGGAAGTGAAAGACATCCTTAGACATTTTATCACCTCTCAAAATGTCAAAACCACTGAAGCCCGAAATAAGCTTTTGGCATGTGGTCTACCTATACCCTTTAAGCCATACTAAACTTATTATTTCTACAGTCAATCAGAAGGCACTTTCAGTCCCCATATAGATCATCAAAATGTCTCTTTCTGTTCCTCAAAATTAAATGATCCATTCCCTTTAAATATTCCAGGCAGGACACATACCCTGATTTCAGGGATTATAACCCCAAATTTCTTATGCTCAGTCACACCTGGAAGGAAATGACTAAAACACCATTAGACATTTCTGCGCATGTGCAGACACTGTTTGTCCTACATACCTGCTCGTTTCTGTTCCTCTCTTTTACTTTTAGTGTCTCTGTTGGATATGTTTGCTATATCAGTAAGAATTTGGGATATAGGTAAGGGAAGAACATGTGGGATCACTTCGAGTTACAAGAACAAATTGGCCCCTATACACTTGCCCTAAACTGTTCTTGCACAGTTACTTACAGCTGGCATTTACTTAGGTATTACACCCACAATCTCTTATCCATCTCAATAAATGACTGAAGCTCTAATTGGGCAGAATTTTTTTCTAATATAACCTTATAATTTGGGGGAGTATAATTAAGTCTGATGAATCAATTAAACCATTTTTCTCTCCATCTCTCCATTTTTTTAAAATGAAAGCTAGAATGAGGATGTGGCAAACCATGACTTCATCTAGTGGGACTTCGTAACCCCAATCATTGCCCACCTATTCCCCAAATCTGTGTGTTAACCTAATCCCTTCATCTCGCATCAGTGTCTCTGCTTCCCAAACCACCAGAATCACGTGAAATAGGTATTGCTTCTTACTTAGATGTTATTTGTTCTCCTTAGATTCTGGAATAGTCCTGACCATAAAGTGGCATAAGTGAATAAAAACAGTCATCAGATATTAAACCTGCAAAACAATGTGCATATCCAGTTGTGTGCAGGGGAATGTTTAACAGTAGGTTCTGAAAAAATAAGAAAAGTTCTGAGTTGAGTATATTCCCTCCATGGCTAATTTCAGACTATTAAATGGAATCCTTGAACAGGGTATTGGGAAGAGCTATTGAACTACTATGCCTGTGCATTGCTGGATGCCATATACACATTAGTCAAAGTAGAATGATCACCTATAAAATTGTAAAAATTTCACATTCACTTTGATAGCCCTTTCCTCACCTGCTTTTCCATATTTCTTTTTAAAATATATGCAACCTGGCTCCTTTCTTGGAGTGTGTAAACACACACACACACACACACACACAGAGTACGTATTTTAATGTTATATACGGGTTAAGAAATACACATTTTATATTACTTGAAAATGAATATGTTCCTTGTTTGTAGGAAAAAAAAACTGTTTTACCAAAGGACCTTCTAGGTTTTTACATAGATGATTATAATTAAAAAACATTTTGTAATAAAATACCAAAAAATTATATCATACTCAGGAATTAAGATTCACATCATGGGAAGTATCTACATTAAGCAAGCATCTAATAATTTGTCCTGAGATACTGATATCTTATGTACTTCACATGGCATTTGCAAATATCTAGTCCACAAGGAAATTAAACATACTCAATTCAAAGGATAATAGAGAGAATGAACATGTTACAACCATGAATACATTTAAAACAGAAAGTTTACCAATACTGGTTAAAATTGAGTGATATTGAAAGTAAAAGGAATGTATTTTGATTTCATGTATTTTGATTTCACATCATTTTTTTTAAGAGGCATGCATTTTTATTTCTTTATTTCTTTGTTTATTTATTTGTTTATACTTGCACTGGATACAGTCAGAAGCGCGGGAGGGTGAGAGAATTCACCAGAGCCAGAGCGGGGAGCAGAGCAGGCAGAAGGACCGAGGTACACTGCTGAGGGGAGCAGCGGGCGGCAGGAGAGGTTTGCGCGCCATGTGGGACCCGCCTCCGGTGGCCCGGGAGCAGCCGGGGATCGAACCGTCACCACAGAGGCCGCGGGGAGCTTCCAACCCAGCGCTCAACCGCTGCACCACCGGGGAGGCCCATTTTTTATTTTTAAGGTAATGTTACATAAAGGAAAATATGGGATAGTTACAAAGATGAAGTATCAATACCACATGTTCAAATTATTATTAGGGCTATGAGTTTTTAAAATGTTTTCTTTTACTTATTTCCTTTCAGAGTTAAAAACCATGTAATTTAAACATACTAACATTCAAAATAAAGGAAAGACATATTTTTCATGCAGCAACAAGAAGTTATTAGCATGATGGAAAATTTCCTATTTCAGGAAAAGTTCTAGTTTAAATCTTTACTATAGGATACATTTCATAACAAATTATTTATATCCTGATAAAATAAATGTATACATTTTATAGCAGTTTTAAAAAGGACTTTGTTTATATAAAGTACATCCTTAATCAGATACATTAATAATTGAATCACTATAATAATAGATATCAATTTGCTTATAGAAAATTTTCTTTCTTCCTCAGTGCACATGGGACATTTTCAAGAATAGATCACTTACTAGGACATAAAACAAGTCTCAGAAAATATATGAAAATAGAAATAATATCAAGTATCTTCACAGGTCACAATCCTATAAAGCAAGAAATTAACCATAAAAGGAATCCTGGAACAAACCAAATTATATGGAGACTAAATAAAATGCTTTTCAACAACTCAGGTGAATGAAGAAATCAAAGAAGAGAAAAAAAAATCTAGAGATTAATGAAAGTGGAGAGAAAAACTACCAGACCCTATGAGATGCATTAAAAGCAGTACTACATGGGACATTCATAGCAATACAATTTAAAGTCTAACTCTGCAGTTGAAGAAAGTAGGAAAAGAATAACAAAAGCACCCAAAGACCAGTAGAAGGCAATAAAAAATAAAAATTAGGGCATAAATAAATGAAATAGAAAACAAAAAGACAGTCTAAAAAGATCAGTGATACCAAGTTTGTTCTTTTTTTTAAAGATTTATTTATATATGCATACAAGAACCGGGGTACAGGCCAGAGGTGCAGTGGATGACAGGATTCCCCAGAGACAGAGTGGGGAACAGAACAGGCAGATCGACTGAAATACACTGCTGAGGGGAGTAACGGGCGAGACAGGAGAGGTCTGCTGTGCCATGTGGGCAGCTACCTGGTCAGCCTCATGTTGCAGAGGCTGCAAACAGCTTCATAGTGCTGTGCTTAACCCCTTGTACCACCAAGTAGGCCGAGTTTGTTCTTTGAAATAATAAACAAAAATGACAAGCTATAAGCTATGCTTACAAAGAAAGGAAAACAGAAAACCCAAGTTAATAGAATCATTAATGAAAGAGGTGAAATTATAACAGATACTGCAAAAATACACAGGATCATAAGAATCTATAAAAGTCTCTATACAAACAAATTGGACAACCTAGAAGAAATGGGCAAATTCTTAATTTCATACAAATTCTCAAGATTGAACCAGGGTGAAACAGACAGCTTAAAAGGTCCAGTCACAAGCACTGAAATTGAAAGAGTAATAAAAAGCCTCCCCAAGAAAAGCCTAGGACCAAATGGCTTCACCAATGAGTTCTACCAAACATATAAAAGAAGATTTAATACCGGGCCTCCCCTGGTGGTGCAGCAGTTGAGTGCTGGGCTGAGAAGCTGCCCACAGCCTCTGCAGCGCCAGTTCAATGCCCGGCCACTGGTGAGGGTCCCACATGGTGTGACAGACCTCTCCTGCTGCGCCCACTGCTCCCCTCAGCAGTGTATTTTGTCACTCTGCCTGTTCTGTTACCTGCTCTGGCTCTGGTGAATTCTCTCACCCTCCCGCGCTTCTGTCTGTACCCAGTGCTTGTATAAATAAATAAACAAATCTTAAAAAAATTAGAAGACCTAATACCTATCCTACTCACACTCTTCAAAAAATTAAAGAGGGAGGAAATCTCCCCAATATATTCTCTGAGGCCAACAATACACTGATACCAAAACCAAACAAAGAAAGTACAACAAAAGAAAATTATAGACCAATGTCTCTGAAGAACATAGATGCAAAAATCCTCAACAAAGTGCTATCAAACCAAATAGGGTAACATAGAGGTAACAAGAGAATCATCCACCACAATCAAGTAAGCTTCATCCCAGGAATGCAAGGCTGCTAAAATACTTGCAAATCAATCAATGTCATTCACCAGATGACAAAAGGATAAAAAAAAAATCATGATTATTTCAGTAGATGCCTCAAAGGCACTCAACAAGATCTAATATTTATTTATGATAAAAAACTCTCCAAAAATGGGAATAAATAGAAGTTATTTAAATATCATAAAAGCCATACACGAAAAAATCACAACCAATATCATACTTAATGTGAAAAGGGGAAAGCATTTTCACTAAAATCAGGTACATGACAGTGATGCCCACTATTACCACTGTTATTCATTATAGTACTGGGTGCCCTACCTAAAGCAATTAGGCAAAAAAAAAAAAAGACACATTAGGAATTCAAACTGGAAAGGGAGTGAAACTGTCACTATTTGTAGATGACATGCTCATATACTTAGAGAAACCAAGAGAGTCTACAAAAAATCTTCTATAAATAATAGATACAGTAACATGGCAGGATGTAAAATCAATATACAAAAATTGGTGGGCTTTTCTATATGTAAATAATGTATCAGAAGAAAAGGAAATAAGAAATACAGCTCCATTTACAATCACACTGTAAAGAATGAAATACCAGGGAATTAACTTAATGAAAGAGGTGAATGATTTGTACAATGAAAACTATAAAACTCAAAGGAAATAAAGGAAGACATAAAGAAATAGAAAGATATCCCATGCTCATGGGTAAGAACAATTAACATCATTAAAATGGCCATACTACCAATAGCAATTTATAGATTTAATGTAATACCTATGAAAATACCAATGACTTTTTTTCAAGGAAACAGAACAATTATCAAATTTATATGGAACCACAAAAGGCCTCATATAGCTAAAATAATATTGAGGTAAAAAAATGAAGGCATCTTACTTCCTGATGATATTATAGAGGAGCAATAATCAAAACAGTATGGTACTAGAACAACAGGATTTGAAATACTATGATACTGAACAAAAACAGAAACTCAGACCAATAAAACAGAACTGAAAGTCCAGAGATAAATCCATATAAATATGGACAGTTAATTTTTGATAAAGGAATTATGACCTCAGAAGTGGAGAAAAGATAGCCTTTTTACAAATGGTGGGGGGAAACATAGCCACATTCAAAAAAAAAATCAAGATGCATACTTAACACAATACACAAAAATTCACTCAAAATGGATTAAAGATTTGGACATAAAAACCAAAACCATGAAGTACTTGAAAGAAAACATAGGGAAACATTACATCTACAACAAAGATATATTTGCAAATACAACCCCAACAGCAAGGAAAACAAAAGCAAAAATAAACATTTTAAATTTTAATATCAAATTTAAAAGTTTTCGTACCTCAAAAGAAGCTATCACAAAACAGAAAGGCAACCTACAGAATGGGAAAAAGTATTTGCATACCATACAGCTGACAAGGGGTTAATCCCCAACATTTACAAGTATTTATACAACCCAACACCAAAGACACAAATGACCCAATTAAATCATGAGGAAAGGATCTGAATAGACACCTCTCTAAAGAAAACATTCAGATGGACTACAGACATGAAAAAAAAAAAAGTTAAATACTCCTTCTTATCCGAGAATTATAAATTAAAGCCACACTGAGACACTACCTCACCTCTGTGAGATTGCCCCTTATAAAAAAGAACCAAATTAATAATGGCTGGTGAGGTTCTGGTGAAAAAGGAACTCTCATCCACTGCTGGGGGAATACAAGCTGGTACAGCCCCTGTGGAGAATGGTGTGGACAAGTCTAAAGAAAATAAAAATGGAAATTCCACTTAACACAGCAATACCACTCTTAGGTATTTATCCAAAAATAAATACCTAAAACTCTAATTCAAGCAATATGTATGCCTTTGTAAGTAGCAGCACCATTTACAATGGCCAGATCATGGAACCCCCTCAGCAGATGAATGGATAGAGAAACTGTGGAACATATATTCCAAAACAATTACATGCAACCAATAGAAAAAATAAAAATTTGACCTCGGCTCAAAGATAAATAATTGTTACCAGAGGATAAGGGACAGGGTGAAGAGGTTGGGGGAGGGAGGCAGAGGGGATAAGGGTATAGGTGGTTTGGTGGAGGGATGTAAAAAATAATAAAAGAAAAAGGAAAATTTTAATACTATAAAGCATATTTTAATCGTTTTACTCCCTAGTCATCGCTTTTCAACTGAGAAAACTGTGGCTTATAAGTGTTAAATCGCTGATGGTCACACAACTCAAAACACACAGTTGATACAAAAGTACCCATTCATTTACTCAAAAGTCTCCTTATTTTCCACCAGGATTCTACTAATTCTCAATAGAATAAGAGTTTCAAGTGTTTCACGTTGGGAAGTGCATTTGTCAGCCAGTAGTATTTTTGCAAGTGTTTTTTAGGCACCCAGTATATAATCAATATAGTATTGTACATATTGTAATGTAAAGATGTGCTTATTAAGACAAATTTTAATTTATGGTGTTTATGTAATCTAGAGATGATACTAAGAACAATGTACATTAATCAACTGTGAATACAGGAATTTACATGTCAAGATATATTGCTCAAAATTTGATGTATTAACAATTGCTCTGCCCAAGTAAAACATAATAACAATATTTTTTCCTTTTTGTGGATAACATAATATGCTACCATTAGCATTAACAAAGATGACATCATATTAGAAATTATATGTGTGTATGTACATACTTATATACCCATGCAACATACACTTATATATTTACTTATTGTCAATTTGTGTTTTACTGTTTTATTGTCAATTTACTGTTTTACTATGACAATTTGAATAGTACCATATTTGTAGAAATATTCATAAAATAGTTATGCCTTAAAACAGAAATAATTTCATTCATCTAGATATTTCAACATTAATAAGACAAAGTTAAATTATATTTTATGAGTAGGAATCATAATGACATTATCTAAGAATTATACTTGTCATTTTGGGGACATATACTTTGTGGTAAAGCATAAATTAAGTGACTAAATTTGTCAGAGTTACTTTTGATATTAATTTGCTAACAATAGTAATCATTTCAATATATGAGAAACATCACTGCCACTGTCCCCAATTAATTGATTCCATAATTCAAATTCTATAAGGCAGTGGAATGTATGTCATGAACACAATTATGTACTTGTCACTCACCCTCCAACAGATGTGGCATTCTTCATACAGTGGTTCTGGAATTAGAAACCATCTCTCAGTTTCAAGGCATGAATGTTTGAAATTGACTGAAGAACTGTCAGTACCAGGCTTACACCAGGAGGGGGACCTGGGGTGGTGGTTGCTTCCGCCCAAAGATGAGTCACTTCCGCCCAAAGCGGAGGCTGATGCAACAGTAACCAGATGTTGCAAATCCACGTAAAGTGCATGCGCAGGCTTTCCGAGATATAGCCCCTCCCCTAAAATAAATAGAGTTCCTGCAGCCATCCATGTGAGTAGAAGCATCTTTTCATCCCCAGCCCCTCCGCCGTGTTCCTGAACCCTGTCGGCCTGCAGGCAGGACCGGCAAAGAACCAAAAAAAAAAAAAAAAGTATGGGTTTTTAATACCATGTGATAATATACACTAAAATACAAAATAATATGAGCCTTTTTAAAGCATTAACTTAATTTCAGCACATACCACAAAAGCTGGAATAATCCATTATAAGGAAGTCAGATCAAATCATTTATTCCCCCAGAACCCTCAACTCCCTATTTCACACAGTGTTAAAGTCAAAATACTTAACATGTTCAACAAAGACCATTCATGATCTGGATACTTCTTGCCCTGTTCCTTCTGACTTCATTTTCATTTCTTACCATTCTCACCTCACTCACTATACTCTAGTCACACTCACCCCCTTGTTATTGCTCAAAAAAGTTAAATAAGCTGCTGCCAATTCTTCCAAGCTCTCTGTTAAAATTATAAAACTTTCCTCTTCTCTGATCCCTCTTAGGGGAAGTCTGATATCTTAAATCTTGCATTTAAGAGTCTAAATTTCACATTCCTGGTTTAATACTCATGCTATTTTCTCAATTTAAGTGCATTATTCTCCAATGTAATTCTATCTCTTCTATCTCTTGGTTAATGTTCAATTTAAGGCCTATCTCCTATTCAGGAATTTTCTTATCACCAATGCACGTCTGTTCTCTCACTTGCCCAAAGTCAAGTAATTATTAATAGCTGTACTGTTTGCTAGCCCCTTTGAATTACACTGATTTTACTCTTCTTGTTTTGATATCTGCATTATAAACTTCTTAAGACCAAAGATTTGAACTACTCTAAAATTCCTATAGTAAGTCAATTTACATTGACTTACCCGTTATAGAGGTTCAAATCAAAATTCGAACTGATTTGTTTAGTTTCTGACACTCCACATCTTCAGAAATTACTTTTCTACATAATAAACATGTAATAAAATATCTTACATTGTTTTCATTTTAATGTTCAAATGTGGAGCATGATTAAGAAAGTTGAACCAAAAAAATTACACTCATTACCACAAATTACTAAAATTAAACAAATACTTAAGGCATTTTGATGACTTAAAAAACTCTCAAAGTATTTAGTTAAAACTTGAGAGACTGTATATATCATAAGTACTTTACATCCATGTTTGTATTTATCCTCATAACACATGCCTGTTATACCCATTTTTGGAAATAATGAGACAGATTTATGAATATTAAACAACGTGTGTCCAGTAAAAGAGTTTCTAAGTGTTATAGGAGGGGATTAAATCAAAACTGTCTTATTAACAAACACACAATCACACACACTACATTCACAGTTAAAACTTGCTAAAGTAGGTGACTTTAAAATATCTGACTTTACAAATATGCAAACTAAGACAGGTTATAAGTCTTGCCATGGGCCTCCCTGGTGGTGCAGGGGTTAAAGTCAGTGCTATCAAGCTATCCACAGTCATTGCAGTTTAGGTTTGATCCCTGGCCGGGGAGCTGATGGCAGACCTCTCCTGTCTCTCCCGCTGCTCCCCTCAGCAGTGCATTTCATTCAATCTGCCTGTTCTGCTCCCCACTCTGACTCTGGTGAATCCTCTCACCACCCACAACTCTGGCCTACATCCCAGTTCTTGCATGCATAAATAAAAAATATTTTTTTAAAAAAAATGTCTTGACAAGCTACAAGTGAAAAACTAAATGAAGATAGGAAGCTAATATTTTAGTAGACAAAGACCAGGCAGTCTTCAAGTTAATGTCTGGAGGTTGAATGTGTTTGTTATAGGTACCTTAAAAAATATTTATATTATCTTAAACTCTTTAGTGATCAGTAGTAAAAACTTTTCATATGTAGGAGAATATGCTGGAACAAGCTAGATACAACTTAAGTGGAAAGAATTCAAGGTGAGGTAAAATCGCACATAGATGATACATATTATATACATTGTACATTTATATATAATATGTATCTATGTTAAGCTAGACAGCCATGTTTCTTAAGAGATTCGCTGCACTGTACCAGGTGCATTCCACTGCAGCTCTTCCAGGGAGTGTCTTCACTTTTTCATGAACTCAGATTTTCTCTTCTCTTCCCTTAATGACTATGTTAGAAACTCATTTGGCATTTGTAGGTATTCATAAGGGAATTCTAGTTACTTCCTACACATACCTGTTCTGATATAGCCAAAAACCATTTGGTGACATTATCAACTCATTAAAGTGAGAGATGTGACAGAAAGAGCACATGCCACATGGAATAAATATAAAAGTGTCAACCACTTAAATGGGGAAAAAATCCATCTGGCTGATTTCTCTTTGAAAAATGAGTTGTGTATAAGTTCTTTCCTTAATACATGACAGCCAATTAATCTTGAAATGGGTAAAAGCATACAATATTCAATTTAATTAAAACCAATATTGATTGAGAGTCTACTATATGTAATGCATGTACTAGATTCGAGAAAGATTACACAGAATAAAAGATAGTCACTTCCCCTAAGAGTGCTTCTTTTCAAGAGGGTAGAGAGTAGTTAAAAGGAAATTAGAAAAAATGCATGCCAAAGAAATGCAAGACAAAAGTAATAACTTATGTACTATAGATTGAGAATCTATTATATTTAATTGAGAAGGCACCAAAAAAAATTAAGAGAAACTTTAGGTTCAAAAAACAAATATTTTTAAAGGACTAAAATATTAGAACATTGTCTGCTATTATCATCTGCCTAAAACATATTTTGCTTCACACATTCTAGAAAGAATTAATATTGTACATATAGCATGATATAACAATTATGAAGTGATGACATCCAATAGGGAAGCCAAGTTATTAGGTGTTGGAAATCAGGTATCAAAAAATAGTGAAATTATTTTAAAGTTTAATCTCTCCATTAAATTGAAAAATGTTACATTCATACCTTTTTTTTAAAGAAAAGAAAGCAACTTCTTTTTATATAACAGTATTGCTATGCAGCCTATAGAAAATACTTGCCACTCCCCAAATATTTGAAGCATTAGATGCTGATTTGAGACCAACATTACATCTCATATTAATAGATCTTCATTTATAAGATACCTCTGAATATCTGCATCAAAGAATTCAGGGAACTGAGGTAGTGATTCCAAACCAGATCCTACAGGACTAGCTGGCTGAAAGATATACCTTGTAGCTCACTGGAAAATTTCTCAGACTGCCCTAACAAATTTGTGAAATACATTAATGACTCTAGTAAATGGAATTTTCAAAAATAAACTAAACTCATTTATTCTCATGAATGTATTAACATGATATGCCACAAATGATTATTCTTTTAAAGCAGATGGTGCATTTTCTGCAACAATTATTGAAGAGTAGATATCTATATTTAAACAAATTCTACCACTTACCATCATGTTTCATCTGACAATCTGTTCTTAATTCTAAGATTCCCATCTCTTGTCAGTGGAGAACTTTCTTAATATGTTTAAGAGAAAAATCAAAGATTGCTGTTATACCAAATACATCTCAAATTTGAAACGTTAAGCTACCTCTTCAAAGCAGAAACAAGATTCCTCATAATTCTTGCCCATTTGAGAGAGATCCCACAAGAGGAAAAGAACCAAAATTAAGATGTTATGAATATATCCTTCAAATTCATTCCATGTTCCATATATAGTAGCTCAAGAATGTTAAACAATATATTAAATCATTTAAACATTTTGCTTGTGCTTTCTGTAGGAAAAATACATTTTATTACTATTTGGTATGTTATTTATTCCTATAAAGTAGCAACTAAAATGATACTGATTAAGTTTATTTTATATCAATAACTTAATTTTTCAGAATAAAAGCTGAAGAAAGTTGGGCTCCCAACTTTCTATCACAGATCATCAGGATTCTGATTAGCATTGTTTGACTACTCATACCATAGACCTAATTTATTGCTGATTTGTCCAGAACAAAGTTAATGCCACAATAACTTTATTTTTAAAGGGGAGAGGTATTTTCACCCAATGCCACTGTTTCTATGCCATTAACCACAAATTTATAGTCCTAATGAAAATACAAATGAACACAATGTTATAGTAAACTGGAACAAATCATGAGTACAGCATATTTAACTTTAAAAGAGAGAAGTCTACTTAAGTAGACTTTATACACTATATAGAATTACTTCAAGTTAATCAAAAGTATTTAACATTCCTTTTAGAAAAGTACTCTCCCTTTTAATTTATTAAACCAACTTTGGGCTGTGACAAAGATATAGGTATATACCCCAAGAGACTTAACATTTAAGTGATAGATCTGCTGGGATGGAATGGAAGTTGTACTCCATTGCCCTGATATTTCTCCTGACTTTATGACTAAACATCATAAAAGGTGAGAACTTCAGAGATGATATTTAATATTAACATGAAAGTGCTTAATAAGATATTTTGATAAATAAAAATTATTAAAATAAATATTAAAATAAATTTCACCTGTTTATTTTTAATTTTTTAAATGTGGCTATTAGCACATTTTAAATGATAAATCTGGTTTTCACTTTTGACTCATATTTCTATTGGGCAGAGGATTTTTTTTTTTTTTTGTGGGACCCTCGCCAGCGGCTGGGGAATGAACCAGTGCCGCAGAGGCTGCAGGCAGCCTCACAGCCCAGCTTCAACCGCTACGCCACCAGAGGAGGCCCTGGGCAGAGGATTTTATAACCCACAGGAAAATAACATTATTGATATATGGATTTGGATATTTCTTTGTTGTGGGAGACTGTTCTAGACTATAAATGTTTGGGAGCCTCCCTGGCCTCTGCCTGCTACATGCCACAAGCACTTCCCCCTCCCCCAGATGTCTTAAAGCATCTCCAGACCCTAATATCCTGGGGCGAGGGGGTGGGTGGGTAAAGTCACTTGCATTTGAAAATCATTGGTGTACAGTATCCAGAGTAGTCTCCTATTTACTATACCAATGCAAGTTTGCAATACCAAATTTGAGAAAGAAAAACAGAGGCATCACATTTGCTAATTTGACGTGATTAGCATGAGAATTACTCTTCAGAATGCTGTTTTCTACTGGAAATACAATGCCTTTGTATAACAATATGGGCACAAACTGCAAATATAACTGAGACTGTATTCACAAACTGTGAATTCAAACATATTTCCTTAATTTAAAATAAATACAAAATATTGTTCACACTACACAAAATTAAAATTTCAGCCTCTAATATTGTTTTTAAAAAGATTACATTTTCCTTTTTTTAGAATTAATTTATTGCTAATTGAGGTAATATCTGGATGCCCCCAAAAGGTATCACCAGCATACTGCACCCACCACCAAATAGCCCACAGTCCACCACCATGGTCCACTGTCTTTTCGAACATACTACCATTTTTCAAAATGACAAATACATGCTCTTTATGCCAGTGCCAGTTTAAATTTACATATATAAAAGATTAATGTGAACAGATTCTTTCTATGAATTCCTTGGTTATGACCTTGGAATGTGTCTAAAATATAAAATTAAATCTAAACTAAATATAAAATTAAAGTTTGTATTTGATTTCATAACCAATTTTGCTGGATAAGAATAATGAACTGTACATGTTGAATAAAGCTCGAGCTACTTGTTTTACTAATCATCGCGTAGCAACATAAAAAGCAGCACAAATTCCTAAACATATAACTAATACCTGTTGAGTATATAGCAAGCAAAGAAATCTCTAGTATTTGTAGTTCAAGCCAGTAGTCTATAGTAATTTTTATAACAGTTCTGCTGTAGGCACTTCCAAACAGTTAGTAGGCACTTCCAAATTGTTACTATTTCTTTATTGTGTGGTATCACACAAATCAATAACCAACTGAATTAGAGTTTGTATATAATATTAATGGCTGTGTTAATACTCAAAGTTGTTTTCAACTGTGAAAAAGCAACAGGAGATCTCACGCCTCATTTGTGTTCCATTTGAAGCAAAGGCAATAAGCAAATCTTTTTAGCAAGAAAGAAAAATAAATTTGCATAATGAACTACAATCATTTTGTATATTTCTCATTTTTACTTTAAATTAAGGAAATGTGCCTTTGAATTCATAGTAACTGCTCCCAAGGCACAGTACGTTAATAATGTCAATTTTTTCTTTCTTTTCTTTTTTTTTTTTTTTGGCTAAGGCTTCATTAAAAAATGGAGCAACAGAAGATAAAAACTATTCGGATAAAGTGGAATAGCAAAAAGCACAAGTAAGCATTGTGCTCAGTGGACATAAATAGTACAACAAAGAACAGCACATAACTAAGGTAATTTATTTTAACAAGCTTGATATAAAATACATCTTCCCTGAGGATTGTACATCTACTCTATCTCTTTTTCTACCACTAGAGTCATTCGATACCCCAAGAGCCACTACTAGCCTGTGGTCTATTAACCAACGAAGCTGAAACTTGGGGTCAATGATTAGCTGCAGAATGGCACTGAGTACCTGTGACCCAAGGCTATGATGGATATGTGCAAAGAAATCAACAAAATACTCCCCTTGCTAAAATTACTACTTTCCATTTCATAAGTCATCTATAAATGTGCTCCAACTTGAAATACATATTTAACAGTTATTTGAGGGGGAGTTTATTTCATTAGTATAAAAAAGTCAGAGGATGAAAAGTGTAGCTCACTGCTCATTGACTCTCTGATTCTATGCTTTCTGTTGCCATGCCAGATAAGTTATCTCATCCTTTTGTTTATTCACTGTGCAAACAGGTACTTCTAAGAGCCCACAGAATTTTATCTTGGTAAACACATTTTGTGTATGTTGATGGGAAATTTTGCAGCCATAAGCCAAGAATGTTGAGAATTATAATAATTCTGCTAGCAAACACTGCCAAAGTAATCTCATTGAAGAGAATACTTTCCTGAAAAAAAAAAAATTACTTAAACAATAGACAGAAGATCATAAGAATCCAGAAAAGCACAAAGACAAAGTCCCAGGAGAGGAAAGTCATTCTTGGTTAGAAATCCCAAAGCAATGAGCAACTAATGGTGGGCAGCACTTCTTCTAATTTCCTTCTCTTTCTTTCTCTCCACTCCCCTCCCTGATCCCTCATGCTCTCCACCCTTCCTTCTCACTCTCCCTTTTCTTTCCTAATCATTCTTCCTCTCATTCTTTCTCTGCTCTCCCCCCACACCCTCTCTCTGTAAGAAAATTGAGTCAGCATATGGAAATCCTGAGCTAAGCTGGCTCTGGGAAGAATTGTAAAGTAGATGAAGATTATGGGTCATTTCTACTGATATATTCAACTCTTCTGTGCTGGCGGTCCTTTTTTTTAATGAAAAGATTTATGCATACAGGAACTGGGGTACAGGCCAGAGGTGGGGTGTGGGTGCGTGAGAGGATTCACCAGAGAGAGTGGGGAGCAGAACAGACAGATCTACTGAAATACACTGCTGAGGGGAGCAGCGGGGCAGTCAGGAGAGGTCTGCTGTGACATGTGGGTCACCTCCCTGGCTGGGGATTGAACTCATGCTGCAGTGACTGTGAATAGCTTCATAGTGCTGAGACTTAGCCCCGTGAGCCACCAAGGAGGTACTGTGCTGTCTGTCCTTATAGCCATCATCTATTCTGCTACCAGCTGCACCCTGGACTTAGCCCTGCCACCTCACTCGTTGTTGAAACTACTCCCACAGCACCTACCAATTCCTCAGAACCTCTTTGATTTATGTTATGGACTCATCTGGAAATTATGGAGTCATCTCTATGAATGACACATTGATTTTCAGATGCTCCATGAAAGACACTAAATCCAATGAATAAATGTTTAAAGCTAGACTGAGACAGTGATACAGACTGGAACAGAAAAGCAGGGTTGTTTCCTGTCATGTTGTTCACTATGAACACTCTCTATTTCCATCCCCTTAATCACATGAGGCAGGGACGTTATCTACTTAAAACTTGAGCCCTATTATTAAAGTAGCTAGTAGAAAGGGAACTGATGAAAAAAGTTCATTCTTGTTTACTGACATAAAGCATCATGAAGGAGACAAGAGTGTTCATGCAAAGACATCCTGCCCAGGAGAGGCAAGAAGTGCTAAGATTTTTTTTTTCTGAGGAGATAGGGGAAGCTCAACTATGAAAACTGATGTCTAGATAAATTTGGGGGGTTCTTCTCTGAGAAATAAACTCTATTTTTAAAATACAATTTAAGCTGAACTGAATAGCTTATGACCTTCCCTGACCTAGTCACGGGTGATAATATGTGAGAAGTACTACGGAAGTTCAGGATGACAAACAGCAAATACTAGAAAACTGCCGCCTTGGTTAATTTACTGCTTCTCTGCCTCCCCTGGTGGCGCAGGCCATTGAGCACTGTGCTGTGAAACTGTCCCCAGCCTCTGCAGCACCAGTTCGATCCCAGCCGGCCAGCAAGTGTCCCACATGGCGCAACAGACCTCTCCTGTCTCACCCGCTGCTCCCCTCAGCAGTTTATTTTAGTCAGGCTGCCTGTTCTGTTCCCCACTCTGTCTCTGGTGACTCCTCTCACCCCCATGCATCCGGCCTGTACCCCGGTTCTTGTATAAATAAATCAATCTTAAAAAAAAGAATTTTAATTTTTTTTATATTTATTTTTTTTTACATTTTTCATTTTTGCACAATGTATGCATTTTCATCTTGGTTATAGTCCCCATACAATTCCCACCCCTCCCCTTGTTTTGATCCTGCTCCCTCCTCCCCCCACCCCTCAGTGTGTCTCTGGACATTTTCAACTGAATGATATTCCACATCCTGGTATCTGAAGAAATACCCAAATGATGTACTAATGAAGATAAAAATCCTTTTAAAATTGAAGTCCTGAATGATTGATGGAAATTGTCTGAATCTACATTCTAGAATGAACTGTATGTTGTCTAGCACATGGTTATAGACACACAAACAGAACACATTCAAGATAAACGATGCAGGGAAATATTTAAATGTATGTATGTGAAATTATTTTCCTGTAGAAAATGGGTAAATGTTCATTTGCTGTTCATGTCAATTACAAGTCCTTTCAGAAACTTTAATAATGTTCACCAACCCGAAAGGACTATATGTGCATAAACTTTTTTTTCGTACAAGATCAGAGAATAAATATTTAAGGCTTCATAGGAAATATGGTTTCTGTTGTAACCGGGTCGCTGCCATTATATTGTGAAAGTTATGACTGACGATACAGAATTGAATGGGTGTGGCTGTGTTACAATAAAATTTTATTTATAAAAACGGGTAACTGGTCAAATTTGAGCCACAGATCATAGTTTTCTGACTTTTGTTCTAGATTATAATACCCATATGAAGTTAATTGTCCTTGAATATAGATTAATTTCTTTAGCAGCTCTGATTCTAGCAGTATTGAGGAATGCTGCAGTAACTTTTTATTTTAACTTAACCTTTTTCAGTAGAGTTGAGAACTTCCTCTAGTAATAATCAAGAGAAATGGCTCCCATTATTATACCTTCCCCCATTTTTGTGCCTCCCTTACAACTTTGCATTGAAAAGACCAGTATCTTTAATCGCAAACATTCCAGAAAGTTCAGGGAATTTCCATTCTCTGCATTTAATCAAAAGGTGAACAGTTAGTGTATTTAAAAGCCACTGTACACCTTTTAGACAAACACTTGAATGATCCAACATGGTTATGTGAATGCATGTTTCTGATTACCTGGGACAAATTTTATCTCCTGCTTGTGTCACAGATTGTCCTGTTTGCTACAAGTGTTCACCTGAGCAAGGTAGCAATTACAGTGAAATTCTAATCCTACCTTAAAAGGATAGGAAGGCTTCCTTTATGCAGAAGTCATTGGCTCTACCTTTCTTCTATTTTGTAAATTAATTAGAATAGCACTAGTATAATTAGATTTCCCCTTATGTGTCTGTCCATCATAGGCACTACATTGGTGCTCAATTCTACATCTTTGTGTCAGGTACTTTTAATATTATCTCTTCTAATACATACAATTAACCCAATCCTATTACTCCATATATTTGTAATCAATACTTGCTTGATTTATACATGCACTTACATCAGCTATTTGGATTATTTTTGAAGACTAGCTAATCTTTGTCACCCAACATATCCCTGATTACCAAATTCCACAGTATGCAGACATCCCAAATAAGATGTCACAGGAGCATCACACACTGAACCACTTATGACATCTTACTCCTTCATTTCACTTCAAATTGACGTTAAGAATTTCAAAGTCAGGGCCTCCCTGGTGGTGCAGGGATTAAAGACAGCGCTATCAATAAATTGTCAGCCACTGCAGCACAAGTTCAATCCCCCGGCCGGCCGGCCAGAGAGCAACCCTCATGGTGCAGCAGACCTCTCCTTACTCACCCGCTGCTCTCCTCAGTAGTGTATTTCAGTGGATCTGCCTGTTCTGTTCCCCACTCTGTCTCTGGTGAATCCTCTCACCCCCCACACCTCCGGCCTATACCCCAGTTCTTGTATGTATAAATAAATCTTTAAAAAAAAAAGAATGTCAAAGTCAGAATCTAATCAAATTTAGTCTGGCTGAATACTTTCATAAAATATCTTTGTAGAAACAATGGTTATTTAATCTGTCTCTTTAAAGTTTTATAATTCTAATGTCTGCATATGTTTAGTAATAAGCAGAATATAATGAATTATTAGCACAAGCACAACGTATTAATTTAAAAAACAAATGGAAAATATGGGTATGTATGTGCAGTACATGTCAGAAAATTATTACTGAGATGAGCGCATCATCAGTCTATTCCAAGAAACTTCAATGGGCCTCGCTGGTGGCTCAGCGGGTTGAGCACAGTGCTGTGAAGCTGTCCACAGGCTCCTCAGTGCTGCTTTGATTCCCGGCCGGCCAGGGAGACTCCCACATGGCGAGGCAGACCTCTCCTGTCTCACCCGCTGTTTTCCTCAGCAGTGCTTTTGGTCTTTCTGCCTATTCTGCTCCCCGCTGTCTCTGGTGAATCCTCTCACCCTCTCATGACTCTGGCCTGTACCCCAGCTCTTGTATAAATAAAAATAAATCTTAAAAAAAAGAGAAAGAAACTGCAGTGCCACTTAAAGTTCTGGCTAAACCACTGAATATCTCCTGAGTCACAGAAGACCTGGGTGAAAGGCGAGAAGTGAGATAGGATAGGCAGAAATCTGGGACATATAGAACTCACTGGACCATAGTTCAAAAACCCATACTGATATTTTGATGTAGATCACGCTACAGCGAACCATCCAGTCTCACAGGTAGAACATACATTCTGCCTTGATTAAGCAGTGACTAGATCATGCTAATAATTATCAAGATCTCAATCTTCATGGTTCCAAACTGTAGAGATCGCTTAGATTTTCCCTAACTTTGTGGTGCATATAATAGGTCTCTTAGAAATAAATATTGCACTAGCCAAAAACCTCAGAGAAACATCATCATGGCTTCAGGGATGTGTGCTATCATGGAAGTTTACCCTGAAGATTACTGCATTGAACATTATAGCTTCCTACTCAAAAAGCCTCAAACACAAGAGATGGATGGGGTTTATCTAAATGACTCATGCAAAAATTAAACTCAGTCAACACATTCTTTGTTCCTGTGTTAGATGAATGATTCTGCCATTTTTTTTTCATATTTCCAATGTGCTATTCTCTGGTTGTCTATTGCAAAACAAATACATCATGTTGGACTGTGTACTTATGTATAACCAGCACAAAAATTTTGGAAAACTGAAAGTTGTAATTATAACAGAACTGTTAAGTAATTGATGGCATATATATTCACCAAATGCCAACTCCCTCTTCTACTTTATTATAATGATACTTGCAAATCATCAAGGGGCAGATTAAGGTCCACATAACAATTGTTCTATGGATGATACAGTTACACTGTCTTTTGTTTTACTTAAAATAACCATATAATATGCTTATTGGACAAGTAGTGTCTCTTAGGGCACAAATATAAAACATCTGTTCTTCTCACTGACCCTACAGACCAACTCTATAGGGTTAATTCTTTCCCTGCATAGGCTAAAATTGAGAGCAGCTCCCCTAACTTTTTGATCACTGTTAGGTAATGAGAAGATAGTGGCCACAGTTAGTTGTGAGAATATTCTAATTTTTACAGTTCAAATATCCAGTTTACTGTGATTATCAAAATTCCATAGGAAGAAAATAGTAAAGCAACATAATTAAAATAAGTGTTCAATTATTTGACCTCTCTGGATTGTTTTTACAAAGGAACATACCTTTTGCTATTTGGGAGTAATGTTTCTTAGAAAAGTGAACTTCTCAGGACACTCTAGATAAAGTTCATCAAATATTAAATGGAGTATCAGATTTTTAATAAGTTGGTAGTTGCCATAATTTTAGAGTTCTAAGGATTGGACTGTCCAGTATCCAAGTTTTCTTAATAGTAATGAACAGTTTGCTTGGACTGAATACAGATGGCAAACAAATGTTCATGGTGGGAAATTCTTCTCAACTTAACACAATATTCTGTTTTAAAATAAATATTTTCACACAATGTTTTGTTTGTAGCATATAATTATAATGTTTAAGATTGTTCTACATGTGGAAATAAAATGGAAAATAGAGCCAATTATCAAGGAAATAAAAAATTAAAATTACTTTGTCAGTATATATCAGACAAAAAAGTATGTTTCTTGTGCATATAAAATGATAAAATAATTTGTATAAAATGTGCAAATCATTCAGTTATAACTGAAAACACTATTTGTATAGTTTAGTGTATAAAGAATTTGTCAATATGAGATATACATATTTTAAAACTCGTATTTATCTAATAATTGAATTACTTTCATTTGAAATGTTTTGATGATAAAATTGAAATGGCTACATTCATTCAGTTCATTATTTAATCCAATCATTTTGTAACCAGCTCTTTTGGGTGACAGTGGTCCAAAGACAGAAGATTATGGAATAAATCAGAGATAGAACATAACCTCAAAGACTTTATAACCTATAGAAGGACAAAAAACACATACATCAGGAGGAACTAAAGATAGTTGATGAGTGGTTCAGTGGAGGGGGGTGCTTGCTTATATCAGGGGAAACTGGCAAAAACCTTCATGAAGTGGCAATTAAGAAGGTTTGAAAATGCAGTTTGGGCAATGTATGAGTGTGGAGAAAGCATAAACTACAAACTCAGATGAAGATAATTCAACTTGGAGGGATTAGAACATATAAGAATGGGAATAATGGAACTCAACTGAAAAACTATGTTGGAACCAATTCAAAGCGGACCTTATAGGTGAGCCTGTGGCTTTTGGACTAAGTAGTAATATAGGAGGAAGCATTGAAAGTCTTTAAAGATCAGAGAAATATGTACAGTTTGCTGTGTTTTAGATCAGAAGGTTTTTATCTTGGAACTCCCGAGACCAAGTCAGACCTTGAAAATATTGTATAGCTGTGCTGCCCAATACAGTAGCTACAAGTCTTAAGGGCACATTTAAATGTAAATTAATGCCAGTGAAAATTAAAGTTTCAACTCTTCAATTGTACTAGTCTTTAATAGCTCTCCTAATGGCTAATATATTCGACAACACAGAAATAATACATTTCCACTATTGCAGAAAGTTCTGTTGGCAAGCACTGTCCAGAGATATAGATTTTACCTATCTTATTTATGGTTACATCAAGATATTGGAGGAGGCAGAATCAATTGATGATCTAGAGACCTTAGAAGGAGTTTTGAAACTCAGTTGTGATTAACTGGGAAAGGACAGAAAAAAATGGGAATTACAAATTGGCCATTGGAAAGTCCAGGATAGAAGGCTAACATTTGGTTATTCTCTGTATATACTTCATAAATAGATTGGATGAAAATACTCAAGAGAGAGGCTCTGAGAATATAAAGAATAGACTGGTTTATAAAACCATCATTAAAGTGTTTGAGAAGCAAGAAGAGTACAAAAGTGGGATGTAGAAAACAACACTGGAGAAAAAAATTGGAGAAATATAAGAAAAACACAGTAAACATGGTAGAACACAGGAAGGAGGTTATTTCAAGGATAGAATAATTGTGTTCAATCAACATCAAATTTCACTGTGATAAATACTACAGTATTCTTGCCATAAGATTAAAAAGGATCAGAGCATTATTTAAAATACAGTTAACAACTTAATCTGCTTTACTACATATCTAACAATGTAAGATCTTAATTTGTGTATAAATCAGTTAATGAATGGAGACTTGATTTGCCTTTCATAACATCATTTAATAATATTGATGTGTGTGAATGGCTGGTAACAAATTAATGACAGCCAAGTTCTTCCAGTCACTCTATCTTGCTTTTCCTAAGTCTATTTTAATGTTTTTGTACATGCTTTAGCTTATTGAAATAATAGATTTAAGAATTAAATTTACACTTATAACTCATCTGTATTTTGTCTCACTGGAAAAAGGTCAGCAAAATTATTTTTCCCATCTTTCTTCAGAAAGAACATCCAAAGTTACTGTTTAGCATTTAAAGGCATCCCTACATTTTCAAAGTTCTTTGAAATTACATAATATATATATATATTCTAAACATGCTGGTCATCAAATTGTTTTGTCTAGTATACAACAGCATGGACTTGCCTGAAAATTCCCTTAAGAAATATCTCTAGACTGCATTTCACCTTGGTACATTAGGTTGAAAATATGCTGACAGAATTACATGGCCTAGGAATAAGCACTGTAAAACAAAGAGAAAGATGATATGGCAATTAGATTAAAATGCTCACTATGTAGTAGTTTATGGCTATTTTACTAAAATGCACATTTAAACTTTATCTTGAAATATTTCAGTCTGGTGTTATGCAAGAGCAATTTTTAAAGAACAATTGCTCACAATGTATGATTCTTTGTAATTTTATTGAAAATTTAAATTTAAGTACATATTATTTAGTACTTTTTTACATATTATTTAGTATGTTTTAAATGTGTTTTTCAGTTAAGCAAAATGTTCACATTTTTAAGTTATAAAAAACTAAGTCATTGCAAAAGTGTTATTTTACATTAATCAAATAATATATATCTAATTTAAGCATATTTCAGATTAAATTTTAATTCATGCTGCAAAATATAGAAGGGGAACATGTTGATTATGTTATATTTGCCTTCTTTTTTTCTTCATATGCTCTACCTGTTTCAATTAGTCTATACTATCATGTACTTCATTTAAAATGAGAAAAAACATTATTTGAAATATAATTAATACCTATTCTTATCTAACTGTTATCAACCAGAATGGAGATCTTATTTGAATTATTAAAGAAGTTGGTCAGAGATTACAAACTTTCTAAGATGAAAAAGTTCTGGGACTGTAATGTACAGCATGATGACTGCAGTTAGTAATACTGTAACATGTACTTGAAATTTGCTGAGAGTAGATCTTAAACATTATCACCACACAAGCAAAAACACAAATAAATAAAGGAGAAGCAGTATCTGTGAAGGGAGTTTTGAGTATAGAAATCACTGAAATATCACTGTTTTAAAGTTCAACAAAAAGAGGTTACTATTTAACAAGTGTGTGCTTGAGCTATTGGGTTTTATCTCTTTCTGTCCTTTTTTTAAAAATATCTGGTCACAAAAGCTATACTTTTAATTAATAACAATGTTAACATTTATGGAGTATTTATGACAAATCAAGCACTATACTAACACCTTTCAAAAATAGCACCACATTTAATGATCCGAAACAAATCTATAATGTCCTCACCCCCATTTCACAGATTTGAACACTGCTAATAGCACTTAGGCAAAGTAACCCAGCTGGTAAGTGAACAGCTAGAATTAGAAGCCAGGTTTGCCTATTCAAATCCTTGGTTCTTAACTGCTGAATTATACAGTTTCTTAGAGAAAATCAAAGAGAAAAACTGTAGACTTTGTAGATAATACAGAAAATAAGAAGGGAAATTATTCAAATTCTACAGCTCAGAGAACAACTTTTGGTGAATTTCCTTGCTGCTCTATACCAGTTATTTCAAATGCAATATAACTTCATAGATATGGTGACACACAAGACAGTTATATATTCAGTTCATTTCGTAAGCATTCCTCCAAATCATTAAAAATTCCCTTGCTGCTTTTAACAGCTATGGGAGACTCAATTGTTTGATCTTATTTAATGAGGAAAAAAGTAGAAACTTTTGAATTCTACTAGTTAAGTTTTGCTAACACGTTTTTTCATATTACTTCTTCAATTATTTCTGTATCACTTATCAGTCTCCTCTGTTCCTCAAACTCGCCTGGCATGTTCCCGCCCTAAAATAAGCACTTAGAGTTTTCTCTTTCCTGATTGTTCTGATCCCAGATATTTGCAGAGTTTGCTTGCTTACCTCCTTCAGATCTTCAATCAAATGTCACCTTCTCTGTGAGGACTTACCTGGCTTATTTATTTAAAATTGCCATCATGCAATTACAATCTCTCCATTCTCATCAGCTCTAGCTCCCTTTCATATTTTATTTTTCTTTGTATTGTTTATATGTAACAATATATATTAATCTACTGATCTTGGTCACTGTTGGTCTTCGCATACCAGATGTAGGGTAAAGAAAATATCAGGCTTTTCTGCCCTTCCGCCATCAGGATAGATGATGGATCCTTGTCCTGAATGCATGCCTGATGGCGGGCACCTGGAATAGGGTGTGGGCATAGGTAGATGGGATTCAGCTGAGCTAAGACTGTGCTTTTTAAGGGCGGCGTCACGGGGGGACGCCAGCAGCAGCAGTAGTAGTAGAAGCCGAGAAGCAGCAGAACGAACGCCAGAGAGCCCAGAGAGAGTGAAGATTTGCTGGGGGGCTAGGAGGCCTGCCAGCCTCCCAGCCAGCACCCCTGCCTGCCTTATGCCTGGTGAGCCCCAATAAAAGACCTGCAAAAACCCACTGAGGACTCTGACTCCTCCTTTACCCGGTCTGCATGGGATCAGAAAACCTGCCCTGTGTCCTGTCCTGCCTTTACACCAGAATACAAGATGCATCTGAGAGCAGGGATACTTTTCCTAATTTACACACAGTTGTATCTCTAGTACCTAAAATAGTGTGTAATATGTAGTCAATATTCAATAAGTATTTGTCAAATGAATATAGTTAGCAATACAATGATCACAGTGCTGTTCCTTCTCCTTCCCATTGAAATCCTCCAACTGAGCAATTAAGGTAAGTAATGTAGGCTTTCACACACCTGAGATACCTGATAATTAGATTAATGAAAAAAGAAAGGATGACCTTACTGCCCAAATAAAGATAAAAGCACTGCTGGAGCCTCCATTTTGCTGGAAAGGTGAAGTGGAACACTGGTTTAGGCTATCCTTCTGGTAGTATTTCAAAGAAACCTGACTTAACCACCAAAGTGGGTAAATTTAAGGAGTTCCTCTATGAAAATTACTTCGAAGGCCCAGAGTGCTTAGGCTGATCAGGAGGCTAAGCCACATTGGATGATGTCCCCACAGCACAGGCATAATTGCAGGGATGCCTCCAAGTCTTTCCCGGAGGGTGTGTAGGGTAAGGTAAAATGTATCAGGCTTTTCTGCCCTCCCGCCATCACGATAGATGACGGAACCCTGCGGTCCTGAATGCATGCCTGATGGCGGGCACCTGGAGTAGGGTGTGGGCATAGGTAGATGGGATTCACCTGGGCTGAGACTGGGCTTTTAAGGGTGGCATCACCAGGACACCAGGAGGAGCAGAGAAGCTGAGCCATGAGAAGAGCAGAGAGAACGTGAGAGCAGGCAAGAGAGGCCCAGAGTGAAGACTTGCTGGGGGGCCTGCCAGCCTCCCGGCCCCCCAGCCCCCCTGTACCTGGTAATCGCAATAAAAGCCTGCAAAACCACTGAGGGCTCCAGGACTCCTCCTTTTACCTGGTCTGCGGGATCAGAAAACGTGCTCAGTGTCCTTCCTGCCCTTACAGATGACAGCCATTACCAGGATGAATGGGTACTGGGGAAAATAAAATACCCTCAAATTTGGGAAATTATTAGATGCTAGCTATGACCTGTCTCTAATCCCGGGGGAGTTGGAATGCCACACCGGTCGGTTGGTGAAAGTGGAGGCATATGCAAATCAGATATAGAAAAAGTCTTAGGCTACATCCATGTAACAGAGGGTTTAGACAGAGCACAGACTTATAATGTGGTTATACCCTTAGTGACTGGATTCACAAACTAGAGAGTCCCCCCCAACTCTGAAGTGTATGAAAGTCAGGGAGAGACCCAAGAAAGAGGCAAGCCAGTCCAGATTGGAGGCAGGTCTTGGGCTGCCCCAAGACAAGTAAATCTCCACACCCAGCCACCAGTTAAGAGAGACGCCTTAACTGGGTTCAGTTCGTGGGTCACGTCACTGAAGCTACTAGATCCAATAATCTAAGGCACACTGGGATAGGCCCTTAAAATCGAGAAACAAGTTCTTGCAACTCAAACTTGCCGCAATAAAGAAGCACAATTCTCAGAACTTTGAAGCAACACATACCACATTTGAGAGTGCTTTTCTGATCAATCTTGGCCACTCAGATTGACAGTTTGAACAAGAGAGTTCTAAATCAAGTTCAGGCCATGGTTCAAACTACATTAGCACAAGGACTCATGACCTAGGACTGGTGAAGATAAAAGTGTCTGTGGCACATAGGGAAGCTACAAAAAAATAATCAGAACAGCAGAATGCCTCGAATTTTGGAGGAGGGCCATGCTATATTCGGGCAAACACTGTCCCCATTTGAAAATTAGGACCTAGATTGCTCTAGATACCTAGATTGCTCTAGATACCAAGAGAATGAACGTCTGAGTATGGAAAAATCAAATGGCCACATAACCTTATACTCATAAATTGAATTTATGTATCAGTATTCCATTTCTTTAAGTGAATAGGAAACCTGGGATATTAATGCTTAGCAGCTTTAATAGTGCAAGTTTTATGAGCAAGTGGCTCTGATTCTTACCGTATCCACGTCTGTTGTGTACCTGTCAGAAGGGCACAGGCCTGCCAAGAACACTGCCCCCCACCCCAGCAGCTGCAGACTTTCACTTAACCCTCCTTTTGGCCCAGCTCCTCATTCCCCCCTTCCTCAGTGCCCCTAGACCCGGGCCTTCTCCTTTAGCTAGCCCTCACCTCCACCCCAGAGGGGTAGCCGCTGGGCTGGGGGTTGGCTAGGGGGCCTGGAGCAAGGGCCCTTGCTGCTCCTCATTTACACCTCGAATAGGTTCCTACTGAAAGCCCCAGGCCAAACATACTTTCAGGATGCTGGAGGAGGTCTGGGCCTCACCAGGGTTCTCCCATGGGGGAGGGGAACGGCTCCTCTTCGCCCCTCCCTCTGGAAACAGCTAATCCCAACTTCCAATTCTCTGCTAACACAGGAAAGGGGCCTCTTCTGATGCTGCCTCCCACCCCACTCCTATTTCTTTCCCCATGTAAATTTCTATCTTTGAACATTTTCTTCACTGTCAGGTTAATTTTAAGGGCAAATAGGACGAAGCCATGTGTTTAAACCTGCCACATTTAACTGGCAATCTCTGTTTTTTTATTTAAATTTAAACCTCCAACAAGTAGCTCCTGAAGGGCCAGAGGGAAGGCACTTAGCGCTCTGGGCACCCATCTTCCCAAATGGTAGATGATCCCCACCTGATATCTCTCTCCATCTTGCTTTGTCCTACTCACTCCCCTCAGCTGTGCAATGGCAGTGGCGTAAACAGGTAAACACAAAGGGCTGGGGGTCAAATCCTCACGCCTCCATTTACTACCCCACGATCTTCTCAGCTCTCCAGATCTTTCAGCTTTTCACCTGTGTAAGCGCCGCCCAACGGACCAGGTTAGCTGAGAGCCTCAGTGAAATAAATCACTGTCGCAAAAATGCTTCTAACTAGAAAGCACTGAGCTTGGGAAAGAGTTTTGGAGTGTCCTGCCCTGGATGACGCCACGCCTGCCCCCTTAGCCTGGTGGTGCCTCCACTGCTTCCAACCAGGGTAACTGGAGGAAGAACCCTGGCCCCTCCCGCCCTCAGGCGCTCTGTGGTACCCAGGCCTGCCAATCTGAGGCACCAGAGGCAGCAGTCCAGGCCAAGAGTAAGGGGACAGGAACCCACAGCGATGTAACAATTCCAAGAACCGAGTGGGAGCTTTATTAACCTGGCATATGGGGGTCCCTTGGCTGGACGAATAACCCCTTGCCAGACCTTCCACTGTACTCAAGAGCCGCGGACAGAAGCAAAACCGCAAAGCCTGAATCCTGGCCACTAGGTATCCCAGCCAAGCAGGGCCAGAGCCAAAGATGGAGCCAGGGCTGAAGACAGCAATAGTTAAGTACCAACCCGCCTCTCTGGTCTTGAGGCTGGGGTGAGCCTGAAATGAGTGATGAGCCTCAACTCCCGCTCACCCTTCTTCCTGGAGTCAGCTGTGATCTGGAAAGGGTTCCAGCCCCTAGGCCAGGGGGGGCCCAGAAGAGAGCCCAGGGGGGCCCCGGGAGGCCTGCAGGTGATGGCAGGGGCCCAGGTCAGAGGTGCGCTGACCGGAGCTCACTCCGGCCAGGCGAAGTCCCCTAAAGAACAGTCCGGCCCCTGACAACAACTCACCTGCACTCCAGTGGGTCTGGAAGGTCAGAGCAAACCGCGCGGGAGACTGCCTGGGAGCAGCCCCGGCCAGGGCAGCCGGCGCAGGAGGGGCGCGTGAGCCTGCGCGTGGAGCAGCTGCGCAGTAAGAGAGGGGCGGGGGCACCAGCCCCACAGCAGCTCAGACGGAGTGCATGCCCCAGACCTCAGCCCTCCTGCAGATGCACCACTCCAGCACTGCCTGCTGCTTGGAGACAGCTGCCTTGAGCATTGGTCGCTGTAAGCCCGGCCTGGCCCCGGTTAGGGGCGCTGGCATCAAACCCTGGACCCTGGGAATTGAGCGCAGGCAGCGCCCTGGGTTGCCCAGCAGGGTGAACAGCTGGAAATCTCAGGCCAAAAGCTTCCGCAGGGAGGCCTAGTGGGCTCTTGGTTACTCTTCCGCATTGGGGTGGGACTAGTTTGGTATTAGCTATTTTAGTCCCTCTGAAGCCCTTCTCTGCCCCATGAAGGACTCCATCAACACCTTTCCCTCCTCTTGCCTTCCAGCATCGGGTGGGTGGGGTGGGGGGGAGTAAAAGGGTTCCCATTGTGGCTCTGTGGGTGTACCAGTATTCCTTATTGGTTCTCTAGATCCTGTTCTTACTTCCTATACAAACCCTACATTAAATCCAGTCAGACCCTTTCGGTTTAGCGTTCCATTTTCTGAGAAGGACCTGACGAATGCAGATGTGGTAAGAGGTGAGCAACATTGCAAGAGTCTAGAGAGGCACTGAAATGGAAAATTCTTAGCGGGTCGTTATGTATTAGACTTTAATAATGAGACTATCCTATGACTATGGTCCTCCACTGAGATGTAGTCTATGTGAAAAGTAATTAATTTACCCATTAAGATACCCAAAACAAAATGGCGAGGACAAACAGAATAATCGTGGCTTTTAAAAAGTAATTTAGAAAAAAAAAAAAAAACAGTAAAAGGGAATTAGCATATACTAATTACTGGTATCAAGTGGAAACCATTTGTTTTTTTGTATGGACAAGAATGGTAATGATTGTAGTGGAGAGGGTTCTTTGTGCATACCACCCTTATGGCCCTCAAGGGGTTTCTTCTCATCCACCTCTTTCCATGAGTGTACCTGAGAGAGCGGTTCATGAGTATGGACAGTGGGGATAGGAAAACCTCTAAATTATAGCTAATTATAGACTTCCATTTGCCAGATGCTGGCTTTCTCTGGCAAAAATCAACAACTGAAGCCAAAAATCCCTTTTAAAATCTATTTCAGCATAGGTTGCTCTCTTAGATGCTAATTGAAAGAAACTGAGGAGAAAATATCACTTGAATGTGAACAAAGAGTTTTTCCTGAATCTTCACAACTGGACTAAAGTTCCTATTTTCCTTGGTCTTTGTTATAGAGAAGAGGCAATAAGAAAGCAGGGGTAAGCTCATGGCTTGAACCAAATGATATCTCAAGATTTAATGAAACTATCACCTGAAATGGGTACCACATCTGGAGCTGGGTTCTTTAAGATTTTTAGCACCAATTTCATTCATTAACAAAAATTACTGAGCACATATTTGGCAGGTACTCCTTACCATTAGCGATTCAACAGTAACAAATGCTGCTTAAATTGCAGTGGGTCTACACAGAAAATAAATACATAAAGCATATTGCACATGTTGGTAAGTTATATGGAATAAAATAAGGCAAGGACAGATAGAATTTTGAGGAGATAAGGATTCCAGTATTAATAAGTTGGTTAAAGAAAGTCTCACTGAGGTTTCATTTGAATTAAAACCTGAAAGAAATGAGGGTAAAAATCATGTGGCTACATTTACAACAGCAATCCAGGCAAGTTCAAAAGAGGGTAAAATTGCCATTCAGGGTAAGTGAGCACTAAGGACTCATTCTATTTACTTAACCTTTTAGCTTAGGACATGGTTTTTAAACTCTATCGCTATCAATATATTGGCCCAGATAATTCTTTAAGTGGCAACTGTCTGTCCTTTGTGTTATAGGATGTTTACCAGCATCCTGGGTTCTTCCCACTAAAAGCCAGCTAGTTGAGCTAACTGAAAAAGTCTTCACATTACTAAATGTACTTTGGAGATCAAAATTGTCTCAGTTGAGAACCACTGACTAGCAGTCAACACAAAGAACAATGGCCAAAAATATTTTTCTTTACTTACATAGCTCTTATCGATTTGACTTGTAAAACAAATCCTTTCTTTTGCCTCATTGCATACTCAGTTTGGACTTAGGTCAAGTGCGAAGAACTTCATGACAGATAGTTTTTCTGGTGGCAAGATGTTGTTTTTCTGATCATTCTACCTGCATTCTATCACATATGTTTTCTCTAGCTGAGGCAGGGACTGACAGTTCATTAGGCTGGACTTCTCTGATGTATATTCACTCAACAATAGGTGCTTTTGTAGGCCATGGAAGCAGGGGCAGACAAAGGATCTGAGCAGAGGCAGAACTCTTTGTTCTGCCATACAACCATTTCATCCCCTAGCACCTTGGAAAGCTCAGAGGGAAAATTGGAATGACAAACTGAATACTTAAAGCAGCAAAACCATATACTCAGATGATTTTTAAATTGTAGTTTATAAACCTCTATAAAGCCTAACATTAAGAGACATGTCGATCTTTGTGGATCAGAGAATTATATCTGGGTTACAACAATCACAAAGGTGATATATATGCCTACATATACATAGTTTCCATTAAAATCCTGATTGATTTTTTGGATACACATAGACAAAATTTCAGTATTACAGAATTTCAATATTCTTAAACATCCTTATTTGGTAAACTTACATAAAAATTGCCTGATCTCCCCAAATCTGGATTCCACCCTTTCTTTCTCATCAATTCTAATGCATCTGATGTTTATTTTTTTACATATATTATTGCAAATATATATTATAATTTTTATGAAGAGGTATTTTAATTTATGTTAATGGTATTTTCACTTTTTAGGATTGAGCCGTTTTAGGATTCATCTGCACTGCTATTTGCATTTTTTAATCAGTTGTTTTTTACTACTACATAATGGTCATATTTTCTAAAAGCTTTTTACTGTATGTGTTCCCAGTGAGACACACTCTAGTAGCTTCCAATGTTGTACAAATAATGAAGCAATATACATCATCATGCATGTCTCCTCATGGATCTACGTAAGAATTTTCTGAGGAAATATATATAGGAGAATTTCTGGATCATAGGTCCCATTTATTTCAACAAACAAGGTAGTGCCTGATTGCTTTCTACAATGGTTGTACCAGCAGGACATACCACCACACCCCCACCAAAGCCTGTATTATCTAGTTTTCTGCATGTTGCCAATCTATTATTATTACAATTTACTATTAATTGGCTGTTGTTTTAATTAAATATTTTTGTGATTAGCTGTGTACTCTTAGCAGCTCTACCAATACAATTTTCACTTTTTAGGTTTCCTGTTCTGTAAATTGCTCACTTATCTATTAGATATTATGTGTTTTTCTCATTAATTTGTAGTAGTTCCTTGTATAATTTAGACAGTAATTACTGTGTTTCAGACACTGTAAATACCATGTATTCAGTGACGGTTCAAAAACTGTGTCCATGGTGATTGTCACTGAACAGAAATCCTTACCTGTGATGTAGTACAAATTATCAAAAATTTATCTTTCTGTGGTTTTATTCAGTAAACATGTAATAATCTATTAATTGCTGAACTCTAGGGATGAGAATTTCAGTCCCATTGACCCCAGAGTTAACAGTTGAGGAGAGAGACACACACTGTGTAATCAAAGGCAAAATGAAGTAAAAGAAATGTCAGAATTCTAAAATGGAAATACAGAATGGGAAAAATGTGTATTAATGAAGACTGGCTTTGCTGAAGTCATGAGTAAGAAAACAAGTCTTCATACCTGTGAGAAATGGAGTCAGCCTTTTTAATCTTAGCTACATGCTTCAATTTTTTAGGTGTGTTCCTAGTGACACTATCAGCTCTTTAATCTTTATTAATAAGACTATATATTGAGACTGACACTGTCTTAGAAGCCAGTGATGTGGATATGACTAAGAAGCATCCTGCTTTAAGAAGGTTACAGCAGAAAAATAAGACTTTCTTTTCATATTTTTATAGAAATACTCCGAGTCTTTTTATTCAAACTATTTAACTCTGAAATTCTAGTTGTCCTTCTAGATTATATTTTGCATATTTTAGCATAACTCCTTATGACATTAACAAATGCTCATTTAAATTCTGTATTTATTTTATTTAATATTGCTGAGCCCCATAGGGAGATGGTACACATATATTTAAAGATTTGAGGACAGATAACAAATAACAAACTACATAGATTGATAAAGACTTGGAAGCAGAGTATTGATGTAATCAGATTTTCATTTTAGAGGCATGTTTTATTTATTTATTTAGTTGTTTGTTTGTTTTGTTTATACATGCACTGGGTACAGTCAGAAGCGCGGGAGGGTGAGAGAATTCACCAGAGCCAGAGCGGGGAGCAGAACAGGCAGAAGGACCGAAGTACACTGCTGAGGGGAGCAGCGGGCGGCAGGAGAGGTCTGCCCGCCATGTGGGACCCTCCTCTGGTGGCCGGGGAGCAGCCGGGGATCGAACCGGCGCCGCGAGATTTTCATTTTAAATGGCTATTCAGGGCCTCCCCTGGTGGCGCAGGCAATTGAGCACAGCGCTGCGAAGCTGTCCGCAGCCTCTGCAGCGCGGGTTTGATCCTGGCAGGCCAGTGAGAATCTCACATGGTGCGGCAGATCTCTCCTGTCTCACCTGCTGCTGCCCTCAGCAGTGTATTTCAGTCTGTCTGCCTGTTCTGCTCCCTGCTCTGTCTCTGGTAAAGCCTCTTAGCCTCCCGCACATCTGGCCTATACCCCAGTTCTTGTATGCATGAATAAATAAATCTTAAAAAAAGTTAAAAAAATAAAATGGTTATTCAAACTACAGTGTGAGGGATGTGTTAGGCTTACCTGGATATATGAGAGCAGATATGACTTGTTTTAGAAAGGCAGAGGAGAGAGAGGTGTCTTTTTCTATGGAAATACCTGCATGATGGAGCAAAGTTCACAGAGACTATGAAAAATAGGAAAAATAATTCAGAAGAATTAAAAAAAATCATTAATGAGTTTGTTGTTGGGGTTAACTATCACTGATGGATTTTCTGGTTTTGTCAGGTGATATCAAGTATTACCTCATGTATTAGTTTGCTTGACCTACCACAACAAAATACCAGACTGGATACCTTCAAGAAATTTATTTCTTATAGTTTTAAAAACTGTAAGTCCAAAATCATGTGCCAGCAAGGCTGGTTTCTAGTTGAGTCTATCTTCCTAGCTTGTGTGTTTCTGCCTGCCCACTATCTCCTCAGGTGGCCTTTGCAAATGCAGAGAGAAATCTCTGATGTCTCTTTCTCTTTTTTTAAGGACAACAGTCCTATTAGATTACCCAACCCCTTTATGATCTCATTTAACCTTAATTAAATTCTTAAAAGCCCTTTCTGCAAATGCAGTCATGCTGAGGGTTACACCTTCAACATATGAATTTTGGGGTGATCCCATAAAATAGAATTTGTTAAATGTAAATGGTTTATAACTGTATAGTCAGAAAACTACATAAGTAATTCAACTATGTTTCGCTTATATTAAGGATTCTATCAGCTGAGATTATGTTCAGCTATGTAAGATGGAAATCACAAATAAAAACGTATTTAAGCATAATATTTTATTTTTACAAAGAATCTGATGAGTTTGGAGAATTTCCCAAAATGCCCAAAACATTTCTTAACTAAATCAGATAGCAGAATTGCTGACTGGTTGTTGGGAGGGACCTTGTTTACATTCCCCATGAAACCCGGACCCCATGGTGTAGAATGCACGAAAAGTCCCAGGCCTGGTGTCTCAAAGAGCTGCTGTTGTTGTCATGGGCCAACAGTTCATAAAGAGCTATATCTCATTGTCTGGCACCACCTTCCAGTGCTGCTACCTCCATTTCTGTCTTGTCCACCGTCTGGTGCTGTCCAACCTGACCTTCAGACTGCTGCTGGGGGCTGCTGCAGTGTCATTTCAGTGGCTCTGCATGTGAGTGCCTCCAGGTGTGGTGAGTTGGATCCTGGCCTGTTGCTTGCCAGTGTGACAAAAGTTCCAGGCCCTCTTTGGTAAAACAGTGCCATCTTGAGCAAGCACCATTTTGAACTTGAACAGAAGTTCCTTTTGTTTGGAACTTCTCCTGAACCCTGTGGACACTACCTAGGATGACATATCTGGCAACTTGTGGACTTAATAACTCTTTGTTTTCCCTGTTTTATTAAATAAACCCCATTGTTGTTCCCTGAGACTGAGTGGTCTTGCAACTGTGTGCACAGGTGAAAACCCACACACAGGACCTATTCTCTACTGGCCACTCTCCTTGGATGGCTGTAGCACCCCTAAAGCCCTGTTTCACCCAGAGTCCCCCCATAGCCCCAAAATAAAGATATGACCAAATCTTTGAATAAAGGCATTAACCAAGGAACTATGATCCTATGTTTCTGCTTCAACATGCCACTTAGAAAAACAGCTGCAAAAACACCACTATTAGGGCAACAAAAAGAGATCAACCTGCTAGAAGACAGCAAGTTTAGGAAACCTATTTCAACTGTATTCATAGCATTAGGACTCCCAGTATTTAATAATAAAGGGTTCTAGATCAACAAAGACAATAATAACTAAAGTTTGAAGTGTTTTTATGAAGCTACAGTGGAGCTGGGGGTGGGATTATCTTCACTAAAACATGCACAAGTTTGCAAACGCTGCTGGTGAGAGAATTCAACATGTCCATGTGACTCCAACGGAAGCAATGGAAGGTCCACAGATAAGGACAGTAGCACGGAATCCACTTTCTGAAAGAGTAAAGCAGTAGATTTAGAAGAGATATTTCTACTATATTAATGGTTAGGATTCAAATTTTCAAAAAGTAGAACTTATATATCAATGAAATCAATACAAAGTCATTCACTGGGTATCTGAATATGACACCTTGATCAACTTAGTGTATACAAACCCAGTATATCTGAGACTAGGAATAATTTCATGGAGGCGTCACCAACTCATTTGGGGAAGGCCATTCCCATCCCCCCACCAAGGAAAACTGCAATGCAGTTCTCCAAAACAATGGGAGTGATGCTGAGCAGTTAAAGCTAATGATGTCCATTAGAAATATCTTTCTATTTACTGAAAACCAACCTGCTTAAACTGAACTATCCAACTTAGTAATTAGCTGAATGTCCAGTTTGCAAAAGCCTACAATGAAAAATTACCAAGTATCCTAAAACCAATGACCAATTATAAAAGCTTACCAAAGATGGTTAAATGTTAATGTCTATTATCAATGTTGGAAGAGAAAAAAATGAATATTATATTAAGTATAGTCAAAACACAGTTTTGATAACAATAATCAAAAGACCCCAAATCTATAATAGTTGTAACTATGTAGTATTCCGGAAATGCTATAATTTTGTTTAGTGCAAAAAAAATATATATATATTGGAGGGCCTCCCTGGTGGCGTAGGCAGTTGAGCGCTGCACTGTGAAGCTGTCCGCGGCCTCTGCAGCACAGGTTCGATCCTGGACGGCTGGCAAGAATCCCACGCCGCGAAGTAGACCTCTCCTGTCGCGCCCGCTGCTCCCCTCAGCAGTGCATTTCGTCAGTCTGGTGTTCTGTTCCCCGCTCTGTCTCCGGTGAATCCTCTCCCTCTCCCACGCCTCTGGCCTGTATCCCTGTTCTTTTATAAAAATAAATGAATCTTTAAACAAATATATTGGAAACACATTCATTTTGCAGAAAGTTTCAAAGGTTTGCAGAAGTAATTTAAGAGATTTAACAATCACTCTTAATAGGCATATTCATTTCTTTTACATATTGTTATGTCAGATATTAGAATGATATATAATATATAAATATATAAACACATTTTAACAGTTTATATATAAATTGTAATTATGTATTTATTTTTTTTGGTTATACGATCAATTTATTAAGTAAATGACAAATTTATTTACTTAAAAAATACATGGTGGTGGGGCCTCCCCTGGTGGCGCAAGCAGTTGAGCGCAGTGCTGTGAAGCTATCCGCAGCCTCTGCAACGTGGTTTCGATCCCGGCTGGATGGCGAGAATCCCACATGGCGCTGCAGACCTCTCCTGTCTCACCCGCTGCTCCCCTCAGGAGTGTATTTCAGTCAGTCTGGTGTTCTGTTCCCCGCTCTGTCTCTGGTGAATCCTCTCACCTTCCAGCGCATCTGCATGAATAAATAAATCTTAAAAAAAAATCATGGTGGTAAACTAGTTGTCATTGAAAATTCCATCAATACTTTGCTTTCGCTTGAATTTGAAGTATCTTATTTCACTTTAATTAAAAGAAAACAAAGGGTGAGATTTCTGCTTTTCTGGCACTCCTGACCATAGGTGCTCAGATCACATCATCAAGAATCTCAGGCTCTGGATTTATCTATATTGGTTCATTCTCAGATGATCTCCCTTCAAATAGTATACATCAATGTTACGAGTGTAACCCAAAGGACATAACCTATGTACTTGTTAGATATGCAAAACCCCAGCACCCTCCCACCCCCACATGCAGATGTACTGAATCAGAAACTCTTGGGGTTAGAGGAGGGGTTATATCAATTTGAGGTTTAACAAGTCATTTTTTAACATTTGAGGTCTACCATAAATGCCTGTGGGGTAATACTTAACGTGCTTTTGACATGAGAGGATCCACTTTTGACTACTGAAGTTTTGGAGCCTCCAGAGCAGCCAACATCACTTTGTTCTATCATTCTATGAAGCTGAAGTGTGCATGAGACACCACCACATGTTAATTCCTTCAGCCTTCTCTAATTCTGTCTTCTCCTTGTTATTATCAGAGATTTTAATAATGGATAAGCTCCACTGTTACCTTTTACCAATCATGCTAACAGACAACTTTGGACTAGTAGTAGACTTTCTCAGGGGGCTTCTTTTTTTTGAGAGGTTTGAAAATAAGTTTACTGTTGAGCTGGCCTTGGTGGGGGAAACCTTTCTGAAGCTCTATATACTTGGCTAGAAAAGAGGGCAAAGCAATCATTCTCCTTTTCTGGTGAGTTTGGAGAAAAAGCCTATCATTGTGATTCCTAAAAGTGGAATGGCAAATTTGAGGACAGGACAGTGCTAATAGCCTCAAAGACAGAGATACAATCATTCATTCCCATTGTTTTCCTTCCTGTTTCACTGACAGACCTAATGCATTGTAAAAACTGAAGGTTTAGTACATACTGCTTAACATATTTCTATATTGTGAACTGATTATGAAAAAAGTTAATTTAATCTCACACATTCCCCTTTCAAATGGTGGTCTTTCAAGCTCCATTAGTGGTTATCACAGTTTATTGCTTGAACCAGCATTTGACCACCACCTGCGAGCTTGAAAAAGTTCTAAACCCCAAACCCCAACTCACAGATTCTGAATCACGATCTCTAGGAGGAGAAGAGGGTGTCCAGCATCCCATTTCCATGAGCAGGATGCATGTTAATATGTTTGAGAAACCATCCAAAACTCCACATGAGACAACACTTACTGAGCAGTTTAGAATCCAGAGGACCTTCAGGCAGTGTCACTTCTTCCCACCATTCTGAGAGCCAGATGTGGGCCCATAGACACAGGCACAAATGGGGGTCGTGCAACTCTTTCTAGCCATGTGACGCCCTGGTTGTTTTCAAAATAAAACATTAGAAAGGGAAGATTTCCAATGCAAACTTGGGTCTCACCTTCAGTCAGAGATCTATGGACTAGTGGGATTTATGGAGAGACATCTCTTTTTTAAAGAAGTCAAAAGGTGCTAAGAGTGGCTGCAGTGGGTACAGTGCTAAGGAACCCTAATGGGGCAAGTTTCTGAGGTCTCTGGCACTTGCTTCAAAATAGGGAAAACCGGAGTGTCTCTCTCTGTTATGAGGTGAGAAAATGTCTCTTTAAGAAGCTACCTCAGAAGATTCTCTCTTCTTTTCCACTTCAACTATTTCACATCTCTGAAGTAGGGATGAGTACATTCGTGAGGGCTAGTTTGATGATGGTTATGGGCAAAATCCAACACCTCACTATAGAGGGGTACCTGGCACTTCTGGTTCTGGCTTTGGAATCTGAGGCCAAACTCTCCTATAACAGGAGCTGTTGTTTTCAACATCCAGAGACATGTAGGCTCAGGGAAATTCCTACCCATACCAATTCTTGCAGAACACTTGCATTCTTACCACAATTGGTGAATTTTCATATCTTGCCTGAGAGATACAGACATACCTGGAATTTACACAAAGCAGTAGAGGATATAAACTTCTATGGCTTCAGATTTACCACAGAAGACAATGACCTGCTCAGAGAACATGGTGAGTAGCTCTACCAGTGCAAAACTCATCCTCACAGTGGTTACGGGCACAGGTGTGGCCTGCATTGACTAAGTTTCAATGGGAGTGCTACTGTTTACTTATCTTATGGACTGTGGAAACTTCTGGTATTTCTGACTCCATGAATAGTATTTCAATTCCTTCTCGTCCAGGAGTACTGAAATAAGATGACAAAGAAACACTCAATGTAATTTATGGATTTACAATACACATTGCATGAATTAATATGTACATGTTGTTTATGTCTATAATGCATTCTTTGTCCCTTCAATTTTTTATGTTAATACTCTCTACATAAATTACACAAAAATACGAGAGTATACCATTTTGGCCTCATTGAAACAAGGCTCACAGATCATGGAATCCCTAGGCTCCTATATTCTTTGTTTTCTTAATCTGTGCTAATTGAAAATAAAAGAATACAAAACACTGAAACTTTAAGGTATAAATCATGCTCATCTGATATATACAAATATAAACATATTTGTGCCTTCATTTACAGACATATATACACACACACAAACACACATACGTGTGTGCGTATAGTGAACTGATCACCACAATATCTCCTCAGCATCCACTGTGATGGTTTGATACACACATTATGCCCCATTCACATGGTGGTGTCCAATAATCCATAAAATATTATCACAGAGTTACCTGAGAGTTTACCCAGAGTAGCTACACAATCACATATGCACAAGTGAAAACAACAAACTCTTAAGCCACATCTCACATATTTGAAATCATCCTTTGCAAGTAGAGGAGGTGGTTCACCAAAGCCATAGCACAAGCAGGATGCATGCCAATGTTTAAACAACAACAAATACTAACATTAGAAAGCACTTACGGGGCTTCCCCGGTTGCACAGCAGTTGAGCACTGGGTTGCGAAGCTGCCTGCAGCCTCTGCAGCGTCGGTTCGATCCCCGGCTGCTCCCCGGCCACCGGAGGAGGGTCCCCCATGGCGCGCAGACCTCTCCTGCCGCCCGCTGCTCCCCTCAGCAGTGTACTTCGGTCCTTCTGCCTGCTCTGCTCCCCGCTCTGGCTCTGGTGGATTCTCTCACCCTCCCGCGCCTCTGACTGTACCCAGTGCTTGTATAAACAAAAAACAAACAAACAAACAAATAAATAAATAAAACATGCCTCTATTAAAAAAAAAAAAAAAGAAAGAAAGAAAGAAAAGAAAGCACTTACTGAGCTCCTTTAAATCCAGAAAAATGTCTACTGATCCTGAAGTTTCCGAGACCCCCGACAAACCAGTATCATTTCTTCCACCATTCCAGGAAAAATGAGTGTCCGTGAAAAAAACTGACAGATATCTCACTCCTGAAGCTTTCTCTGGTCTTGTGGCCTACTGGCAATTCTCAAAAAATTGTCAGCAGTGAATTCATCTTCAGTGTTCACAGAATCCAAACTAGAATCCAAACTATCAAGCAGAGACTTCACCGTGGATTTTCACAGAGAGCCTCCTTCAGTGGAAGGAAAGCAGACAACTTGCTGTATCTGCAATGAGCACAGCACAGAGGAAATGCCCAGTGCATTTCAGTGGGACATATATTTGAAGCCTCTAATAGCAGGCTAGAAGCAAGGAGAAAGCAGACTTTGTGCCCCACAGAAGAGGCTCTAGGAAAAACTGAATCTAGAGCAGTTGAAAAGTCTCTCTAAAATTTTCCACTGTAGCTCTTCTAAGTCTGACACTGAAATGAAGGCAAATTCTGCAGAGCCATTTGGGTCAGGTTTCTTATAGGAAATCCAGGGACCTCGCTGTAGAGAGGAGGCAGGGTACACTGACCATCTAGTTTGGAAAGGGAGAACTAGGGGCCAAAGGAAGCCAGGAGAGAAAACTCGGCTTTCCAAATACCAAAATCACCCAACTATGGGCGATACATACTACATCACTATACTTGGATGAATTCTTTCTTGCTAGCTCAGTGCACATGAAATCCCTACAGAAGGGATGGAGACAAACTTGAAATTTGCACAAATCAGTCGTAGCCCCACATGTCTTGACCGCACATTGATCATGGAGAAAAGGTTGGCCCGCCTACGTTCTGGAATCAACATGGTGGGTAGAACAGTTCCTTCCTCATCCAGGTCGGCAGGGTTGGCAACACGAGGACGTGCCGAGAGGGCACAAGTCCAGATTTGCTGCTCTGTCCAGACTTGTGAACAACTGGTCCTTGAAGAGAAAACATTAGCACAGGATCGTGTCGAAGGTGAAGATGGCTGCCCACCAGTGGATTTTCTGGAGACACGTCTCTTCCTTAAACTTTGAAGGCCATCAGTGTGCCTACAACAAGCTAGCTCTGGAAGCTCAATGGAGACACATTAAGAAGTCCCTCTGAACACAGCACTTGCAATCAGGGAAAACAGTCGCACTGCCCATCTGAGGCAAGGTAACAACCACACAGAAGACCAGGGTCATCTAGAACCCCCAGGAGTAGGTGCAGTCCCAGAGACACATGAGCCCCATGCACATTCAAGAGGACTAGGTCCTACTTTTTCCAGTTTCCATGAAGATAGCTTCTACTTAGCCTTGAAATGCATGACCTTGCAAAGGGTTCAGACCACTCTGTGAGCAGAGCACGCAGTGTTGAGCAGAGGCAATGGGGAAAAACTGTGAAACCCCTGACTTCTGCTACAAGCTAGGGGAAGATAACTCTGTGCCTCTCGAAAGACTAGAGTGAAAAAATTAGCCTACTCCAGTTCAAAAGGCTGCAATATCCCACTTCACCATGTGGAAGTCAATAGGTTGAGAGGGAAGGGAAGGTATGCACAGGTCCCAGGGCCAGGCTCTCGAAGGGACATCGCAGACCTGCTCTGTACAAGAGGAAGCGGGGTATGTGGCCATTCTGATCTGGTACTTGGGGGCAGGACCAGGAGCTGCTACGAGAGGAGCAGGTTTCTTCCATACCCCGAACAAGGGCGTTGGCCAAGGCGCATCCCAGCCTCTGGGTGTTCTCAGCACGCATTCATTCATGGCCGCGTGGGACTTTTGACGTCTCTGGCAGGTGGGTCAGAGACAAAGCCGATTTTTCCACCAAGCACTCCTGACCGCGCACTGCTATGGCTGAAGAGTTGCTATGAAGAGGTTGGCCTGCCCGGGACTCGGAATCACACTTATGGGGAGAGCGGCTCCTGCCTCAACCACTTAGGCAGGGCAGGCAGGAGGCCTGCTGACCTCGGGACCAACCACTGCTGTTCATTCAGGTGCTCCCCTGGGCTGTTGCCTGAGGAATCCCTTTTCCTTTCTGTCCCTCAGGTCCTCAACCCATGGCAGGGAGAAGTATGTCCACAGGCAATCTCCGTGACCCTGGAATGAGATGACAGAAGCAGCGTTCATCCGCGCCCTGCAACACCACCAATGGCGACCACTCCTAAGGGGTCCTCTCCCATTACTCCACCCATCCTGGAGGTGGCCCCTGATGTGTGTGCATGGGGCACATGTGCCAGCACATGTTTTTCAACTTCTGTGTGACGATTTCCCTCATGAGTGCCCAACAATATAACGTGGCTGCTGCGCTGGCGTTTGTAAAACATGGCTCACTTCAGGAAAGTACCCTGACTCGCTTGCATTTCGGGGTTCTTTTTTGTTTTACCATGCCATCTTAAGGCGAATGTTCCTGGAGGCAAAGCCATGGGTAGCTCCAGACAGAGAAGGCAGTGACTAGACACCGGCCTGGTCCCCAAAATGAGTACGATAGTGTTCCCTTCACCCCCGCTGGCAGTACCCTCATGGGCCTAGTCCTCAAATGCTGGCCTCTCATGCCCTGTCTCCTGGACTCACGGGGTGGTCCTGACCAGCCTCTGCCCACCACCTTGTTCCAGGTGTTAAATTCTCACCAAGCTCACCCGATGGGACTCAACAACTCTGGCAGGAGAGGAAAGGAGGGTCGGGGTCGGGGGGTGTTGGAGGGGTGCTGCGTGTGGGTGCGGCCATACTAAGTCCACAAGGAGGAACACTCCAGTGTTGGTTAACCGCCAAACTCCCCAGAGGGTCATACTCACAGAGCACTTGTGGAGTCCACAGGGTCTTCCACACTTAGTTCTTTGTGAAACTCCTGAGCTGTCAGTGTCACTTCTTTGCCTCACACTGGAGTCCCAGCCTGGGCTCACATCCGCATCCTGCTGCTCTGTCTTTTTATGTGTGCGCCTGGTCTGTGCACAGAAAACATTAGCACACAATCCTCTCCAGGGTGAAAATGGCTGTCTAACTCAATTGAGGTATGGCCATGAGCTGAAATTCTGAAGATATTCTCTTTTTACAAGTCGGAAGGCATCAGAGTACCTGCAACAAGGCTAGTTTGGAAGAACTCTGAGGAGACATTTGCGAAGCCCCTCGGTACACCACTGTTGTATTCAGAGAGAAGAGTCATTCTGCACATATGAGCCACTCTGCTCAACACTGCACGCTCTGCAGACAGACAGTGGCCCGATGTTTAGCAAGGGGAAACACTTCAAGTTTAAGTATCGAATATCTCTGCAATGGAGACTAGAAAAAGCAGGACGTTAGAAGCATAAATATGGCTGTCCAACACTTACTGTTATCTGCCAATCAATTGATTTTCTGGAGACACTCTCTTCTTTACAATTTGGAAGGCATCAGAGAGCCTGCAACGAGGATAGCTTGGAGGAACTCAGAGAAGATATTTGCGAAGCCCCTCTGACACTGCTGTTTCATTCAGAGAGAAGAGTCGCTCTGCCCTCTGAGGCCAGGTAAGGCTTGTTTCAATCAACTCAAAATACCTTCCCTTGCTTTTCACCCATAACTCCGTCAGGTCCCCGAGTGGAGACACAGGATGTACGTGCCCAAGCAGGTGCAGGCCGGTCCCTGGCAAACAGTCAGGACCTCACTTTGAGGCAGGGGTTCCTGGCCTTGCGGAATGCTGGCCCTGGCCTCCTAAGAACGGAGTTGAGCCTTGGCTCTGCAACCACCGAACCTTGAGTCTTGGACCCTTCCCCAAAGACATGAAGAATCAGGGCAGACTCTGCATTTTAAGTGTCCCCTCGAGTGATAGGAAGTACATGGCCAGGTCTGTGGAGCAGTTGTGGCTGCATACTGCTGTGGACAGGAGAACCACGCACAAGAGCAGGGCCTCTCCGAATCCCTGGGGAGTACCTGAAGCCGCTGTGACACCTGGGTGCCATGCACATCAACAGCACACTTCTAATGTCCTGCTTTCACTAGGCTCCGTGCAGAGATACCCGATACTTAAACATGAAGCGCTTCCCCTTGCAAAGGGTTCAGGCCACTCTGTGTCTGCAGAGTGCCCAAGTGTTGAGCAGCGGCACTGTGGAACGTTTTTGAAGCCCCTGCCATTGGGCTGCAGCTCAGGTAAAGCCAAATTTGTGCCTGAAAGACTGAGCCTAGTCCAGCTCAAAAGACTCTGCAATGTCCCACCTCGGCATGAGGAATCTCTGGGCTGAGAGGAAAGGTAAGGGATGCACCGGCCCCTGGGCCAGGCTCTCGAAGGGACATCGCAGGCCTTCTCTGTACAAGAGGAAGAGGGGTATGTGGTCTTCTTGATCTGGAGCTTGGGGACAGGGCCAGGAGCTGCTACAAGAAGAGCATGTTTCTTCCATGCCCGGATCAAGGATGCTGGCCAGGGTGCAGCCCACCCTCGGAGCTGCCCTCAGCTCACTTTCACTCTTGGCCGATGGGGACATTTGACATCTCTGGCAGGTGGGACAGGAACAAAGGCAATATTTCCACCAAGCAGGTGTGGCTGTACAATGCTGCGGCCACAATTTCATCATGGAAAAGAGGTTGGCCTGCCCGGGACTTGAAATCGCACATACGGGGAGAGCGGCTCTTGGCTCAACCTCTTAGGCAGGGCAGTCGAGAATCCTGCTGACCACGGGTCCATCCAGAACACAGGTGCTCATCTGGGCAGTGGCCTGAGGAAACCCTTTTCCTTTGTCATCAGGTCCTCAAACCATGACGGGGAGAAGTATGTCCACAGGCAATCTCCATGACCCTGGAATGAGATGACAGAAGCGGTGTTCATCCGAACTCTGCACCTCCACCAATGAGACCACTCTCAAGGGGTCCTCTCCCATTACTCCACCCATCCTGGAGGTGGCCCGTGATGTGTGCACATGGGGCACATGTGCCAGCAGCCTTGTTTTTCAACTTCTGTATGACAATTTCCCATATGAGTGCCCAACAATACAACATGACTGGTGCACTGGCATTCCTAAAATGAGGCTCAGTTCAAGAAAATACCTGAGTTACTTGTGTTTCTGGGTTCTTTTTTGTTTTACTGTGCCATCATAAGGCAAATGTGCTGGAGGTAAAGTCCTGGGTACCTCAAATGCAGAAAAGGCCAGGATGGGACACCTGCCTGGCCCCCAAAATGATTAACCTAGTGTTGACTTCACCCCTGCTGCCAATATCCTCACGGGAAGACTCCTCAAATGCTGGCCTCTCATGCCCTGGCGCCTGGACTCAGGGTGGTCCCGACCAGCCTCTGCCAACCACCTTGGTCCAGGTGTAAAATTCTCACCAAGCTCACCCGGTGGGACCCAAAAACTCTGGCAGGAGAGGGAAGGAAGGTCGGGGCCTGTGGGTATTGGAGGGGTGCTGCGTGTGGGAGGGGCCATACCACCTCTCCAGGGTTGGGTAATCGGCAAACTCCCCGGAGGGTCATACTCACTGATCTGTTGTGGAGTCCACAGGTCTTCCACTCTGAGTTCTCTGTGAAACTCCTGAGCTGTCAGTGTCACTCCTTTGCCTCACGCTGAGACCTGGACCCGGAGCCCCAGCCTGGGCTCACATCCGCATCCTGATGCTCCGTCTTTGTACGTGTGCGCCTGGTCTGTGCACAGGAAATATTAGACACCCTCCGTTCCAAGGTGAATATGGCTGTCGAACTCAGACTGGGTTTGCCCTCCAGTTCATTCTCTGGAGACACTCTCTTCGTCAATTTGGAAGTCATCAGAGTATCTCCAATGAGGCTAGCTTGGAGGAACTCAGAGAAGACATTTGCAAAGCCCCTCTGAACACTGCTGATCATTCAGAGAAAAGAGTCACTGTGCCCCTATGAAGGCAGGTAATGCTGGTTTCAATCAACTCAATATATCCTCCCCTGCTTTTCGCGCATTACTCCTTCTAGTCCCCGAGTAGAGACACAGCATGTACGTGTCCTACCAGGTGCAGGCAGGTCCCATGGAAACATTCAGCACCTCATTTTGAGGCAGGTGGGGCATGGCCTTTCGGCATGCTGGCCTTGGCCTCCTAAGAATGGAGTTGAGCTTTGGCTCTGCACCCCAAAGCCATATATCTCCACCCCATTTGCAAAGACAGGAGGAACGAGGCAGGCTGCATTTTACACTGTCCCCTTGAGAGGTAGGAAATACATGGCCAGGTCTGAGGCACAGTCGTGGCTGCATACTGCTGTGGACAGGAGAACCACGCTCAAGACCGGGGCTCTCTCTGGACCCCTGGGGAGCACCTGAAGCTGCTGTGAAACCTGGGTCCCAATGGACATCACCAGCACACCTCTGAGATCTTGTATTTTCTAGCCAACATGGAGAGATAATCGATACTTATAATTGAAGCACTTCCTCTTGCAAAGGGTTCAGGTCACTCTGTGTCTGCAGAGCGCCCAGTGGTGAGCAGCGGCACTTTGGAACACCTTTGAAGCCCCTGCCATTGGGCTGCAGCTTAGGAAAAGCCAAATTTGTGCCTGAAATTTGTGCCCAGTCCAGCTCAAAAGACTCTGCAATGTCCCACCTTGGAACGAGGAATCTCTGAACTGAGAAGGAAGGTGAGGGATGCACTGGCCCCTGAGCCAGGTTCTCAAAGGGACATCACAGGCCTCCTCTGTACAGAGGAAGAGGGGTACATGGCCTTTTTGATCTGGAACTTGGGGACAGGCCCAGGAGTCGTTATGAGAGGAGCAGGTCTCTTCCATACCACTAACAAGGGTGTGGGCCAGGGTGCATCCCTCCCTCGAGCTGCCCTCAGCATGCATTGATTCATGGCCGTGGGGGACATTTGACATCTCTGACTGGTGGGTCAGAGACAAAGGCAGTATTTCCACCAGGAAAGCGTGGTCGCTCATTGCTGTGGCTGCAGATTCATCATGGAGAAGAGGTTGCCTGCCTTGGATTCGGAAGTATATGTACAGGGAGGGCGGCTCCTGCCTCAACCTCTTAGGCAGGGCAGGCGTGAGGCCTGCTGACCTCGGGTCTAACCAGAACACAGGGTTCCTCTGGGCTGTCGCTTCAGGAATCCTTCTCCTTTCTGTCATCAGGTCCTCAGCCCCTGACAGGGTGAAGGACCTTCACAGGCAATCTCCGTGATCCTGGAATGAGATGACAGAAGAAGCGGTCATTCACTCCCTGCACCATCACCAATGGAGACCACTCCCAAGGGGTCCTCTCCCATTTCCCCACCCATCCTGGAAGCGGCACCTGCTATGTGCACATGGGGCACATGTGCCAGTAACCTTGTTTTTCAACTTCTGTGTGACGATTTCCCTCAAGAGTACCCAAAAATATAACGTGGCTGCTGTGCTGGCGTTCCTAAAATGAGGCTCAGTTCAGGAAAACACCTACCCCCTTTCCTTTCTGGGGTCTTTTTTGTTTTACTGTATCATTAAAGTGAATGTGACTGGAGGAAAAGTCCTGGTTAGCTTAAAGAGAGAAGGCAGTGACAGGACACCTGCCTGGCCTGCAAAATGAGTAGCACGGTATTCACTTCACCCATGCTGTAAGAATCTTCATGGGCATAGTCCTCAAATTCTGGCCTCGCATGCCCTGTGGCCTGGATTCAGAGAGTGGTGTTGCACAGTCTCCACCCACCACCCAGTTCCAGGTGTAAAATTCTCACCAAGCTCACAAGGTGGGACCCAACAATTCTGGCAGACGAGGGAAGGAGTATCAGGGCCAAAGGGTGTTGGAGGGGTGCTATGTGAATGCGGGCCATGCTATGTCTACAGGGGGGAACACTCCAGGGTTCAGTAATCAGCAAACTCCCTGGTGCATCATACTCACTGAGCTCTTGTGGAGTCCACAGGTATTCCACTCTGAGTTCTCTGTGAAACTCCTGAGCCATCAGGGTAACTTCTTTGCCTCATGCTGAGACCTGGACTTGGAGCCCCATTGTGGGACACATCAGCGTTCTGTTGATCTGTCTTTGTATATGTGCGCCTAGTCTGTACATAGAAAACATTAGCACACGATCCTCTCTAAGGAGAATATGGCTGTCTACGACTCTGGTATGCCCACGAGCTGATTTTCTACAGGCAACTCTCTTCTTTACATCCGGAAGGCATCAGAGTGCCTGCAACGAGGCTAGCTTGGACGTCTTCGGTAGAGACATTTGCGAGGCCCCTCTCAACACTGCTGTAGCATTTCGAGAGAAGTGACTCTGCCCTTTTGAGGTACTCTGCTCAACACTGCGCGCTCTGCAGACACAGAGTGGCCTGAACCCTTTGCAAGGTGAAGCACTTCAAATTTAAGTATCGGGTATCTCTGCAATGGAGACTCGAGTATGACTTTAGAAGCATGAGTCTGGCTGTCTAACTCATGCTGTTTTTCTGGAGAAACTCTCATCTTTACAACATGGAAGGCATCAGAGTGCCTGCAATGAGGCTATTGGAGGAACTCGGAGAAGATAGCTGTGAAGCCGTCTGAACACTGCTGTTGCATTCAGAGAGAAGAGTCACTCTGCCCATATGAGGCCAAGTAAACCTGTTTCAGTCAACTCAAAATATCCTCCCTTGCTTTTCGCCTGTTACTCCTTCTAGTCCCCGAGTGGAGACACAGGTTGTACGTGCCCAACCAGATGCAGGGAGGTATGGTACAAAAAGTCAGCCCGTCTCTTTGAGGCAGGTGGGGCCTAGACTTTCGGCATGCTGGCCCTGGCTTACTAACAGCAGACTTGAGCCTTGGCTCTGCAACCCCCGAATCTTGTGCCTTGCCCCCTTCCCCAAAGACGGGAGGAATCAGGGCAGACTCGGCATTTTAAGTGTCCCCTCGAGTGATAGGAAGTACATGGCCAGGTCTGTGGAGCAGTTGTGGTTGCATACTGCTGTGGACAGGAGAACCACGCACAAGAGCAGGGCCCTCTCCGAACCCCTGGGGAGTACCAGAAGCTGCTGTGACACCTGGGTCCCATGCATGTCAACAGCATGCTTCTAAGGTCCTGCTTTCCCTAGGCTCCGTGCAGAGATGCCCAATAATTACAACTGAAGCAGTCCCCTTGCAAAGGGTTCAGGCCACGTGGTGTCTGCAGAGCACCCAGTGTTGAGCAGCAGCACTGCGCAACGCCTTTGAAGCCTCTGCCGTCCTGCTGCAGCTCAGGAAAAGCCAAATTTGTGCCTGAAATTTGTAGCGAGTCCAGCTCAAAAGACTCTGCAATGTCCCACCTTGGCATGAGGAATCTCTGGGCTGAGAGGGAAGGTCAGGGGTGCACCAGCCCCTGGGCCAGTCTCTTGAAGGTACATCGCCGGCCTCCTCTGTACAGAGGAAGAGGGGTACGTGGCCTTTTTGATCTGGAATAGGGACAGGGCCAGGAGCCTCTATGAGAGGAGCAGGTTTCTTCCATACCCCGAACAAGGGCATGGGCCAGGGCGCATCCCTCCATCGGAGCTGTCCTCAGCATGCATTCTTTCATGCCATACTGGACATTTGAAGTCTCTGGCTCGTGGGTAAGAGACAAAGGCAGTATTTCCACCAGGTGAGGCCACGCATTGCTATGGCCATAGATTCATCATGGAGGAGAGGTTGGCTTGCCTGGGACTCGGAAGTGCATGTACAGGGAGAGCAGCTCTTGCCTCAACCTCTTAGGAAGGGCAGGCATGAGGCCTGCTGACATTGGGATCAACCAGAACACAGGGTACCTCTGGGCTGTCACTTCAGGAAACTTTTCCTTTCTGTCATCAGGTCCTCAAGCCCTGCTGGGGAGAAGTATGTCCACAGGCAATTTCCGTGACCCTGGAATGAGATGACAGAAGTGTTCATTCACTCCCTGCACTACCACCAATGGAGACCACTCCTAAGGGGTCCTCTCCATAACTCCATCCATCCTGGAGGTGGCCTGTGTTGTGTGCACACGGGGCATATGTGCCAGCAACCTTGTTTTTCAACTTCTGTGTGACGATTTCCCTCAAGAGTGCCCAACAATGTAACGTGACTGCTGCGTTGGTGTTCCTAAAAAGAGGCTCAGTTCAGGAAAATACCTGAGTTGCTTGAGTTTGTGGGTTCTTTTTTGTTTTACTGTGCCATTTTAAGGTGAATGTGCCTGAGTCAAAGCCCTAGGTACCTCAAATGCAGAGAAGGCAGTGACGGTACACCTGCCTGGCCCCCAAAATGAATAGCCTAGCGTTCACTTCACCCCTGCTGGCAATATCCTCACAGGAAGACTCCTCAAATGCTGGCCTCTCATGCCCTGACACATGGACTCAGAGGGTGGTCCCACCCAGCCTCTGCCCACCACATTGGTCCAGGTGTAAAATTCTCACCAAGCTCACCCGGTGGGACCCAACAACTCTGGCAGGAGAGGGAAGGAGGGTCGGGACTGTGCGTGTTGGAGGGGTGCTGCGTGTGGGTGGGGCCATGCCACCTCTGCAAGCGGGAACAACCAGGGTTGGGTAATCGGCAAACTCCCCGGAGGGTCATACTCACTGATCTGTTGTGGAGTCCACAGGTCTTCCACTCTGAGTTCTCTGTGAAACTCCTGAGCTGTCAGTGTCGCTCCTTTGCCTCATGCTGAGACCTGGACCTGGAGCCCCAGCCTGGGCTCACATCCGCATCCTGCTGCTCCGTCTTTGTACGTGTGCGCCTGGTCTGTGCATAGGAAACATTAGACACGATCCTCTCCAAGGTGAATACGGCTGTCTAACTCAGACTGCGTCTGACAACCAGTTCATTTTCTGGAGACACTGTCTTCATCACAATTTCGAAGGCAACAGATTTCCGGCAATGAGGCAAGCTTCGAGGACCTTGGAGGAGACATTTGCAAAGGCCCTCGGAATACTGCTGTTGTATTCAGAGAGAAGAGTTGCTCTGCTCCTATGAGTCCAGTTAATGCCTGTTTCAATCAACTCAAAATATCCTCCCCTGCTTTTTGCCCTTTACTCCCTCTAGTCCCCGAGTGGGACACAGGATGTACGTGCCCAAGCAGGTGCAGGACGGTCCCAGGCAAACAGTCAGGACCTCACTTTGAGGCAGGTGGCGCCTGGCCTCAAGCCATGCAGGCCATGGCCTCCTAACAGCAGACTTAAGCCTTGGCTCTGCAACCCCCGAGCCTTGTGTCTCGGCCCCTTCTCCAAGGACACGAGATATCCTGGCAGACTCTGCATTTTAAGTGTCCCCTCGAGAGATAGGAAGTACATGGCCAGGTCTGTGAAGCAGTTGTGGCTGCATACTGCTGTGGACAGGAAACCACGCACAAGAGCAGGGCCCTCTCCGAACCCCTGGGCAGTACCTGAAGCCGCTGTGACTCCTGGGCCCCATGCATGTCAACGGCACACTTCTAAGGTCCTGCTTTCCCTAGGCTCTGTGCATAGATACCTGATACTTAAACTTGAAGTGCTTCCCCTTGCAAAGAGTTCAGGCACCTCTGTGTCTACAGAGCGCCCAGTGTTGAGCAGCGGCCCTGCGGAACGACTTTGAAGCCCCTGCTTTCAGGATGCATCTCAGGAAAAGCCAAATTTGTGCCTGAAAGGCTGAGCCTAGCCCAGCTCAAAAGACTCTGCAATGTCCCACCTCGGCATGAGGAATCTCTGGGTTGAGAGGGAAGGTAAGGATGTACCGGCCCCTGAGCCAGGCTCTCCAAGAGACACTGCAGGCCTCCTCTGTAGAAGAGAAAGAGGGGTATGTGGCCTTTTTGATCTGGAACTTGGGGACAGGTCCAAGAGCCGCTATGAGAGGGGCAGGACTATTTCATACCCTGAACAAGGGGGTTGACCAGGGTGCAACCCTCCCTTGGTGCTGTCCTCAGCACGCATTCATTCATGCCATACTGGACATTTGACATCTCTGAATGGTGGGTCAGAGACAATGGCAGTATTTCCACCAGGCAGTCGTGGCCACGCATTGCTGTGGCTGCAGATTCATCATGGAGAAGAGGTTGGCCTGCCTGGGATTCGGAAGTGCATGGACAGGGATAGTGGCTCCTGCCTCAACCACTTAGCCAGTGCAGGGGGGATGCCTGTGCCCTCAGGTCTAACCAGAACACAGGGATCCTCTGGGCTGTCGCCTCAGGAATCCTTCTCCTTTCTGTCATCAGGTCCTCAACCCCTGATAGGGAGAAGTATGTCCACAGGCAATCTCCGTGACCCTGGAATGAGATGACAGAAGCAGAGTTCAATCACTCCCTGCACCATCACCAATGGAGACCACTCTCAAGGTGTCCTCTCCCATTACTCCACCCATCCTGGAGGGGGCTCCTGCTGTGTGCACATGGGGCACATGTGCCAGTAACCTTGTTTTTTAACTTCTGTGTGGCAATTTCCCTCATGAGTGCCCAACAATGTATGTGACTGCTGCACTGGCGTTCCTAAAACGAGGCTCCGTTTAGAAAAACACCTGAGTTTTTGCATTTCTGGGTTCATTTTTGTTTTACTGTGCCACTTTTTTTTTAGAGTTATTTATTTATTTATACAAGCAGTGGGTATAGTCAGAGGTGCGGAAGGGTGAGAGGATTCACCAGAGCCAGAGCGGGCAACAGAACAGGCACACTGACAAAATAAACTGTTGAGGGGAGCAGTGGGCGCAGCATGAGAGGTCTGTGGTGCCATGTGGGATCCTTGCTGGCGACCGTGGATCTAACCGGCACTGTAGAGGCTGCGGGCAGCTTCGGAGCCCTGCGCTCAATTGCTGTGCCACCTGGAGGCTCTACTCTGCCATCTTAAGGTGAATGGGCCTGGAGGCAAAGCCGGGGGTACCTTAAATGCAGAGAAGGCAGTGTTGGCACACCTGCCTGGCCCCCAAAATGAGTAGCCTAGCATTCACTTCACCCCTGCTGGAAATATCCTCACGGGAAGACTCCTCAAATGCTGGCCTCTCATGCCCTGTCGCCTGGACACAGGGGGTGGTCCCGCACAGCTTCTGCCCATCACTTTGATCCAGGTGTAGAATTCTCACCAAGCTCACATGGTGGGACCCAACAACTCTGGCAAGAGAGGGAAGGAGGGCTGGGGCCGGGGGGTGTTGGAAGAGTGGTGCATGTGGGTGCGGGCCATGTCATGTCTGCAAGCAGGGACACGCCAGTATTGGGTATTCCGCAAACTCCCTGGAGGGTCATACTCACTGAGCTCTTGTGGAGTCCACCCGGTCTTCCAATCTTATTTCTCTGTGAATCTCCTGAGCTGTCAGTGTCACTTCTTTGCCTCATGCTGAGACCTGGAACTGGAGCCCCATCGTGGGCACACATCCGGATCTTGTTGCTCTGTCTTTGTGTGTGTGCGCCTAATCTGTACAAAGAAAACATTAGCACACAATGCTCTCCAAGGTGAATATGGCTGTCTAACTCAGACTGCGGTATGCACACGAGCTGATTTTCTGAAGACAACTCTCTTCTTTACGACTCGGAAGGAATCTGAGTGCCTGCAACGAGGCTAGCTTGGAGGTCTTTGGAGGAGACATTTGCAAAGCCACTCTCAACGCTGCTGTAGCATTTCGAGAGAAGAGTCACTCTGCACTTTTGAGTCACTCTGCTCGACACTGCGCGCTCTGCAGACACGGACTGGCAGGAACCCTGTGCAAGGTGAAGAGCTTCAAATTTAAGTATTGAGTATCTCTGCAATGGAGACTCGAAAAAGCAGGACTTTAGAAGTGTGAATCTGGCTGTCTAACTCAGACAGGGATCTGCTCACCAGTTGGTTTTCTGGAGACACTCTCTTCTTCACAACTTGGAAGGCATCAGAGTGCCTGCAACTAGGCTAGCTTGGAAGGAACTCAGAGAAGATATCTGCGAAGCCGTCTGAACACTGCTGTTGCATTCAGAGACAAGAGTCACTCTCCCGTATGAGGCCAAGTAAACCTGTTTCAGTCAACTCAAAATATCCTCCCTTGCTTTTTGCCTGTTACTCCGTCTAGTCCCCAGGGGGAGACACAGGATGTACGTGCCCAACCAGGTGCAGGTCGGTCCCTTGCAAACAGTCAGCCTATGTCTTTGAGGCAGGTGGAGCCTGGCCTTTCAGTATGCTGGCCCTGGTCTCCTAACAGCAGACTTGAGCCCTAGCTCTGCAACCGCACAGCCATGTGTCTCGGCCAATCTCCAAAGACACGAAGAATGAGGGCAGACTCTCCATTTTAGTGTCCCTTTGAGAGACAGGAAGTGCATGGCCAGGTCTGTGGAGCAGTCGTGGCTGCATACTGCTGTGGACAGGAGAACCATGCACAAGACCAGGGCCTCTCTTAACCCCTGGAGAGTACTTGAGGTTGCTGTGACATCTGAGTCCCATGTGCATCAACAGCATGCTTCTAAGGTCCTCCTTTTTCTAGCCTCTGTACAGAGATACCCGATACTTAAACTTGAGCTCTTTACCTGTGCAAAGGGTTTGGGATGCTCTCTGTCTGCAGAGTGGGCAGTGTTGAGCAGGGGAACTGTGGAAAGCCTTTGAAGCCCCTGCCGCAGGGCTGCAGCTCCGGAAAAGCCAATTTTGTGCCTGAAAGACTGAGCATAGTCCAGCTCAAAAGACTCTGAAATGTCCCACCTTGACCTGGGTTGAGAGGGAAGGTAAGGGATGCACAGGACCGTGGGCCAGGCTCTCGAAGGGACATCGCAGGCCTCCACTGTACAAAAGGAAGCGGGGTACATGGCCTTTCTGATCTGGAAATTGGGGACGGCGCCAAGATTTGCTACAAGAGGAGTAGGTTTCTTCCATGTCCCGAAAAAGGACACTGGCCAGGGCGCAGCCCTCGCTCAGAGCTGTCCTCAGCACATTTTCACTCTTGGCCGCTGGGCACATTTGACGTCTCAGGCAGGTCGGTCAGAGAAAAAGCTGAAATTCCACCAGGCAGAAATGGCCGTGCACAGCTGGGGCCGCAGATTCATCATGGAGACCAGGTTGGAATGTCCAGGACTTGGAACAACACATACGAGGAGAGCGGCTCCTGCCTCAACATCTTTTGCAGGGCAGGCGGGAGGCCTGCTGACCCTGGGTCTAACCACAACACAGGGTTCCTCTGGGCTATCGCTTCAGGAATCCTTCTCCTTTCTGTCATCAGGTCCTCAACCCCTGACAGGGAGAAGTATGTCCACAGGCAACCTCCGTGACCCTGGAATGAAATGACAGAAGAAGCGGTGATTCACTCCCTGCACCACCACCAATGGCGACCACTCCCAAGGGGTCCTCTCCCATTACTCCACCCATCCTGAGGCAACCCTGATGTGTGCACATGGGGCACATGTGCCAGTAACCTTGTTTTTCAACTTATGTGTGATGACTTCCTTCATGAGTGCCCAAAAATACAACATGACTACTGCACTGGTGTTCCTAAAACGAGGCTCAGTTCAGGAAAACAACTGAGTTGCTTGTGTTTCTGGGTTCTTTTTTGTTTTATTGTGCCATCTTAAGGCAAATGTGCCTGGAGGCAATACCGTGGGTACCTCAAATACAGAGAAGGCAGTGAGGGCCTCCCCGGTGGCGCAGCGGTTGAGCGCTGGGTTGCTAAACTGCGCGCGGCCTCTGCGGCGCCGGTTCGATCCCCGGCTGCTCCCCGGCCACCGGAGGAGGGTCCCACATGGCGCGCAGACCTCACCTGCGGCCCACTGCTCCCCTCAGCAGTGTACTTCGGTCCTTCTGCCTGCTCTGCTCCCCGCTCTGGCTCTGGTGAATTCTCTCACCCTCCCGCACTTCTGACTGTACCCAGTGCATGTATAAACAAAACAAACAAACAAACCAGCAAACAAATAAATAAAGCATGCCTCTATAAAAAAAAAAAAAAGAATTTCAAAAAAAAAAAAAACAGAGAAGGCAGTGATGGGACACCTGCCTGTCCCCCAAAATTTGTAGCCTAGTGTTCATTTCACCCCTGCTGGCAATATCCTCATGGGAAGACTCCTCAAATGCTGGCCTCTCATGTCCTGTCACCTGGACTCAGAGGGTGGTCCAACACAGCCTCTGCCCACCACATTCGTCCAGGTGTAAAATTCTCACCACGCTCACCCGGTGGGACCCAACAACTCTGGCAGGAGAGGGAAGGAGTGTCAGGGTCTGTGCATGTTGGAGGGGTGCTGCGTGTGGGTGGGGCCATGCCACCTCTGCAAGCGGGAACAACCAGGGTTGGGTAATCGGCAAACTCCCCGAGGTTCATACTCACTGATCTGTTGTGGAGTCCACAGGTCTTCCACTCTGAGTTCTCTGTGAAACTCCTGAGCTGTCAGTGTCACTCCTTTGCCTCACGCTGAGACCTGGACCTGGAGCCCCAGCCTGGGCTCACATCCGCATCCTGCTGCTCCGTCTTTGTACGTGTGCGCCTGGACTGTGCATAGGAAATATTAGACACGATCCTCTCCAAGGTGAATATGGCTGTCTAACTCAGACTGCATCTGCCCACCAGTTCATTTTCTGGAGACACTCTCTTCTTCACAACTTGGAAGGTATCAGAGTGCAGGCCACGAGGCAAGCTTCAAGGACCTCAGAGGAGACATTTGCGCAGCACCTCTGAACACTGCTGTTGCACTCAGAGAGAAGAGTTGCTCTGCCCCTATGAGGACAGGTAAGGCCTGTTTCAGCCCACTCACAATATACTCCCCTGCTTTTTGCCATTTACTCTTTCTAGTCCCCGAGTGGAGACACAGGATGTACGTGCCCAACCAGGTGCAGGGCAGTCCAGAGCAAAAAGTCAGCCCGTCTCCTTATGGCAGGTGTGGCCTGGCCTTTCTGCATGCTGGCCCTGGCCTCCTAACAGCAGACTTGAGCCTTGGCTCTGCAACCCCCGAGTCTTATGTCTCGGCCCCTTCTCCAAAGACACGAGGAATCAGGGCAGACTCTACATTTTAAGTGTCCCCTCGAGTGATAGGAAGTACTTGGCCAGGTCTGTGGAGCAGTTTTGGCTGCATACTGCTGTGGACAGGAGAACCACGCACAAGAGCAGGGTCTCTCCGAAGCCCTGGGGAGTACCTGAAGCCGCTGTGACAACTGGGTCCCATGCATGTAAAAGGCACGCTTCTAAGGTCCTGCTTTCCCTCGACTCCGTGCAGAGATACCCGATACTTAAACTTGAAGCGCGTTCCCTTGCAAAGGGTTCAGGCCACTCTGTGTCTGCAGAGCGCCCAGTGTTGAGCAGCAGCACTGCGGAACGACTTTGAAGACTCTGCTGTCGGGCTGCAGCTCAGGAAAAGCCAAATTTGTGCCTGAAGACTGAGCCTAGTCCAGCTCAACAGACTCTGCAATGTCCCACCTTGGCATGAGGAATCTCTGGGCTGAGAGGGAAGGTCAGGGGTGCACCAGCCCCTTGGCCAGGCTCTCAAAGGGACATCACAGGCCTCCTCTGTACAGAGGAAGAGGGGTACGTGACCTTTTTGATCTGGAACTTGGGGACCAGCCAGGAGCCGCTGTGTGAGGAGCAGGTCTCTTCCATACCCCGAACAAGGGTGTGGGCTAGGGCGCATCCCTCCGTCGGAGCTGTTAGCACGCATTCATTTATGGCCACCCAGGACAATTCAGGTCTCTTCCTGGTGGGTCAGAGTCAAAGGCAGTATTTCCACCAGGCAGGCAAGGCTGCGCATTGCTGTGGCCGCAGATTCATCATGGAGAAGAGGTTGCCTGCATGGGACTCGGCAGTATACATATAGCGAGAACGGCTCCTCCCTCAACCTATAGGCGGGGCAGGCGGGGGGCCTGCTAACCTCAGGTCCAACCAGAACACAGCGTTCCTCTGGGCTGTCACTTCAGGAATCATTCTCCTTTCTGTCATCAGTTCCTCAACCCCAGATGGAGGGATGTATGTCCACAGGCAATCTCCGTGACAGGCAATATCTGTGACCCTGGAATGAGATGACAGAAGAAGCGGTCATTCACTCCCTGCACTACTACCACCACCAATGGCGACCACTCCCAAGGGGTCCTCTCCCATTACTCTACCCATCCTGGAGGCGGCACCTGATGTGTGCACATGGGGCACATGTGCCAGCAACCTTGTTTTTCAACTTCTGTATGACGATTTCCCTCATGAGCGCCCAACAATAAAAGGCAACTGCTGCGCGGGCGTTCCCAATAAGGGGGTCAGTTCAGGAAAATAACTGAGGAGCTTGCGTTTCTGGGTTCTTTTTTGTATTACTGTGCCATCTTAAGGCAAATGTGCCTGGAGGCAAAGTCCTGGGTACCTCAAATGCACAGAAGGCAGTGACGGTACACCTGCCTGGCCCCCAAAATGAATAGCCTAGCGTTCACTTCACCCCTGCTGGCAATATCCTCACAGGAAGACTCCTCAAATGCTGGCCTCTCATGCTCTGGCGCCTGGACTCAGAGGGTGGTCCAACACAGCCTCTGCCCACCCCCTTGGTCCAGGTGTAAAATTCTCACCAAGCTCACCCGGTGGGACCCAACAACTCTGGCAGGAGAGGGAAGGAGGGTCGGGGCCTGTGCGTGTTGGAGGGGTGCTGCGTGTGGGTGGGGCCATGCCACCTCTGCAAGCGGGAACACTCTAGGGTTGGGTAATCGGCAAACTCCCCGGAGGGTCATACTCACTGATCTGTTGTGGAGTCCACAGGTCTTCCACTCTGAGTTCTCTGTGAAACTCCTGAGCTGTCAGTGTCACTCCTTTGCCTCACGCTGAGACCTGGACCCGGAGCCCCAGCCTGGGCTCACATCCGCATCCTGATGCTCCGTCTTTGTACGTGCGCGCCTGGCCTGTGCATAGGAAATATTAGACACGATCCTCTCCAAGGTGAATATGGCTGTCTAACTCAGACTGGGTCTGCCCACCAGTTCAATTTCTGGAGACACTCTCTTCTTCACAACTTGGAAGGCATCAGATTGCTAGCATTGAGGCAAGCTTGGAGGACCTCGGAGGAGACATTTGCGAAGCCCCTTGTGACACTGCTGTTGCAATCAGAAGAAGAGTTGCCCTGCCCCTATGAGGCCAGGTAAGGCGTGTTTCAGTCAACTCAAAATATCCTACCCTGCATTTTGCCCTTTACTCCTTCAAGTCCCCGAGCGGAGACACAGGATGTACGTGCCACAGCAGGTGCAGGTCGGTACATGGAAACATTCAGCACCTCACTTTGAGGCAGGTGGGCAATGGCCTTTTGGGATGCTGTCCTTAGCCTAAGAATAGAGTTGAGTCTTGGTGCTGCACCCCAGAGCCATGTGTCTCCGCCCCTTTTGCAAAGGCAGGAGGAATGGGCCAGACTGCATTTTACACTGTCCCCTTAAGAGGTAGGAAATACATGCCAGGTCTGAGGCACAGTCGTGGCTGCTTACTGCTGTGGACACGAGAACCACGCACGAGACCGGGGCTCTCTCTGGACCCCTGAGGAGCACCTGAAGCTGCTGTGAAACCTGGGTCCCAATGGACATCACCAGTACGCTTCTGAGATCTTGTATTTTCTAGCCTACATGCAGAGATAACCAATACTTAAACATGAAGTGTTTTACCTTGCAAAGGGTTCAGGCAACTGTGTCTGCAAGTGCCCAGTGTTGAGCAGCGGCACAGTGAAACACCTTTGAAGCCCCTGCCATCGTGCTGCAGCTCAGGAAAAGCCAAATTTGTGCTTGAAAGGCTGAGCCTAGTCTGGCTCAAAAGACTCTGCAATATCCCACCTCAGCATGAGGAAGTCTCTGGGCTGAGAGGGAAGGTAAGGTATGCACCGGCCTCTGAGCCAGGCTCTCAAAGGGACATCACAGGCCTGCTTCCTCTGCACAAGAAGAGGGGTACATGGCCTTTTTGATCTGGAACTCGAGGACAGGGTGAGGAGCTGCTACGAGAGGAGCAGGACTTTTCCACACTCTGATCAAAGTTGTGGGCCAGGGCCCATCCCTCCCTCGAGCTGCCCTCAGCACGCATTCATTCATGGCCGCACGGGACTCTGAGGTCTCTGGCAGGTGGGTCAGAGATAAAGGCAATATTTCCACCCAGCAGGCGTGGTCGCGCATTGCTGTGGCTGCAGATTCATCATGGAGAAGAGGTTGCCTCCCTGGGACTCGGAAGTGTATGTACAGGGAGAGCGGCTCTTGCCTCAACCTCTTAGGCAGGGCAGGCGGGAGGCCTGCTGACCTCGGGTCTAACCAGAACACAGGGTTCCTCTGGGCTGTCGCTTCAGGAATCCTTCTCTTTTCTGTCATCAGGTCCTCAACCCCTGACAGGCAATCTCCGTGATCCTGGAATGAGATGACAGAAGCAGCGGTCGTTCACGCCAGCACCACCATCAATCGAGACCACTCCCAAGGGGTCCTCTCCCGTTACCCCACCCATTTTGGAGGTGGACCCTGCTATGTGCACATGGGGCACATGTGCCAGTAACCTTGTTTTTCAACTTCTGTGTGACGATTTCCCTCAAGAATACCCAAAAATATAACGTGGCTGCTGTGCTGGGGTTCCTAAAATGAGGCTCAGTTCAGGAAAACACCTACCCCCTTTCCTTTCTGGGGCCTTTTTGTTTTACTGTATCATTAAGGTGAATGTGACTGGAGGAAAAGTCCTGGTTAGCTTAAAGAGAGAAGGCAGTCACAAGACACCTGCCTGGCCTACAAAATGAGTAGTTTGGTATTCACTAAACCCATGCTGGCAGTATCTTCATGGGCCTAGTCCTCAAATTCTTGCCTCTCACGCCCTGTGGCCTGGATTCAGAGAGTGGTCCTGCAGAGCCTCCGCCCACAACCCAGTTCCAGGTGTAAAATTCTCTCCAAGCTCACACGGTGGGACCCAACAATTCTGGCAGTCGAGGGAAGGAGTGCCAGGCCAGAAGGTGTAGGAAGTGTGCTGCGTGTGGGTGCAGGCCATGCCATATCTGCAGGCGGGAACACTCCAGTATTGGGTAATTGGCAAACTCCCCGGAGGGTCATACTCACTGAGCTCTGGTGGAGTCCACAGGTCTTCCACTCTGAGTTCTTGGTGAAACTCCTGAGCTGTCAGTGTCACTTCTTTGTCTCACGCTGAGACCTGGACCTGGAGCCCCATCGTGGGCTCACATCCAGATCCTAATGCTCAGTCTTTGTATGTTTTCACCTAGTCTGTACATAGAAAAATTAGCACACGATCCTCTCCAAGGTGAATATGGCTGTCTAAGACTCTGGTATGCCCCCTAGCTGATTTTCCACAGAAAACTCTCTTTACCACTCGGAAGGCATCAGAGTGCCAGTAATGAGGCTACCTTGGACGTCTTTGGTGGAGACATTTGCGAAGCCACTCTTAACACTGCTGCAGCATTTTGAAAGAAGAGTCTCTCTGATCTTTGAGTCACTCTGCTCGACACTGCGCACTCTGCAGACATGGACTGGCAGGAACCCTGTGCAAGGTGAAGGGCTTCAAATTTAAGTATCGGGTATCTCTGCAATGGAGACTCGAAAAAGCAGGACTTTGGAAGCGTGAATCTGGCTGTCTAATTCAGATGGGATCTGCCCACCAGTTGGTTTTCTGGAGGCACTCTCTTCTTCACAACTTGGAAGGCATCAGAGTACCTGCAATGAGGCTAGCTTGGAGGAACTCGGAGAAGATAGCTGTGAAGCCGTCTGAACACTGCTGTTGCATTCAGAGACAAGAGTCACTCTGCCCGTATGAGGCCAAGTAAACCTGTTTCAGTCAACTCAAAATATCCTCCCTGGCCTGTTACTCCTTCTAGTCCCCAGGGGGAGACACAGAATGTATGTGGCCAACGAGGTGAAGGGCGGTCCCTTGCAAACAGTCAGCCTGTCTCTTTGAGGCAGGTGGGGCCGGGCCTTTCCGCATGCTGGCCCTGGCCTACTAAGAGCAGACTTGAGCCCTAGCTCAGCAACCCCACAGCCATGTGTCCCGTTCCCTTCTCCAAAGACATGAGAAATCAGGGCAGACTCTACATTTTAAGTGTCCCCTCGAGAGATAGGAAGTCCATGGCCAGGTCTGTGGAGCAGTTGTGGCTGCATACTGCTGTGGACAGGAAAACCACGCACAAGAGCAGGGCCCTCTCCGAACCCCTGGGCAGTACCTGAAGCCGCCGTGACACATGGGTCCCATGTACGTCGACAGCACGCTTCTAAGGTCCTGCTTTTAGGCTCTGTGCAAAGATACCCGATACTGAAAGTGGAAGTGCTTCCGCTTGCAAAGGGTTCAGGTCACTCTGTGTTTGCAGAGCGCCCAGTGTTGAGCAGCAGCACTGCGGAACAACTTTGAAGTCTCTGCCGTCGGGCTGAGGATAACCCAAATTTGTGCCTGAAAGACTGAGTCTAGTCCAGCTCAAAAGACTCTGCAATGTCCCACCTCGGCATGAGGAATCTCTGGGCTGAGAGGGAAGGTAAGGGATGCACCGGTCCCTGGGCCAGGCTCTCGAAGGTACATTGCAGTCCTCCTCTGTACAAGAGGAAGAGGGGTGCGTGGCCTTTTTCACCTGGAACTTGGGGACCAGCCGAGGATCCACAAAGAGAGGAGCAGGTCTCTTCCATTCCCCGAACAACAGCATTGGCCAGGGCACAGCTCACACTCAGAGCTGCCCTCAGCATGCATTCATTCATGCCCGGGCGGACCATTTGATATCTCTGGCAGGTGGGTCAGACAAAGGCAATATTTCCACCAGGCAGGCGTGGCCGTGCATTCTTGTGTCTGCAGAGTCACCATGGAGAAGAGGTTGGCCTGCCCAGGAATCGGAAGTGCATGTACCGGGAGAGAGGGTCCTGCCTCAACCACTTCGCCAGGGCAGTGGGGAGGCCTGCTGACCTCAGGATCAACCAGAACACAGGGTTCCTCTGGGCTGTCGCTTCAGGAAACTTTTCCTTTCTGTCATCACTTCCTCAACCCCTGACAGGGAGACGTATGTCCACAGGCAATCTCTGTGACCCTGGAATGAGATGACAGAAGAAGTGTTCATTCACTCCCTGCACCATCACCAATGGAGACCACTCCCAAGGGGTCCTCTCCCATTACTCCACACATTCTGGTGGTGGAACCTGGTGTGTTCACATGGGGCACATGTGCCAGTAACCTTGTTTTTCAACTTCTGTGTGACGATTTCCCTCATGAATGCCCAACAACACAACGTGACTGCCGCACCTGCGTTCCTAAAACGAGGCTCAGTTCAGGAAAATACCTGAGTTGCTTGTGTTTCTGGGTTCTTTTTTGCTTTACTGTGCCACTTTTTTTTTTTTTAAAGTTTTATTTATTTATTTATACAAGCACTGGGTACAGTCAGAAGCGTGGGAGGGTGAGAGAATTCACCAGAGCCAGAGCGGGGAACAGAACAGGCAGACTGACGAAGTACACTGTTGAGGGGAGCAGTGGGAGCGGCAGGAGAGGTCTGCGCGCCATGTGGGAACCTCGCCAGTGGCCGGGGATCGAAACGGCACTGAAGAGGCTGCGGAAAGCTTTGGAGCCCAGCGTTCAACCGCTGTGTCACCAGGGGGGCCCTAGTGTGCCATCTGAAGGTAAATGTTCCTGAAGGCAAAGCCCTGGGTACCTTAAATGCAGAGAAGGCAGTGTTGGGACATCTGCCTGACACAAAAATGATTAGCCTAGTGTTCACTTCTCCCCTGCTGGCAATATCCTAATGGGAAGACTCCTCAAAGGCTGGCCTCTCATGCCCTGTTGCAAGGACTTAGAGGGTGGTCCCACCCAGCTCCTGCTCACCACTTTGATCCAGGTGTAGAATTCTCACCAAGCTCACATGGTGGGACCCAACAACTCTGGCAAGAGAGGCAAGGAGGGCCAGGGCCAGGGGGTGTTGGAAGGGTGGTACATGTGGGTGTGGGCCAAGTCATGTCTGCAAGCAGGGACACGCCAGTATTGGGAATTCGGCAAACTCCCCGGAGGGTCATACTCACTGAGCTCTTGTGGAGTCCACCCGGTCTTCCAATCTTAGTTCTCTGTGAATCTCCTGAGCTGTCAGTGTCACTTCTTTGCCTCATGCTGAGACCTGGAACTGGAGCCCCATCGTGGGCACACATCCGGATCTTGTTGCTCTGTCTTTGTGTGTGTGCGCCTAATCTGTACAAAGAAAACATTAGCACACAATGCTCTCCAAGGTGAATATGGCTGTCTAACTCAGACTGCGGTATGCACACGAGCTGATTTTCTGCAGACAACTCTCTTCTTTACGACTCGGAAGGAATCAGAGTGCCTGCAACGAGGCTAGCTTGGAGGTCTTCGGAGGAGACATTTGCAAAGCCACTCTCAACGCTGCTGTAGCATTTCGAGAGAAGAGTCACTCTGCTCTTTTGAGTCACTCTGCTCGACACTGCGCGCTCTGCAGACTCGGACTGGCAGGAGCCCTGTGCAAGGTGAAGAGCTTCAAATTTAAGTATCGAGTATCTCTGCAATGGAGACTCGAAAAAGCAGGACTTTAGAAGTGTGAGTCTGGCTGTCTAACTCAGACTGGGATGTGCCCACCAGATTGTTTTCTGGAGACACTTGCTTCTTTACAACTTGGAAGGCATCAGAGTGCCTGCAACTAGGCTAGCTTGGAATGAACTCAGAGAAGATATCTGCGAAGCCGTCTGAACACTGCTGTTGCATTCAGAGACAAGAGTCACTCTCCCGTATGAGGCCAAGTAAACCTGTTTCAGTCAACTCAAAATATCCTCCCTTGCTTTTCGCCTGTTACTCCTTCTAGTTCCCAGGGGGAGACACAGGATGTTTGTGCCCAACGAGGTGCAGGACGGTCCCTTGCAAACAGTCAGCCTGTCTCTTTGAGGCAGGTGGGGCCTGGCCTTTCAGTATGCTGGCCCTGGTCTCCTAACAGCAGACTTGAGCCCTAGCTCTGCAACCCCTGAGGCACATGTCTCAGCCCAGTCTCCAAAGACATGAGGAATCAGGGCAGACTCTAATTTTACAGTGTCCCCTTGAGAGACAGAAAGAACATGGCCACGTCTGTAGAGCATTCGTGGCTTAATACTGCAGTGGTCAGGAGAACCATGCACTAGACCAGGGCCCTCTCTTAACCCCTGGGGAGTACCTGAGTTTGCTGTGACACCTGGGTCCCATGCACATCAACAGCACGCTTCTAAGGGCCTCCATTTACTAGCCTCCATGCAGAGATACCCGATACTTAAACTTGAGCTCTTTCCCTGTGCAAAGGGCTCGGGATGCTCTGTGTCTGCAGAGGGGCAGTGTTGAGCTGCGGCACCGCAGAACGCCTTTGAAACTCTGAAGTACGGGCTGCAGCTCAGGAAAAGCCAAGTTTGTGCCTAAAAGACTGAGCATAGTCCAGCTCAGAAGACTCTGCAATGTCCCACCTCAGCAAGAGGACATCCTGGGTTGAGAGGGAAGGTAAGGGATGCAAAGGACTCTGGGCCAGGCTCTTGAAGGGACATCACAGACCTCCTCTGCACAAGAGGAAGCGGAATACATGGCCTTTCTGATCTGGAAATTGGGGACGGCGCCAAGATTTGCTACGAGAGGAGCAGGTTTATTCCACGTCCAGAAAAAGGTCACTGGCCAAGGTGCTGCCTCCCTCAGAGCTGTGCTCAACACACTTTCACTCTTGGCCGCTGGGCACATTTGACATTTCTGGCAGGTCAGTCAGAGAAACGCTGAAATTTCCACCAGGCAGGCATGGCCATGCACAGCTGTGGACGCATTCATCATGGAGAAGAGGTTGGCCTGTCCAGGACTCGGAAGTGCACATACGAGGAGAGCGGCTTCTGACTTAACCTCTTAGGCAGGGCAGGTGGGAGGCCTGCTGACCCCGGGTCTAACCAGAACAGAAGGTTCTTCTGGGCTGTCGCTTCAGGAATCCTTCTCCTTTCTGTCATCAGGTCCTCAACCCCTGACAGGGAGACGTATGTCCACAGGCAATCTTGGTGACCCTGGAATGAGATGACTGAAGCAGAGTTCATTCACTCCCTGCACCCCCACCAATGGCGACCACTCCCAAGGGGTCCTCTCCCATTACTCCACCCATCCTGAGGCAACCCTGATGTGTGCACATGGGGCACATGTGCCAGCAACCTTGTTTTTCAACTTCTGTGTGACGATTTCCCTCATGAGTGCCCAAAAATACAACGTGACTGCTGCGCTGCTGTTCCTAAAACGAGGCTCAGTTCAGGAAATCAACTGAATGGCTTGAGTTTCCGGGTTCTTTTTTGCTTTACTGTGCCATCTTAAGGCGAATGTGCCTGCAGGCAAAGACCTGGGTACCTCATATGCAGAGAAGGCAAGGATGGGACACCTGCCTGGCACACAAAATGATTAGCCTAGTGTTCACTTCACCCCTGCTGGCAATATCCTCACGGGAAGACTCCTCAAATGCTAGCTTCTCAAGCCCTGTCTCCTGGAAACAGAGGGTGGTCGCGCACAGCCTCTGCCCACCACTTTGGTCCAGGTGCAAAATTCTCACCAATCTCACCCGGTGGGACCCATCAACTCTGGCAGGAGAGGGAAGGAGGGTCGGGCCTGTGCGTGTTGGAGGGGTGCTGCGTGTGGGAGGGGCCATGCCACCTCTGCAAGCGGGAACACTCCAGGGTTGGGTAATCGGCAAACTCCCCGGAGGGTCATACTCACTGATCTGTTGTGGAGTCCACAGGTCTTCCACTCTGAGTTCTCTGTGAAACTCCTGAGCTGTCAGTGTCGCTCCTTTGCCTCACGCTGAGACCTGGACCTGGAGCCCCAGCCTGGGCTCACATCCGCATCCTGCTGCTCCGTCTCGGTACGTGTGCGCCTGGTCTGTGCACAGGAAACATTAGACACGCTCCTCTCCAAGGTGAATATGGCTGTCTAACTCAGACTGGGTCTGCCCACCAGTTCATTTTCTGGAGACACTCTCTTCTTCACAACTTGGAAGGCATCGGAGTGCCTGCAACAATGAAAGCTTCGAGGACCTCGGAGGAGCCATTTGCGAAGCCCCTCGGAACACTGCGGTTGCAATCAGAGAGGAGTCGCTCTGCCCCTATGTGGCCAGGAAAGGCCTGTTTCAACCAACTCAAAATATCCTCCCCTACTTTTTGCCCGTTACTCATTCTAATCCCCGAGTGGAGACACAGGATGTACATGCCCAAGCAGGTGCAGGCCGGTCTCTGGCAAACAGTCAGGACCTCACTTTGAGGCAGGTGGCGCCTGGCCTTGTGGAATGCTGGCCCTGGCCTCCTAAGAACGGAGTTGAGCCCTGGATCTGCAAACCCCGAGCCTTGAGTCTATACCCTTCCCCAAAGACACGAGGAATCAAGGCAGACTCTGCATTTTAAGTGTCCCCTCGAGTGATAGGAAGTACATGGCCAGGTCTGTGGAGCAGTTGTGGCTGCTTACCGCTGTGGACAGGAGAACCACGCACAAGAGCAGGGTCTCTCCGAACCCCTGGGGAGTACCAGAAGCCGCTGTGACACCTGGGTCCCATGCATGTAAAAGGCACGCTTCTAATGTCCTGCTTTCCCTTGGCTCCGTGCAGAGATTCCCGATACTTAAGCTTGAAGCACGTCCCCTTGCAAAGGGTTCAGGCCACTCTGTGTCTGCAGAGCGTCCAGTGTTGAGCAGCGGCACTGCAGAACAACTTTGAAGTCCCTGCTTTTGGGCTGCAGCTCAAGAAAAGCCAAATTTGTGCCTGAAAGAATGAGCCTACTCCAGCTCAAAAGACTCTGCAATGTCCCACCTCGGCATGAGGAATCTCTTGGCTGAGAGGGAAGGTTAGGTATGCACTGGCCGCTGGACCACAGGCTCGAAGCGACATCGCAGGCTTCCTACTACAAGAGGAAGAGGGTTACATGGCCCATTTGATCTGGAACTTGGGGACAGGCCCAGGAGCTGCTATGAGAGGAGCAGGTCTCTTCCATACCCCGAACAAGGGCTTTGACCAAGGCGCATCCCTCCATCGGAGCTGCCCTCAGCACACATTCATTCATGGCCCCGAGGGACATCTCACGTCTCTGGCTGGTGGGTCAGAGTCAAAGGCAATATTTCCACCAGGCAGTCGCGGCTGCGCATTGCTGTGGCCGCAGATTCATCATGGAGAAGAGGTTGCCTGCCCGGAACTCAGAAGTGTATGTACAGGGAGAGCGGCTCCTGCCTCAACCTCATAGGCAGGGCAGGCGGGAGGCCTGCTGACCTCGGGTCTAACCAGAACACAGGGTTCCTCTGGGCTGTCACTTCAGGAATTCTTCTCCTTTCTGTCATCAGGTCTTCAATCCCTGCCGGGGAGATGTATGTCCACAGGCAACCTCCGTGATCCTGGAATGAGATGACCCAAGAAGCGGTCGTTCACTCCCTGCACCACCACCAAGGTAGACTACTCTCAAGGGGTCCTCTACCATTACTCTACCCATGCTGAGGCGGACCCTGCTGTGTGCACATGAGGCACATGTGCCAGCAACCTTGTTTTTCAACTTCTGTGTGACGATTTCCCTCATGAGTGCGCAACAACACAACGTGACAGCTGCACTGACGTTACTAAAACGAGGCTCACTTCAGAAAAATAACTGTGTGGCTTGCGTTTGTGGGTTATTTTTTGCTTTACTGTGCCATCTTAAGGCAAATGTGCCTGGAGGCATAGCCCTGGGTACCTGAATGCAGAGAAGGTGGTGACAGGATACCTGCCTCGCACCCAAAATGAGTCCCCTAGCATTCACTTCACTCCGGCTGGCAATATCCTCACAGGAAAACTCCTCAAATGCTGTCTTCCAATACCCTAATGCCTGAACCAGAGGGTGGTCCCTCCCAGCCTCTGCCCACCACCTTGGTCCAGGTGTAAAATTCTCACCAAGCTCACCCGGTGGGACCAAACAACTCTGGCAGGAGAGGGAAGGACGGTCGGGCCTGTGCGTGTTGGAGGGGTGCTGCGTGTGGGAGGGGCCATGCCACCTCTGCAAGCGGGAACACTCCAGGGTTGGGTAATTGGCAAACTCCTGGGAGGGTCATACTCACTGATCTGTTGTGGAGTCCACAGGTCTTCCACTCTGAGTTCTCTGCGAAACTCCTGAGCTGTCAGTGTCGCTCCTTTGCCTCATGCTGAGACCTGGACCTGAAGCCCCAGCCTGGGCTCACATCCGCATCCTGCTGCTCCGTCTTTGTACGTGTGCGCCTGGTCTGTGCATAGGAAACATTAGACACGATCCTCTCCAAGGTGAATACGGCTGTCTAACTCAGACTGGGTCTGCCCACCAGTTCATTTTCTGGAGACACTCTCTTCTTCACAACTTGGAAGGCATCGGAGTGCCTGCAACAATGAAAGCTTCGAGGACCTCGGAGGAGCCATTTGCGAAGCCCCTCGGAACACTGCGGTTGCAATCAGAGAGGAGTCGCTCTGCCCCTATGTGGCCAGGAAAGGCCTGTTTCAACCAACTCAAAATATCCTCCCCTACTTTTTGCCCGTTACTCATTCTAATCCCCGAGTGGAGACACAGGATGTACGTGCCCAAGCAGGTGCAGGCCAGTCTCTGGCAAACAGTCAGCACTTCACTTTGAGGCAGGTGGAGCCTGGCCTTGTGGAATGCTGGCCCTGGCCTCCTAAGAAAGGAGTTGAGCCTTGGATCTGCAAACCCCGAGCCTTGAGTCTCGACCCTTCCCCAAAGACACGAGGAATCAAGGCAGACTCTGCATTTTAAGTGTCCCCTCGAGTGATAGGAAGTACATGGCCAGGTCTGTGGAGCAGTTGTGGCAGCTTACTGCTGTGGACAGGAGAACCACGCACAAGAGTAGGGTCTCTCCGAACACCTGGGGAGTACCTGAAGCCGCTGTGACACCTGGGTCCCATGCACGTCAACAGCACACTTCTAATGTCCTGCTTTCCCTTGGCTCCGTGCAGAGATTCCCGATACTTAAGCTTGAAGCACGTCCCCTTGCAAAGGGTTCAGGCCACTCTGTGTCTGCAGAGCGTCCAGTGTTGAGCAGCGGCACTGCAGAACAACTTTGAAGTCCCTGCTTTTGGGCTGCAGCTCAGGAAAAGCCAAATTTGTGCCTGAAAGACTGAGCCTACTCTAGCTCAAAAGACTCTGCAATGTCCCACCTCGGCATGAGGAATCTCTGGGCTGAGAGGGAAGGTAAGGTATGCACTGGCCGCTGGACCACAGGCTCGAAGCGACATCGCAGGCTTCCTACTACAAGAGGAAGAGGGTTACATGGCCCATTTGATCTGGAACTTGGGGACAGGCCCAGGAGCTGCTATGAGAGGAGCAGGTCTCTTCCATACCCCGAACAAGGGCTTTGACCAAGGCGCATCCCTCCATCGGAGCTGCCCTCAGCACACATTCATTCATGGCCCCGAGGGACATCTCACGTCTCTGGCTGGTGGGTCAGAGTCAAAGGCAATATTTCCACCAGGCAGTCGCGGCTGCGCATTGCTGTGGCCGCAGATTCATCATGGAGAAGAGGTTGCCTGCCCGGAACTCAGAAGTGTATGTACAGGGAGAGCGGCTCCTGCCTCAACCTCATAGGCAGGGCAGGCGGGAGGCCTGCTGACCTCGGGTCTAACCAGAACACAGGGTTCCTCTGGGCTGTCACTTCAGGAATTCTTCTCCTTTCTGTCATCAGGTCTTCAATCCCTGCCGGGGAGATGTATGTCCACAGGCAACCTCCGTGATCCTGGAATGAGATGACCCAAGAAGCGGTCGTTCACTCCCTGCACCACCACCAAGGTAGACTACTCTCAAGGGGTCCTCTACCATTACTCTACCCATGCTGAGGCGGACCCTGCTGTGTGCACATGAGGCACATGTGCCAGCAACCTTGTTTTTCAACTTCTGTGTGACGATTTCCCTCATGAGTGCGCAACAACACAACGTGACAGCTGCACTGACGTTACTAAAACGAGGCTCACTTCAGAAAAATAACTGTGTGGCTTGCGTTTGTGGGTTATTTTTTGCTTTACTGTGCCATCTTAAGGCAAATGTGCCTGGAGGCATAGCCCTGGGTACCTGAATGCAGAGAAGGTGGTGACAGGATACCTGCCTCGCACCCAAAATGAGTCCCCTAGCATTCACTTCACTCCGGCTGGCAATATCCTCACAGGAAAACTCCTCAAATGCTGTCTTCCAATGCCCTAATGCCTGAACCAGAGGGTGGTCACTCCCAGCCTCTGCCTACCACCGTGGTCCAGGTGTAAAATTCTCACCAAGCTCACCCGGTGGGACCCAACAACTCTGGCAGGAGACGGAAGGAGGGTCGGGCCTATGCGTGTTGGAGGGGTGCTGCGTGTGGGAGGGGCCATGCCACCTCTGCAAGCGGGAACACTCCAGGGTTGGGTAATTGGCAAATTCCCGGGAGGGTCATACTCACTGATCTGTTGTGGAGTCCACAGGTCTTCCACTCTGAGTTCTCTGCGAAACTCCTGAGCTGTCAGTGTCGCTCCTTTGCCTCATGCTGAGACCTGGACCTGAAGCCCCAGCCTGGGCTCACATCCGCATCCTGCTGCTCCGTATTTGTACGTGTGCGCCTGGTCTGTGCACAGGAAACATTAGACACGCTCCTCTCCAAGGTGAATATGGCTGTCTAACTCAGACTGGGTCTGCCCACCAGTTCATTTTCTGGAGACACTCACTTCTTCACAACTTGGAAGGCATCGGAGTGCCTGCAACAATGAAAGCTTCGAGGACCTCGGAGGAGCCATTTGCGAAGCCCCTCTGACACTGCCGTTGCATGCAGAGAGGACTCGCTCTGCCCCTATGTGGCCAGGAAAGGCCTGTTTCAACCAACTCAAAATATCCTCCCCTACTTTTTGCCCGTTAGTCATTCTAATCCCCAAGTGGAGACACAGGATGTACGTGCCCAAGCAGGTGCAGGACGGTCCCAGGCAAACATTCAGGACCTCACTTTGAGGCAGGTGGCGCCTGGCCTTGCGGAATCCTGGCCCTGGCCTCCTAAGAACGGAGTTGAGCCTTTGCTCTGCCACCCCTGAGCCTTGAGTCTCGGCTCCTTCCCCAAAGACACAAGGAATCAGGGCAGACTCTGCATTTTAAGTGTCCCCTCAAGAGATAGGAAGTACATGGCCAGGTCTGTGGAGCAGTTGTGGCTGCATACTGCTGTGGACAGGAGAACCACGCACAAGAGCAGGGCCTCTCGGAACCCCTGGGGAGTACCTGAGGACACTGTGACACCTGAGTCCCATGCACGTCAACAGCACACTTCTAATGTTCTGCTTTTCCTAGGCTCCGTGCAGAGATTCCCGATACTTAAGCTTGAAGCGCTTCCCCTTGCAAAGAGTTCAGGCCACTCTGTGTCTGCAGAGCGCCTAGTGTTGAGCAGCGGCACTGCGGAACGACTTTCAAGTCCCTGCCTTTGGGCTGCAGCTCAGGAAAAGCCAAATTTGTGCCTGAAAGACTGAACCTAGCCCAGCTCAAAAGACTCTGCAATGTCGCACCTCGGCATGAGGAATCTCTGGGCTGAGAGGGAAGGTTAGGTATGCACTGGCCGCTGGACCACAGGCTCGAAGCGACATCGCAGGCTTCCTACTACAAGAGGAAGAGGGTTACATGGCCCATTTGATCTGGAACTTGGGGACAGGCCCAGGAGCTGCTATGAGAGGAGCAGGTCTCTTCCATACCCCGAACAAGGGCTTTGACCAAGGCGCATCCCTCCATCGGAGCTGCCCTCAGCACACATTCATTCATGGCCCCGAGGGACATCTCACGTCTCTGGCTGGTGGGTCAGAGTCAAAGGCAATATTTCCACCAGGCAGTCGCGGCTGCGCATTGCTGTGGCCGCAGATTCATCATGGAGAAGAGGTTGCCTGCCCGGAACTCAGAAGTGTATGTACAGGGAGAGCGGCTCCTGCCTCAACCTCATAGGCAGGGCAGGCGGGAGGCCTGCTGACCTCGGGTCTAACCAGAACACAGGGTTCCTCTGGGCTGTCGCTTCAGGAATCCTTCTCCTTTCTGTCATCAGGTCCTCAAGCCCTGCCGGGGAGATGTATGTCCACAGGCAACCTCCGTGATCCTGGAATGAGATGACCCAAGAAACGGTCGTTCACTCCCTGCACCTACACCAATGGAGACTACTCTCAAGGGGTCCTCTCCTATTACTCTACTCATCCTGAGGCGGACTCTGATGTGTGCACATGGGGCACATGTGCCAGCAACCTTGTTTTTCAACTTCTGTGTGACGATTTCCCTCATGAGTACCCAACATTACAATGTGACAGCTGCACTGGTGTTCCTAAAACGAGGCTCAGTTCAGGAAAATAACTGAGTGGCTTGCGTTTCTGGATTCTTTTTTGTTATACTGTGCCATCTTAAGGCAAATGTGCCTGCAGGCAAAGCCCTGGGTACCTGAATGCAGAGAATGTGGTGACAGGATACCTGCCTCGCACCTAAAATGAGCAGCCTAGCATTTACTTCACTCCTGCTGGCAATATCCTCACAGGAAAACTCCTCAAATGCTGCCCTCTCATGCCCTGTTGCCTGGACTCAGAGGGTGGTCCCACACAGCCCCTGCCCACCACCTTGGTCCAGGTATAAAATTCTCACCAAGCTCACCCGGTGGGACCCATCAACTCTGGCAGGAGAGGGAAGGAGGGTCGGGCCTGTGCGTGTTGGAGGGGTGCTGCGTGTGGGAGGGGCCATGCCACCTCTGCAAGCGGGAACACTCCAGGGTTGGGTAATTGGCAAACTCCCCGAGGTTCATACTCACTGATCTATTGTGGAGTCCACAGGTCTTCCACTCTGAGTTCTCTGTGAAACTCCTGAGCTGTCAGTGTCGCTCCTTTGCCTCACGCTGAGACCTGGACCTGGAGCCCCAGCCTGGGCTCACATCCGCATCCTGCTGTTCTGTCTCTGTATGTGTGTGCCTGGTCTGTGCATAGGGAATATTAGACACGATCCTCTCCAAGATGAACATGGCTGTCTAACTCAGACTGGGTCTGCCCACCAGTTCATTTTCTGGAGATACTCTCTTCGTCTGATGCCTTTGGAAGGCATCAGAATGCCTGCAATGAGGCAAGCTTCGAGGACCTCGGAGAAGACATTTGTGAAGCCCCTTGGAATGCTGCTTTTGCATGCAGAGAGGAGTCGCTCTGCTCCTATGAGGCCAGGTAAGGCCTGTTTCAATCAACTCAAAATAACCTTCCATACTTTTTGCCCGTTACTCCTTCTAGTCCCCAATTGGAGACACAGGATGTATTTGCCTAACCAGATGCAGGCTGGTCCCTTGCAAACATTTAGGACCTCACTTTGAGGCAGGCGGCGCCTAAATTTTCGGCATGCTGGCCCTGGCCTCCTAACAGCAGACATGAGCCTTGGCTCTGCAACCCTGAGTCTTGTTTCTCAGCCCCTTCCCCAAAGACACGAGGAATCAGGGCAGACTCAGCATTTTAAGTGGCCCCTCGAGAGATAGGAAGTCCACGGCCAGGTCTGTGGAGCAGTTGTGGCTGCATACTGCTGTGGACAGGAGAACCACGCACAAGAGCAGGGTCTCTCCGAACCCCTGGGGAGTACCTGAAGCCGCTGTGACACCTGGGTCCCATGTATGTCGACAGCACGCTTCTAATGTCCTGCTTTTAGGCTCCGTGCAGAGATACCCGATACTTGAAGCGCGTCCCCTTGCAAAGTGTTCGGCCATACTGTGTGTGCAGAGCTCCCAGTGTTGAGCAGCGGCCCTGCGGAACAACTTTGAAGCCCCTGCCATAGGGCTGCAGCTCAGGAAAAGCCAAATTTGTGCCTGAAAGACTGAGCCGAGTCCAGCTCAAAAGACTCTGCAATGTCCCATCTCGGCACAAGGAATCTCTGGGCTGAGAGGAAAGGTAAGGGATGCACCAGCCCCTGGGCCAGGCTCTAGAAGGGGCATCACAGGCCTCCTCTGTAGAACACGAAGAGGGTCATGTGGCCTTTTTGATCTGGAACTTGGGGACAGGGCCAGGAGCTGCTATGAGAGGAGCAGGTTTCTTCCACAACCGGAAGAATGGCATTGGCAAGGGCCCACCACAGCATCTGAGCTGTCCTCAGCATGCATTCATTCATGGCCTCATGGGACATTTGACATATCCGGAAGTTGGTCAATGAGAAGCCAATTTTCCTACCATGCAGGCATGGCCATGCACTGCTGTTGCTGTACTTTCATCATGGAGAAAAGGTTGGCCTGCCCAGGGCTCGCAAGTGCACGTATGGGGAGTACGGCTCCTGCCTCAACCTCATAGGCAGGGCAGGCGGGAGGCCTGCAAACCTCGGGTCTAACCAGAACACAGGTGCTCCTCTGGGCTGTCGCTTCAGGAATCCTTCTCCTTTCTGTCATCAGGTCGCCAACCCCTGACAGGAAGAAGTATGTCCACAGGCAATCTCCGTGACCCTGGAATGAGATGAAAGAAGCAGAGTTCATCTGAGCCTTGCACCACCACCAATGGCGACCACTCCCAAGAGGTCCTCTCCCATTACTCTACCCATCCTGGAGGCGACACCTGCTATGCGCATATGGGGCACATGTGCCAGCAACCTTGTTTTCAACTTCTGTGTCACGATTTCCCTCATGAGTGCCCAAAACAAAATACAGCTACGTCGCTGGCATTCCTAAAACCAGGGTCAGTTCAGGAAAATTACTAAGTTGCTTGCGTTTCTGGGTTCTTTTTTGTTTTCCTGTGCCATCTGAAGGCGAATGTGCCTGGAGGCAAAGCCCTTGGTACCTTAAATGCAGAGAAGGCAGTGTCAGGACACCTGCCTGGTCCCCGAAACGAGTACCCTAGCGTTCACTTCACCCCTTCTGGCAATATCCTCATGGGAAGACTCCTCAAATGCTGGCCTCTCATGCCCTATCACCTGGACTCAGAGGGTGGTCCCGCACCCTTGGTGCCCACCACCTTGGTCCAGGTGTAAAATTGGTCCAGGTGTAAAATTCTCATCAAGCTCACCTGGTGGGACCCAACAACTCTGGCAGGAGAGGGAAGGAGGGTCGGGGTCTGTGGGTATTAGAGGGGTGCTGCGTGTGGGTGGGGTCATGCCACCTCTGCAAGCGGGAACACTCCAGGGTTGGGTAATCGTTAAAAACTCCCCGAGGATCATACTCACTGATCTGTTGTGGGGTCCACAGGTCTTCCACTCTGAGTTCTCTGCGAAACTCCTGAGCTGTCAGTGTCACTTCTTTGCCTCATGCTGAGACCTGGACCTGGAGCCCCAGCCTGGGCTCACATCCGGATCCTGCTGCTCCGTCTTTGTACGTGTGCGCCTGGTCTGTGCACAGGAAACATTAGACACGCTCCTCTCCAAGGTGAATATGGCTGTCTAACTCAGACTGGGTCTGCCCACCAGTTCATTTTCTGGAGACACTCTCTTCTTCACAACTTGGAAGGCATCGGAGTGCCTGCAACGAGGAAAGCTTCGAGGACCTCGGAGGAGCCATTTGCGAAGCCCCTCGGAACACTGCGGTTGCATGCAGAGAGGAGTCGCTCTGCCCCTATGTGGCCAGGAAAGGCCTGTTTCAACCAACTCAAAATATCCTCCCCTACTTTTTGCCCGTTACTCATTCTAATCCCCGAGTGGAGACACAGGATGTACGTGCCCAAGCAGGTGCAGGCCGGTCTCTGGCAAACAGTCAGGACCTCACTTTGAGGCAGGTGGCGCCTGGCCTTGTGGAATGCTAGCCCTGGCCTCCTAAGAACGGAGTTGAGCCTTGGATCTGCAAACCCCGAGCCTTGAGTCTCGGCCCCTTCCCCAAAGACATGAGGAATCAAGGCAGACTCTGCATTTTAAGTGTCCCCTCGAGTGATAGGAAGTACATGGCCAGGTCTGTGGAGCAGTTGTGGCTGCATACTGCTGTGGACAGGAGAACCACGCACAAGAGCAGGGTCTCTCTGAACCCCTGGGGAGTACCAGAAGCCGCTGTGACACCTGGGTCCCATGCACGTCAATAGCACACTTCTAATGTCCTGCTTCCCCTTGGCTCCGTGCAGAGATTCCCGATACTTAAGCTTGAAGCGCTTCCCCTTGCAAAGGGTTCAGGCCACTCTGTGTCTGCAGAGCGTCCAGTGTTGAGCAGCGGCACTGCGGAACAACTTTGAAGTCCCTGCTGTTGGGCTGCAGCTCAGGAAAAGCCAAATTTGTGTCTGAAAGACTGAGCCTACTCCAGCTCAAAAGACTCTGCAATGTCCCACCTCGGCATGAGGAATCTCTGGGTTGAGAGGGAAGGTAAGGGATGCACCGGCTCCTGAGCCAGGCTCTCGAAGGGACAATGCAGGCCTCCTCTGTACAAGAGGGGTACGTGGCCTTTTTCATCTGGAACCTGGGGACAGGGCCAGGAGCTGCTATGAGAGGAGCAGTCCTCAGCACGCATTCATTCATGGCCACACGGGACATTTGACGTGTCTGGCAAGTGGGTCAGTAAGAACGCCCATTTTTCCACCAAGCAGGCGTGGCCGCGGACTGCTGTGGCTGCAGATTCATCATGGAGAAGTGGTTGGCCTGCCCAGGACTTGAAGTGCATGTACAAGGATAGTGACTCCTGCCTCAAACACTTAGGCAGGGCAGGTGGGAGCCCTCCTGACCTCGGGTCTAAACAGAACAGAGGTGCTTATCTTAGCAGTCGCCTGAGGAATCCTTTTCTTTTCCTTTCCTCAGGTCCTCAACCCCTGACAGGGAGAAGTATGTCCATATGCAATCTGTGTGACCCTGGAAGGAGATGACAGAAGCAGAGTTTATCCGTGCCCTGAACCACCACCAATAGAGACCATTCCCAAGGGGTCCTCTCCCATTACTCCACCCATCCTGGAGGCGGTACCTGATGTGTGCACATGGGGCACATGTGCCAGCAACCTTGTTTTTCAACTTCTGTATGAAGATTTCCCTCATGAGTGCCCAAAAATATAATGTGGTTGCTGCACTGGCTTTCCTGACACGCGGCTCACCTTCAGAAAAAACCCTGTGTCGCTTGTGTTTCTGGGTTCTTTTTTGTTTTACTGTGCCATCTAAAGGTCAATGTGCCTTGAGGCAAAGCCCTGCGTAGCTTAAAGGCAGAGAAGGTAGTGATGGGACACCTGCTGGCCCCAAAAATGAGTAGCCCGGTGTTCACCTCATCCCTGTTAGCAATACCTTCACGGGCCTCCTATTCAAATGCTGGCCTCTCATGCCCTTTCGCCTGGACTCACTGGGTGGTCCTGCCCAGCCTCTGCCCACCACCTTGTTCCTGGTGTAAAATCTCATGAAGCTCACACGGTGGGACCCAACAACACTGGCAAGCGAGGAAAGGCGGGTCGAGCTCAGTTCGTGTTGGAGGGGTGCTGCGTGTGGGTTTAGGCCTTGCCATGTCCACAAGAGGGAACACTCCAGTTTTTGTTGACCACCAAACTCCCCCCGCAGGGTCATACTCACTGATTTCTTGTGGAGTCCACAGGTCTTCCACTCTTAGTTCTCTATGAAACTCCTGAGCTGTCAGCATCACTTCTTTGCCTCATGCTGTGACCTGGACCTGGAGCCCCAGCCTGGGCACACTTCTGGATCCTGTAGCTCCATCTTTGTATGTGTGTGCCTGGGCTGTTCATAGGAAATATTAGCTTAAGATCCTCTCCAGGTCAGTATGGCTATCTAACTCAGACTGGGTCTGCCTACCAGTTCATTTTCTGGAGACACTCTCTTCGTCACAACTTGGAAGGCATCAGACTGCCTGCAACGAGACGAGCTTGGAGGACCTCAGAGGAGACAATTGTGAGGGCTGTGAATACTGCTGTTGCATTCAGAGAGAAGAGTTGCTCTGCCCTATGAGGCCAGGTAAGGCCTGTTTCAATCAACTCAAAATATCCTCCCCTGTTTTTTGCCCGTTACTCCTTCTAGTCCCCGAGTGGAGACACAGGATGTATGTGCCCAACCAGGTGCAGGCCGGTCCCTTGTAAACAGTCAGAACCTCACTTTGAGGCGGATGGAGCCTTGATTTCAGCATGCTGGCCCTGGCCTCCTAAGAGCGGAGTGGAGCCTTGGCTCTGCAACCTCCGTGCCATGTGTCTCAGCCCCTTCTCAAAAGACAGGAGGAATCAGGGTAGACTCTGCATTTTACAGTGTCCCCTAGAGAGATAGGATGTACATCGCCATGTCTGTGGAGCAATCGTGGTGGCATACTGCTGTTGACAGGAGAACAATGCACAAGACAAGGCCCCTCTCCAAACCCCTGGGGAGTACCTGAATCTGCTGTGACACCTGGGTCCGATGCATATCAACAGCACACTTCTAAGGTCCTGCTTTTCCTAGGCTCCATGCAGAGATACCCGATACTTAAACGTGAAGTGCTTCCCCTTGCAAAGGGTTCGGCCACTCTGTGTCTGCAGAGCGCCCAGTGTTGAGCAGCGGCACTGTGGAATGCCTTTGAAGCCCCTGCCATTGGGCTGTAGCTCAGGAAAAGCCAAATTTGTACCTGAAAGACTGAGCCTAGTCCAGCTCAAAAGACTCTGCAATGTCCCACCTTGGCATGAGGAATCTCTGGCTGAGAGTGAAGGTACTTATGCACAGGACCCTGGGCCAGGCCCTCGAAGGGACATCGCAGGCCTCCCGTGTAGAAGAGGAAGCAGGGTACGTGGTCTTTCTGATTTGGAACTTGGGGACAGGGCCAGGTGCTGCTACGAGAGGAGCAGGTCTCTTTCATACCCCGAACAAGGGCGCTGGCCAGGGCGCTGCCCTCCCTTGGATCTGCCCTCAGCACATATTCACTCTTGGCCGCTTGGCACATTTGACGTCTCTGGCAGGTGGGTCAGAGACAAAACTGAAATTTTCACAAAGCAGGCCTGGCCACGCACTGCTATGGCCGCAGATTTATCATGGAGAAGAGGTTGGCCTGCCCAGGACTTGGAATCGCACATCTGGGGAGAGCTGCCTCAACCTCTTAGGCAGGGCAGGCATGAGGCCTGCTGACCTCGGGTCCAACCAGAACACAGGGTTCCTCTGGGCTGTCACCTGAGGAATCCCTTTTCCTTTCTATCCCTCAGGTCCTCAACCCCTGTCAGGGAGAAGTATGTCCACAGGCAATCTCCGTGACCCTGGAATGAGACGACAGAAGCAGTAGTCATTCATTCTCTGCACCACCACCAATGGCGACCACTATCAAGGGGTCCTCTCCCATTACTCCAACCCATCCAGGAGGCGGTACCTGATATGTGCCCATGGGGCACATGTGCCAGCAACCTTATTTTTCAACTTCTGTGTGAGTGAAGATTTCCCTCAAGAGTGCCCAACAATATAACGTGATTGCCATGCTGGCATTCCTGACAGGAGGCTCATCTTCAGAAAAAAACCCTGAGTCACATTTCTGGGCTCTTTTTTTGTTTTACTGTGTCATCTTGAGGCGAATGTGCCTTGAGCCAAAGCCCTGGGTGGCCTCCTGGCAGAGAAGGCAGTGACAGGACACCTCTCTGGCCCCCAAAATGAGTCGCATGGTATTCACGTCACCCCTGCTGGCAACATCCTCATTGGCAGCTCCGCAAATGCTGCCCTCTCATGCCTTGTCACCTGGACTCACAGGTTGGTCCCACCCAGCCTCTGCCCACCTCCTTGTTCCAGGTGTAAATTCTCACCAAGCTTACCCGGTGGGACCCAACTACTCTGGCAGGCAAGGGAAGGAAGGTCGTGGCTGGTGGAGGGGTGCTGCGTGTAGGTGCGGGCCTTGCCATGTCCGCAAGCGGGAGCAGTCCAGCATTGGTTATTCACCAAATTCCCCGGAGGGTCATACTCACTGATCTCTTGTGGAGTCCACAGGTATTCCACTCTGAGTTCTCTGTGAAACTCCTGAGGTGTCATCGTCACTTCTTTGCCTCACTCTGAGACCTGGACCTGGAGCCCCAGCCTGGGCTCACATCCGGATCCTGCTGCTCTGTCTTTGCAAGTGTGCTCCTGGTCTGTCTGTGCATAGAAAACAGCACACGACCCTCTCTGAGGTGATGTTGCTGTCTAACTCAGACTGGGGTCTGCCCACGAGTGGATTTTTGGACACACTCTTTTCTTTACAGCTTTGGAGGTGCTCAGTATGCCTGCAACTAGACTAGCTCAGGAGAGCCCAGTAGAGACACGTTGCTGAATCCCACTGAAGCACCACTCTTGCAACCAGGGAGACTAGTGTCTCTGCCCTTTTCAGGCAGAGCAACACATATTTCAAGACATCAGAAAATACCCTCTCCTCTTTTTGCCTCAACTCCTTCCAGTCTCCGAGTGCAGACGCGAGTGTGTATGCACAGAACCAGGTGCAGGCCGTTTCAATGCAAAGTCTGCTTCTCACTTTGAGTCAGGAGGGCGCCTGGACTTTCGGCATGCTGGTCCTGGCCTCCTAAGAGTGGAATTGAGCCTTGGCTCTGCAACCCCAGAGCCATGCAGTCTCAGCCCCTTTTCCAAGACACAGGGAATCTTGACAGACTGCATTTTAAAACATCCCATGTAGAGACAGGAAGCATGTGGCCATGTCCGCAGAGCAGTAGTGACTGCATACTTCTTCAGACAGGATAACCACACAGAAGACCAGGGCCCTCTCCCAACCCACGGGGAGTACCTGCAGGCTCTGAGACACCTTGGGTCCCATGTGCATGAAGAGCATGCTTCTAATGTCCTATTTTTCCAGCTTCCATGCAGACACTTGCTACTTAAACTTGAAGCCCTTTCCCTTGCAAAGGGTCAGGCTACTCTGTGTCTGCAGAGCACACAGTGTTAGTCAGAGGCACTGTGGAAAACTTTTGAAGCCCCTGCCTCTGGCTGCAAGCTCAGGGGAAGCCAACTTTGTGCCTCTCAGAAGAGGCTGGAGCAAAAGACTGAGCCTAATCCAGCTCAAAAGACTCTGCAATTTCCTACCTCAGCACAAGGAAGTCTCTAGTTTGAGAAGGAAGGTAATGTGTGCACAGGTCCCAGGCTAGCCTCTCGCAGGAACATCACAGGCCTCCTCTGTAAAAGAGGAAGCGGGGTACTTGGCCTTTCTGATATGGAACATGGGGACAGAGACAGGGACCTTTACGAGAGGAGCAGGTTTCTTCCAAAACCCAAACAAGGGCGCTGGCCTGGGCACAGCCCAACCTCGGAGCTGTTCTCAGAACACTTTCATTCTTGGCTGCTGGGGACATTTGACGTCTCTACCTTTTAACTTGGATGGCCATCTGTGTGCCTGCAAAAAGGATTGTTGGGGGGAGCTCCGTGCAGACCTGTGGCGAATCCCACCCTGAAACAGCTGTTGCAACCAGGCCACTGGTGGCTCTTCCCATCTTAGGCAAGGTAATGCCTGTTTCAAAACATTTCAAAATATCTTCTCCTTTTCACCTCAAACCGTCCCTGTCCCAAGTGGAGACACAAGGATGTATGTGTAGTACCCGGTTCAGGCCGGTACACTGCAAACAATCTGCTCTTCACTTTGAGGCAGCAGAGTGTTTGGCCTCTATGGTTTGGGTCTTCTTGCTTGTAGGGCCTCTCCTCCTATGAGTGGAGTACTGGTTCTCAAATCCCAGAACCATGGCTCTTTCTCCAAGGATAAAGGAAATCAGAACTGTCCTTAGAACACATTCATTCTTGGCTGCTGGGGACATGTGATGTCTTCCAATCGTTTCAGTGACAAACCTGAAATTTCCACCAAGTAGTACTGTTCCCTCAGACATGAGGTCTTAGAACATTTTGGTGTTGATTTTGAACTTCCCAGTAGGACATGGAATTGCAGCTGTCAGGTTGAGTAACTCATTCCTCATTCACATCAACAGCACATATTGGGGTTCTGCTAGTATTTCCTTCTGAATTAAGAATTTTGTGGATTTTGTTTGCCCGTTGGAGTCATTTTTTTCTGTTCTTTTTCTACAATGTAAGTAGTATTGTTTTACTAACTTGTAGTGCAGTAATACTGTAATTGTTAAAAAAAAAATCAAAGTGTTAGCTGTCTCTTTCATGGTATCAGATCTCATATTACTTTCATGCTAACCTTATAGCTGACTTAACCTACCACTTCAGATTTTTGTTATCTATGGAGTAGTTAAAAATGATTGTGTTCAAATAGTACCTGTTAACAGCCTGGTTTTTATGAAAAGCAATTTCACATGTGTCTATACTTTAGACCCACCTGGAATATCTCAGTAGTCTTAGAATTCTATCATTACAGTAATAGTTTTTTGCTATTCTCCCTTAAAGGCTTAGAAACTTTAAATTTCTTTATACATTTTATATATTATATATATTTTATATATAATATATATTTATATATGCACTATATATCTACATATACTCTATATATCTATGCATACACTATATATCTACACACACTATATATTTATATACATTATATATTTATATACACTAAGTATATATTTATATACACTATATATAGTGTATATATTAACACTGTATATATTTATATACACTAAGGAAATGCTGTGGTTCTCAAAGTATATGTCCCTGTTTTACCATCACCTCCATAATGAAGAGATATAAATTCTGAGCCTCACTTACTCAACTGACCTTGTTGATATTATAATAGGAATGAAGCCAAACAACTGAATAGTATAAGCACTGATACTTTAAATTAAGAATAATCTTCATCATTTTTTTAGTAAAAGTTGTAAAATAGGAATCTACTGTTGATCCTTTAACAAACAGAAGAATATTTACATGTACATTTGTAAAAAAAAAAATTGTGTGCCTGATGAACTGTGTTTGAAGCCTCCGCTTTGCGTTCGAATGCACGGTGCTTTGTCAACCACTGCACTGGGCTTATCCTATAAAACTTTTGAAGTAGGAGAAAAATGTATTGTTTCCCTAAAATCTCAGGGAAAGACCCTACGTTGATTTGACATAGATGTGTTTGCCTCCCCACCAAGTTCTTTGGCCAGAGAACATGGGTTTGATTGTGACTTCTGGGCAAGGTCAATTTTTCTAAATAACTCAGACTTAAATTAGGGTTGATGATTTTGAAGTGGAATGAGGAAATTGCTACTGGAAAGTATGAAAAGCTAGTGACAAAAGAGCAATTAATTAATGTAGGGGAAGTATTCTTTTTTGCCAAGTTATTTATAATTTTGTTCTCCTTTGTTCTGATTTGTTTATTATCCTGTCAATACTTACAATGTTTATACTCATATCTACTTGTGAATATTGAGGTGAAAAATGAATTTATAACAAAAATTTCTTGTTTTTTTTGTTTACTGATATAAAGTTTCATATGAATGCATCACATTTCTGCATATCTTACATTTTTTTCATTCTAAATTTATGTCATTTAAATGCTTATTCTGTTTCCTCTCATGTTAATTTTAATATTCATGAAGAAATGTGAGACTTTTCTACTTATATTACCAGTAAGTATATAAGTATATGAACCCTTCCCAAACATTCCAAATTCTAGTCACTTACAAGTCAAATTCAGTAGTTAAAAATAAGATTCAAACATTAGGAAATATAAAAGAAACTATCTGTAGAAATGATAATCATGACTGTTTTTGTTTATAAAGAATAGCATGCAAGTAGTAAACACAAATAAGAATTAATGCAAGTATTTCATAGTACAAGATTTAAAAGTTACAGCTGTAGAAATGTTTCGGTTATAGCAAACATATAAGGATTATATGATATAGGATAAATGGTACTCTACATAAAAAGGGTAAGTGCTCACAAACTGTGCTGTAAAGGTGTTTAGAGCAGCAGGCCTTGACCGCTGGAAGATTGCACATGCCCAAGGTCTTCAGCACTGGAGTCTGATCTACGAGCAATGTGCTTCATGGTGAATGTTCTGTGTTTGTAGTCTGAAGCTCTGATCCAAACTCTATCAATTTTACTTAAGTTGGTACTAAAAATAAGTTGCTGAAGTTACTCAGGGGTCTTTCCACACTCAAGTGGCCAAAGTTAGAGGGCTCTTACCTGGTTAGCAAAACTGTGCAGAGGTGATCACACAACAGTTCAGAGAAAAATGAAGTGCTGTACATGTGTCTCCACTGGAAGAGGACAAATGAAACTTGGCAACCACCATATGAAGACTCCTCCTGATTCCCCACTTCTCTTCGTTAGAGTTAAGCACAGTCTGGCTCTGCAACAAACTGGACCATTACACCATTTTTGAGCTCTGTGAAGACTCGTGAAATCTGAGACTGATCCTGGGGACCCTACCCATAGATGGGATGAGAAGATGATGTTAGAGTGAATATTCTTTACTGGTTCTAAAAATGGGGGGATAAATGAAGTGAAGTAACTCTCACTTAAATTCATCAGGCTGCTGCATAAATCCAGGGAACAGACCTGCTAAATCCATGCTCCGGATGCAACATGCCATCTTATTGTAGAACAGCACTGGAATTCTCACAAATGAGGAGAGTAGGTAGAAATCAACCTTCTGGGGAAAAAAAAAAAAACACAACAAAAAACAGAACAGCTTTTTAGAAGTTACATTTATACAATATACAGAAGGTTATAATAACAATTTCTATTTTTTCGCTTTGTGAAATTTTTTAAAAAATTAAACTGAAGTAATACTATATAATAATATTATATATTTTTTGACAAAATTCTTTTCTTAACATTTATTTATTTATGCATGTAAGAACTGGGGTACAGGCCAGAGGTATTGGGATGAGGCGATTCACCAGAGACAGAGTGGGGAGCAAAACAGGCAGACTGACTGAAATACACTGCTAAGGGGAGCGAGTCAGGAGAGGTCTGCTGCGCCATTTGGGTAGCTCCCTGGCTGGGGATTGAACTCATGAAGTAGTGGCTGCAGGTAGCTTTGTAGGTTGCATCTTAACCCCTTGTACCACCAGGAAGGCCCGACAAAATTCTTAACAAATAGATGTTTATAAAATATCAAAGCTACCAATATTAATCCATCGGAGAGTTGACTAGGGCACTATCTTGAACAAAGCAATCATATTTCTACAGATCCAGTAGTGTTGGAAATGGGATTCTTTCTGTCTCAAATCTCAAGAACACCAATGGAAATCAGGAACACAATGCCCCAAGGTAAAACTAGAGTGCAATGCTCTAATACAATGGGAGTTATCTCAGCACTGATAACTAGTGATGTCAATACAAGAGCATCTTTAGTTCAAATTACTCAAAGTCAATGTGTTTACATTTAATTTTCCAAATGAGTAATTCATGAGTATCTGAATGCTTATAATGCTTTCTAATAATCAATAACTACATGCAAGTATCTGCAAGTTACTAGATTCTGAACAGCAGGCTGTTTTTTTAACTTTCACTAATGATTCTAAGGTACACTAAGTGAAGAACTATTATTCAGGAAGTACTAACTCAAATTTCCAAAGTTATGGGAAAAATCTGTATCTTCCCAGAATCCTCAAAATAGATTTCACATCTTCCTTACATGGGGTATTGCTCACACAAATCCTAGTGCTTTGGGCTAGAGTCACAGAGACTTGGCCCTTATGCATGCTGTTTGGGGAGGGAGGTGCCATTTCTCAAAGTAATCTATCTAATTACTATACATATTACAGACAGCATAATTAATATGTGCACATTAATTTATGATACTTACACATCCCCTTTGATGTTTCAACCTTTATGTTAATTTTGTCAACTGAAATTTCACAAACCTGTACTCTTGATCACGATGAGGAATTTTCTCACCAGACAGAGTTGTAGATCTATGTCCTTCTGGGCAGGTAAACATTTTCTCCATGATAAATCTGGGGCCACAGCAGTATGCCAAAAGACTCCATGCATAAAAAGGAAAGGGATTTACAAATTGAGCCAGAAAGAGATCAAGATAAGCTGTACTCAGTTGCTCAAAGTCAGAAAATGCTAAAGGTCTTCAAGACTGGATCTGACCCACTAATAATGTGATTCATGGTGAAAGTCTAGGTTTGTATGCCTTATACTTTTCCTTTTATGTTTCAACCTTTACAATAATTTTGTCCATTGGAATTTCACAAACCTGTGCTTCTGGGCATAATGAGGAATTTTCTCACCAGACAGAGTTGCAGTCTATGTCCTGGGCAGGTAAACATTTTCTCCATGATAAATCTGGGGCCACAGCAGTATGCCAAATGACTCTATGCATAAAAATGAAAGGGATTTACAAATTGAGCCAGAAAGAGTTCAAGATAAGCTGTACTCAGTTGTTCAAAGTCAGAAAATGCTAAAGGTCTTCAAGACTGGATCTGACCCACTAATAATATGGTTCATGGTAAATGTCTAGGTTTGTGTGCCTTATACTTTTCCTTTTATGTTTCAACCTTTACAATAATTTTGACAATTGAAATTTCACAAACCTGTGCTGCTGGGCATAATGTGGAATTTTATTACCAGACAGAGTTGCAGCTCCATGTCCTGGGCAGGTAAACATTTTCTCCATGATAAATCTGGGGCCACAGCAGTATGCCAAATGACTCTAAGCATAAAAATGAAAGGGATTTACAAATTGAGCCAGAAAGAGATCAAGATAAGCTGTACTCAGTTGCTCAAAGTCAGAAAATGCTAAAGGTCTTCAAGACTGGATCTGACCCACTAATAATGTGATTCATGGTGAATCTAGGTTTGTGTGCCTTATACTTTTGCTTTTATGTTTCAAGCTTTACAATAGTTTTGTCGACTGAAATTTCACAAACCTGTGCTGCTGGGCATAATGAGGAATTTTCTTACCAGACAGAGTTGCAGTCTATGTCCTGGGCAGGTAAACATTTTCTCCATGATAAATCTGGGGCCACAGCAGTATGGCAAATGACTCTATGCATAAAAATGAAGAGATTTACAAATTGAGCCAGAAAGAGTTCAAGATCAGCAGCACTCAGTTACTCAAAGCCAGGAAATGCCCAAGGTCTTCAGGAATGGATCTGACTCACTAATAATGTACCTCATGGTGAATGTCTATGTTGTGTGTGTTGATCTATTGGCTAACAGTTTGAATTCAACTGGGCTGAGAATAAGTAGCTTCAGTCAGTCAGTCATGGGGACTTACTACATTTAAGTGACCAAGGTGAGATATTTTTGCTTTAATTGAGGTAATACTGGTTTACATTGTTATTTGTGTATTAGAAGAATACAATCTCCTCCCCTCAAGTGCTGTCATCATACCACATTCACCACCAAGACACCTACAATCCACTCTGCTCCCTTCCCAGCCCCTGGCCTGGTGGTAGCTGCAGTTCTATAGTCAGCCTTCTAGGGTTAGTCCTTAATTTGATTTATTTGACCTTTTGTTTCATTTCTCTATATTCCACATATAACTGATATCATCAGGTATTTGTTTTTCTTCTTCTGACTTATCAATTCCTTTTTAAAGATTCGTTTATTTATTTATACAAGAACCGGGGTACAGGCCAGATTCGTGGGAGGGTGAGCGGATTCACCAGAGACAGAACAGGGAACAGACAGGCAGGCTGACGAAATACACTGCTGAGGGAAGCAGCGGGCGTGACAGGAGAGGTCTGCCGCACCATGTGGGACCGTCGCCGGCCGGCCAGGATCGAACCTGCACTGCAGAGGCTGCGGACAGCTTCACAGTGTGGCACTCAACCGCCTGCACCATCAGGTGAGGTCCTGACTTATGGATCTTACCTGCTTGGCAACATTTTGCACAGGTGGCCACACTGGAAGCTTGTGCCCGGTGTCTCCTGGACATGCCTGTGTGTCTTTTCCCTTTGTTGATTTTAATCTGTATGTTTTAACTCTACTATACCATAAATGGGAGTTTAATGGCTTTTCTGATTCCTGTGTACTGAGGATATCTTAGAAATCTCCAGTATACAAAAAATAATATGAAGTCCAATGTGAACACAGCTTACCTAATTAAAGTAACATGGGAATTGCCAATTATGTGTGCAGTAGTCCTCATTTACAGTCTCTGGGGAGTAGCCTTAATCCACAATTAAACAGTCTGTGATTTTTCTTGAGCCCATGTTCCTGCTTCAACATAACATAGCATTCTAGAAGAATAACACTGTAATTGCCAGAGCAGTGTAGTAACAAGGAATAAACCTTGTGGAAGAAAGCAGGGCTCAGACTTAGAAGAACTTTTTCTATTATTATGGTAGTTTTAGGATTCCAAAATTTTAGAAACAGAGTTTTATATATCAAGAAAGTCAATATCTATTAATCCATTGGGTAGTTGAACATAACACTCTTTGATATGTTATGTCTAGGTAACCTTACTGGATCTAAAGACGGAATTATCTTCATCTAACCTCTCTCCCCCATGAATTGAGATTTCAGTAAGTATATCTCACTGAAAGAAAACTGGAATATAATTTTTCAATTCAATGTCAGGACCAACCAAAATCCCATGTGCTATATATATCACTTACTTTGCTCTCATCACTCATGGATCACACATGACTCCTGGAGTCTAATGGCATCAAGGGAATCAGTAAGGCTTCATTTGTCCTCAGCGGGGCCCCAGGTGTGTGTGAAGAAGAAAGCATGGCTCTGATTGTCTTCAGTTTTCTTCTGTTTTGACAGGTCTCTGTTTGTTCTTTATGCATAGAGAAGATTTCAATTAAATTTTTTTAGACTATTTGGATGGAAAAAAATTTGGGCTAAGTGTATAATCTCTGGATTCGTATTTCCTGGGTTCCAATCCCACCATATACATCAATGATTGTTTGTGTTAATTTGAATATTTTTTTTTCTCTAACTTACTTTGTCGTCCTCATCTATAAATGAACATAATAGCATTCACCTTGTGGTGTTACTGAACACTAATGAATCAAGTCAGTAATCACTCTATAAGTGTTAAATATTATTATCACTAATTAATCCTCATCCTAATTTTAACTTTTTCCTCCTTTAGTTGCTATGACTCTCCCTCTTTTGTCTTTACACTTTTCAGCTGCTTTTCCTTGGTTTTGTTTTCAAGATCAGTCTCCTTTAGTAGGCCAGTAAGCGATTAAATAAATACCCCAAACCTCAATCCAAGACACAGATTCCTCTTCTTTTCACTGTCTTAATAAGTAGTCCAGTTTACTTCCATACTTCCAACTGACAATTTATATACCAATAGCACCCAAAATATATCTCCCTGTCACAGATCTCACTTCTGAATTCCACATCTCAATATCTAACAGTATTCTTGCCATCTCTATCTAGTTGATAAAAGGTTAATTAAAATTCATAGCTAAAAAGCCAAATTGAGATTTTTATCTCTCAGTCCTTTTTTTTATTGCACTATTATCTTGGTGAATGGTAGTTGTTATGGACTGAATTGTTTGTGCCCTCCCAAAATTTATACAATGAAACTCTACTCCCAATGTGCTATTAGGAGGAGAGGCATTTAGGAGGTAACTTGATGAAGGTAGAGCCCCCATGAGTAGGATTAGTGTCCTTATGAAAAGGACCCCAGAGAGCACTCCAGCCCTTTCTGCCATGTGACAGTATTAGCAAAAGAGAGCAGTCTGCAACTGGATGAAGACCCCCATCAGAACTTGACCATGCCCATTCTGGCACTCTGATCTTAGACTTCCGGGCCCCCGAGCTATGAGAAATTTCTGCTTTTTATAAGCCACCTAGGTCTATGGCATTTTCTATGGCAATGCTAAGTAGCCAAGACAGCAGTCACCAGCTAGTCTGTTATGTAAGCCAAAATCTCAGGTCAATCATAACACTTCTCTTTCTGTTAACTACCATATACTTCCAAATGCTAGCATCTCAACTAAAAAGAAAGCAATGATTATGAATACAAAAGCAACTACCAACCATATATATGCAAAATTAAGAAACATTAAACTTTGAAGTTCCCTCACTTTCTAAGAATTACAAATCCTGTTTGTTGCCAGTTTCCAAAATTTCTATGTTACAAGCTTTTTATACAGCATTCATGTTAACTCCAAAACAAAACATATAATTAAGACATTATAGACATTGGCTTTTAATAAAATTTTTCCATTAGGTATTGGAATATAACAAGATTATGTGTCACTAAGAAATGATTTGGTTTCCACTAATGGACTACCACCAGTTAGAACTAGATTTTGTTACTTTAGTCATTACTTTTAATGCATGAGCACTCAAGTTAATTATTGAGTTGACTTCATTTATATTTTTAGTGTTTATCGAAATGAATACCAACTGCTTGTCTCAATTATTCAATAAATAACACACATGATAAATAAAATGAAGTTTTTTTGGGGGGCGTATAGATTTTATTTTGAAATTAAATAAAAATAGTAATTTCATATAAAACACTAAATTAGCCTGATTCTAATTCCTTAATCTGAGTATAGCAAGACATCTTAAAGGTACACTGACTTGTAATTATATTGAGAAAATAAAATGTAATACACAAAGCAAATTCAATGCAAATTTATGTTCAAATGAATGACCTCTTAAAAATTTCATAATAAACTAGAAATATTTAATATTTCATACCACATTTGTTATTTTTAGAATCTAGAAGGTAAAGAGTATACAATTCAGTTAACTCCATTCAAGAGATACTAACATCTCTCTTTAAATATAGGGAAATACAAGAAAAATGTCATTTTCACTTCAAATTCTACAGTACCAAAACAGAAATGGATTAGTGGATGAACTTTTTTGGTCACTGGTTAAGGCAAAGTTATCTAAACCCTTTCTTAATTTGGTGAAATAAGACTTCAGAATATTAGAATCCTACCAGTACTATGAATACCCAGTCTAACTGCTTATCTAGGAAGATAATCTGCCTTGTAACCTTTCAAAAGCCCAGGATTACTCATACAAATGCCTTTAAAAAATACTTCCTGAGCCCCAATTATCAACAAAATAAAATTATCTATACTGTAGATATTCTACCACCTGGCTTCCGAAATTATCTCCCACTGTTTTCCCCTCACATGCTAAGTTCCAGTCAAAGTAAATTACTTAGTTTCCCCTGAACATATACTGAATCTCTGCACCTCAATGGCCTTGTTTCAACTCTTCCAGTAATGTCATCTCATCAAATCTAAGCCATCTGCCAAGGTGAAGGTCAGATACCAAGTAAACCATGAAGTTGTACCAGAGTGCTGTACCAGACAACCTGACAGTAATTTCTCCAACCTCTAAATTTCCACCATATCTAGTGACATTTTCATTTTGGTATTCACTACAGTCTAGTATGCAGTCAACGAATTTATGTGGGTATCTTAAAATATAGACTGAAGTATTCTTTAAGCAGAAATCTCTCTTGATTGATCATTTCTTTTTTCCCCTTAATACTGCCCTACTCTCTGAGTATTAATTGTGTGAATAACTGTCTCATTGCCAGAGAAAAAAGGTAACATTTATGTGAACACTCAAAGAGAAATATCTCTGATTTCTTTTCATTTTAGTATGTCAGCGTTCCATTGCTGAATATAAAAATGCAACTATTACATATCCAGAAACCTTCATGTATCGGTTTCAGGATGTTTAAACTGCTAAAATTTATAATTTAATTGATAAAAACATAGTTTGATTCTTCACTATTCCTAAAATAACATTTAAAAGGATATAAGAATAATGATCTAAATAATGGTAGTATTATACTTAGATTATTACATGACCTGGTAAGTGCAGTATTTCAGTGAATTGGATATTTTTTGAGAGAAAACCATTGTTTAAGTTGTATAATTTTTTCTATGGAAGAATGCCCAGTGCATAAATGGGGAACAGACTTTTTCCCAAAGAGTGGTGATTCACTCTCTATTCCTACCTCTGCTGCATAACTTGCTCTACAAACATCTGTTCTGAAAAGTGTGCAGTTTAGCCCCAATAATATTACTTTCTCATTAACAAAATTAATCCAAAATTAATGGGGAAGACTAAATAGCAAAGCAAGCATAACAGAATTTTGGAGTTTAAAATTGTGAGGGATCTTGGCTAACTGATACTAAAATTATTATCTAATACATTAAAAGATTATCGATAAATGGTAATGGTATATATAAACATAGATTAATAAACTGGTTAATTCTGAAATAAACTATGGTGTATAAATATAAAATCTTAAGATATGCATGTAAAATCACCATTTTAATGGATTAAAATATTTATTAAACAGTGTTAGGAGAAACAGTTGACTATTGGAACAAATTTCATCTATATTTAAGAAGCTAAAGTATATGTTTTGAATGACTTAAGGAGATAGAGTGAAAACATAAGTATGATTGATTGTTTATAATATTTTAGATATTTGGAAAACTGAGTAGAAGAAAAAAAACAAAAAAAAAGTGAATATACCAAAACGAAATTTATATCCCAAATTTTAAATTCCTCTTGAATCAGAGAGAGTCTGTGAATTACAAAAAGACAAATAGAGTGAAATGATCTGTTATACAAAGAAAGTGTGAACTCTATAGAAGGAGAACCTTTTAAAATATGTAAAACTGGAAGTTTTACTTGATAAGAGACATCCAAACAAATGCCAAGGAAAGTGAAATACTTTCCTCTCATTGAAATAGTTTGGACTATGATATCTACTATGAGTAGATATCATCATTAAAAAAAAAATGTTGGAAGCATAAAAGGGATGGGGGAGTGAAAAGATGTTTCCTTGCTCTAAAAAAGCAGACCTTGATCACAATACATTGGCTGGTGAATATAGCGATCTCTGTTTTTGTATATTTTTTTAAAATAAAGATTTTATTTATTAGGTCAGAGGTGTGGGAGGGTGAGAGAATTCACTAGAGACAGAGCGGGGAGCAGGACAGGCAGACTGACCAAAGACAGTGCTAAGGGGAGCAGCAGGTGAGACAGGAGAGGTCTGCCATGCCATGTGGGTTTCTCCCTGGTTGGCCGGGGATCAAACTTGTGCTGCAGACAACTTCACAGTGCGGTGCTCAACCTGCTGCTCTACCAGGGAGGCCCGACTCTGTGTTTAGAGGATTACATATATTTGTACATTTTCTTAGGTTGATGAGGAAATAATTACTATCTTCAATTTACCAAGTAAGTTAGTTGAGATTTACAGAAATTTAATTATTTGCTTATGAACTCAGTAAGCCTCAATCTAAGACTTTGATCCTGTACTGTGACTGCTGGTAAGTATCATTACCACTACCCAGTACATCTGAATGGTTTAGCTGACTCACAGAAAAATAAATTATAAAAAGTTTATAAAATAGAAAATAAGGAATATAGCAAGGTGACTGCACAGTTAAGACACCAGTCTCACCTCCTCCACATATTCATAATCAAATCACCACAAAACAAAGTCAACAGCTCCTGTAAGATAAATAACATATACACCAAGAACAAAGGTGCAACAGAAAGGAAAACTGTAATTAAACTGTACTTAGAGCAATATAAGGGCAATACAACCCAGGAGAGGGTGAGACAGCTGCTGTGTGTAGTTCCTCTGCTGAGTTAACATGAGTTAACAAAACTCAAGGGCACACCCCATATCGGGCACTTTAAAACTGGGCATCACACTGGAGAAGGGGGCACACAGAATTAGAATGTAAGATGGAGGGTGCACCATAGGAGAACTATTGTATTAAGGGTAGCAAAGTGATGATTAATGGCTTGAGGCTAGACTCCTAATCTAGAACAACTGGAACCCAAACCTGCAGCAACAAAGCAGATCACCTGTCTCGCCTCACAGAAGAGAGGACCATTTGAAACCTGAGGCTGTGACATGTAAAACATCTGCCTTACCCACGCCCAGGGCCAAAACTGAGACAAAAAACTGAATGTTTTCACTAACTAGAGCTTAAGCACCTGGATCTTAATGGAACAAATGTTCCACGGTAAGGATCCTTGAAAAGCAAAGAATAATTCTTAGTCTGTGGCCCTGAGTCAATTGCAGTCTTCACCCAACATGACACCTATTCCTCAATCACAGTCTAGAGGTTGAGGCTGACAGAAGATAGCATGAGGTATTTTGGATAAAGAGCTCACATAGGGGCGGGGATCACTGTGGACGTCTACCACACAACTCAGGTATCCACAGCACTGTAGGAAGTATGAATCCTTGACACTCACTTGTGGTGACCTGTCAATGCCCTACCACCCCAGTTTATTCCTACCTATTATCTCTTGCCAGCACCGAAGGCATTTGTATGTGAAATAGTAGACATCTAAAGATTCTGGGTAAAAAGCCTAGAATTATACCCGGATCCCTATAGGATGGGTATAAAGCCTATTCATTAAGATAGAAAAGCAAACATCATATTACAACCCATAAAATCTAAAAATGAAGAGACAGAAGAAAAACCATAAATATTAGAGCAAAAAAAAATTCAATCCAGCAGAAATGCACATCATACCTAAGGAGGAGTTTAGGATAGTGGTTATAACCATATTTGCTGAACCTAGAAAAACATTGGGTGATGAAAAACAGGAGCACAATAATGATCAAGAGAATCTGAGACTGCTACAAGTAGAACTAATGGATCTAAAAAATACTGTAACTGAATTTTAAAAAATGCCCAAAAATAGATGACTGGATCAAAAAGATGTGGTATATATATACACTATGGAATATTAGTCAGCAATCAAAAAAGATAAAATCGTGCAATTTGCAGCAAGATAGATGGAGCTGGAAGGGACCACGCTCAGCGAAATAAGCCAGAAAGAAAAAGAAAAATACCGTATGGTCTCACTCATAGCAGGAATTTAGAAAACCTAAATAAGGGGCCAGGAAAAAAAACTAATTATAATAAAGTAAAAATCAAAATCAACAAGCAACTATAAACCAGAGACACACTACGGGGGGAGGGGAGGAGGGATTAGTGTCAAAATGAGGGGGAGGTGGGAATTGTATGGGAAATATAACCAAAATGAAAATGCATACATTGTGCAAAAGTGAAAAATGATGTATAAATATATAAAATAAAAAAAAAAAATAATGGAGAGCTATACCCATTATCTGGTCAGTAACAACTGTAGAATTGCAAAAAAAAAAAAAAAAAAAAAAAAAAAACACATACACACACAATGGAGGGCTTCAACAGTAGACAAATGAAAGAAATGGAGAGAATTAGTGAGCTTGAATGCACAGTGGCTGAGAATACACACACAGAACAACAGAGAGAAAAAGAGTAATTAAAAAATAAAAGAAGGTAATAGTTCTTTGAGATAATCTAAAGAGAAACAACATCTGTTTCCTAGGGGACCCAGAGAGAGAAGAGGAATAGAAAATGTATTTAACAAATAATTGCTGGGAACCATCTCAATCTAGGAAATGAACCAAAAGGGAACCATCTCAATCTAGGAAATGAACCAAAAGTCCTGATCCAAGAACCCCAAAGAGTCCAAGCAAAATGATGCCAGACAAACACACTCCAAGACACATAATTAAACTGTTGAATGCAAATGACAAGGACAGAAGAGCATTAAGAGAAAGAAGGGAGTACCAGTTAGACTGTGGTGAACTTTTCTGTGGAAACCTTATAGGAAGAAAAGTATGGCAGGAAATATTTAAAGTACTCAAAGACAAAGATTTGCAGCCTCCAATACTTCATGTTGGAGGATGATCATACAAGAGAGAAGGAAGGGTAGGGAGTTTCACTGAAAAAGCAAAATTAAAGGAATATATCAACACCAAACCAGACAGGATAGAAGTACTAAAAGGGCTATTATAAAGCCACAACAAAGCAAAGGTAGAGGCAACAATCTAAGTTACACAACATGGAGGAAAAGAGTTTAACAATGTGGGTTGGCCCATTAGAGTTTGAGATCAGACTAACAGGCCACAAAAATAGTCTCTCATATACTAACCTCAGCAGAACCTTCAAACAAAAATCAACAGAAGGAACACATAAGACAATGGAAACAGACCCGAAACAAACCACAAAAGGATTATGTCAAAAAATAAAAAGATGACGAACTGGGGAAAAAAAAAAGTTTAAATGGCAATAAGCACTTATGTCTCAATAATCACCTTTAGTATAAATGACTTAAATTCACCAGTTAAAGGGTATAAAGTGGCTGAATGAATTTCAAAACAAAGTCCTATTTTCTGTTGTTTATAGGAAATAAATTACCAACAAAAACAAGCATAGTCTTAGAAAAAAGGCTGAAAGACAATTCTATAAGCAAATGACAATCAAAAACATCAAGAACAGCTACACTTGTATCAGATAAAATGGCTTTCCAATCAGAAAAGGGATTAAGAGGGTCAGACACCATATCATGACTGAGGGCCTAATACAACAAGAAGAAATAACAGATAAATATGCACCCAATGATCAAGCGCCAAGATAGATATGGCAATTATTAATAGAATTAAAGAGAGATACTGACAACTTAATAGGGTATTTATTTTTATTATTTCCACATACAACAATGAAAAGATCAACAAGATAGAGAATAAATAAGGAAACAACAGCCTTAAATGAGGAGCTGGCCAAAAAAGCTTAACACACATCTACAGTACACTCCACCCAAAACCACTGCATATACATTTTTTTCAAGTGTACCCGGAATACTTTCAAGAACAGACCAGATGTTGGGACATAAGTCAATTGTCAATACAGCTATAAAGATGGAAAACATACCAAGTATTCCTTCTGATCATATTATCATAAAGCTAGACATCAACTATTGAAAAATAGAAAAAAAATCATAAATACATAGAGACTAAAATTATTCAGCTTATAGCTGTTGGATTAAAGAGAAAATTAAAACAGGGATCAAAAAATACATGAAAACCATACAAAAGATTAAGAAAAAGATAAAACTTGCAAGCAGACCTTAGATCTGAGGCAATACAGCAAGGTAGAAGGATGGAGAAGGGTCAAAACGGGATGGAAGAGCACAAGGGACTGTGGTGATGGACCACGGGTGCTATGGTGGTGGGACAATTACGGGGACTACACCTGAGGGGAGAAATCAAACACTGTACAAAAATGAATATCGATGTAAGAAAATAAACAAAATTAAATAAATAACTCAAGACTAATGAAAATAGGATATAAACCCTCAGAATTTATGGGATGCAGCAAAAGTAGTCTGAAGAGGGAAGATAACTAATACAGGTCTACATTAAAAAGCAAAAAGAAAACACAACACAAAACAAAAAACAAATAACTTAATATTACAGCCACGATAGCTTGAAAAGGAGGGCCTCCCTGGTGGCCTAGGGGTTAAGTCTCAGAGCTATCACCCCTATAGGCTGAGTTCAATCCTGGCCAGGGAGCTAACCCACATATGGTGCAGCAGACCTCTCCTGTCTCACCTGCTGCCTGCTCTGCTGCCCACACTGTCTCTGGTGAATCCTCTCACCCCCCCCCCACACCTCTGGCCTACACCCCATTTATTCTAGGAGCTAAAAGAAAAAAAAAAGCTTGAAGAAGAGAAACAAGACCTAGGGCCTCCCCTGGTGGTGAAGTGGTTGAGCTCTGGGCTGCAAAGCTGCCTGCAGCCTCTGCAGCACTGGCTTTATCCCAGGCCACTAGCGAGGGTACCACATGGCATGACAGACCTCTCCTGCTGCGCCTGCTGCTCCCCTCAGCAGTGTATTTCCTCAGTCTGCCTGTTCTGTTCCCCACTCTGGCTCTGGTGAATTCTCTCACCCTCCCGTGCTTCTGACTGTACCCAGTGCTTTTATAAATAAATCTTAAAAAAATAAATAAAAGTAGCTTTGCATTTATTTAAAAGAGAGAGAGAGAGAGAGAGAGAGAGAAACAAGACCTACAGTTAACAGAAGGAAGGAAGCAAAAACAAGAGTAGAAATAAATGCAACAGAAATCAAAAAGACAACACAAAAACACAAAAGATCAATGAAACTTAAGACTTGGTTATTTGCGAAGACAAACCTCCTGCTAGGCTAACAAAGAAGAGAAAAAAAACATTAATACACATATAGAAATGAGAGGAGAAATTACCACAAATGTGGCAAAGAAAAAGAATCATGAAAGAATACTATAAGCAATTATATGTCAACAAATTGGAAAACTTTGAAGAAATGCACAGATTTGCATAATAATGCATTTACCAAGACTAAACCAGGAAGAAACAGAAGAGTTGAAGAAACCAGTCACAAGCATGGAAACTGAAAGAGTAATCAAAAATCTTCCCCCAAACAAAATCCTAGGGACAGATGGCTTTACAAACAAATTTCACCAAGCCATCAAAGAATTTATGCCTATCATACTCAAATTATTTCTAAAAATTAAAAATGAGGGAATGCCCCTTGATGCCAAGGTATCCTAATACTGAAACCATATAAAGACAGTACAAGGAAGCTACAGAACAATATCCTTGATGAATACTGATGTGAAACTGTTCAGTAAAATACTAGCAAATTAAGTTCAACAATACATTGCAAGGATTATTTATCATGATCAAGTGAGATTTACTCCAGGGATGCAAGGATGGTTTACCACACATAAATCAATAGAGGGGGGCTATACAGGTGAATGTGATGTTCCCCTAGAATTTATTATCCTCTGAAAATCTGTAATCAGAGCTATCACCACTCAGAGCTATATTTTTCTTGTTTTTCTGTTTTATATATGTATATATATATAACAATATGATTAAGACATCAAAGGTCAGGTTTGAAAACTCACCCCTAGACAGTTCAATATGATCAACTCCTGATTGTTGAGACTAATAGCTTGAGGAATAAATGTGTCAGATTATAGGCTGAACTGTACTAGACCTACTGGCAGACCCAAGCAAGATAGGTAAGGGCAGGGGCTATCCTGAAGCTGTCAAATGAAAAGCTGGGTCGAGTAAGAAAGAAAGGAAGGAAGGGAGGAAGAGAGGGAGGGCAGGAGGGAGGGAGGAAGGAAAGAAGCAATCTGCAAATAAGATTATAAAATGTTGTGCCAGTGTTCATTAGTCAAAACAGACAAAAGAGAAAAAAATCCAGTTCCAGTTCCCAACAGGCATTTCTACCTGGGAAATGAGCTAAATCAAATCAGAGGAACCATATGTCATAGCTGTGATATGATCTGTTTTTCTTTTATAGGTCTTGTTCAGTTGTGCATGTGCACGCATGCACACACACATGTGCACGTGTGCGTGCGTGTATACTGAAAAATGATTACAAACCAAATTCTGCAAGGGTCAATGACCCCACAAATTTAATTTTTTTGCCCTAAAGACTATATTCCACAGGAAAAAAAAACATTAAATTCTACATATGATAAGTACCCTTTATTAATTTTTAGAATAAAAAGCAGTATTTTGGCAAAGAATTACATAAGAAATTCTATGTAGCGAATGGTAAACTAAGAAGATACAAGCTTGTAGTCATTGCTTAGCAACAAACTAGGATGAATGCCCAGAAAAATAACTGCTATTAGAGACAGGTAAAACTGAGAGTGGGTAAAATAAATCATTGTTGAAGCTTCTAAAGGAAATAATGCTTTATTTCTGAGCTATAGCTAAGCTTGTTGGATACTACATAGTGGTGTTTTGATTTGCTTTTTTCTTGGTCTGTTCCTTTTCCTAGCCCTGTTTATTTCGACTGATGTTTCAGTATCATTGCACAACTCGTATTTTGACAGCTAAGGAATCGTTTTGCTTATTCCCAAATTGCTATCACCTTGCAAGATACTGAAAATAACAATCGAACCTAAACTGAATATATTCAGAAATATCAGACACATATATTTTTATGCATATAAATAAAAAAGGATTTCATCAAAAAGGATTTCTTATAGCACACATTTTAAAACGCAAGTTGAAGGAGCTTTACTATCTGATTTCAGGACTTTCAGTGATTCCATGTTTCATCAAAATTCATAAAATACTTTCTTAAACATCACATCATTTAATTGTAAAAATAACCTGGAGTTGACACTTGTGTGTTTTTCTGTTTTACATATGTGTATATATAACAATGGGCATGAATGGAAGAACTGTTAAAATAAATACGAGGAAATAGTCAATACTGATTGGTACACTCCTTGAAGAATATTCCCAGTTAATATTGAAGGTGATTTCCTTGTTATAAATATGTCATTGAGAGACAATTTACATTGACCTAAACTAATTAATTGTAAATATACAAGTTAATGAAATCTGACAAACCAGTAAAGGAAAGGAATTTCCTCATCTTAAATGAAACAATGAAGAATCTACAGTTAGCATAATACTTGAAAGTAAAACATAATGACTTTCCACAGGTTTGTAATCATGGTGAGAATATTCTTATAATTTCTAGTCAGTATTGAAATGGAGATTCTAGATATTTTAATAAGACAAAAAAAGACAATAAAAATGCATATTGGAAAAGATGACTAATTATTGCCCTTTATCAGACTGTATTATCATATACATATATGTAAAACTCTGACATAATACACAAAAAAGGCAAACAAAACTAATAGGTGAAGTTATCAAATTTGCAATATGCAAGATCAGTACACAAAATGTCAGTTGTATATCTATCAGCAAATAACCATTAAAAATATTGAAATTTTATCATGTATAACAACTTTTGGAAATATGAAATAGCTAGGGAAACATTAGTAAAACCTGTAAGTTGAAACAATAAACATTGCTGAGAAGACCAAAAGAGATAAACAAAAGTCATATACCTTTTTTTTTCCCAGATAGGAAAATGCCACACTATTAAAATTTCAATCTTTTCCAAAATGATCAACAGATTCACCCTAAATACAAACATCAGCAGATTTTTTTATGTAAAAATTTATAAAACTATTTTAAGATTAATATGGGAATGTGAAGGATTTCCTATAGCATACATTTTAAAAAGCAAGTTGAAGGAGCTTTACTATCTGATTTCAGGACTTTCAAAGTCCAAATAAGCCAGGATAGTATAGTACTGGCATAAGGAGAGAATAGAACAGAATAGTCTAGAAATTGGCAAGGGTGCCAAGGTAATCTAATGGAAGGAAGAAGAATTGTTTCAATAAATACTGTAAGAATTGAATAGCCATATAGAAAAATATATTTGGACATGAATTTTGCACTACCACGAATTGATCTTGAAATGGAGCTGAAACCTTAATATAAAAGTACAAAGTATGAAACATATGGGGGAAAATCATTCAATTCCTGCCACAGAGAAAGATTTCTTAGACATGATAAAAAAGATAAACTGTATTTGATCAAATATATAAATTTCTCTGATTCCTAATATTTAATAAATAAAAGACAAGTCACAGAGCTGGAGAAAGGAAAAAATATCACAAAACATATACACAAACAATAAATCTGAAGAAGAAGAAATCAAAAAGACCATCCCTTTTGTTATTGAAACAAAAAAAATCAAATATTTGGGAATAAATCTAACAAAAGAGGTAAAGGACCTATACAAAGAAAACTATAAAACACTATTAAAAGAAATAGAAGAAGACACAAAGAAATGGAGAGACATCCCCTGCTCATGGATTGGAAGAATAAACATTATTAAAATGGCCATCCTTCCAAAAGCAATATACAGATTCAATGCTATTCCAATCAAAATTTCAATGTCATTCTTCAAAGAAATAGAACAATTATTGATGAAATTCATATGGAATCACAAAAAACCCCGAATAGCCAAAGCTCTCCTGAAAAAAAAAGAAGGGAATGGAGGCATCAGACTCCCAGACTTCAAACTATACTACAAAGCCATAATCATCAAAACCGCATGGTATTGGAACAAGAACAGACATACAGACCAATGGAATCGAATAGAAAATCCAGAAATAAACCCACAGGTTTATGGTCAACTAATCTTTGACAAAGGAGCAAAGACTATGCATTGGAGCAAAGAAAGTTTGTTCAATAAATGGTGCTGGGAAAACTGGGTCGCTACATGCAAAAGAATGAAGCTTGACCACCACCTCACACCATACACAAAAATCAACTCAAAATGGATTAAAGAACTAGACATAAGACCTGAAACCATAAAATATATAGAAGGAAATATAGGCGAAACACTACGTGATTTGCACATCAAAGACATCTTTACAGACACATCACCCAAAGCAGTGATAGTGAAGGCAAAGATAAACAGCTGGGACTATATCAAATTAAAGAGCTTTTGCACAGCAAAAGAGACAATAACAAAAACAAAGAGAAACCCCACCAACTGGGAGAACATTTTTGCACCCAACACTAATGATAAAGGACTGATCACAAAAATCTGCAAAGAGCTGATGAGTCTCAACAACAACAAAGAAAATAATCCAGTCAAAAAATGGGCAGAAGAGCTTAAAAGAAACTTCTCTGAAGAGGAAATGCAAATGGCCAACAGGCATATGAAAAAATGTTCAACATCACTTGTCATCAGGGAAATGCAAATCAAAACTACCATGAGATACCATCTTACACCAGTGAGAATGGCACATATTAAAAAAACTAGCAACAACAAATGTTGGCGAGGGTGTGGAGAAAAAGGAACTCTTCTGCACTGTTGGTGGGAGTGCAAACTGGTCCAACCACTGTGGAAAGCTGTGTGGAGATTTCTGGACCTACTAAACATAGAGCTTCCATATGACCCAGCAATTCCACTCCTAGGTATTTACCCAAAGGACACAGAAACATCAATTCCAAAGAACACCTGCACCCCTATGTTTATAGCAGCACTGTTTACAATAGCTAAGCTTTGGAAACAACCCAAATGCCCAAAAATAGATGACTGGATCAAGAAGATGTGGTACATATATACCATGGAATATTACTCAGCATTCAAAAAAGATAAACACATGCAATTTGCTGCAACATGGATGGCGCTGGAAGGGATCATGCTCAGCGAAATAAGCCAAAAAGAAAAAGAAAAATACCGGATGGTCTCACTCATAGCAGGAATCTAGAAAACTTAAATAAGGGACCAGGAAAATGAATAACTATAAGAAAGTGAAAATCAAAATCAACAAAAAACTATGAACCAGAGACACTTTTAGGGGGGCGGGGGCGGGAGGGAAGGGATTGGGGTCAGAATGGGGGGCTGCAATTGTATGGGGAATATAACAATAAAATTTTATAAAAAGAAAAAAAAAAAAAAACAAAAAAAAAAAAAAAACATATATCTGAAAAAAGGAGTTGTACCCATAATATATAAAGTATTCTACCAGTCAACAATCAGAAGACAACTTGAAATATATGGGTTATATAGTCTTTAGTAAATACTTTTTAAAGAATATTCAGTAAGGGCCTCCCTGGTGGCCTACGGGTTAAGTCTCAGTGCTATCACCACTACAGCCTGAGTTTGATCCCCCAGCCAGGGAGCTAACAACCCACACAGTGTAGCAGACCTCTCCTGTCTTGCCCACTGGTCCCTTCAGCAGTGTATTTCAGTAGATTTGCCTGTTCTGCTCCCCACTCTGACTCAGATGAACCCTCTCACCTACACCCCAGTCCTTCTACACAAAACATAAATATTAAAAAAGTTATATATTAAAAAAGAACACTCAATAAGTATATGCATAATTTTACATCTTCCATCCTCATGAAAATACAACTTAATTCCACAATCAGATAGATACCAATTTCTACCTTTTCTGATGGCTAAATTTCAAAAGGATATGAAACAACTGGAATTTCATACACTCATGCTGGAACTCGTGCTGAGACCAGAAAATAATATAGCGACTTTGGAAAACATTTAGGCAGTTTCTCTAGAAGTTAAACCATATCCCACCCTATGATCTAATCCCTCTATTCTTAGTTATTTACCCAGGAGAAATTAAAGTGTATGTCCATACAGAGATTTCTACAAAAAATGTTCATAAATGCTTTATTTAAAATAGCCAAGATAAGGAAAGCATTGAACTATCCATCAAATTGTGTGGATGAACAATTAATGGCATAACCATACAATGGAATTCTGATTCAGAAATGAAAAGGAACTGACTTCTGATACATGCTGGAATATAAGTGAACCTCAAAAACATGCCAAGCAAAGGAAGTAAGAACAATTAGACTAAATATTGAATGAATCCTTTAACGTGGAATTACCAGAAAAGGCAATTTTATAAAGACAAAAAGGAGGACACATACTTCAAAATAACTTTTAGTAATATGCCATTATGGCAGTATTTCTTTGGCTTTTATGTTATTAATTACAAATATGGCATATACTCAATGTAAGATATCCAAAAATGCAAAAGCATATCCCTTTGCAGAAACAATTATGAGCTATCAAACATGTACACTACCAAATGCAAAAATATGTATACATTTATATAAATAATATAGTCATACATTTGTGCACTTAATCCAAAAGTCTACAATTTGCTTTTTTTATTGGTAATGTGTTTTGGAGATGTTTTCTGTAAGTGTGTGTGTGTGTGTGTGGATATATATATATATATATATATATATATACATATATATATATATATATATATGTATTTACCAGATTGATTATAAAAGTTATATATTATTCACAGTATGGACACACTGTAATTTATTCCACCACTGTTTTGACTTTTATGTATCAATACTGTTTTTCAAAGCAGTTCCAGGTTTAATTGAGGGTGTGGAGAGTGTTGAACTACTACTAAGAAAGGGTTCCATGCCAGGCAGCCTGGAACCCATGCTTTTTGCAAGTGAATGAAGAAACGTGGCATAACCAGAAATAATTATTGTCCTCATCCAGGACCTACTTGTGAACAATAAGGACAGTTCAGCTATCTATACCTTTTTAAGGCCTTTTCTTTGAAATGGGTCATCCCCAGCCCTTGGATCTGTGAGCTTCCCCACTTTCACTTTCACTGCCTTTCAGAAGTTAACTACTAAAGGAGGGGAGTTTGGAGAGACAGCCCCAACTCCAGGCAGACAGGAGGGGGGCTTTGGAAGCCCCAATCATGAAGAGGCCCCCTCTCACCACATATTAAAGTAGCTGAATCGGTTAATAGTTCTAAAAAGTAGGATTACTGAGTCAAGGGCATGAAAATTTAAAACTTGTGAAACAGTGTCAAATTCTTTTCAAAAATGAAAAAAACATTTTAAATGCCTTCACAATCTGATAATGGAAAAATATAAAAATTACATAATTTATATTAAATATTAAGCATATATGCTTGTTAGCCTTTTTAATGCCTTTTTGCATTTATCTTGATGTTTTTTACAAATACTATTTGTTAAATAGGCTATCACGTTAATTGAAATACCAAAATTTTAATTTTTTTACATATTACATATTTTTATTTACTTTCACTTATCTTCTAAAATTGAGGGTTGGGGTGAAAGGAATCAATAGGTACAGCTTCCAATTATAACATAAGTCATGGGGATGTAAAGTACAGCATGGTGACTATAGTTAATACTTTAGGACATATTCGAAAATTGCTAAGAGAGTAAAAAACATGTCATTACAAGAAAAAAAACTTGTGTAACTATGTATGGTGACAAATGTTAACTAGAATTACTGTGGTGATAATTTTGCAATACATACAAATACCAAATCATTATGTTGTACATTGAAGACTAATATAATGTTATATGTGGAAAAAATAAATAAAATTGTGTTACTGCAGTGATTCTGATTTGAACTATTTTATACAAATTACTGTATATAAAATGTTCTGTGAAAGCTGAATGTTACTGGATTTATATAATCATTGTACATATAAAAGTTTTTGCCATAGGAAATACAAGTTTCACTTCATTTCTTTATTAAGGATGTTGCTTGTTCTTCTAGTTTTTTGTCCAGGTCAACATTAGCATCAAATCTCAGTGATAAGGGGAAAAGTTCAGTATTTTTAGATTTTCCTTGGAAATATGCTTAAAACTATTTTGATCTGTATAAAATTTATTCAAGCATATATTATAATAAGGAAATTTGATTTTTGGCTTTTGTTATATTTATGCTAGCTTTTTTCCTTTTGCTTTATTCTGTTACTATCTGTCAAATTATTTTATATAAATTAATCAGTTTATAAAAATAACTTATTGAAAAACTATATATTTTTTTTTATTTAAAGACTATCTTTTTTTTAAAGATTTATTTATGGCCTCCCCTGGTGGCGCAGCGGTTGAGCGCTTCTGCAGCTCGGGTTCCATCCCCGGCTGCCGGTGAGGGTCCCACATGGCTCAACGGACCTCTCCTAACGCCTGTTGCTCCCTTCAGCAGTGTATCGTCAGTCTGCCTGTTCTGTTCCCCGTTCTGGCTCTGGTGAATTCTCTCACCCTCCCGTGCTTCTGACTGTACCCAGTGCTACAAGCGGGCGCGGCAGGTGAGGTCTATCACGCCATGTGGGCTCCTCGCCGGCAGCCGGGGATGGAACTGCCGCTGCAGAGGCTGCGGGCAGCTTCGCAGCCAGGCACTCAACCGCTGTGCCACCAGGGGAGGCACGAAAAACTATAAATTTTTAATGGTTTAGTAGGGTATATATTTTATATATATGAAATATAATAATTATTATATTATTAATAAAGTAAAAAAAACTATATTCACCAACACTGCCAGAGAAATAAGGGCATAGTACCAGCAAATGAACAATGATTGAAATAATGACTAACCTCTTGTTAGGAGCCACGCGGCCTCCGGTGAGCTGTCCTCCTGACCTTTGAGAAGGTGGCTGCCTTCTCAATAGCATCCATGGAAAACTAGGACCAGAGTGAGAAAAAAAAAAAATTAAAGTGTAGTTGAGGAATCTGATATTCAGCACGATTATCCTTCCATATTTAGAGCGAACCAAGACACGTCCATATAAACCAACCTGAGATCATTTGCTGCTAGACAACACAGTGAAATTCCCGCTGCTACTGTAAGCTCTTTCCGCTGAGGGAACCACTTCAATCTGTGGACAGATAACGGGAGGAGGGTTAAAATGGCGAATCCACCGGTGGCAGTTGGTAATGGCAGTTGAGTAGAATTTCAGCCCAGGGATTTATGCAACGAGCATTCTCTTTTGTCAGTTGTGTATTGGTCACAGTTTTTCCCATCATATTTATCCTACTCATTTTTAGTTGTGTGGCAGAAATGATATATGAAAATTATAGATAATTCAAATTGAACTTCACTCTGAGCAACTAACATCACTATAATTTCCACATACCTTTGGTCCAATCAGGGTGTCAAAGTTGGGCTTTAGTACTAGGTTAGAGCTGGCTGATCTCATCAGGTTCACTATAGCTCCTAAACCAAAGCCTTTAGTGACCCACCCAAACGCTGCAGAATTTCTATCCCATCACCCATCAAACCAAAATATTGATTAGTGACTCCTGAGCCCTATAGCTTGGTGAAACTACAGGAAGTTAGTTTTGTTCAAAAACTCCTAACTAAATTGATAACCAGCTTTAAAACTGCTCAGTCCCTGATTGCTATGTGATGAAATGTACCCACCTCTTGAAGAAAAATCAAATGTTCCCTAGCGGAAGAGAAAATCACCCAGCATCTCCAATAACTCTACACTATTTTATACAGAAAAATCCAGCATACAATAAAAATCAACCATATACATGAAAAATAATTAATTTGAAAACATTTGGGGTGTAATAGAGTGCTATTCACAGAACTTAACTAAATTGACATTTGAATTTTGTCAAATACCCCTAAGGATACCCTATATGATCAAATTTTGAGGGTATTTTCATTTATAGTTGAAGAGACTATGTATTCTGTAGTTGTTGAATCTATTTTATATATGCCAAACAGAACAAGACTGTTTAACTTTTCTTCCTGCTATTTTTTATCTTTCCCCTTATTTTTCTATTATTTGCAGCAATAGGTGAGTTAAATTCCCACACTGTGTTTATCTGTCTGTATCTTTCTTTTAGTTCTATCATTTCCTACTTTGTAAATTGAGGCTATATTATTATCTAAATACAAGGTTGGGATGTTTATTTCTTCATCTTGGATTCAGTCACTTACTAAACTGAAATAAGCCTATTTTTTTTCCTAGTAATGATTTTTTCCTTTAACTCTGCCCTGTCTGATTTAAGAATAACAACAATGTTTTTTGGTTAATTGGTGCACTATGCATTTCCCCCCACATTTTTCTATAGAACATGTAGTTTGCTTTTAAAATTATATATATTTTCTGACAATCTTTAACTTTCAAAATGGAATATTTTGTCTGTTTATATTTAATTTAATATACGATATGTGTGAATTTTGTATATTATCATTTCTTCTGTTTGTTCTTTAGAATAATTACATAGGATATGCTGAGTATAAAACAATCAAAAGAACAATAGAAACTACTAGAACAATAAAATATTTCTTGTCTACTATATTACCCTAGGAAGAAACATTTTGCAGACTTATAACATTAAACTTGAAAACCCTGGCATATATCTAAAAGTAAGAAAAAAGCCTTGAATTTGAGAAATCATCTGAAGAACAAAATTCAGCAAATGTCTTGTCAAAACTTGTGTGACATTTTAATAGCAACGGGGATATTATATAAATCCATCTAATTATTTATAATCTTGCTTGATTTACATAGATTTCTCTTCAATTTTATTACTGTGAAATCAATATTTAAAATTCTCACTGCAGATTACAGATGGATAATTTCAGAGCATAATACTGAAATCAGTTTCAGCTATAGATCACTTGCAGGATGACAATCTTTAAAATAGGTTGCCTACTATTGTTTGTGCACCTTATCTCACATAGCTCCACTGGACTAGGGGAAAATTTCTTCTGATGCAAATTGACTTATTTCACTTAACAATTTTTTTATGTCAGGAGACCAGATCCATTATTTAATCACAAAAATAAGCTGATCAAGTTCAGTCTTACTAGGACTCTTAATATAATTAACTTTATTATACCTCCTTTTATTTTAAAGCAATTCTGGAATGGGAGTTCACTCACTTATAATATTATAGCTTTATTAACAGCTTTTTAATATAATAAATCTAGCAATGTAAGAGTTACTGATTGCAAGGAGATGACATTGTTTCGTTCTGATCTTGACAAAAAATACATTTCTAGGGCCTCCCCGGTGGCACGGCGGTTGAGAGCTGGGTTGCGAAGCTGCCCGCAGTCTCTGCGGTGCTGGTTCAATCCCCGGCTGCTCCCCGGCCACCGGAGGAGGGTCCCACATGGCGTTCAGACCTCTCCTGCTGCCCGATGCTCCCCTCAGCAGTGGACTTCGGTCCTTCTGCCTGCTCTGCTCCCCGCTCTGGCTCTGGGGAATTCTCTCACCCTCCTGTGCTTCTGACTGTACCCAGTGCTTACATAAATAAATAAATAAATCTTTAAAAAAAAAATAAAAATGAGTTCATAATGACTTGCCTGAGCGCCATACTCAGAAGGTTTCAATGTAAATGAAAGAGAGCAACAAAAATAAAAGAAATTAAAAATCTAAGGATTTTAACATTTTTTAACATATAAGTGTATATTCTAGTTACTAGCATAAGTTCATGAGTCCAATACTAAATATGAATTATATACTAGCATTTCAAATCAGGCCCTTAAAGTTCTGCTGGTATTATCTGTACCATCAGTGATTTTCTTATTCCAGAGAGGCTGCTAGTAGGAGATGTGCAGTTTTATTACAGTCTTTGAAAATAATGTGGACATAGTTGGGTTCTGGAAATTTATAGATATCTATATAAAAAGAAAATAATTGTATTCTTTGGTGATGAAAATATGATCTAGTATCAGGAAACAACAGACAAAATTTAAGGTTAAACTAATGGATGTATATTTATTAATGAAAGATTTTATGCAGCTGCTGATGTGCTAGACTTACTAAAAAGCAATATATTGCTTCAAAAGAAGTTGCAAAAATAGTATGCCAAGTTCCTTAACCTTTATACAGCTTCCTTGAATATTTTATATATAGATATAATATATATACTATTGCCAGATACAAAATACTATCACTGATAAAACATACTAATAGACAAAATGTAATCAAATATTACCAATTATCACATAAGCATCCTTGTACTGTTCCATGCTCTAATTCAGAATCACATACTACATTTTGTTGTCATGTCTTCTAACCTGGGAGAATGCCATGATTATTTTGTTGAACTTTCCTTAATTTGGATTTGTGTGATATTTCCTTAGGATGAATCTGGAGATACCTCTTTTGCCCAGAATACCATGGAAGTGAAAGTGAGTTCTTTTCAATGCCTCATGTCAAGGGCTTCATGATTTCAATATATCTTATTACTGATGACATTAACCTGGATCACTTGATCACTTGGTGAAGGTAGTGTCTATCAGGCTCTCCAAGGTCATGCTACTATTTCCTCTGTTGTAATTAATATGTATTTTAAAGACAGTAAATAAAAGCTAGACAAATATCGTCTAGTGAGGAATTTGTAATGTGTCACCAGTTCTCTCTCTCTCTCTCTCACACACACACACACTCACTCACTCACATTCACACACACACACACACACACACACACACACTCACATTACCAAGGTATTGCTCTCACCATTGTAAGTTCAACCTTAAAAAAATTATCAAAATTTTAACTGTAAAACATACTAATACTTTTAAAATTAAATTTTAGATTAAAAAAGTATTACTCTCATAGAAACTTCAGTGAAAGCATGATGAAAAAGTGATGATAAATTCCACTGACAATAACTGTAAAGTATAATTTCATTTCTCCTGCCAACAGAAATTTTTCTTGCTAATAGTCACTTATATAATCTATTGTTATTTCCTACATGCTTCATTAATCCATCTGTAAAAACAAAGCGACAGCTGACTAGAGAAGTGTAACAGAACACCTAAGACCTAGAGCAGAATATCCCTCCCCCAGAGTCTGCCTCCCAGGGAAACAACATAACAGATTTCAGGGTAACAGTGCAGCAGAAAATAAAGAGGCATGGCCCCTTTTCCAGGGTACTCTGCTGCAAGAACATTCTGCTTTACTTATATCCCTTTATTTAATCTTTCAAAGAAGAAATAGCTCTTGTTAACTCTGTTCATAAAAATGACACACAGACACACCCCATTTATACTATATACAAAGTTCCAACGAAATGTTATTACAGAAATGGGTGGTGGGCTGGATTTGGTGAGGGGCTAGATTTTGCTGAACCCTGCTTGGACCACTCAGAGCGGGGCTTCTCACCCTCTGCACTGCCGACATTTGAGGTTAGATCATTATTTGTCATAGGGAGCTACCCTGTGCACTGTGGGATACTGAGCAACATTCCTGGCCTCCACATGCTAGATGCCAGTAGAAGTCCCTCACCCCAGAAATGACCAGAACATATGTCTCTAGTCTCCTGCCTACAGTCCCCTGGGGAACAAAATCACAGGAGGTTGAATACCATTGCTCTCGCAGTCTCATGGCCAGAGAGAGCAGGCTTACTCTGATTTGCCTGTTGTTCTTTTGGGTCGGGGAAGTGGGGGCTGTTGTCATTTATGGGTTGAGAACTTTTCCTGCACTCAGGTTGGGATATTAAGAAGGTGAAAATAATTCCCAGGGGAATCCACCCTTGAATCCCAAGGTTCCCACTTGGGTTGGTCCACTTCTCTCTGTATTTCACAATCTTCTGTTGTTCAATCCATTTATTTTATCCAGGATTTAGATATAATAAGCAGAAGACCGAGTGAAACAGCTCATTCTCCCAGATATATGTTTTTAAAAGATGACTCCTGTCTGAGGGTATGTATTATCGTGGTTAAGAGCTCAGGAGCCAAATATCACAAATGATTAATTCAACTCCTGGCTCTGCTCTTCAAGGTATGTGAAACCCTGGGAAGGATATATAGCCTCCTCCTACTGTTTTCTCCCATGCAAATTTATAGTGGTATTAATACACAACTCAGAGTTGCATGCAATATAATCCTCATTTAACTCATGATGGCTAAATGAGCTACCACACATAAATAATATTGACCAGTGTTTGTTACATAGTATTTATTATGAATTAGATATATGAGTATCATTTTTACTGTAATTTTCTGGAAAACCACTCACAAGTAACTTACAAATACCATGCCATTATTATTGCTTCATATCCACACCCTCAATCCAAAGTGAAAGCAAGAATCATCAAGAGAAAATATTAGATTTTTTAAAAATGGAATAGAAACACTTGAATATGGCCTAATTTAATACACTAGTTTAAAGGATTGGAAAAGTGCAGCATTTGATACCTTAAAGAATTTCAAAGCACAAAGAGTTTAAATGCCTGAACTGCAAGGATCCTATTACTGTGGTTTTTCTTTTAAGAAATATTCCCCCCACTCCCAGGAACAGTAACAGAAGAAAGGCTAGTGTTTCATTAAGGCTATACCTACTCTCATTCTCTTAGAACAACATTCGCCTCCAGTGGAAGGGCACACATTAATCTTTCTTCATGAAAAGACTTTCACCCCTTGTCAACCTGGAGCAGAGAGGTTCTTTCCATCCTTCAGAATTCACCACATGTCATTTAAGGTTATAAAGCTAAACACTAGAACAAACAAACCCACTCACGCAATTTCCACAGCAGAGGAGAGAAAATGAAGGAAGCACTAAATATAAAATGTAACATAAAGTAAGATGAAAGAACTGAAAGCAAATATTTGTATATCAATAAGTAGAAATAGGCTAAGTTAGCATTAGAAATAAGAGTCAACAGAAAAAAATAGCACTAGCAAATACATGCTGCATCTTACAAGTGCATCTAAAGTGATTTAAAAGTAAAGGTATGAACTGGGTTGTGCCATGATATTAGCCATTAACAAGGTAAAATTCTTAAAGGGGAAAAACATGGGTGTGTTATAATGATAAAGAGCACTGTCCACAATGATAATAAAACTTTGCAATTAATATTTAGGTACTAAATATCAAAATATCAAAAATACAAAATACATAGACTGCAAAAACAAAATTAAGGGAAATGGTGAAAAAGAAATGAATTTTAGGGCCTCCCCTGGTGGCGCAGCAGTTGAGCGCTGGGCTGCAAAGCTGCCCTCAGCCTCTGCTGTGCCGGTTCGATCCCAGGCCACCAGAGAGGGTCCCACATGGCGCACAGACCTCTCCCGCCATGTCCGCTGCTCCCCTCAGCAGTGTATTTCCTCAGTCTGCCTGTTCTATTCCCCGCTCTGGCTCTGGTGAATTCTCTCACCCTCCCGCGCTTCTGACTGTACTCAGTGCTTGTATAAATAAATAAATACATCTTTAAAAAAAAGAAATGGATTTTTTTTTAAGATTTATTTATTTATACAAGCACTGGGTACAGTCAGAAGCATGGGAGGGTGAGAGGATTCACCAGAGCCAGAGCGGGGAACAGAACAGGCAGACTGACGAAACACACTGCTGAGGGGAACAGTGGGCGCGGCAGGAGAGGTCTGTTGCGCCATGTGGGACCCTTGCCCGTTGGTCGGGAATTGAACCGGCACTGCAGAGGCTGCGGGCAGCTTCGCAGCCCAGCGCTCAACTGCTGCGCCACTGGGGAGGCCCAAGAAATGGATTTTAAAGCACTGTGAATACTTAATGAATAAATCATATTATCTGTTTAAGTAGTTCACCATATAATCTATTAGTAAAATATATTAATAGGATTGGTATTGTCTTATTTTGAACTATTCCAGGAGCCAGGTCCCAGAGTAAAAGGTGTTCACTAGGGAAGACAATGAATGTAAGTAGGCTACAGAGAAGTTATCTAGTGAAGGGAAAGCATCCACAAAAAATGTATAATTAAACTATGTGCCACAGATTAATCATATGGAAAAACTCTGAGGAAAGGTATAAATTATGGCCACAGGTGGGGAAGCAGTGTGATATTTATATATCATATCCCAGCAGTCACTATTGGGGATTGCTGGACAGGTGTCAATTCGCCAGAACTTCTGGCCTGTTCTATGAACAAAACATACTTCTAAGATTTTAGCAAAAGCATTGTAGAGAGATACAGACACTTGCTGCTAGAAGATCAAAGACACACAATGAAAACTACAGTGTGAAGGGCTTGGGCAGGGAACTATTGGCATTTGCTATAGCTATGTAATTTTCTATATCAACTGATAACACAAATTTTATGTGATAAGAAAACTACTAACATTGAGCATATGTTAGACCACAAATAAAGTCATAATATGTTTAAAAATGTAAAAGACAGAAAACCTTATTTTCTGACCAGAAGGGTATAATACTTCAAATTAGGTAGGAAGAAAATGTGAAATTATTTCAAAATATTTTTAATTACAAAAACAAAGCATGGCTATACAACTCTTAGATTAAGAGGGAAATATAAATCAATATTGCCAAATATTGATATAATCATGATAAAGCATACATGTTTTTAAAATGGGTAATGCTAAACCAATTTTTAGTGAAAAATATTCCATATTCTTAATTTATATTTTCCTAAATGAGGTATTTTTGAAATTGTTACATTTCAAGGTTAAAGTTTTTAAAAATAGTAAAACAAAGCTATGGAAACAACAAAGGTGAAACATTTTAAAGGCTTAAATCAATATTATAACCCAAAACTAGTTAATTTATATATATATGTTTTTTTTTTTTTAATAGAGGCATGTTTTATTTATTTATTTTATTTGTTTGTTTGTTTTGTTTATACATGCACTGGGTAGAGTCAGAAGCGTGGGAGGGTGAGAGAATTCACCAGAGCCAGAGCGGGGAGCAGAGCAGGCAGAAGGACCGAAGTACACTGCTGAGGGGAGCAGCGGGCGGCAGGAGAGGTCTGCGCGCCATGTGGGACCCTCCGCCGGTGGCCGGGGAGCAGCCGGGGATCGAACCGGCGCCGCAGAGGCCACGGGCAGCTTCGCAACCCAGCACTCAACCGCTGCGCCACCGGGGAGGCCCTATATATATGTTTTAAACACTATAATGATACTAGATTAATATATATAAAAGGACAAAATCCTATGCTACCAAAATTTAAAATGAGAAAAAAGGGGAAAAAAAAAAAAGGAAAGGAAATGAAAAGATATGTATCAAAATTCTTTAGAATAATTTTGGTAAAATTCTTTGAAAATCAGGATTACATGTATTGTATTGAATGATATAAATTACCAAAAGGGATAGAAAACCTAAACTAGTTAGTAATTATGTAAATATTAATTTTAAAATGTTGACAAAATACCTCACTAAAGTTTAAAAAGTCTAGATGGTTTCATAGTCATTTCAGACCAAGACGTTAACTCCAACTCAATTTAAAATTTTCCAAAAGTAGCAATTAAGGTGTTACTTAAAAATACTTTTGTGGTGTCAGAATAATACTGATAAAATTCAAGATATAATAACTTGTTAATATTAATACCCTGTAATAAAGCACGTGTTAAGAAAGAGAAAATATTAACATATTACGTTAACTGTAAAATTTCAGGGGAAGGATTTTACATGTTTTGTTTATTTCTGAGTCTCTAGCACCTGGAAAAATGCCTCCCACATTTTAGGCACAAAATAATTATTGATGGTATAAACAAATGATGACAGGAATACAAGGGTGGTATCAAAGTCAGCAAATTTAGTAAAATATATTTCTATATATTAAATAGAGCACAGTAACAATTTATGATTATGTCACTTTAAAAACATAAAAATGATATTCAGTCTTGAATTTTCTATTAAAATATGATTGACATAACATCATGTAAGTTTAAGGTTTACAATGTATAGACTTCATACATATGTATTGTAATATGATTACCCCTATAGTGTTAGCTAACACCTCTATCACCTCACACAATTATCAATAAATTTTGGGGGTGAAAAAAGTTAAAATGTAGTCTCTTACCAACTTTGAAGTTTATATTATAGTATTACTGACTACAATCATTATGTTGTACATTAGCTCTCCATTACTTATTTATGTTGGTTAAGGGTACAAACTTGGAACTGAAGTCCTGATTTTTAAAAGTTCTTGTCTATGTTTACATTAAAAATCAAGGAAAGCATCATGCTTAATGAAAAAAAAAAAAGCACTGGATAAGTCCATTAAAGCTTAGGAAAAATTAAAGAGCCATGAAGAACAACAATATTTTGCTATTTTCCAGTTTCTTGAAGTGAGTACTTACTGATTATTGATAAGACTTTTCCTCTTTTGTAATGCAAACACTTAGTTCCATAAATTTCATTCTCACTATTATTTTAATTATATCCCACAGATGCTGATATCTTTCCTTTTTATTATCATTCAGTTTGATGTTTTTCTTTTTTTCACTTCTCTTGAGGCTTCTCTTTGATCCATAAAATATTCAAAAATATGTTATTTAATTTGTAAATATTTGGAGATTGTCCTGCTTCTTTCTGTTATTGATTTCTAATTTGATTCCAGTATGGTCAAAGAGCATACTTTATATGATTTTAATTAATTTATATTTTTGGAAGATTGTTTTATTGCCAAAGATGTGGTCCTGCCTTGGAATAGGTTCCTGGGGACTTGGAGAAAAAATGTGCCTTCTGTGTTGGCTGTTCTAAAAAAAATATCAATTACATCCTGTTGTTTAATGATATTATTCAATTAAATTGATAGATCTATAAAGCAAATGGTTTAGTAGGTGTCCTGGCAATGCATACTGATTGAGTTAAGGTGTATTTTGTGTATGCTGTTTTCTTTTACAATGTGAAGTCTGACATATAGTTTATGACCACAAGGCAATTTACCATGATTGTCATATTGAGACTCTAGTTAGAAATACCTACAACCAAGATATATTTTATTTTGCTGCTTCCAAATCTTGTTCTTACTTCTGCACTTAATAAAGCTTTTGGGGACAATAGAACAAGAGGTAACAGTCAAGACTGCATAAGGTAAGCTTCATTATCCCATTAAGATTTTCTACTATTCCTGTGGATACTGTCAATGGAGACTAGGAAAATCACAAGGAAATTCATCTTTGTCTCCATTTAATGCAAAATATTATGTTCCACTCCAAAATTTATATACTGTAGATTAATTTTGTTTGTAGTTAAGAATGGCTAATTTAGTTTATCAAAGCAGATTAAATTATACCCACGTTGCTGATAATAATCAAGATAGGAAAAATTAACTAAGCTAATCTTAGATTGTGAGGATAAGAAATACTGAGGAGAAATGTAATAGCTTTTGTTCAATATCTTGGATTGGATGAAAACAATTTCAACTTGACTAAGATATTACATTTTAGAAAACATTTAACAAAAGGTATCATTGCTAATGTACTCATAAATACATCTAGCAGCCATTTCTGGCCTTTGTAGTTTTTAATGCAGTCAGCAAAAATTGTATGATTTCATGAATTACATTCTATTGCCATGCTTCTTACCATTTAAATAAACATAATTATAAAACTCCTCATGAAGTATTATAAAATACACTGAAGGTTTTACTTGGGCTAAGGCAGGCCTATAAAGCAGATAAATCTGCAATAACTGTTTTACATTAGTAGTATTGTTTATTAATACATGTAGCTGCAATCAGCCATCACTAAAGAAGCATTATTGAAATAAACTTGCAGTAATATACAAACTAAAGGATAGTACATAAGCCTTCTTAATCAGTTAGAGTTTATTTGGTCAATAAAGCACACAAGACCACCACAGCACATTTCATTTTTTCCCTAAGAAATCAATAACCACAATACAAAATAAATGTCAAATTGAAGCCTTGAATTTTGTGGTCATGAGGTATATTGGAAATAGCTTTGGGCTGGTGCTTAAGGCACTAGGGTTCTAATCCAATTTAGTCATGATCATTGACTTTGAAAAAGTAACACCTTGTTAAAGATTTAGTTTCTCTTCCTAATTTAATTCATGGTTTTGTTACTTAAGTGTCATTGAATGTACTTTTCTAAGAGAGGACCATAGGATTTCACCTGTAAGGACAGATTCACTATAATTACTGCCTGTAATATTTTGAAGTCCCAGATCTGTCTGGAATTTTGTTACTGCTGTGAAACTCAGCAGTAGAAATATGCATGAAAGCACGGTCAGCGCTCTATAAACCTAAAGTCAGCGCTCAATAATGTATTTTATAAAAATGAAATTGAGTATAAAAATAGGTCACTATTTTGTCCTTAAACTCACTCTTACTACCCATTTCCTTCCACACAATCTTCTGTGAAATTGTTGTTTTAGATTTACTCTGCTTTACTTGGGTTACTTGGAGTCCTTACCTCTATCTATGTAATAAAATTCTGTTCATCTTTAACACATAAGTCAAAAAATCTAGGTTGATTTTAAGATATTTTAGTGACTGAAAGCTTTGTTAATCTTATTCCTAATTGCTTGCAAAATGAGTGTGTGAAACCAAAAATAAATCATATTCTAAAACATTAAGTATTTTGTATGACCTCCTATAATAGAAACAATAGACAAAATTATGTTGACAGATGATTTGCTATTAACCAAAGTAAACTTGCATAATTAGGACAGCTTTATTAACCAAGAACACTACTAAGATTTCAAAAGACGGGGTATATGCCCAATCTTAATAAATAAGATCTTAAAAGGCTTGAGTGACTGAAAAAGAGTCAAGTTCAATTAACATATCTTGAGTGTCTTCAAACACTGCGTGCAGACCTATTTTGCCATTGATTATAGTCAAGAATGAGCCAACAATCAACTATACTATAGTTTATATGAGAATATACTATAGCTGAAGTAGAGAGAAACAGTCTAGAAATATTCGTGAATATGCATATGTAAGCACGGTTTGGCATTCCATAGGAACTGATATATGTTCAAGTTGTCATTCAAGTGTGGGGAAAAGTTATTCTTAGAGTTCCAAGATTTCAGGAACAAGAACAACCAGGTACATCATGCTAAAATAATTGATTGAAAATACTTTCAAAGGCCACCAGAAAATAAAAACAAAATAAGAGCTCAAGAATTGAAAGAGCAGCTGAAAAATACTACCAGTTATTAATAAAATAACCTTGAGTCTTTGACAGACTTATATATCCAACTGTCAGCTTGACATATCTACTTGTATGTTTAATCGACATCTCACAGACGACATGGCCCAAACTTAATTCCTGAAATCTCCTTCAAAAAGATTCACTTACAGCCTTTGCATCTCAGTTAACAGCCATCCTTCTAGTTGCTCAAGCCAAAAATCTTGGATTCACCCTTGATGCCTCAATTTGCCTCATGCCCTTCCAATCATCAGTCAGAAAAACCCTTTGGCTTCTATGTAGTGGATGCTGTGTTATAGCACTGGGAACCCATTCAGGACAGAAGGATTTATCCCTCCTGTTGCTATGAATGGTGCTGACAGACAACCCTAATCTACCATACCTTTTCAAGGATTGTTGAAGGAATTAGCTTGCTAAAAGTCACTTTTGTTAATCAGCACAGGGTATTAGGGCTTGCCTCCCTTGTTCCAACTTTGCACAACACTGTAAAGTCATCCCAGTCTGGGAGTTTCCATTCAGTTCTAGGAAGCTTTCACTGACACTGCACCACATTCCAACCCTCTTGTCTTTCAGATTATGATTTCATTTGGCAGATGTTAATACCAAGAACACTCCTAAATAATTTTTTGCACACTAATCTTCATCTTAGAGATTGCTTCTTGGAGAACCTCACTTTCGATAGCTGGATGAAGAGTGGTCAGAGATAGCTGATACTATGACAGCTTCTTCAACAGCTCAGCTGACAATGAGGCTACTGACACTAATGGTAGGCAGAGTACACATGTTACTTGGGACAGGTAACAATAACATTTAAAGAATTTACTGTGGTGTAATGAGGTGGTATTCTAGTGAAAGGTAATGAGCTAATGGGTGTGATGATATGTCAGACATTTGAGGGAAACTAGGGAGAAATTACGATAAAGAAAGTGGAAACAGCTAGATGATGTTAAACATAATTACTTAATTTGTTAAAAAGGGTTATAGTGATTGACAGAAGCCAAGAGTGAAAGTCAGCAAAGTCTCTTAGGAAGCTTATAAAAAGGATCTCTCTTGCAGCTGGAGGGCATCCAGGCCCAGGAATTACTTCTAAAACTAGCAGAAGTCAAAGAAAAATCAAACTCCCAAAAAAGGCAATACCAGGATGAGTGGATGGACAAAATATGGTAAAAGAATACAAGTGAGCAAAAACAGAAATGGAGTTCTGATAGATATATGCCACAGCATGGATAAATAAACCCTGAAAACATCATGCGAAGTGATAGAAGTCAGGCACAGGGGATCACATTTACTACTTTCCATTTTGTATAAATTTTTAGGGGAAAAACACACAATAATAGACACAGAAAGCAAATGAGAGTTGCCTGGGTCTGGGAGACGGCCGAATGGGGATTGACTGCAAATAGAAACATGAAAGTGTTTTGGTGTGATGGAAGTGTTCTAAAACTACATTGCAGTAATAGATTCATAACTGCATAGATTTACTAAAAATCACTGAACACTTACAATAGGTGACATTAATGATGTGTAAATTATACCTAAATCAATTTGAAAAAAAAATAGAAATGTAAACAAACCTGAAAATCAAAATGAGGGAGAGATTACATATTAATACTGTATGTGAATTATTCCATGACTACCTTTGACTATATTAATCATCCCTCTTCTTTGCTCTCATATTTTATTCATTCATTCAAAAAACATTTATTGAGAAGTACAAAATATCAGTCTTCTTCTAGTTAATTGGAGTACAAGGAAAACATGGCTATGACTTATGTTCTAAGGACATCCATAGCATAGTGTGAGACAGACAAGAAAATTAGACTGTATTGGACAAAGTAGTACACAGTCTCTGATAATGGCTTGCACTGGAGCTGAAGGAGATATTGGAAGGGGATTTTTAATACCTATACTATTTACTTGACTGAACATTTATTGAACATATTTTATATTTCAGTCTTGTATTAATACTGATATTATACTGTCCCTTTAGTTTGGCAGTACATGGAATTATTTTAGACATAAAACATGTTTTATTTTCCTTGAGATCATTCCAGAGAATATGAGAATGGCTTAAGAGAAAGCATTAGATTTGAGAAGTCGTAGGCAATTGAAAGGGAAGAGCTGTGTTATTTTATATAATATCTATAACTGTATTTGTATATTTATACATCATAACCACATATCTATCTACCACAACATTTCATTTATTTAGTTTCAAACTTTTAAGATTTTTGTCTACCTGAAATTCAACCAGGAAGCAGGAGGTAAATATCGATAAATAGTAGATAATCCAGATCATTCCAAAGAAGGCTATACTTTACTATTACTACTGCCTCATTATACATCATCATTTAAAAATTACAATCTCATTTATTTACTGCTAAAATGTCAACAAACTGCTCATGCAGCTTATTTGTTTAATTTTTGATTTTTAGTGTGGAGGCTATTAGTTTAGGAACAGTTTAAGGACTGGTAGCATGACAGTGGGAGTAGTAATAGTGGTGTGATGGGGTAGAAAGGAAGAAGAGTAACTAGAAAAGGAGAGACACTGTATCCCAGTATAGGGCGAGTGTTAATAGCTAGCATTTGTAAAGTGATTTTCAGTTTACAAAGTATCTGCAAATTTGTTGCTCATTTAATTCTCACAGATGTCCTTTGAGGCAGGCTTGATTACATTCACTTCACAATTGATCACCTGATCCTCAGCTCTCCAGACAGCACAGTCAAAAATAGTAGCAACTGGTCTAGGTCAAACCCAAGATCAGTATTCTGGCATATTACCATATGCCCCCAGATGATGACCCACAAGTTATGAAAAATTGAAAGTGGAGTAAATTTTCTGTGTTTACAGAGCACAAAATCAGTACTACATATTAAATTCTAAACAATATATTCCACTTACACATAAACTGGTATATTTCAGATATCTTAAAAAATATCTCATATATGGTTCTTCTGCCATTACTGATAGACAATATGCCATTATAGAAATTTGCAGTACTTACTCATAATACCAAATAAAAACCCTAATACTGCCTTTATAACGATTGTTATTTTTACTAATCTGGGTCTCTTCAATAGTCGTTTCCATTTTAACACTTAGCAGAATATCAATATGTGCTATAATTCATTTTCTTCATCTCCCGTGTGAAATTTTCCAATACAAAGCTTTGGCAACTGCTGTACAAAACATGGCAATTAACTCTTTCACAACAGAAAGGCAAACTTATGTTTGTGTGTTGTCTGGGTGATTAAAGGTCATACACACACACACACACACACACACACAAAAAAAAGATGTGAGATTTACCTATAAGCTTAAAAAAGTCACATTTATAAGGAACAAAATCTATTATCCAGTTTTCTTGCCTTCCATTTTGGTACAATGCTTGCTTTCTCCTCTCAGGTGTTCCTTCTGTCTCTATCAATTACAAATGCCATTTCTTGATCCCATTAATTTAATCTAGATCTTCCCCAAGATCTAGAAATTGTAAAATAAACAAAGTTTTCCTTTTAAGTTATTTTCCATCAACTCCTACATTCCCCCCCAATATTGAATATATGACAAGAGAGGGGATATTAATTCATGAGACTCAAAGTATAATCACAAATTTCCTTTTTCAAACAAATAGTAAGAATTAAAATTTTAACCAGATGGCTCCCTTTGTGGTCCTCTTTACAATGGGCAAAATGACTTAAAGATTATTATGCATTTTATGCAAATTACATTTTGACATCATCTTAATGTGCATATAATGGTAACTACTAAGTACTCCAGCTTGAAACAGACAATTAGACCACCTGCCCTTCAACAGTAACTGAAAGAAGACTTTATTATTGTAAGTCAAAGGTACACAGAAAAGACATTCCTCTTTTCTCTCAGCACAACCTGAAAATAATGCATATTCCAATAGCATATCATTTCCTCTTTCCCTGAAACAGTTTATGACCCATTTCCCCTGATACCTACAGTGTTTTTAAAAAAGAGTATAATCTTTCAGTTGTAATCAGACATGTTTTTGACCTATATACTGCTTTGAAAAGTATAAATGGAGCTACACTAGTAGGGAATGTATAGTCCAGTTGATCTCAGGCCTTTCCTTCTCTCTTATATTTGTGGTAGCTAGACTTTCTGAGGAGCCCATGTGGATTCCCTCATACAGGTAGTCATGCCCACATTGCATCAGAGCTGCCTTAGTGACCAATAGGATACAGCAAAATCAATGGCATATCACAGTTGAGATCAGATTATACGAGACTGGCATTCTCTCTCTCCAATCATTCCCTGTGGGGGAAACTAGCTGTTATGTCTTGAGAATACTCATAGAAGCCTATGATGAGACACACAGAGCAAGGTACTGAAATGTGCCAACAACCACATGAGTGAGTGTGGAAGTGAATCTTCCATCTGGAAAGACATGTAGCCCCAACTAACCCCAGGAATGCAACCTCAGGAGAGGGACACTAAGACAAATCACCCATTTAAGGCCACTCCTGAATTCTTGACCCACAGAAACTATGAAATAATTAATGTTGTTTCTTGAGGTTACTAAGTTTTGTGGTAAATGCTATACTGCAATAGATAAAGAATACAATATAACACCTAAACTGCTGACCTGCATATATTGATAAGTAAAGGATTTTGAGAATATAACCTTACATTATTTAGAATAATTAGTGTTAGCTGACACAAAAAACACAAACAGACCAAAAGTTCATGCATTCTTGGTTCATGACACTTTCTTAATCAGAATCGGTGGTTCTGCTTGGTGACTTTTCCTGAAAAGTGCATTGTAATTCTGGGTTTCTTTTCGTTAAAAAAAAAAAAAAAAAGAAAGAAAGAAAGAAAGGAAGGAAGAAAAATGCTACTAAAATTTATTCACTTCCAGCTATTCATGAAAGAAAACATGAAGAATTCACACCCATCCTTAAAGGTCTTGACTTTTAAATAACACATCCCTTCTACTATAGCCTTATCGATAAAGACTTAAGTAGGTGACTGAGACCCAACCACAAGGGAGGCTGATAAATGATGCCGCCTGTATCCAAGAGGAGGAAATGTTTTCCAGGTAACATTGATGTTTTCCAGACAACAACAATGTTGTAACATTGATGTTTTCCAGGTAACAACAATGTTTTCCAGGTAACATTTCCCCCTGACTCTTGCTTTAAAGTCAAAGTAGCAAAGGAGTCTCTAACGCTTACTATTAAATAATACTTGAACTTATATTTTTTATGGTTTATTGACAAACTTTATCACTATTCAATTACTTACAGAAATCAATTTCAAGTTTACATGGGAGTAACTTCTTAATGTTTCTTCAGAAACTACCTTGAATGAATTCCAAATATGGAAAGAACTACAATGTTCCAGTTGTCTCTGCATAACAAGTAACCACAAAACCTCGCGGAAATATACCAGTAGCATTTATTGCTCATATGTTCTGCTGGAAGTCAGCTAAGCATCTTTGCCTATCTTGACTGGGCTTGTTCACATGCTCTGAGACAATCTGGTGCTGAACTGATCTGGTCTGGTTCAGGCTAGGGTGATGTAGGCAATTTGACTGTACCCAACTGTCTCTCCTTCTCCAGCAGACCAGGCTAGGAATGTCTTCATGGTAATGACAGAGGTATATAACTTATCTGTAAGTTCATTTCAAGTCTCTGCTTATACCATATATGCTAACATTGAATTGGTCAAAGCAAGTTAAGAAAGTGGAGGCTAAAAATAGCATGGCAAAGTGCATGCATATAGGTAGAGTTGAAAGATGAGCACACTTGTGCAATATATCACATATATGCCCTGAAATATGAACAACAAATATAAGGAGCATACTGCAACCTCAATAAAGGCAATTAGTAATTGTCTATTCCTAAAGATAGTACACTTGGAAAGAACTGGATTTCTTTACATCCAATTTTAAATTTTATATATAATGAAACTCAATATCTCAATTTGTCAAAATTGAGGATAAATATGCTCTTCAACTCTCAGTAATAATTCTGGTCAGAAGGACCACAATGATATTAAATTTGCCTTAATTAGAAAATGGATAATGAAAATTTAGAATAGATTTATAACTAAACAAAATTAACATTTGAAGATTTATTGGCCAATAGGTTTCCCAATAATATTAAGAATGTCCCTTCTTCATCTTTTGTGTTTTATTTTCCAGGAGGAAAACATTTTTTTTTAAAGAAACATAGTATGTTCCATTTATTTTGGACCTTGAAAGAATCATGGCAATGACATCACCTAATAAATCACCTGAAATGTTTTCCTTAATTAATTATTTTGAGCATTTTTTTCTTGGGCACACTATACTTATTGTTTTACTAGTTGGTGAATTTTTCAATGACTGATAAGAAAGACCTAGTCATTCACACAGTTTGTGATATAGCAGAAAATACAAACAATAAATCATTATTTGCCAAACAGTGATAAACTAGCATTATAAATATATGTCCATGGTGCTTAAGAAAATGGGAGCAACCTAAGTAAGTCATATGAAAAGTTTCTGAGGAGAGATTAAAAATTCCAGTTTGAATATGGTCATGAGAAGGATGTTAGTTTCTTCTTGGCAGTAAGCATTAAGAACAGAAATATTCATGTAGACACTGAAGATGCATAATGTAAATTGTAAAAAAGAACCAGTGGTCACCATGGGGAAAGTTTAAGGGGGCAGGAAAATTGGGGGAAGGGGATCAATTATATGGTGGTAGATAAAACTAAACATTTGGTGGAGGTCACAATGTAGTATGTACAGATGCTGAATTATAATGTATATCTGAAACCTACAGAATGCTTTAAATCAGTGTTACTTCAAATAAAAAAAACATAAATAAAAATGTAATGAAATGTATAACAGACTAGGTGACTTACTTGAAACTGAGCATAAAGTAGAGAAAATCATTAAGAAAAATGTGTAATTTTATTGTTAGGTCAACAATTTATTATTCAACAAGATAGAGATATTTTGTGAAGAGTAGTTCCAGTGGTAAAGATAACCCTCTCATCCGGATACAATCAGTCTGAGATTTCTGTAAGAAATCAATGTGAAAGTTGGTGGAAATGTAGAATGATCCAGCCCCTATGGAAAATAGTATGGATATTTCTCAAAATATTAAAAATAGATGTCATATAATCCAGCAATACCTCACCTAGCCATCTACCTGAAGAATGCAAAAACACTACTTCAAAGGGATACGTGCACCCCTATGTTCATTGCAATCCTATTTTCAATAACCAAGTTATGAAACCAACCTAAGACATGTGAGTGGATTAGGAAGATGGGGTATATACACACAATGGAATACTATTCAGCTATTAAAGGAAATAAACTCTTGACTTTTGTGAAAATATGGGTCAACTAGATGGGGTTATGCTAAGCAAAATGAATCAGGAGAAACACAGATGCCAGATGGTATCACTTATATGTGGAATATAGAGAAACAAAACAAAGGGTCAGATAAATCCAAAACAGTAATAAACCCTAGGTTTCTGACTGTAGAACAGAGGCTACCAGAGGAGGAGAGGGAAGAGGAGTGCAACATGGGGAGGGGCACAATGGACTATGGTAAAGGATTATGAGTGCCTTGGTGGTTGGTGCAGTAACAACACCCCAAGGGGGTGATCCTATTGCTCTAAATCATATACAGTGTGGTAAACCAATGTTACCTCAAAAAAAAAAGGGGGGGAAGGAAGGGAAGGAGAGAGGGAGGTGTGGGAGGGAGGAAGGAAGAAAAGGAAATGTAAGTGGAAATATCTAAAAGGCTGTTGGCAACCTGAAGAAGGGGAAGTCCTGCCAGATGACTCCTGAAGTCCCGGGAATAGCGGTATTGCCAAGAGAGAGGATTTCCACCAAGCAAAGGAGATAGCCAATGACTGAAGAATTCCAACATTTAAGACACGGGCAGAATAAAATTCATCCACAAGACAAAAAAGGAGCAACCAGAACTTGTAAAGAGAAAACAAAATAACATGTTGTAAAATAAATGAAAGAAATTTTTTTTCAAGGAAAAGAAAGTGATTAACATTTTTGAAAGCTTCTGTTCTATCAAATAAAAAAAGTCTATAAAATCCACTGGTTTTATTATTGAAATGGCTGTTGATATACCTGACAAAACAAAAGACAGTAGTATGAATAGAAACTAGAAATGCAGTTGGTTAAACATAGGTGGATTTTTGAAGCAGAGACAGCAAGTGTATCTAATTTGTTCAAAAGAGACATGAAGATGACAATGAGAACAAGAAGCTTTTATTTTGTTTGTTAAATGAGATAAAATATGTTAAATAGCAATTTGCTAAATAATATGAGATACCCGAATGCTTTAAAACCCTACTTGTTTGTAGGGAAAAGGTTAAAGAATCAGATGGTGCAAATAGTAAATAAGAGTAAATAAGAGACCAATCTTTCAGAGAACTGATAAACAGGCAGGAGGCAGATCATGGATACAAAAATTAAACACATTAAATGGATCACCAATTTCACTGTATCAAGTGTGAAAGAGGAATGTTTGGGTGTGAGGACAAAGGTGATTTTATGATTAATGTGATTAATGAGAAATCCTAAAAGCATTTCACCAAGAGTTATGCAGAAGAAAAAAGGTGCCCGAGGTCAGCAGTATTCATTAATATTGCGTTGGAGGTAATGACCAAAGCAATTTGAAAAGAGAAATGAACATGTCTTATATAAAATATTCTAAATGCTTTAGAGTAAAAAAGGAAAATTTCCTAAAGGACAAGAATGAACTTAGGAGCAACAATGCAAGTTAGAAGAAAGTGAAACAAAAGCGCGAGGGACAGCTATTTCAAACTATATTCAGCCAGACCATCCATCAAGGATGAAAAGAGAACAAAGATATTTAAGACATACAATAACCCTTACTACCTTTCACTATGCTTTCTTTTTATGTAAGTAAACTAAGAAAGAACCCAATAACTGGAAAGCCCAATAAAAGATTAATAATAGCAATATAATGAGAGTAATACTAAGAGACTAGGAAATTAACTGATACATATACATATATATATATGCCTATCTGCAAAATAATATTGAAAAACATTTTAAACATTTTACTGTGCATATATTCTCTTAGGAAGGATTACCAAAATAAGCAAATGAAAAAAAAAATAGTACAGTAATATGAGATGGTGGAGGCATAGGCACAGAAGGCTGCCCTGATGACCACTAGGATGAAGGATTGAAGCTTGATAGTAATGAACACCACGGGGAATTGAATGATGGATTGACTGAACACAGAAGGAGGGTTCTTGGTTATTGTTATCTAAGGGGTTAATCCCAGCAGGCCTGAAATTGGCCTGAAATATTTTGCTGAAGTATGAGATGTATCTAAATGGTACTGACCCATGGTCAATGAAATATAGTGATTAATAGTACTGTTTTATAACCATGGGTCCAAGGCAAGTTTCAGCATGTTTTGTGCCAGCTTGCCAGCACTGTTTATAAAGTGAGATTGATAGTTTTGTGCCTGATTGATGGTTTACACCTGATAACAGCAGCAATATTGATGGCTTGCACAAGGGCTTTGCCACTGGGGTTCATCACTAGCAATGATATGAATAGAAAGTTACAAGAAGCTCTGGCCAAGACTCCCTCTTGGGATTACTGGCTCCATCCAAATATTGGTGATTCCTGATTCAAATGATAAAGCAGGACCATTAAGGGCTTTACCAGGAGGACAATGGAACTTGCTGCCAATCTTTTCAATCCCTTGCTGTGCAGTAGCCTGTGGCTGGGGACAAATCCTGACTTTAAAGCTTTTGACTTACTACATTGTTTTCCTGCAATAAGTGGTAAATTTGTAAGCCTTGTCATTTTGGGTCCTATAGACCTTCTTTTAAACTAACTTGTTTAACTGCCACTATTAACACTTGTTATAGAAAGACACATGTAATTACGCGCATGTCTGTTTGAGAACTATGGGGAAGATGGTGGTGATGGAGTTGCTACAAAACTGTACTTTGTTTTCCTGCCTCAGCTGGTATGGGTACTCTGCTGAATTGGAATATAACCCCAGTTTCCCAGTCTTCAGAAGGATTTTCTCTCTGAATTCAGGGTGAGAAATGAAAGTAATAGTTATATTCATCTGTCCATTGTCATTGAAGGTCTCCTAAAATGGTGGTTGAATTTTGCGTGTTATGTCAGACTTCTGGTTCATTGGGCCCTCTGTCTCTGCAGATACTAGTACAGTCTACTTCTAAGTCTCCTTCTCAACATCTCACTTCAATTCTGAACATTTCAACTTATAACTTCCTTACAGTCAACCTGATGTTCTTTTTCGCCTTCACCTTGTCCAAAGCCCTGTTGCAATTATGCTGTTAAGCACGTAGGTGCTGCCTCAGTGAACCCAGTCGATTATTCCCCAGAGAGAGAGTTCATCTGCAACCCAGAGGTTCTGCTTTCAAATCATTAACGATTCTCCTTTGTCAACAGAAGTTTCTGCTTATAGTTGGATCTGTTCATTCAGGAGCTGGTTATAAAGTATCCAATTAATCTCTAGGTCCTTGCTGCTGCTTCACACCTCAAAGTGTACAGGGAGATTGAACCTATATACCCATTTTCTATAGGCCTTCCCACAGTCCTTTTTTCTATAGGGAAAAAATCCATATCCTAACCCTAAACTAATAGACAGTGAAATTATACCATTACTTTTTAAATATTCTTAGTGTATAGACATTCCCTGTCTGAAGACTTGCATGGCACCATTTAGATTACATGCCTCAGACAGCTTTTCTAGCCATAGCATATTGCACAGCAAAAGATACTATTAAAAATGACCTCACGGGCCTCCCCTGGTGGTGCAGCGGTTGAACGCTGGGCTGTGAAGCTGCCCACAGCCTCTGCAGCGCCGGTTCAATCCTCGGCCCCGGGCGTGTGTCCCACATGGCGTGCAGAACTCTCCTGCCGCCCGCTGCTCCCCTTGGCAGTGTATTTCGTCAGTCTGTCTGTTCTGTTCCCCGCTCTGGCTCTGGTGAATCCTCTCACCCTCCTGTGCTTCTGACTGTACCCAGTGCTTGTACAAATAAATAAATAAATCTTAAAAAAAATTAAAAATGATCTCATAAGGTAAAATTTTATACTTAAGTTCCTACTTCAGCAGTTACCAGCTTATTTTTTAATGGTCAAGTATTTTAATTATCCCTATTTTCATGATATACTCATTCTATTTCTCAAAAGCTTCCATAGGTTATCATCAAATTGATCATTCTTACATTATGTTTCAGAGTTACTCCAGGTAAATTATCAGATTCATCAGTAACCTAGCTCACCAGTACTCTGAGTCTTTCTATAATACTAAAGTGAACAGCACACTGTAATTTACCTAAGCAAGTGGAATGCAGTTACAAAACATCATTTTATTTCACTGCTGGGTTCTTCCAGGTGATTCTAAATCTTGTATTAATTGGGCTTGCCAGTCAGTGGTAAGGCCAAAGTGCAAAGATGTGTCCAGTTTCATGGGTTTAAAAACAACAGCATCAAGTTAGTAAAATACTAGTTATTTCAAGAATGTTATTAAAAATTGAATAGCCACATGAAGATTTTTTTCAAGTTTCTATACTTTGCACTCATAGTGTGAAAAATAAAGATCACTGTCCTATCTGGCAAAGCTGACCATTCCCATGCCATCTTTAAAAGAGTCTTGTCCAAAGACAAAATACCGGGCGTCTCTTAGGTAAAGATTCACTATGCTATCCCCGTGACAAGGAACATTTCTTCCTTTATGAGAATTTAAGGAAGTCCCCTGCACGAATTTGAAGGTTTTCTGTGTTGACATTCAAGATAAAGGTACACTAAATTGCAGTAACAGGATACTGTTCTAGAAGTTTTACTATCAGGTCATACAAAAATGCTTTACTTTAGCTCATCAACGCTTTAACATATACTTCTCTGATAATTCCTGTGTTCCTAGAGCTCCAAAGGACTGTAAACAAATAGTATATTTCTTCATAGAGATTATAAACCATTTAAAGCTTTTGGGAGGGGTGCTCAGAATGGGAGGTGATCTGATACAATTGTGAATGCAAGGTAATAGATCCAAAGAGATCATTCTCTAGCTGAAAGAATTTGATCATGAGGTGTTCCCCACCATCTACCTCCCTTCTGGGTTCTCTGACTGACTTAATATATAAATTAACAGAGTAACAAGAGTAACAAGTAATAATTTTGTTAATATGGGAGACCCAATGATATGAGACTCAAAGGCAAGACAAGTAATTGAAGTTATGCCATCTTGAGCTAAGGGATGGTAAAGGGACCTGGGGCTTCAAAGAAAAAGAGGATATTTCATAGGACAATAAGAAGAGCAGATATTTGATAATTAGATGTTTGTTCTGCCATGCAAAAGGTAAAAACAAAGTTATGCATGATAACTAGCTTTTTACTTGGTAATTTCTATGTAAATTCATTTAGCTAGGCAAGGGAGAAGTAAAGTTTTTCTTGAGTCTACTGGATCATGACCGAGTATAACTCAAAGCAATCTACATGGCAAACTGGAACATTTTGGGATGGCCTTTCCTGTTTTCCATCATAGACCGTAAATGAAAACAGCATCCTGATCTACAACCTGCAACAATCAGCCCAGATAGCCAACTCAGTTTATGGTAACCGCCCAAGAAGCCAGCCTACTCTTAGCCAGACCACTATCTATTCAGTTATGGTGGGGGAGGGGATACCTGAAGTCTTCTCTTTTTTCCACTAGAAAGCTTTCCCACTCTCCTGTCCGCTTTTCTGTCTTTGCCAAAACTCAAGTGACTGTGGTTGACTCCCTTGCTATGGCAAGCTATAAATACATAGCATTTGATAGCTCTCAATTGATTGGTATTTGTTTATTTCCAAGGTTTGAATAGGTCAAACAGCTACTCTCCACAAAGTTCACAAGTACCAGTATATTTATGTCTGTTCACAGAAGTGATATGTAGGGTGCCTTCACCTGCTACTAGGCCTCAAGGTTGCTCATCCAGCACCAGGTATTTTTTATCAAGATGTTTACCTTTGAACATCCATAAGACTTCCCCTAGGGTCTGTATGTGGAAGTGAGCTAGAAAAAAATGAAAAGAGAGAAATAAGAAAGGGCCTCCCCTGGTGGCTCAGCAGTTCAGCGCTGGGCTGCGAAGCTGCCTGCAGCCTCTGCAGCACCAGTTCGATCCCCGGCCACCGGAGAGGGTCCCACATGGCATGACAGACCTCTCCTGCTGTGCCCACTGCTCCCCTCAGCAGTGTATTTCATCGGTCTGCCTGTTCTGTTCCCCATTCTGGCTCTGGTGAATTCTCTCACCCTCCCGTGCTTCTGCCTATACCCAGTGCTTGTATAAATAAATAAATAAACCTTTAAAAAAAAAAGAGGGAAACAAGAAAAAAATGTACAAGAGACAGAGAGCAAAGAAGGAAGGAGGGAGGGAGAAGAGGAAGGAAGGGCTAAAGGGAGTGAGAAAGTTGTTGGATCTTGGACAGTGTTGTTTTCACTACAAGCATTGACAATCACGTGGCCTTTTGAATTAGAGAGCTGCTTAGTATCAGAATTATTAGTAACAGAACATTAACTTCTAGACATAAACTCTAATCTCTGCCTTGAAAAATGAAAAGTTAATATCAAAATACACATTTATTTATTTATTTATTTATTTTTCCAGGCTGGCAAGTAACTTCAACTGTATTTTCAGTACATTACAATGGTGGGAGCTTCTATTATGTCACAACTTAAAACTGATTGCTCCTGTTAGGGAAAAAAAATTAAAAAGCCTCGAAACCAGTCTACCAACTGCATGGGAAATCTCCTTATTATAATGTTCAGTAAGAAAACCCTGCTTGGGGTGAAATTTCAATTAGATATTAAAATAAAACTAAATCATCCAAAACCCATTAATATAGTGATGAAAAATAGTTCATATAGTTTCCTTCTCACCACTAGAATCATATGATGATATAAAATGGATTTAGGAATTAATGGGCCTTCTCACAATGATGTTTGCTCATTAAAAAACTGTGTATAACCTGTTTATTTTTTCCTTTTAAAACTTTCCTTATGAGAAGATGGAAAATTGATGAAATAATTATCCATGCAAAATTCTCACTTTCTCCCTAATTTAGTGAGAATCATAAAAAATACAGAGTAAAAGATGACAAAGCAGGAAAAGGACTCAATCACCCTGATGGGAGCACATACACCAAATTTAGTATAATTAGGTCCCAACTGAAAGAGGATATTGGGAGCTGACATCAAACTCTGAATTGACAAAATCTAGCAGAATTTGTTCTGAAGGATCCTGCTGGGCATCTTCAATATTGGAGGGGCTGAGGCTATTTGTCTTACAAGGAATTTTTCCCCAGCCACATAGAAACAGTGAAAGCAGAATATACATAGAAATAGTGAAAGCAGACTATTGGGTTGTTGCAAAAGTCATGACGCATATTTGCTTGAAAAACAGAAAAAATACATCATGACTTTTCTGACAGCCTAACAGTAGGTAAAAACACGACAATGATCAGTATCAGTTCCTGAAGTCAAGAACCAACACTACTTTATAGCTGAAACCAGAGATCATTTTCCCTTATATATATGTCCACTAAGACAATGAAATTTGATTACATTTTTCAGGAAAAAGGCTAAAAGTAAAAGAGCAACCAACACATACATTGGTGGAGGAGGTGTGAAATGGTATGATGCAGCACTTCTTTCAGGTATTTATCCAAGATAAATGAAAAGATGTTCACAGTAAGTTATTCATGTAGTTTTACACATAATCACCAAAATGGTGAACATGCCAGGTGTCCATCAATTGAAGAATGGATAAACCATGGTACATTTAGGTAACAGACAACATGGATGGATCTCAAGATTATGTTGCATGAAAGTGGAATTACATCAGAGTACATATTCTTCACCATGTTATCCTCTGTCCTTGTATTTGTAAGTGGCATAATATATATTATATTATTCTACATATATGGAATTTTAAAATAGATAATGTTCAGAGAAAATATCATAACATTGTGTCTGGATGGCTAAGTTCCAGAATTTTTTAGAAAGGGGCTTAAGGGAAATTACTGGTGACAGGGTTCAGAGCATATTACCCCAGAATGTGTCACTTTGGCATGTGGATTATTTCAAGCTGTAGTCAACCAAGGTCCTGTAGGCTCACAAGAAACTTTTATTGCTTCCTTAACTACTCAGAAGAATGAAATTTGGGGGTATTACCAAGAACTATGATTTTTCCTGAAAAGAACCATCTTACTGGAGAAAGAAATCAGAGTTTCCAGGGCAAACTATCAGAAAAACCTAGGGCAAACAAGACAGAATCTGATCTTGATCATATGAGTCTGTCAAGGCACAAAGGAAATCCCCCCAAATCCCTCAGAGTTCCCCTCTTCTCTTCCTGAAGCCCCAGGCCCCTATCTTATTCCTTACTCAGGATATATACTTGGTTTTGCCTCAGTGGCTTTGGAACTCACATCTATTATCCCCATATGTATACAATTAAATTTTTGTTTTCTCTCAACTAATCTGTCTGATGTTAATTTGACTATTCTGGTGTAAATTTCCTTTCTTCCTAGACAGGGAGGACTGCTTTGTTTCTTAGCTATGTGGACAGACTGTAAAGATAGTCATGGTGCTTCTCAAAACTATTCTCTTATTTACTTTTATAGGGAAAAAATTCATATGGTTGGGATTTATTGGGGAGTAGGGGAGCAAAAGTTGCCTTCCCCAAAAGAGTTTCTTTGGCATAAATGTTATTGTAGGCTTATCATTTTCAAGGAAGAGCAGACTCAGGAAGTTTCTCTTCACCTCTCCCTTAAACACCTAAAAGAATTTAGTTATAGGGCCCGATCCAGGAAAAGAGCTATCACCAGAGGTAACTACAAGAATATGAAGAATATGAGTTAGGTGTGGTAGATGGGATGGGCAGAGGAGGGGGGCAAGGAAGGAAATATAACAAGACCATTTTGTTCAACGTCTCCCTCTGCACCTCTCTGACTCTGCATGGAAATGCACACTTTTGTTTACCAAACATTTGTTTTCCCATCTTCCTATGAATTGTCTTTCTCCCCTTTTAGCCCCAAACTCCAACCACGTTCTCCCTTGCTCAGAATGGCACAGAAACTTCAATTAGCTGACTGTTGTAGAACTCATGACTTTGTGGGGCACCTGTATATATGAAATTAAATATTTAAATCTTCCATTAAATCTGTCCTTTAATACAGAGAAAGTCTCAGCACCAAGAACCTAAAATGGTAGAAGGAAAAAAAGGGCCTCCGCGGTGGCACAGCGGTTGAGCGCTAGGTTGTGAAGCTGCCCGCAGCCTCTGCAGTGCCTGTTCGATCTCCCCAGCAGCCGGCGAGGGTCCCACATGGCACACAGACCTCTCCTGCTGTGCCTGCTGCTCCCCTCAGCAGTGTACTTCGTCACTCTGCCTGCTCTGCTCTCTGCTCTGGCTCTGGTGAATTCTCTCACCCTCCCGTGCTTCTGACTGTACCCAGTGCTTGTATAAATAAATAAATCAATCTTTAAAAAAAAAAAAAGGGGGCACAGTCTTGTGCAGGATTCTTCTAAGAAAAAAAAAAGTTCTCCCTTACACTTTTGGAAAGTTAGGCAAGAGATTCTGAAAAAATCCCTTTGGGTGAGAGTATAAAAACAGAGTATAAAGGATAAAAGCATATTGTGTTTTCAACTATTTCTCTATTTTGTTTTTGTATATACATTATTCACCCTTGTCAGCATAACTATCTCCGTATATGCTAATCTCTATGTCTTTTTTTCTTAATCTTTTATTATTTATCAAGCAACTAATTTATAATAGCACACATGAATAAGAACCTGGCTTTACTACTGGTTAGTGCTGCCTTTGTTCACAATACCTAATTCAAAGATTGTGAAAATTAAAAAAATACAGCAAATATAAAGGAAAGGGGTTATCACTGAATGAATGATGTATGCACAATATTGTCTAATACATTCTTAGTTTTTTTCCAGAACAGATATGTAAACTGCTATTCAATTTTATTCTGTAATCTTTTCTCATTTTTAATTTCAAAAGTCTTATTTCATCTAATATTATCCTTCTGTTTTCAATTCTTTTGTCTTTGCATTTGAGCCTGGTTAATTTTGGTTTTCGTAAAATTTAGCATAAAACATATGTGTTCTTATTTAGCGTAACTCTGATAATATCTTCTGAAGTATCAAGTATCTCTGAAATTTTGTTTGCATTAATGTGGATTATTATTTTCAGTATATTCGGCCTTTAATTCTCAGGATTGTTTTACTTCTTCATGAGAATATACTTATAGAATCATCTATCTTTGGTTTTCCCCACAGGCATGGGTTAGATTAAGGTTGTGAATTTAAAATGAATCCTTCCAAACATTTTGTTTCAGACCGACAAAGTCACTACTACTCAGTTCCATTTTATCGCTCCTTCTCTAATAGGATCAGGGAGATAAATGAGCAAAAATTTCTTATTTCAATAGATATGGCCAAAATTCTACTAAAGTTCTTACAATATACAGAATATCCCACCATAAAGAATTATCTGTCCCCAAATCAATAACGTTGAAGATGAGAAACCCTATTCAGTTTATTGCTCTACCCTACCTTAATTATCTTAAGGAGAAATTTCAGGGTTTTAAACACTTGTAAATGAGAAGGAAGATGACTCCACATGGATTATTCATTCCTTAGAAAAGTTTCCAGTCAGGGCCTCCCCAGTGGCGCAGCGGTTGAGCGCTGGGTTGTGAAGCTGCCCGCGGCCTCTGGGGCGCCGGTTCGATCCCCGGCAGCTCCCCGGCCACCGGAGGAGGGTCCCACATGGCGCGCAGACCTCTCCTGCCGCCCGCTGCTCCCCTCAGCAGTGTCCTTCGGTCCTTCTGCCTGCTCTGCTCCCCGCTCTGGCTCTGGTGAATTCTCTCACCCTCCCGCGCTTCTGACTGTACCCATGGCTTGTATAAATAAATAAATAAATAAATCTTAAAAAAAAAAAAAAAAAAAAGAAAAGTTTCCAGTCAGATTGTAGAGATTCTGACAATTCACTGTCTATTTCAAACTGTCAAGACTTCTGATCAAATACTTTACTGAAATCTTCAACATAGACAGTGTTTGAGAGATCAAAGTACACTTTATTTTGAACAAAATTCCTGTGTTCTATCAGAAAATTAGGCAAGATGGTCTCAACTGAAATGCCAGTTTGGCTAGGAAAAGCAGTTCAGAAGTTACAAATAACACTTCTGCTCAGATACACTAACCTGGAGAAAAAAAGTATTTTGTCCACTTGTTCTGAATAGCTAAAGTTTCAAAAAAGAATGGCTGGGCTTTTGTCTGCTAAAAGGACAAAAAGCTCTTGAACCAAGTGATGACGAGAAAACAGGCAAAACTATTAACTGATTAGATTTACTGAAATCATCTGAGGCAAGTCAAAATAACTGATGTTTTCCAGAAAAACTCTTTTCCTCAAAATTAGAAAGACTAATCAATACAAAGTAAAAATCAAAATCAACAAGCAACTATAAACCAGAGACACACTACGGGGGCGGGAGGGAGGGAGGGGCGGGGAAAGGAAGAGTCAAAATAAGGCGGGGGTGCAATTGTATGGGGAATATAACCAAAATGAAAATACATACATTGTGCAAAGAAGAAAAAAAAGTAAGAATTATATAAAATAAAATATTTAAATTTTAAAAAAATAAAAAATAGATAGAATGATTCAGCATTAATCTAAGAAAAGCAAGTCCAGAAGGAAGGAAGGAAATTATAAAAATGAAGGAGTATGGCTATGATGTCAGAATCTACATGGCTTTAGAGACAATTTAGTGAAATAAAATAAATATTGGAATGATGTAGATACAGCTAGAGACAAAGAAAATAGCAACAGTGCTCTAAAAACAGCTAGTTATATACAGCACAGTATTCTAACCTAACAGGCAGACACACCATCAACTTTAATGGAGTCATTTGGTGAATCTACATTTTGTCTTCTTACAACTTGTAAGTATAGCATATCTTATCATCATTAGCTTTAATGGGAACAACAGGAAATCATGTGAATGTGGAAAATCATGTTAACTATTAGAGTATAATTTTATACTTAAAAACAATTGGCATAATGCTATCTATAAAAAGAAAATTTAGGAAAAATGTTTTAGCAGGCAGAAATACTGAAAATAGTTATTAAGGAAGGATGTGTGGAATGGACTGTGAGAGTTGATGCAAATCAGAATTGGCCAAGTGTTTGAATGTCCAGTATTATGTCAAATTCTCCCCAAATTGATCTGTAGATCCATTAAATTCACAATAAAAATCCCAGCAGGTTTTAATTAGGTTTTCTTTTTTTGCCAGTGGAAATTAACCAGCTGATTCTAAACTTTGCATGAAAAAAATCAAATTTTAAACTAAGAGAACTTAGTGTATATCAAGACTTATTATAGAGCTAAAATACTTATGACAGCAAGGCACTACTGGTCAATGAATATACTAATATATTGGATTATATTTAGGCAATGAGTGAACACAAAGAAGGGAAGAAGCAGCTGTTTCTTGCATCCTCCATTATGATAGTGACAATTCACTATGTATACTCCTAAGTTTATATTTTAAGAATAAAGGAATAATCTCAGTTTCAAATGCATCAGATACAATACACAAACAATTAATGAGTTGATAAAGTGGCTCAAAAAATCCATATTAGACATCACTGGATACTGCTAGGGGATATTTTATTGCTCTGAAAATTGCTAAATTGAGGGAAATAATCCAAGTTTATCCTCCATTTTCCATGCAAGCTCTATTTCAGTGAAATCAAATACTGGAAAGAAGTTCTGCATAAGAGAGTTTAAGCTAATAAATACAGAGAGAATGACAGTGTTTAAATTTGTAAATTTTAAATATCATGATACTTAATCCTTTAGGTAAGGTTGTGATGGAGAAATGTATAATGGTGGATAACACTGATAATATGTGAGTCCAGGGATCAGTCTTAATATAACTAATAGTTGGACAATCTTACAGTATTTATCTACTAATATGATACAATAGGGATTACACAGCACCACCTATAAGATAACTTATCAAATTTCATTTCTGGGCACCGGGTATAATGGTGGCACAGATGTTGGGTTCACCTTCCCCATATACTAATAGCTAGATTGCAGCAGAAGAAAGCAAAACCTCTGAAGGGCAAACAGATAACCACCACATCAGGGGCTGAGACACTCAATATAGAACAATGAGAGCCTGAACCAGTGGGGAGAAATAGGTTGGACCTATGTTTCCTCAAAGAAGAGGCTTCTATTAGAAGCCAATGCTGGGATAGTCAAAACATCTGCTACACATCTTTAACTCATAAGGCTAAAATCAAAATAACAAATGAACGCTTGCACAGCCAGAGTTTAAGTACCTGATAACACCAGGAGCAAACACCTCAGAATAAGAGTGCGTGCTGGAAAAGAAGAGAACAACTCCTGGCCTGTAAGCACTTAACATCCACGATACATGCCCAGCACTGCCTCTTGTAATCAGAAGTAGTGAGGACATGGAAGCTGACGCAAGATTACGCAAGACACTAAGACCAAGAAGTTGGTCTAGCACAGTAGGAAACTTGAATCCCCGACTCTAACTGGAGTCATCCTTCAGTGCCCTGTTATCCCTGGCAGGCACCAGTTCTCCCATCACTTCAACAGATGGAAAGGGAACAGTCCGAAAGTCTATGCCTATTATAATCCATAAACATTAAAAATGAAGAGACAGAAGAATATATCACAATTGTTGGAGAAAGAAAACCCTGAGAAGAGTCTTAGTTCAGCAGAACTGTCCACAGTTCACATGCTGAAGAGTTGAAGGACACAGCTGTAACAATGCTGTTGGGGGGAGGGGAGAGGAGGGGAGGGGAGCGGAGGGGTGGGGGAAGGGTTGGGGAGGGGAAGGGAGGGGAGGGGAAGGGAAGGGAGGAGAGAGAGTGGCTGTAAACAGGAACAGAATAAAGATGGAGAAAATACGAGACAGTACTAATTAGTAGTAATGAAACTAAGAAATAATACAACTGAATTAAAAAATATAATTGAGGACCTCAAAGCAGACAAAGATGAGCAAAGGAGACAATTAAATAGCTCAAAAGTACAATGTTAAGAAGACACAGATTGTGCTCTTAAAATATGAAGAAAAAGGAATTTAAACAAATCATGTAAGAACCCTTTAAGATTACCTAAAGAGAAAGAACATTTCATATCATGGGCATTCAGAAGGAGAAGAGAGAGAGAGAGGCATAAACATTTTATTTAATGAAATAATTGTTGAAAACCATCTTGATCTAGGGAAACAAACCAGGCATCATAATCCAAGAAGTACAAGGGCTTACAAACAAAATAATATAAAATGACATACTCCGAGTTAGATTATAATGAACTTTTAGAAACCAATGCTAAAATCATCAAGAGAAAAAAGGGTAACTGTAACCTCTAAGGGAACACCAGACTGTGAGTGGACTTTTCAGCAGAGACATGATGAGAATTAAGGTCTTGGTGGGAGATAGTTAAAGGACTTGAAGAAAAAGACATCCAGCCTAGATTCCTTTATCCTGCAAGATTAATATTTAAGATAGAAGGAAGAGTAAGCAGTTTCTCTGAAAAGCAAAAACGAAAAGAATGTATCAGTACCAAGCTGCACATGAAACAAGTTTTAATGGAATTATTATAAATAAAGCAACAGAACAAAAAGTATAGAAGTAACAGGCACCTGAATCATATATACACAGAGGAGGAAGAAGGGGAAGAGAGTCACAGAGCAAGTCAGAGTTCATATTGTCCAACAGGTCACACAAATAGTACATCATACACTAACCTCAATGGAATCTTCAAACAAAAATAAGAGTGGAAATAGAGCTCAAAGGACTATACAAAAAGAAAAAAAATCAATGAAACTAAGAGTTGGGGTTCTTCAAGAAGATAAATAAAATAGAGAAGCCACTACCTAAGTGAACAAGGAAAAATTAATAAATATAATCACTGATGAATCAGGAAAAATCACCACATTTATACAGAAATACAAAAGATCATACGCTATTACGATTGACTATTATAATAGCTAGGACATGGAAGCAGCCTAAATATCCCTGAATAGTAGACTCGTGGTTCAAGGCGATGTGGAATATTTGCACTATGGAATACTATTCAGCCATAAGGAAAGATGATATGCAGCCATTTTCAGGAAAATGGAGGGAGTTTGAGAGAATAATGTGCAGTAATGCAAGGCAGAACAATAAAAATAAATACTGAACATTTACACAGAAAACTACTTGATAAAGTAAAACACTTAGAAAAACTAGCAGATGTTAATAAACACTATGAGGGCTCTGAAGTTAAGGGAGAGAGAAGGGACAAGGAAATATAAAGAATGGGAATGGGAAATTTTTTTTTCATTTTTGTTACTTAAGAATTTTTCTTACAAATAATATGAGATGTTATTATCGGAAAATGGTTAAATAAAATGTTATTCATTATGCGATATATTAAAATGTAGGGTTGAAAAGCTTACAAAACTCATTATGGCATGAGAAAACTCTTCTGTTACAAAGGAAAGGGAAAAAAGGAAGGATTTGAGACCTCACACACACATACATACACCATGGGGTGTGTATTAAAATGGAAAAGAAAAACTATATGCAACCATAAAGAAAAAAATGTGTGAGTTTCTTCTCCAGGCATTTATAATTCCTGGCAGCCCTGTAGGCAAAAAGTTTTGTGCATTTAATACATAAACATTTGTTACAGAGAACAGTCAAAATCAATCTATTCCACCTTTCTGGCTGGAATTCTGCTATTAACCCTCAGCACAAGCACACTCATCCAGTAATCCCAGTTCCCTTGGTAGTAGGTTTAGGTTTCATAAATATAATATGCAGGAGTTGTTCAGCTAAAATCGACAATCTTCTAAACAATGCTGTTCCATGAAGCTAACACACACACACACACACACACACACACACACACGGTCAGGCAAGGAGGAGACTGGATAAACATCAGGTACAACAGGAAATGTACAAATGTGAAGGTTACACACACAGGATATTTCGTCAAAATATTATTCCTGAATAAAAGAAGTCTATAGATTAATCTAAAAGAAGGGAGGAGGGTATAGAAAGCAAAAATACACCATGAGAAAAGAAAAGTCAAATTTACAACATAGTTCTTTAACAGGACATTTGATCTTGTTTAACAAATCAAAGGCATTACATAACAGTGAAGATATTGTTACAAAATAAAGAAGTTAGAGACTTAGTAAGAAAATGTAGGGTATGGAATTTATTCAATTCCTAATTTAAAAGAAAAAAATGTTTTAAAAATCACCTTTGAGATAATCAGGGTAACTTGACTATGGCTTAAGTATTAGTTAATATTATGCAATAATCATTAATTGTATTAAATGCAATAATGTTATGATGAAAATGTTATTGTAAAGTTCCTGATCAGTTAGATGCAGTAATTGATGCCTACTGAAAATTTAGTTAAAATGACAAGATATTTTTGTTTGAATTTTAACTTTTTCAAAAAAAGTTATGCTTACACAATTGTGATTACACACATCATATATATGGGCACTGATTTTCATAAAATACCACTACACAACCTGTTAACAGAGCATCAGTAAGTTTGTTCAGAATCATTTCAGTATGGGAGAACAACATACGTGATAGAGTTGTAGCAGTGTCTAAGGTTCATGTGGTTGATGGGGCCAGGCAAAATTCATAATATATAATTATATCAAGGAAGTAGGAGTTTAAAGCAGGGTTTCATAAGTAAACTTCTGTCTAATAAGTGAGCTCTTTGTCTAGATTGAACAGACTATCATTTTTGATTAACTGAGTTTAAGGATTTCCTAAAGCAAATACTAAAGCTGTTCATTAATTTACAGCCTTATTTTTTCAGAGAAAAGGTTTCTTGGAAAGAAAACAAAGCAACTTAGTTATGTTCATATAGATGATATTAGTTCTCAGAAAATCTCAGATAAACAGGATTTTCAAAATGGTGATTACTTGAGGCTCTGTGGTAAAAAGTCAGGTCATATTATCTCTATAGTTCTGTATTAATTTGAAAATACCCATAATAGAAAGCTTTTAAAAGTGGTAATGTTGTGGTTGCCATAAAAGAGGACGAGAAGGGAGGGAAGCGCAGAACCCTGCTCCCCTCCCCCGCCCACAGAGGCAGCACTCTCCGACCTGCAGAGACAAGGGAAACAACAAACCAAAACGCCCAACAAGAAAAACGGATGCAGCAAGCGGGACTGTGAGTGGAAAGGAACTATTTCAGCCACCACACCCCGTGAACGGGAGCTGAGGCGAACCCTGCAGGATCCAACGCGGAGGTGAGCTCCACGCGCCATTAAAGAGAGCCCCGCCCACCAGGAGGAGACCAGCACCAGCACACAGCCCCGGCCGCCCGGTAAGCTTGCGCGAAAGCGGAGCTCAGATTGCAGCTGCCCAGGCCCCTGCGCCTGCGACCTAGGCTTGCGGGGAGACGGCGGAGGCCCTCCCTGAGTGAGCAGGAACAAGGTGCCCAGGCAGGGGAGCGGGACTCAAAAGGCGCCATTCCCGCGCCACTGATCTGGGCTACAGCCCGCGTCCTGGAACTGAGGGCTTTGGAACTGAGACCCAGGCGGAGGCCCTCCCTGAGTGAGCAGGAACAAGGCGCCCAGGCAGGGGAGCGGGATTCAAAAGGCGCCATTCCCGCGCCACTGATCTGGGCTACAGCCCGCGTCCTGGAACTGAGGGCTTTGGAACTGAGACCCGGGGCACGAAATTAGGGGCGTGGGTTCCCCACGACGGTGGGGCACAAGGCAGACACAGCACCCCAAAGCCGTTGAGGTGTACCCTACCATCCCCGCTCTGCTCCCTGTCCCACGGGGTGGAAAATCAGCTCCCCAAGGGCTCTAGGAGAGATCTCTGGTGCCACCTAGCGACTTGACCCCAGCACAGGCTACTGAAGGAGCTAGTGGCCAGCTGGGGAGTTAGCCCACACCAGGCCCCTTCTGAACAAGTAGTCTGAGCCCACAGGGAGAGCGAGCACCCACAGCCGGGGCAGACCAGGCGCGCAGAAGAGTGTGCCTGAGACCAGAAGCGCAGGGAGTGTGTCCCACATCACCATTTTAGAACAGGGACATTTCTTCAGTAAAAACTACCTGCAGAAGGCTTCCTCAGGAGCCAGAGGTGAGCGGGGGAAGTTCGCCCACGCCAGACCCCCTCTGGCCTGCAGTCCAAGCCCAGAGGGGAGCAGGAACCCACCGCCGGGGCAGACCAGGCGCACAGGGGAGTGTGTCCCCACATCGGCATTTTAGAACAGGGACCTTTCTCCAGTAAAGGCTGCTTGAAACTGACAGATGACTCCTGGAAGAACCAGAGGGGAACAGAGAAGCCCACCCAAGATGCCGGCAAGTCCCAACAACACAGTGTCCCAACGCATACGGCAAATTAGAAAACAGACAGTAGGGAGGAGAAGAACCACACGCAACCTAGCAACTCTCCAGAGAAAAAGCACACCACAAAAAGAAAGCCAGCCCCCAGATTGCAACGACAATAACTTGGAAGAATTTCTGAGCCTTCCAGAAAGAGAATTTAAAATTGCCGTGATTAAAAAACTGACAGAAGTCATAAAGGAAAACAATGATAAGGGAAAAATAATCAACGATCAGAAGAATGCAATTGAGTCCCTAGAGAGGGAAAACAATGGTCAGAAGAAAGAAATTGAGTCCCTAAAGAGGGAAGTAAAAGAAATGCAGGAGATCAAAGAATTAATGGAAGAACTAAAGAATTCTGGGAAAAGCAATGAAAGCAGAATAGATGAAATGGAAGAACGAATAAGTAATCTTGAAGACACAGAAATAAAAAGAACCAAAACAGAAAAGGAAAGAGAAGTACGAAGGAAAAAGAACGAAGAAAGACTTCGGGAACTATCTGACTCCATGAGGAAAGGAAATATAAGAGTTATAGGAATACCAGAAGGAGAGGAGAGAGATGTAGGAACAGAGAAAATATTCAAAGAGATAATTGAAGAGAACTTCCCAAATGTGAAGAAGGAGCTGAAAATTGACATACAAGAAGCAAGAAGAACACCAAACTTCCACGACGAAAGGAAAAATACAGCAAGACACATAATAGTAAAGCTCCCAAGAATCCAGGACAAGGAAAAAATAATGAAGCTGGCAAGAGGGAAGAAACAGATAACATTCAAAGGAAAACCAATCAGGCTGACATCAGACTTCTCCGAAGAAACACTACGGGCAAGGAGAGAGTGGAGGGACATAGTCAACAGACTCCAAGAAAACAGATGCCAACCAAGAATACTCTATCCCGCAAAGCTCTCCTTCCTCTTTGAAGAAAGAATATGGACCTTCCCAGACAAACAGAAACTCCGGAATTTCATTGCAACTAAACCCCCACTCCAAAAAATACTACAAGGAGTCCTAAAGCCAGAACCTCAGAGCGACGAATAACAATGAAAGAAGGCCAAAAAAAAAAAAAGTTATTAAAAGAATAAATAAAATCAAAGGAAAGACAAACACAATGGCAAATACAGATGTTAACATATCAATATTAACTCTAAATGTAAATGGACTAAACTCTTCAATAAAAAGACACAGAGTTGCAGCCTGGATTAAGAAACAAAACCCAACCTTTTGCTGTCTCCAGGAAACACATTTAGCTACAAAAGATAAAAATAGGCTCAAAGTTAAAGGATGGAAAACAATCCTACAAGCAAATGGACCAAAAAAGAAAGCAGGAACAGCTATACTTATATCAGATAAAACAGATTTCAAACTCAAAAAGATAAAAAGAGACCCAATGGTCACTACATTATGATCAAGGGGACAATACTTCAAGAAGAAATAACACTCATTAACATATACTCACCAAATGAAGGAGCACCAAAATATATCAGACAACTGTTGTCCTCTCTGAAAACAGACATCAGAGAAAACACATACGTAGTGGGAGACTTCAACACACCACTATCAACAATGGATAGATCAACAAGACAAAAAATAAGTAAAGAAACCAAAGCTCTAAATAAAGACCTAGAGCAATTGGGCTTAACAGACATCTATAGAACGCTAAACCCCAAAAAAATGGAGTACACATTTTTCTCAAGCGCACACGGATCATTCTCCAGGATCGATCACATACTGGGGCACAAGACAAACATCAACAGATACACCAAGATTGAAATCATATCAACCATCTTTTCTGACCATGAAGGCATCAAACTAGAAATAAACCATAAAAAGAAGGCAAGGAACTTTCCTACCTCATGGAGATTAAAAACCACACTACTGGAAGACCATTGGACTAAGGAGGAGATCAAAGAAGAAATTAAAAAATTTTTTGAATTGAACGACAAGGAGGACACCAATATCCTAAATGTATGGGATGCAGCAAAAGCAGTAATAAGAGGAAAATATATAGCAATAGAAGCTCACATCAAGAAACAAGAAAGAACGCAAAGAAACAACCTAATCTCGAAGCTCAAAGATCTAGAAAAAGAACAACAAAAAAACCCCAAAACCAGTAGAAGAAAAGAAATAATAAAAACCAAAGCAGAAATAAATGAAATTGAAACTAAAAAAACAATCCAAAAGATCAATGAAACCAAGAGCTGGTTCTTTGAAAAAATCAATAAAATAGACAAACCCCTAGCCAGGCTCACAAAGGAAAAAAGGGAGAAAGCACAAATAAACAGGATCATCAATGAAAGAGGAGAAATCACAACGGACACAGCAGAAATCAAAAGAATAATCAGTAACTACTATGAACAGTTATATGGAAACAAGTTTAACAATCTAGAGGAGATGGACAAATTCCTACAACTCTACAATCACCCAAAGCTAGATAAAGAAGAAATAGAACACCTAAACAGACCAATTACAATTAGCGAAATTGAAATGGTAATCAAAAACCTCCCCAAAAACAAAAGCCCAGGACCTGATGGATTTACAAATGAATTCTACCAAACATTCAGAGACGAATTAGTGCCTATCCTTCACAAACTCTTCCAAAAAATTGAGAAGGAAGGGACAATACCAAACACGTTCTATGAAGCCAACATTACACTAATACCAAAACCGAACAAGGACAACACAAAAAAGGAAAACTACAGGCCAATCTCCCTAATGAACACTGATGCAAAAATCCTCAATAAAATTTTAGCTATCAGAATCCAACAATGTATCCATAAGATAATTCACCACGACCAAGTTGGATTCATTCCAGGGGCACAAGGATGGTTTAACATCCGAAAATCAATCAACGTTATCCAACACATCAACAAAAAGAAATATAAAAACCATATGATAATATCAATAGATGCTGAGAAAGCTTTCGACAAAGTGCAACACCCATTCATGATAAAAGCCCTTGAAGTTCTTGGGATACAAGGAACATACCTCAACATCATAAAGGCCATCTATGACAAGCCAACAGCCAGTATCATTCTCAATGGTGAAAAGCTGAAAGCTATTCCATTAAGATCTGGAACAAGACAAGGATGTCCACTCTCACCATTGCTTTTCAATATAATACTGGAAGTCCTAGCCAGGGCAATAAGACAAGAGAAAGACATCCAAGGAATCCAAATAGGAAAAGAAGAAGTCAAACTATCACTATTTGCAGACGATATGATATTATACATAGAGAACCCCAAAAACTCCACAGAAAAGCTAATTCAACTCATCAATCAGTTCAGTAAAGTGGCAGGATACAAAATCAACACGCAAAAGTCAGTAGCCTTCCTATACACAAACAATAAATCTGAAGAAGAAGAAATCAAAAAGACCATCCCTTTTGTTATTGAAACAAAAAAAATCAAATATTTGGGAATAAATCTAACAAAAGAGGTAAAGGACCTATACAAAGAAAACTATAAAACACTGTTAAAAGAAATAGAAGAAGACACAAAGAAATGGAGAGACATCCCCTGCTCATGGATTGGAAGAATAAACATTATTAAAATGGCCATCCTTCCAAAAGCAATATACAGATTCAATGCTATTCCAATCAAAATTTCAATGTCATTCTTCAAAGAAATAGAACAATTATTGATGAAATTCATATGGAATCACAAAAAACCCCGAATAGCCAAAGCTCTCCTGAAAAAAAAAGAAGGGAATGGAGGCATCAGACTCCCAGACTTTAAACTATACTACAAAGCCATAATCATCAAAACTGCATGGTATTGGAACAAGAACAGACATACAGACCAATGGAATCGAATAGAAAATCCAGAAATAAACCCACAGATTTATGGTCAACTAATCTTTGACAAAGGAGCAAAGACTATGCATTGGAGCAAAGAAAGTTTGTTCAATAAATGGTGCTGGGAAAACTGGGTCGCTACATGCAAAAGAATGAAGCTTGACCATCACCTCACACCATACACAAAAATCAACTCAAAATGGATTAAAGAACTAGACATAAGACCTGAAACCATAAAATATATAGAAGGAAATATAGGCAAAACACTACATGATTTGCACATCAAAGACATCTTTACAGACACATCACCCAAAGCAGTGATAGTGAAGGCAAAGATAAACAGCTGGAACTATATCAAATTAAAGAGCTTTTGCACAGCAAAAGAGACAATAACAAAAACAAAGAGAAACCCCACCAACTGGGAGAACATTTTTGCACCCAACACTAATGATAAAGGACTGATCACAAAAATCTGCAAAGAGCTGATGAGACTCAACAACAACAAAGAAAATAATCCAGTCAAAAAATGGGCAGAAGAGCTTAAAAGAAACTTCTCTGAAGAGGAAATGCAAATGGCCAACAGGCATATGAAAAAATGTTCAACATCACTTGTCATCAGGGAAATGCAAATCAAAACTACCATGAGATACCATCTTACACCAGTGAGAATGGCACATATTAAAAAAACTAGCAACAACAAATGTTGGCGAGGGTGTGGAGAAAAAGGAACTCTTCTGCACTGTTGGTGGGAGTGCAAACTGGTCCAACCACTGTGGAAAGCTGTGTGGAGATTTCTGGACCTACTAAACATAGAGCTTCCATATGACCCAGCAATTCCACTCCTAGGTATGTACCCAAAGGACACAGAAACATCAATTCCAAAGAACACCTGCACCCCTATGTTTATAGCAGCACTGTTTACAATAGCTAAGCTTTGGAAACAACCCAAATGCCCAAAAATAGATGACTGGATCAAGAAGATGTGGTACATATATACCATGGAATATTACTCAGCATTCAAAAAAGATAAACACATGCAATTTGCTGCAACATGGATGGCGCTGGAAGGGATCATGCTCAGCGAAATAAGCCAAAAAGAAAAAGAAAAATACCGGATGGTCTCACTCATAGCAGGAATCTAGAAAACTTAAATAATGGACCAGGAAAATGAATAACTATAAGAAAGTGAAAATCAAAATCAACAAAAAACTATGAACCAGAGACACTTTTAGGGGGGCGGGGGCGGGAGGGGAGGGATTGGGGTCAGAATGGGGGGCTGCAATTGTATGGGGAATATAACAATAAAATTTATTAAAAAAAAAAAATAAAAATAAAAGTGATATTAAAAAAAAAAAAAAAAATAAATAAATGGTGCTGGGAAAACTGGGTCGCTACATGCAAAAGAATGAAGCTTGACCACCACCTCACACCATACACAAAAATCAACTCAAAATGGATTAAAGAACTAGACATAAGACCTGAAACCATAAAATATATAGAAGGAAATATAGGCGAAACACTACGTGATTTGCACATCAAAGACATCTTTACAGACACATCACCCAAAGCAGTGATAGTGAAGGCAAAGATAAACAGCTGGGACTATATCAAATTAAAGAGCTTTTGCACAGCAAAAGAGACAATAACAAAAACAAAGAGAAACCCCACCAACTGGGAGAACATTTTTGCACCCAACACTAATGATAAAGGACTGATCACAAAAATCTGCAAAGAGCTGATGAGTCTCAACAACAACAAAGAAAATAATCCAGTCAAAAAATGGGCAGAAGAGCTTAAAAGAAACTTCTCTGAAGAGGAAATGCAAATGGCCAACAGGCATATGAAAAAATGTTCAACATCACTTGTCATCAGGGAAATGCAAATCAAAACTACCATGAGATACCATCTTACACCAGTGAGAATGGCACATATTAAAAAAACTAGCAACAACAAATGTTGGCGAGGGTGTGGAGAAAAAGGAACTCTTCTGCACTGTTGGTGGGAGTGCAAACTGGTCCAACCACTGTGGAAAGCTGTGTGGAGATTTCTGGACCTACTAAACATAGAGCTTCCATATGACCCAGCAATTCCACTCCTAGGTATTTACCCAAAGGACACAGAAACATCAATTCCAAAGAACACCTGCACCCCTATGTTTATAGCAGCACTGTTTACAATAGCTAAGCTTTGGAAACAACCCAAATGCCCAAAAATAGATGACTGGATCAAGAAGATGTGGTACATATATACCATGGAATATTACTCAGCATTCAAAAAAGATAAACACATGCAATTTGCTGCAACATGGATGGCGCTGGAAGGGATCATGCTCAGCGAAATAAGCCAAAAAGAAAAAGAAAAATACCGGATGGTCTCACTCATAGCAGGAATCTAGAAAACTTAAATAAGGGACCAGGAAAATGAATAACTATAAGAAAGTGAAAATCAAAATCAACAAAAAACTATGAACCAGAGACACTTTTAGGGGGGCGGGGGCGGGAGGGGAGGGATTGGGGTCAGAATGGGGGGCTGCAATTGTATGGGGAATATAACAATAAAATTTATAAAAAAAAAATATAAAAAAAAAAAAAAGTGGTAATGTTGTGATTTTTTTCCCCATAAAATCTAAGGAAGTCACTTGGTTATAAAGGAAGTTTTGGAAAACAAAGGAAACAAATGTTTGGGCAAAAAGAAGGCTGGATACATATCAGGAATAATAGGAAATGTACTAATGTGAAGGTGAGAAAATAGTTATCTGACATGAATTCCTTAAGTTAAAACACCTACAAATTAGTACCTTAACTAAATTCTGGAGTACTTAATATATACCAGACATTATGTTAAATGCATAATATAAAATTGATGAGATGATTTAGTAATACTTAGCAGCAGCATTTTACAACTGACTTCACTAAGATGTAGCAAGGTTCAGTTATGTGGCCAATGATAGAAAGCTAGAAGTAATTGGGATAAGATTTGAAGACGGCCTCTTCTGGCTCCAAAAATTGAAAGTGAAACTGCTGCAATAAACTAATTTAATCTCACAAAAAGGAATGGAAAGGTTTTTTCCCTAAATTATTGTTTTCTATTTTTAGAGCAAGGACACTTCATACTTCACATGGAATCAGTGCTTCTGAATGCATGCAGCAAACTCTGAGAAGAAAGTTTGACCCGAAGACCTATCTAAAGAAAATAAAAGTAACTCCAGATAAATGGCGTTTATGCTTAGATGCGCTAGCTAGACAAATACACTGTAGGTGAATTTCAGTTACAGTCTTGATAAATGGATGAGGGCCTCTAACTTTGAAGTACCAGTACTTAGAAGCACCTTCGAATGTGGTCATTTGTCAACATTACTGTTTGCTTTGGTTTTAGAGACACAGGCAATGCGCTCATGCACTGGCATTAGTGCATACAAAATGTGCAATCTATCATCATCATCAACAAATATGTGTGGAATGCTCGAAGTATATATGTTAGTTTCAGATGTTGCAATGAGAATTTATCTGACATACAGAAACCATCCTATTGTTTTCCCTGCCTTTCCTTTTCAGAAATATATGCTAACAATATCTGTGAATGCTAAAAAAATAACTTATCAGAAATCTGACAATTTTAGAAAATTAAAAATACCTTTATTTTTCCATAGCCATGATTCTTTTGCAAAAAGTTGGGGCTTTTAGGATGACTAGAATGAGTAATCACTCTGGTGCTATATTGGAGGTCACTACTGCTTTGCATTTAGAAACAATGGTTAAGAAATATAAGAGATGGGCCTCCCCGTAACGCAGCGGTTGAGCACTGGGTTGCGAAGCAGCCCGCAGCCTCTGCAGCACCGGTTCGATCCCCGGCTGCTCCCCGGCCACCGGGGGAGGGTCCCACATGGCGTGCAGACCTTCCCTGCCACCCGCTGCTCCCTTAGCAGTGTACTTCGGCCCTTCTGCCTGCTCTGCTCCCCGCTCTGGCTCTGGAGAATTCTCTCACTCTCCCGTGCTTCTGACTGTACCCTGTGCTTGTATAAATAAATAAATCTTAAAAAAAAAGAAATATAAGAGATGTTTTCACTTGAAAAGAGTGCTAGTGATAGCATAGTATTTTGAGTAGACATGTAAAAGAAGAAGCTTGTTTGTTTTCCTATGGCCTATGGATACTTAAATTGTAAATACTTCCTGAATCAGCATTCCATTTTTGCCACTACACAGATCTCCAACACTATATTAAACAAATACTATTTTTATCTGATGCATGTAATCCCTATACAAATAAATGGCAAGGTATTTTAATTTAATTTTTGCAAAGGAGAAATTAGCAACAGTATTCATTTAAAATATGTTGTAATTCAAATACTTTTGAACAGAATTGGTATTGGTGAAAAAAAGGTAATTTAGGTTGCTAGGCAATATATGCTAACTAAATTTTCATTTTTAATAAAAGTCATTAGTGATTAACTTCTCTCTCTGTATGTTAACTAAATGGCTGTCAATTCATAACTAACACCTGAAATTGGAGAGACTAGATCACAGGCTTTAATGTATATTTTTATTTCAAGATACTGTTGACTTCAACTTAACAGTCTTCCATGCCTTGAGTAGAAGAGATGCAGTATAAACACCACCAATGTAAAAGCTTCACACTGATTTAATATTGTTTTCAAAACAGAAAAGTTAGAATATACCAAAGTATGACATATATGGACCTTACCAACTTTTCCTATTCTGGACAGCATTAGAGGTTATAATGAAAATACCATAGTATGTTATTTCTTGCTAAAAGAGAAAAATCATTAACACCTCTACCTGCATCAAAAAGTAGTCACAACTTATATTTATTGATCTCTTAACAAGTGCCAGAACTTTTTCCAGCTGCCTTGCATTCCTCGTCTCATTTAATCTATACATCTTGTGAGGTAGGTATTATTTTTTCCTAATATGTAGATTCTAAAGTTTAAATGCTAGTGAGGGAACCAGTATGTAAAAGTAAGCAGATGTAACTCCAGAGACTATTTCTGGCCACTGTGCTCTATTTCCTTAAGTATCAGCAAGGTGGTACATACAAATCATAGAACAACAAATGCACAATGGCTCAGCAGGAGGACCAGGTGATATGAAAAAACCTTCACATAAGGATATGACAAGTAAGCATTTATTTTTTTCCAGCATTATATTATTAAAAGTTTTATGCACACACAAAATTTGAAGGAATCACACAAGGAACACTCACACATGCATGACCCAGAGCCTATCAATAACATATCACCATATTTGCTTTATCACATTTCTGTTCATTCATCAGCCAACGAATTCAATTTAGCTTTAATCCAATTTAAAGTAAGTTCGGGTCTTTATTTTTTTCTTTATGATAATAGTGCAGAAAATATAGAAGGTCTGCACAGAGAAGATGTGAGAAAACTAAAGTTATTTTTTACAATCAAACCACAAATTATTTTTAATTGTCTACTAAGTAAGTTACTTAGCTTTGAAATCTATACCTTACCTCCAAGTATGAAGTTGTAAGGATTTAATGAGAAAAAATATATGCAATGCTTACTATTAATACGCTGCACAGAATTAGGAGGTATTCAATAAAGTATAGCCCAAAATGATGCTAGTAGGAAAATGCAAAAGCAACTAAGCTTACATTGTATTGTATCACTTAATGTCCTGGAAGGACATTATACAATAAGGCAGGAAAAGACAATGTCCCAATCAGAGAGAAAGGAGCACTGATCACATATTATATATCTATATCTAGGAAATGTTTGAAAAATTTTAGGTTATTGGAAATAATCAAGTAAAAGAAATAGATGAAAAGAAATATCAGAAGCTATTTAGAATAAAGAGATGAAGTTTCCAGGGAATAAAAAAACATTATCAGATGAACACGTTTACCTAGCTTTCTTTGAAACCAAAAGCATTTCTTCAAGGAGCTGAATTAATATAGTCCAAAATACATTGTTTCGGGGGGCATCTAAACTGAGAGCACCAGAATAACCAATTATCTGTTAAACTGTCACTAGAATGTGGATTTTGTGAAAAGTACTTTCTTCAAGTCTTAAAGACATCAACTGAAAGTTGTATGTGTGCCTAAATGGAAATAATTATTTACTGTAAATACTTCAGTTCTCCCAATAAGTAATAGCTATAAATTTCTCTCACAGAAAAATGCCACAAAGGCAAAATCCACAATATCTTTAAAAATAAATTTGGATTTCCATCTATGTAGGTGTAATCAACCACAAAGCCACAGCATAAGAAAGAAGAAAATGACAAGAAAAGGCAATTTAGCCTGAATGACTCTTAAAAGCAAGTGAACAATTTTACCTAATTGAGAATAAAATAATGGAAAATCAAAGACATCTAATTGCTGTTGGAGGATAGAAAAGAGTATTGTTCTAATTAGTGGGTCTATCAGAATGAACTAGCTTGCAAACTACACCCCTGAAGGATAGGCCTCCCCAAAAATGTTCAGATAGGCTTTTTCCAAGATGACCAGAGTATGCCTTTTCCAATATGGTCATGCTGGCATGTGGAGCTAAGGTCAATGGAAACGCTGTGTGCTTAAGAGAACCTGTTGCCATTACTTTAATGAAAACTACCCAGATTTAGGGTTATCTCCAGCAATAACCTTTTTATCATTGCAACCTAGCTTATGTCAGAGCAAACAACTAGAGGATCTGGTTTCATCATATGAGTCACTCTCTCCTTGTCATAGAAGACCCTCTTCTCTCTCCTTGATGCCTCAGACACCTATCCCATTCCTTAGCTCAAGATACAAACCCCGAGTGTACCCTATTTACTTTAGAATTTAGTTATGTAAATTTCCCACAGGCATGTAATTACATTTGTTCTTACTCTCCTACCAATCTGAATGAGGTTAATTTATTTGCTCTATCTGTCACAGCAGTGACCAGAGGGGTGGGGAGAATTTTTCCCCATGTACCCCTACATTCCTAAACACCTGTATGATGGAATAGTTTACAAACTTCATTTCAATACTTAAGAATGCTAGTCCAATGCACTGGCCATAATATAAGCATAGCTGCTATCAAGATATTTTTGTAACAAACTTTGGTAAATGTAAACTAAAATTTAATCCATAGGTTAGTATTATTTTGGGATATTATCACCCAAATCAATAAGATATTGGGAATCATTAACATCATATTAATACTCTGAAGTCTAGAGTAAATATACGTAGTTATAGGTAATGTGCTTTTATACTTTTGTCCATGAATGGCAAATGATAAATTGTTTATGGGGAAAAAAGGCTAATCATAATTGTATATACAATATTAATGTGATAATTTTCTCATGAATAAATTTCCAAATACACAGAGTTAAAAACTCTTTTGAGATAGAATATAATTAAATCTGCCTCTGTTAATTTTAGATGTCCATTTATATTATTCCCAGTATAAAAATTACATGACCTATTCCTACGTCTGCTATCTTTCATTTGGGCATACAGAATGTATATTTGTCCTGATAAACTTTCTAAGTTACCAATCCAGAAAAACAGCATAGATGCATTCACAAATCTGTCAGAGGTAGTAATTTCAAGTAGTTTTATATTATGAAAACCATAAAATAGTTAAATAGAGTTTGTTTCTATACTTACATAATTAAAATATGGTAATTAAAAATAATTGTTTTATAAGGCAATAGGAGGAAAAAAAAACCTTTACCTCCAAATACTGATATTACCTGTTCTTTTAATTGAAAGAATAATTATCCTTATTTTAAGGAAACTACAAGCCACACAGAGCTAGAAGAAGATGATGGGGGTAGAAGATGTGGGAAAATATAATCACTAAATGAGATGTCCAAACATGGCTTCCTGCTGTGGAAGACAGTGATTTGGTCCTAACCTCATCTGCCTTTCCTGATCCAAAGAAACCTATTCTTAGCAGAGCTGCACCCAGGAAGCTCCATTTTCCAATCTGGAGTCTGGGGAAGACTATATTGCCCTCAGGCTTTCAAGATACAGAAGACAGTATGGAAAAGACACCGTTACTGCCCTTTGTTCCAATGTCACCCCCAGTCTCATCCCTCAGTATTTGCTGATGCCAAAGAGACAAACCCTATGGGATTGGGGCAACTTGGGCAGCGGTACATTGAGCAATGACGCTGTGTTGATGAACAAGTTAGTTGCATCATACTTGGTGTAGGAGCTGGCCAGGAGGTAGAGTGAAACAGGACAGATGCTAAGGAATTTGCAGGATGAAGTAAATTGGAGCCTGTAGTCCATCTGTTCCCAGTTTGACAGAGCAGAATCTTTCCTTGGTCAGGGGTTTAAAAGGGTGTGCCTTTCATCTGATATAGGAAGATATAGAGTTGGCCAGGGGGTTTTAGGTAGGGGCATGGCACTTGCTTTGACACCTGTGGTCTCTAGACAGTAGCTTTTATGTTACATGTTTTGACCAACAATCCTCTACTATTACATCAACCTTATCAATGAAACACAATAATCCAACATATACTGAAAACGAAAAAACATAGTAGGATACTCAGAAAATCTAACATTTCCTGTTGAAATTCAGCCTCTGTTATGTACCTCTTTTCATTCAAAGGAAGTAAAGTCACAGTATAACAGACTCTGCTGAGAATATCTTCTTGTATAAATTTAAATTTGGAGAATGCTTCCAGAAAATTTCCCAGGTGGCTTCATTGATGATGGCATTTTCTCAGTTTCTCTAATTCCAGAGAGAGACAGAGACAGATAGAGAACACACACCTGAGAAACAAACCCAAACTAGCTAGACAACGTATAAAAATAACAATGGATTTTAAATACACTAAAAGTGAAAACAGAAATTATGATTTTGCCAAATCATCGTTCAGATGATCTGATGATCCACCAGAACTGAGTAGACACCCCAAGAGGTCTAGGAACCAGAGACCACATCAAGCAGTAAGAAACATGTTTGAAGATGTTTCTGGCCATTAACAGTAAGAATATGGACTAGCCATTGAATGTTGGAGGAATTTTCCAGTGAAATTTGCCAAAAGATAGGCAAGCAGGCAGCCTGCCCATGTAATCAGCAATGTCCACTGGACGGTAGCCAGTGGATGTCCTGGGAGGAAATTGGTGTTAGGGAAAACTGTTGACTGGTAATCAATAAAATTGCTAAAATGCAATGCTTAACACAATAAAGGTTTGGCCTAATGTTGAACCAAGGTAGATGAAGGGACTGAGTACTAATATATCTGCTCAGGATGGAGTGAGTTAACAGGAGCAAGAAGAAAAGACCTCAGTCGAGAATAGAGCCAAGAGTCAATTATTAGAAATAAGAGAATCAGCATCCAAGGTGACTTGAAGCTGATCAATAGAATTATCAACTGAAACAGTAAGAAACTCTCCAACAGAAGAGAGATTATTCCAGAGGGTAATACTGGTTTGAGCATGAATTTTAAAAGTATGCAGCTTCACTGCAAGGATATAAAATAATGGTATGTCATTAATAAAAAAAAAAAAGAGCAGGTCAAAATGAGGGACCTTGAGAGATCAAAGATCAGGGAGCCAGGATTTTTTTTTTCCTATTGTTTGAAAAATTAAGATGAAGTAGAACTCTTAGAAGATAACGGTAATATAAGTCAGTGTATATTAAAAACAATGGTATTATTAGGAGTATTGCACAAAATAGTGTTTTCCTACTGAATTTCCTACTAAAGATTTTCCTGCTGCATAGTAAGAAAAATTTTCCATTATTCAGCACCTAGAAGTCTGTTTCAGACACGGTCCTTTTTTTTTTTTTTTAAGGCAATAGAAGCTGACTCCAAGTAACTTCAGCTTAATGTAAATTTATTGGAAGAATAGCTTGTAGCTTACAGAATCAATAGAAAGGCTTAAGAACCAAGCTCAGGATATAAGTTGAAAACAAAGGGATCCTGGTCAGTATAGACACAACCAACGTCATAATACAGAAACTCCCAGGATATGGTATTGATTTACCATCATTTTGCAGGATTTAGATGCTGTCAGCATGTTATCACAAGCATGACTAAATTTTCAACTACCCTTCCACTAACAACATTTCATTACATTAAAGTTTCTGAGGGCAAGTCATGGGTGGTTAAACCTGAAACAGGCTTACTGAGCTTCCCGAATGTGACAAGAGAAGAGAATATATTCCTTCCTCCCTCTCTTAGCCCCAAACCACTACAGTGGTCGTTATACATAATTTCTATGTTTTCTAGAATTTTATATAAATGGAATCATATGTACTCTTTTCCATCTGGCTCCTTTTGTACATTGTAATGTTTTTGAAAGTTCTCCAATTGGTTGCATGTATTATTAATTTGTTCCCTTTTATTGCTGAGTAGAATTCCAAAGAATTGCCAAAACTTGATTATCCTTTCACCTATTGATGGCCTTTGGATTGTTTACAGGTTTTTGCTAATATGAATAAAGTTGCTATTAAGCATTCACATAGAGTGTGGACATGTGTCTTCATTTCTCTTGGATAAACAAATTGGAGTGCAATTGCTGGGTTATATGACAAGGGTGTTCTTAACTTAATAAGAAACTGCCAAGTTGTTTTCCATAGTGCTCTTTGCATTTCCACTGACAATGAATGTGACTGTGGCTCCACATACTGACAGTAGGTAGATGCTATTTTTTTTTTAATTAGCCATCCTTGTGAATGTATAGTAATAATTTACTGTGGCTTTCATTGGTATTTCTCTGATGACTAATGACTGATGATCTTTTCTCATGTATTCTGGTGCATTTGTATATCTTCCTGGGTAAAGTGTTCAATCTACCTGTGCCAGATTATGTTTTCTGTAAACAGCCACAATAATTATCTCCTGCCCCACATGCTTTTCTTACAATGATATGATAACACACCTACCATCAAAAGATAGAGTTTATGTCCCTCTTTAAATCTGGACAATCTTGTAACTTTTGAGACTAGGTCAAAAGATCATAAAGGTAATACAGCTTCCACTTAGTTCTTTTACTATGTTTACACTTACATTCAACTACCATCTAGTGAGGAAACACAAGGAACCAAAAGGGGAGGCTACATGTAGGTGATCTGGCCAAAAGCCCCTTCCAAGATCCAAGACAAAAGCCATCGTTAATCACCAGACTTGTGAATTAATAAGGTTTTAGATGATTCCAGCCTTCAACTATGGATTCAGCCTTACTCTTTCATCTTGTAAGCTGAGGTTCAGACATGACAGAACAGAGACATACTGATCCTGATGTGCCCTGTCTCAATTCCCACACCACAGAATCTATGAGTATAATAAAAGAGCAGCCATTTTGCACCATTAAGATTCAGACAGCTTGCTATGCAGTAATGTATAAATAAAACACAGGCCTTGAGATACAATCAAGTAAAGACTCCTTGAACAGAAATACAATTTAGAATTTTTTCTACTTGCAAGGTCATTAATTATTTCATAGTGTGTGGGTACAATTAAGTTTTCAAGCATCTGAAATTTTTCCTAAGGTTTGAGCATATTAACATTTGTATAGACATATATTAATATCCTTAATATATATACATGTATAACTATATACATAAATATTATATATATTCATTCATGCATATATTACATATGTGTGTATATACATATATAAATAATTTTTATATAGAATCCTCACTTGAAGTGTTACTTGGCCATAATTCTGTCATTTATCATTTTTTCATCAACGTTCAGGAAGTTGATACAGTTCAAGTAGATATCTATTATGAGGTAATGAAACTAATAAATGTCACTAGTGCTTACTGATTTCTCATCAACTATTTCACAGCCCTGAATAAGACTGTCCTATGATCAGATCTGCAGGTGCACAAAACCAAGAAAACAAAACCAAACAAACAAGAAAATTGCTGAATTTTATTTTTGTTGACTCAGAACAGATGCCAAGGTAATGGGAACCTAAAATCACTACTCATCTAGCCAGGTCAGCACACAACCATAATTACATCAGTAATTCAGGGTTACAAATCTGCTTGTATTCAAATTATGCAGGACAATAAGATAAAGAAGATGTGTATGTGGATATATTTAGGTTGGCTAAAAATGTCTTGATAATTGTGGATTAATGGATATGGGTTCAGTTAGTCAGCATCTCTAAACTTATCAATATATATCTGATTTGTCCTTGTATTTTTCCACTAAAGTTTTATGAACTAAATCCAGACCAACATATAGTGGACACCTCTGGTTATCTGCACAGAGTAAAGGGCTGGAGATAAGGCAATAAGACAAACTTACATCCTTGAGGAATCTCAAAATAATGGAGTAATATATTTCCTATTGTTTAAATTTTATTTGCAATCACTACAAAATTTACTATGCTTCTTACAACAGTGATTTTTTGAAAAGTCATGTTATGTGAGGCAATCCACATTCCACATTAAAATTATAGTGTTACAAATACATAAATTAATGCATTTGCGATTGCTAGGTAAAATATGGAACACATTGTCCATTTCAGAACTTTACATACCAACTCTAAATAATAAAGCAGTCTCCTATGCATTTAGACATCCATTCTCTTTTTCATTAATTTGTCAACCACAATTATCTGTAAGGATATGACAGTTTTAAATTTTCCTTCAATGAGATCAGTAAACATAACACAAATAATACATTAAAAAGGTAAATAACATATACAAACTAAAACTGACATCTGTGTTAATGTGAAATATTTGACATAGGAAAATAGTTTCAACTTGGGAGAAGAAAAATTATGTACCTATATATGTATAATTGGTAAGGTTATAATAGTTTCTCATGAGACTACTAGATGTACATTTCATTTAGTAATTAAAGTGGACATTATCATATAGCCGCCATATTTCTTTTTCTTGGTGGGGGTAGGGTTTAATGCTTGCTTACCCAACAGGCAAACTACGTATTTAGAGTAGAAGAAAATTTTATTTATTTATTTATTTATTTATTTATTTATTTATTTATTTATTTATTTTAGAATGTTATTCATAGTTTATTATTTTTGTTTGTTTTGTATAGAACTGGGGTGTAGGCCAGAAGTGCAGGGGGTGAGAGTATTTGCCAGAGACAGAGTGCAGGAGCAGAACAAGCAGATTTACTGAAATACACTGTTAAGGGGAGCCGTAGCCAAGGCAGGAGCTGTCTGCTGTGCCATAGGTGGGTTAGCTTCTTGGCCAGGGATTGAACTCAGGCAGTTAGTGGTGATAGCACTCAGACTTAACCCCTAGGCCATCAGGGAGGCCCCCAGCAGAAAAATTGAGACACCAGATTCAGATAGTGTTTTGTTAAGAATTTTCAAAAAAATACCAACTTTGTCATCAGAAATCTGTTACATTTATTTATACATTTCTTATGGCTTAGTTTAAGTGTTTCTACATATTAAAGGTGTGCCATAAGCTTTTTAGTATGTAGGTCTTATCATTTTAATCTGACCACCTAGAACATTATAAATATCAGTTTCATGACATTATGATACATTTGTTTCATTTTTAAGCCTATTAGAAAAGATGATGAAAAATGGTAAAATTTTATACTTCAATATGAAGAAAAAAATAATTCTTATCACTGTTCCTGTTCCCAATCATTTGTTTTCTTTTGTGATTGATATTTTTTCAGGTTTTCCTTTGAGTTGAACAGATATTAAACCAGAAAAGATGATGTTCAATCTTTCCATTACACTGTTTGGATGAATTTTCAGATATTTGATCTTTTAAAAATAGTTCTTTAAGCTTTATTATTTGAATTCCATTTAATTGTTTCTCAGCACCTAAGTAGTGACTGAAATCTAGGGATAGAAGTTTAGGGACTAGTAATTGGTCATGTAGTGATGGTGAATGAGGGTTTAAGAGCCCACATCTAAACTGTCAATTCTCATAAATTGGCAAAATTCATTTTGTAAATGAGAACCAATACGCTGAACTTTATATAACAAAGCCTTCTTCTATCTGGGCTATGGAATTGTTCCTTCATGTAAGGTAACTGGTTTAAAAGCTTCAATATATAAAGCATCCAGGAAGGACTTTCTTCTACTCCTCAAATTTTTAGGGTTTTTATTAATTCTACTGATATGGTCCAGGTTGTTTGGACCAAAGGGGCAATTTATCTTATTTTTTAAAAAATCTGTTAATTTTTTTCATCACAAAACACAGGCCTACTGGTTTAACAAGCAAGCCATTCATTTGAATACATATTGAAATGTTATTCTCAAAATGCAACGTTGATTGTCCCCAGCCAGTATTTCTTTACTGAATCAAGAAAGCATCTATAAGATTTATTTTTATTTAAAATAAATAGCACATGCATGTATCTCATAAAAATTAAACTTTACATATGAAAAGAGGTCCTCCTGATCTCTGCAAAATTCTATTTTTCTCCAAAATATCTAATGCCATCAGTCTGATATTTATGTCTTTAGATCTCTTTCTAGGAATTTAAATACATTTATTAAAATAGCTGTAACACAAATAGATTTTGTTATGTAATTTGGAGTATGTAGATCTGCATTTTGTCCCATTTAACAATTTGCACTGAAACTCCTCTCATTCTGTAATATGAAATATATCTCATTTGTGTATAGGGGTATAGGAGTCCAAGATACATAATTGTGAGTGTTTAGCCAGTTCTATACTAGTTGTTATTTAATTATTGTTTTATGCTTTTAGAAAAAATGCTATAAGGAAGACTTATGTTTTCTTCTTGGTGTGCTTGTGCAAAGATTTTCTCTAAGATAATACTATGTACCAAGTACTATGTTAAGTGATAAAGGCATTATTATTTTATCTCTTCCATGCCCTCAAGCTAACAAGTGATTAATCTTAGTTCACACATGATTAAGCATTAGATCTGGGATTTCCACATATTTTGTCTAGTGCAAGGATCAATGTTCTAAACTGCTGGCTATACCTTGCTTTTAAACAAAATAAATACAGGATCAAATTGTATTACATTTAAGTTTCAATATATGCTATCCACTGGCCTCCAGAAATGCTAAAGCAAATTACATCCACACTAAGCATGATATTTTTATTGATATTTGTCTGGCATATACTTCTAAGGACAGGCATTGGTTTTAAGTAAAATAGAAATGAAGAACTCAATACAGATAGTTGATTACCTATAATTATTAGAAACTGTGCCTTAATGCTACTGTGAGAGAAAGCTCCATCAGGAAAGTATACCCCATAGCATTTTAACTGCTTTTAAGATTTTATGAGTTTCAAATAAACTATTTGTGTACTTCTGTATGCTAATTTTGTCCTGTTTTTGTTTTAGAATATTTATTTATAAATAAAAATAGAAGGGAAATGCTCTCTCACAGATTGAAAAGATGATTTTGTTGTCATTTATGTTAAGTATATTTGCTGCCATACATATGTAAGTGGCTGTAACAGAAAACTCAATCCATTTTCTAATTACTGTCAGGAATAATGACTTCTGATGAACTAGCCTAAAACCAAACTCATCATACCTGCGCGATGCCCTCCATTATAACTAGCTCATAGAAAACCAGTCTATAAAAAACTAAGCAATTTTTTACACAGTAGTGTATATTGCTCACAGTTAAAATGGATGTGGGGCCTCCCTGGTGGTACAAGGGGTTAAGCACCGCACTATGAAGCAATCCACAGCCTCTGCAGCAAGAGTTTGATCCCCAGCCAGCCACAGAGAAACACACATGGAGAGGCAGACCTCTCCTGTCTCGCCCGCTGCTCCCCTCGGCAGTGTATTTCAGTCAGTCTGCCTGTTCTGTTCCCCACTCTGCCTCTGGTTAATCCTCTCACCCCTTCATCTCTGCCCTGTACCCCAGCTCTTGTATGCATAAATAAATAAAATCTTTAAATAGTAATAATAAAATGCATTTGGGTGTTCGGCATTTTTTAAGTGGTTGTATTTGGCATTTTGTTATTTGGAAATAAACGCTATACACGAAATTCAATTAAAAACTGAATTAACAATTGTAACCTAATAGTAATGATGGCTTCCCTCTGTTTCTATTTTCTGAATCACTTTGTGTAAGACAGAGGTCTTATTTCCTTGAATAACAACTAATATAAAATTATTTGAATGGTTCATTTATTTGAATGGTTCACTCTGATTGATTCACTTTAAGGTGTTTTTTTTTCCTATTTTTAAATCTGAATTTCTTTCTAAGTCAAACTTCATAAACTATACCTTTATATACCATTTGTCATTTTTAACATTTCTGTCAAATGTAGTGGGATGTTTTTCATAGTTTTCTTAATATTTGAAATGTCCATGATATCACTGGTTGCCCATTCTTCTCTAGGTTAAGCAATTCATTTGACTCTTTTTTAAATCTTTTATAAATCTCCTGTGTCTTTGCTGATATTTTTGTCATTTCATTTGTTTAAACACTGTTCATTGAAGCATTTTTATGACAGCTGCTTTTTAAAATACTGGTTAGGAGAAAAAGGAACTCTCCTGCATTGCTGGTGGGAGTGCAAACTGGCCCAATAACTATGGAGAGCTGTGTGGAGATTTCTTGACCTACTAAAGATAGAGCTTCCATAGGATCCAGCAATTTCACTCCTAGGTATTTATCCAAAGGACACAGAAGCATTAATTCCAAAGAGCACCTGCACCCCTATGTTTATAGCAGCACTGTTTACAATAGCTAAGCTTTGGAAACAACCCAAATGCCCAAAAATAGATGACTGGATCAAGAAGATGTGGTACATATATATACACAACGGAATATTACTCAGCAATCAAAAAAGATAAACACATGCAGTTTGCAGCAACATGAATAGAGCTAGAAGGGATCATGGTCAGCGAAATAATTCAGAAAGAAAAAGAAAAAATACCAGATGGTCTCACTCATAGCAGGAATCTAGAAAACCTAAATAAGGGACCAGGAAAAAGACTAATTAATACAAAGTAAAAATCAAAATCAACAAGCAACTATAAACCAGAGACACACTACAGGGGGGGGGGAGGGGAGAGGAAGGATTAGGGTCAAAATAAGGGGGCGTGCAATTGTATGGGGAATATAACTAAAATGAAAGTGCATACATTGTGCAAAAAATGAAAAATGATGTAACAATTATATAAAATAAAATATTTAAAATAAACAAATAAATTTTTACTAAAAAAAAAAAAAAAACACTGGTTAGGTAATTCCAACATCTGTGTCATCTTGGCACTAGCAGCTATTGATTATCTTTTCTCATTCAGGTTGTAATTTTACTGGTTCCTGATTTGATCAGCAATTTTCACTTGTATCGTGGATATTTTTCTATTATAGTAGGAGATACTGAATCCTATATAAATCTTTGATTTTAGCAGCAGCCACCCTGTTCAGGTGCAGAATGCAGGCCCTGGCCTAATTTTAAGGGTTGTGAATCTAACAATTTAATTTTCAGAGCCTTTGTAGTACTAACGCAGCCTACTCAATTTAGGAAGCATAATATGAGATAGCACTCTGAACTGGGTAGTATTCACACTATTGTTCAGTTCTTGAACCCTTTGGTGTGATCATTTGGGTCAGTTTCACCCAGGACTTCCCATGCAAATTCAAATAATCCATTTTCCAGGCTTCTTCCCCTCTGATACCCTCCCAGAACTGGCTAGTTAAGGAGATGAGGAGCTCCACCAGGTGATCCCTGGGGGGCAAAGGGGCAGAGTTGCCTAAGGGCATCTGTGGTTTTAGTCTGGGGTTGGACAATGATTTGTCAAAAACTGTTATCTTGGGGGCCTCCTCAGTGGCACAGCGGTTGAGCGCTGGGTTGTGAAGCAGCCCGCAGCCTCTGCAGTGCCAGTTCGATCCCAGGCCGCTGGTTGACGGTCCCACATGGCGCGCAGACCTCTCCTGCCGCCTGCTGCTCCCCTCAGCAGTGTATTTTGTCAGTCTGCCTGTTCTGTTCCCCGCTCTGGCTCTGGTGAATTCTCTCACCCTCCCACGCCTCTGACTGTAACTAGTGTTTGTATAAATAAATAAATACATCTTAAAAAACAAAACAAAACAAAACAAAAAACTGTTTTCTTGGGCTACTGCTTACTTCATCTTTTGACTGAGAAATAAGGTATTCCTTTGAGCTTTTTGGTATGTATGCCTATTTAGTGTTCCAGATTGCTGATTAATGCAGTACCCAGTAAGAATATAAATATATGTATGTGTGTTTGTGTGTGTGTGTATACACTTAAAAAAAAAGGTACGATAAGAAACAATAGAGAACTTGCAGCTATGTTGTTCCTTAGGACCCAAGATACCCTAATCAATTTGTCCTCTTCTTTCCAGCATTCTGAGTCTTCTTATGACTGATTGTTATAATTTGTTCATGGTTTTGAGTTATACTTCTTAAGGAGCAGAGAAATGAGTCTATTCTGTCTTTTTGTAACCAGAAGCCCAGTCATACTTTTTTCATTTAACACAATGCTTCAAAATTTCATTCATGTTGTAGTATGCACTCAAGAGCTTGCTGTTATAAAGAGGCTTATTTTAGTTTTATCTTCAGTTTTAATTACTAAAATTCAATTACTAAAAATTAATTACTAAACCTCTGTGGCATGTGATCACCTTCTTATTGTACTTTTATTTCTTACTCTTTACTGATGCTTTGGGAGCAGAGCTTTTTATTTTTATTGTTGAGATGGGCTTAAATATTTGAATTTTGAAAAATGTATTTCATCCAACATTACTTTGTACATGTAACTGTCAGTGGTAGAGAGCGATGAGGGCCCAAGTGCATTTGCATCAAGTCTGTCTGCTAAGACTGTAAGCTGCATCAACTTCATATAGTAAAAAGTTAAAAGTACACATAAACAAGCCATTAGTTTTTATAGAGAAAGATATAGTATGAAAAACATGGCATTTACTTTATTTAATTTAATTCACAGCACAATGACGTGAGGTAGATGTATTTGGAAAAACTTTTTTATGGCCAAATTTATGGGAAAGTTGACAATCAAATATATTTGTGTAATTTTGATTTGGCATTTGATTAGAATGTGAAAATAGTAAAATGTAACCCAGGTCTTATGCTTCTTATTCCATGATCCTTTTGCATCAATTTACTACTAAATAAAATGCAGCTTTGCCAAATTAAACTTTGAATACCATGTATGAAAGTGGATATGTAAAGTTTTAATATTAAAAGAACAAAGGAAGGTTAATTTAGCTGGAATACAATAGCAAGTTGAAATCTCTATTAAAATAGTTGAAGATGTATATTATTACATTTTACTTTATAATTTTACTAATTAAAATTTCACTAACTGTACAGTTCAATCAGCTTCATCTGAAAGTTATTTTTACAAGGATGCATATTCCTCTTGGAGCAGCTTTAGCCTTTATGTTTTATGGCTTTTTGGTATGTAAACGTCCTTTAAAACATCTGTTAAATAGGGCAAACTTAATGCCTCATTTTCAAACCTGAGCTAATTATTACTTAACAATTAGCAAATGCAGGGCCTCCTCTTGTGTCCCAGCAGTTGAGCGCTGGGCTGTGAGGCTGCCCACAGCCTCTGCAGTGCTGGTTTGTTCCCCGACCACCTACGAGGATCCCACAAAAAAAAAAAAATAGCAAATGCATTAAGAAAAAGTAGTTTGTGAGTTCCAAGTCCTGCAGTATAGAATGTCAATAAGACAACTAAGACATGACAGTCACTATGTGTTTCACAGTTTGACAAATTTGGATAGTTTGTGAATGCTAAAGTTTGGTCACTGGCTTAGATAAAACAGGGTGGCAATAATAGTTTTCTATTATACCATATACAATGTAAATTAGAGTTATTTTAAATAGAAAGATAATTCTTATTAATATACTCACATCCAAAAGCTTGCATTTAAATATTTCAATGAAATTAATAGCATTGGCTGACATTCCATAACCACATTTGGAGGAGCTCAGCCTCTCAAGTCAAATGCTTTTGCTATTTTTCAGATATTTATCCAGAAAGATGTGTATTTCAAAACAACATCTTTGGTGATCTGGAAATGTATGTATGTGTATTGTACATGCCTGCATTTTTTGCATGTTAACTTGAACAATAGAAATTGCTTAGTGCCATGCTTTTCCCTTTCCATTACCTTGGTGATAGTATCTTCTTAATAGTATGAGAGCAATAATTGATCTACTTAGTTCAACGTAGTTTTTCCTAAGACCTATCTTAAGTTTTGGATAAATTATAGAGCTGGGAAAACTGGACTGACATATGCAAAAGCATAAAACGAGACTACTATCTCACACCATGGACAAAAATCAACTCAAAATGGATAACAGACTTGATAGTAAGACTTGACACTATAAAATATATGGAAGAAAGAATAGACAAAACACTAAACGTCATACACTTCAGAGACATCTTTAAGGACTCATGTCCAGAATCAAGGAAAACAAAGAAGATAAACAACTGGAATTACATCAAACCAAAAAGCTTCTGTACAGCACAACAGACAGTAATCAAAATGAAGAGATATCCTACTATATGGGAGAAAATATTTGCACACCATACAACTGATACGGGAACATCACTAATTACCAGGGAAATCCAAATCAAAACCACAGTGAGATACCACTTAACACCAGTGAGAATGGCCCATATTCAAAAAAAACTGGAAACAGTTGCTGGAGAGGATGTGGAGGAAAAGGAACCCTCTTACACTACTGGGTGGAATGTAAACTGGTCCAGACACTATGTGTGGAGGTTCCTTAAAACACAAAAATGGATCTACCATATGATTCAGTGATTCCACTCCTAGGAATCTACCCAAAGAAGACAAAAACTAATTTGAAAGGAAAACTGTATTCCTATGTTTATTGGTAGCACTATTTACAATAGCTAACATATGGAAATAACCTAAATGCCCCAAAACAGATGAACAGGTGAAGAAAATGTGGTATAAACACAATGGAATACTACTCAGCAAACAAAAAAAGATAAACTGATGTCATTTGCAGCAACATGGAATGGGCTGGCAGGGACTTAAAGTGAAAAAAGTTTGAAGGAAAAAGCTAAATAGCAAATGGTTTCACTTACATGTGTAATAGAGAGAAAATGAACAAAAGGTCAAGAAAAAGACAAAATTTGCAAGCTGACAATGGATCTGAGGCTTACAGGAGGGGAGGGAAGAGCACAAAGTCTATGGTGATGGTTTGAAGGAGCTGTGGTGGTGGGAGAACTAAAGGGACTACACCTGAGAAGAAAAACCAATTATTGAACAAAAATGAACAATGATGTAAGAAAAGAAAAAAAAATTACGAAGTAACTTTTCAGAATGATATCCTGTGATTATGTTGTCACTGATCACCAAAACACTTCTCTTTGTTTTAAACATGTTAATTTACATTAAGTTTTAAAATTAAATTCATTTATTTTTTAAAATTTATTTTTAATTGATGTAATACTTGGATACCCCCATCAGTTATTGCCACTGTAGTGCATTCACCAATTCATCCACAGTCCACCACTCCAGTCCACTGTGCTTCCTTCCCACTTTGTTCCTAACCCCTTCCCTTCCTTTTTCTCCCTCTGAGTGCTTAAGTTCTGTAGTCAGATTTCAAGAGTTAATTTTAAGTTTGTTATTATCTGACTCTTACTTTAGTTTCTCTGTATTTCACAAAATGCCTCTCAATACCAGCCCTCTCCAAGAGGTGGTTTGGAGACTGTGGGAAAAGCACAGGAGATAGAGTTTTAACTACAGGATACATGACTCTAGAGAGAAAAGAGGGAGGAGAAGGAAGAGGAGAATGGCATGGTAAGAGATTGCCTATGATCACACTATACTTAAAACAAATGTCTCTAAGCAACTACAATGCTTAAAGCCTATAACACATTCCAAAAATCCTATATACTAGAAAAATTTAATTACTTCCCTACCACCTACGAAGCCACCAGCAGCTATTGCATTTCATCACCAATTCTAGTAAGAGCGAACAATTCTCAATTTTATATCAAGACCCAGAGCAGGTGCATTTGTTTAAAAAGATTCCCACTGGTATTCAGCCTAGTCTATACTGATATTGAGGAAAACTTTATATTGCATTGCTAATAAAAGCCCACTATGAACACACAAGTTTTAGAAAATTTTCATCACAAACCTGAAACATGGTAAAACACACATACAGAGTACGAAGAAATGACAAAATTCTATTTAAAAGAATTTTATAAGAAAGTATCAGTGTTCTTCAGATATCCCCTTTCATTTTCCCCACATCATTAGATTAATACTTAGGAAAATCGTTTGCTATATGAAATTACCATTCTGTGAAACTATTTAAAAATATATTAAGTGGGGTTTTTTGCATATTCTTATAAAATAGTTAAAAATTTATAGATAACAGTAAATATTAAAATATGACATACATATTATGAATATTTTAATTTCATAAAATATAATTTACTGTTATTACTTAGATTCTTTTTTTCTTCCCTTCTGTTATTACTCATAATCACACTTCTAGGCACCTATTGAAAAAGTATAAATCCAGGTAAAATTCACTTTGTTTATTAAGCTATTTCTAATCACTTCCATAAGATTATAGCATTTGAGCCTCCCCGATGGCACGGGGTTAAAATCTCAGTGCTATCAAGCTATCGCCAGCCATTACAGCCATTACATGGCGCAGCAGACCTCTCCTGTCTTGCCCGCTGCTCCTCTCAGCAGTGTATTTTAGTCAATCTGCCTGTTCTGCTCCCCACTCTGTCTCTGGTGAATCCTCTCACCACACCCCACCACACACACCTCTGGCCTATAGCCCAGTTCTTGTATGCATAAGTAAATAATTTTTTTTTTTAAAAGGAAGATAGCATTCATGTAATTACTTCTTGTTGCTCTTGAAGTTATTAATTCCTGATTGGCTGTCTCCTACTATGTCATGATTTGCCCCCTGGTATGAGCCCTCTCTCTTTCATATTTTTAGTATCTAATATAGTATAGATGTTAAGTAAATGTTTTCTCAATTGACTCAAATTATCATCTCAATATTAATGCAAATTTGAAAATGCTAGCATGCATGTAGCGATACTGTATATGATTAGGAAAAAATAAAGCCTTCTATTTCATCTTCCCCAGTTCTTTATAAGAAGCTTATATATGAATGGTAATATTTTTCTAGACTTCTAAAGTTCAAATGAATTTTTAATTATACATGACAGCAGACTATTATGTGAAAGGATGTGCATTTAAGTGACTGTATTCTTTCCTTATCCTAAAGGAATATTTTTGAGAAATTTATTTTCCCTTTACCTATGACTAAAATGTTATTTTTAAAGTTACATTAGTGTTAACTTACAAATTTGGATGAAAAAAGTTTGAGTATACTTTTTAAACACTGCAAATTAGATTATAATTTTAGAATATTCAAACTAAAATTTTTTCAAGTACTCTAAGTCTGACACTAAGATATCATTATTCTAAGTTATAAATTTTACATGAAGTTAGATTTCATGAAGTGAATGAAGGTAAGAGACAATTTAATGTTCTACTAATAGCCAGACAATGTTTCTCTTCCTTACAGCAGTCATTATGCTTGAAATATAATTTTCATTTGAGCTTTACTTCCATATATATTTTAAAATTAAGTATAGAAAACATTGGGGAATTTAGTATGTAAATATTATATTAAATGTTCTATGAACATCAACTTTGATTCCCAAATTATTTTGCAATATGGGTGCTATTTCACAGATGAGGAAATTAATGTCAGGAAAATTAAATACCTGGATATCATTATCATAGGACATCTTTATTCTAAATTCTCTTAACATCTCTACTTCCTTTATGGACTTTTCATTTTAAAAATAGTTTAAATTCCCTATTCTTTCCCAAGAGATAATAGTTTATTTAGTAAATAGGAATATTTACATTCCATTCATTAGCGTTAGTATCATTGTATTGATTATTGAATTTTAGAACATATTATAGTATACACTGAAGCAATAAATGTAGTATAGTAAGTGCTTCTAATGCAAGGATAGCCGACTACAGCCCTAGTTATGAGATTTTAAATATCACAATGATCTCACTAGGCAAATTCTGAAAACTATGGAACTAATTTAAGGAGAGAGAAGTAATGAAAGTTGAGAGTAGAGATGCTGAAGCTAACCTACATGGTTAAAAAGTTATGCTCTTAAAAAAGATCAGGCACAAGTCTACTTTACGATTATTCAACATAATATTGGAAATCCTAGGTAGAACAATTAGGCAGGACAAAGATATAAAGAAAATCCAGTTGAAAAGGAATAAAACTATCACTATCACTAATTGTAGACAACATGATAAAATACATAAACACCCTGAAGACTCCACTAAAAAACTATGAGAAACAGTAAGTCAGTATAGTGAAGTGGCGGGTTACAAAATCAATACACAAAAATCTGTTGCAATCCTATGTGCAAACAATAGACTAGAAGAAAATAATCAAGGAAATAATCCCATTCATAACTGCATCAAAAAGAATTAAATACTTAGGAGTAAACCTGAACAGGAGGTGAAAGACCTATACAATGAAAGTTATAAGACACTATTAAAAAAAGTGGAAGAAGACACAAAGAAATGGAAAGATATTCCGTGCTCAAGGACTGAAAGAATTAAGCCTGCTAAAATGGTCATCTTATGCAGAGTGATACACAGATTCAATTCAATGCAATTCCTATCAAAGTTTCAATGGCATTCTTCAAAGAAATAGAGCAAATCTTACTTAAATTTATATGGAACCAGGAAAGACACCAAATAGTAATCATAACAAAAAAAGAACAAAGGTACCACACTCCCAGACTCAAGTTATACTACAAAGTTATAGAAATCAAAACAGTATGATATTGGAATAAAAACAGACATACAGATTAATGAATTATAACTGAGAGCCCATAAATAAACCCACACTTATATGGATAGTTAGTTTATGACAAAGGAAACAAAGCATACCATGGAGAAAGGAAAGTATCTTTAACAAATGGTATTGGGAAAACTGTACAGCCATATAAAAAATTATGAAAATAGACCATTATCTTATACTACACAAAAATTAGCTCAAAATTGATTAAATAGCAGATAGAAGACCTGAGACCATTTGAAAACAGAAAAAATTATAGGCAAAAGAGTGACATTGGCTTCGGGGATCTGTTTGGGTACTGAACTCCAATAGCAAGGGAAGCAAAGACAATAATAAACCAATAGGACTACATCAAACTGAAAAGCTTCTTCACAGCAAAAGAAACTATCATTAAAGGAAAAAACACCCTACTGACTGGGAGAAAATATCTGTACATCATATATTACACAAGGGGCTAATATCCAAAATATACAAACAACTCATACAACCTAACTAAAAGAAAACAAACAAAAATTGATTGATTATGGATGAAGAAGATGTGGTATATATTCACAATAGAATACTATTCATATATTTATAAAAAATGAACTCTTGCCATTTGCAACAACATGCATGGAACTGGAAGGGATTATGCTAAGCGAAATAAGTCAGAAAGAAAAAGAGAAATATTGGGTGATTTAACTTAAATGAGGAGTGCAAGGAAACAAAACAAAGGAACAGACAAAACTAAACCAAAAAAAACCTCAGAAATATGACTACAGAAATGAGTCTACTAGAAGGGAATGCTGGGGAGTGGGAGAAGGGCCCCAATGAACTATTGTGGAGGATTACAGAGTACTTTGATGGTGGAAATGGTGTGGGTAAGTTACATATGAAGATGTATGACCCTGTATCTGTAAATCACATACAGTGCTGTAAGCCAATGTTACCATAAAAAAATGATACAATTAAAAACATTATGTAACTTAAAAACTTATGTCACAGAAGAAAATCCCTTTTGTGATAATATGGATAGTGAGAATAAGTCAGAAGGATGAAGACAAATACCCCAGGATATAACTCATTTGTGGAATATGAAGAAACAAAACACAAAGGAAAAAAAAATAAAATAAAACAAGCCCTTAGAATCTGACAACAGAATGGTGGTTATCAGAGGGGAAGATGGGAGGTTTGTGGAACAGGTAGAAAGCAGGTTACTGGACATTTGTGGTGGGCATGGTGTGATACATACAATTGTGAAGGAAGAAGCTACACAGCTGAAGCAGAGAGAGTTATAAACCAGTATTAGCTTGAAAAATAAAGAAGTCAGCTAACAAACATTTTTTTTTAAAAAATTCCTCTTTTAACTCTTACTGGCTTGACATGTTATTTAATTTTTCTCTGTTCCAGTGTGTTATGAAGAGTAAGTAAGGATTAACTTAGAAGTACCTGGCACTGGCTATTGGCTATCCTTTCCTTTTTTTTTTTTTTTGACAAGCTTGAGTAGCTCACCCACTGTTCTCCTTATCCATGCTTTATGGTTTTTATAACACACTGTATTATTCCTTGCCAGTAATTTTCAGAGTTGTAGTCAGTAGACTCTTCAGTGGAGAGAAAACTAATTTTCCCTATGACTGGTACAAATAGAAAATAATGTATTCATGAATCTTTCATTTCATCTTTTGCCCTTTGTTTTTCTCCCTCTATACAATTTTCCCAGGGGTAGTGACTATCTAGTCTCCAATACTTACAACTATCTATATGCTGTCACCTTCAAGATTTCTTTCTACAGCAATAAGCTATCTCCATAGCTTCAACTGAAATACCCAATCATCTAACAGCCATATCCAACCAGATACACAAAAATGTTCAAACTACATTGTTCTTATTGTACTTTCATTTATGAGATACTATCCAATTGTTAACGTACGGGACATGTCATGATCTAGTATATGTCTCTCCTAGCCCTCCATTCTTCATAGTGAATTGCTTGTGGTGCTTTGACATAAGGCATGCTGGTCCCCACTCCTCTTACCCTAGAGTGTCCTTCAAATCTAACACCAACTGATCTCTACAACTTCTAATGCCAGCTTCAATTTGGCCATTTATTTACCCGAAAACTGAAAATCATTATTAGACATTATAAGTACGCCTTTCCATTTTCCTAGAACATATACACACATACACCCATACTGGGAGGATGTGGAGAGAGAGACACAGAGAGAGAGAGAGAACATAACAAGGCACAAAGGTGGACCTAATTGATAGATCTTACATCATATAGTGAGGAAAGCAGCACAGAAAGGAAAGAAAAACCCAGTTTTTTTGAGGCACAAAGACACTCCAAACGCATTATTATTATTGCTCATTTAATGGGATGGGCAATAAGATTAACACTTCTCACTTAGTGAGTATAAGGAAAACAAGAAATGTCAATGATGGAAGTTATTCTCTACAATGAAAAGAGTTAAAGAAACCCCATACACTCACCCAAGAAACAGAAGCACACTGCTGTTTTCAGCGGTGATGATAAATCTGAACTACAAATGCAAATCAATTTATCAGTCAGGCTTTTGTGAAACCAGTTTTTCACCCATCTACTGCCAAGAACACAGAAGTGATCACTGAGGCTATTTACATTCTACTCCTCTTTTCCTTTCAGGCACATAGTAGGTTGTTACTTCTCTATACCATTTAAAAATAGTGGGAGCATGTGACTTGCTTTGGCCAATTAAAAACTGGGGGAAGAGATGTGTCTTTATCCTAGCAGGAATCTTTATACACCAGTGCAGGAATGTGCACAGTCCCGTATTTTGAGAAATTTATATAAACATTGTTCAGTTTGGAATTTCCATCAGCCCATGACTCCAAATGACAATGATGACCAGAGCCCCTGCTAAACTGCGTCTGAATCTTGCATGAGTAGAAACAAACTCTTATGTTGAGCCTCTGGAAGTCTAGTTTGTCCTTCCTGACTTAATGAAAACTCTGTTGGTGTATAATATTATATCATGCATTGTTCATCTCATTAACTCCTCTGGTAGTACTTTTAAAAAAGTATTTCTGGGGGCCTCCCTGGTGGCGCAAGAGGTTAAGATGCAACCTATGAAGCTATCCACAGCCACTGCAGCATGAGTTCGATTCCCAGCCAGGGAGGTGACCCACATGGCCCAGCAGACTTCTCCTGACTCACCTACTGCTCCCCTCAGCAGCGTATTTCAGTCCATCTGCCTGTTCTGTTCCCCTCTGTCTCTGGTGAATCCTCTTACCCTGCACACCTCTGGCCTGCACCCAAGTTCTTGCATGGCATAAATAAATAAATCTTTTAAAAAATTATTTAAAAAAAGTATTTCTATAACAGTTTAGCTTGCTTTGGGGGTGGGCAGTTTCTATATCAACAGTATTGACATGATTTATGGACCTCCCAGGTGGCGCAGTGGTTGAGCACTGGGCTGCAAAGGTACCCGCAGCCTCTGCAGCGCCGGTTCGATCCCCGGCTGCTGGTGAGATACCCGTCAGCTGGTGAGAGGCCCACGTGGCACAACAGACCTCTCCTGCCACGCCCACTGCTCCCCTCAGCAGTGTACCTCCTCAGTCTGCCTGTCCAGCTCTCCGCTCTGGCTCTGGTGAATTCTCTCACCCTCCCACGCTTCTGACTGTACCCAGTGCTCGTATAAATAAATAAATAAATAAATCTTAAAAAAAAATCTATAGTATTGACACGATTTAACAAATTAGTTTACATTTTGGTGTTTCACTTATGTGTATATTTATTATGTGTATATTTATCAATCCTACATGAAACTCTCAAAACTGGGCAGTTTTACTGTCAGTTGACTAGAAGAAACTTCTTAAGGAAGTTATCTGAAGGCCTGTTTGTAATCTTTACCTGAGTCCTTAAATATAATGAACTGTACCTGTTAGGTGAGGGAAAAAAAATATATCCTTACTTACTTTATTCTTGAATTTGTGTGAATGCAGTGCATGAGGCAGTAGACAGGGGAAAAATATTCAAAATGGATGAAAGGAAAATGAATAATTATGTATATATGATACATTTTAAGACATTAGGTTGATATTAGTTTCTATATATAACCAATTCATCATGGTCTCTAAAAAATCCTTTTTTATCTTGCTTTGAAAGGAATAGCTCAATTATATATTCTAAAAAGCAATCTACAGCATTTAAAGTATGTGGGATGCTTTCTAATTTTCTTTAATTTGTAAGGAAGAATTAGCATGTAAATAGGTAATTAAGAAAAGGCATAAAAGGTTATGATAGAAACTAATATATTTGGAATAAGAATAAAAGTTTATTTTCCTTTTTCTTACAGCACAGAGAAGTAACTCTGGTAGAATATTTATATATCTGAGGGATAAATCCTAAGGCTGTGATTCTTGTAAGTTGTGTTTCCATACAGCTTACAATTTCTTCTTTAAAGCATAGTGAACAAATTAAGTGATCCCTTAAAAATACTGGTGAGAGTGACTACATATGTGATGTATAACAAATGCCATTACCTTGAGAACAGATGCATGTGGCTGACTGTGCTCATTCACTTACTGTAGGACTGGCTTCCAAATACCAGTTTTGTAGAACTTCTGATTCAAATCCATAATTCAACTCAATTTAAATTTACTACATGTCATGAATACTCAGACAGCCAAAGCCAAGACTATTAAATCTATTAAATGCTTGGGTATGACCCAAGATAATAGTATAATATTTATGGTTTATTCAGAGAATAAGAGATAGGTTGATGTGATTTTAGGATTGACAGAAATTATGGGGAATGCCATAAATAATGCAAGAAAACAAGTCTGGGATCAGATTGGAATGAATGTGGAATGTCATGACAGTCTCATTGCTTAATGGGGGCTCATTACCTTTACTTTATATTATTTTACTTGTCTATTTGATTTGCACTACAAAAGCAGTATAATTTTGTGACACAGTGTGAAACATGGAGTGTGGAAGAAAATGGAAGGAAGATAAGCTTAACCCCAAAGTAAACTAAACTACAGAGAAAATCAGAACACGGGCTACTTCAAAGGAATTGTCTTGGTAGAGGTAAAAAATCTTTGGGGTGATGGGAATGTTTCATATCTTAATAGGGCTGTGCATCAGTTTCATATCTTAGGGGTTACACAGTGTATACTTTTGTCAAAATTTATGGAAATGTATAGTTCAGATTTGTTAATTTCATTGTGTGTGACTTTTGTATCTCTAAGAATATGAGATCTGAATACATAAATTGTACTTTAAAGATATGCATCATGTTTTGTTTAGGAGTAAAATGCATGAAAGAGTAAGATGGATTGATGGATGGATACAGGAATGGATATACATGTGACATGAGATAAAGCAGATATAGCATGGTAGTTATCTGGATCTTCACTAAGCAAATATTCTAAAGTCTATAATCTACAGACTTCACATAAAAAATAGAACTATTTTCTAGATGAGCTAAACGAAACATTTATTTACCATCTTGATAGGATGGGGATGGGGATAGATCACAGCAACTTCTGAGTACTGTGATAAAACTACTGCAATGGGAAAAAAAGGTATGGGCAGGTAACTTATGAAATGAGATCACTCCTGTCAGAAATACAAAAGGAAAATAAAGATTCAGGTGACTTGATGTGGTCCTACTTAAGCAATTCCTTTGGCATAATGTGCAATTTACTTTATCCTGGCTGGCTAAGTAGAATGCCTTTTAAAATGCTCCCAGACCATACAAAATATAAGACTGATCATCTGGCAGGTTCATCAGAATATTCTAATTTTTCTCAAAGTGTGTATATATGTTATTGCCTTTATTAAAAGAACATCATTTGAAGCCAAGTCAATTTCAAACATTTAGAAATTGGTGTTCTTTAGGGTTAATGCTCCTTTTTTGCAAACATTATAAAGACTCAAGTAAATCCTAACCACTATGATTCTAAATGAAATTATTTAGTAAGAATTAGTATTTCTGCAGGGGCTATGAAATGCTAATTATTAGAAAATATTACATTGATAAATTGAGTGATCATTATGTGTGCTTATTTAGATGGAAATATTTACATTTTAAATAATAATGGCATTGTGTCTATCTTTGGAAAACGAATTAAGAATGTATCTGTTCTTAATATTGAACATGTACACTATGTATGAAGTACACTGTATTTCACATATTTTGTACCATATTGCTGTTGTCCTAGTAAGTACTACTACCATTCTACTTGAGTTTACTTGGAATGGATTCATATACTTCAAGTAGAATTTAAAAAATCATTAGCTTTGACCTTCCTCATTTCAGTCTCTGAAAAGCTGAAATGTTTCATCTGGTAAATTTAAGCCGTTGATCCTCTCTCAAAAAAAATCCCAAAAGAAACATATGGCAAAATTACATCGTACAAGCTTTCCACTTCATCACCTCATCAGAAATTGAAACAGAACATTAGGAATTCAGCCAAGAGTTGCCATCCAAAGGCCACACTTTCTGTATGCTGACTCAACTCCCGCATTAATTATGGGTGTACATGATGGTTACTGATATATCTTTGGAACATCCAGAAATTGCCTGCGAAAATATAGTAAATTATCCTTGTCAAATTTAGAACAGGTACGCAAATCTTTCTGAAAGGAAAAATGAAAGTGAATTAAAGAGAAACATCTTCTAATCAGACTCAGATTTAATGTTGAAGTATGAAGTGCAGCTATATACTTAAAAAAATTAACTCTGAATGATATTTGATGATTTGGTTTCACTGGAACTTTGACAAATACATCACATTTGACATAAGAAATATGTTGAACAGTCAATGTTAGTTCAGTTCTTTTAAATAAACTCAGCAGTTAATTGTATTAAAATGAATTTTACAGGGTAGAATAATATCCAGCAAAAGTAAATGTAAATATATATTTTTTTCTGTTGTTTTACATTTCTTTTCCTCTCTTCATTCCCTTATTTGCTCAATCATAATTATAGTAGCTTTTTGAAACACTTTGTTAATTTTATCATCTGGCAATTCTGGGTCATTTTAATTGACTGTTTTTTTTTTCTGGTTATGAGTCATATTTTCCTGCTACATGTATGTTTTGTAACTGTTGATATAGAACATTATAATGTTAATGCTGTGTAGGTTTTGTTATTTTTCCTTGAAAGAATGACTTTCACTTGGTACATTTTTGAACTTGTGTATCAGTATGTCTTCTTGAACCTTTTTTCTAATATTTGTTAGGATGGGCCTAGGTTTACTTTTTTTTTTTTTTAAAGATTTGTTTATTTATTTATACAAGCACTGAGAACAGTCAGAAGCGTGGGAGGGTGAGAGAATTCACCAGAGCCAGAGCGGGGAGCAGAGCAGGCAGAAGGACCGAAGTACACTGCTGAGGGGAGCAGCGGGCAGCAGGAGAGGTCTGCGCGTCCTAGGTTTACTTTTATTCTAAGGTTAGTGTAACATTCCTCCAATAGTGTCACCTTTCTGGAGTTGGTACTGAATTCTCAGGGTGATAAATAAGGCTACTGTACTTTGCTTATGTTCCAGCCCCATGTGAACTTTGAGAACTACTCAGTTTATAGCTCTCTGGTAACTCTCCTTTGCTTGACCTTGTGAGATCTCACTTTATGCCGATGATACTTATGTAACCAAACATTCCACAGGATTCCAATTCAGATTATGGGACTTGTTCAGGGTAGAGCTCTCTCAGTTCCGGTACTCTACCCCACAAACTGCAGCCCTTTCAGCCTTCTTAGGTTTTGTGTCTGGCTCTAAAGCCTGGAAAGTTAACTGTGCTCAGTTTGGGATCACCTTCCCTCTGTCAAGAGTTGAGTAAATGTCTCCAGGCTGAATTCTGGAGTTATTTTAGGGTTCACCTAGTTCTCAGGGATCCTGCACTATTTGTTGTTAAGTCTGTAGAGTTGTTTCAAATATTTTATCTATTTTCCTAGTTGTTCAGGGGGAGGATGAGCTGTTTTATTATCAATTATCCTGCCATGATCATAATGGAAATGCTTTATCTGTGACTCTAAAACTCCCAAGAGAATTCAAATGCACAAAGTTGAGTTCTATGTTCTAGCTGACATTAATCAACTTGACAGGACATCTGAATGAATTTGGCATAGCAGAATACATAATCATCTTATAAAAATGTAACTATAACATTCAAACTATTCTTTCATAAGTAATATACAGATTTTTTTCTACTTGAACCTGCACTATTCCTTAGCCTATTATATCCCGTGTTCAATTAATTTATTATTTAAAACACAGATAACAATTTCTAGCTGAGTGTAATGTTCATACAAAAACATTTACTTTCCATGCATCATTAAATAGACTGGAAATAATTATAAAAATTTTTGTTCTGATTTTATGCCAATGGGAAATAAAGCCATGAGCCTCTGCCCTGTAAACTAGTGGAGTGACAGTCGATAGACAAAATAAGGTCCATTGCTTGATTTTGTAAATAAAAGGTTTTGGGGGAAACAGTCATTCTTATTTACTTATGTATGATCTATGACTGCTTTCATACCACTGCAGCAGAGTGAGTAGCTGAGACAGAGACCAGATGGTCCTCAAAGTGTAAAATATTTACTATCAGCTCTTCACAGAAAAAAAAATGTGCCATGCTCTGTTCTAAATTCATATATCCATATATTTAATTAATATACTAAGTATGGTTCAGTAAGATTGTAAGCCAATGATCCAATAAATATCATTACTTTCATTTATTATTTAGAACATAATAGCATAGGAGGCATGGGATGGATAACCTTGGTCTAGCTTCTTTGGTCTCCCTTAGTTTCATGCAAGTACCCTAGAAGGGATACACAGTGTGAAACACTGAAAATAATAATAATAAAAAAACCTTATAGAATATTTGGAGCAGTCAAGTCAATCAACTTCTTTCAGTATTCCTCTGTAAACTACTTTCTTATCTGTGAGAACAGTTAATATTTTATCAAGTTAGCAAGGCTTATCTGTACATATTTAAGAAAATACATACACACACCATATTGTATTACAGTTGTAAGTGATGTTCATAAAATATCTCAAAATTAAGTATAAATACAACAAAGGTGGAACATACTAATAAAGGCAATGATCAAGCTAAAATAATGATGTGCAATCTAAATATTACATCTACTGGCTACAAACAGGGTTTGACTTGACGGTAACAAAGGTTCTGCAATTTGTTAAACCAACAAAATGCTGAATAGGAACCAGACTTAAGGACTCTATTCTACAGCATGTCAGAAATATCAGAAGTACTAATTATCTATAATATGTGTACTATATTACTATTTTTCCTTTCTTCCTATGTTACTTTTCAACAAATATTGAACTAATAAAAGATGCACACAATATATTTTAATTGAAATGAGTTGAAAATGAAATTTAATTTTGTAGAACATTTTAAAATTTCAAATAAATGCTATTTTCTTCCCCTTCTTCCTGCCAGCACTTAAAAAACAGTCTATCTTCAGTTATATTAAAATGAAAACTTATCTGATTGACAGCAAATTAAGTCGTATGGTAAAGGCTTTCAAATATCCTTGTGATAATGAGCCTAATGAAGTAATCAGGTCACTGCTATGAATCTAAAATTACAATTTGTATTCAAAAACTGAAAATATATGTTCATTGTGTATTTGCATTTTAATACAACTAATTATTATATTGATTTTATTTTAGTTGAATGGTTTAATATACTAGGTACTTTACTATGCTCTTTGAAGGTGTGGTCTTATAGAAGTTTGTTAGCCATTATTGATATGTAGTTTATTTTTTTATTTTTTATTTAAAAATATCTATTTACATAAGCACTGGGTACAGTCAGAAGTGCAGGAGGGTGAGAGAATTCACCAGAGCCAGAGCAGGGAGCAGAACAGGTAGACTGATGAAATACACTGCTGAGGGGAGCAGCAGGTGCAGCAGGAGAGGTCTGCGCACTATGTGGGACCCTCGCCGGCGGCCGGGGATCGAACCGGCACTGCAGAGGCTGCAGACAGCTTCGCAGCCCAGTGCTCAACCGCTGGGCCACCGGGGAGGCCCTGTAGTTTATTTTAGATTGACTGATAGAATCTATTGTGTGCTTGGCAATGGGATCAGTGGTGAAGATACATCACTTAGCAAGACATATGTGATGGCTAACCTCCTGGAGTTTGGAATCTATAGTTTCACTGATCTTAAGGTAGTGGGGACCTCCAAAAGTCCTATTAGGATGGAAATTGAAGGTGGTAATAGTGCCATTCTGCCATCAAACTTCCTTATAAATCTCTCATTGACACTGCTCTCAAGGTATTGAGAAACAAAAATTGGCCTTCTTTTTATAAAGTCAGCACACCTTAAACTTGCATAGTTATACATCAGTTATATCCCCAAAAAGCTGGAAAAAATGGGAGTACTGACCCACTCAGGAGTCCTCTGAATCAGTAAAAGTGAAATTTTCATTCAATTCTACATCTGTGACTTAGTTATAAACTCTAAACTATAAATGAAATGTGGGGAGCCTGAAAAATGCTCCTCTTATAACATAACGTATTTGCAAAAATATAAAGAAGTTAACGTTTATGTTCTACTAATCTCTTCCTTTTAGTGAAGTCGTATAGATATGACAACAACGAACAAATAACATCAATTCTCCCAGGCCAAACAAATTGTTTCCCACAAACATGTATCTTCCTTAAAAACCATTTTTGAAAATTTTCTATATTTAAATGAAGTGAGTTTCCAGTTCCAAAAAATCATTGTCTGTCCGGGAAACCCACCAAATACAAAACAATGACAATGGGGGTTTCTCAATAAATAAATCAGTATGGCTTGATTTATGGTTAAAAGATACTTCTACTACATATGAACACTGTTTCTTGGAAAACTTTTGAATACCACACTTTCACATGGTCCTACAAACAGGTATACTTTTTCCTTCTTTTTCTTTACATTAGGTTTCTTAAACATTTTAGTACATAAAATCTTCAGTAAGAAAAACAGATTGGATTGAAAATTAAAATGGGACAGGTACTGCTACCTTCAACTGGAGGTAAGGGAGCAGAGCACAATTTCTGATGAGGGACTCAATGGAGACCTAGAAAATACTGTATAACCATTATTGTTATAACTGCCACAATTTTAAGATAATGATAGTTTCAGGGCCTCCCTTGTGGTGCAAGGGGTTAAGTCTCAGCACTATGAAGCCATCTGCAGCCACTGCAGGAAGAGTTCAATCCCTGGCCAGGGAGGTGACCCACTTGGTGCAGCAGACCTCTCCTGTCTCACACGCTGCTCCCCTCAGCAGTGTATGTCAGTCAATCTGCCTGTTCTTTTCCCCACTCTGTCTCTGGTGAATCCCCTCACCCCTCCACACACACACCTCTGGCCTGTACCCCAGTTCTTATATGTATAAATAAATCTTTTAAAAAAAGATAATGATAGTTTCAGCATCTATTATCAGCAGTCTGTATAAGGTTTTCCCCTGAAATTCTTTCTCACTATATGTTCTTCTAAGATAGACACTTGGGAAAGTGTCCAATTTTTTAGAAAACTAATATAGACCTATACTTTCATCCTACTCTGAGAGTCAAATGCACATGTTCAGTCATATCTATAAATGACTCAATTTTTTCCTAGTGAAATGCAACATATTATCATTGCAAATAATCTAGCTTAAGGGGCTCTATTTTCATTACACACATATAGCATATTTAACTTACTCTCTAGTTTCCTATATTGCTTTTTGCCAGCAAACAACTGAATTGAATTAATAATGGAGTTATGGTTATAGTTGTTGAATTGTAAGAAGGAGTTATTGTGCTATTTTCAATAGGTTTTCTGATTATTGATGAGTGTTTTTAGATGGTTAAATATAAGGCTGAAAAAATATAGCCATAATTTATAAAATGTATTTCATGACAGCTCTCCTCCCTGCCCACCTGTGACTATGCAGGTGTTTCTTTCTTTGCCTCTCCTTTTCCTAATAAACCTGTTCTTTTAAAATGTAAAAAAAAATAATAATAAAATGTATTTCACATATAGTTACATTCCTTAAAATAACCTGATTTGCTACTAATCTGAAAGGGTCAATGTAGTTTTACAAACCTCTTCCACTACAGTCTGTGACAGAATAATTATTTAAGATGTTTTTTATTTGAGGAGAAGAGCATTATGCTCTATTTATATATGCTATTTTTTAAAGATATATTTTATTTATTTATTTATGCATATAAGAGCTGGGGTACGGGCAAGAAGTGGGGGGGGGGGTGAGAGGATTCACCAGAGACAGAGTAGGGAAAAGAACAGGCATATTGACTGAAATACACTGCTGAGGGGAGAGGCGGGCGAGACAGGAGGGGTCGGCTGTGCCATGTGGGTCACCTTCCTGGCCTGGGATCAGACTCGTGACGCAGTGGCTACAGATACTTCATAGTGCTGAGACTTCACCCTTGCGCCACCAGGGAGGTCTTGTATATGCTATTTTAAATACTACTTGAATTTGGAGTTTAGAGTGATGGTGCTTTATATGTTCAAATTTTATTCTCTATTATATTAAACTCGTTTCAAAGACTTTTTGAAGAATAATGAGACAACACTATTAGCTCATACTACTTGAACTTAACATATTTGGAATATTTGTCAACAAGGCAAATTCACACATTTGATATGTTGTAAATAACATGCTTTGGGACTATGATATAATTGCAAATTCCATGTCCCAGAACACTTCTTAAGTATTTTTCATAAAAAGAAAAAGCTATTGCAAAAAATCATTTCCAAAATGGAGAAATGAAACAATATATTTAGTTAATGATAAGATACTTAAAACATAGCCATGCATGCTTGAACACTTGATGAACATTAATTCATGGTAAGTTCAAAAGATATTACATTTCTAAATCTTTCAAAGGCATTACTTATGTCACCTCATGAAAATGGATGTTTTACATGTTAACCCTACCAGTGCTACCAGCTTAATATTGGCAAATTTCTGTAGCGTTCTATACTGTAGCAGTTTACACTGCTAAATGATATTATTTCTCACTATTTCACCAAACAGAAAATGAAAAAATATATTGCCTGTCTAAAGACCAGCATGTAATATATTTTTTTTTCTTCAAAGAATGGAGAAGAGAATCCAGTTGTTCATAAAATAGTTTCTAACGACAAAATAGTATTTGGTTTGCACTGACATAAATTCATAAGAGAAACTGTGGTTTTATAAACGTGGTGTACTAAAACAACTTATAGAGAAAGGGGAAGGAGAAAGTGGGGGAGAATAAACATTCTTCTCTTTGAAATCTCTTCTGTTTATACATATATTGCATGTAGAAAACAAAATCAACTATTTCTTGCCACTATGGTTGTGACAGAAAAAGTGCTGACAATTTTCATTAGTTGAAGCAACTCTCTTTTATCCAGAAACCAAGGAACTCATAAAGGTGAAAAAGATAAAAATAAAACATTTTGTGACATTCGTTTGGTTCTCCGAACATGCATTTATTCAAACAAGCAGTATGTTTGAGTATCTACTATATACCAAGAGCAGAGCAAGTTGCAAAGAAATCACTGATAGATATGATAGTCTATTGTCTGCCTAAATGCTGAATCTAACAGGTCTCAATATGGCTACAGGCTTTGCGAATGATAACACATACAAAAGGACAGTTGGGGACTTGATTCTACTTTGAAAACTTAACAAATTCTTCACATAAATGCCATTCAGTACTAGACTGGGATCTCTCCAGACAACAGGAGTCAAAAAACAATTTAAGGTAGAAGCATAAGAAACCTTTTTTTTTTTTTCCCCAGTCAAGGTAGATGATTAAGGATGGTATATACTATGGATTTTATTTACGAGACAAACTGATGAGTCAGCAACCATTCTCAAGAAAAGGGAATGAACAGCTAGAATCACATGACAGTGGGGGAACTGGTGTTTATATATAAGAAATACGTAGATATATAAATGAAAGGAACTGTTCACTGAATAAGTGAGAAATTGAAGATGTTTCTTAAATTTTGATTTTTTTTCTAAATTAGCATCTCAATTATCCCTGATAAATTGGAATTGATTTTTTAGTGCTAGGTCACTTCACTGTACACAAATTTCTGCCATAAGAATTTCTGTCAAAGAATAGTAGTATTTTACCAAAATATTCTTATCCCTATCCCATAAGTCCTTGGCATATTTGAAATGTGACAATATATTCTAAAAAAAGTCTTATAGATCAGAGATCCCATTGTTGCTATAATTCCATTTCCTCTTATCTGTGTAGATGTTCTAGGGATTTGGATGCTGCTCAAGGAAAAAGATAAGAACCTGTGTGTGTTACCACAATGAGGTAACACACACAGGAGCACACACATAATTTTTATTTGGGGGACCTTTGACAGGTTTGTATGTGGAGTAATCCCTCACAACATGAGACTGCCCAGAGGCTATGGTAACATGGCACATCTTTCAGAAGGTGAGGAGGGCAAAAGAACTCCTGGGGGAGAGGGGAACTACATAGTGGGCTTAAATATCTAGGTGACGTCACTGGGTTACAATGAAGAGAGCTTCACTGGATCAGAGAGCTTCAACTGGCAGCATAGGGGTCTTTATAGCCCTGGCGTCTACCTTATCTATGGCTTGCAGATGTTGGGCACAGTTTTACAGCAGGCAAAACAGGCAAGTTATAATTTGCTAAAAATCTGCTTACTGAGTTATGCTCAAAATAACTGGATGTCCAAATTTTGAGTTTGGTGCCAGTGGGCTTTTGAGTGAATGGGTCTAAGCCTGGGGTCAATATATAAAGACCATCTTTGTCTCATTTGTATAAAATGCTAGGTAACTGCTAATATGAGTTTTTCTCCATATTGTTACTGTGTTTATGATTCATTACCAATGCTGTGCACTTTCTGTGGTTTAACTCCTCAGATGTCTATCTGGAAAGGACAATTTACTAATGTTACAATTTACTAATTAATGTTAAGCACTCATTCATCAGAAATGTGCAGTTCTGTGTTATGTGTACATATGTATAGCAGGCACTTTTTTTAGATGTTATGATCAAAAAAGAGAGAACACAAAAAAGAGAGTTCTTGGTAATGCTTCATGTTGACAAAATAAAACACATTAAACAAATACATAAAAGGTTAGATGTTGATGAATAATTTCAAGATAAAAAGGATGATTGAAAAAGATTCACCTAGAGTCATGTTTTAGTCAGAGATATACTCTCTCTGAAGAGGTATCAGGCTGAGAAAAAGGATTTTAAAAAATGAGAGTGGAAACATTTTATACACTGAGTCAATTCATTTATATGAATTATGATAAAGCATATACCAAGAAACTATATAATTGGATTAACAGTGAAGATGTTTTTAAAAAGAAAGACTACCTCAACTGAGGAAAAAAAAAAAAAACATTAGGAACCACAAGCCTACCCTACTTAAACAGAGGTCCCTGATTTTCTCATTCTTCCTTGACTGCCTTTTCAAATTCACAGATTTTGTAAAAGGAAAAAAAAAAACTAAAAATATTCATTTTACAGGAACTTTAAATAAGATAAAGCAGGATCCTGAACCTCACCTCTGCCATTCTAGCCCTCTACCAGCTTAATGAACCATGACAAAAACCCAGTTACTTCCACTTCCATGGAGCACATAGCATACAGCAAAGCCTTGTGGGGATGGTCATCAAGTGTCTTAGCAGAAGGGATTAAGCATAATTACCCTGAAGTTTATCCATACTTCTGAAGAATACATGAAACAATACAACGACTTGGTATATCATCCTTTCTGCCAAAGCCTGGTAGAAAGTACATGAATTTGGGGTAACGGTACCAAGTTCACCAGACAATGGAAGTGGTGAACAAGGACAAGTAATTTTGAGAAAAACCAATCTATTTCTTTCTAAAATTGGCACCTATGTTGTCATCAAGTCAATCAGCACCCAGTGAGGCGTATGTTCACATCCTGTAGCACCTACTTGAAAACAGTTGTAACTGGCCATGAGAGGAGTGAATAGAGGGTGAGCAATTCTGAGGGTTGTAATCCAGGTGATTCTAGTCCAGCCACCTTAATTGTCATCAAGCTCAGGGGCAAGCAATAGTGACTTCCACAAGAAGTCATCAAGCACTTTGGGAAGAAGGCAATCAATCTCCTGGACATGATCTTCTTTAAGAACTCTGAGGGAAGCCATGAAACAGCAACTTATTAACTTGATAAGCCAGCCACTCTCCCAGGGCTGGTAAAGTACATGAACTCAAGGAAAGTTTAACTATGGTTTGGAAGGCAATAAAGGATGTGAACACAAGAGGAGTGATGCATTGGGAGACCAATCCAGTGTGTTCTAAGTATGAAACTTCCCATTATCCACGTGGTCATGTGGTGTTAAGCCAGGTATTACAGGAGAGATAGCAAATACTCTCAGCAGAAGGGATTCAGATTCATGAACACAACCACCTTTTGGAACTTTCAGAAACATCTAAAGCAAACTCTGCATTAAAATGATTGCCCATTAACATATTAAAAAAAAACTAGCAACAACAAATGTTGGGGAGGGTGTGGAGAAAAAGGAACTCTTCTGCACTGTTGGTGGGAGTGCAAACTGGTCCAACCACTGTGGAGAGCTGTGTGGAGATTTCTGGACCTACTAAACATAGAGCTTCCATATGATCCAGCAATTCCACTCCTAGGTATTTACCCAAAGGACACAGAAACATCAATTCCAAAGAACACCTGCACCCCTATGTTTATAGCAGCACTGTTTGCAATAGCTAAGCTTTGGAAACAACCCAAATGCCCAAAAATAGATGACTGGATCAAGAAGATGTGGTACATATATACCATGGAATATTACTCAGCATTCAAAAAAGATAAACACATGCAATTTGCAGCAACATGGATGGTGCTGGAAGGGATCATGCTCAGCGAAATAAGCCATAAAGAAAAAGAAAAATACTGGATGGTCTCACTCATAGCAGGAATCTAGAAAACTTAAATAAGGGACCAGGAAAATGAATAACTATAAGAAAGTGAAAATCAAAATCAACAAAAAACTATGAACCAGAGACACTTTTAGGGGGGTGGGGGCGGGAGGGGAGGGATTGGGGTCAGAATGGGGGGGCTGCAATTGTATGGGGAATATAAAAATAAAATTTATTATTAAAAAAAAATAAAACAAATCATATTTCTTGGAAAATTTCAAAAAAAAATGATTGCCCATTCTTTTTAGCTTCAGTGCACTATATGAATTCAGGGCCAGTAGAGATGATTGAATAATAGCTGCTGAAGGTTGTGAACACAACAAAGAGAGGCTTAAAGAGAATAATCCAATGAATTCTAAGTGTGTCCCCTTAGTTGCCTTCAAGTCTGGATGCTTATGGCGGAAACTTACGGGAACAGTTACCACACACTCTGAGAAGGGATTCAACCTCATGGTTATTACATAGTAAATATCAAATCTGTGGAATACATATGAACCAGCATGTCCTTGAGCTGACAGGCCATTTTTGTCAGGGTTGGGGAAATAAATGAACAATTGTTTGGTTGAGCTGATGACTCAGCATGTGCTGTAGGAAGGGATAAGAGTGGAAGTTATGCTTGGAAAACCCACTCATGATTTCTTAGTCTGGCATCTTCACTGCCATCAATCTGAGGGACCATAGAGCAGAGAATTATAAGAAAAGTTACTGCATGATTGAACAGAAAGGCATCCCCAGGGATTTGGGAACTTGGCATTCCCTCAGAGTATAAGAAAAAACATGAAGTATCACTGTATTGAAATGAAAGGTATTCTTCTCAGGGCTAGCGAGATCCATTATCTCAGTCAGGTTGTGGTCACAATCCAGTCAACGCTGAATGACTTTACCAAAGGTCAAGGGACTGCAGGGATGACAAATCAAATGCACTATAATACCAACAAGTCACTGTCATTTGATCAACCAGCAAAAGAGTGGAGTTAAATGAGAGGACAGCAGTTATTTTGAGGAGGAGGACTTTAGCCTCCTAGTCTTGACATTCCTTCAGACCTCAGAGGAATATGTGAATAGACATCATGTTGAACTGGTGGGCCACCCATTTTTTCTATTTCTAGACAAAAACTTAGGGTCAAATTTAGCTATTATTCAGCTAGTTGTGTACAATGTGAACTTAGAAAGTGATACTTAGGAAAAGCAATCCAGTGGATTAAAAAAAAATACCAACCTATTGCACATCCAATGGGGTGTATGTCAGATATATATCAATGACATGAACAAAAAGGATTCATATCCATGGATATAACTTTCTTTCTGTTGTGAGGAACAACAAAAATAGAAACTACAAAGATGTGACTCATTGGCTATTCTTTTCATTTATGGCCAAGGTCAGGAGAAAACAAAGATGAGTCAACTGGGAAGGAGTAGTTGTGGGGAAACCATTGTCCTGTCTACACTGAATAGCACCGTCATTTTCCTTACACAGGGAATATTCTCCTGTGCGCACATCATGCATCACAGGATACATAATGACTGCCAACAAACCTGAGAGGGTGAACACAAGCCAAGTCATCCAGAAAGAAATGTATCCAACATAGTCTACCGTGGCAAAATAACTGCCATCTAGCAAAAGAGCAGGCAGTGGGGGCAGAGAGGAGAGGTCGTGAAGCACCTTAAGGAGAAGATTATGTGTGACATAAGCATAGTCTTCTTTCAGTTAAAATCCCTAAGGAGGAGAGCTTTGGCTATTCGGGGTTTTTTGTGATTCCATATGAATTTCATCAATAATTGTTCTATTTCTTTGAAGAATGACATTGAAATTTTGATTGGAATAGCATTGAATCTGTATATTGCTTTTGGAAGGATGGCCATTTTAATAATGTTTATTCTACGTGATTTGCACATCAAAGACATCTTTCCAGACACATCACCCAAAGCAGTGATAGTGAAGGCAAAGATAAACAGCTGGGACTACATCAAATTAAAGAGCTTCTGCACAGCAAAAGAGACAATAACAAAAACAAAGAGAAACCCCACCAACTGGGAGAACATTTTTGCACCCAACACTAATGATAAAGGACTGATCACAAAAATCTGCAAAGAGCTGATGAGACTCAACAACAACAAAGAAAATAATCCAGCCAAAAAATGGGCAGAAGAGCTAAAAAGAAACTTTGCTGAAGAGGAAATGCAAATGGCCAACAGGCATATGAAAAAATGTTCAACATCACTTGTCATCAGGGAAATGCAAATTAAAACTACCATGAGATTCCATCTTACACCAGTGAGAATGGCACATATTAAAAAAACTAGCAACAACAAATGTTGGGGAGGGTGTGGAGAAAAAGGAACTCTTCTGCACTGTTGGTGGGAGTGCAAACTGGTCCAACCACTGTGGAGAGCTGTGTGGAGATTTCTGGACCTACTAAACATAGAGCTTCCATATGATCCAGCAATTCCACTCCTAGGTATTTACCCAAAGGACACAGAAACATCAATTCCAAAGAACACCTGCACCCCTATGTTTATAGCAGCACTGTTTACAATAGCTAAGCTTTGGAAACAACCCAAATGCCCAAAAATAGATGACTGGATCAAGAAGATGTGGTACATATATACCATGGAATATTACTCAGCATTCAAAAAAGATAAACACATGCAATTTGCAGCAACATGGATGGCGCTGGAAGGGATCATGCTCAGCGAAATAAGCCAAAAAGAAAAAGAAAAATACCGATGGTCTCACTCATAGCAGGAATCTAGAAAACTTAAATAAGGGACCAGGAAAATGAATAACTATAAGAAAGTGAAAATCAAAATCAACAAACAACTATGAACCAGAGACACTTTTAGGGGGGCGGGGGCGGGAGGGGAGGGATTGGGGTCAGAATGGCGGGGCTGCAATTGTATGGGGAATATAAAAATAAAATTTATTATTTAAAAAAATAAAATAATCAAATAGAAAAAAAAAATCCCTGAGGAGGAACTACATTGACTACAGACAACAGTACATCAGTTATTTCAATCTGGAAAATAATAATATCCCCATACATGTGCTATAAAGTTCTCCAGGCATTGAAGGAGATGAATGAATGATCTTGAGGAAAACCAATCCACTGTATTTTCTAAATTGCGTCATATTAGTCTTACCAAAGGGACATTCACTTGGTTCTATGTTCATGCCCTACAGAACATATTAGACAGTGACTCAAACCACCTTGAGCTGAGTAAAATAGGGCAAGTTAAAATGGAGTTAATCAATACCCTCCAATGTAGTACTAAAGCCATCATTGTCTTCATGCCTGAGTAACCAGTGACAGTTCTGTTTACAGATCACCTCACTTGCTGGAAATTGCATACACTGGCATAGATATCCATAAACCAGTAAAAATCTTGGAAACCAATGACTGCTATGCAAAGCCTGGTCACTTATTGTCATCAAGACATGTGGCACCAATTTTGCCCATGTTCCTACTGTACTACTCTGAGAGGGTAAAGATAAGGTAAACATAAGGGGTTTAATTCTCAGTAGATCATCCAATGAATTTTACTAGACTCCATAATTTCCATCATACCAGTAGCAAGCAGTGAAAATTTAAAATGAGTATAAATGAAATACTTTGAGTGGAAGGGAATCACTTTACTGACCAAGACACATTTTAGTAAAGCTAGGAACCACTTGATAATCTACACATGCAATGATAGACAAGACAGTCTAGTCACCTGGTGAGGTGCATGAATACATGGCAAAAATTAGTGGCAGGACTCTATTCATATGATTCTATATGAGGCACCTAGATTGTCTTTTTGGGAGGTATCATGTTTGGGAACATACAGAAAAAATTATCTCACATTATTACTAGTAAAGAAACAGACTAAAGGACAAGGAACTTTATTTAGACTGAAAACCAACCTATAAAGTATTTATACCTTGACCTGACAAAATATTTTCTTGTCTGGCTGCTGAAAAAAATGAAGTCTACACCTATTATCGGCAAGTTCAGCAGTGGCTAAAACAGGGAGAGTGGTTCTGAGAACATTATTGCCTAACATCCACAGAAAGGCAATTTCATTTTTATTTTCTCATGGGACATTCTGTAGGGTCCATGTTAACAAACAACATCAGATTTTGGATAATGACTACATGGGGGAGCTAAATGGGGTGAACACAGTCTAAGTCCTTAAGTGGAAACAAAGCTAGTATATTTTAAGCCCAACAACTTAATTGCCATATTTGCTGACCTGCAATGGGCACTAAAAGGAGAATCCATGAAGCTCCATGAGAAGAGCAGGAGTTTCATGAGCATCTAACACTTTTTCAGGTACGTGAGAAATCCTTCAAGTAGCAACTCAAAGACTCAAAGACAAGCCTTATTCCAAGCTTAGAAAACAATGTACTAAATGAAGTTTGGTACAAAGTTCACCAAAAACGAAATGTGGTCCAAAACTGGCAACTGGTTCTCAGGAAACCAGTACCTGGCCTTTATAGAAAGGCATTCTTATTTCCCTTACACAGAGGATATGCTGCTGGGTCTGTAAAGACACCTACAACCCAGGTAGCACCATGGCTGCAATGGCTTTGAGTAGTGTAAACACAGGGCAAGTAAGTAGAAACAAATCAAAAGGCTTCTAAGCTGGCATGTGAGTGTCATTCTGTAAAGGATCAGACAATGACTACCAAGAGGAGAGGTCATTAAGTACTCTGAGTAGAAGAGTAGAGTCTCATATGCAAAATATACTTTAGGTCCCTGAGAAATTCATCAAATACATATAGCATAAACCAGCAATTATTTCTGAGCAGGAAAGCAATTTTAACAATGATGTGGGTTACAAAGCCCACCAGAAAGTGAAGTGAACAAGGAGTAACTTTGACAAAAACCATTCTACTTCACTCCATAACTAGCTCCATATTATCCACACCAGGAAACATCCACCTGGCCTTGTGCTCATATGATACAGCATATGCTAAATAATGACCACGAACAGCCCAGAATGGGAAAATAAATGTCTATTATTAAGAAGTAACCACAATGTAACATAGGCCCCATCACTGTCATAAAGCTGTCATCAGTGGGAGATTTATTTATACACAACAAGATACGCTAGAACATTGCTAATCTGGTTTCTCTTAGGAATTAAGAGAAAAAAAGTCTGGAAAACATGACTGACATATTAGCCTTGGTCACATTACTTTCAACAAATGGTATGGCATTCAATAGATAGGTGTTCACATTCTACAGTACAACAAGATAACTATCAAGTCACATGACAGACTTTAGTTTACACTCACATTCTACAACAACACTAGACAATGACAATATTGGGCTCTAAGAGGGTAAACAATTCTCATAAACCAAATAATTCTCATAGAATCATTCAATGGTACTGAGCCAGAATGTCTGATTTTCATGCTGCTGTTAGCAAGCAATGAAAATTTAATGGAGTATAGATCGAATACTTTAAAGGAAGTCAATCACCTCCATAACTATGTCAGCCTTCACTACATGAAGAACCAATAAAGCACCAACATTCTGAACTAAAAGACAGGAAAATCTTGACTGGCCTAGGAGTATAATAAACACAAGTTGAACACTTCCGGGATGATCCTATCCATTATTCTAAGCAAGGTGCTTTCATTATCCCCTGAGGAAGGCATTATGCCATGGAACCATACATGAAGTCACAACACAGTATTAAAGGAAGACAATCAGTCTCGTTAACATCATATTTATCAGGTAAGAAACCTGTTGATGAATCAGATATATATTAGCTTTGTACAGTAAGTTTTCCTTTGAGAAGATGAAGAAAATTAAATCACCTGGCACTCACTGTTGTGAAGTTTTCTGGCATCCACGGGCACAGGTATATACTAACAACTGACTTGGAGTGTGTAAATGCCAAGGAAGTTATTCTTACTCAGAATCATCCCATGGATTTTCAGCCAGACTCCATAACTCTCTATCACTGAGAGAGTGCAATGGCATTTTAAATGCATAGAAATTAAGCATTTTAATAGGTAGTGAATAACCTCCTTGATTATGGCATCCTTTCAGTAATGTGAAAAGAACACTACATCACCATTACCTGAGCTGCCAGGCAAGACACTCTAGTGTGGCTCTACAAGGCAGTGAACACAAACTGGTATCTCTGACAGGTACTTATCCATATTATTCTGAGCAAGGTGACTTCATTACTCTTCCAGGAAAATGTAATGCTATGATAACACACATGAGAGTTCAAAGTGCAATATTAATAGGAGACAATCAGTCTTAGAGGCATAATATTTCTCATGTCAGAAACCAATCACTGTCATAGATATAACTAGACCAGATCAAACTTCTTCCCTTTGGTGTGAAAAAAAAGTAATGCTGATTATATACATGTGCATCATAAATTGAAGGGGCCAACACATGGCAAGAAGTTCTAGGGGAATAGTGCCCGGTCTTCACAGTACCTTTATTTTCATTACATAGCAGGTGTCTTCCTGAGTATGTGCTCACAAGCTGCATAATGACAGCAAATGGCCTTGCCTAGTGGTCACAGAATAGGACATTCAGATGGAAATCAATCCAATAAACCCCAAACTCTATTTTAAGTGAGATGCAACAAAAGAGCAGGCAATTACAGATACAGAAGAGAGTCCGCCAAGCACCCGAGGAGAAGAACTAGAGTCTCACAAGTATACTATCCTTTGATGCACTAGAAAAACCCCCAAAGCACCAAGACATTGACTCTAGACTCACAATACGGATCAACGTCTACTAGAAAAATTAAGTTGTGAATATAAGGAGTGATTCTGAGGAAAATCAATCCTCTATCTTCTGCAACTTGTTACACATTACCCTTACTTGGGGGAGATTCAACTGATCCCCCATTTATGTCCTATAACACAGGCTAGAAAGGGACTACAACTTGTCCTGAATCGTGTAATACTGCGCAGGTTATTCTGGATTTAGCAACCCCCTATAATCTATGCCTGACAACATCACTGTCACCAAGCCTATGTCATCCTGTGGGAGCTGTGTTAACTGATGGTCAATTGCTATGCTGGCTCTATTAGCAGTTAAAAAGGAAGCTATTTTTCAAGTGGTAAAGCAGGTTTCTGAACCTCAACACTTCTAAAGATTTGTCAGGAGCAGCCATGCCATGAAATGAGACCAGCTATTCTTCACAGGTTTGATGAAGTATAAGAATCCATAGTGAATTGTGGGCAGAGTTGAGCAGGTGCTGAGGCTTGAATGCAGGGTGAGTTACTCTTAGGAAGAACAATGTAGTTTACAACTGGCACCGTCACTGTTAGCAAGCCGGGAGGCATGAAGTGTGTTTTACAGGTAAAGTCACCAAGTGTTTTGAGCAGAGGGATTCAGACTCATGCTCAAGATGTTCCTCCTGACTTGTGAGGAAAACCCGTATGAGTGTCAGACTGACTTTCTAAACTGCCCATCCCTGCCAGGGCTGGTGAAATACACAAACTCAGGCCAGTAGGGACCCTCTGGCCAGCAGCTGCTGAAAATGGTAAAAATAAGAGCTCTGCAAATATTTTTTAGTATTGGTTGAATCTATTTTCATGTCTATCTCCTATGAAAGAGAGGAAAATATTTAAGAAAATCATCAGGAATAATTGTATTAGCGCTATAAGAGAAGCTGTGTGGCAGTTGCTGGGAAAGTAGAGAGAACGGGAATATTGTCCATGCATGTTTTTCAACCTCAGCTCACAAATGAATTACCTGGGGGACTTAATGTAGAAACTCTCAGACTCCTTACTTAGTAGTGTTGTGTGGCTTGAGAATTTGTGTTTCGATCATTTTCCCAGGTGTCTATGCTGCTTGTTTTGAATCACATGTGTGAATCTCTGACCTACACGGATGGGAGACATTTCTAATGAGATCAAAATTGAGCTGGGTTTTCAAGAACATAAAAATTTCCCATGTATGATTTGAGCAGAAGGATACCTGAGACAACAAAAAGATAAACTCTCTATAGCAAGTAATAAGAAGTATAGAGAATTAAGGATAAATAGAAAGTAAGAATCAGGAAAGACCTCAGAGAAATCTGCTTTGACAACTGAAGATTGACTGTATGCTTGCAAGAGAGACAAATTAGTAAGAACATTCCAGGAAAGTAAATGTAAGATATGCAGAACAAGGGAATGGTAAGGGAAATTATTTCATTCAAATGATTTAAGTACTAAGATCATCTATAAGGGTGTGACAGAGGTAATGAGTGCCTGAATGAGAGGAGTCACGAGGTAAAAACCAGAAGTTGCAGAAGTGGCAGTAGTGAGGATGAAGGAAAAGGAATAAAGGTGTACGATATCTAGAGAGTAGAATCCTGAGGATTTCAGGATCAATTAGCATAAAGAGAATGAAAAGGTGAGCTGTAGAGAAGACTCAAGCTTATTTATGATTTTTTTTAACTTGGTGGTTTGTAAATACTGGGGCTTGTCAGGGAACACATGAGGAAACTAAACTCTCTGTGTGTCTGTGTGTGGTTGTGAAGGTGTGCATGTGTGTGTATACACAGAGGTATATGGAGTTTGGGTAATGGGATCGAATTTTGACAGGTGAAAAATGTCTAATGATAATAATGAAGTATCAACGAGGTGACCAAAATGCTTTCAGTTTATCAAGGAGTTAACAATACAATTAAGAACCCCCAAGTTCAAAAAAAGAACCCCCAAGTTCAGATTTATAACTTGAAAGATACCCAAAGAAATAAACACACACTATTAAGAATATTTATGCTCTGGTATAATTTACACATCCTTAAGAGACATCTGAGAAACCATACAGGATTTGTTATGGTCATAGGAAGACAAAGCAACAGCATGGTGCAGAGATCTGCTGGAGAGCCTAGTTAATGGCTAACTTTTAATATTTTTGCAATTCATTTATATAGTGACTACCTTGGGTAGTTTAAAGATGGAGAAAAACCACTGGAGAAGAAATGAGTGAAGAGAGGAGACAAGACAAAGAATGGCTTTAAACGCCATGTCTCAATTCCTAATAGATTTCCAATATACTGAAGGACTTTTGTTTAGGGGTAAAAAAATAATTCAGTATGGGTTGGGTAACTTTACCACCAACAAAGCATTCTGCAGTGAAGTATTTGTCACTGTGATTTCAAAGACCTGTTAGACTCAGTATAAAATAGTGAATATTAGTATCAGTATCAACATCTAGGCAACTAAAAATCATATAATTGAAATTTTATCCAGAAATGTGCATGGATTAGGTTTGTGCTACTTGATATTGCAGATGGAACTTAATGTACTTTAATACATACAACTTATGAGCATTTATACTACAAAGGTATATATTACTAAAGAATCCACTACATTAAATATTAGAGAAGTGTAACTTTGAAATAGTTAAATTGAATGGCAGTGAGAGTTTTTATCTTACAACCTCAAACAATTTAATCGTTGGGTTTGATTATCTCATCATTTTTAAAGAAAATTTTCTATTGATTTTCTCCTGGCAGCTTAATGGATCACGCTGCATATTCCCTCAGGTGCACTCACTCAACTGTGGTGCCATTTTTATGTATTTAGAACATACCTTAGACCTTCAATGAGCCCCCTTGCCATTGCACTTATGTGCTCTGGGGGCATCATCTGTGCTCCTTTTTCACTACTTGATATCATTTCCTAGTGCATGGGCATCATATGATTATTTTTCCATTTCTCTCACTAAATTGGAAACTCAAGAGAAAACGTGACATCTTATTTTCTTTATAAAACACTGCTAAGGGGAACAGCAGGCAAGACAGGAGAGGTCTGCTGCTCCATATGTGGGCTAGGTCCCTGGCCGGGGATTGAACTCAGGCCTTAGATGTGATAGTGCTAAGTCTTAATCACTATGCCACCAGGGAGGCCCCATGACAAAATAATTTAAAATAAGAAATTGTTATATTTTTTCCCAGAGTAAGAGTTTTAACTGCAATAATATAATCTAGTTAGTATATACAACAACCAAATGTTTACCTAATATATTATTAGTATTTAGAAAATGCATTTTTTGTATAATTCCTTTTCATTATCATTTCCCCACAGATACTTCCAAAATTACTACTGTGTAATCATACACATATACCATGACATATATATTACTACATAATTTGGTGTATATTATATATAACATATAGTATTGGAATATTATATCACAATGTTTATGTATATAATATAATGCATTATACATGTATTTATATATCTTAATATATACCATATATAAAAGATATATCATACATATATAGATATACAATTTACATGTTGAATCTGGAGAGTCTACCTTGAATTTTAATTGTTCTTCATTTTTAAATAAGAATAATTATAATGGAATATCTTTTGTACTTCTCGGCATAATTGCTCATGGTTTTCTTTCTTCCAATTTTAAGAGAAAGAGAATATTTCCCTGGGTTGTTATTAGCTTGGTTCCATCCGATCCTTTTAGTTTGTTTCTCTATTCTAAACAGAATTTTGCATTGCTTTTAAGTTATAACCTTAATCTTAGCCTGTTTGTTTCTCATCACAAAGCAGTTAGATAGACCAAGGTACAGCTGACTTAACAGCATAGCAGAGAGCCAATTTTATTTGAGTAAATTACTGCTACTTTTTAATGATTGTGAGGGCACACCTCATTTTGTAGAGCAAAATCATACTCTACCATTCATATATAATGATGATGATGATGATGATGATGATGGAAGAGAAGAAAAAGGAAGAGACAATAAGACAGAGGAGATGAAAAGCATAAAGGAAGAAGAAAGGGGGAACAAATCTTATACAATTATCAGGGTATTTTAGCAACAGTATCCATACCAAAATTGTTGCTTATAAGAAACAAAAATTTCTCTGTGTATTGGGTCTACAATGAAGGTTTAAAGAGACTTCTGGAGTTTAAAGTATCTAGACTTAATTCTCACTTTCATCCATTTCCATAGCCAAACTGTGAATTTGCTAAACCCTAATAGCATCATTCAAACATACAATAATAGCCAAATGCTAGTATTTGTGAAATTAAGTGCAGTATTTCAAGTTCTTTGCATAGCACAAAATAATATTAAGTACTCAAAAATGAGTACCCATTATGAGTTTCATTCCCCTGTAAATAATACCCTTTTCTTTTAGGTGTGACTCGTAATATTGCCAATTCTTAGGCATTTTGATTCTATTACTTCTTTGGATCTCCATTTAATCAGAACTAAAACACATTTTTTAAAACCTGTACTAGGTAGACTTTGATCACAATTATTTTCTTGAGCCTTTTGCTGCTCTGAGCAGGTCATGCTTATTTCCTAATGGAACAAAATATGATGTTCTTTTGATAACCCTGGTTTTTTCGTGACTGTTGTTGCTTTCATTTCATTGCTTCTACAAATGGTGGAATCTGGCACCAATAATCAAACAGTAAGTGACACTAACACCACTCTTTTATAAATCTAAGGCTAATGCAGAAAATGGCATCATACAAAGAGGGTACATTGCTAAATACCCTTACAAAAGTGACTCATCAAGTGATGTGATATGAGCAGATTTTGGTACCAAGTTTTGTGCTGTTGTTGCATTATATGAAGTAAATTAATCCCAAACCAACATTGTTGCTTCTCTGTTGTTTAGAAATGTAACAATTTTATTTAATAACCACTATTCAACCTGAGACAAAAAAAAATGTATTCCCTGGGCCTCCCATTTCCATTTAAAGTTGTTCAGCCAATGGATAAAATCCTAAGTCTATTAAATAATTTTTCACTCACTTATAGAAACAAATATCCTTTGGTCAATTTAGTGTGAAAAAGGGAAACTCATTATAATAACGAAACATCCAGACACTCAATCATGACAAAATTCAACTATTGATTTAAAATTATACCCTCTCTTTGTCTACTGCGACTCAGCAACCCCATTCCAAAGTATGTACCTAATTAGGAAAAATGAGTGCATAAAACGCCAGGACATATGTACCATAATATGCATAGATGCATTATCCAAATAGCCCCAAACAGGGTACAATTCTAATGGCAAGCAAAGACAGAATGGATAATATCCCTATGATGGAATCTTTATGAAAAAAGTTAGGCATAGGGCCTCCCTGGTGGCGCAGCGGTTGAGCACTGGGTTGCGAAGCTGCCCGCAGCCTCTGCAGCACCTGCTGGAACCCCGACCACAGGGCGAGGGTCCCACATGGCGCACAGACCTCTCCTGCCGCCTGCTGCTCCCCTCAGCAGTGTACTTCAGTCCTTCTGCCTGTTCTGCTCCCTGCTCTGGCTCTGGTGAATTCTCTCACCCTCCTGCACTTCTGACTATACCCAGTGCTTGTATAAATAAATAAATAATAATAATAAAAAGTTAGGCATAGGAAGCAAAACATGAACTGATTTTACAAGCACTCACCAAAACAAGCTGCACACAAAAGAATACGTACTATAAAATTCCAGGTAAATTATGCTATTTTTTTAAAGAAAATAATTAATAAACTATATATTTGAGAGATATATGAAATATAAATACTATTAATGAAGTAAATAACGTCCACCTGAAAAGGAACATTACCTTTAGGCTCTGTCTAAAGATGTATAGCAATATCCGTTACCTGCTTAAATAGTTTCTGGAACTTTAAATAGTGCATAGTCTATAAAACGATATTTAAGCATTTTAGTAAGTTAAATTTTAAGTGTTACTGCCATTCTAAACTTACATGTAAATTCAAGTTTATAATATAGCCGTTATTACATGAAAGCTTTTTATAAAAGCAAATGAAATATATACAGCATTCAGGATCCTATATGTACACATCTTCAGTTTTATTAACCTGCCTCCTAGGAGGAAAACACACACACATACACACATATGCATACACACATCAAAAACTAGGTGATGACCTCTCCCTTGCACTTCTAAGCAATATTTAATGTATTGATATGTTTTATGTATTTATCCTTCAAAGCATAACACAAATGGAGAACAGCACAATCAGATCAATGTAGAGAACCAGAGAGAAGCTGCATAAACACCACTCAGATGGAGTACAATGAAACACTGTTAAACTCCCAGAAGATTAGAGAGGTAAATTCCCTTTACCACTTCCCATCACTGTCAGCCCCTTTCATCAGTTTATCTGATACTTTTTTTAAAAGATTTACTTTTTATTTATTTATGCATACAAGAACTGGGGTATAGGCCAGAGGTGTGGGAATTCACCAGAGACAGAGTGGGGAGCAGAACAGGCAGACTGACTGAAATACACTGCTGAGGGGAGCAGCGGATGAGACAGGAGAGGTCTGCTGTGCCATGAGCATTAGCTTCCTGGCTGGGGATTGAATTCGAGCTGCAATGGCTGGTGAGAGCTTGATAGTGCTGAGACTTAACCCCCTGTGCCACCAGGGAGGCCCAGTTTACCTGATACTTTCAGACTGATTTTATCTGTCAGAAAAGAAAAGAATAACAGCTGGCCTAGTAACTATTTCTTCTCTACCTGGAATGCCAGGTGAGAGTAAATGACCTAGTTATAAAGTGCTAATGACAGTAACTCCTTGTAAACATGCTGAGAGCGATCACTCTTACCAGAACACACCTTGTCTGTCTAGGCTGGATACTCTAAATAAACCTGGAGGGGCAGACATCAGGAGTGGGTGTGAGGGTTAAATAAACACAACTTAAAGTCTCTGGAAATTAACTAAAGGACACATAGCAAATGGGAAAAAATTATTCAAAGTAACCGACTAAATCTCCACGAGACTATCAAGAGTCCATGACATCTGAGTTATGATTTGCTTTCATGTACCTTCCCCTCAGCTCTGTGTTACAGAATCTCTACTATGTCTGTAGCCAATAAGATAATCTTTCTCACTCCTCTGTCACCAATGTAGGGCTCCAATGTCATCCTGGGAGGCGAGGCTGCCTGTGTCTCTCATTCATCACCTCCCTACAAGTTCCCTGTTGCATAAATTCTATTCCAGACAAAAAGAGTTGAGATGACATGGGTGCATTTCCTGCACCTAATTCTCACTCATCTGGTAAGAATGTGTACCTATCTCAGGTGTAATAGGCTGCTGATACTGGGTCTTGATAATTTTCTTCTCCCTGTCTGATTTATTGGGCAGAGGAAAGACAGTCCAAGAATAGCTGGGATGACCATATTTCTTCACTAGTGTCCACTCACAGAGCAAAAGCATCATTTTGAAAGAAATGGATTTGCTTCCTACTCTAGGTAAGATGCAGTAGCAAAGTGGTTTTGTATAATCCCTTCCAGCTCCATCCATGTTGCTACAAATTGCATGAGTTTATCTTTATTGATTGCTGAGTAATAATAATATTCCATTGTGCATATGTACCACTTCTTCTTGATCCAGTCATCTATTTTTGGGCATTTGGGTTGTTTCCATAGCTTACCTATTGTAAATAGTGCTGCTGTATAATGGAAGAGACAGGCTGTAAGGTCTAGTATCTCAGCAGTTCTATCTGAAGGTACTGCATTTATTTGGAATATAACAGTGAGAGTTCATACTAAGTGCTTCAAAAACAATGGAAATATTGGTGGCATGCTATTAAGAATGGGCCAAAGCTTTAATGGAAGTAGCAACGGAGGGAAGAGCTCAAGAGTCTATGGTGATGGTTCACGGGTGTCTTGGTGGTGGTAATTTTATGGGGAAAATACCTCAGAGGAGATATCAAACACTGTAGAAAAGTGAACAACAATGTAAAAATACATAAATAAAAATAAAAATAAGTAGTAGTGATGAGGGAAATGGTAGCACAGGTAGAAATTTAACTGAGACAATAAGAAAAAAAGTGATAACCAAAAGAACCACACTCATCCATTGGGGGCCAGGAGGCTATATGCACATTCCAGACTGCATCCATTCAAGAGCTATTAGAGTAGGATGTGGAGGAAGATCTGAAAGCAATCCCAAATCGCAAATAGATCCATTAGCAAAGAGCAGAGCTTTAATGGCTCAAAGTGCTTAGCATAAAGTCTGACCAATCAGTGGCTAAACAATAAGATATTCTGACACAGGGCAACTACTAGGAAGCCAGACTTAAAAGTGAAATCATACCCGGCCCGTTCTTTCCAATGCTGAAAGGATAAAACTATGAAACTAGAATCATGAGAGTAGTCTCCAAAGCACAAACTGATCCAATGGTAAAAATGGATTAAAAAAATCTGCTCCAAGATAGAGTAAATATCTTCTGCCTCAGAGGCCTAAATATATTTGCCTAAATATCTGGCAAATTAGTGCCTCATGCAAACCAAAGGAGGACCCTTAGGAAGTTATGCTGAAAGATATAAACCTCAAAAAAGGCTGGGCAATCAGAAGCTACAGGCTGTAATAGAAACAGACTTTAAAGAATTAGTTCGGTCAAGTCATGAAACAAAACAAATATTTATCCAGATTTACTATATTATCTAATAAGTTGAATTTTTAATAAAAAAGACTATGAAACACACACACACAAAAGTAAGACAGTATGGTACATAAACAAAACAAAAGGTGAACACAGAGATTACATTTGGAAACTATCAGATAAAAAAGAAAGAAAATATCAAAATCAACAAACAACTATGAACCAGAGACACTCTATGGGGGTCGGGGGCGGGGAAAGGAAGGATTGGGGTCAAAATAAGGGGGTTGTAATTGTATGAGGAATATAAAAATAAAATTTAAATAATTTAAAAAAACTTCAAAAACAGTTATTCTAAATATGTTCAAAGAACTAAAGGAATCCAGTTTAATTAAGGGACTATATGCTAATAATGATTCATCAAATAGAAAATATCAAATAAAAACAAATCCAGGCTTAGATAGGGCGGGACTTAATTAGAAAGACTATTGTAAGGGGGCGAATGTTCTGATCTCAAAATATGTGAATGTCTCCAAGACAAAAAGAAAAAGGTTTTTCTTTTATGGGGTAAAAGAGAAGGAAAGGAAAGGAAAGACAAGCAAAAACTTTGGAAGGAGTTAGGACAAGCAAAGGGAAATGACCAATGAAATTTGACAAAAATTGGTCAAGCTGTGATCAGCTGGTTCCCAGGATAAGCTGATAAAGGGAAACAATTTTCCTTTTTCCTTTTGGTTCTTGCTTGGACTTAAGGGCGAACAGAGTTCAGAGAATGGTAAGAAAGAGTAAGGCCTTACCAGAGTATGATGAAGACAAAGCAGAGGGTAAAAACGGAAAGCTGCGAACACTTGGTCAAGAGTATTAGTAAAGAATTAGACCTAAGTGCCCAATGACAGAGGAGTAGATCAGGAAAATGTGATATGTGCGTGTGTGTTATAAAAACAAGATGGGGCCTCCCCTGGTGGTGCAGGAATTGAAGTCTCAGTGCTATTAAGCTATCACCTGCTGTTGCAGCATGGGTTCGATCCCTGGCCAGGTTGCTGGCCCACATGGAGTGGCAGGCCTCTCCTGTCTCACCCACTGCTCCCCTTGGCAGTGTGTTTCAGTGGATCCGCCTGTTCTACTCCCTGATTTGTCTCTGGTGAATCCTCTCACTTCACAGCCCCCCTCGCCGCCCCACACCTCTGTCCTCCACCCCTGTTCTTCTATGCATCAATAAATTAAAAAAAAAATCTTAAAAAAAGAGAAAATAAATAAAAATGAGATGAACTCTTGCCATTTGTGGCAATGTGGATGGATCTGTAGAGGATAATGTTAAGAGAAATAAGTCAGGAGAAAGACAAACACTGGATGGTCTTACTTATATGCGGAATATAAAGAAACATAACAAAGGATTAGTCAAAATCAAACTATTCATAAATTCTTGACATCTGATTGCAGAACTGAGGCAATCAGAAGGGGAGGGTAATAGGGTGGTAGCTGGGGAGAGAAGAGGCCCAGTGGAAATTAGGCACTGGTGCTGGGCATAATGTGGTAATATACATTTGTAGAGGTTTAAGCTTATAATCCCCAAAAGCAGATACAACAATGCAAAGCACTTTACCTCATAAACATAATTTGAATAAAAAGATAATATCAAAAAAATCTTTAAAGCAACTTGAAATTCTAGAATAGATAGCTTCAAAAATAGATTAAATTCTTACCATTTGTATCATAGAGTTAGAAGGGACAATACTAAGTGAAATCAGAAAGAGAAAGACAAATACTAGGTGGAGTCACTTATATGTGGAATGTAGAAAAATAATACAAAAGGTCAGATATAAACAAACTCAAAAACTAGCCCTTGAAATCTGACCGTCGAATTGGGGCAACCAGACAGAGAGGAGGAGGCAAAGGGGAGGGATGAGAAAGAACAAAGATGGAGGGGAGGGAGCGCAAGGGTCTGTAGTGGTGGTTCTTTGGTGGTATGTACACTATAGCAACACTGTCTGAAAGGGGCATCCTACATCTCTATAACAGAAACAGTGTACATCAATATTAAGAAATAAATAATAAATCATAAACAACTGAGATTAGATGTGATCTAATAAAAAGATACAATTTTACTATAAAGATTAAACTTATCTTTTTATAAATTATTTAATAACTACAGAAGACATGATTTAAGTGAGGAAAATAAAATCATAGAACAATAAAAAAATGAAATTGTAGAGTAGAAAATCATGGTAAACAAAATGAATTCACTGGGGAGGGCTCAAAAGTAGACTGAAGACAAAAAAAATAGTGAATTTTAGAAAAATCAGTAAGAATTATGTACACTGCAGAACACAAAGGAAAATGAAATATGAATAGAGCCTCAGAAAGTTGCGGTACATCATCAAGAGTACCAACATAGACACAATGGAAGTAGCAGAAGGAAAATCAAGAGAGAACGGGATAGACAATAGATACAAAATAATAGCTGAAAACTTCACAGATTTGATTACAGAAAAAAAAAAAAGCCATACATCCAAGAAACTCAACAAACTCCATAGAGGATAAATGTAAGGTGATCCACATTAAGAGCTATCACAGTCAGGGCCTCCTTGGTGGCACAAGGGGTTAAGCACCACACTATGAAGCAATCCGCACCCTCTGCAGCACAAGTTTGATCTGCAGCCGAGCAACCCACATGGCACAGCAGACCTCTCCTGTCTTGCTTGCTGCTCCCCTCAGCAGTGTATTTCAGTCAGTCTGCCTGTTCTGTTCCCCACTCTGTCTCTGGTGAATCCTCTCACTCTCCCCGCATCTCTGGCCTGTACCCCAGCTCCCGTATGCATAAATAAATAAATCTTTGAAAAAGAAAGAGCTATCACAGTTAAAATGTTGAAAATAAAAGACCAAAATATTGAAAGCAAGAAAAGTGAACCATCATGTACATATAGGCCTCAGTAAGACAAAAAGCTGAAGCACTGCCAAAATGCCATGGGATGATACATTAAAAGAAAAAAAATGGTGGGCCTCCCTAGTGGCACAAGGGGTTAAGTAAGCACTGCACTATGAAGCAATCCACAGCCTCTGCAGCATGAGTTCAATCCCCCGGCCATCCAGAGAGAAACCCACATTGGTGAAGCAGACCCCTCCTGACTCGCCCGTTGCTCCTCTCAGCAGTGTAATTCAGTCAATCTGCCTGTTCTGTTCCCCACTCTCTCTGGTGAATCCTCTCACCCCCCACATCTCTGACATGTACCCCAGCTTTTGTATGCATAAATAAATAAATATTTCTTTAAAAAGGAAAAAAATAACAAATTGACAACCAAAATTCCTATATCCATCAAAGTTATTTTTCAAAATGAAGACAATTGTAGATAAGGAAAACCAAAAATAATTCATGTTATGCATTCTGCAATATTTGAAATTCTAAAGGAAGTGCTTAAGCAAGAATGGAGTGATGACAAACATAAAGTCTTAAAACCAGAGTCACCACTCACAACATGGTAGGACAGGGAGGTTTAAACTATCCTCTCCCCTATGCATAACTACAAAAAATAAAAAAAAAAAAACTAAAATTTACTCAAAGGAAGTTTCAAAAGTTTATGACCAGGGATGGGGGCCTTTCCTATGGAACTTTTAGCCTGCTGTCAGTGGTTTACTATGTGCACAAAGCAGGAAGGGGTGAGAAAAGCTGAGGCCAGGGTGGCAGTCATTTCAGGCAGCAAAACAGGCTGGGGGCCTGCCAAGGAGAGTGCAGCACACATACCAGCCTAGTTATTGTTTCCATGGAGACTTTACAGGGAGTGGGTTGTGCAGATGGGCATGCACACATGCTGAACAACTGATTTGGTTCAATCTGATTCTTAGAAGTCAAACTAAGCACTACCAAGGCTGTGGAGACGTTTCCCCACATCCAGCAGAAAGACTAGAAGGAAAGACCTATAAGGGTGTTTGTTTTACTTGGGTTTGCTCACTGAGACTCTGACAGCCAGCAGCACTAGAGCAGGAGACCCTTCCTTGCTCCTAGCAGAAAGACCCCACAAAAAGAACCACCATATTATAAAGTCCCAGAACTCTTACCTGGTGACCTGTGTAGGGTGGCATGTACCCCAGGTTGCAGAGAGGAACAGCAAGCAGACAGGATCTGAAAATTTAGGAACCCTAAAGCAGTGAACAGAGCTTGTTCTGGAAAGAGAGGAGAGTCAGCAGAATTGACCTATTTGTCTGGAGCAGGCCTCCCACCAGGACTGACAATGAGTCTCTGGGTTCCAGCTTCTACTCCATCCCTCACCTGCCACCAAGGCAAACAAAGAAGAGAAACAAACAAAACTTAATTGACAGAATTCCAAACCACCACACCACCACCACCACCACCACCACCACCACCACCACCAACAACAACAACAACAACAACAACAACAAAACCCAAGGCAACACAAATGCCCAGGAAGTAAGGAGCATTTGAACACAAGATGGAAAAACAGGAGCGGAGAATAGAAGTTCAAAGACATACATAAAGGACACAGAAGTAGAAGACCTAACAGACTAAGATTTTAGAATAACAACTTGTAAAATGCTAAATGGGGTATGGGAAGGTCAGTCAAACGCAGAAAGGCAGGTATAGGAGCTTAGAAAAGACATTCAGTAACAAAAAAATTTCTTCACCAAAGAGACTGATGTTATTAAAAGAACACACACACACTGAATGAAATGAGAAAACAATATGGAAAGCATATTAAATAAACTTAAGCCGGAGAAGAAAGAATTTCAGAAATTGAAAACACAAATATACAAATCACTCAAGTAGGAGAAGAGAGAGAAATAAGACTTAGGAAAAATGAAGAAACGCTACAAGAAATATCAGACTTAACTGGAAGAGGAAACATAAGGACAATAGGCTTTCCAAAAGTAAGAGAGAGAGAGGACAGAGAACCTATTCAAAGAAGTAAAAATTGAGAACTTTCCAAACCTAAGAACTAAAGTAAACCATGTGGAGATTAAACAAAATGCTTTTGAGTAACTCTTGGGTCAATGAAGAAACCAAATGAGAAGTAAAAAATTATCTGAAGACTAACAAAAACCACCGAACAGAACCTATGTGATGCCCTAAAAATACTATTAAAAGGGAAGTACATAGCAATAAACAAGAAAAACCTCAAATGAACAATCTAACTTTACACCTGAAGGAACTAGAAATATGGGTAGAAAAGAAATCAATAGAAAGAAATAATAAAAATTAGAATGGAAATAAACGGAACAGAAAAAAAAAGACCATTCAAAAAAATCAATGAAACTAAGAACTGGTTGTTTGCAAGGATAAATAAAATTGATAAACCCTTAGGTAAGTTCACTAAAAAGAGAGAAAATCCAAATTAAAAAAAAAGTCTAATAAAAACTCAGTAAAATGGGAATAAACAGGATATATCTCAACACAACGAAAGCCATGTATGACTAATCCATAGCCAACATCATACTCAATGATGGAAAACTGAAAGCATTTCCCCTAAAATAAGGATAAAGGCAAAGATGGTCACTTTCACAAGTACTGTTCAACATAGTTTTGGAAGTCCTAGGAAGAACGAATGGGTGGGTGGTGGGGGGGGATAAAAAAAGGAATTCAAATTGGAAAAGAAGTAAAACTATCACTATTCACAGATGACATAATATGCATACAATATCTGATAGACTCTACCAAATACTATCACAAATAATAAATGAGTACAGTAAAGTGGAAGTATACAAAAGCAATACACAAAACTCTTCAAGTAGAAGAGAAATTAAAAAAGCAATTTCATTCATAATCACATCAAAAAGGATGAAATACCACAGAGTAAACTTAACAAAGCATATGAAGAACCAATACATTGTAAACGATAAGAAATTATTAAAGGGATCAGGGGAAAAATAACAACAAAAAACCCCAAATTAACAGGCAACTATTAAATCAAAGACATTCTGCTGGGGAGGGGGAAGGAGAGGGATCAAAACAGGGAAGGGAAGAGCACAAGGGACTATGGTGACGGTGCACAGGTGAATGGGTGATGGGAATTCTATGGGGACTATACAAGAGGAGAAAGCTAACACTGTACAAAAATGAACAATGATGTAAAATACATATAAATAAATTATATTAAAAACAGAAATTATAAAAGTGATCAAGAAAGGACACAAAGAAATGAAAAGATATCCCATGTTCATGAATTCAAGGAATAAACATTGATAAAATGGCCATATTACTTAAAGAAATTTACAGGTTCAATGTTAAGTGCAATATCTATCAAAATCCCCATGATGTTTCTCAAGGAAATAGAGCAAACAATTACAAAAAGTGTATGGAACTACAAAAGGATCCTAATAACCTAAGCAAACCTAAGAGAAAAAAAGAAAAATGAAGGTAATCACATTCTCTGACTTCAACCTACACTACACAGCCATAGTATCATTAGGGTATTGGAACAAAACAGAAACACAGACCAATAGAAAAGAATAGAGAGCCCAGAAAAAACCCACATAAATATGGACAGTTAATCTTTGACAAAAGAGCCATAACCATATAATGGAAAAGGAAAGCCTCATTAACAGATGGTGTTGGCAAACTTGGACAGCCACATGCAAAAGATAAATAAACTAGATCATTACTTATTCCAGACATAAAAAAATAATTCAAAATGTGTTATGGGGACTCCCTGGTAGTGTAGGGGTTAAGTCTCAGAGCTATCACCACAATGGCCTGAATTCTATCCCTGAGGCCAGCCAGGTAACTAACCCACATATGGCTCACCAGACCTCTGCTGTCTCACCTGCTGCTCTCCTTAACAGTGCATTTCAGTAGATCTTCCTGTTCTGCTCCCCATTCTTTCTCTGGTGAATCCTCTCATTCCCACCCCTGTACCTCTGGCCCACACCCCACTTCTTCTATGCATAAATAAATAAATAAATAAATAAATAAATAGATAGATAGATAGATAACATCTTTAAAACAAAAAAAAATACATTATGACTTGGATATAAGACCTGAAACCATAATTACTGAAAAGAAAACATAGGTAATACATTCCTAGACATCAACTGCAGAGATGCTTTGGGGAATGCAACCCTAGCAGCACAGGATAAACGCAGGCAAAAATAGACAACTGGTACCACCTCAAACTAAAAAAGCTTTTATATCTGGTTAAAGAAACCAACACAAAAATAAATAGGAATTTATGGATGGGGAGAAGATTTTCATATCAGGTAAATAAGAAGTAGGTGAATCTACCTACCTTGCAAGAATTATTAAAAGTTCTTTAAGAGAAGGAAATTTACACAGGCTGGAAATTATTATCTTCATAAAGAAAGGAGGAGTAGTAGGGTAAAAAATATGGTAAAATAAGAACTTTTATTTTTCTTACACTATATTGAGTAAATAGATAACAGCTTGTTGAAAATAATAGGAGCAACAATGTACTCAATTAAATATATATAAACACAAATGTGTATATATATATATATGCATACACTCATGTAAGAAAAATACACACACACATGCATGCTGATGTTTAAGTGAAATGAGTGGGTGGGAGGAAGGCATTAGCTATATATTATAATTATAAGGTACTTGCACTACCCATGAAGCAGTTTAATGTTATTTGAAAGTGGATGTGGATTATTTTTAAATGTATATTGTGAATTCTAGGGAAACCACTAAAAATGTAAAAAGGAAGCATAATTAACATGTTAAGAAAAGAGGTAAAATGGAATACACAAAATGCTCAATTAAAAAACATACTTACATATCAAATATAAAAAAGTCATATTCACAGAAGCAGAAAGTATCATAAAAGTAGAATGGTGGATGCCAGAACTGGGGAGGTGGGGGAAATGAGCTGTTGGCTAAAAGGTACAAAGTTTTAGTTATATAAGATGAATAAGGTCTGGGACTCTGATGTACAATATGATGGATACAGTTAATAATACTGTGTTGTATACCTGAAATTTGCTATGAGAGTAGATCTTTAAAAAACAGATAACTAAGTGAGGCAATAAATATGTTAATTAGCTTGATTATAGTAATCATTTCATGATGTATACATATATCAAAACATTATACTGTACACTTTAAATCTAGACATTTTCATTAATCAACTATATCTCAATAAATGAGAAAATATTTTTAAGAATCAAAATAATGTGGAAGTCAAAAACAGAAACAAATTAGAAGAGCAACTAATGTAAAATAGGAAATGGCAGATATTCATCCAACTATTCATCAGTAGTCAATTTCAACATCCATGCCTAAATATGCTAATTATAAAACAGCTTGCCAGAGTGGAACCAAAAACAAAACCTTACTATATAGTTTCTACAAGAAAGCCACTGAAAATACACAAAAGCATGTACATTAAAAATACAGAGATGGGGCCTCCCTGGTGGCGCAGCAGTTGAGCGCTGAGTTGCGAAGCTGCCCGCAGCCTCTGCAGCACCGTTTCGATCCCCGGCTGCCAGGTGAGGGTCCCACATGGCGCACAGACTTCTCCTGCCGCCCGCTGCTCCCCTCAGCAGTGTACTTCATCATTCTGCCTGCTCTGCTCTCCGCTATGACTCTGGTGAATTCTCTCACCCTCCCGCGCTTCTGATTATACCCAGTGCTTGTATAAATAAATAATCTTTAAAAAAAAATAAAGTGTATGCACCCAAAAACAGAGTATCAAAATATGTGAGGAAAAAGCTGACATCACTGCAAGGGGAAATAGATGAATTTGCTACTACAGTTAGAGACATTAAAACCCCTCTATCAAAAATGGACAGATAAAGGAGGCAGAAAATCAGTAAGGACATAGTTGAACTCAACAGAAAATCAATCAACCAGTTATAACTGACATCTATACACTATTTCCAACATCAGAATACAGATCTTCTCACATAGGTAAGCTCACATAAGACATTCACTAAAATAGGCCACATTCTGAGCCATAAAACACATTAACACATCTTTGAAAGAATAGGTATCAGTGTCTTTTCTCCGATGACAGTATAGTGAAAAGAAAACTTAGAAACCAAAAATACTCATGTGACTTGCTTTATTGCAATATTTGCTTTATTTCTGTGATATGGAACCAAAATGGCTGTACGTCAAATGACAGATTCGACATCATGAGAACAAAGCAGGTTATTCACATGGGCGTATCATATTTAAACTGATAAAAATTAAAAAAGGAAACAATTAAAAATGCCAGAGAAATAAAGATGCAATGCCTACCTGGAAGTGATAGTTTAAATAATGCTTGTTTCAAGAGTATAAGACCAGGAGAAAAGGGGGCTACAAGAAAAATTATAGCTGTCAATCCAGAATTCTGTCAAAATTATCCTTCCAGGGCCTCCCAGGTGGCGCAGCAGGTTGAGCGCAGCGCTGTGAAGCTGTCTGCAGCCTCTGCAGTGTGGGTTCGGTTCCCAGCCGACCAGGGAGATACCCGCATGGTGCAGCAGACCTTGCCTGTCTCACCTGCTGCTCCCCTCAGCAGTGTCTTTGGTCCATCTGCCTGTTCTGCTCCCCGCTCTGTCTCGGGTGAATCCTCTCACCCTCCCGCACCTCTGACTGTACCCCAGTTATTGTATAAATACATAAATCTTTTAAAAAAATTATCCTTCCAAACTGAGAAAAAGACACGTCCAGACAATCAAACCTGAGACCATTTGTTGCCGGACAACCTATCAAATAAGTAATATTAAAGCAAGGTCTTGGTTTGAAGAGAAAGGATACTTCAAGGAAATTAAAAACTATAGGAAGGATTGAAGAGGACTGAAAAGGGAAAATATGTCTGTATATGAAGCAAAAATGACAAATATATGTAAAAAATATGACAAGGATATATTTGTCATATAGGGAATACGCAAAATAAAGACATCAGATTTAAAAAGATACAGTTGTGAGGATACATTCACATTAAGGGGTAGCATCATAAGTCTAAACACACCAAGGGAAGGTAAAGATTCTTGTTAAGTCTTAGAGCAACAATTAAACATGGTGTAAGTAGTAATTTAGCTATATACAAATCCAGGTATAACAAATTCTCAAATGTTTATAATTTATAATGCATTCATTATTCACTGTTTTTGCTTCCCACTAGATCGTACCTCAATAAGAATGGCTATCACGTGGTTTGTACCAGGCATATGCTGTAAACCGAAGAAAAATGCACTGAATCATTAAGATATCTAAATTAAATTACATGAAATGGTAAGAAAAATATATACATATTTTATATATTTAAAATATATAGTTATATTTTATAATTTATAATATTTATACTATATTTTATATAAATTTAAAATATATTAAAATATATACATATGAGCTTCCGTGGGAAGCTCAAATGCCTTAACTAAAACTGTTTATCTAGTGGAAATACAGATGATATTGACTTTTCCATGAAAGAAAATAATCTATAGATCCAAAAGTGTTTCAATAACTAGTGTTTGTAGAGATAAACACTTCCACTAATGGCACACTGGTCATGGCACACTGGTCATTAGTTTTTTTCAGCAGGAAAAAACTATGAAAGCAGGAAGGTATTAAATATTGCTTGAGGTACCCAAACCCAAGGATGTAAGTACCTGAAGAGACAAAGCTCAGAAGGACACCTATGTGGTAAAATCCACCTAAATTTACTACTGCTTTTCCCTTGAAGGCTTTTGCTAATTCCAGAAATGTGACTCAGATACAAGACACTAAGGAGAAAGTTGTGGCTAAGGGACTAAGCAGCTCAACATAATGCGAGCTGGCTCAACCAACCCAGGGGGCAGATTGGACATTACAGTGTGCCAGGGAAGAGTGGCTCTGAAAAGATCCATTTGGCACTTCCAAGTGGTTATGGCCTAAAGTCAACAAGAACCTAAAATAGCAAATGCTACACAAAACCTGAGATCCAACAACAAAACGACTAAATCTCTGATTGTGATAAGATGAACTAAACCTTCCTAAGTGCCTCTCAAAAGAGGCACTTTGTTCCCCAAAGAAAGATAAAATCACATGGAGACTTCAATTACTTCTATAGTATTTCTTACGGAAAATCTGGGTTGCAATAAAAAATAACCACACATGCAATAAGTGAATGGGGAGAAAAAAGACCTGCTTCATCAGATGTGGGATCTGTTTCCTGAGGATGTTGGAATAGAATGAAGACTTAGTTATACTCATTCATTTCAGAGCAACACTGATATACTACTATACATCTATTAGAATGGGCAACAATGAAAAAATACTGACCTTAACAAATGACGGCAAGGAAATAGAGCAAATATGACTCTCAGATACAACTGGGAGGCAGTACAACAGTATATTACATCACACATACTTGGACATACTCTAAAATAACTGAAATGAGCAACTATCATGTGATCCAGTCATTCTGTTCCTTGAAATTTTTCCAAGAGAATATGAAATTACATCTCCATGTAAAAACTGCTGCAAGAGTGTCCACAACATGGGAAAAAGGGGAAGGCTTGGGCAGGATCAGAGAAGAGAAATATGAGGTTCCCAGGGAACGATGGTGGGAAAGAAGTAGATATCTACATCATCTTAAACGCAGAGATGGCTTTATAATACATAAGGTATCTTGAAACTTACACTGTTAGCTTTAATGTTGTACAACTTATTTAAAATCATGTATATCTTAGTGAATCTGCTCAAAATACTTAGCATGCACAAAATATATGTCTTAAGGAAAAGTTAGAGCAGGGACCTCCCTGGTGGCCTAGGGATTAAGTCTCAGCATTATCACCACTATGGCCTGAGTTCGATCCCCAGCCAGGGAATAACCCACATGGCACAGCAGACCTCTCCTGTCTCTCCCGCTGCTCCCCTCAGCAGTGTATTTCAGTAGATCTACCTGTTCTGCTCTCACCCCCTGCACCTCTGGCCTATACCCCAGTTCTACTATGCCAAAATTAAAAAATGAAAACCTTAAAAAAAACAAATGTTAGAGCACTAAATCCAAAAGAGGAAAGTACTAAAAATTTTAAATCTGATTATTTTCCTTAAGAAATTGAAATAATATAACATAAGCCAAAAAATTATTAGAAATAAGAAATAAAATTATGATCAATAAAGAAATTTTAAAATTAGGAAGAAAAATTAGAGAATTAAAAAGCTGTATTTGATGTTACTGCTGTTTGTGTTTGCCTTTTTTGGAATAGCATAAAAATAGGAGAAATCCATGACAACATATAAAAAAAAATCCTAACATTGTCACTACCAAGAATACAGAGAGAATTATCTACCACCACAGATCCTTGAGACATATATATGAGAGCATAAGCAAAGCTGTGTTGATATTTTGAAATTACCTAAAATCAGTAAATTTTAAGAAATAATTAGTTTAACATAAATTATTTTCAAAATCTCAACAATTCTATATCTGTATAATAAATTGCATGTGTAATTAAGTCCTTCTTACTAAGACTCTACATCCATATAAAGGAAAATTAGTAAGTCAGACTTCATCAGAATTAAAATCTTTTGAGACTGGAACAACAAACTACATACCAGGAGAAAGTATTCACAAGCCAAATATCTGAAGAGGTATGTATCTATAACATATAAAGAACTTTCATAAAATTTTTACAAACCCAACTGGAAAATGGTCAAAAGAAATGAAATTCCACCAAAGAGGATATACATATGGCAAATAACCACATGAAAATATGTTTAAAACCATAGCCAATAGGCAAATGCAAATTAAAATCACAATGAGGTATCATTACTAAAATAGAAAATAAGTAACACCATAAAATGCTGGCAAGGATATAGACAAACTCAAACATTACTTAAATTATTTTGCTATAAAAACTGAATGTGCAAATACCATACAACACAGAAATTGCACTTTTGGGTACTTAGCCCAGAGAAATGAACACAGTGTACACATGTACAACGTACAGAATGTGTACACAATGCCCATATGCCCACAAAGAAGCATGTACTGTTTATCACAGCATTTTCTGTAAATAGCAAAAACTGGAATACCTAGTTATCTTTCTTTTTTTTAAGATTTATTTATTTATTTACTTATTTATTTATGTATGTATGTATGTATGTATACAAGCACTGGGTATAGTCAGAAGCGCGGGAGGGTGAGAGAATTCACCAGAGCGGGGAGCAGAGCAGGCAGAAGGACCGAAATTACCTAGTTATCTTTCAAAGAGAAATGATTAAATAAAATGTGGCACAGCTATGGAATTCTAATCAGCAACAAACACACACACATAAAATTACTACAATGACCAACCTTAATGAATCGCCAGATAATTATGCTGAGTTAGGAAAGCCAATCCCAATGTTCACACACATAAAGAATGATTCTACTTATAAGATATTCATTAAATGGGGCCTCCCTGGTGGCGCAGGGGTTAAAGTCTCAGTGCTATCAAGCTAACACCAGTCACTGTGGCCTGAGTTCCATCCCCAGCCAGGAAGCCAACACACATGGTGCGGCAGACCTCTCCTGTCTCGCCCACTGCTCCCCACAGCAGTGTATTTCAGTAGATCTGCCTGTTTTGCTCCCCACTCTGTCTCTCTGGTGAATCCTCTCATGCACCCCCATACCTCTGGCCTACACCCTAGGTCTTGTATATGTAAATAAGAATAAATCTTAAAAAAATATATTCATTAAATGGAAAATTACTGAAATGAAGACGAGATCTGTAGTTGCTACAAGTCATGGCTGGAGGTGGGCTTGCTGATAAAAGGGAAATACCAAGGATTCCTGTGGTGACTAAAATGTTCTCCATCTTAACGGCAGGAATGCTAGTATCCTGGTTGAGATATTGCCCATAATTTTGCAAGGTAGTAAACTTGGGCCAAACTGGGCAAAGTGTATCCAAAACATCTTTGTATTACAAAGATTTCTTACAAATACAAATGATGTAGAATTACCTTGAAACAGAAGATAATTTTGCATATGGCATCTATACAAACTTGGAATTAACTGGATGTGGGAGAATAAAACATCTGTTAACTAAAACTTATTTTAAAAAAGAGTTTGGGGAGGGGAAAAGCATTTGCTTCTTCTAATAGTCAACTAGCTCAAAGATCCTTCTGAGCAACATGAGAAAGATGGAACTACATGAATGATATTTTGGCAAGGTATCACAAGGAGGCAAACATGGAAGGGACATAGAGGACCTCAGGGAGAAGAAAAGTCCAGGGAGGGCCTCCCTGGTGGCGCAGTGGTTGAGCGCTGGGCTGCGAAGCTGCCAGCAGCCTCTGCAGTGCTGGTTCAATCCCCGGCCACCGGAGAGGGTCCCACATGGCTCACAGACCTCTCCCGCCACACCTGCTGCTCCCCTCAGCAGTATACTTCGTCAGTCTGCCTGTTCTGCTCCCCACTCTGGCTCTGGTGAATTCTCTCACCTTCCCGTGCTTCTGACTGTACCCAGTGCTTGTATATATAAATAAACAAATAAACAAACAAACAAACAAACAAATAAATAAATCTAAAAAAAAAAAAAGTCCAGGGAATAAAATGCAAAGTTGGTAGCACTTTCTTGTGTTTGCTAGTTCAAAAGAAGTGACGGAACACTCAATATGCTAAACAGGAAGCTGAGGCTGAACAGCTAAGCACCTGCACTGCAGTACTCTCAGGGGACACAAACCGAGCTCAGGGACCAGCAAGACAGCAGGCTAATGAAACAAAAAAGTCTCATGAGTTCTTTGGCATCCCTGAGGAGCTATGCCCTAAATGTAGGTATGAACCAAAAATAGAAAATATCTCATAAAACTTTGAGAGTCAGTTTCAAAAAGTCTTAAGGTCAAAATGAACTTCCTACAGGTAACTGTCTCCACATAACAAAAGAACAGCTTTCTGAAGGGAGAAAAATATCACCTAGAGGCTACAATTATTTCTATTGAATTTCATACAGAAAATCCAATAAAAGTAACTATACATGCAAAAGTATAAATGAAAGGCTTAGCATTGGGCTGTGGCCCGTTTTCTGCATTTACTGGGGATACTAAGACAGAAGAACTATGGCTTGCTTATACCCAGGCAATTCAGAGTGACAATGAGATATGACTGTACACTTGCTAGAAAGGCTGCAGTTAAAAATACTGATCATAGAGTGTTTGCAAGAATGCAGAGCAACTGAGACACGCACATTACTGAGAAGGTACATGGATGTATAATCATGTCGCAAAATACTTTGTCACAATGTAAAAGGGCATAAAGGTACCCTAAACGGCAATCCAGCAATCCATTCTTTGAAGTTTACCCCCCAAAATGAAAATATATGACCATGTGAAGACTTGTACAAGAATGTACAGAGCATGGGATAAGGGAAGTGTTTGGGTAGGTGAGCAGGGGATTATGAATGTACACAAGGAAAGGTGGGTGAGATAGATACTTATGTCATCTTTATAAGTTGATTGTTTCACAAATACATATATCAAAATGTATGTTTATTTTATTTTTTTATTTTTCATTTTTTATTTATTTATTTTTGTGTGTGTGGGACCCTTGCCGGTAGCCGCGGAATGAACCGGCGCTGCAGAGGCTGCGGGCAGCCTCGCAGCCAAGCGCTCAACCGCTGTGCCACCAGAGGAGGCCCAAAATATATGTTTATTTTAAAGTTGCACAGTTTATTTTAAAGCAATTATATCTCAATAAAGCTACTAAATAAAATGTGTCTAGAGGAAAACTTATTGCATTAGTTGCACAAGTAAAAATACTGAAAACTTAAGATCTCGTAATGCAACTCATGTAATTTTTAAAAGGAGTAATTTACTGCTAATAGAAATTAAAGACATTAAACAAAAAAATTAAGGCCAGTTCATGGAATTTTGATGATTACAAAGAGGACAAATACAGAACTTTTGGGGAACAGTTAAAATAATTAGACAGTGGTAATAATTTCACAATGCACATACATATCAAAATTTTATAGTGTTCAATTTAAAAATATACACTTTTGTCAATTATAGCTCAATAAAGCTGGAATACATAACATTACTTTTTAAAATTGTTCTAATAAATCTGAAATTATATGATTTTTTTAAATTTTAAGACATCTCAATAGTACTATATAAGTTGTATCTATAATAAGAATCCTCCCTACAAATGAATTCCATGTCCAAGTGTCTGAATTACTAATATTTTTCCACAGAATGAGAAATAAATAACAACAATCTTGCAAACTCTCTCACAAACTACTCCCCAAAGTGTTCTAGGAGATACTTAGAAGCTATGCACCAAACTGATGAAGACATTATAAGAAAGTAAAAATGTAAGTTTTATATCCCATATGATGAAAGTGAATATAAAAATATGAATAATTTATGTTTAATAAATGGAAACAAGGATGCACCAATTATAAAACATGATGTACAAATTGTGGTTAACCTAAGAATTCACTCTTATTGAATATTTTTATATAAAACCACTTTAAGAAAACAAAGGAAGAAAATCCTATACTATCACAGCAGATTTAGGGAAACCATTGACATAATTTACCACCCACTTAATACTAAAAACAAACAAAAAACTGAGAATACCGCAGCAAACATCACACGAAGGGGTGAATTACTAAAAAAACCTCCTCCTGACATAAAAAAAGAGATGATGTCTATTGTCACTATTGTCCTCAACACTTCATGACAGTCTAGCCAGGGCAATGCAAGGAAATATTTAACAGACCTTAAATTACAAAGGAAGAAATGTAACCATCATTATTCACAGGTTATGTGTTTATGTCTCTAGACTACCTATAAACAACATATAGGCAATGTATTGGAATTAATAAGCTAAAAGATTTGGCAAGATTGATGACTATCATACAGTGAAGCAAACACCATTTTGTGAGTAAAATGATTCTTAATAACATTTTTTTTTAGATACAGCATTAGAAATGGCAGAACAATCCCATAGGATAAGGTTATATTTTGAAGGGTTTTTCTAGATACCTATCAGCTAAACTTTGAGAGTCACTATAACCCAGATCATTGTTATTTTCTCTGGTATCATGGTAACAAAAGTCACTGACTAGAAGATAAACTTCAGAGTACACTGACATTAAATGCCAACAAAATTCTCCTGTTTTTAAACATACTTCCTTTTCCTGTTGAGTGTTAACTCAAAAAGGGGGGGGGGGCAAAGCAAAATATGCCATCTTGTTTCTATTTTTTGCTTTCTCATTTTATTAATTATACATTAATTAATTATTGTGTGCTCACCATAATCCTGAAAAATGCAGAATAATATTCCCTTTCAGCACTAACCAGGGTAAGCAATGAAGGGTAAGTATATTTACAGATATACACATGAATATGTACTCACATCAATAATATACTTATAAATTTTGCATGTATCTAAAAATAACTTAAAATTTCCTTTCTTTTTTAAGCAAAATATTCAGAGAATTTCTTCTATAAGTATATATAGCTCTACTTAATTGGTTGCAAAACCTACAGAGTATTCATGTTCTCATTCAATTTCTTATCCAAAGTCAAATATGATACCAGATTAACAAAAAAATAACAAACCATTTTGATATAAAATGGGCAGCACATAATTTATTCAGAAACAGCAATGTTACAGTATTTGTGCCCATAGTTATTAAATGCACATGATGAATAACTGTCAGATACAATACAGAAGGCAAGTTACTTTGTAACAGTATAGGTAAACTTAAAAAACGGTAAAATGCCAAAGTTCTATTAGAGTCATTATAATATAATACTACTTCAATAAGTTGATATCAAGACAAAAAAAGCATCTTGTTACAAATTTAACTTGCATTGAGTATTAAGTGTATTTAGTAGTCACTGCCAATTTATATGTAATTTGTATATATACTTAGATGTAATTACTAAAGTCATTTGTTAACTTAGATAATTATTGTAATACCAAAATGATTACATGTTAAATCTACAAATATTCCTATGCATATCTTGTCATTATTTCCTTAGTCTTATACCTTGCATATTACTGATTGATTTTGACATTTACTGTATTTATAGAAATCACTTCTAATACAGATTAACTTGCCAAAGCATGACGGCATTGCCTGTTACATAATAGCTATAGATATAAAATATTTTTCAATAGGCAATACAAGTGTCACTTCATAATTCTTTATCAGGAAAATATTGGCTGTTCTTTATTTCTCATCTCAGTCACAAAAATTATCAGATAAATCATTAATATTTTGTTTTAGGAATATGCTTTATTTTAATTTGTAAAATATGTGCAGATACCTTTATTAATTAAATATAAAATTTTTGATTTTTGATGTTTGTTATTTTTCATACTCTCTTTTTGTTTTTGTTTTGCTTTATTGCTATTGTCAATTAACTTATTCTTCTATTTACACAAATGAAATAATTTGGGTTGACATTAAAGCTACTAAAGTTTTTGAAACCTTTTTAGTATTAAACAATACTCTTGACATCCTGTCAAATACAAATAATATTAATGAAGTGAACAAATGCATGCCCAACAAAAATGTCTGAGAAATAAATATACATTACCAATCCATGAACGATTTGAACGACCTTCCCCACAGGGCCCAGGGAGCAGAAAAATGTAGTAGACTCTTTCCAAAGCTGAAATTTAAGCTCAGAAGCATTAAAGCAGTTTCCCAGCCACAAACATCTTTTTGGTTTAGAATCTAAGGTGTATAACATTTGACTAGTAAGTGTCCTGTACTAAGCAGAGGAGGGACCCTAAGAAGTTAGGATAAAAGAAAAAAGATGGGGAGAAATCTGAGTGAGGCAATCAGAAGCTGCACACTGCAGTGGAAGCAGAACTCACATAATACAGCTTTGTCACCAAACAAACAAGTCAAATGCAAGAATCAGCCTCCCCCCCACTTCATATTATCTAACATGTCCAGTTTTTGAAAACACCACCACAAACTATGAGATATGCAAAGAAAACTGTTGTTATAGATTCTGCAATACAGAAAATATTAGTGGACGTTCTTCAACATAAAAAGAGTGACACCAGATAGTAATTAAAATCCATCTGGGAAAAAAAACGATTGCCAGTAAAAGTAATTATGTAGGTAATTATAATACATAGTATAATATAATACCGATGTTCCTTTTTTATCATAACTGATTTAAAAGACTACTGCATGAAACAATATTTATAAAATTGCATTTGGTAATGTAATTTATACAAATGCAATATATATTTGACAATAAGAACACAAAATGGGAATCTATGAATAAATCTATATTGGAGTGAAGAAATAAAACAAAATGGTAATACAAATTCACAAGAAATGAAAAGATTCATAAATAGTCCATAAGACATTTAATATAAAATAAAATCAATAAATAATTTGCACCCATTTCATCTAGCTTCTTCAACAAAGATAACTATATAAAACAATTACATTATAATGTATTATTGGGTATGTAACATAAACATAATGTGTCTAGTAATAATTATATAAAATGAGGGAACTATAGAGGAATAAATATTCTGTGATTTGTTGGAATTAATTTAGTATAAATCTGAAGTAGATTATAAATTAGGATTTATATTTCAAACCAAAGGAAAGCCACTAAAATAAGCCAAAATCTAAACTGTTAAAGAAATTAAAATATTACACAAAAAGTATTAACAAAGGAAATTAATGAAAGAAAAATGCAGAGTAAAACAGTCATGAGCAACATAGAAAACAAACAAAAAAAATGCAGACATAAATTCAACAATGCCAAGAAAAACATTAAATGTGAATGGATTAAGCAATCTAAGCCAAGGAAATTCTGTAACACTAAACAATAAGATACTACTAGATACTGTCAGCATGAAACACACATTAGGTTTAAAGTTGCAAATGTGTTAGAAGTTAAAGAATCATATGTGCTTATTCAAAGTGGGAGACTGAGAAGTCAGGATGCTAAGCAGAAAGTCAGAGCTTAGAAACTCAGCAGCTGAGTGGGGCTTCCTGCAGGCTCACCAGCTCAGGGCACAGAGTCTGGAGCTACAGGAGCACCAAGGAGAAAGGTTTAGATGACCACCTGAGGGCTTATTTGGCATTCTTGAGAGGCTATGCTCTAAATGCCTATATGAACCAGAAACAGAAAACTCCTCATAAAACCTAAGATTCAACTTCAAAAGAACCAATTGCCTGATTGCATCAGATGAACTGCTCACATGCCAGCTACCTTTATAGAAGCATAAGCAAAGGCTCACTAGAGGAAGAGACTCATTCATAGCCTCCAATCATTTCAGTGGTATTTATTGCATGTAGAAAATCCAGCATGCAATAAAGAATGAACATACATGCAAGAGCACAAATGGGAAAGAAAGGATTAGCATCAGGCCTGTGATCCATTTTCTACATTCACAGGGAATGCCCAGGAAAGACAGACACCTTTTGCATATCCGTACAATTTTGAGCTACAGGGAGATAACCACTGCATAGCTATAAGAGCTACAATTAAAAACACTGATGATAACAAGTGCTTGCACAAATGTAAAGCCACTCTGACTCCCACCCTGGTGTCAAGACATAAAATAGCAGAATCAAGTTGCAAAACATTTTGATATACTCTAAAACAACTTTAAAATATGCTTCTCAGATGATTCAGTCATTCCAAAAGATGAAATTACAAGTTCATCCTGAGACTCATACAAAGATATTCACAGCATGGGAAAGTGGGGATGCTTGGGCAGGATCAGAAAGGGGAAATCCAAATATGCACAAGGAAATCTAGGAAGAAGGATGAATCTATTCATTATCTTAACTGTGATAATGGTTTCACAAACACACATACATACATATATCAAAATATACATTGTTCACTTTTCAATGTTCAGTTTGTTTTGGATCAGTTGAATCAAAAATTGTGTGGGATGCACTAACATTTAGTGTCTAAAGGAAAAACTTGAGCATTCATGTAAAAGCTCAAATCCTAAACATTTAAGATTTGAAAATACAGTAGCAAATTAAACTAAAATTTTGAACATGGAAAGTGAACATCAATTATGAAAAAAATTAATGACTGACAAATCCAAGAGTCTTTTAAAACCACTATGAGTCTCTGGCAAGACTGATCAAAGAAATAAAAAAGACTGTTAGCAACAGCGGGATTGTACCTAGGATTATTGTTAGGATCTTAGAGACACATACATTAGCTTATAAGGAAAAGCATGGCAAAAAATATAAAATTGATGAAATGATGATATTAAAAAAGTAGTTAAACTAGGAAATCTCAAGAATTCTAAATTTATTTAATAAACTGCATCTGTATAGAAAAACCTTCTTACAAATTCTAATGCCTAAACTGCTAGTTTCTCACATAAATTATAAATAACACCAATCTTAAACAACTTCCACAACAAATAGCACACACTCTTTGCAAAATGTTTTATGAAACCACTATAAACCTGATACCAAGCTGACAGGATCATTATATTAAAGAAAAATTAGTTTTCTTATGCCTCATGACAAATACCAAAAAATTAAACTAAAACCTTATGTTTGACAAACATAATCCAAAGACAATTCAACTACATTGCACACCATGAACAAAGTGGGTTTGATACAAGAATAGCTTCTTTTTGGTTTAACAAGTTCAAATCAAACAACCTTGACAAACATAAGAATGAAATTGTGTCACTATGACAGTAGATAGAGAAAGCCATTTGACATAATTAACAAACTACTTATGATTTAAAAAAGTTAGAAAATGCAACATATATAATTAGTGCTGAAATACTGAAAAACTTGGGATATCAAATTAGACAGAAAGATGTCTACTCTCACAGGTTCTATTCAAACTTTTTTAGGAAAAATTTAGCCAGGGCAATAAAGAAAAAGAAGGGGAAAAAAACATAAAGATTGTAAATAACGAAATACACCTGCCTATACACACTGTCCATATAATTATGTTTCCAGACTATCTAAAAGTAACCTGTAGGTAACGTAGTAGAGATAATAAGTGAATTGATCAAGATGAACAGATACCATATAGTTAATACTTTTTCTGAGAACAGCAATTCTTAATGAACTTTTCACATGCGAGAGAAGAAATGACAAAAAAAATGCACAGGACAAGTATATATTATTTAACGCTTTTTCTATATATATATATACACTTCTCAGATAAATTCTGAGTCAGTATAACTATGAATATTATTGTTTTCTGAAATTATGCTAATACAGACTTCAAAATATAAGATGAACTTTATAAAACACTTGGCATTTAATCTAAAGGAAATAAGTAATAATAAAGTACATAAAAAATAAAAAGCATTATAGATGATAATTTACCTATGGTCTGGTCCTTAAGTTAATGATCTCATTGATTAATTAGAGATGAATTTCTTTAAAGTAGATCAAAATTGTTACAAACAAAACTTTTTCATTTTTATTTTACTCACTCTGACTGCTTTCTAGTTCTTTCAATATGACTTTTTATTATAAAAGGAAAAATAAGTAAAGAGTAATGCTCAAAAATCAATCACCAGTGATATGCCCATGTGACTATTTCTTTAATTTCCTGTTATTACTTGTAAATTCATCATATACTCAGTATAAAATTATCAAAAAATGCAGATTTCCTCTCAGCATTAACCACAATCATTAATTAAACATGCATTTACAAGACAAATATATTTAGATACATGTGCACACATAAAATTGTGACGTGCTTTCTTTTTTATTAGCAATATCATGGAGATACCACTTACAGATATATAAGACCTATCTAATTGGTTGTATAGTTACATAATATTTATGCAATTAACACAATATACTTTATTAAGAAAATAGCTCCTTTGCCAAATTTCTAACTTTATATTCATGCTCAATTGTGAGTAGCTATGTTGGAAATAATTCTAAAAGGCAAATTAATTCTTTAAACAGTAAGAAAAAAAAGGAACATGCTAAAACTGCTAAATTAATTTCCAAAAGTGCAGGACTATTTTATAATTTCTTGATAATGTGGTATCAAGATACAGAATATTTTCTATTTAATTTGCACTAATCATTGGGCATATTTAATAGTTATTGACAATTTATGCTTAGTTCTGTATAAATTGTATTTTACTGTTCCTTTTGTTAGTTACTCATTTTGTAATTGTTTAAAACAAACAACAAAAAGTATATTAAAACCCCATATATGTATATAATGTTACTTTCACCTATGTTCTATAATGCGTCTGTTACTGAATCAAGTCCTATGTGTACTGTATTTACAAAGTTTCAGATATAGAATATGACTTGGCCAAAGCAAGCATTTAGCTGTAGGTAATACAAATGCCATTTGCCATTTCATTATTCTTTATGAAAGATTTTAATCTCTTCTTGCAAATTTTGCCATGCATGTCAACATTAGCAACAGATGAGCAATTATGAAAATAATTCTGATTTTTATTTGGGAAAGTGCTTAAATTATTTTCTTTTATATATTATTTGTAGACATATATTATGCAGTCAATAAAAAATGGACATTTTTTTTTCCTGTGAGAGCTTTGCTTTTACTTTTGTTATGTTCTGTTGCTATTGACCAATAAGTCATAATTTTATTCAGATAAATGCAATAATCTGGATTGACAATCAAGTATTGCAATCTTTGAAATATTTTATTATTAAAATATGTATCAGGCATATATGAGAAATATAAAGAATAGTCATGAAGGAAACAAATGCATACCAACTTAAAACACCCCCGATGACAGATTACTTACGTATCCCAGAACAAACATCTGTGACAGCTGCCGTCAAAGAAAACATCGAAGACCCAGTTCAAAGCTGAAAGGAAAATGAAATTGTCAATGTACAATCCTAACAACAAGACAGCTAAACCGAGAATGATCAAAGACACAGTAACAAACAAACCTGAGACCCTTTATTGTTTGATAAATCAATCCACGTTATCGGCACGTGGCGATCACCGAAGAGCAAAATGCTGCCCCGCGCAGGCTACAGAGTCAAAATGCCTTCCCCCGCCCCGCCCCGCGGCCAGTAGTTGGTAATGACCGTTGAGCAGCCGCTCAGCCCAGTAAACGGCCCACGCCCATTAAGGGGGGCATTTCATTGGTCACTACGAGGGTCCGCCCATCATACCGGGAGGGACCATCTCTTAAAGGCAGGGAGTGTTAAAAAAAAAAGGCGCGGGCACGTTTTTTTAAATTGCCGCAGATAAAAAAAAAAAAAAAAAAAAAAACCTCCGGGGAATTTAAATCGAATTACCAAAATTATTCAATAAACAAATGAGCAGGCACAGAATTAACAGAGAAATAAAAGAAAGGGGGAAAACAGAAAATGAAGCACAAGATGAGCAATTACAAATAAACATTCTAATTAAAATGTAAAGTTTTAAACTAGAAAATAAAGCAAGTCCGGTTTAGATGAGAGGTGATTTAAATTGAAAGCTACTGTAAGATTATAAGCAAAGGTATAGGAAATGCTACACATTTCGAAATTAAACATAAAAAAAACTGAGATGAGAACACTAATGCCAAATAAACTAGAATTTAAAAAGGTTACATTCAGATAAAAGGGATTATTTCATTATGATTAAATTATACTTTTTTTTTCATCAGGAAGAAGCAAAAGCACATTATATTATAAATGTCATCATTACAGAATTTGGATACAGACAAAATTTATGCCAATAAATTTGAAATTACATGAAATATAAAACTCTAAGTAAATACAATTTAACACCATCACCACCAACAAAAACTGAGGAAATGTGCATAGCCCTGTTTACTAAATAAATTGCACCTATAATGAAAAATCTTTTACATGTAGCTCACATGTCTGTTGACTGAATTCGTGAATTTTCTCTTATAATTGGAAAAAAATGACACTAATCTTACACAAGATATTACAGAGACTAGAAATAGCAGACAACCCCTTCAAATGTTTAAGTGTCATAAAAACCTTATCTCAAACTGACATATCCCATAAAAAGAAAAACAAAAGGGTTATAGCTTTCATGTCCAAACCAAAAAAAAATATTATATTTTTAACAGAATAAATCCAAGTTGCATTAAGTCTGATACAACATGAACAAGAAAGGATTCTTACTGGAATAACAGTTTGATATTAAATCACTTTAATAAAACAAAGGAACACAATCATTTGATTATTATAATAGATGCCAAAAAGTGACATAATTTATTATCCTCTTAGTATTATTAAAAACTCAAAAAAACTGCAATTAATATCCTAAGTGCTGAAATATTTTACTCTTCTGCTGAGATCAGTAATGAAAAAAAGGACTCCCATTTCAATCCCACATTTATGTAGAGCAATAATACATGGAAAAGAAAAAGAAGACATAAGGATAAGAAAGAAAGAAATGAGGCTTCCACTGGAGGGGAGGATGGCCTATACTGTCAAAACACTAGCAAAGATTGTAAAATAATGGTACTTTGGAAAGAGAGAAAGGTAAAACCTGGGGGGGAGCCTCCATGCTGGCATGAGGGGTTAAGCACAGCACTGTAAAGCTATTTGCAGTCTCTGCAGCAGGAGTTCAATCCCCCACCAGGCAGCTGACCCACATGGCGCAGGAGACCTCTCCTGTCTCACCACTGCTCGCCTCAGCAGTCTCTTCAGTAGATCTGCCTGTTCTGTTCCCCACTCTGTCTCTGGTGAATCCTCTCACCCCCACCCACACATCTGGCCTGTACCCCAGTTCTTGTATGCATAAATAAATAAATCTTAAAAAAGTAAAACCTGGGGAAGGATAGCACAATGGACTATGGTGGAGGGATATGGGGATTATGGTGACCACACCTGCGGGGAGAAATCGTATACTGTCAAAAAATTAAGAAGGATATAAAATAATGGTACCTCATGAAAAAAAAAATTCAAATAGGTAAAAGTAAAACAGCTTATGTTGCCACTTTCATGAATCCCTGATACAATTTGAATGATTCATGCACCCAAGTTTTACAAAGAGGAAAGCAACCTCATTGTTATTTGCTCTGTTAAAGCCCTCAAGTATTTGGCTTATTATTTTGTTATCTGTGTAAAAAGAGAGAGTTTATCTCTAATTCTTTTTTCTTTTCCATAGGGATTTTTTAATGGGATAACAAAAATATTTAAAAATAAATTTGTCTCTTGTACTTATGCACATATTTTCCTTTCTAGGGATCTTCACTCCTTCCTGAAGCTCTTAATTTCCATGAGATCTTAATTTTTTTTTTCCTGTAGCCTGAAGAACTTGCTGTATTAATGATATTACAAGTTATTCGGCAACGAATGGTCTCAAATTTGACTATGTGAATGTGTCTTATTTTATTCTCAGTTTGGAAGGATAATTCTGATGGACATACAGTCCTGGGTGGCCAGCTTATTTTTTTTCATTTGGCATTGGCATGATACTATTTCATCTTCTCTGGTCTCTATAAATTATGTTGAGAAGGCAGACACCATTTTGATCATCATTCTCAGGTAAGAAATTAAATTGCATTCCTTTTTTTTAAATGTCTGGATTCTAACACTTTAGGTATGATGTACCCATGTGCATATCTATTTTAATTTAATCTGGTTTGGTTTAATTGGTCTTTGATCTGTAATTTCAGATAGTTCTAAAATCTTGATACATTTTGATTGCTTTTCTACCAAATGTGTATTACAGTTTCTCACTGCACTCTGATTAAACCAGTGTTTGATGACTGAGATTTTCCTGTCTGTAGGTCACTCTACTGTGGTTAGGCTAGAACTCCCTAGTCTTTATGTCCCTCTAGTAGCTCTGCGCCTCTCTTAGTCTCATGGCCACTGTCTGCTAGGCCTTGATGTGTTTTGTGAGATCCTATACAGACTTCTGCCCTGGTCCTGTGTACAATTCTGGCATCTACAGTGATGTGCCAGAGAAGTCCCAGCTGTCTGAGCAGCCTCAAATTTCAATCTCTGCCTCATCAGTTTAGCAACATCTCTATGGTCTTCCTCATTTCAGACTCTCTGACACAGGAAAATTTGCCCCATTCAGAGGCTCATGTTTGAGCCTGGATATACGTGAGGATCTCACCCTCACAATACCTTGTGTCTATGAGAAATTCATATATTGCTTGTGGAAGGAGAAAATTGCAGCATGGACTCTGGCAAAGTTTTGGCAGGTTTTATTGAGCAGAATATACACATACGATATGACTCAGTAATTTTACTTGGGCCTATATAATTATCCTAAAATCACACATGTGCCAAAAGGCATTTAGAACTCTAATTTCTCATTGCCTTAAACTGGAAATAACCTAAAATTCCACTATCTCTAAGAATAGGTAAAAAGTGGTATATCACACAACGTAGTATCATACACCAATGAATATGAAATTTCTTCGGCATGAAGCATGGGTAAAGCTCAGGAACATAATGTTGAGGCAAAAAATCCAGACCAAGTAATAAAAATCATACTGATTGAAACTATTTATATGAATTTCTAAAACAGCTGTTTTGTCACAAGTGAACAATAGATCTTACACCAGATTTTAATAATTATTCAAAAGATAGAGGCATTCATCCAAAATGCAAAATAATTTGGGAGCAGAAAGCATATGACTGAGCCCTTACTACTGATTTTTTTCCCACATCGGGACATGTTTGAATTTCACAATGAAAATGGGTTGTAACGTTGAGAAATATTTGTGAAAACATTGTTTATAAAAGGCAGTTGTTTAGTTTTTTGTTTGTTTGTTTTTGGCTGATTCCATTTTACACAGTGAATTATATAGCGTCTGTTAATGACACTATCTTCATTCTCCAGCAAGTCATTCTCCACAGATCCCTCACTACTAGAGTTGTTTGCAGTAATCAACTGAGACAGACAAGGAATACTCCAGTAAAACAGTAATATCTATTAGCATATTTATAGGGAGTCTTCAGTGTCTCAGCACAATGACTAGGAGGTCATTTAGTCTTCACAGACGATTCCTGTGGGGGATAGCTGCAGGACCATTCCGAATCCTTTCCTTCGCAAGAGGAAAAATGAGTCCAAGACGTTAAGTCAAGAAAGTGGCTGCTATGGGGTAAATGGAAGGTATAATGATGGAAGGTGGAGAAAAAATATCTCCTTTACTCTTCTGGAAGTCTGACAATTAATTTTACTCTATACCTGAGTGGTTGGTGTTGACAGAGCTGCATTCTCTTTGGCCAACTACACAGCCCTGATTTAGCTGGTATTACTTTACTTTTCTCTATTTGTATTAGGGGGCTGTGTAAATGGAGGTGGAATCAAGGAGGGAGGAGAGACACTTAGAGAAAAGAAACATGGCTGAGAGACATGGTACATTTTGATTTTTTTTTTTTATAAGAACTGCGTACATGTAGGCCGGAGGTGCAGGGGGGTGAGGGGATTCATAGAGACAGAGTGGGGAACAGAACAGGCAGATGTACTGAAATACACTGTCGAGGGGAACAGCGGGCAAGACAGGAGAGGTCTGCTGTGCCATGTCAGTTAGCTCACTGGTTGGGGGTCGACTTCAGGCCATAGCAGTGACAGCACTGAGACTTAACCTCTAGGTCACCAGGGAGGCCCCCATTTTGAATTTTGGATCTCTCCTGTGGCAGCTTTCTCAGGGACCTGCCTAACCCCTTTCTTGTGGTTCCCTGTAGAAGATGCCTTAGGCATGTGGCAAGCTTTCAGAACTTAGCCACCCCACTTTGGGCTGAGCCCGTTAGGTTGGGTATTTGCCCACGAAGGAATAGATAATTTTTAAAAGTTTGATCAGGAGTCTGTTATTTGAAATCCTTTCTTCTCTTCTCTCTCTCTCCCTGTCTGCACATACCAGTTAAACCTCTTTCACAAGAAGAGTCTGTTCTTTGCCTTTATTCACAAGGATGGCTGAACCCTTTTAGAACATGCACTTCCTTAATATGTTGGGGGTCCCTGGGTATCTCTTAGTTTTGCCTGATTATAGTACTACCACCCTTCCATAGCTGGTGTGGTGCTAGAGGAAATAATCAATGACCTTGAAGGCAGAAAAGGAGAAAATACCAACTCAGAACAGAGAGGAAGTAGACTGAAATGTAAAAATAATAAAGTCATAGGGACCTATCAGTCTATAGCTGACTCATGTCATTGGAATCACATGATTAAAGGACAAAGGGGCTGAAAGCACACTTGAAACAATTAATTCCTGAAAACTATACAATCTGTCAAAAGATAGGAACTTACAAGAAGCTAACTCCTGAAGACATTAACTTGAATCCATACCAAGACACATCATAGTTAAACTTCTGAAAACTAAGGACAAAAAGAATCATGAAAGCAGGGGCCTCCCTGGTGGTGTAAAGCAACCTATGAAGCTATTCACAGCCACTGCAGCACCAATTTGATCCCCGGCCAAGGAGCTATTCACATGGTGCAGCAGACCTCTCCGTACTCGTCCACTGCTCCCCTCAGCAGTGTATTTCCGTCCATCTGCCTGTTCTGTTCTCCACTCTGTCTCTGGTGAATTTTTCACCCTCCACACCTCTGGCCTGTACCCCAGTTATTGTATGCATAAATAAATAAATCTTTTAAAAAAAGAATCATGAAAGCAGCAAAAGAGAATGACACCTTACATATATAGTGAAAACATTCTAAAGAAATCCAATTTCTCATCAGAAACAACTGAGGCCATATGAAGGGAACAGAAAAGCTCTCAAGTACTAAAAGCAAATAACTGGCAACCTAAACTACTATGACAAGCAAAAATATCCTTCAGGTTAATGGTGAACATAATATCTGGGACTGATTTGTAATGACATACATCTGAAACCTGTACAATGTTACAATCCAATGTTATTTCAGTATTTTTTCTTTAAATACATCCTTCAGGTATAAATTTAAACATATTTTCAGATAGAGGAACACTAAAAGAGTTTGCTGCCAGCAAAATAATCTAAAAGAATGGCTAAAGGAAGTTCTCGAAATAGAAATGAATGATAAAAGAAGTAATCTTGGGTCATAAAAGAATAAAGAACTAGGTAGGAAAGAAAAATATATGGGTGAATAAAATGTCTAAATTATGTTGAATAATTACAATGAATTACAATACTCTCTGATCTGATTCTCAAAGTATGCAGAAGAAATAATTACAATAACCATATTAAAATGAGGGAGGGTAAAAGGATGTAAAAGATCTATACTGCCACACTTAACTGTCAGTGATAAAATTATGACACCACTATAATGTGATAAGATAAATGTGTATATTTCATACAAACATATATAAAACACTCAAAACAATCACTGAAAAGAATGGTGTAAAGAGATACATTCAAAACGCTATAGATAAGTAAAAAATCAATACTAACAATTGTTCAGGGCCTCCTGGTGGTGCAGAGGTAAAAGTCTCTATCACCAGCCACTGCAGCAAGAGTTTGATCCTTGGCCAGGGAGGTAACCCACATGGCTCAGCAGACCTCTCCTGTCTCACCTGCCTCTCCCCTCAGCAGTGTATTTCAGTAGATCCGCCTGTTCTGCTGCCCATTCTGTCTTTTGCGAATCCTCTCACTACCACCACCCCCGCACCCTGCCCCGGCACCTCTGGCCTACATCCCAGTTCTTGTATGCATACATAAATATTAAAATAAAATAAAAATTGTTCAAATACAGCAAGGCAGGAAAAGGGAAAAACAATAACCGGATAAGAGAAGAAGATAAATTTAAACCTAACACCATGAAAGAAAAATAATAATAAAATGTAACATTGTTATCAACATTAAATGGAAATGGTCTATACATGTCAATTAGAAGACAGACCTTGGAAAATGGATTAAAAGACATGACTCGGGCAACCCCTGGTAGCGCAGGTGGTTAAGCGCAGCACTGTGAAGCTGTCCAGAGCCTCTGCAGCGCCCGTTAGATTCCGGCCAGCTGGCAAGAGTCCCACATGGCACGGCAGACCTCTCCTGTCTTGCCCACTGCTCCCCTCAGCAGTATATTTCGTCAGTCTGTCTGTTCTGTTCCCTGCTCTGGCTCTGGTGAATCCTCTCACCCTCCCACGCATCTGGCCTGTACCCTGGTTCTTGTATAAATAAATAAATAAATAAATCTTTTTTTTTTTTTGAAACACATGACTCAAGCATTTGCTGTTTACCACAAACTCACTTCAAATAATAATATAGACAGGTGAAGTAAAAGTATTGAAAAAGATATATCATGCCAGCAATAATTAAAAGAAAACAGGAATGGTTATATGAATATCAGATTAAGTAGACTTCAGAACAAAGAAGACTACCATAGACAGAGGCACATTATATAATAACAAATGGTCAAACAAGATTTAGTAATCCTAAATGTGTATGTACCCAACATCAGAGTTGCAAAACATGTGAAGCTAAATTGAAACAACTGAAAGGAGGAACAGACAAATACATAATCCTAGCTAAACATTAATACCTCATTCTCAGCAATCAAAAGAACAATATATATTGAGGAGGAATGTAGAAGAAATCAACAGTATCAGCAACCAACAGGATCATATTAACATGTACAGAATACTGCATCCAACTAGAGCAGAGTACAAACGTATTTGAAATATCCAGGAAGCATACATCAAGATAATCTGGGGCACAAAACAAAATTCAAAAAATTTAAAAGAATTAAAACCACATTTGTGTATTCTTTGACCACAATGGACTGAAATCGGAAACCAGTAACTAAAGCATAACAGTAAAATCTCCAAAAATGTGGAAAATAATAAAAAAAAAAAATCATGAGTCAGAGGAAGTATCAAGAAAGCAAACTAATTCAATGAAATAATTGAAAATAAAAATACAACATATCAAAAATATATAATAGAAAACAAATAGAAAAAAACAGCAAATAGAAGAGGAAGAAATACCGTATTCATGAAATGAACATTGATTAACAAAACCAGAGAAAGAAGTACAAAAAAGAACTACAAACAAATACACCTTGACTACAGACATAATATCTAACAAAATGCTACCAAATAAAGCTCAGCAATATAGGAAAAAAAGTGTATAAATTATGACAAGGTGGGATTAACTGCAAGGAGACGAGTCTGGCTCAATATTTGAAAATGAGTCAATATAACCCACATATTAATTGGCTAAAGAAGAAAAATGATATGGCTATTTCAATCAATAAAGACAAGGCAATCGATAGAAATTCAAGAGTCCTTCCTGATAAACACTCAGAAACATAGCAATAGAGGTAAAATACCCAAATTTGATAAAGAACATATACAAAATACCTAACACCTAACATTATACTTATTGCTGAAAAACAGTAAGGGAAATGCTTTTCCCCTAAGACAAGATACAAGGCAAATATCTCATACTCTTCCTTAACACAATGCTGGAAGTCAGGACAACAAGGCAAGCAAAAGGAAATTAAAAGCATACATAGGAAAGGATGTAAAACTGTCTCTAATTATAGATGACATGATAGCTACATAGAAAATCCTGAAAAATCTACTTTGAAGATACTGAGTTTGTAACAGGGTAGTCATCAGGGAAAGGGAGTGTTCCAGGTTCCCTGCCCCACCTTAAGGAAGGGTGGAGCAGGGCAGAGAGGTGAAGCTAGAAAGGACTGAAAGAAGAGAGAAGACCTGGCTGAGAAGAAGCGGAAAGAGATGGAGAAGGAATATGACTGGAGGAGGCACATGGTGCAGATAGACTTGCGAAGAAGCTATGCTTGCTTCTCGGCATTGGACTTGTGCCAGGAACTTGGGGATTTGGAATGAGACACTTGAAAGGACAGAGATATGGGTAAGAGACCCGTAGGGAGGCTGACAATGGCTGATTTTATCTTGCCTTGGATTTTGATTTTGCTCTTTTCCTTCCAGATCTGTCTGGTCCCTTCTGTCCCTTTCCTATGAGTTCCCACCAAAAGATGCCTTAGACTTGTGGCAAGGTTTTGGGCCTCAGTGGCCCTGCTTTGGGCCAATCCTCTTTGGCTGGGAATGTACCCAAAAGGTAATGGGTAATTTTGGGTTTAAATGGAAACTACTTGAACTATATTCTTTCTCTTCTCTTTATTGCACACTAATTAAAATTATTTCTATTGACGGTCTTATGTACTAGAATATGTTTTGTCTTGATGCAGTGGATGGTAGAGTCTATTTAGAGTGGGCAAATTTGGGGGTTCTAGAGTGGCTCTCACCCTGCCTGCTAACAACTTCGGGGGGGGGGGGGGAATGTAGGATGTAAGTAAACATACAAAATTAATTTTCTCTATTATATTAGCAATGGCCATGCAGACCCTACAATTAACAATGCAATATAATTTTAAATTGCCAAAAAAATTGAAATGCTTACGCATTGTTAAAAAAGGAACAACAATGCCAATACGAAGTCATTCATGCCTGTCCCCCACAAAGACTTAATACCTAACCTAAGTGCTCTTTCAGCCTTTACCCAAATAGAATTCTAACCCAATTAGTCTAGAGTTTCATGGATAGAGGTAGTGAGTTTATCTCCATGATGTGAACACCCCCCCCAAAAACCCCTGCAGGAAGGTAGGTTTATCTAGAACAATCTCTTTCCTTTTGCTAACAACCTTGTTCTAGCCTCTTTCTGACTACAGAAACTTTCCATTTTATTTAATCACTTGCAGAGACTTTCTACTTACCACGTGGGATACTGACTGATTTATGAATGGCTCAATAAAGCCAATTAGACCTCTAAATTTATTCAGATAAATTTTGGTTTGTAACAATATAAAAAAAAAGAGGTACAGGCCTTCATAGAACTCAACAAAAAAGAAAACAAATAACCTAATCAAAAAATGGGTAGTAGAACTAAACAGGCACATGAAAAAAAATGTTCATCACTTACCAGGGAACTGCAAATCAAATCAAAACTGTAGTGATATACCACCTCACACCCATGAGAATGGCCCATATCAAAACACCAGAAACAAGAAGTGTTGATAACAGTGTGGACAAAAAGAAATACTTGCACATAGCTGGTGGGATTGTAGATAGGTCTAGCCCCCATGGAAAACAGTATACAGATTTCTGAAAATATTACCCAAAAATCTACCCCTATGATCCAGAAATCCCTCTCCTAAATATCTATTTGAAGAATACAAAACCATTAATTTGAAGGGATATATGCACTTCTGTGTTCATTGCAGCACCATTTACAACAGCCACGTAATGGAAACAAGGAAAGTGCTCAACAGGGCTGATTAAAGATGGGTATATGTATGTGATGAAATATGACTCGGCTATAAAAAAGAAATCTTGACATTTTCAACAATATGGATGGGACTAGAGGGAATAATGTTAAGCAAAACAGTCCAAATGGAAAGACAAATACAGGATTATTTCATTCATATACAGAACATAAAGAAACAAAACAAAGGAATATATCAAATCTTAGAAATCTGACTATAGAATTGAGGCTATTAGAAGGGGAGGGAGATGGGGTAGGAAACAGGGGGCGGGGAGAAGAGGGAAGGCAGCCCAAAGGACTATGATGGAAGATTAAGGGTGCTTCGGTGGTGGGTGTGGTGTGGTAACATACATGTGAAGAGGTGTAAACCTATACCCCTAAATCATACACATAATTGTAAACCAATTTTAGCTCATAAAAAAAGATACAGTTTCTTAAAAAGTAGCAGAAAATCTGACCAGAGGCTTAAAAAAATAAATGTATATCAAGAGGTTAAAAAAAAAAAAAAAAGCTCTATAGGCCTTGTAGGCTAAAACTATATAACAATGGTTAAGGGAATCGTGAAAGCTATAAAGAAATGTAGAAACATACCATATGTGTAAATTCTAAGACCCAACATAGTAAAATAAGTACTTCAATTATCTCCAAATTATTATACTGATTTAATCCTGCCCCTAAAAAAATATGAAAAAGTTTTTTATAAGATTGTTCTAATATTTATATAGTAAGAGAAAGGGAGTTAAAATGAAAACTATCTTTAAAAAGAATAACAAACTTGGAATCACTTCATCCAATTTCAAGGCACATTATGTAGCTACAAGTAACCATAACAGTGTGATACTGCCATACTGATGGAGGACTAGACACGCAGATAAATGGAACAGAAAGAGAATCCAGAAATAGGCCCCCACCAGTATGGTCAACTGATTTTTAATAAAACTGAAAAAGCAATTTAATGGAGAAAAGGATAAACTTTTCAACAAATAGTGCTAGAACATTGGATATCCACAGGCAAAAGTATGGCCCTCTTTCTAAATCTCACAACTTATATAAAAATTAGCCCATACTGGATCATGGATTTAAATGCAAATTTTTCCCCAAAAATCAGGGGAATACATTTTTGAATATTATAACTAGATAAAGACTCTATATGCTCAACACTAAAAATATAACCCATTGCTTTGTGTAGGCCTCAGTCTACTGGTAATAATGTTAATGTTATTGGCAAAAGAACTTAAAAGGCATTTCTCCAAAGAGGAAATACAAATGGCCAACAGGCATATGAAAAAATGTTCAACATCCTTTATAATCAGGGAAATACAAATTAAAACCACATTGAGATACCACCTTACACCAGTGAGAATGGCACATATCAAAAAAACAAGCAACAACAAATGTTGGCTAGGATGTGGTGAAAAAGGAACTCTCCTACATTGCTGGTGGGAGTGCAAACTGGTCCAACCACTATGGAAAGCTGTCTGGAGGTTCCTCAGTCAACTAAGAATGGAGCTACCATAGGACCCAGCAATTCCACTCCTAGGGATCTACCCAAAGGACACAAAAACATCGATTCAAAAGACCACCTGTACGGGGTCTCCCCGGTGGCACAAAGTTGAGCACTGGGTTGCAAAGCTGCCCGCAGCCTCTTCAGCGCCGGTTCGATCCTCGGCTGCTCCCCGGCCACTGGAGGAGGGTCCCACATGGCGCGCAGACCTCTCCTGCCGCCCGCTGCTCCCCTCAGCAGTGTACTTCGGTCCTTCTGCCTGTTCTGCTCCCTGCTCTGGATCTGGTGAATTCTCTCACCCTCCCACGCTTCTGACTGTACCCAGTGCTTGTATAAATAAATAAATAAACCTTAAAAATAAATAAATAAATAAATAAAATTGGATTTAAAAAAAAAAAGAACACCTGTACACCTACGTTTACTGTAACACTATTTACAATAGATAAAACCTGGACACAAACCAAATGCCCCAAAATAGATGACTGGATCAAGAAGATGTGGCATATATACACAATGGAATATTATTCAGCAATCAGAAAAGATAAATTCATGCCATTCGCAGCAATGTGTATGGAGCTGGAAGGAATTACGCTCAGTGAAATAAGCCAGAAGGAAAAAGAAAAATATTGGATGGTTTCACTTATAGGAGGAATATAGGGGAACCAAATAAGACATCAGTGTAAAAAGATAATAACAGTATAAAACATAACAAAGCCAAAACAGACAATTATAAATCAGAGACATCCTGCAGGGGAGGAGGAGGGAGAGGGATCAGAGGGAGGGAAGGAGGAGCACAGGGGACTGAGGTGATGGTGCACGGGTGCGTTGGTGAAGGAAACGATGGGGACTACACCTGAGGGGGTGGGGAGAAGCAAATATTGTTTAAAAATGAACAATGATGTAAAAAATAAAAAAATAATTAATAAACAAATGTTAATGTTAAAAATGTCTGGGGGCATTAACCTCGGCCTAGGTAAGTTTCTCATAGACATTTCCTGTTGAAGTCAATATTGCCACTGGACTGACCCTCAGGGCTCCTGTTATCATTGCAAGATGTCTTTCAAAAATAACCATCAGAGAACTTTGAAAACTAGAGGTTTATCACTTGCAATACCTGGAAATTACACAGCATATATGGGCCATAGCGAGATCACTGGAAGAGTGAGTTTGAAAGCAGGAATATAAGAGTTCATTGATGAAGTCAAAACATAAAAGCAGGGCCTTCCCGGTGGCACAGCAGTTGAGTGCTGGGTTGCAAAGCTGCCCACAGCCTCTGCAGAGCCGGTTCCATCCCCGGCCACCAGGTGAAGGTCCCACATGGCGTGGAGACCTCTCCTGCCACCCGCTGCTCCCCTCAGCAGTGTATTTTGTCAGTCTGCCTGCTCTGCTCTCCGCTCTGGCTCTGGTGAATTCTCTCAACCTCCCGCGCTTCTGACTGTACCCAGTGCTTGTATACATAAATAAATAAATCTTAAAAAAAAATAAGAGCAGAAATTTAAAGTGTGGGAAGAGAGACAAAAGAAGGAAAAAGGAAGGAAACAAGGCCTTCCCAACTGACCAGTTAACTAGGATCTGTAAACAAAGGATCCTCAGTGTGGGAGGCAACCTAGCTCTTAGCTAGTCACATGAATGCCCATGTCTCTGAGGTAGTCCTCTTTGAAGTTGATGCCCTTTTGATATGGATGTCTTTGGCATCAAGCTTGAGTCAGACAGCTGCATTACAAAAAAAGAAAAGTCAACTCTAAGAGCTTACAATACACCAATAGAAAATCTAATGTTTGGATTCTACACTGTTTAAAATTTTTGCTATTCAAAATGTTTTATCCTTAGTTAAGAGGATGAAAGAAAAAGTTAGAAAAAGTTTTAGAAAAACTATTTGCAAGCCATAGATCCAATACCACTAGCATCTAAAATATATAAAGAGCACTTAAAACTCAACACTATAAAATAAACAATTCCATTTGAAAATGAGCAAAAAATTTGAACAAAAAATTCATCAAAGAGCAAGCACAGATGATAAATAAGATGCCCAACGTAAAGTCATTAGGCAAATTATAACCACAGTGAGCATGATTACACATATCAGAATGACTAAGGGAAGGAGGAGGAGATGAGGGAGGGAAGTAAATGGGGTATGGGCACAAGTAGTTTGGTGGTGGGTGACGAGAACATGTGCACATATGGGAAAAATTTTAAAATAATGAAAAAAAAGATTGCAATGTAAACATGCTGGAGAGATAGACACAAATTGGATCACTCATATGTTGCTTATGGGAATGTACAATGTTGTAACCATTCTGGAAAACTGGCAAATGCTTATAAACTAAAGTTGGAAATATATGATATAGTAATTATACTATTGGGTATTATTTTTAGGGAAATGAAGATTATGTTCATGTGGAAACTTGTACACAAATGTTTATGGTAAATTTACTAGTATTAGCCAAATACTGGAAACAACCAGTCTTCGAAGAATGAACAAAATGTGATACATGTATAGAAAGAAGTATTACTCAGAAAGAAAAAGGGATGAACTACTGATACATACAGTAACTTTGATGAATCCCTAGAGAATCATGCATTGTCAAATAAGCCAAATCCCAAAGGTCATATATCATATAATTGTATTTATAGAACAATCCTGAAATGAAAAAAAAAATAGAAATAAAGAATAGATTAGTGGTTACCACAATTCAGAGATGGAAGGTGAGAGGAAAGGTGTGTGTGCCTATATGTGCAACAATAGGGATCTATGCTGTCATTGAATTGTTCTATATCTTGACTGTATCAATGTCACTAATCTGATCAAGATATTTTACTATACTTTTGCAAAATGTTTAAATCACTAAAGATGGCTACAAGGTACATGGGGCATCTCTGCCTTAAGTTTTGTATCTGGAAGTGACTGAACAATTATTTCAAAGTAGAAATCTTAATTAAAATTGCTTATACTCTTTAAGATTTATTTATGCATATAAGAGCTGGGTACAGGCCAGAGGTATGGGGCTTGAGAGAATTCACCAGAAACAGAGTGGGGAAAAGAACAGAGAGACTGACTGAACCACACTGCTGTGGGGAGCAGCGGGCGAGGCAGGAGAGGTCTGCTGCACCATGTGGGTCAGCTCCCTGGCTGGGCTGCAAATTGCTTCATACTGCTGTGCTTAACCCCTTGTGCCACCAGGGAGGCCCCAAAATTGCTTATACTCTTAATATACAGGTTGGGTTGATTATATAGAAGAAACAAAATACATATAAATTAAAACTTATTTCAAAGAAATACTTTCTTCTAGTAATGGCAGACCAGGCCAAACATGTCAGGGCAAACAATCTGCTGAGAAAAACTCTAAAAGATATGGAAGATATCATAAACCCAAATAACCAAGCCTTGAAAAGATAGTATCTCAGGTTAAAGGCTGGCAAAGAGAGTGAGAACCAACTATGGTACTCCTTTTCCGCAAGTGATCTCCCTCCTAAAATGAATAGATTGAAAAACCCAAAATGCTAAGCAGAAAGGAGTATCTGAAAAGTTAAGCAGCTAAGTAATGTTTCTGGTGGACTTACCAGTCCAGGGCACACCGGATTTCAGGGTCCTCCAAGGAAGAGAGGATCTGGAAAATATGCTAGAGGTTTATTTGACATCCCAGCTAATCTCTGAATGAGAAATAGAAAACTCTTAGAAAGATGGACACACAGCTTCAAAAGCTCTCAAATCTTGATTATGATGACATGGCTTGCCTTCACTTTAACTGTCTACTGGGAACAAAAGAATGTTTCCTGGGGGGAAATAAAGAAATCCAGAACTAATTTCCTCCATAGTATTCCATATGCAAATTTCTACATAGAGTAAAAACTCATATTTGCAAACTGTTAATAACAGAGAAAGGATTAGCTTCAAGCCTGTGATCTATATTCTTCATTTACTTAAGGATGCCTGCAAAGAGAAAACTCACTTGGTTATACTCATGGAATTTAGATACACAGTAAGGTATTACCGCACAACTACTAAAAATGTTATAATTAAAAATGTTGATCATACCAGTGCACACAAGGATTTAAAGTAACTAAACTGTCATACACTGCTGGTAGTATGGAAAACTGTATAAATACATTGCAAAACTTTTTGGCATATTCCAAAAGAAACTTAGAATAAGTATGTAATGTAGCTATTCCATTTCTTGATACTTATCCAGGAAAATATACTTTTTTGGTATATTGATGCATGTTACTCTTTCCAGTGGTTTAATAGTGAAATAATTCCAGTGGTTTAATAGTCAAATATTTCTAAAAAAAAAGTCTCCAAAATAATTGAAAATAATAACTGCTAGATGCATAACAACTGTGAATCTCATATACTGCTGACAGGATTGTAAATAGTACAGTCACATCATAATCTATGAATTAAATTACTTTGACATTTCCTAAAACATTCAAAGGTAAAGCTACCATTTGATTCAGCAATTCCACTTCTTCATGTTTATCCAAGAAAAATAAAAATAGACATCTTTACAAAGACTTATACAATAATATACATGACATGAAAAAGTGGGCAGAAACAGACGGTGGAAATTCAAAATTGCACAAGGAAACCTGAGTGGAGGTATTAATATGTAAATTATCTTGCTTTGGTGATGATTTTGCACACATATATACACATATATTTAAATGCATGCATTATATTTAATATGTATATATGTAAATATATACAATTATAACATTAAAAATTATATTTCAATTACTTCCATATAGTCTTTAGGAAGTGTGAGATACAATATATGTTTCCAAGGAAAATTTACAGAAATAAATGCAAATTAGAAAAATTCTGAAATTTTATGATCAGAAAAACAATCTCAAAATATTAATGGACTGAAAAAACTGAGGGAAAGGTCAGTGATTTAATACAAAACCAATAGCAGAAAACAATAAAATTACAATGTTATAAGCAGTTGTGAGACTGATTAAGGGAAAAGAAAAAAACAGAAAAACATGCATTCAGTATCAGCAACACAAAAGAAGTCTTTGTGACATAGACTGAAGAAGCATGCATAAAAGTATAAAGGAATTTATACTAAGAGTTTAACACTACATGACAAAAGAAAACAAATCCTAACATGAAAATTCAGGGACTCTTTATTGTCCTGTTTGTTTTTTTTAAATTGTGTCTGTAATGAAAATCTTCCTATAAATGAATCTCACATACTGAAGTCAAGAACTTTTCTATATAACATGAAAGAAATAACATCAATCTTGCACAAGCTCTTCTGCATAACAAAAACAGTAAAAATGCTCATGAAAATGTTTATGAGTTCCTTATTAAGTTTACACCAAAATGATAAAGATACTATAACAAAAGAAATTCAATGGCATATATCCATCACAAAAGGGGTACATATTTTCCAAAAATAAACCAACGTGATGGTAACTGGACTTACTTTGATGATAATTTCATAACATACACAAATAGCAAATCATCGTTATATACCTTAAACCAATATAATGTCTTCTGTCAATTTTACTCAGTTAAAAAATTATGTTTGGGAAACAGAGTCAAAACTATTTCATGAACAAATTGGACCTAACTGAAGAATGCATTACAGTGGGATGAAAATGTTGAACCCAAGCAACTTTAACAAAAGAAAGAGCAAAAATCCTATCACTATCACAACAAGCAATATGACAACATTTAATATTCAGTAATAATTAAATAAAGAAACAAAGAAAAACTTTTGGTGGAGGGTACATGAAGCATGTGCACCTACAGAGGTGTGTGTGAAAATACACATCCAAAGTTATATAGGTATATAAAAGACTGACAAATGAATTAAAAAAATTAAAGAAAAAAACCTTAACCAATGTCTTAGCTAATAGTAAACGAATGAAAAATTCCCTCTGCAATGAGAAGAGACACAAAAAATCACCTACTATTACCAGTTCTACTCATTTTAGAAAGCTCAAAGTCAAGGCAATAAAGAAAGGAAAATTTTAAATTTTAAAAAGCATAATAGAAAGGAAGATCATCTTTAATCATAGATGAAAAGTTTTTTTCCAGATTATATTCAATATAAAGCACTCTATAGATAATGCATTAGAATTAAACTGTAAATTTAACAAACTTACTGGATTCAATACAGTTAAACAACAGCATTTGTTAATAATAAATTAATTTTCTAATATTAATTTTTATTAAGCTTTTTATATGCATCTTAAGAAATGGCACAGAACCTGACATGACAAGGTTGTATTTTTAGGCTTTTTCCATACATTTGAGAGGGTTGTAAGCCTGGTTACGGCTGTCAATTTTTCTGTTATATGACCACAGGGGCCTTTACCAGTACTCTAGACCTTAAATTTTGGTGTAACAATTAAAATTGTCCTTGGTGAAATTTTACTTAAGTTCTCTAGCTTAATGATCTCACTGATTAATTAGAATTTACCCACTTATAGAGAGCTCACAATTAAATTATTTTCTTATATCTTGTTTATATTTTTATTTTTCCCTTCTAGCACTTTTCTTAACTTTGTATCTGTAAGACTAACTTCTCATGCCATTCTATATTTTACAATAAAAAACAGGGTATATCTGACCTCTTATTCCATTCTGTACTTTAAAGCAAAAAAGCAGTTTATCTTTCAAAAGTTATCAGTAAGATGCCATTATCCCATGATTACTTTTTGATTTATACATTTAATGACATAGTATATTGCATGTACAACACGTAAAATTTTCAAAAAAGATGATACATATACCTCTTCACAAGTAATTGTGATTAGCAGTGAAGTTTGTATATAAACATATGTAAACACAAACATATATTTACATTAGTAGCATATTTACATAATTATACACATATCTGTAAGTAAATTGCAATTAGTTTCTTTTTAATTAGCAATACATCTTGGAGATGTCCTTTATAGGTATTTAACATCTACCTGATTGGTTGTAAAAGCTGCACAATATTCACACTATGGAAATAGGATAATCTACCAAAAAATAGATGTTTATTTTATGCCCTTACTTTAATATACATGTGTGAGTAGCTGTGTCAGATATAGTCCCAGAAGTGAAACTCTAGGGAAATTCACAACTGTAAAAAGTACTAAATTACTTTCTGAAAACCCATTACTACATTATACATCCTTGATAACCTATCAAAATTTTAAAAGGTTATCTTGTTACTTAAATAATTTACACTAAATATTAAGCATACTTAAAATAGTAACTGCCCATATGTAGTTATTATTCGGTATTCTTTCATACATATTACTACTCCCATTCATTACATGGTCTATCATTTCATAATCATTAACAAAATCATATACAAAATTATATATGTATAAAATTGCACCAAAATTTTTGTTGCTTCCAATTTTAAATTAAGTTCTATATTGCCAAAAATTGATTCTGATATACATTATATTAATATAAAATATTTTACCTTAAATGCACTGTGAATATCATAAATGGTAGGTAAAAAAAAAACATTTTTCTGGGGTATCACTGCTGGTGCAGGGGTTAAAGATGGCACTATCAAGCTATCTCCAGCCATTGTGGCATAAGTTCGATCCCCAGCCGGCCAGGGAGGTGACCCACATGGTGCAGCAGACCTCTCCTGCCTCACCCTCTGCTCCCCTCAGCAGTGTATTTCAGTAGATCTGCCTGTTCTGCTTCCCACTCTCTCTGGTGAAGCCTCTCACTCCCAGCCCCTCTGGCTTACCACCCCAGTTCTTGTATGCATAAATAAATAAATATTTAAAAAAACATTTTTCTATAGATAACACAAGTGTTATTTCAATAAACTTTACTGAAATATTTTTACCTCTTCTCGCACACTGTCAATCAACATTAGCATCAGATAAGAAATAATAAAAACATTTTTTGATATTTTACTCGTAAATGTACTGAAATGACTATATTTCATATATAAACAATGCAGATATATTTTTTATAATTTAATAAGAAGGCAGAGCTTATTTTTTGGTGATGGTACTCTTCATGCAGCTTTTTATCTTTGCTTTTCATTTTTTGGTATTGTTGACATTAGTTAGTCTATTTTCATAAATGGAATCATTTTTGTTTACAACACAACTGGTAAATTCTGTGAAATATTTCATTAGTAAGCTAAATATTTGACATCCACATAAAATAAAAAGCATTTTAAGGAACTGGGCAAAATATACAGTGACCATAAATTTGAAAGAAATATATATTACCTAGCCAGAAATGATGAAACAATGTTGTCTGCCTGATCCAAAGAATCCAAGGAAAATCAGAGAAAACAGAGCATCATCTTTTTAATGATTCAAGAAAAGAACTTTCAACCCAGAATTTTATATTCAACACATATATCCTTCTAAATTGAGAGTGAAATAAGACACATCTAGATAAGCAAACCTGAGACAATTTGTCCCTGGCAAACTATAATGCAAGTAATACATAAGGAACACTTTTGTTTCTCATGGTGTCATAACAAAGTACCTTACACCTCTGCTTAGTAAAACGGAAATTTAATTATCTCATATTCTGGTGACCAGAAGTCCATAATCATTCTATCCACAGGGCCATGCTCCCTCTGAGACCTGCAGGGGAATCCTTCCTCGACTCCTCCTAGGATCCAGTGTTTTGCTGGCTATCTTTGGCATTCCTTTTCTTGTAGATAAGTCACTCCACATCCTATATTCACATGGCATTCATTGTTTCTTCTCTCTATGCTTATTAGTGTATGTGTTCACATTTTCCCCTTATAAAAGGACACCAATCATACTGGATTAGGGCTCACTCTATTAACTTAATTTTAACTTGACTACATCTGCAAAGACCCTATGTCAAAAAATTTTGAAATAAGGTCACATTCTGATGAACTGGGAGCTAGGGCTTGTTTGGGTGACACAATTAAATAAATAACAAGGAAGTTCTTTAGGCGGTGACACCTGATAGAAATCAAGAACTCCAAAGTTCTAAGAAGGTATAAAGAACACTGAATAGGGAAAAGGTGGATAAACATAACAGACTGGTGCTTTTTAATAGTGTTTTGAGAGATATCTGAAACTTAAATGCAAAAATTAGAAATGATACTAATGATGTAAATTATAGAACAAGAACAAAAAGAAAGGTAGCACATACAGAATTATAGTAAAGTGAGGTTACATTTACAGGAAATAATGCTATGAAATTCTATGGAGATAATGAAAAGCAAATAATTCAAATGTCAAACACTTGACTAATAGACATAACACAAAAATGTACAGCTGATATATTCTAGTTACTATTACTCGATATATTAATATACTCCATAATCACATGCCTGTTTCCCATTAGGATTTCTCCAATAATGTAACTCTAGCATATCAACTATACTTGCCATGTGCTTGAAACTGAAGGAATATTTATGGGATGAGTAAAATAATCGCCTGAAAAGGTATGAAGCAAATGATGGTCATTTGTTAAATCCACTTTAAATGAAGGTCACTTGGCTAAAAGTTGGATGCTTCTTTTCAGAAGGTGGAGTAGACATACTTTTCCCATTTTTCTCTCTAAGTACAACTAAATTCCCTGGGCAGAATATATAAAAATATGCACAAATGTTCTGAAAGATGTCGACTTTGGAAGACTGGCTGGGAACCTCAGAAGGCAAGGAACAATATATTGGTGGTTTCTAAGTTTTCTTTTTGGCTTATATATTTCAGACCTATATTGGGAAAAAAGTAGACAATCTTGAAATGCCAAAGGGTACGGAAAAACAGAAACACCCAAAAAAGTCTGCTAGACAAAGGAATAGGAATGACAGGCAAACAGGACAGAAAATGTGTAGTCAAAAACAGTGATTTGCCAACTACCACACTCAGTGATTTGCCAACTACCAACACAGGTCCAGTGCATTAGATTATAAGCACTCATCCCAAACTGCCCCTTGCCATGCTGATCTATTTTTTTCCATTTACTGAGGGGTATGAGCGAGAAAGAAAGAAGTATGACTTGACTGCAACTGTGTAATTTACATTGGCAGTGTGATGCCACCACACCCCTATTAGAAAGGGTACAATAAAAAAATAATCAGGGCCTCCCTGGTGGTGCAAGGGGTTGAGCACATTGCTATGAAGCTGTTTGCAGCCTCTTCAATGCGACTTCGATCCACAGCCTGCCAGGGAGCTACACACATGGTGCAGCTAACCCACTGCTCCCCTCATCAGTGTATTTCAGTCAGTCTGCCTGTTCTGTTCCCCGCTGTCTCTGGTGAATCCTCTCACCCCCTGCTCCTCTGACCTGTATCCCAGTTCTTGTATGCATAAATAAATCTTTTTAAAAAATAAAAAAAGTCATATAAAGTGCTGGCAAGGATATAGTACAACTGAGATTCTCATACACTACTGGCAGGATGGAAAGAGGTCCTTTCACATTGCAAAAATCTGACATATTCTAAAATAACAAAGAGATAACTATTGTGACCTCATCATATCATCCCTTCATGTTCATCCAAGAAAAACAAAAATGTACAGGCATACAAATATCTGTACACTAATATATACATCATGGGAAAGGAGTAATTTTTAGGTGGAAACACAGAGGGAAGCACAAAGTTGCACAAGGAAATTTGAGTGAAAGGATGGATACATATTTTTTTTTCTGATGATGATAGCTTTTGAGATATAAACACATAGTTCAAAACTAAAATTACTTAGTTCAAAGTTGCAAGGTTTATTTAAATTCGATTATATTTCAGTGAAGCTGTCATAAAGTGAAAGATACAATAGTATTTGTAGCTAAAGGAATATTTATAGCAATAAATGCCAAATCCAGAAATTTGTGATGAGGAAATTAATCTTAAAATATTAGGAAAAAAATCAATACTTCAATACCAAGTTGTAACAGAAATGAAACAAGATAATTAAAGTCTGCGATTGACATTGAAAGAAATATAAAGGGCCTCCCTGGTGGTGCAGCGGTTGAGCGCTGGGTTGCAAAGCTGCCCGCAGCCTCTGCAGCGCTGGTTCAATCCCTGGCCACCAGCGAGGGTCCCACATGGCGCTGCAGACCTCTCCTGCCCCCCCGTCAGTGCTGCTGCTCCCCTCAGCAGTGTATTTCGTTAGTCTGCCTGCTCTGCTCCCTGCTCTGTCTCTGGTGAATTCTCTCACCCTCCCACGCTTCTGACTGTACCCAGTGCTTGTAAAAATAAATAAATAAATAAATAAATAAATAAATAAATAAATAAATAATATAAAGACTGACATAAAACCATTTTTTTCGAAAGGACAGAAGCCCCTGGCTAGACTGACTAAGAAAAAAAAAAGATACATTCTTTTCAGCCAGATACATTCTTGAAGATACCTTGAATATCAAAAAGGTAAAAGAAATCCTCGCACCTTATCCTAGTGACATACATAATTATATAAACAACTTCATGCTAACACATTTGATATATAAAAAAGAGAAAAATACAAGGAAAACAGAGCATGATGAACAATAAAACTAATGAATTTTCCATTGCTCTATATCTTTAATAAACTGTCTAAAATTAAATATCTTCCAAGAAATGAAACCCATATGCTAGTGCCTGAAGTAATGAACTTTCCATATGATGGAAAAATAAAAAAACAACAACCTTACTAAACCTCAATATTGTAAATAATAGAAGTCTTCCAAATAATAAAAATAGTATGTTTCCCAAAATGCTTTGTGAGACCATTCAAATTGTACACCAAACCATAAGAAAAGCAAGTTAGAAAAATCAGTGGTATATCTCAAATCCCTGCCTCCCCCCAGAAATACTACTTATATTTGACAAACAGAAACCAAGGCACTTTAATTATTACATCACATGAACATACTGGGTTTAATTCAAAAATAAATTCCAGTGAGATAAAAATGCTGGTATCAAACAACTATCACAAAACAAAGGATAAAACCATGTTATGTCACAATCACAATAGGCAGAAACAATATGATCCAATTTACCATCCAATTACATTTAAAATAAATAACAACTGTCATACCTACTGGAGAAATAATGAAAACCTCCCTCTTTGCCTGTATTGAAATTAAACAGTAAATTTAGCAAGATTTTTGGAGTCCATACAGCTAAATATTAACACAATTTTCTAAACAGCAAGTGTTACTAACTTTTTAATAAACATCACAGGAAATGACACAAAACCCCTACAATACAAGATTATATTTTTAAGGTCTTTTTCCCCATATATTGACCAGACAAGACTTATGAAGATTTTAACCCTTATTATTGTTATCATTTTCCTCCTGGAGGAAAATAGAGATCCCAAAATATAAGATAAACTTTATTATACACTTGTTTTTTAATTCTAGCAGAACAGTAACACACTTATTCTTTGAGATCAATTTTCGATTGATCCCTCTCTTTAATGATGTTACCAAGAGTTCAACTTCAAAATTAAATTACTTTCCTTCATGTCTTGGTTATATTTGTCTTATTATTTTTCCTTTCGCATTTCTAAATCTAACTTCTTAATATCTGATTTCATTCTATACAACTTTAACATAAAAGCAAAGTCTATATCTTTTAAAATTATTAGTAATATGTCATCATAATGTGAGGTTTCAAATATTCATATCTTTAATTATACACATTGTCTAAGTCCCTTCAAGGTGCTCTAGGAAATACCATAGACTGGGTAGCTTATAACCAGCAGGAATTTATTTCTCACAGTTCTGGAAACTGGAGAGTAGAAGATCAAGGTGCCAGTATATTTAATGTCTGGTGAGCACCTGTTTCTGAGTTCATATAGGATCATCTTGCCCCTGTAACTTCACGTGGTAAAATAGATGAAAGAACTCTCTGCATTTTTTTTAGGTAAAGACACTAATCCCATTCATAAGAGCTCTGCCCTCATAACCTAATTACCTCCAGAAGACTCCACATCCTAATACCATCACATATGAATACCAGGAAGAAACAAACATTCAGTTTATAGCATACATAGTACATTTTCAATTTAAGATTTTCAAAAACTGATGATACATAACCTTTTTCAGATATAACTGATTATCTGACAAGTATCTACATAATCAGATGTACATATTAAAATGAATAAAATATTTACATAACTGTACACATGTCTATATATTACAATATAATTTCTTGATTATTAGCAACATACCTTTATGACGCCTTTTTAAAATATGTAACATTTAACTAATTGGTCGTAAAACTATATAGTATTCATAGTATAAACACTGCATAACTTATCAAAATAGAGTTGTTTGGACTTTTATGTATCCACACTTGAATGAACATGTGTAAATAACGGTATGGGATAGAGTTGTAGAAAAAAATATTGCAATGTATGTGTAACTTTGCTTAAAAATAACAAAATGTTTTCCAAATACTCAGTACCATTTTACACCCCTTCAATAAACTGGAATCAAGTCTTTATAAAGGGCATGTTGTTACTTATGTAATTTACACTAAGTACAAAGCAGGTTTGATTGATAATTGCCCATTTATACTTTTTTAAAAGATTTATTTATTTATGCATACAAGAGCTGGGGTACAGGGCAGAGATGCAGGAGGTGAGAGGATTCACCAGAGATAGAGTGGGGAACAGAACAGGCAGATGGACTGAAATACACTGCTGAGGGGAGCAGCGATGGAGTCAGGAGAGGTCTGCCGTGCCATGTGGGTTAGCAACCTGGTCGGGGATCGAACTCGTGCTGCAGAGGCTGCGGACCACTTCATAGGTTGTGTCTTAACCCCTTGCGCCACCAGGGAGGCCCCATTTATACTTTTTTTTTTTTACATATCTCTTGATGCATGTTACTAATTCCATTGTTAAAGTACTCTACACTTTCATAATTATGGTTAACAAAATTATTATACATTAAGATGATAAACAGATACATAAACACTTTTTTTTTACTTATGTTCTACATATTACAAAGCATATCATTGATTTTGATTCATACTATGTTTATATAAATCATTTTGCAGTTAAAATATATCTTGACAATGCAGTATAGTATCATATTACAGGAAATGATGATATATTACTCTAAGTATAAAATCAAAAGTAAAGAATTAAAATACCATTTCCTTGAGGAACCACTAAAAATAATATAAAAATATAGGTGATAATCTAGTTACTAATAAGGCATAACAATGTACCATAAAACTTATTTTATATAATATATTCCATATTTACTTATCTGTTTTCCCATTAGGCTGCCTCTCAATAAGGTAACTGCAGTGCATGGTCCATACCTGCAATGTGAAGAAACAGTATGGGATGAAAGAAATAATTAAATTTAAAGAAATTAAGTAAAGGACAAAAAAGAGAAATCCGCTTATGAAGATCATTGAAAATATTGTTGAATTGTGCTTCTGAGAAGGTGAAGTACACATACTTTCCCTATTTCCTCTGCTAAGTATACCTAAGACTCTGGTTGTTATGCATTAAGTAAATATATAGCTGTACACACACACACACACAAAAAAAAAAAAAAAAAACTTGTTACTGGCTACCTGAAGTCAGGTCCTGGAGGAACTGGGGAGAAGGCTGGAAGAGTCAGATGTGAATATACCTGTAAAGAGAGCAACAGGAAGCCTTCTTGCAAAGATTGAAATATATTTTATCTTTAATGGACCAATGTTAATGTCCTGATTGAGGCATTACACTATAGTTTCATATGATGTTAAAACTGGCTGGAACTGGAAAAAGAAAGCATTGGGGTCTCTGGATTATTACTTTCCCCTTTAAATGAATGTACAATTATCCCAAAATAGAAAGTGTAATTAAAATTGTTTATATTCTTAATATACAGTTTGGGGTAACTGAATATAAGAGATAAAATAGATACAGATTAAAACACATTTCAAGAACAGTTTTCTTCTAGTAATGGCAGAACAGACACGTCAATCCAAACATTCTGTTGAAAAGAAACTGAAAAAACATAAAATACCTCTTTCTGAAACTATGACAAGCTCACAAAAGCTCACATTTTAAAGATATGATTTTAGGACAGAGAAACCAGTTTGATGCCCCTTCTCCCCATATACCATCTCAGAGGAGGAGACTGAGAACCCCAATACTAAGCAGATTTTTGTAGCTGAGAAGCTAAGCAACTGAGTAGGGTTGCCATCACTTTTAACAGTGTAGAAGACTCAATCTGGAGCTCAGGGCCCACCAAGGAAAGCAAACTCTTACAAATATCTCAAGGATTAATTTATACTATGCCCTAAATACCAATATGAACCAGAAATATAAAAATCCTCCCAAAATATGAGACTCAGTTTTAAAGGAGGCAAGCTCTGATTTTGATGAAACGAACTATATACTAACCCCTCAACTGACACCACCTTATTGTTTTTTAGAAGCAGAGAAAATACCCCAAGAGAGAAGAAAAAATTAATGCATAGCTCCAAATGTGTCTAGTATTTCTTACACAAATCCCTGCATTCAATCAAAAACAATTATGGTCTACAGAAAACCAAATAAACATATAGCTAAATAAAACAAAAATAAAACTTTTAAAAGACCAATTAGTGGCTGCCAGAACAGAAGGGGTAAGGGAGTGAGTCAGTCGGATAAGAGGGAACAATGGTATTGTGAAGGCTAGAAATTGGATTTTTAGTGGTGAGCTTAATGTAGTATATATGCATGGTGGCTTTTAATGATGCACACCTGAAACTTAAATTACAATACAATATTACTTCAATTAAAAACTACTCAGCTATTAAAAAAAAAAAGATAAACTCCTGCCATTTGTGACAACATGGAGGGAACTGGAGAGAATTATGCTAAGCAAGATAAATCAGAAGGAAAACATCAATCCTGGATGGTGTCACATACATGTGAAATATAGAAAAACAAAACAAAAGAGCAGATAAATCCAAGCCAGTAACACACCCTAGAACTCTGACCATAGATGGAGATTATCATCCAGGGAAGGAGAAAGGGGCGAGCGATGTGGGGAAGGGCCCAGTGGACTATGGAGGATTGGGTGTGGTGTGGTCGCATCCACTTGAAAGGTGTGATCCTGTATCTCTACACCATATACCGTGTTGTAAACCAACGTTACCTCAAAACAATAAGTACATAAATGAAAGAAAAAAATATGAGAACAAAACTGCCAAGAAACAAAAACACATTATGTACATATCCAGGCACAGTGATTTAAGTGATGGCTGCTTTCTCAACAGAACCCAGAAACTGCACAACATCTTTCCAATGTTGAAAGAGGAAATTCTCAAGCCATAATCCTACACTCAGCAAAATATCCTTTTAAACAGTGAAATAAGACACAATCACCTAACCAAACTTAGGATAATTTGTCACTGGCCAACCTGTAGGATAAATAACACTACCAGAAGTTTTTCAGGCAGAAGACAAAGGAGACCTGATAGAAACTAAGAACTGTGGCAAGCAGTGAAAAGGTGCTGAGAGTAAAAATACTCAGAGAAATAGTAAAGACTATGTTTTCATTATTAGACTAAAAGACAAATGTCTTGGAAAAAAATCATAAGTAGAACTATAGATGGTGCAGAATTCATCAACTCACAGTTTAAACTATATTCATTTAATGTGTTTTAAGCCCTTAACCAAAATTATAAAGCAAGCATAAATTACAATTAATAGTGAATGTTCTAAGAGGAACAGTACTGTTGTGAAGTTACATTTACATGAAGTAGTATGATCGTAAGAAGGGGGACGAGATAAGAATTCACATGCCAGTCCCTAGAGCAATGGAGGTAGGCAAGAGCCCAGGTGCTAAAGACAAAGTTTTAGCTGAGGCTTTGAGCAGCTGACCAGGCAGGGCTTCCAGAGTCTCGCCAGACCAGCACACACATGGGCTCATGGTTGACTGTGGCAGAAAGGATATGGAAAATAACCCAAGCATGAGTTTGGCATCCTGGCTGGGTCATGTATTAGTGTTGATATATTGATATGTATTAGTGTTGATATGAACCAGAAACAGAGAATTCCTCACAAAATATGACATACAGCTTTAAAAGGACTGAACTATAGATAGAGATGAGATGAACTACCCCATTCTGCTTTCAAAAGAAAAAGAGAATGCTTCTAAGGCAAAAATAAAATCATCTTGAAAATCCAGTTATCTCTATAGTATTTCATACAGAAAATCCAGCAGGCAAATATATTGGTTTTGCCTGCTGGATTTTCTGTATGAAATACTACCCAACCCTTTCTTTCTATTTAAATTTTTATATATATACATGTAAAATTTAAATAGAAAGAAAGGGTTGGGTACAAGCCCGTGATCCATGTTCCCCAATTCCTGTGGATACCTGGGACAGAAAAAGCTAAGACTTGGTTCTACTCAAGCAATTTAGTGTCATAGTGAAACACCACTGCACACTCATTAGAAGACTACAAATAAAATACTAACCAGAACAAGTTTTGGCAAAGATGTAGAACAACTGCAACTCATACGGCAGGTAGGATATAAAATATTGATAGCACAATCACATTGTAAGACATTCTGATAGGCGCTACCAAAAGCTACATGTACACCGCTCATGTGTCCAGTCATTCCTTTCTTTGCCATTTTTTCCAGATAAACAAACAGAAAAGTATATGTTCATCAAAGACTTGTGCAAGGATTTTTATAGAATATGAATGGGGGAAGAGCTTGGGCAGAAACAGGAAGGGGAAATACAATGGTAAACAAAACTTGGTGAGGAGGCATCGATATTTACATGATTTTAGTTGTGGTGATTGTTTCTTGTGTGCATGTGTGTGTGTGTTTGTGTGTGTTGTAAACTTATATTGTTTATTTAAAGGCATGCACTTTATTTTAAATCACTTAAACGGCAATGAAGTTATTAAACATTGTGTGGATACATCAAAACACATGTCTAAAAGAAAATTTATACCATGAATGCAAAAGAAAAAAAATCCTAAAAATGTAGTATTTGCTAATACGTCACAAAATTGGAAAATAAAGCAGGAATATAAACTAAAATTTAGAACAAAAAATATCAATTAAACTGAAAAAATAAAATGTTCACCAATACTAAAAAGGTGTTTAATCATGAAAAAGAGTGATGAACATTGGCAAGACTGATCAAAAATAAAAAGGAGGGGGGAGAGGGAAGTAGGAGAGAAGAAAGGAAGAAAATGGAGGAAGAAAGATCCTCATAGGAGAGCCCTACAAAGTTTATACCAGGGCCTCCCCGGTGGCGCAGCGGTTGAGCGCTGGGTTGCGAAGCTGCAGCGCCGGTTCGATCCCCGGCTGCTCCCTGGCCACCGGAGGAGGGTCCCGCATGGCGTGCAGACATCTCCTGCCGCCCGCTGCTCCCCTCAGCAGTGTACTTAGGTCCTTCTGCCTGCTCTGCTCCCCGCTCTGGCTCGGGTGAATTCTCTCACCCTCCCGCGCTTCTGACTGTACCCAGTGCTTGTATGTATAAACAAACAAATAAATAAATAAACAAAATCTTTAAAAAAAAAAGTTTATACCAAACTGACAAGGACATTATACAAACATCAAATGCTTTTATGACAAAATGCAAAAAATAAATTAATCCAAAGATATTTCAAGTATAACACCACATGAACAAATGGGGTTTCATACAAAAAATGATTCATCTCATCATTTTGATATCAAATGACTATGACAAGGAGAGGAATAAAATCACATCATCACAATAGCTAACAGAGAAAGCATTTCACAGAATTTACCACTCACTTATAACTAAAAATACATACTCAAAAAGCTGAAGCAAATACCTACTGGTGAAATACTGACAATCTCTCCCTAAGATAAAGAATGAGAAAAAGATGCCTACTTTTTACCAGTTCCAATCAACATTTTAGGGAGGCCTAGCCAGGGCAATAATCCAAGAAAATATATAAATATTGGAAAGAAAGAAATTAACTTGTCTTTATTCACGAGTCACATTTGTTTCTAGACTAATTACACACAAAATGTATCTGCTATAACACACTTCAACCTACGGATTGCTTTTAACAACAGCTATATATATATATATATATATATATACACATATAACATCTACAGATAATTTTATAATTAATCAGTAAATAGATATTATAGTTAATAATTTATCAATATTAATGGATACAATACAGTTAAACATAAACACACTTTTCTGAGAATAACAATTCTTAATAAATGTTCTCTACTCATTTTACGAAATGATATGAAACCTTACAGAATAAAATTGTATGTGTTAAGTTTTTTTCCAACATAATTATCAAATAATCTTGGAGAGTCATAACCCTGATTATTGCTGTCATTTCTAGGCTACCATAGTAATAACACCCCCAAATATAAAATAAAGTTGATAATGCCCTTGACATATATTCTAACAGAAAATGAAAAGAGCATACATTGTGACAAGTTTACTTAGGGTCCTTTAGTTTACTGATCTCATTTACAAGCTAGAGAACAGCTTTTTAAAAGTGGATCCCAATTAAACTATAATTTCCACAAAACTTATTTATATGTTTCTTATTGTATTTCTCCTTTCTAATGTTTTCCTAGTATTGTCATTAGCATAACTTCCAAACTCTTCTATACCACTTTAAGGAGGAAAATATTTTTTAAAATTATTAGTGATATGCACTCATGCAAGTATTTCTCTGATTTTCTTTTACTAATTATAAATTTGGTGTGCATGTATGCTCAGTGTAAAATTTCCAAAAGTGCAGATGGATATCTTTATACAAATAATCATGGGACCTCCCTGGTGGCGCAGGGGTTAAAGACAGCACTATCAAGCTATCACCAGCCACTGCAGCACCAGCTTGATCCCTGGGCCGGCCAGGGAGCAACCCACATGGCGCAGCAAACCTCTCCTGGCTCGCCCGCTGCTCCCCTCAGCAGTGTATTTCAGTCAGTCTGCCTATTCTGTTCCCCGTTCTACTGAAAGTCCTCCAAGTTTCCACAAGTTCAACAAGCAATCCAGAATTTTTTTTAACTCAAAAGCAGTTTATGCAACCAGTAAGCACTCTTATAGCATTCCCCAAAAACCCAGAAATTCATTCCCAGCATAAAACACAAACGATAAGAACTCAGTACACATGAGCAGTTTTCAGCTAAGCGTTGGAGCCAAAATTATGATCTATGACTACAAACTGTAACTTTTGGCTCCCACAATTTCCTTAGTTTCCACCCTCAGTTCTTAAGGTTCTCCCTTCTTGGGGAGAAGTCAGAGTCTGGAGGTATGGAGAAGAAATGGTAAGAACCTGGAACCCAGATTTCCTTCCCATGGAATAGAACAGGGAAAAAAAAAATCACTGTAAGGCATAAGTCCATCATCTAACCTCAAGTTTGAAATCTTTTAATAATTCATCATAAAACAGAATACAACATACAACTTTAACAAAGCCACGTCAAATGAAATTTTGAAAACTAGATCTCAAAAGGAGACAGAAAGAAGGAACAAGGCCAGATCTTACTACCCCCCCCCCAAAAAAAAAAGTTCTTTCTTATCCATTCTTTAGCTTTACTTCTAGAAACAAGCATGTGAACCAGTTGGTAAAAATCTGAGAAGCTGGAATCAGCAAGCTGTATCTGCTAACTTTAGTCTTAGGTATTTATGCTAGCTTTTGCATATTCTTTAGTTGTGACACCATCTCAATCATTCCATTTATCTTGCTGATTTTATTATTTATTATTCTACAGTATAAGCAAATATAGGAGAATAAGATGTCTTCCAGTAATAGCCTCTATTCAGGGAACCACCATGCCTATAAATTATTTTATTTTATCTTCTGCAAGTATACAAGAACTGTCCAGTTGTAACAGTAATAGTCATGATATAAACACATGGTATAAACAGGATACAATTTACTTAAAAACAGATCTTTTATCACCCTTTAACTAAATTTTTATGCCCTTATGAGTAGCTTTGTTGATGATAATACTAGAAGGAAAATATTCTTTAGATAGAGCAGGAAATTTTTTTTAATTTCCTCAACAATGTAATTTTTTAAAAATCCAGTACTATCTTTTCCCTCATAGTTTAAAGAGTATCTCAATATTTATTTAAAATGCCATAATTATTATGCATATTTAATATGATAACTGGCTATTAACATTCATTGTGTTTATATCATGAAAGACTAATATACAAGCTGTCAATGACCAGACCATTTATAAACAGAATTTTGACCCACAGCCTCTAGAGCAACCAGCCTATGAAGGCAAAACACAAATTGTACAGCAATTTGCCCAAAACAGCAAGCATCTGATAAATAACTTCCAACTTCCCTAATTTCTGCCCTTGCTGCTTACTTAGGATGAACACGAGAAAGCTAAATACAGTATCCTAAGCAAACACATGAGATGTTCCACTTCTACCTAGCCTTCCTCTACCTTCTGTAAGTCAACAACCTCCAATCAGGGCATACCTGAAGCCCTTCCTGTTTCCTAGTATAACATTTGCACATTCCTCTGTGCCTTTGAGTCTCTGCAAAATAAAAGTGATGCTCACTCCCTTACTCTTCCAAGTTCTGAACAAATAGCATTTTCTTGTTCTAATTTTGACAGTCTACATTTCCAAAATTTCTTATTTTACTATACCATTTGCTAAAATCTGTTTTAGAAGTTCATCATTTCATAAATATTTGAAATAACAAAATTACATATTGATAATATATTTCCTTGTTACTTTTATCTATATATCACTTGTTATGAATTTATTCCAACATGTACTACATTCGTATAGTCTAAATCTATATAGTTCAGATAGACAATGTCTGCCAAACTTAATGTTATAATAATTACTATAAAATATATTGCTTTGTGTGTATGTAACATTTCATTATTGTTTATCAAGAGTTTTATTTACTCTCATAGAATATCTCATGCATGACAATATCAGCATCAAATGAACAAAATAAACCATTTGATATTTCACATGGCAATCTGCATAAATGACTTTAATTTGTATATGACATGTGCTGTTGATGCACATATTTAGATGATAAATAAAAACAGGGCATTTTTATTCTAGGAAAATATTATCCTAGGTGATTGCTTTAACTTTTGCTTTGCTTCACCGTCATTGTCAATCCAGTAAGTTATCTCCATTTACACAAATGAAAAATTTCGATTAGCAAAATTTAGACTTAAATTGTTAATTATTTGAGTAGGAAACTTTATGTGAAGCACTTACATGAAATATAAATAATATTAGTGAAGTGTGCGAAATTGAAAGCGCCGAGAAATAAAGATACGTTACCTCCCGAGGAACGAGGAACGTTGACTTAAAAACGGCTGCTTTCAACAGAACCCACAGAAAGCCAGAATAATGAAGCCGGATCTTTCCAGCACAGCAAGATAAAATAAAAGTAGCAATAGTTCTAATCTAGAGAACTAACTTTCTAAAATAAAAGTGAGTGAAGCCAGAACGACTTAAGAAAGCCTGAGACAATTTGCAGTAACCAGGAGGAAAGCGTAATTTACGTTGCTACCGGAAGTCCTGCACACTGAACGGAAACGATATTTGATGGAAACCTAGAACCACGGACATGCGCAAAGAGCACTGGCGGCAGGAGGAGCAACAGAACCAAGATAGCGCCGTCTGCTGGTGGCAATTGGTAATACCAGTTGGCTGAAATTTTCAGCCCAGGAATTTATATACCATCACAACCACTGCAGTGTATTGATTATAAAGATTCATAAGCCTGAGCCAGCCTCCTCGGAGAAGCCATAAAAGCTATTTGTTGAAGGAAAGGAAGTTAAAGAGTCAGTGAACATGTTTTTAAAATGCAACATAGGGCCTCCCTGGTGGCGCATTTGGTTGAGCGCAGCGCTGTGAAGCTGTCCGCAGTCTCTGCAGCACGGGTTTGATCCCGGCTGGCCAGGGAGATGCCCACAGAGCGTGGCAGACCTCTCCTGTCTCACCGGCTGCGCCCCTCAGCAGTATATTTCAGTCTATCTTCCTGTTCTGCTCCCCACTCTGTCTCTGGTGAATCCTCTCACCCTCCCGCTCCTCTGGTCTGTACCCCAGTTCTTTATAAATGAATAAATCTTTAAAAATAAATAAAATGCAACATAAAGATTCAAGACAGGAATTTAAAATGAATAATAAAAACATTCAATTAACTGAAAAATAAGTACAAATGAGGACTGGAGCAATAAAAAGAGATGGAAAAACTAAAAAATAAATGCAAGATGGTCAACTTATTATTAATATTTAAATTTAAAAGACCTAATCATTCCAATTAAAATGGATTAGAAACAAGACTAGAAACAGATTAGGAAAATAACAAGTCCCAATTGCATACTGTTTACATGTTCACATGATGCTATTTGAGTTGAAAGACACAGTTAACTTTGAAATAGCACAGAAATTAATATACTATGTAAATTATGTATAGAAAGCTTAACTGGGAATATTAATGCCCAAATAAAGTTCAAGAAACAGTATAACTGCAGAGATAGAGGTAAATTTCAATATGATTCATTTATTAGGAAGATAATAATCCTAAATATTTAGATGCTTAATACAGAACTTTGATGTACATGAAACAAGACCTGACTTTGTTATTTTCAGTCCTCTGCTCAAATTCTTGATTTTGACTTCTATTTATTTGAACATTTCAGGTATTTTTAATGAATACCTGTAAGGTCTTTTGTTGCTATTGCCTTGCAGTTCTATTTCCATTATCTGCTGGTTCAGTTGTTGTTTTCTCCTCCTTATCCTGGCCATTTTTAGGTTTATGACAGAAACTATATATGAAATTTTAGAGATAATTCAAATTTAATCTCACTATGACTGAGCAATTACCAACATTATCATTTCCACACTTATTTAATCCAAACATATAAGTCAAAGTTCAGTTTAGCAAAAGATGGTCAATTTTGGGCTCACTGTTGTGCTCAAACTATAGCCTTCACTGACTCATCCAAACCAGCCAAATTTACAGGTCCCTAGCTTATTGGCCACCACACACAGACACTGATTAGTGAACCCTGAAGCCTGGTTTTCTCCGTGACCTGGTGAGTTTACTGGAAGTTCTGGCTCACTGTTCTGTGTCTAAGTAAGATACCTGAACCTGTAGATCCTGTGAGGGCAAAGATAGCCGCAAATGCTCAACTGAATTCTATGGATTTGCTGTCTGTAATTTTTTTGGCAGTCCATTGCCTGTTAATATTGTTTGTGTTCTCTCTCTCTCTCTCTCTCTCTCTCTCTCTCTCTCTCTCTCTCTTCCCCCCCAACATTTCAAGTTGTACAGATTGTCTGATTTACCTAATCTGCCTTGATGAGATGAACAACTCCAATATATAAATGAGCATATGTCACAAGTCTTAATATGCCACTGGCTTTGTTTTTTTTTGGCTCAATATTATGTTTGTGAGATTCATTCATGTCAATGTGTAAAATTCTGGTTCATTTACTTTCAAAAGGTGGGCATTTAAGATTATTTTTATCATATAAATACATATATAGGGAGACTAGGTCAGAGATAATTATTTGTTTCATAAAATTTTTCTTGAACATTTAATATTTATTTTCAGATGATCAGATGCCATTACTTTATGCTAAAATAAGAACATGTGCAAGCCCCATCTTCTCTAATCTCTCTATTTATTTGAATTTTGCCATATTAGGCACCTACAACAGATGAACCCTATTTGGCACATTTATGAACAAAGTGACATTTTTAAGTGGAAGGAAATTAACCAAATGATGATAAAAAGGACTGAATCCTCAAAATAACATTTGCTTTGAAATAATATTTATCTTCTTAAACTTGGATTAATTGGCTATAGGAAGCAAAGCTATTACAAAGTAATATGTATTTTTTAAAAAATAGAACCTCCCTGGTGGCACAAGGGGTTAAGCACAGCACTGTGAACCTATCTGCAGGCTCTGCAGCAGGAGTTTGAACCCAAGGAGCTACCCACATGGCACAGCAGACCTCTTCTGTCTTGCCCGCAGCTCCCCTCAGCAGTGTATTTTGGTCAGTCTACCTGTTCTGTTCCCCAATCTGTCTCTGGTGAATTCTTTTATCCCCCACACCTCTGGCCTGTACCCCATTTTTTACATGCATAAATAAGTAAATCTTAAAAAATAATTAAAAAATAGTATTTGTAGAGAGGTCTGCTGCCAGTAAGGACAGACCATTTCAATCATTTCAACCTAACGAATCTACTGGGAAAAACAAGGAAAGCTGGACGATATTGAAGATACTATTCAAAGGCACCAAGGTAAAGAGGATCTTAGAGATCGGAGAAGCCCAAATGCTGAGATCCAAATCTGGCTTAACTTTTTCCCCATAAGTCCTTTTGTTATGGAAAACTATTTTGCCAGGCTAAAAAGGTCCAAAGGGCATTCTAAGATCAAGTGGGTACAGGTTTATTGCTATTACACTAGTGGGCATTAGACAGAGAGAGGTCCGGGTCCTAAGCATACACCGAAGTATCCTTTTATACTGTTATTTTGACATAGGTTACATGGGTAGATTACATATGCCCTTCAGACAGAGGGAAAGCAAAAAGGGAGTTACAGAATGGGAGGGGGAAAGAGGGCAGCAGAAGATGAGGGGAGTTGCCTTACTCTGCTGTCCCCAGCTCCTCTTGGAATGCAGCCAAGTTAGTGTAAAGGCTGGCCATGAATCCATCAGCCAAAAGGAGAATTTGCAAATGATAAGAGAAAGCAAAATTGCTTATTGCATCTGGGTTGGAATGTTTACAATGGGACTCTCACTGCATCAATTGTTTCATTGCTTTCCCCTTTACTCTCAATTTCAACATAACTTTGGACATTTTCCACTTGACTTTATTAATTCAAAAGATATAATTGTGGGGGGCTACCTGGTGGCGCAAGTGGTTACAGCACAGCACTGTGAAGCTGTCCGCATCCTCTGCAGCAGAAGTTCAATCCCCAGCGGCCAGGGAGAAACCCACATGGTGCAGCATAACTCTCCTGTCTCTCCCGCTGCTCCCCTCAGCAGTGTATTTCAGTCAGTCTGCCTGTTCTGTTCCCCAATCTCTCTGGTGAATCCTCTCACCCCCACACCTCTGGCCTATACCCCAGTTCTTGTATGCATAAATAAATAAATAAATAAATAAATAAATAAATAAATAAATAAATCTTTAAAACAAAAAAGATATATTTGGGACCCAACATACTAAACAGAAATTTACAGCTGAACCAGGAAATACAAAACTCACAAAACCTAAGACCCAGCTTCAAAAGGATTGAATCCATCAATGCTAGATTATTTGATATCACATTAATTTTCCCTGAAGCAAAAGTAAAACAAAATGCTCCATGGCCTCCAAATATCCCCAGAGAATTTCCTACAGAAAGCCTAGCCTATCAAAAATAACTATACGTTCAAAAATGAGTGGGAAAGGAAAAATTAACACCAGACGAATATTACATTCTCTTTATTTACTATGGCTGCCTGGGACAGGAAGATCAATGACTTAGTTATACACATATAATTTACAGTGAGAGTAAGATATCAATGCACACCTATTAAGGGGACTAAAATTAAAAATATTGACTATTCCAAGTGTCAACAAAGATAAAGAGCTACCATGGCTCTCACACACTACTGAGAGAGTGTTAAATGTTTCAGTTATTTGAAAAAGCTCATTCACTTTATTTTACTTATGATGTGATCTATCTCTCACATTCCTGGGTATTTATCCCAGAGAAATTAAAGCATATGTCCTCACAATATTTGTATAAAAATGTTCATTGTCTGGACATGGGGTCATGCAGAGTCTAGAGGAGTGACTATACAAGTCCATATAGAAATGTTGGTTGCTAACATATGTTCTTTATCTCGTTTCATGATTATATACATATATACAAAACATATCATACTGTACATTTTAAAGTGTATAGTTTATTGTCTATCAATTACACCTCAATGAATTGTTTAAGGGCCTCCCCAGTGGCACAGTGGGTTGAGCGCCATGCTGTGAAGCTGTCCGCAGCCTCTGCAGCGCGGTTTCGATTCCTGGACGGCCAGGGAGAAACCCACATGGCACAGCAGACCTCTCCTGTCTCACCTGCTGCTCCCCTCAGCAGAATCTTCAGTCTGTCTGCCTGTTCTGCTCCCCGCTCTGTCTCTGGTGAATAATCTCACCCTCCTGTGCCTCTGGTCTGCACCCCAGTTCTTGTATAAATAAATAAATCTTTAAAATAATAATAAATAAATGAATTGTTTAGAATGTGGGCCTCTCTGGTGGCGCAAGGGCTTAAGCACAGCACTGTGAAGCTATCTGCAGCCTCAGCAGCATGAGTTCAATCCACAGTTGGCCAGGGAGCTACCCACATGGCACAGCAGACCTCTCCTGTCTTGCCTGCTGCTCCCATCAGCAGTGTATTTCAGTGGATCTGCCTGTTCTGCTCCCCACTCTGTCTCTGGTGAATGCTCTTATGCCCTGCACCTCTGGCCTGTAACCCAGTTCTTGAATTCATAAATAAATCTTTAAAATATATATATATATACGCAATGGAATATTATTCAGCAATCAGAAAAGATAAACTCATGCCATTTGCAACAACGTGGATGGAGCTAGAAGGAATTATGCTCAGTGAAATAAGCCAGAAGGAAAAAGAAAAATATTGGATGGTTTCACCTATAGCAGGAATATAGGGGAACCAAATAAGACATCAGTATAAAAAAATAACAACAGTACAAAACACAACAAAGCAAAAACAGACAATTATAAATCAGAGACATCCTGCAGGGGAGGAGGAGGGAGAGGGATCAGAGGGAGGGAGGGAGGAGCACAGGGGACTTAGGTGATGGTGCAGGGGTGCATTGGTGAAGGAAACTCTATAGGGGACTACACCTGAGGGGATGGGGGGAAGCAAATATTGTTCAAAATGAACAATGATGTAAAAAAATAAAAACAAATTTAAAAAAGAAGTTTAAGAAACAACTCAGATTTAATATATTTAAATGTGTGGGGTTTTAAAAATTTATTTATTTATTTATACAAGCACTGGGTACAGTCAGAAGCGCGGGAGGGTGAGAGAATTCACCAGAGCCAGAGCGGGGAGCAGAACAGGCAGACTGACGAAATACACTGCTGAGTGAAGCAGCGGGCTGCAGGAGAGGTCTGCGTGCCATGTGGGACCCTTGCCGGAGGGGGATCAAACCGGCACTGCAGAGGCTGCCGGCAGCTTCGCAGCCCAGCGCTCAACCGCTGCGCCACCAGGGAGGCCCCAGGTTTAATATATTAAATAAGAAACAGACTAACAGGTAGCCACCAAGTTTAAGCTAGATCCCAATTAAAAAAAAAAAGTGTGATTTATCGTAGAAGAAAAGGCAGGAGAGGAGGAGCAATGGTGAAAACGAAGATGGGAAATTGGAAGGGGAAGAATAAAGAAAATAAGATGATTGAACACTCCTGACTTGAAAAACATGAAAAGTCAAAGTTGGAAAAATGGATGAACATTAAGAAATAACATGCAGGGAGAGGGGAACAAGCTTCAAAATGATTTAGTTTAATATATGGAGAGGCGGAGAGAGGGAATGGGCGAGGCATCTGTGTCATCTAGATCTGCATTACTCACCTATAAAGCTACAGATTTAGAATTAATTAACATGGAAATCCCTTCTGTCCCTGGTGGCGCAGGGGTTAAAGTCTCAGTGCTATCAGGCTATAGGCAGCCATTGAGGAATGAGTTCTATCCTGGCCAGGGAGGTGACCCACATGGCACAGCAGACCTCTCCTGCCTCATCCGCTGCTCCCCTCAGCAGTGTATTTCAGGAGATCCACCTATTCTGCTCCCCACTTTGTCTGGTGAATCCTCTGACACGCACGCACGCACACGCACACGCACACCCCCGCACCTCTGCCCTACACCCCAGTTCTTGTATGCATAAATAAATAAATAAAAATAATTCTTTTTAAAAAATCCCTCTAGCACTTCAAGGTTAGTTATGTGATAGAGCAATGTGCCTATGGATCAGAAATTTTGAATTCCATTTTTGTATTTTCATGACTTTTCTATAACCTTAGGCAAGTTATCTAATCTTTGAGAACCTTGATCATTTCATGTTAAAAACTTAGATATATTTGCTTACCCACCCATCAGCATTGCTATGACAATAAAAATTTGACAATATGAACCAGAACAATCTATAAATGAGTCTTAAAACCTACAGGTCATTACAAAATTTATATTTATATTATATTTCAGGCTAGGTAGAGGTTTTCATTATAGCAGTTTAATATGCTGCAGGTTTGCATTTTCTATAAGATGGCATTATAAAAATATCAGTGAAAGATTTCAATTCAGAAAAGAGGCACAGGGCATCCCCGGTGGCGCAGCACTACAGACACTGTGAAGCTGTCTGTAGCCTCTGCAGTACAGGTTCGATTCCCGGACGGCCAGGGAGATTCCCACATGGCTTGGCAGACCTCTCCTTCCTCGCCCGCTGCTCCCATCATAATTGTGTTCAGTCTGTCTGCCTATTCTGCTCCCGGCTCTGTCTCTGGTAAATCCTCCCACCCTCCCACACCTCTGGCCTGTACCCCAGTTCTGTATAAATAAATCTTAAAAAAAATTTAAAACAACAAGAGGCACAGTTTTTTGTGTTTTGAAAGTCAACTGCAAGACCATATAATATTAAGTTCTTAATAAGCCACATATTATCTCAGGACATAATTTTTTATAATCAGAAAAAAAATGGCATCAACATGCGAATGTTTAACATTATTTTTAGGTGTGTATTTTTTTTTTAAATAAATGATGTTTAACACTAAAACACTGCCCAGTATGTCTTAAAAAAGCCCTTTAGTATCATGCATACTGCATAGCCTCAGAAAGCATCAAATAATAATGGCTTCAATGAATCAAGGAAAATTATCCCTTATAAATAGTCTCATTATTAGTATGGACAGTTGAAAAGACTGTATTTTTGGTAATTAAAATCCCCTTGTTGCATACTCCTTTAAACCTACATTATCTTCTCCTGAGAAAGGAAATGATGTCAATCTTATCTACTTTACAAAACTACAACTCACTATAACCCACTAGTAGAATTAAACAAGTGTGAACTATTATTATTACTGTGAATAGAAAAAAGAACTTGGTATCAGAGTAAATAACATCATTTCACCATTTTTAAATTAAAATGACATTAAATGGTAGTAAAGCTTATGAGCTGCTTTAAGAAAAATAGGTATCTTATTATTGCTTCCTATAAATTAGTGGAAGGTTCTATGACCCAAGCTGGATTTAAAATAAGCTTAAGTAAATGGCAAGGGGATGCTAAATATGAAATCACGTTGAGCAACCTGAGTGGTTTGGCAGAAATCAAGGGCTTGGAGGTTGGAGTTGGAATATATAGAGGAGAAACTGGAAATAATTAAGGGAGCTAACAATTTGGGAAAAGAAAAACTAATGGGTGATGTGTGGTATTTTAAGGTAATCATAGAAAAGCAAATGACAATGTTCCATTAAAAAGAACTATTAAATCCAGTAATCAGTCACTACAGCATCTAATCAAGTAGATGAAAATGAGTGCTTTTAGAAGCTGATTGAGAAAAATGAAAATTAGGAGACAAATTTTTTCAAGACTTGATAAGAAATGCATTTGCTTTTTTGTTTCTTGGTTTTCTTCAAATCATGGCTAGGAATTTTGGCAGACTTCCAAATGCCTATTGACTTTCAAATTATGAGCATTCTATGTAAGTTAACATTCATCCTTTTTGATTTTAAAAATGCATAGTTGTCAAATAGATATTTTAAAATACAGGCTACTGAATCTATCTTGTTATTCCTTGGATCTTACGAAAGTCAGTCAAACACTAAGGCAATTCAGACACTAAATATAAATACATGTTTTATATAAACATATGGTTTGCTTTATTTCCTTTGCAGAAATGCTATTAATAAGCATATTGCAATTGGGTTTATACATAGGTTGGCCTATGATACAGGTTATTCTTTCCAGTCTCATCAGTTTAAAATGATGATGGTGATGATGATATGTGTCATGTTTAAATTTTCTGTTAAGGGCCTCCCTGATTGGCGCAAGGGGTTAAGACGCAGCACTATGAAGCTATCCGTGGCCACTGCAGCACGAGTTCAATGCCTGGCCATGGAGGTGACCCATATGGCATAGCAGATCTCTCATGACTTGCCCGCTGCTCCCTTCAGCAGTGTATTTCAGTCAATCTGCCTATTCTGTTCCCCACTCTGTCTCTGGTGAATCCTCTCACCCACCCCCAACCTCTGACCTGTACTCCAGTTCTTGTATGCATACGTATTCAATTAGCAGAGTTGCCTTCTTACTACAAATGAGAAAGTTGAGACTTAGAAGTGTTGTATATAAATTGTCCAAATTCATGAGCTAACACTAGGTAAAGGTGAATTTCAGACTTCACATCTATTTGTTTTTAAATACCGTGGCTTTGCAATATGCCAAGCTTAGTAGCATTAACTCACGGATATCTTCCCCAGATCAACTTCTTGGTTTAATTCTTTTCCCACATGTCAATAAATATTAACAAGACTAATACTTGTAGATTATGTAGACTATGTAAACACAACTCTTATTATGGATGAAGTAACAATATTTTTAAGAATTAGGTCACAATATTATATCCAGAGCTCAGAGAGGGTAGAATCTTTACCCTTAGTCTTTTAAAAAAGAAACTTTCTACATATCACACAAATGTTAACTATCGAATGAGCAGATTAATTAATAAATTAACTCTCATTGTCATCATGTTGATTAATGTTATTGACTGAATTGTTAAAGAAATCTTTTAAAAAAATCCTAAAAAAAATTTTTGACATGAAACTGAAATTTTGGAAATGGAATAGGGCTTTTCTTTATCACTGACTTTGTGAATATGAATTTCCTGTGAATATGAAGAATTGCCAGCCTGTTACTTAGAGAGGAGGCTAATCCCTACCAGAGTGCAGGTTAATTTATGGATGTTACAACAAGAAAATACACTACGGCATGTGCTGCTTTGTTGTATTAAATGGCATGTCATCAGAAAACCTTCTAGCTTGTTAAGTTTAAATACCTTTGTTGGTGAGTAATGGAAACTTCCTTATAAATATCCAAAATGAGAAAGAAAACAAGGATAAAAGTAGATGTCATCATTGTCAAATAATTGAGGTAAACAGAAGACAGGCCTGCCTCAAAGAAGAGAGTTCATTAATTCATTTTCATAGTGTTTGACCTAGGGCAAAATTCCCCCTTAAAAGTACCCAAATTGTGGGTCCTCCCCTGGTGGCGCAGCGGTTGAGCGCTGGGATGCGAAGCTGCCTGCAACCTCTGCAGCGCCGGTTCGATCCCTGATTGCTCCCCGGCCACTGGAGGAGGGTCCCACATGGCCCGCAGACCTCTCCTGCCACCCGCTTCTCCCTTCAGCAGTGTACTTCGGCCCTTCTGCCTGTTCTGTTCCCTGCTCTGGCTCTGGTGAATTCTCTCACCCTCCCGCACTTCTGACTGTACCCAGTGCTTGTATAAATAAATAAAAATAAATTTAAAAAAAAAAGTACCCAAATTGTTAAGAGTGGGGAGTCATAGGATGATACATGTCTTGAAGTTTTGCATGAGTCACTGAAATACTGCAATTGTTAAATAGGGCTAGAAACCAAAGCTAGTAATATCTGGTTGTTATGTAAATTTAACTTAATTAGAAAATAAAACAACCCTTTTGACTGAGATACTGTATTTTTGGAATCTGAACCATGTATTCACTAATGTATGAGTGAAAGCAAATGCTTCCTATTTTAAAGATCTGAATGGAAAAAAAAGGATGCTCTTGATTGCTGGTTAAACTTTTAAATCAAATTAACACCCCTATATTTTATATAATTTGAATTAAAACAGCTTTTAAAGTCACTTCCATAGTTATTATGCTCAGATCAAATAATTAAGAGTTAATAACATAATTTTTGTCCAATCATATTTGTCACAAGATTGACAACTTGAGGTTAGGAGGAAAAGAAAAATGTTCCAAGTTTACATACCACCACAACCAAAGAAAAAAATCCTATGGTGTTAATTTTTACAGGTTGAGACAATGGACGATACCTGGCTCTACCTGGCAAGAAAAAGAAATGATCATTATCTCGTTGAGAGAAGGGGGTGTGAGAACTCTGACTGCAGATGAGAGAACCATCACTACCTTTATCAAGTGAGCAAGTAAGCAATGGTCTGGAATCATTTATTAAATGATTTTAACAAAAGTTTATTAAAATCATTATGGTCTTCTGAAGAGGTCTTGATATATATGCAGTTTGTTTTTTAAAATATTTTAAGTTATATAAAGTGCTAACACTACGTGACATAATAGTTTCCATAGATACACCGCATATATTATTTACTAGATAAAGACATTATGTAATTGGGTCTTGATTGAATTATCAATATACAAACCCCTACTGCACTGAAATCTATGTGAAAAACAAGAATCAGGAAACCCTGTTTATGTACTGACTAATAAAAGGCACTATGTTATCTATCTTGTTGCTAAGGTGCACTGTTTTATACTCTGTGGCCTTGATGCATCTACATAATTTTTATCACATGAAAAATACTCAGTCACATTTTAATATTTTTCATTTACTGTTACGACATATAATGAAGAGATATGCATCTCATTTTAAAAAAGGGTATTGAAGTTCATTTGCTTGCACACTGTTTCAAACACACTAGGCTCTTTGCAACAAGTAAGAAGCAAGGCACACATTCTTGATACAACTCTGGGCCATCTATACTTTCAGATTTCTTTTAAACTGTCTCTCAAATTTTCTTAATCTCTGGGGAACAGAAAAAAACCATTATATTTGGAAATATTAATAAATATTTTATTGGAAACTTAAGCTGTATGCTCTGATCATAAAGAGAACTCAAATATTTTATTTTTTTTAATTTATTTATACAAGAACTGGGGTAGAGGCCAGAGATGTGGGAGGGTGAGAGAATTCACCAGAGACAGAGCAGGGAGCAGAACAGGCAGACAACTGAAAACACTGCAGAGGGGAGCAGTGGGCAAGACGGGAGAGGTCTGCCACGCCATGTGGGTATCTCACTGGCTGGCTGGGCATCGAACTCATCTACAGAGATGGCAGACAGCTTCACAGCGCTGCGCTCAACCCCCTGCGCCACCAGGGAGGCCCGCGATATTTTATTAAAGAAGAATATGGCCAAAGAGCCAAAAAAGTTCTTGTTTTAGACTTTAACTTGATTAATATATCTATATACATATGTGTATATTTATAATTACTTATATCTTTTGTATCACTGAATTGACCATTACTGTATCTATTAATAAATTTGTGAGAGCATATTTTTATATTAACAAATAGCATGCAATAAGTTATAGTAATCCCTTACTAGGAGATAATGCGTCCATCAGATTAACAGTATATAAATATGAAAAAGAAATGGAATTGTAACTTCCTATATTTTTCATCAATTGAATGTCCCATCTTTATATTAAAAATTACATAAACACTTAAATGTACCATGTTTTTTCTTCTTTTCTTTAAAAATGTGATTTTTCTCTGCTTTGAACACAATCCTACTCATATTTCAGGTTCAGTATCTATGGAAATTTCCTCTAAAAAGATTTTCTTGTCTCCTCAGATCAAGTGGAATGTCCTTGTTAGGTACTCCAAGAATATCCATGCTTCTCTGTCATAACATTTAAATGTTGATTTTTAAAATTGATTCTTTCTGCCAATAAACTTTTTCTCTGTAATGGGAGCAGTTGAGTATATCTTACTGATCATGGTAATCTTTGACTTTACAAGAATGACTGGCACATAATATATTCCAATAAAAGTTTTTTGATTTAAAAGTACTATAATTAGCATCAAGGAGAATAACTGGAACATAGTATTTACTCAAGAAATATTTATTTAGGGCCTCCCAAGTGGCGCAGACAGGCAGTTGAGCGCAGCACTGTGAAGCTGTCCGCAGCCTCTGAAGCGCGGGTTTGATCCCCGGCCGCTGGCGAGTGTCCCACATGGTGGGACAGACGTCTCCTGCCACACCTGCTGCTCCCCTCACAGTGTATTTCATCAGTCCGCCTGTTCTGCTCCCTGCTCTGTCTCTGGTGAATTCTCTCACCCTCCCACACTTCTGACTGTACCCAGTGCCTGTATACATACATACATACATACATACATACATACATACATACATACATAAATAAATAAATAAATAAATAAATCTTTAAAAAAATGGAAGAAACTATATGGAATTGCACATATAATAGAAGAATAATCATAGATTTAAAAGTAATATTGACCGGGCCTCCCTGGTGGCGCAGCGGTTGAGCGCTGGGTTGCGAAGCTGTCCGCGGCCTCTGCGCCGCCGGTTTGATCCCCAGCTGCTCCCCGGCCACCGGAGGAGGGTCCCACATGGCGCGCAGACCTCTCCTGCCGCCCGCTGCTCCCCTCAGCAGTGTACTTCGGTCCTTCTGCCTGCTCTGCTCCCCGCTCTGGCTCTGGTGAATTCTCTCACCCTCCCACGCTTCTGACTGTACCCAGTGCATGTATAAACAAAACAAACAAACAAACCAGCAAACAAATAAATAAAGCATGCCTCTATAAAAAAAAAATTAAAAAAAAAGAAATAAAAGTAATATTGACCAAGACTCATTTCTTATAATAGGAAATATATAGAAGCACCCTAGAAAAAAGCACTGAAATTCTCGCACAGTAATATGGGAAAAGATACCCTCACTATATGGGCGCATACGAAGATTTCAGGGTTGCTTTCATAAGCAGATTACAGGATCTGGTTCAGTGACATGATAGGTTATTTTTACCTGGAGTTATTCTACTTGACGAGTTGTGCTTTTGGATATATCCCAGAGCTAATATCCATAAATGAACTTGTAATAGGATTGACGTCTCACTTGAATTACCAGAATCTGACTCATTGCCAACCCACTATTCAGCCTGGAATGAATGCTTAGTCAAGCTACCTCCTCACTTTAATACATAATACCTTCTGCAAATTACACTTTATGTGATAAATTTCATTCTTCAAAATCCTTATGAATATATTCTGATATGGTCTTGAACGTCACCTTGTTGAGATTTACATTTCAAATCTCTTTTATAGTTAATTATTTAGGGAAAGTATAAAAGATTGGTAGCTTTTCAAACAAGGAACTTTTAATGTGAAAATAGGACACTGATTTGTAAATAATTATAAAATTTCAATTTTAAATATTAAATTATATATATATATATATTTATGGGTAGATACTCGATAGCTGTACATTAACCATATTAATTTATCCTGACAAATTAATAATCATTAATGATGGCACCATGTGAAAAATAATTCATATTGTTACTAACATAATAAATGATAATGTGTTACTTTGTGCAATTGTTTCACACAATGGATATTTATTAAGTACCTACTATGTTATATTAACTTCTAAATATCGGTGTTTGTGGACTTCAATCTTTAACTCACTTTCTCAGTCTACAATTTCAATTTGTTATGTCTGATGAGGACTCTGGCAACAAATAAATACTTAGTTGTAAATTAAGCATATTATGATTCTTAATTTGAATCTTTGTCACTCTGGGCATATTCAATACAGTTTAAAATAACCTTCTACAGTCACATGCACAAAAATAAAACTAGATCATTATTGAATTCCTTACATAAAAATTAACTCAAAATGGATTAAAGACTTTGATATGAGAACTGAAATCATAAAATACATAGACGATAAAATCCCGGATATCGGCCTCAGCGATATATTTAGGGACTCATCGTCAGTGGCAAAGGAAACAGAAATAAAAATAAATAAATATAAATAAATGGGACTATATCAAAGTAGAGAGCTTTTGTAGAGTGAATGAAAACAACACAAAAACAAAAAGGCAACTTACGGTTTGGGAGATATTTGCACATCATACATCCAATATGGTGTTAATTTCCAAAAAATGTTAAGAACTATTATAACTCAACAACAAAAAGACAAGCAGCCCAATGAAAGAATGGGCTACAGACCTAAACAGATACTTCCTCAAAGACACACAGATGGTCTCCAAGCATATGAAAAATGCTAACCATCATTTATCATAAGAGAAATATGAATCAAACCTACAGAGAGATATAACCTCCCACCTGTGAGAATGGACTATGTCAAAAAGACTGGAAATGACCAGTGCTTGTAAGGTTGTGGAGAAAAAGGAAAAATTTATCACTGTTGGTGGGAATGGATATTGGTGCAGCCTCTATGGAAAATTGCATGAAGATTGCTTAAAAGAAAATATGGAAATAACATGTTGTCCAGCAAAACCATTCCTAGGTATAATATTACCTGAAGAATATGAAAACATTAACATGAAAAGAATTATGCACTTGTATGTCCATAGAAGTATTATTCACAATAACCAACACCTGAAATAAATGTCATTTGACAGATGACTGGATAAAGATGTAGAATATATACTTAATGGAATACTACACAGCTATTTAAAAAGACGAAATAGCTTTTTGGGAAAATATGAATAGATCTTGAGGTGATTATGTCAAATGAAAAATAAGTCAGAAAGTGAAACAAAACTACCAAATATTTTCTGTCACTAGTGAAATATAAACAGCCAAAGAAGAGGAACAAGTAAAACACAACAAACATAACTCTGACTCTGAAAACTACAGTAGTTACCAGCAAAGGATGCGGGGCAGTGGGTATAGATGGGGTAAGATGATATGATATTGGCACTGGGTCTTTGGTGGGGGGTGGCTGAAGCATGTCCACATGTTGATAGGTAGAGTTGTACTCCCAAACATATATTTTGTAAACAAATGACAAATCAATACAATTTTGAAGAACTTCCCCAAAACTAAATAACCTTCAAAAAATTATAAAGTCATTAGCTGTAAAATAATACAGTTTAAAAAGACAAGTACTATATAGAGCAATTAGGAACACATAATTGATATATTGCATAGTTTGATTCTATATTTTCCCCTCTAGAAAATTTGCTTATATTAATCTATACCAGAATCAAAAACTAAGAATAAAGTAAAATTCTGTGGCCTCCTAACACACAATATTTGAAAACTATTATTTCAAAGTAAGTTACAGTTGACTCTTAATCCTGATGAACAGGTTCTCATATTAATACATTAACAAAAATAAAGCTGGTTAATTATGTCACAAATGATTGAATTTGTGGGAGATTCAGTATCATTTATCCAAGTCCTTATTGCGGACATTCACTAAAATGTCATGTTTTCCTAATTTTACGTTTCATATATTACAATAGCTATGTATGTAGACTTCTAAAAATAATTTTATTCTTTTGATTGTGACATGATTCAAAAATCAAGTCATTTCCTCAAACTAATTAATCATATATAATTTTGAAAGTATATATTTTATACTATTCTCATGGCCTAATTTTAATAGAAATAGATTGAGTTAGCTTCCTCTTTCTTAATTTGCTTTTATGTTTTTATCCATGGAGGGTGACATAACCAGAAATTCCAGAACACTATTTGGGCCTAAGAAGTCAAATGACTTCCTATTAAAAACTAGCCTCTATCGACACACCCCACTCCCATCCCTGGTATTCGATGATTTGATTAAAGTCAAACTTTCTATTATATAAATAGTCCCTTGTTAAAGCTACTGTATAATCTTCATTTTCATTAACAATGACTGCTCATCATTATAAGAATTTCATTGCCAGAACCTGTGGGATTAATAACAGCAGATACTTGAAGAGCTCACTATTTTTATCTTTGGTTATACTGGCAAATAGCAACCAATTCTTTTCATGTTAGTCCTTTATTAGCTGTAACTATTTCCTTAGATAATTGTTAAAGTGATTTTTATGTTGATTATTAAATTTTACTCCTTAAGCTGCAGTGGCTTAAAATCAGGACAGAACAATTCCACCAGAATTTACAATAGGAATCCTGGTGACATATTTATTAACTGTTATTTGATTTTTTTCTGATTTTTCTCTAAGAAGAATATCCAAAGCAAAAATTACTTAGGAAATTGTTCCAATTATTAATGGACTCAATTTTTTGTTGAATGCTTTTGGTTAGGGAATGGAAAGTAATTTGAAGTGAATATTTCACTGTATTCATGTTGCCCTGGCATTACAGAATAAGTGTATAATCTTAAGAGTTATAATTCAAAGGTTCTCCCAGTGAAACTATGTTAAAAAATACAAAAATCAAGCTAAGATGAATAGAGATAAGAAAGAATATAAACAGAATTTCACATTCTGTTATTTCCTTAAAATATCCCAAATTAATCACTCCATGGACTATTACAAGGTAATGGAGAATATTTTCAAAGCCACCCCTGTAGATTAGACTGAAAAGAGATACTTCAAAAAAAATGGAGTTATATCCAGCCCCTTCAAATGAGCTGGTAGAATAAGAAGAAAGAATGCCCTTTGTTTAAGAAAAGTATTATTTCTCACAATGGTGGTGATTGTTACAACCATTTCCGTTCACTGCAGCGGTTTGTGTGCATAGAGTTTATTTTCCCTCAAATATTTATTATAATTCTCCCATAGTTATATAACTATTCATCCGGTTTTGGGTAGTCTTCTGATGTTATCTGAATGTCCCAGTTTATTGGCACAAAGTTTGTGTCTCCTCAAAATGCACATGTTAAAACCTAGTCCTCAATGTGATGGTATTAGGAAGTGGCAATTTGTGGCACACCCATGAATAGGATTAGTGCTTTTGTAACAGTCCAGAGAGTTTACTGGTCTCCTTACACTATTCAAAGACACAACGAAAACATAGTCATCTGTGAACCAGGAAGTGGGAATTCACCAGACTCTGAATTTCCTAGTGCATTGATCTTGAACTTCCCATATTCTCTAGAACTGTAATAAATTTCTGTTGTATACATTCTACCCAGTCTATGGTATTGTTTTGGCAGCTCAAATGGACAAAGAATTGTTCATAGTATCATTTCATGATCTCTTTTGATGCCTACTAGATTTGCAAAGATGCTCCCATCTTTAAGATATATAGTTATTCTGTCTTATTTCTTCATTTTTCTGATTAGCTCTCCAAGATTGTCAACAGTTTTTGGCTTAATTGATTAACTCCTATTGTATTTATTATTATTTATTTTGTTTTTGGGTTTAGTGCCCGTGGCAATGTTTTATTGTCATTATAGTTTCATTATCACTGATAATTCATGATAAATCATTATCACTCAATGCTATCTAAAATCCATTGCAATTTTGATTTTGAACTATGGATAATTTTTAAGTTGAATTTATTTCAAACATAGTGGGGACAACTTATCTCTGCATATTGATTTCTAAGACAACAATATACTGATAAAAGAAGCTCTGTATGTTTTCATTTCTTTGAGACTCATTGAAACTTGCTTAATGGTCCAGTATATGACCATCTTTTATAAGTTTTAAATGCATGCTTGAGAAGAGTACGTATCCTGCAAGCTCACCTCAAATCAATTAGCTGATAAATAGGCAAATGAAATGTGGTATATTCATATAGCGGAATAGTATTTGGCAATAAAAAGAAATTATACACTGATACATGCTACACCATGGGTAAACTTTGAAAACATTAGCTAAGTGGAAAATGCCAGTCATAAAGGACCACATACTGTATGATTCCATGTATGTGAAAGGTCTACAAGAGACAAATTTGGAGATGGAGAGTGGAAGTTACTTAGGGCTGGGAGATTAAGGGGTGCTAGTTAAGAGTACAAATTTTCTTGAGTGGTGAAGAAAATTTCTAAAATGTATTGTCGTGATGGTTGTACAACTCTGTGACAATAATAAAAACTACTGAACACCTTAAGTAGGTGCATTCTTTGGTATGTGAATTATATTTCAGTAAAGCTAGTGTTGAAAATAATCCTTAAAAAAAAAAAAACCCTGAAATCTCAAAAGGAGGGAGAAATATCAACTTCATCATTGAGGTAGAGAAAAAGCACAAAGATGGAACCTACCATCCTCCATCCCTGAGAGTATGTCAACAGCTCCCTGTTCCTTGCCTGACAGTTCAAAAGTTCATAAGAGTCTCCTTCACATAAAGTCTATGTGCTTTTCTATGGCTGTTTCTGCACTGGGCTCTGAGGTGACGGAATCTACCGCAGAGACCTTTAAGGGTTCTCACTTGGCCTCAGCCCCTGTCGGCATTAGCCCTACTGGTTTTCAGTCAGATGTTTTGGGAGCTCCTCTCTCAAGTACAGGTGTTTAATGTTGGGGTCCCCAATGTAGGGTATAAACAAACCCTTTGCTCCTCAGGGAGAAGCTCTGGGTTTTGAGTTTCCTTCCGAAAATGTGTGGATTAGGGGTGTCTTTCCTACTTGCTTTAATGTTGTTGTTTTTCCCCCTCATTTGCCCCATGCAAAGGAGTTGCTCCACTCATTTTTAGACCTTTTTTCCCTCCAGAGGAAGTTTACTTCATGTATGGCTAGAGATTTGGTGAGGACATGAGTTAAGTATATTCCTAAGCTGCCTTCTTCAATCAGAGCCTCAACTTCATTAATTTGAATTTAATGTGATGCCTTCTCAGGGTTTTACGTTAATTCACACTTTGATTAATAAGTGCTTTGATATTTAACCCAAAAAGCAAATAAAGCATTCACTATAGATACAGAGACAGACTGTATAGCCTTTATAGTCACGTTCATCTCAATTTATGCAAAACTCAGACCATAAAGCATTAAATAGTTTCACAGTGATAGTGCTTACATGTTCTCCTTCTGTTTAAGTATTTGGTAGTTGTAATAATGGGCAATTGATATTGCATCATACAACCATTATCTTTGCTCACTTAATCATTGTGTCCATGTTTTCAATAAAGCAAACTGTAGGGGAAAAAACAATAAACCTGTCAATTTTATATGACTTAATTTCTCTAATTGATAGCTCTACAAAAATTTCATTTAACTTATGCTCAGGAAGAACTATATCTAGTCCTGCAATTGCACAACAGACCAATGTCGAAAGGCACTGACATATTCATATTTTGGCACTCAATGAAACCAAGATCAATTTAGTAAGCACCAACATGGAAACAAAAAGCCCCTTTATAGCTGTTAATAAAGAAAGATAATTGCTGGTTTTGATCACATCATTTAAATTTGCCAAAGAACTGGTAGGACAGTTTATGTTCCTCAAGGTGATCTTTTCTGTGAGACATTTTCAAGCTCTGCAGCTCACTTATTATAAACAGGCAATCCTTGTGTAGTTTAAAAACAAAACAAAGCATTGAACTCGTCTTTGTTACAGTAATATGTATACATGATATGTTTAACATCTGATATATATACATATACACATATACTATGTATACATTCACATGTATACATTTATATATGTATGTATGCATATATATTATAAATAGAATAAAACTGTCAGTCTAAATATATACCACTGTGATACTATGAATAAGCAAAAATATTTTAAGTGCATGAGGTGTGTGTGTATGTGTGCCTGTGTGTGTGTGTGAGAGAGAATGAGATAGAGATCTGCTCCAAACTTGCTGATATTTGCAAATAATCTTAAGCATAATAGACTTCTAGCAAGATAAAATAATAACTGATGACTCAATCAGAAGAATAGCAAATTTCTGAAGACTTAATTGAAAAAATTAAGTTCTGTTTTCATTTTAATTCAATATAATTATTTTTTAAAATACTAACATATCAGAAAAAGAATACATAACTCCAGGGCCCATCATCTTTTCTTCTGTATCTTAATAGTAATGGTCATGTGATATACTGCTACAGTCATATGAGTACAATTGTTGAAGAAGAAGAAAAAGGAAGTATTTTTAATTAAAGAATATTTTTACTATAGAGCTAAATAAGCATGTGCCCCATAACTTTGTTTTTATTTGGAAAATAAGATCATGGTATAAAGTGGAAGACCATAATATTTTTCAAAACTTAAAATAAACCTGTTATTCTTCAACTAGCAGATAGATTTATCTTCACAGCTTTAACAATTAAACCACGGTTAATTGTTAGATTTTGTTGTGTTAGATCTTGTTGTGTCTTACACAAAACAGTCTCTTATTGGAGCAAATGTACTTAAATTTTGATAGATCTATGAAAAGGTAAAGCACTTTTTGAAATGTAATTTGAAAGTGCTCATTTTCAACTTCCTATATAACACAAGCTCAAATTCAAATTTGTGATACAGATACACACACACCAATGTTTTAGATACTTCCATATATATTTTATACACTTCTAGATGAGATGATGTGTCAATTATGTTTGTTCATATACCTCTTTTTAAATTGAAATTTGATTTAAACTTGATCTTTTAATGACATATTTTGAAAGAATAGCATAGGTGATATAGATTGACACTTACTTCTGGAAATTTGGATATTTTATATTCAGAAGAAAATGTAGGTTTAGGATATCAGAAAAAGACCAAACAATTTTAGTGCTGACATGAATCCAAAATATTTAAGTAAAAGATAAAATAATTGAAGTAAAGAAATTTTAAAGTACATAAAATGTCTAATTATAGTATATGGATAATGTTTTAAGCAGAATAAATTTGAAATTCTATGCATTACTTTTAAATGAATTATTCATAATTTGTGTTGTTAAAATAGATTATGAATTTTTTTCACTAAGACAGATCTAGCATGACAAGAATTTATATATGATAAACTCATGCGGCCCACAGTTTAGATCATTTTTTCATTATGTTGGCGTCAATTTGTAGTCTTGATGTCAACATGGATAACAAAAATAGCATTTATGTATATGTTTATGTCATCATCAGAATAAATTGGAAATTATTGCTGCTTCACATTGCTTATTTGCCTTCAAAAATACATTAGCATTTTTCAGAGTTTTGTCACTTATATTAATTGGGAAAGGTGTCGCTTACATTCATTGGGAAAGGTATTGCTTTAGATTCAGGTTGAAAAAGGAGGGAAAAGGATTGAATAACAAAATTTTGCACCAGGAACTTGTGTGTTTAGTTCTAAGTATGTTAAATTATGTAGGCAGATTAAATATCACAATGTATTCTAAATTTCAGGAAGAAAACTTATAATACCTACGTCTTCAGACACTACAGTTTGCCAAGCTCTTTTTTGAGATTTGGCCCTGATACTAAAACAAAGATAAACAAAAACCTACTGACCATAGTATGGGTCAAAATATATGAAATTCTACAATCTAGGATTTTACACTGCTCTGTGTTTCATTGTGTTTTATAACAATTTAGGTTATGACTTTAGACTTTCTAAATTAGTTTCATTGAAGTTGATTACTCTGCATCAGGCATTATGGAAGTTTTCATATACAATGAAAACTGAAACATGATCCCTACCCTTTAGGAAACCATTTCAAATAAATTCCAACTTGTATTAAAGCATATTTAGTTTTGCATATGTGATATTATGGAAATAATGAAGTATGATTGATTCAGCAATTATTCTGGAGTCTTCAGCCTCCATGAATTATTATTTGTGTGTTTCACTTCGTTTTTTCAAGCTGCTAAAAGGCTAACTTTACTGGTTAGTATCTGTCATAATGTTGCTGCATAATAGAACATTCCAACTTCTCAGTGGCTTAGGGTTTGGCTGATTTAAGCTTGGCTTAGCTGGTACCTTGTAGCTCAGCTAGACCAGGCTACAGGCAATACCACATTTAAGTCTGGTCCATATGTATCATTCTGCAAGAGAATCTGAAGGGCAGGTGAATAATTAGGGCATTTTTTTCTTATGGAAATGGCAAAAGTGTCAAGAGGGCCAAGTTATCATTTCAAGTCTTTGTTTACATGTCATTAGCTAATATTTCATTGACCAAAGCAATGTGTGAATTTAAAAAGCAAGGAAATAGACTTCAATTTCCTTGAAGTCTTGGTAGTAGGGTGGAAGAGTATTTATCTTAAAGGAGAGTGACGAATGAGACCAGTATTACAATGTATCACACCATCCTTCTTACTGCCCTCCTTTTCTGTAAAGATTGTCAGATCACTCTTTTCCCATAAGTAGTGAAGGCTAAAATTTACCTTTGTGCTCATGGGGGCTATTGTAGCTATCTCCATACTTACAGTTTCATGAAGGTGTATCACTGCTTTATAAGACTGTTGTTTTATGAAGGCCATTACATTATCAGTTTTGTAGCAAATGGAAGGAAAATTGTGAATGATTTCTAGTCAGCCTGGAGCAGGGTGTCACCTAACAGCTACACCAAAGTAATCATAGGTGTTAAGACCAATTACTTTGTCATTCAATGCTGTTTAAATTGTCATGTTAATTCAGGGAAACCTCTAATCTCACCTCTTGCTTGTTGTTTATATGAAGAAAAGGAGCTGACATTTAACGGTTGTCTATATGACACATGATCTTTGTATAAGAAGTGTTGTGTGGGAAGATCTGTAGACTGATTTATGAAACATTACCATAGAAATAAACAGCTCTGACACGTGGGCGTGGCCTCCCCTTTTGAAGCTGAAGATTTTGCTTTATTCCTGCCCCACCCCTCTTCCTCTGAGCTTGGCAGGGATCCCTTAATCAGGATTGGTTGACAGGTTTTCCCTCTTTCCTTCCTGTAGAGAATGAGATGGAAAAATGGAGGGCTTGTGATATAAGCCACTTAAGGTATGTTTTGGACTCAGAAGGCAATAGATGCATTTTCCCAGGAGCTGTGTGCTGAGCAGCATCACAACAGAGTTGGGAACTGGCTTCTGATTGGGTGGCAGCAAATAATAAAGAAATGATGCAAATTTAGTAAGGAGTGAAAAATATTAACAATAAAAAAATAACAAAACAAAACAGACAACAATAAATCAGCGACACTGCAAGGGAGAGAGAGGGATCAAAATGAGAGAGGGAGGAGCACAAGGGACTATGGTGATGGTGCATGGGGGGGTGAACTGGTGGTGGGCATTTATGGGAACTACACTTGAGAGGAGAAAGCAAACACTGTAAAAAACTAAAAATGATGTAAAATATATATAAATAAATTTTAAAAAACACATAAATGAATCAAGAAGATGTGGTATATAAACAGAATGGAATATTACTCGGTGATCAAAAAAGACAAACTCATGCCATTTATGGCAACATGAATGGAGCTGGAAGGGATTATGCTAAACCAAATAAGTGAGGAGGAAAAAGATAAATATCAAAAGGTTTTACTTACATGTGCAACATAGAGAAACTGAACAAAGGATTAAAAAGAAGATAAAACTTGCAAGCTGATCATAGAGCTGAGTGAGGCATACAGCAAGGGAGTGGGAAGGAGAGGGGTCAAAACGGGGAAGGGAAGAGCACAAGGGACTCTGGAGATGGACCACAGGTGCTATGGCGATGGGAAAACTACAGGGACTACACCTGAGGGGAAAACTCAAATACTGCACAAAAATGAACAATAAAGAAAAATTTAAATATTTTTTAAAAGAATGAAATATGCAAGTTTGATTGAAAAAGCTGTAGGGAGAAGTTGGAAAAATAATTAGTTCAATATATCTGATCCTTGAGAGCCTCCCTGGTGGTGCAAGGCGTTAAGTCTCAGCACTATGAAGCTGTCCGCAGCCACTGCAGCACAAGTTCGATCCCCAATCAGGGAGCTAACACACATGGCGCAGCAGACCTCGCCTGTCTCACCGGCTGCTCCCCTCAGCAGTGCATTTCAGTCAGTCTGCCTGTTCTGTTCCCCACTCTGTCTCTGGTGAATCCTCTCACCCCAGCACCTCTGGCCTGTACCCCAGTTCTTGCATGCATAAATAAATAAATCTTTAAAAAAAATAAATGATCCTTGATACCCCAGGAAAAGAAGAGAGAACAGGAAAATTTCTGAAATAAAATATAACATGCTACATATAATATTTCATCAACCACACTACTTAATGCTGAATTAAAAAATCATTTTCTCTTAAAGTACATTTTTGAATTTTTGAGTTATTTTGATATTTTACTTTAGTTTACTTTAGCTTTAGTTCATGGGGAATAAAAGATTATGGTGTTTTACCAGATAAAAAGTTAAGAAAAGCATAAGGCTAAATTAATAGTTTTTTCTTCTTCTGCATATCTAGGATGTTTTATAAATTGCTAGATATTTTACACATCACAAAATAATTTTCCACCTACATTCTAAGTCTTAACCTAACTTATCATTGAAAGTTTTTTAGGGCCTCCCCTGGTGGCGCAGCGGTTGAGCGCTGGGCTGCGAGGCTGCCCGCAGCCTCTGCAGCACCGGTTCAATCCCCGGCCGCTGGCGAGGGTCCCACCAAAAAAAAAAAAAACAAAAACAAGTTTTTTAAGTTGTAAAGCATATTACTAAATAAACAGCATTCATTAGATATGATGTAAAAAATTTTTATTCACCATTTCTTTCTTTAAATTTAGCATTGACAAAGTTCATCTGTAACACATACCTTGGATGACCATAAACTCTCAATGTTGCAGAAATAAATTCTTGCCTTTTCCCCAGGCAGAGGAAGAACAAGCAGTATTTCAGGAATAGTGAGGTAAGGAGAAGCTTGATTACTCATGCGTGAGGTCCCAGACCTGGGTCACCCCGTAAGGTCTAAGCACTGGTTCAAAGACCAAGGGCTCCTTTTATACACAACTGTGTCCATATCTGTTACATGGATAGCATCATTTTCAGCAGACAAAATCATTTGTGGCAAAGTCCCCAGACAAGAGGGGGCAAGGCAAGGGGGGAAGATGCAGGCATTCAGGGATGGCCTTGGAGAGACAGACCAGCAGGTTGGCTCCCCGACCTTGTAGATAAGAGTGCTGAGGCCCCGGCCATGAATCTTGAAAGGGAAGGAGCTCTAAGTAAGCAAACTTGTTGATTATGCCTGCATTGGAATGATCATTGCACCTGGGCTGGAAGTTCTGCTGGAATCTTTATTATAAATATTTGCTCAATAATATATTTTTGCTTCATCAAAACTAAGTGAAGAATAAACATTTGTATCTGGACCATGGAAAGGGGGACAATAAAATGTATTTTAAAAAGATGTTGATTTAACTTGTTTAGACCATCTTGCTATATAATTTATAAAAAAGAAGACAAAACTCCAAAGCTCTCTTAATACCTTTTTTTCTTGTCATTTTTAGCAAGGAAGAGGAAATGGACATTGTTTTTTTATGAAAAAGGCATTCCAATAAAATAAGAGGAAAAAACAAAACAAAACAAAGAAGGGAACAATATAAGAGAGAATAGGGAAAGAGAAGAACCAAAAGAACCTGGGGAGAGATTTGGAGAAGTTATTTTTCCCCTTTTCTCCTAAGTCCTTAAGAGTAAGTAGTTCCAGGGATGGGCCTCCCTGGTGGCGCAAGGGCTTGAGATGCAACCTATGAAGCTGTCCGCAGCCACTGCAGCACGAGTTCGATCCCCGGCCAGGGAGCTACCCACATGGCACAGCAGACCTCTCCTAACATTGTTTAAAAATGAAGAATAATGTAAAGTATATCTATATAAAAATTATGAAATTGCTACAAGTATTTAATGCAAAATTTATAAGTCATGAAATCACACTAATATGTTACAACAGCCTTACGCAACTTCACAATATAGGCACACACATTAATTTCATATTTAGTGGGAACCTCCTAAGTGATAAGTATTATGTTAGTTATTAGGAATAAAGGGGTGAAGACTTGCTTTATTGATATTTTCAATTTTATCCTGTTGCTCTTTTCATAACTCATTTTGATTTATATTTTGATGTTCTGAGATTCATGAAAGGAACGCAACTAGAAATAAAATAAACTTTACTATTATTTCTAAAATAAAGGATGTGGTCATACTGGAGTAGGGTACACCCCAATTCCTCTATGACCAGCATCCTTACCAGAAGAGAAGAGATAGACATGCTGAAGAAGATGTCATGTGAGGACAGCGGCAGAGCCTGAGGCACTGGAAGTTGGGACTAATCCAGTATGACTGGTCTCCTTGTAAAGAAGGATAATTTGGGCCTCCCTGGTGGCACAAGGAGTTAAGATGCAACCTATGAAACTATCCACTGCCTCTGCAGCACGAGTTTGATCCCAGGCAGGGATCAACCCACTTGGCTCAACAGACCTCTCCTGCCTTGCCCACTGCTCCCCTCAGCAGTATATTTCAGTCAGTCTAACTATTCTGTTCCCCACTCTGTCTCTGGCGAATTCTCTCCCCCCTCCCCAAACCTCTGGCCTGTGCCCCAGCTCTTATATGCATAAATAAATAAATTTAAAAATAAAAATAAAGAAGGATAATTTGGACATGGACAAAGACATTCACTGAGAGAAGAATATGAGAAAATACACACAGGGGGATGCCACGTGACAAGAAGGTTAGAGTGATTCATCAACAAGCCAAGGAATGCCAGCAAAGATGGCCTGGAAACCGCCAGGAGAGAGGCAAGGAAGGCAAGACTCTTCCCCATAGGTCTGAGAGGCAGCATGGCCCAGCTGTCACCTTGATTTCAGACTTCTAGCTGCCAGCATTTTCTTAAGTGAGGGATACATATATTTATTCAGATTATTTTTGACAGACAGAGTAGTAAAGCACTTTGATCTCAGAAAGCCAGCACATTATGACAATTTTCCAATAGATGGAAGTAAATTGCCTTACAAAATGAAGTTTTTTGCTTGTTCTTTATATTGCTGTATGTGCTACTGCTTGCTCCGATATTGAGCTCAAAGGAGAATATCTAGGAAGGCTGCAAATCAGTTAAATCCAGCTCAAAAGCAATAGCTTCCAGGACTGTGAGACAATAAATATCTGATTTTTAAGACACCCAGTCATGCTAAATTGTTATAGCAAACTATGACACAAATACAGCAAGCATCAGAATATTGTCACATTTTGTAACTATATCACAATTTGTCTATCTATTTGCCTACAGAAAACATTTGGGCTGTTTCCAGAAATATCCTCAGTAGTGTTCCTCAGGAAATCATAGAGTACATTTTCACTTTCAATGTGACTAAGTACTGAAAATCCATATCCATATTTGCAAAAATCATTATACCTAACAGCAGGACACACGGTTTCTGTTTCCCACATCTGCACCAATTCTAGCAGTTACAAATTTTTTCTTATTTGCCAATGTAAAGTGGAATCTCCTTGTTATTATAACTTCATTTTCAGATTACTAATTCCCCATAAGTAAAATTGTAACCCCAAACATGTATCTCAAAAATGAGTTATCTTTGTTCTAGAGACACAGAGTTACCTTGAACCTCATTCTGTTTCCTTAAGAACCCACTAGGAACCTAAAACTGCTCTTTAAAAAAGTCTTACTTAATAAAAAAAAATCTCCATAATCTCCCCCCTAGAAATTCATTTAATTAAAGAAAGTAAGGCACCTTTTCTGGGGGTAGGGAATTAAGAGTAAATAATTTCTTTTTTCTTTTTTTAATACCTTTTTTTTTAAAAGATTTATTTATTTTATACAAGAACCAGTGTACAGGCCAGATGCGCGGGAGGGTGAAAGGATTCACCAGAGACAGTGGGGAACAGAACAGGCAGACTGACGAAATACACTGCTGAGGGGAGCAGCGGGCAGGACAGGAGAGGTCTCTCTCACCATGCGGGACCCTCGCCAGCAGGCCGGGATTCAACCAGCACTGCAGAGGCTGTGGACAGCTTCACAGTGTGGCGCTCAACCGCCTGCACCACAAAGGGAGGCCCAAGAGTAGATAATTTCAACAGCATAAATAACCAGCCACCTTCCATTTGTATACTTCTTTAAAACTTACTTCACTGAGAAAGCTTCTCTCTTTACATAAAGAAAGCTTGCTTCTCTCTTTACATAAGAATTACATCTTGTGGGGAAAAAAAGAATTGCATATTGTGTCTTTGCAATTCTCACCTTTCCCCTGCTCTACAATGGAACATTGCCTCAGGGCATGAAGATCTCCAGGGCACCAATAAAGAGAAAGACTCCTTTAAACTTGAATCAAGGAAGCATAAACATAAAAAGTTTCCTGCATTTTCCTGTTTTCTACATATTTCACTGATACACCATCTGCTAGAAATTTGGTCTTTTGCCCCATAATGAGATGTTCTGAATTCAGATACGTGGTACAGTGTGATGGCAGGAGTAATGATGATTTTTATTTAATGACTTTCTATTCTCCATCAAACTATTGTTAAGGAACACATCACTTTTGAAAGAGCGTCTCTTGAGACAAAAATAAAGATTTAGTCAGACATACTGAATGCTGAAAATTACTTTTTTTCACAAATATAAACATAAGCAACTCCTTTCAGCTTTTTTAATAATCATCCCTAAGGGTAAGTTACTACTCAGAAAGAAAATTACCTTCCAACAGCCAAAGCAGTACTGGTTAATGATCTTAACACTGTCATATGAAACGTGAAGGTTCATATGGAGTATTTCAAAGACACACTGGATAAAATTCAAGTACAAGAATTTTACATGATTTTTTTTAGATTTCTTGATAATGAAGTTAAAAACTATTTTATCAAATGATATTATGAAATGTTTATTTCCTTTATATTCAGGTCTCACCTCATCTGGTAAAATTTTCTACATTAACAAAAAATAAAATGATAGCTATGAGATGTTATATAACACTAATTTCTGTCATATTTTCTTTTATGATGAAGAAAAGGTTCCACAAAACTTACTTTCTAATAATTATCAAAATGTATAATCTATCTATGTTGTTTTGATCAATCAATAAACCCACAGGTCACATTTTAACCTTTAAATCCTTATGCACACGGGCATAAAACGCATGTAAAAGTTTCAATCTGTATTCACATTCTTTTTTTCATTTCTTACTTAGGGTAGGATGCTGTATGAGAATAACTTTCAAAAGTTAAAGTTATAAACTGAACACATGTCAAATATTTATTTGACTCAATAATGAGGGAAATAATGAGGGAAACAGCATGTGGGAAAGATGGTTCAAAGGAAAATTCAAACAGCGGTTATGTTGTCAGTTTAAGAAAGGCATGCTAAAACACATTTGCTAAATCTGAGACACGGCACTTTAATATCTTACTGGAAAAATAAATTATTAGGATTATTTTTTTCTGAGAGAAATAAAATGTCTCTACTGAATACCAGCTATATAAGTTAACATGAAACTTCACAATGCTGAGATCTTTATAAATAAAATACAGTAAACCAAGCAAGGTTACAATTCCCCAAAGAATCAAATAATCTGAAAGCAATGTTTTAGACAATGCTCCCACATGAAAAATGAATTTTTTTTTTCCTTTTGAAAAAAGGACAAATTTCACAAGTCTAAATGTAAAGGTTGTATTTGTGTATTTTTTTGATGGCTGGTGAAGAGCAAAATCTCAGAATGATACTCCATTTACATTGGTTATGTTAGGAAGGGAAATTTTTCTTTTTATGCTTCAAGGTTCTTTTTTTTATGTTAGGAAGGGAAATTTTTCTTTTTATCCTTCAAGGTTCTTTTTTTTTAAGATTTTTTTATTTATTTATATAAGCACTGGGTACAGTCAGAAGTGCAGGAGGGTGAGAGAATTCTCCACAGCGGGGAACAGAACAGGCAGACTAACGAAGTACACTGCTGAGGGGAGCAGCGGGTGCGGCAGGAGAGGTCTGCGTACCATGTGGGACCCTTGCTGGAGGCTGGGAATCAAACCTGCGCTGCAGAGGCTGCAAGCAGCTTGGCAACTCACCACTCAACTGTTGCGCCACTAGGGGAGGCCCCCCTTCAAGGTTCTTTTGGATGGTCTAGTAATTAAATTGGCCTAAGAAGAAGAACAGGAACCTCATAATGACATGAAGCTCCCCAACATTTAGGCAATTTGGGGTTAATATGCTCTCCTGAGTAAAGGAGAAGGTGCTAGAGGTGTGCGACTTCAAAGAGGAGGAAGACAATTCATAGGAAGATGGGAAAAGCAAATGTTTGGTATAGGAATGTTTGCCATAGCATGCAGAGATAAAGGGGCACTGAGAAGAATTTTAACAAGTAAGTCTTATTAATTTCTCCAGCCTACCACACCTAGGAATGTTCTTTATAGTTATCTCTCTTGGTAGCTTCCTTCCTGGAACAGGCACTCCAGATTCTTTTAGGCAGTTAAGGGAGATGTAAAGAAGCACTTCTTGAGTCTGCTTCTGCTGTTTTATAAAATTAATGAGCCCAAAATAATCCTATGCCAGAGAGACATATTTTGGGGTAGCAAATTTTCTTCCCACATAGTTACAGTTTAAAAACATGATGTCATGGTTTTATTTTAAATTATAATATTTTCAAGTACATCAGAAATTATGTCCTTCACCATAATTTCAAATCATGCTGAAAACGTTGGGCACTCTATAAGATATGTGGGGGATATAGAGTTGCAGAAAATTCTTTTGGGAGGATGTTAACAAACATGTTTGATGGTCTATCCTTAGGGAATATTTTCCTCTGTTTACATTTCTCTATCAATGTGGTCCTATCTACAGTCTGTCTTCCTGTAACAGCTCAACTTATCTAAGAGAAACACAGTGAGATTTAATCTACAGACATATAATTTAACAAAACCAAAGTTCCTGATGCAAAATTTTGTTTTTTCAATTGCTTTCTCTAGCACTCTATAATAGATGAGCTACAGGAGAGAGTGTAGTGAGCAACAAAAGTCCAAGCATCTACCCTCATAGTGCTTACACTCTAGGAAGGGTGACTGAGATCAATGAAAGGATTGCTTACATAAAACTGAAATTGTAACAGAGGTATGTGGAATTAATTGTGGGTATACAGAGCCTTGAAAGTGAGATATAAGGGAATGAATCTCAAAAAAGTGAGCTGAGATCTGAAGGAAAACTTAGCTAGGTGAAGATAGAGTATTTAGTCTTTTTGAGAATTATGTTTCCTGTCATGTCACAATCTTTGGAAATATGTCCAAAATACTGTGTATTCTCCACTGCCAAATGTGATAGACTGATGCACTTTTCAGATTTTATAGGGTATCTTTGAATATATGTACAGCAGAAACATTCCGACATTATTGGGTAGTGTTTCAGAGCCCTTAGCCCATTCATGTGTCCTTCTTTACCAAAGGGTTGCCTTAGTAACTCTCCAACAAAAGTAGTTTTTTCCCAAATACTACCCACATAATTACTCAATTTAGTCACTGCAGTGGGGGCAGGAAATAATGTATTTCAAATTTAGTTTGCTTCTGATTCCAACAATTTGGAGACTGAAAACCTTCTAGTAAAAAGAGCTAAGTGCTAGATATATTAAGATAGCAATCACATGCAATAGAGGAATAATGGATATAAAACTATTTCTTTTCTTATTCCAGGGAAGGATAGACCGATTAAACTTAGTCTTTGGGAAATGAAGCACACATATTGCAATTTAAAGGTTACTGATGATCAGATTAGAAAAGAAAACCTTTTAAAGCAATAAAGGGGAGAGGGAAACAAACATTGAAACATTCCAACAGAAAGGTAGAAAGGAACTTGAGTTGATTTGAGTCTAGTGGCTAGGAAACCCAGTCTACACATTCAGATGTGTCAGACATTTAATTTCAAACTGTGATACAATTAGACATGGCTTCTACTTCAAGTCCCCATTCTTCAACAGGATTGAAACTTAATCTAAAAATTAAGTAGGCCTCTATCCACAACATTTTTTTTCAGATTAGCAACAAAACTCTAGCATGGGGGGCTTGCAGTAGGAGAGGTGCATGAGAAGTGATGATAAAAAAAAATACCTCCATTGTTACTAGCAATTTCCTACTGCAGATATAAGATACTTATCATGGAGCTTGCCACATAGTGAAAGACAGCTATTTTATCTCTCTTGACTTCTGTGGCAAGAGTGAAAATTTCACTAGCTACCTCTTTAGCAACTCCTGTGGTGAGTGTGATGACAGTTGTTTGCAGAGTACTGTGTTTTTGTGGTGGAGAATTCAAGCCGTGTTAGCTTAACATGACCTCTGGAAGCATGGGTAAAGCAGAAAGAGGGATATCGTTACTATTTCTGTGCACGGTTTGCTCATATAGAGCTGAAATATTGATTTCAGATTTCTACTTTATTAATAATAAATAGATTAATATATGGTAGGTACATTTCATGACATATTACATGCAGGAGAAAGAAGTCTTTAAGTCTATGTAGTTACAGAAACATATCTAAACAGTCTCACCAGGACTAGTTACATAACTCTGTAACCTTTGTGTGCCTCTGTTTGTTGTTTAATATATAGTCATAATACATGCTGTGGTGGTCCAGGTTCTTCAAGAATCTATTATGAGAGGCAATCTGATCCCAGTGAAGAAGAGAAAGAATAATGGAAGCATTCCATCTCACCATGTGGCCTAAAGAAAATTCTGGAAGACCTTCAGAAAGTCCTCAAGCCAGTTTCCAGTCAGAGAAGTCTCTCATCTCCCAGAAATGAGCTGCTTTTGAACACCAAGCCCTGCCATGCGTATATGGGCTGGGAGCAGCCCCTAGGCAGTCTGCCCAGGAAGAAAATGGGACAATGATTGTGTTGTATGGGGTGGAATTCTTAATTATATTGAATTATATTCCTTCTCCACTAGATGCACTCTCATGGCCACCACACCAACCATAAGACTGATTGTGAAATTACAATAATATAGGTAAATTGCCTAGGAAAGTGTGCTTGGCATATACATGATCAATAAACGATAGCTATTGTTCTGTCTCAAGGACATTCTTCGTCATACAATTCTGTGATATTTATAAGACAATATTCTTTAATCAAAACTATTCTTTAATCAAAATTTTACTATTCTTTAATTAAAACTTTTTCCTACTTGGTGTTTGTATTAGTTTGCTTTGTCTACTATATCAAAGTAGCACAAACCAGGTGGGTTGAAATATAGAAATTTGTTTCCTAACTGCTTTGGAGTCTAGAATCCAAGATCAAGGTACCGGAGTTGATTTCTTTTATTCTTCTTCTAAAGACATCAGTTATATTGGAAGTGGGATTACTCTTAATGACCTCATTGTAACTTACTTATCTCTTCTAAGATCCTATCTCCAAATATAGCCCCATTCTGTGGTACTGGGAGGTAGGATTTCAACATGAATTTTGGGGAGGCAATTCAGCCATAACAGCATTATTAGCATGTATCACAGATAAGAAAGCAGAATTGGTGGTGTCAAGTTAGATGCCATGGTTACACTTACAATGGAAAGTATCAACAGGGGCCAGATGGAGAAGTCCTACATCAGAGTAAGGAAACTGAGTTGGGATGAAAGAAATAGAAAATTATACGGACCTCTTCTGAAAACTTAAGATTCTATCCTGATCATTCCTGGTCCCCAAGCATATGCCCCCCTCCCTTACTCCTTCAGCCTGGTCGGTACAGTCTCTGGGTAGCAGTCCGGCAAAACGGGACCTACGTGATTCAAACACAATTCTGGTTTTGTAAAATTGTCCTTTTCCCTCTCGCACCAGATTCCTCCAGATGATAAGTTTGGGTGAAAGTAAGGAATGATTGAAAAAAAAAGGAAAAAGCTATAGTTACTGGGAAGGGCCACACGGATATTGTAGGGGTGGAGGAGAGCCACAAGCCAGCACCTCAGGTAGACTGGGGAGTAACGGACATTAATGACCTTGGCCTTTCAGAACTGCCTTTGGAGCCTTCCACCCCACCGAGAACATTCTGGTGCAGCTCTCCCAGACCCTTGCAAACACCTCCAGCTTAGCTGAGTGGCCAGGGCTGTCTCCCCTAAACTCTGAGCACCTTTCCCATTCACCTTATGGGTTGATCTGTCAGAAGCAGGGGATGATCATAACTCTTCTGCCACCTCCACACACTTCTGGGTGTCCTCCTGACCCTCAATCTCAGTCATTCTGTGGGTGACTAATGCCATGCCATCCTGTTGGTGGCATGAATTTGCAAGAAAGACTGGACTGACTGGCATTGCAGACTCTCCAAAATAAGGACTGGGCTCAGTCACTTTAATTGAACTGGGGATCTTAAGGGTTACTCACCACTGTCTCCAACCTGTAGACACTACTGAAGTGAGTCTGCCAATTTAAAAGTCTTGCTTTCCAGGGGCAGTGTTGGTGCTCACGGGATTACACTTCTTGGCTGGAAGTCAGGCACTAATACCTCTCTCTCAGAAAACATGATAATTTGCACCTCAGGGTGGTAAATCGCAGCATCTTGGATCCCTCAACACCCAGAAGAGAAGGGCTTAGCCCTGAGAGAACAACATACTTACCAGGACTCTCAGCTTTGCCTGTTATTTCAGTGGCTTTAGGAAAAGATCATTTCCTTTGTTACCTAGGAATACATAGTGGTTCAAGACTGGTGCTGGGGTGGGGTGTGGGGGAATGGGGCTTAGCAACTCCTGGCATTTTTAAATCTTTGGTGCTCCCCCCACATTCCCTCCTACTCTTTTCATTTCATTTTAACTCTTTAGCTTTGATGTCTCTCATTCCTTGGTTAACACTGCAGACGCCATGCCCAACCGTGTTCTTTCTCTGAAAGTTTATTCTTCCACCCACGTTTAGGGCTTTTTATTTCAATTGTGTCTCTCAATAGGGCATGATGCATACACACAGTCTTGTCTGCCAATCGGAGCTGAGCTCAATTTTAACTTATATTTTTATCAACTTGCCTCAGAATATAAGATTATTGATTAATGAGTATAACATATAATATAATTGGTCATATCTTGTTTTACCCTGCATCATCTTGGAAATGATTGCACTGCCATTGTGGCTGTTGCTAATAAGGTTTAAAGGTGATTTATTGGGCACTAAATATATTCTGGGTAATTTACATGTAGTTTCTAATTTTTAAGACATGATGGGGAAATGAGGGTAGAGGAACAAAAATGTAAATTGCTTAATGTCAGGGAACCTGTAAGCATAAGTACCTGCATTGTCTTCAAAGACTGTCTGAATACAAAACCTTTGCTTTATCTGTTATATCACCCGTTTCTTGTTGGTATGTTTAGAAAGTCAGTAGGCCATAAAAATTACTGGAAGTCAGAGGTTTAAAAGCCAAAACCTTGAAAAACTAGGGTACCTTTCCTAAAACTTTTGCCTGAATTGTATTGTAAATACAGTCATTCCAAACTGTTTCTTCTCTTTATAAATAACCCATGTAAGCATCCTTTAAAAACTACTTCTAAAAACTTAAAGATGAAATTAAACATTTTTTGATGTGGTAACTTCTCAAACCGTATCTAGAAAGACTGAACATTTGGCCAATTTCTCACTCAGTGTGCAGGCAGTAAGGATTGCTTGTCTGTGTACTGTCGCCCTCTTAAATGGCCCCTTAATGGTAGGTTCCACCATCATGTTTCCCCAACATGAAATTGCTGTGGCTGGAAAAGGGCTCTGAAGGTCACACAGCTCAGTAGAATGCCTGTCTTTTTCTTGCTTTTTGTGTTTTTCCTTTCTTCTTCTTTTTTAACTTCCCATTACACTTACCCCCACCCTTATCTTTCCTGACAGACTCACTGGGGCCTATACAGCAAGAAATGCAAATATTGTTTTCTGTTACTGTATCAATTTTTTCATGGCAGATTAAAACTAGCCCAGGGGAAGAGGAGAAGCAGAAAAAAAAAAAAAACCAATATTTTTTTTTTCTTCTTCCCCAGTTGTACACAGCTTCCTTGTTATGGAACTGTGGCTATTCCCATCAAAACAAAGAGTTGAGTCTATTTTTTCCAAACCAAAAGCTGTATGCATGCAAATGTGTGCATGGTGAATAACATTCCCCATGAAGGTCTAATCAGAAGGAAAACATGAAATGCACTTTAAACAAACTGCCTTTTCTGACATACTCTAACAACACGAGAAATCCCATTCCAACATTTAATTAAACTAGCATGGCTTGAGATGAGAAAATGCAGCTTCTCGGCAGTGTCACGTCCTCAGCAGCATGTGATTAAATCTCCTGAGGTCATGTCCACATTTTAGCAGACTTTCTATCTGATGTAATGATTGTTTTAAGAACACACCTTTGAAGCTCTTTCACGACAGTCTCTTAGTTTTGCCTACAACGTGCCTCCTATTGGCACAACAGCTGATCTAAAATGGTCTCTTCTATTTTGAGAATTACAGGGTCACCTTTTAATTCCTGAACTTTGTAGTTCAGCATGAATGATACAAAACCAGTACAGTGATATACATATATGAAATGTATGTTTTAGAGAAAACTATTCTTCATTTCTACAGAGTCCAGCCTGTTCAAACAATGGCCCAAATCAACATTAACTCTGAAGTCTTCAAAATAGGAGGAACTGCTTCAATTTAAGGTATTCCAGGGAATATGGACCCAGTTAACATGCTGCTCTAAATAAAAAACCTCTTATTCTCTGCTACAACTTATTTTTAGAAATTCAATTGCATTCACTCTAAGAAATTACCTTTCACGTTACACTCTTGTTTGTTTATAGAAAAAAAAAAAAAAACTTCAGATGCTGGATGTGGAATCTGACACTTAAGTAACTTTTTCCTTGGTGCAAAATGCCACTTCATTCAGCAATATTTTTGTATGTTAGTCTTTGTAAAGTTATGTAAGCTTTTAAAACCTATCACTCTGGAGACACTACTTTATTAATGAATCAGAAAATGATTTCACAACACAGGCGATTGAAAGCATTCAGTTCTACCCATTTCCAAGGTCCCAGAATAAAACCTTTCAGATCACTACTGGACAGAGCCTTGGCGTGTCTTATCTAAAAAAAAAAAAAAAAATCATAGTACAACAGCACATTTTGAATCCAACTTTCTTTTTTATTCATGAAAATATATACTGATGGTATACGGATGGTATATATTTCCCTCCAATTACCCAGAGGGTTGAATATTTGTTAAATCTTCACAGAAATATGAATAGCTTAACTTTATTTTTAATTAGAGGTGACTGTCTTCCAATAAACAAAAACATAAATTTTAATTTCAAAGGAGGCAACTAGAGAAAAGAAAACCATAGCAGAACCATTGGGCGAGTGATAGTATACACTTTGTAACTGTACAGTTAATAGTTGTTTCTAATATATAACCCCTGGAACAACAGTGCATTAACATTATATTATCAACTTGTGTCCCTCTCACCACCCCCAAACTTAGACTTATATTGCTAAGAAGTTATCACTCAGGTTCTGGTTAATTTTGTTTTTCTAAAATTTTGGAAAGCCTGGTTTTTACAAAACTAAACCTTTGTAGATGATACATTAAACACCTTTGCCATGCAGTATTTACTTTTAAATTCACATAAGAAAGCTTTTGGATTCAAACTTTTCAGCTAATTGAGGTTTACAGGATTATAGAAATGAAGAATTTAGTATTTCTAAGGGACCCATCAAGATATTATGCGCTAAAATGTGGTTTTTTTCTGGGCGATGTTTCTTCTTCCTTTCCTTCATCTTCATCATCTGGATAATCTACTAAGGGAACCACTCTACTACATTGTGGGTTATCTGCCCCATTACCAGCACCAGCCGAAGAGGACGTAGTGTATTTGAAGGCACCAGAAGATGTTCTTTCAGGTGGCTCTGCAGTCGCTTTGTTTTCTTCTAAAGTAATAGCAATAAATTTATCATAATGATCTTGAAAATCACTCCCCAAAGGTGGCACAACTGCTTTTTCTTCCTCTGTATTTTCTTCAAAACGCATTTCTTCTTTCTTATCCAAGACTTTGGCAACTCTGCGGAATATTTTACTAAACAGGATAGTATGTAAATTATTCCGTATTCGAATTTGTCGCTCTTTTTCTTGTTCATAGTTCATCTTCAAACCTTTGAAGGTCTGAACATATTCTATTGATTCAAGTGTTTCATAAAACTTTTCGATTATGTGTGTAACAAGAGACTTAATATTTTCCACTCGGATGTATTCAAACATCTCAATAACAGCTGAATTCAGCATATTGTACCGAGTCCCATTATTCAGAAAAGCATTTACTACTGGTTCAAAAAGATTACCCTTGATGATATAACGGTTAAAAAGTTCATCTTTAAGGCCAATCATCCTTCTCATCATGCGAATTGCACACAAGGTCAGAAAAGTGTGTTTTGACTTCATCACAATCAAGACTCTTCTTAGCAAGTCCTTACTCAGAATGTAGTTTTTAATGTAATATGTATGACGTTGAACACAAAATGTGAGTAGTTCTAAAATTAAGGTAAGAAGTTGCGCTGTTTGATAATTATTCAGGCAATTTTTGTCAGATTCAAGTATATCGTCATCTTCAAATCTATCTTCCGAAGTGATGGTCATAAGTGGTGCTATGAAGTTATGCATACAATGCTTATAGAAGAAATTCAGAAATTCACTTCTTTCACATTTACTAAATGCAAATGACATGTTGTCTGGATCAAGTAGTAAACGAAGAAGTCCTACTAAATGAAGAGCACCACCTAGCTCGGGATCAGTATCACCAATAATCTGCTCAATTATTATATTAATGAAAAGATCACCATTTTCAAGTTGCTGGGTTTCTTCCATCACAAAAGCTCGAACCATGGATGGATTATACTCCACCATATAAGTAAATATATCAGTAGCAGCTGACCTTACTTGCAAATCATCCAGTTGCATTACAATTTTAAGAGCTGGAAGAATTCCCAATTTTGTCATGGTTCGGAAGAGTGCATCCTTATTTCGAGGTTGTAATGTCTTAGAAAATGAACAGAACTCCTTGCAAAAAAGCACCAACTCACACCTTTTATTATCATCGATAGTCTTATCACTTAACTGTGAAAAGATGTCAGACAAGAAATTTTCATCTTCCTGCAGCATGGTGACTATCTCAACTTTGTTGAAAAAAATGAAAGTGGAAAGAGTAGAAAGAAAACTCTCCTCAAATATGGATGGCGTAGGCAATAATATGTCGTAAATGTACTGGGCTCTGTAAGTCTGGTGTATTTTTTGCCTAAGCTCACAGTCTGTTATAGGCACAACCTCCTTGAACTTTGCATTATGGGTCAAGAAATCCCTGTGTTTTTTTGGCTGATCCAAAACAGGATCATATTCTAGGCATCCAACCACATCCATAATGCACTCATCAGAAAACAAGATCTCAAACAGAGATAACTTGTTGAGAAATAAGATTCCCTTAATAATTTTGTGCAAATGGTGTAAGCCCTCAATGTCCTTTAGGTTCTCACAGACAGGGAAGAGCTGCAGTAGTTGTTGAATATAGTTCTCATTTTCTAAGATCAGAGCCAGCCTTTCCTTACTGATAGGTGAGGGGAGAACCGAGGTAACCAAATTAGCAATCTGTTGAAGCTTACTGGGCTCACAGTTAGGCAGCTCAATAATTATACCAGGTTCTGGCATTTGACCAAAATGCTCTTCTTCTAATTGCTCTAAGAGGTCTCGTGTGATTTCGTGGCAAGGATCTTTACCTTGAATTCGGCAAATGTCCTCCCAGATCTCACGGCAACTAGCTGCTTCCTGGAAACTTAATGCCAAACCAGGGTTCTTGGCATCAGACCAAATAATCAGTGTCCCTTGCTGTTTCTGATAGGATGTGTTTGGATTTATTTTTGACTCCAAGATCACTGAACCATTGGACTCTGACTGGACTAGCAGAGCCATGCCCTGGAGTTGTTCCACATAGGTGGAAGAGACATGGCCCATGCCTAGATCGTCCCATTTCTGCTCTTCGTTCAGGTAATAGACTTTTACAAGGTGCCGCCTACCAGCCATGGTGCGGTCCGCAAAGGCTTCTGCTGAGCACGCGTCCTCATTCAACGGTAGCTGCCGCCGTTGCAGCTGAGACGGTGGCCGAGGTGGCTGAGGTGGCCAAGGTGGTAGATCAGGAAAATCACAATAGAAGATGGAGCATAAGAAAGGGTCATTAGCATCCTCGGAGATCCCGAGAGCCCCCAGATCCACAGGATTTTCCCTGGAGTCCATCCTGTCTCTCACTCCTCTGCCACCTCAAACTCCACAACTTCCATTCGGTCGCCTACCTCCCCATAATCTTTCATATGAGTTTAACTAAGCTAGTCTCTGGGCCTGCTCATGGCTGCCTAGCAGAGCCTCAATTATGGCAGGATCCTTAGGATTCTCCCAGAATCTTCCAATAAAGGAACATTCTATCTTGCTCAGATAAGTCCCGCCCACCTTCACAAATGGCGGCTGAGGCATTAGCGCAACGAGCACTCTTTTCCAAGGAAAGGTTTAGTCCCCTCAGAAACATTTTCATTCATTTAGATGTGTGGGGATGAAGCCTAACCATCTTAGACAAAATAAAAATTAAGCATTTATGTCCTGACTAAGCCTATAACTGACATTATGTGTCAAAAAAGGGGGTTCCTTCCCCACCCTCAGCCCCCCCCCCCACCAAATGAAGCAGGAGAAAGTGCACTGTAGATCTTTGGTGATAACCAGATATATGTAGTTGGGTCTTCTTCATAGAGCTTGGTCTATGACTGTATCATTTATCTATCCTTGAGAGGAAGATATTGTCCCCAGAGAGTTGGCAGTGCCTTCACTCTGTTTAGTTTAGCCTAAAAGCACTATCTTTTAGCACAATGGGGAACATTTCCTCTCAGTTTTTTCCCAATCTATAACCACAGCCCTCCTTCTTAGCCAAGGAGTAGGTCAGAGGGAAAAGGAGTTGAAAGTAGCCAAGACTGAGTACTGAAACCACAGATCTCGTCTTTTACTTCTTAATAATTATAACAGTAATTACAATCACACAGTAATAATACTTGAGTGCTTATTATTTTTATAAAGAAAATTAAGAACATATAGAGAACTATATTTTTTTTTACTCAATTTTCACAATAAGTTAGCAACATAGGAATATCAAGCATCCTTTTAAGATCAGGAAACAAACTTGGAGAAGTCCAATAAATCAACAAAGGTCACACTGCTAATAAGTTGAGGAACTCAGATTTGAACATATCTTTCTGATTCTAAAATTGGTTTTCTCCGCCATTGAACTATGCTATTCCTTTCTTTTCTTGGCATTCATTACACTTTATTTTACATTCCTTCCATCTATATAATTTGTAATCAACATAAAATTATCAAGAGAAGATGAAAGTCACGCACTTCCTCCTTTAGATCCACATCTGTGTATAGCCAACCGAAAAATAGAAGCTTGTATATGGCAACTCTGTTAAATATAATTTTAATAGTAACAAGTTGATTTTGATGTAGCAGCAACTTCTGCAATTTTCTTTATTTTTTTTCTCAAGCATTAACCCTGTTATTGCAAGGGAAAAACTGAGAATTGGGTCAAATCAAGCACATTTGGACTTGAAAAGTCCTATATGTAACAATCACTTCATTTTACATAGCATTAGAGATGTGTGACAATTCTAAAGTAGAGCACGGAGCTCTTCCACACACCTTTCTTGCAGTGTTGCCTCCAGGAGATTATAGTACAGGAATTTTCCCTGGGACAGTAACTGCCTGGGCACTTGGGGAATTGAATGCAAATGACAGCCATGTCTTGAGAAAATTCAAATCAATGCCAGGATAATGCTGGATTAGAAATATCTCACAAATTATAAATACTACTAAAACATCAGAATTAATGGCTAATACAAAAATTGATAGAAGTACAAGTTAAAAACTCCAGTCTTATTTCAACAAGACAGGATATGCAAATATATAACAATAATGACATGCCATGTTAAGACTAATTTTTTTTTCTGCTGTGGTTATATTAAAGTTTCTATCAGAATCAATTATATACTGTCAATTGTCTGAATATGCCCTCAGGTTTCATTCTCTGAGACACTTTCAGCACAAATCTATTTGTTCTCACAATTTCATCACAGGGACATTCCCTTAGGCCAATTAAGGTCCCTTTATCTTAATTAGGTTAACTAGAATCTCTTCATAGACTAAAAGAGCCTCAAGTCTGAATTTCTTAGTGCTGTTTCTGCAGTAGATTCTTTCCATTCCTATCTGATTGGGTTTGAGAAGTAGAATAATGCATTTTTTCTTGCTTCAGTAGCCCTTCCTATCTAATATTATTTTTTTTATTGTTTTGCAGAGTGCAGGGTGATATAAACATACAAGTGGCATATTCATAGAATTGTGTAAGTCCCTGTATAGGCATTATTTAGTTTTTACTTAATCCTCATACAATAATAGCCTCATGCAATATGCTATGTTAGAGAAGAAAAATCTTGAAACTCCAAAACTGAATCAAGCATTTGGTTCAAACCCTGCAATTAAGGGATATTGCTTGGATTTGAAAGTAGGTCTGTATAGTACCACCCCTCCACTTCCTGTTCCCAATACACAATGTTTTCTCTTAGACTATGCATAAATTGTTACTGCAGATGTTAACAACAATGTGGTTTTTACTCCAATGATTACTGCCATTTGATGTGTCTCTATTTTGTTTTGTGAAGGAAAAACATTAAGACCTGTTCAAAATCAAAATGGGTAGATTTAACCTTAAGACTCAGCATCCCTCTTTTGTTTGGGTTGCCTGTCTCGTGCTTTCTCCCCATGATCTCAGGGTAGTAATGAGTACTTGAGAACTCCACCATGGAAACAGTTTTGGATAAGGATGTTGTGTAATTTATTCACGGTTTATGAGTACTTGTGCTTAAATTTTATATTTCTTAGGGTTATTTTAGAAGGCAATTAAGGAACGAGTCTTAACATTTCTGAATTTTGGGTATAGGTAACTCAATCCACAAGGATACATATAGAACACTTAGATATTCAAATATTTTATCTGTAAGAGGGGAGAACATTTTGTAGTGCAAGGAGCTGATTTTAACTTTATGAAACACCATTAAAACTTTAAATGTATTTGTTGTAAAATTTTCATCTTTAAAATTATGTATTTTTTAAAAAATATTTATTTATTTATTTATACAAGCACTGGGTACAGTCAGAAGTACGGAAGAGTGAGAGGATTCACCAGAGCCAGAGCGGGGAACAGAACATGCAGATTGACGAAATACGCTGCTGAGGGGAGCAGCGGGTGCGGCAGGAGAGGTCTGCATGCCATGTGGGACCCTAGCGGTGGCCGGGGATAGAACGCACGCTGCAGAGGCTGCGGGCAGCTTCGCAGCCCAGCGCTCAACCACTGAGCCACCTGGAGAGGCCCCATCTTCAAAATTATTAATGAAAAACAAATATGCATGTTCTCTACAAGTTTTCCAGGTCACTTTTGTCCACCAATATCTCTGACTTGAAAATCTGTAAGTTTTTTGGGACTCCCCGGTGGCGCAGCTGGTTGAATGCAACGCTGTGAAGCTGTCCATAGCCTCTGTGACACCGATTCGATTCCCAACCACCTGGCGAGAAACCCATATGTCCACACAGGCCTCTCCTGCATCCCCCGCTGCTCCCCTCAGCAGTGTCTTTGGTCCCTCAGCCTATTCTGTTCCCTGCTCTGTCTCTGGTGAATCCTATCACCCTCCCGCACATCTGGCCTGTTCCCCAGCTCTTGTATAAATAAATAAATCTTAAATTAAAAAAAAAAATCTAAGTTTTTCCTTGGCTTCTATACCCACTCTTCCTCCCACCCCACTACAATATACACAATACACTAGCCAGAGAGGATTCATTTAAAACCTGTCATGGCCTCCCTGCTGGGGTAAGGGGTTAAGCACCACACTGTGTAGCGATCCACAGCCTCTGCAGCACAAGTTCAATCCTGGTCCAGCCAGGGAGAGACCACATGGCAATGTAGACCTCTTCTGTCTCACCCGCTGCTCCCCTCAGCAGGGTACTTCGTTCTGTCCATCTGCCTATTCTGTTCCCTGCTCGGTCTCTGGTGAATCCTCTCACCACCCCTCCATTTCTGGCCTGTACTCAGCTCTTGTATGCATAAATAAATAAATCCTTAAAAAATAAAATAAAACCTGTCATATCCTCTCATTTCTCTGCTCAAAATCATCGTGTGTCTGTTACTTGGAATAAAAGCCAAAGTTCTAACTATGGTTTATAAGGCTTAACAAAATCTGGTCCCCATGACCTATTCTAGCTCATCCTCTAACAATCTTGTTCTCCCTTACTCTGCTCCAGCCATGTTAGTCACTTTGCTATATCTGAAGCACATAAAGCACACTCCTGCCTCAGGACCTTTGCACCTGCTCTTTCTGCTACCTGGAACTCTATTTCTCAATGTTTACATGACTCACAGCTCCACTCATTCAAACATTTCTTCAAATGTACATTGTGTCTAGTGTGTACTTTGTACTTGGTGTCTTCCCCAACCACCTCTTTATAAAATTGCAGAGACCTTTCATCTTTGTTTTGTAAATGCATCTTTTCTCCATAGCACTTAGCATCATCTGACTATTGTGTACTTAATTTATTTTGTTTTCTGCAACCAGACTGCCAACTGAATGAGGACTGTAATTTTTCTTTTCATATTATTCATTGCTGTGTGCTTACTATCTGCCATAAGACATGATATAGTTTATAGTTTCTCAACAATTATTTATTGAATAGATATGTACACACACAAAAAAACATTCTTTGTAGGATAATTTCCAATAGTCCATTAATTTATTCCCCACAGAGTTATTAAGCAGCCCCTTGTTGGAGGTCATTGAGAAGATGTGACTGCCATTTGACCCACAAGCTGGATCTGGGCAATCAGAGGCTTCTTACGCCCTCGCCTGTCCTTGGAATGTGCCTTCCCATCCCTCTCCCCAAACACAAGCTGCCTCAAGGACACAACCTTGAGAATAATGTGGTGTTGAGACGACTGGATGATATATATGACTACACCCTGTTAAGGCCTCTATGAAAACTTTTAAGATTCTGGCAGATGGGTACAGAGACCTGTTTGTCTTGTTCTTGCCTAAGACAAGCCCCATATGTAAGTTTCTTTGCTGATTAAAATTGCCACCCCTCAATTTGGAGGGACCTGTCTCTTTCTTTGATCTCTACTTGCCCTCCATGTACCAGAATCAGTTTCAAATTTCACCCAGGAAGCTTCTGAGGTTTCAAGACAATACCCATATGCACAGGTCCTATCCCAAGCACTTGAAGATAAAACGGTGAATTTAAACTTTATTTCCAGTTCTCTTATGTAATAGTAGTAGCAGAAGACATTTACATTTTAAAGATACATCTGGCATTTCCCTTGCTGCTTCAATCTCATTCTTTTGGATCGCTTTCTTATTGATGGTGATCAAGAAGGCAATGTTGTCCCATTTTATGCTTCTAATTGCATGGAAAACTAATTTATTGAATAAGTTAGATGTTTTTCTCCATGTTCTATCAAACATTCCTCCCTCAACCCTGGTTTACATATCAGATAGAAACAATAGCTTTGGGCCTCCCTGGCGGTGCAGGCGGTTGAGCACAGTGCTGTGATGCTGCTGTCCGCGGCCTCTGCATTGTCGGTTCGATCCCCGCCGGCCTCGGAGCAACCCACACGGCGAGTAGACCTCTCCTGTCTCGCCCGCTGCTCCCCTCAGCAATGTATTTCATCGGTCTGCCTGTTCTGTTCCCCGCTCTGCCTCCGGTGAATCCTCTCACCCTCTCGCGCACCTGGCCTGTACCCCGGTTCTTGTATAAATAAAATAAATCTTTAAAAAAAAATTTAAAAAAGAGAAACAATAGCTTTTCCATCAACCTCACATATTGAAAGAACCCTAATTTTCTAATATTAAAATGTCCAGTCCTACTTGGTTCCCCTATATTCCTCCTATAAGTGAAACCATCCAATATTTTTTTTTCTTTTTCCTTCTTATTTATTTCACTGAACAAAAAATAAATAAATATAGAAAAAAGTTAAATCATTAAAAAAAATGTTCCAGTCCTCTTCAAGGTTGTTTGAGTTATGTTTTTCCCAAAGCAAATCATGGCCAGTAGAGTCAAGGGATGGTAAAGTACACCCCCCACCCTGAGAGTGGGGGATCATAGCAAAATGATACACAAAAGAGTGTGGATGGAAGGATGAAGAATTAGGGATATTAAAGCAATCTAACACAAGTTTGAATAAAGCTGGCATTGCCCAGAAATTTGACAGGCAAAGAAGAATGTGTGGTCACCCTATATATGGAATGCTGTAATGTGTGGAAATTTAAAACCTTTTTTTCTCAGCTGAAAATATCCTGATATGTATGCACTGCAGCAGTACTGGCTGTTCTCTTCCGGGAGGTTCAGAGGTAAGTATTTTCTTGGATCCATAGGCAGTTTCTATCTGCACCAGCCCATTTCCCATTGTGTGTTTGGCTTTCTTTGAAGCTCCAGAATCTTTTATTCACACCTCATGGATTTAAGGAAGGGAAAACAGGTGGGAAATATGCTCTTGATCTCATGTAAATTTGAATTTTGATTTTCAGTGTCATGCTATCCTTTTTTCCTTCTGTTCAAATATTACCTCTAGACTCTTTGAGTTTTGATTTAAATCTCAAAATTCGTAGATATTTTCTCTATCCTGAGAGACATATTACTTCATTTTGCTACCTTGATCTCTAGGAATAACATTAGCTGTCTCTTCACTAAGCACCCTGCAGCCATGTTATATAATAGCAATGAGAAAAATTTGGAGTTTAAAACTGCTCAATTTTTGCTGAGAAATAATAATCATCTTGGCTTCTTCAGTATAACACCAGATACATTTACATCATAAAATATAAATTTTCATTTTTTAGGTAGCAATTGAAGTCAACTTAACAGAGGGGCAGTTTACTTTTTGGGTCTGAATGCTGAAAAAAATTCCATATACATTAATGAACATTGTTTCTTTCCTGTATACCATTTTGTCAGCTTACGAAAGGTTTCGTGGAAACACTCTACTTTTTTGGACAGTGCGGGAACCTTCAGAGAGAGAGAGAGAATAGATAGATAGGTACATAGATAGATAAACGGTACTTAGATAGTAATGTTCAACTCTAGAATGGAAATGTTTCCTTTTAAAAAGAATTTTTCTCATTTTATAAAAATATTATTTTAATATCCAGTTTCATTAACCAGAATTTTTCAAGTCCTTTTGTTATAGGGCAGCCCTGATATTGAACGGGTTGCCTGGCTGTGGGTCCTCACCCGCGTACTTCAAAGGGACTTATGAATACTCCACTACAGGCACACACAAAAGGTTAATAAAAGGTTTATTTACAAGAGACAAGGAAATAAGGAAAATGTACAACTCAGGGAGAAAACAGGGAAATAAAGTCTTTAATGCGTCCTACCTGATCCGCCAATCTGGAAACCCAAAGGCACTCTCAGAGCTGGCCGGACGCTGCGAGCTGGTGGAGAGCCAAAATGGGGGACCCCCTTCAAAGCCCACGTGTCTGGCTTTATACCCACCTGGCTGCTTAACCCCACCCTCAGGTCCCAGCCATCTTCCCTTTGGTGGTGATGGAGTTCCCAGTGTCTTTGGCTTTGGCCTGGGCTGGGGGTGGAGTCCACAAAGCCTGTATGGAATTAGCTTTAGGACAGCCTTATCCACCCTAACAATTTCTGAAACTGTTCTGCATGAGGATAATGAGCTTCACAAACATACCCATGTTTTTTCCACAGTAAATATTCTGAGTTTAGATTTGTACCCTGGCAGTCAGACTCAAGAATCTGTGTAATCTTTTGTAACAGCATGTTAACATTTTATTTCCCCCTTTTTAAAAGTAGATACATTGTATATCTATGTTATAAAATCATCGAGTTAAAATCCTAAGGCAAAAATTTCTCTCTATCCCCCTTCCTGTCCTTCACAACCCTTTTTCTCTCTTCTATGGGAAGCAGAGAGGGCAACTGGAAACCAAGTGATGCTACTGGGTCATCTTTCTCCCTTTAAGCAATTTGCACCCCAAATTGCAATATTCTTATCCTGTTTATTATTTTTTCTTTAGAGATAAATGAACCTTGACTTTTATTCTTTTTTTCATGCCTCTGATTGTGTTAAGCTTTGGTTGAAACACTAGTTTTATAGATTTTTACTGGTTGAATTTCCCTTTAGCAATATCTTGCCCTTTCACTTTTCACATTTTCCCCCCAAAATGTCTTTGTTTTCTTTCTGTAACTTTTTCCACTCACTCCGGTCTCTTATAAGATCTCTACAAAGTAGGTTTGATAGCCATGTGTCTCTTATGTTATTCAATAGGATTGTTCTTTGTAATAATTGCATTATGGAACCTGCCATTAATTTCTTAGGCTATATCTCTTAATGCAATTGCATAGGAGAAGCCCTTTTAAACTTTTTCCATTTGAGATTGTCTAATAGATACCTTTCTCCTCACTCCCACACATGCAAGCGTGTGCCATTCACAGCTAGAATTGGATTACTTAAACTGGTTTTATTATCCTGAGCAGCTATTCTTTTTGCTTTTATTATAAAGACTTCCAGGTAAGGAGATATCTTTTTTGCCTTTTTTCTCAAATAAGCCCTCCTGTTTTAATTTCTTCCTATTCTCTGTTCACTGACAGAGGCAGAGAACAAGGGCTCACATATGCTGAATTGCTTTCTTTCATCTTAAGGTAAGGGCCAGTCTTCTCCAGACCAAACATACTTGACCTTCCATTGCATTTTTTTTTTATCTCTTTTGTAACCAATCGTTAACCTCAATTTTTTGGTTGTATTTTCTCTGTTCATAACAACTAACTTTAGTTGCATATCTTAAAGAGAAATGCCATTCTAATATGTGGAAATTCTAAATATCTTTAAAGAAATCCCTCATTATTCTAAAGTTATACATACTTAATTATCCCATCACAATGTTGTGTGTACTTATGTTGCCCTTAGCAATATAAGGCTGTTTTTCACTTTAATTCAACAATGAGAAAACGAGAGGAAGAATTTTTTTTTCCCAATATACTTGACATTACTGTGAGCACACATAGGACTCTTTGCCATTTATTAAGAATAATCAGCCAAAGAAAATAAAGAAAAATGATAAGGCATATCCATTCCCTAGGGCTCCAATGTTCAGGCTCAATTGGGGTTCCAAGTGTATTTTAACACCTAAGGCCTCTGACTATAAATCTGTCCCTCAGGTCTTTTCAGTTATTTCAGGGAAGTGTCAGTTGCTCACAGTACAAGAAGCAATTATCCACACGCAGAAAATAGTTCAAGAAAAGAACGGAAAAAATCTAGTTAGCAAAACAAGGCATTGAAAGAAGAAAACTTCCAAAAGAAAATAAAATAGTACATTGAAAAAGTTCAGTGATATATTTACTATTTATTTTATAATCAAAAGATAGAGATATAGTGGCATATAAGACTGTTCATCTACATCTTTATTTGTATCCATATTTATATCCCACCCACACATGCACACTGTCTGCGAGAGGAGGCAGACCTGGTAGTTAAGAACTCAAACTTTAAAAAAAAAAACAACAACCTTAATTTGAAACAAAGTCTCTGCCAGGCACTAGTTAAGTGACACTGGATGAGATACCCATTTATGTGTCCCCCAGTGTATGCATCTTAATATGAAACCATTGCTTTCCTCATTTGGCGGTTATGGGATAAAAAGAGGTAATTTAGACCAGTGCTTGGTGAAATTATTATGTAAACATGTTGGTAAATTTAAAAACCTTATACCCAAACGACAACAAAAAAGTGTTCTTTAACACACTTCACTTGCTTAAAGGGAATGGGTCCAAGAAACTGAAGGCCTTTTGTAGTTATTGGCTGAGTAGCTGGGATTAAAGGCAATTCTCAAAGCTTGATGTGCCTTAAGAGTGAGTGCCCCAGTTCTTATATGCATAAATGAATAAATCTTTTTTTTTAAAGATTGATTGATTGATTGATACAAACACTGGGCACAGTCAGAAGCGTGGGAGGGTGAGAGAATTCACCAGAGCCAAAGCGGGGAGCAGAACAGGCAGACTGACAAAGTACACTGCTGAGGGGAGCAGCGGGCACGGCAGGAGAGGTCTGTCGCACCATGTGGGACCCTTGCCGGTGGCCGGGAATCAAACTGGCGCTGCAGAGGCTGTAGGCAGCTTCACAGCCCAGCGCTCAGCGCTCAACCGCTGCACCACCGGGGAGGCCCAATAAATGAATAAATCTTAAAAAAAAAAAAAAAAAAAGAGTGAGCTGAGCTGTTTAGAGAGACTGGAAGGTCCACTTTACTCCCTGGTCCTGCCCTATCTGAAGTGAAGGCAGCAATGGAAAAGTTCCAAGGAAAAGATCCCAGGATTACCTCAGTGCCTGGAGGCTCTGCAGGATGGGTTGGTCCAAGTGAGGTGGTGAGCACATTGAGTAAGAGTCTTCCCCAGAAGCCTGTGGTTTTCCAGGTAATCTTGTCATTTCTCAATACTCTGACTATTAACTAGTTTTCTTGTGAAAATAGGTCAAGTTGCTCAGTTTCACTTATGGCTACAGTCCAGAGCAGAGTCAATCTCTGCAGTTTCAATCTTTTCATGGGTTACTACTTACACCAAAGGGCTTTAAATTGCTGAGAACACTAGAACCACAATACTGATACCCACTGCTCTATGAGGTAAGTACTCTACCCCAAGTTGTAAAATTCCTTACAATGGCATTTTGACGACAGAAGTCAGGTTTCCCAAACCATGTATAGTTTCTTTAGTTACTAATTCACTTTTCAAAATTTCTAATTTTCACTAGATCTTTCCAATCTAGAGCCAGTTTATATTTGAAGATTTTACACATCTCATAAACAAAATAACATTAAACTTCAAGCATCTAACAGTTTAGCATAATACATGCCTCCTCTCCCCTAAAAGTCTTAAAGACCATAGCTCAGGAGTTCAGAAATCTTTTTGGACTCAGAATATTTAAGGGATTAATCCTGGATTTATGGGCCTCCCTCCTAGCGCAAGGGGTTAAGCACAGCACTGTGAAGCTATCTGCAGCCTCTGCAGCACGAGTTTCATCCCTGGCCAGGGAGCTACCCACATGGTACAGCAGACCTCTCCTGTCTTGCCTGCTCCTCCCCCTCAGCAGTGTATTTCGTCAGTCTGCCTGTTCTGTTCGACGCTCTGTCTCTGATGAATCCTCTCACCGCTCTGCACCTCTGGCTTGTACCCCTGTTCCTGAATGCATAAATAAATTAATCTTTAAAAAAAATCCTGAACTGGGCCTCCCCTGGTGGCACGGTGGTTGAGTGCTGGGTTGTGAGGCTGCCAGCAGCCTCTGCAGCGCCGGAATTTATTTTGGATTGCCAGTGCATCACTTGGGTAAGTCCTCTAACACCACTTTTTTTGCCCCAGTTTCCTTTGTGGTGTGACTGAATAATAACAAGACTTCTCTTTTGAGTCTGGTCCTGGAATATAAATATTTAAATATTTTTGCACCTAATTTTTGCCATACAATGGCTAAAAATATCAGGGAATGAATTTCATGCTCAACGAAGAAAATTAATTGCGGTAGTGTTTAAATGCAAACCAACACACTGTCAGTGATTCGACATATAAAACCGGAACTGATATTTATGAAAGTTCAAGTATGTAGTAAGTATTTATTAAGTGCCTCCTATGACCAGGAAATTTTCTGGTAACTCAAAGGTGAATGCTAAGATCAATGCTCACCCTTAGTCCCTTTTGAATCTTTTGCCTTGAAAGGCAGACAATTAAACAACTGTAATGTAAGCACATTATAGGGACACATGAGACAATTTATATATATCAGGGTAATCTTAGCAGAGAAAATAGTGATTAAATTTTACCTTGAAGAATAATTAGAATTATAGGTTGTGTGTGTGTTAGTGGGTGTGGCAAAGGGGTAAGAGGAGAAGGGCCAACAGCTAGAAAGAAAAAAAAAGTAAATATTAAGTCATCAAAGTCATAAAAGTAAACTTGAAAGGATGAGCGTGGCCCCCTAAAATCTTAGTGAGAGATGGCTGTGATCTGAACTGCAATTTTAGCAGTGAGGGTAAGAAGAAGTTGATAAATTCAAGAGACATCTAATGGTTTGAATTAACTGAACTTTCTGATTGATTAGCATGAGGGTGATCAGGGCAAGTGGAGAAACAATAAAAAATAATTACCAACTTGTTAGATGCTGATGTCTTTCAGTTGGAAAGAAGGGTGGGTTTAGCGGGGAAAGATTAGTTTAGATGAATTGAGGTGGAGGAACTTGAGAGATGATCACACTAGGGCTGTGGTATAATACAATGGTTACTTAATCTTTTCATTCTGTTTATGTGGATGTGACACGGTGATGTTCTACAGAGTGTTTGGAGGGACTTCAGGAAAGATGAACTCAATATTGTCATGCCTTCGAGCGGTTCCATTGGAAAGCTCAAGGTAACTCAAGGTTAAAGAGAGAGGTATCGATGCAGAGCAATAAAGAAGCCCCTGCAAGATGGGTGAGTGAGATTTATTTTCCCTCCTATGCCTCTCTTCTCTTCTTGCAGCATTTCTTCTCTTTCTTTTTAAAGTGCCTCTGCTTAACTCTGGTCACACTCTACACTCTATATATTCAAATAAAACTGTGTTTCTTAAGATGCGCGAGGCAAAGTTGAGAATTGCTGCTCTCCTTTTTCTTGCAGTGCCCTCAGTTACTCCCTGGGACAAGTTGAAAGTAAATAACTCACTGTAAGAAGAATGATGCATTCTGTGTTCTTTCCTCACCCTAAAATTCCTGGACATAATGGTGGAACTATTTTCCCTGCTCATCTACCTTTCTTTCCTGAAAAGTTGCAAGAGTGAAACAGGACATAATATTCTGCTTTCTTTGAGTAGAATAAAAACAACATGGTATTTGGTCTAGAGAGGTATGAATTAAAATTTCCTTGCTCTGGGAAGGAGTGAACAGAAATGATTCCAGGCAAAATGGGGAAAATAAACTTGTTTTTAGTGTTTCTGTGTTTTAGTATGCTTACTTGTTTTGTTTCGTCTTAGCTTCTTACTTGGACTTTAGTTTGATCTCTTTCTGTGTGGGCATTTGCCTAGTGCTCTACTGTTCACCCAGTGGTTCTTTTTAAACCCTATTCTAGAAGTTACCCAAATGCATTTTGACATGAAAATTACCGACACTATGTTTTAGGGTGTGCAGCATATGGGGAAGGGGCACAGTGGTTAATGGATTTTCAGTAACAAGCAATGTTAAGTGAGCCTATCCACAGTCTTTCAAAGACTACCAATAAACTTAAAAAAATGTTCCACATTTTAAACTTCAAGTAAGCCTTCCACAGTTATTTATAGAACAAAAATGCCTAGAATGTGGATTGTTAGCTTGCCAAGGAGGGATATGTGGCCTGGTTACAATGGCCACATTGATTTTATTGACTTCACTCCCAACTATGATTTTCAATGAATCTTTAGTCTCATGTGTCCAGTTCTGCTTTGTCACTTTCTTATTTGGTGGATGGATATTTCTATTTTTTATTTTATTTTATTTTTTAAATATTTATTTATTTATTTATACAAGCACTGGGTACAGTCAGAAGCGCGGGAGGGTGAGAGAATTCACCAGAGACAGAGCGGGGAACAGAACGGGCAGACTGACGAAGTACAATGCTGAGGGGAGCAGCGGGCGGCAGGAGAGGTCTGCGCGCCATGTGGGACCCTCTCCCAGTGGCTGGGGATGGAACCGGCGCTGCAGAGGCTGCGGGCAGCTTTGCAACCCAGCACTCAACCGCTGAGCCACCAGGGAGGCCCTGGATGGATATTTTTAGACTTGACATCCAGGAAGGCAGTTTATTTCTCAGTTACATAGAGAGCTTTAACTATTGTTAACCCTATACCTCTGGGTAAGGCAGAAATTTCAAACTCAGAAGGGGCACCCACCCTTTCTTTGAATAGAAGCAGTTGTAATTATGGGGGAGGTACAAAATTAAAGATCATTCTGAAAATGTAAATTTTCTCATCTTGTTATTAAAGCATATATGAACTGGAGAGTGGACTCATGCATTAATAAGTGCTTTTTATATTTGCCTGCTGAGAAGAGAAAGTTGACTTTTGCTAGAGCCATTTAATTCTTCAAGAGTAATGAAATATCTGAAGGCACCTCTACTTAGTTTTAAGAGAAATAAATATAGGGTGTCTCACCCCTAAAGAGTTAGGATTACATTTGCTTTCTTTGTATGAAAGATACATAATTCATAAGCTAATGAGTTGTAAAGGTCTTTTCAGAAGTAAAATTATATTATCACTCCCAGGAGTAAGATAGTCAAACTATTCTGTAATTACTCATTCAAGCTTATTTTATCTTAACTTTTAAAACATAATCCCGTCTTTTTAAATGTACCATTAAAAGCATGCCCAGATGCAGAGAAGGTGGGAGTTACTAGAGTGAAAATAGAGAAATCTTAGATAGTATTTATATATTTGTCTTTTGATAAAAAGGAAATTCAATTGTTTAAAAATTAGGAATGAAAGCATTGACTGTTTAGCAGGTAAAATATAACTACTGTTAGAGAATTTAAATTTTTACAAGAAGCTTATTTCCTTTTGCCATAATGGGGTACAGAGCCTTCCATAATGACACACAATGATCCTGCCTCTAGGTGTTTATATCTCTGTGTAATTTGTGTAGGAATTCAACTCAGTGATTTGCTTGTAATGAACAGAATACACAAAAGTGAAAGGACATCACTTCCAAGATGAAGCCATAAAAGACTGTGATCTGTGTGTGTGGGTGGGTGCCTGCGTGCATGCACCTGGCACTATTTCTGGCTTTTCTCTCTCGCTTGCTCTCATCAAACAAGATACCATGTGGCAAGGAACCAAGGGTCGCCTCTGACAGTCAGCAAGAAACTGAAACCCTCTGTCCAACAGCCTCCAAGGAACTGCACACTGATCACAACCATGTACATTCAATAACAGCTCCTTCCTCCTTACAACCTTCATATGAGATCACAGCCCTGTCCAACAGCTTGACCACAGCCTGGAGGTCCCCAAACCCACCAGAGGATGCATGTAAACTGCATGTGAACTGCTGACCCACAGGTCCCATGGGCTAATAAATGTGTGTTGTTTTAAGGCAATACGTTTTGGGATGATTTTTTACTGAAAAATAGGTAACTAATAAAACCCGAAATAAATATTCACAACTATACTGCATTTTATATATTTACATTTCTATTGTGTATAAATATATCAAAACTCAGTGACAGATGTTATGCAAATCAAACATTTATAAATATGAAACATGTATATATAGTCCCAGAAGCCATTTTAAAATCAAATTGTTTTCATGACAAATTCCTTTGTCACCAAAGAAAGAGGTGCCATTATTTTGAATTTGAAGAATAAGCTATTTTCCTCAAGAGTACAGTTTTAATCTGAATCCTAGGGTCCAGGATAGGTTATTATAGGAATTCTGGGTGGGAAAATTTTTCTCTGCAATAAGTTTATATTACCTGGTCCTGCCCCACTGAGTGAGAGTAATGGGTCTCAGATATTGGGAAAACAAAAATACACCCAAACAACTCCAAATATACTTTAACAGGAACATTCTGTTTCTAGATTAGAAGTACTAGAAATTCTTGGATGGGTTTCAGCCTGTCTATGAGTTTCCACTCCAAAGTCAATGTACAATGTGTGCTTATGTGCATTTTTCCAGTGAAAGTTTTCAGGACTTTCATAAGATACTAAAAAAGGTTCAGGGGTCCCAAATAAGTGTGGAAAACCTGGAGTACACAACCCCATTAATTTTCTATTGTGATAATACATTGCTTTAAATATCACAAGAGTTAGTTGACTGATTAAATGACTTTTACACTTATTCAATACATTTATCAAGGACCATATTAGGCATTAGTGTTACAGCACTAAAAAGATATTTGTGAGTTCTCTCCTGAGGCACTTACATGTTGGCAGGGAAAGCAGATGTTAATCATGAAGACTTCTGGGAAGGCAAATTAGAAAATGTTTAGAAGCATATAACTGTGTGTTCCAGTTAGCTGCCTGTTTGCTCTCAGATCCATTCTCTTCCCTTTCTTGCTCTGTTTTGTATTATGAGGACTAATCTGCAAACAATTGTTTAAAATTTAGGTGCCTCTGCTATCTGGCATCTTTATGAACTTGACTAATGATTGGCATGAGCAGAAAATCAGAGGCTCCAAAGCAGAGAGCAGCCAATGTAAGTCTCCTTTCTCTCTAGCTTTAGGAAGGAAGGTCTATTGGCTATGACTCTGTTTCCCCCTGGTTGCAGCATTAACTGGGCAACTTCTACCACTTCAATTCAAATATCCATTTGGTGGTTCTAACTCCTGACATCTGATAACACTATTTCTTCCCTAGACTTTACTCTAGCTCTGGTCCTGGTGACTCATCTTTTATCTGTTCTTTCAGCTCATCTTATACCTTCATAATTTATCTCCTGTATTAAATTCCTTCTCTTGACCTTCTTGATGTGGGTTCTGTTTTCTAACTGGTTCCTCGCTGCCACACTGAGACATTCAACCTGGTTAGGGAATGGATGTGTCAGAGTGGCTTTGCGTCAAGGTATTTGTTTTTACTTGAAGTTAGAAATATAAATGTATGTTAGCAAAGTCAAAATGGGGTAAGACAGACAGGAGAACATCCCAGGATGCATAAGTGCTTACAATTCTCCAAAACTTGAAGGTCAGTGTTGAAGAATGGAGAGTAGTAAGGAACATGGAATGAGACGAAGTACACAAAATACTAAATTTTATATTAGTCAATGTTTAGAATTTGGTCTTTATCTTAAGAGCAATGGGAAGGAAGCCTTTTATGGGTTGTTGAGCAGTTGGGTAACATGTTCAAATGTGTGTATTTTGAAAAAATGTATATTTTGAAAAATGTGTATTTACAGTTTAAACATGTGGAGAATAAATTAGGAAGGACTCTATGTAGATAAGTAGGCATACAACAGACAAAAGGTTACTGTAGTAAAAAAAAAAAAAAATGATGCTAGTTTGGGCAATGCTGGATAAAATCCCAAAGCTATTCAAAGTACTCAGTGATGCTTTGAAAAAGGGGATAAGTCAGAGGTAAGGGATGTGACATAATTGGTTTTCCTGGACAAAACTATGAAGATAATGCCATTTACTGGGTTAGGAACACCAGTGAAATATAGGCATGGGAAGGAAGACAGTCAGTAAGTTCAGTTTGGATCTGTTGAATAACGTCTTAGGAAAAATAATGGGAAGGTCTATTTGTCAGGTGGTAGTACTGGATTTCTAATATCAGTAGCTGTAACTACATTTATTTATTTACTTTTGCTCTATTGGGCATTCAATTAGTAAAGAGTTGATTTGGATATATTATAGATGTGACCTCTATTAGTTTATGATGATCAAAATGGCCCTATCTGAAAATTTGGGTATGGGAGAAAAATGGAATGTCATCTATTTCCTACATTTCAGAGGAAAGTCAACACATCAAGTGCTAATTCTAAATTTTAGTGCTCAGAAGATGTGAATTCCTTTAAGTGTCATGAAGGAGCCTACTATTTTTACTAACTTAGAGTTCTTATCACAGTTTCCTCATCTTTATTCTTTCTTTAAAACTCATTTTTAGATATGATATTGCAATATTTTCAAAGTATATAAGAGGAAAATGTGGGCATTTTATTTGAGTCAAGTCACTGGAGACATTCAACAACTTCAATTGTACCAGGAGGAAAAAAATCTAATTTTTTAATATGGTTATACTTGGGACTTTGCAAATATTCCTTTACAACAATCTTAAAATATTTTAAATTAACTATCTTATTTCAGGGTTTTATAGATTGTCGGTGGAAAGCCCTTGTGGAGAAAATGTGGAGGACAACTTCCTTTGATTTTAAGTTGTAAGATTAATTCACATTAATTCATACTGATGCTTCATCCCATTAACATTTTAAACGTTCCTTGAAGATACCTGTCAAGATCAGAAAATCTGTTATTTTGAGAGTACCACTCTTCATTTACAATAGTATCTCATTTATGTTTCAAGTAAGCCCCTTATACCTGAGTAATTCCAAATTGTCTTGTTTTCAGTGTGTGGGATGGAGGGGGGCAGTGAGGAGGGGGGTTGGTGTCTTCTTTCTTTGCACATTTTTTATTAATTCAGTGATATCATAAAACTCCAAGTAGTTATCAACTAAGTCTATAGCAGCTGCTTTTTCCGAGAGAATTTAAAACATGGCCTTGAACAAAAAATGTTTACTTAAATGTTTGCTTTAAATATTTTATAACATTTTAACATAGCATTTTGGTAAAAATTTATGCACAAGTAATGCAAATCATATCAATAAGGGAGAAATGTTCTACCTTGAACAGAGAATAAATTGTTGAACCATTGCTATGCAGAGAACATGGCAATATACACTCTTTCTTGCAAAGACAGTCAAGATGGTCTTGGAATGTTCACTGTTTCTTTATACAAGACATGATGAAAGATGATTTTTCAAGTAGTAAGTGCATCACTGTTATTTAACATTTTGTAAAATATTGTATAATTGGTGATGGGGAAGAAAAGCAGATTAAATGAATGGCTTAATTTGCATAAGATTATAATAAAACCATTTAAGAAATACTGGTATTAAATTTTAGTATATCAAATTATGTCACTTAGTATAAAAATCAGATATTTATCTAGTTTTGAATAGACTTATTTCCACTTTACTTTTTTCTATTTGGGTTTTGCTTACTTAGGTTTAAAGCATCAGGGAGACTGTTACTGTGCAGCTAGGGTTTGGGTGTTGAAGTGGAAGTGTGGCTAGCTGCAAGCAGTAATGGTCTCCTTCCTTCCCTCTCAGTTTCCGATTCCCATTCGTACACTCTATTTAAAAGTTGTGAGATTGGGACCTCCCCTGGTGGCATAGGTGGTTGAGCGCAGTGCTCTGAAGCTGTCTGCAGCCTCTGCAGCACCGGTTCGATCCCCGCCAGCCTCGGAGCAACCCACATGGTGAGTAGACCACTCCCGTCGCACCCGCTGCTCCCCTCAGCAGCATATTTTGTCAATCTGCCTGTTTTGTTCCCTGCTCTGTCTCTGGTGAATCCTCCCACCCTCCTGCACATCTGGACTGTACCCCAGTTCTTGTATAAACAAATAAATCTTTAAAAAATAAAAATAAAATAAATAAAAGTTGTGAGATGCTATCTATTCAGACAAGCACCACCAAAAAGTGATTTTTTGCTTCAAATGAATTGAGGTAAGTGGGAAAATGCATAGGTGTTGAGGAAAGGATTTACATGCTCTTATGTTGAATTCTCTAGAATAAGGAAAATCTGTATACATGAATTAGAATTTAAATAAATTCAGAAGGTATGCAAGCAGATATTTTTGGTTTCTGACATTTCTAATCAATGTCATTTCAAGGAAAAAAAAACATTTAAGGGAAAATACATAGGTAAATTCTATTATTTTTTTTATAATGATATCGAAGGATTTGAGTAGCTTAGCACTGCAGATTAGTAAGTATTAGCAATTTCAAATAAAGTTGGAGGATTATTAAATGTTGTTCATCTTTAGGGTCAGTTAAAAAAAAAAACAAAATAAAACAGGCTGATAGATGAAAGATGGTATTTGTATAGCTAGCATTTACACATTTCTTGATCGTATCTTAACTAGTAATCATTGAAAATTCAATACTTTCAAAATAATTTTTTCCTCATAGTCAGTGATTTTCAGATTAAATTCAAATCTTTCTCCAGATCTTCAAAAATCATCTTCTACTTAAAACTTATACAAGCTAGTTACTGTACTAACTTGAAAACATCAGAAAGGACCCCTAAATTGTAGAAATTCCCCACCCTCAGGACAATGGCAAATGAATAATATATCCAAATTAAATAACAGCAATAGCTATACAAACAAAAGCAAAACAATATGTGAATCTTTTTTGCTCTAGCCAAAGAAAATATCCCCATATGTTTTATAGATATTGATAATAAGTTAGAATCAGATGTCTTATTTGAACACAATGAGTACCTAATTACATGAGAATAATGTGTAAATAAGTTATATTTTTTTGCACAAAAGATTTTCAATTTGAACGTTTTAAATGAGTCCTTTACCTTTTGTGCAAAAAACGAATATTTTTGACACATAGACAACTAAGTGTGCACTACATATAAAAGCAGTTACAAAATAACCTTGTTGTTGTGGAGTATGTATTGAAAGGAGAAATGGAGTGTCAGAGACTCAAATAGGGGCTAAGGCAGTAAGTATGAACAAAGGCAAATGATCAAAAAGATATTGTTAGAGTGGCTGCTGCAGGTGAGGGGCCAAACTCCTCTCCATGACATCCAGACACTGCCCAAGCTGGTGGGACAGATACACAGTGCAGTGATCTTGTTATAGGGCAGTCCCAATATTGAACGGGTTGCCTGGCTGTGGGTCCTCACCCGCGCGCTTACAAGGGACTTATGAATACTCCACTACAGGCACACACAAAAGGTTAATAAAAGGTTTATTTACAAGGGAAAAGGAAATAAGGAAAATGTACAACTCAGGGAGAAAATAGGAAAATAAAGTCTTTAAGGTGTCCTACCTGATCTGCCGACCTGGAAACCCAAAAAAGCACTCTCAGAACTGGCCTGACACTGCGAGCTGGCGGAGAGCCAAAATGGGGGATCCCCTCCAAGCCCACGTGTCTGGCTTGATACCCACCTGGCTGCTTAACCCCACCCTCAGGTCCCAGCCACCTTCCCTTTGGTGGTGATGGGAGTTCCCAGTGTCTTTGGATTTGGCCTGGGGTGGGGGTGGAGTCCACAAAGCCTGTATGGAATTAGCTTTAGGACACCCTTTTCCCCCTACAATCTGAACTCCCCAGTATCTCCTGAGTGGGAAAGGGGTGGAGCTGGGAGCCCATTTTTTATGAGCTTTCAAAAGGGAGTGATGCATATGGGTTTGCACTCTCTCTTTTATGGGACCTGCTGTGGGAGGTAAGTGGACCTTCTTCCTCTCTTCCTTCCTGTTGTTTAGAACAAATTGATTATTCTTTCTCTTTTGCCAAAGGCCCTTTTGTTTGCATTGTTTGTCTCATGGTGGGTGGCCAAACCCAGGACCAGCAAGAGAGGTTCTGATCTGGTGACATGTTTAGACCCTTTGCCTGGTAACAGTATGAAAGCAAAAACAGTAACAACAACAACAACAACAACAACAACAATAGAATTCACTGTAAAAAGAAAATCATGGAATTTGAGTCAATTCCTTATAAAGGTAAGTGAAATGCATACATGTCTCATTTTGAATAGAGGGAGTTTATGTCAAGGATTTTATGACATAAGCAATAAGGAGTCTTATAACTTGAGACAAGAATTAAAATGATTAGAGAGCCTGCAGTTGAAATAGGCAATATAAAATCTCCTTAGGAACCAAGTCTGTTTATGACATAATACATTGTGAATATATGTACATGTCTGTGGGTTTTCATGAGATTACATAAAGAATTATTTTCAATCTTAGGGTCAGAACTGGAAAGTTAGGTGAAGTGCTTTACTCTTGAGTTAGTGAAAGTTTTAAATCATTAAAAAAAAAAGGAAGAAATGCAAACAACACCCCCAAAATGGAGTCATTTAGATCTGCCCTCCCATCAAGACTTTATACCTAATGGAAATGCAGTTTCAGCTTCTACCCAAGTCAAATTATAAGCTGATCAATCTGAAGTTTCCTGATCAGCACTTGTAAGGCCTCCTGTATGATAAGAACCTCCAGGTCTTCCCCTGAGGGCAGGTGGCTTTGCCTGAAATGAGCTTTCTTTTCTTTTGCTAATAACCTGACCCTATCTTCTTTCTGTCTATAAAAGCCCTCCATCTTGTGCAAGTGCTTGCAGAGTCTTTCTGCTTGCTAGGTGCTATGCAGCCTGATTCAGGAATTCTAAATATAATGCCAATTGGACCTCTAAATTTATTTAGCTGAGTATTTCTTAAACAGCATGCACACTCTTGTAATCACAAGTCTGTAACAGTGCAATCTCCATAAAAGGGGGAAATCCCAGGTTCCTGCTCAATCTAATGAAGGGTGGAGCTGAGCTGCAAGAAGCTAGAAATGACCTGAGAGAAGACTCAGACATTCAGAAGATTTGGTGGAGGCACATGGAGCACAGAGACGTGAAAAAGAAGGTCGGCTGGCTTCTCGGCTGTGGACTTGATGAGGGACTTGAGGGACATGGAAATGCATGGAACTGAGACATGTAGAAATACTGGGAAGAAATGTGGGTGAGAAACACATGGGGTGGGTGACAATGGCAGCTTTTGACTTGATTTGTACTTTGATTTTGCTGCTTTTGCACCAGACTTGCCCCTTTTCTATGGCTCCTTGCCAGAAGGTGCCTTAGACTTATGGTGAGTTTTTGGGCCTCAGCGATCCCGCTTTGAGCCAACCCATTGTAGCTGGGCATTTACCTACAAGGGATGGGTAACTTGGGGTGTTTTATTGGAAAACTATTACCCATTCTTTTCTTTCTATGCACACTATCCTATTAAAGTTCTTTTACACTAAGTATGTTTTGTCTTTATGAGGCAGGGCAGAACCCATTTAGAGTGTGCAAGTTTGCCCTTCAGTGTGCACACTAACACTTCCAACATAGTTTAAATGAAATTGATTTTATGGTCCTTGAGTATTGGTGAACTATCATGAAGGAGGGATGGTGAAGAAAACACAACCATATAAGGGTATGCAACTGGCCAGATTTCTTTAGCTAAGTTCTTTTATATTTATGTAGTTAACATAAAAGTTGATTAGAGTTAAAGTTCAGCATCCAATATTAGAACCAACTGTGGTGGTTTTGATGGAGGACAAGAGAAGAAAAACTGAACAGGCGGTGCACACAAGACCAGAAACCTGGCTCACACAAGGAGGTGGGGGTAGAAGAGATTAGCATACCCACTGACACAGCTATGGAAATCAAGATCCTTAGTCCCTAACACCTAGATTACAAAGCAGGACACTCAAGCAGGTATCAGACTACCATAGAGCAGAGGCCCAAGGGTAAAGATATGGAGACTGAGCCCAACAGACCCTGAAGGTAAAGATATGGAGATGAAGCCCATTGTGGAATCTCCTGTCCCTTTCAGATTCCCCATCATTATGCAAAATCAGCAACTAACCTATGGGCTCACAAGGAGTGAGCCCCTCCCAAACAGAAGAAGACTATATCAGTGCTGCCTCTGCACAGGCTGGGGCAGCAATCCCTCTGCCCACCTCTGACTATGCAGGTACTTCTTTTCACCAACGCTCTCCCTCTGCAGGGCAGCAGCTTCCTGCCTGCCCAGGACATGCACCATGCCGGGGCTTCTTCTCACTGACCTCCCTCAGCAGAGGCAGCTCTCCTCAAGGCCGCCTGCCTGCAACCATGCAGGCCTCTCTCAGCAAACCTGTCCCTTTCGGGGCAGCTCTTCCTGCCCGCTGGTGTCTATGCAAGTGTCTTTTACTCTTCCGTCCCTTTCCCTAATAGACCTGCCCTTTAAATATAACTAACGTCTCTGTCTCATGGAGAAACTCGCCTGGGGAACTCGCTGCGTGTCACTGAAAGGGGAACTTTGATGAAGCTTTTCCAGGGTGAACCCAAGGACCCTGCACTCCAAACCCACTGACTCCAAAAACCGACATCAGTTTTATTATCACCTGAGATTTAAACCATAAAAATAAACAAAAGTATTCATTATTCTATAACATGCTTAAAAGTACAAATAAGCAAGTTGACAAAACTGATTAAGGGGCCTCCCTGGTGGTACAAGTGGTAAGCACAGCACTGTAAAGGTATCTGCAGCCTCTGCAGCACCAAGGAGGTGACCCACATGGCCCAGCAGACCTCACCTGCCTCACCTGCTGCTCCCCTCAGCAGTGTATTTCAGTCTGTTCCCAACTCTGTCTCTGGTGAATCCTCTCACCCCTCACACCGCTGGCCTGTACCCCAGTTCTTGTATGTATAAATAAATAAATTAAAAAAACCCTGAATCATTAAAGCATTTTTGTTTGTTTGTTTTTACAGGTTAATCTTTTTATTATCCTAATTATAGCTAAATCCCTCAACATGCATAATTCTGGGCAATGTTAAATTATAATTACGTGACACCAAAAAACCATGAATCAAATGTTACTGCAAATCAGAAGCATATGTTAAAGATTATCTCACAGACTAATATTTGGAGTCACTATAGATTTTGTGACCAATTATAAAACTTGTACAATTTTTCAAAAAGAATATAACCTATTAAAATGCATGTATTGACACTGATATAAAACTTCTATTGTCTTCATTTATTGTAGTAGGGATTCTGCTTTACTAAAAATGTAGATTATTATAATAATATCATACTGTGTTCTGCTTTAGTTTTTTTTTAGCAATAAATGAACATAGGAGACAAAAGCATCAAAAATACAATTCTAATATTGGAAAGAAAAGTAGTAGATGTGAATGAATTTCATAACAAAGACATTTTGTACTCCAAATTTCAGTGTTTTCTCTTTCTTTTTCATATCATTCATTGCTAGTGACAGAAAGGCAATTATTTTACAATATTTTAAGTATAATTTATATACTACCAAAAATTCTCTAACTAAGTATAAAGTTCAATGACTTCTCATAAATACACTATACTGTGAAATTTTCACTAAAATCTAATTTTTAATATTCACATCACCCCAAATTTTTTTCTCATGCACTTTGGTACATTTGTCTATCTTCTAGGATAACATTTCTTTTGAAAATTTTCCCCTACATTTAATTGGGTTATTTGTGGTCTTCTAGTGTTGAAAGAGTACTCTGGATAAAATTCCCATATCTGATATAAGATTAGTAAACATTTTCCCAAGGCTGTGACTTATCTGTGACTCTCAGTTCTGTTCCATTAATCTATATGTCTATCCTAATGTTGGTACTAGGTTGGATAGTACTATCTATATAACCATAGATAAAGTTGCACTATCTAGATAACTGTAGGTTTGTAGTAAGTTTTTTAACCTGTCAGGGTAAGTTCTAGAAATCCATTTTTATTTTCAAGATTATTTTGGCTATGCCTGTTCCTGCAGGTTGCCATATTAAGCTTACCCTCAGTTTTTCAATTTCTGCAAAAAAGTTAAGTGGTATTTTGGTAATGTAGGGGAGGCAAAATAATTTTCCCTCTACCCTGCTAGGATCTTGCCTGTGACAATCCCCCCTAAAGAAATACACTTTAAGTGAAGAAAAGCATATAGATATTTAATAACATGCATGCCTCTTATACACATTGAGAGATCCAGAAACAGAAATAGCCCAAGCCACTGTCATAAATACCACCTTGAGCTAAAGACAATAGAATCTGCTGGGGGAAGCTGTTATGGGATGTTAACAGGCGAAACAGAGTAAATGAGGGTATGATTGTCCTGGCCTTCTCCATCAGTAGGAGTTAATAGAGATTTTGCCGTCCTCCATTTCCTGGTATAGAGAGGGATGTCAGCTCTGAGACATTATGGAGTCTGTCCCCTCCATGCAACTGGCCAGATTTGTTTAGCTAGGTTCTTTCATATTTAGGTCATTAAACTAAAAGTTGACTAGGGTTGGGCCTCACCGGTAGCGCAGTGGTTGAGCGCCGGGTTGCGAAGCTGCCCGCAGCCTCCACAGCGCCGGTTCGATCCCCGGCTGATCCCCGGCCACTGGAGGAGGGTCCCACATGGCGCACAGACCTCTCCTGCCGCCCACTGCTCCCCTCAGCAGTGTACTTCGGTCCTTCTGCCTGTTCTGCAACCCACTCTGGCTCTGGTGAATCCTCTCACCCTCCCGCCCTTCTGACTGTACCCAGTGCTTGTATAAATAAATAAATAAATAAATCTTTAAAAGTTGACTATAGGGTTGAAGTTCAGTATCCAATATTAGAGCCAACCGTGGTGGCTCTAATAGGGTCAGATAAACTTTTCACAATAGGCCCAGAGTAAGTCTCTCGTCACCTTGGTATGGAACCTAGAGGTCCATCAAGGCTCTGTAAACCTCAGAGGTTTATTACATAAAGAATGCAGAATGTTTTCCCTGAGAGCAATGAGGGCCCTGAAGGCTAGGAGAACCTTCTATTCGGTCTCAGTCCTCTCCTCCAGAAGCATCACTGTTCTCCTTCTTGTGACCTACAAGAGTCTCACTCAGTTCTAGGCTCCTCAGTAAGAATATTCTAAGAATTTCATCTCAGAGTAAGAAGGAGGTCACTTTCTTCTCATCTGTCCTATGAAGTCTCACCATCTCTGCCCTTATTGCCCCAGGTCCCAGAACTCAGGATAAACAGTTCTGGCCTGCTCCACTACTCTTTAGGAATTATTTTATTTATTTATGCATACAAGGACTGTGGCACAGGCCAGAGGTGCGAGGGTGAGAGAATTCACCAGAGACAGAGTAGGGAACAGAACAGGCAGATCTACTGAAATACACTGCTGAGGGGAGCAGCGGGAGAGACAGGAGAGGTCTGCTGTGCCATGTGGGTAGCTCCCTGGCTGGGATAGAACTCATGCTGCAATGGCTGGAGATAGCTTGATAGGGCTGAGACTTAACCCCGGCACCACCAGGGAGGCCCTCCATTACTCTTTAGAATGAACGAGCATGTGAATTCTCACTACATATGTTATTAAATTGATTGTTTTTCCTTTGTTAACCCATCTGATGCTATTTTGATTACTAGTTCAGCCTAGAGGGCTAAAGGATTCTTTTGCATCCCACCAATACCTTACAATAGGAGATTTTCCTTATAAATATAAATGTCTCTTATACAAGCTGAGCTTCTACTGGTAATTCAGAGCTTCTCTGTGTTTGCAGTTTCTTAGAAATAACTATCCTAATGTATTCCTTTAGTCAGGCATATTTTTAGCGTAGCATATTTTACTCCCCTTCAATGTTAACTAATGATTTTGAATATGTGCTTCTTGGTCATTCATATTTCTGTCTTTGTGAAATATCTGTTCAAATTTTGGCCTTTTAAACAAAAATCAGTTACTTGTGTTCCGTTTCTTCAGTTGAAAATAATCTTTATATATCGTGGGCTCCTTTTCATTAACTGATATGTGCTTTACAAATATTTTTCCAATGTAAGTGGCTTATTTAACTAAGCATGGAATTCTCACTGAGTTTCTTAGGCAACTTTTTAAGACACTAAGTACTCTGAAGGTAAGCAGAATATGCTAGTCTAAAACATATCCCTTCAGCATAAGGATTATTTTGAGCTGGTTAGTATTTTTTTTTTAATAGAGGCATGTTTTATTTATTTGTTTGTTTGTTTGTTTTATGCATGCACTGGGTACAGTCAGAAGCGCTGGAGGGTGAGAGAATTCACCAGAGCCAGAGCGGGGAGCAGAGCAGGCAGAAGGACCGAAGTACACTGCTGAGGGGAGCAGCGGGCGGCAGGAGAGGTCTGCGCGCTATGTGGGACCCTCCTCTGGTGGCCGGGGAATAGCCTGGGATCGAACCAGCACCACAGAGGCTGCGGGCAGCTTCGCAACCCAGCGCTCAACCTCTGCGCCACCGGGGAGGCCCATGAGCTGGTTAGTTTTAAGAAACAGCAGGCAAAGGAAAAGTTCTGAGAACAGATTGGAAGTTACCCTTCTGTGAGAAACATAGCATTTGTAAGGGTTCTTCCCCCTCTGCACTGTGGAGGAGAAGCTGACTAAAAGTCTACCAACTCTTTTTTTTAAAGGTTTATTTATTTATGCATACAAGAACTGGAGTACAGGCCAGAGGTGTGTGGGGGGTGAGAGGATTCACCAGAGACAGAGTAGGGACCAGAACAGGCAGATCTACTGAAATACACTGCTGAGGGGAGCAGTGGGTGAGACTGGAGAGGTCTGCTGCACCATGTGGGTTAACTCCATGGCCGGGGATCAAATTTGTGCTGCAGTGGCTGCGGATAGCTTCATAGGTTGCATCTTAACCCCTTGCACCACCAGGGAGGCCCAAGTCTACCAACTCTTATGAATGGAGCCAAGACTTAAATCTATGTAACAACCAAAGCTTTTTTTTTTTTTAATTGTGCCTTTCCTGATAACCTCCCATACATGACTTCCCCTTCCCTTCAACATCTTTTGTATTTAGCAGAAGATGGTATTTAAGGAGGTGTCTTGGATCCATTCAGGCAGTATTCTTGGGTTTCTCCCATGTAAACATTAGGTATACATGCTATAAACTTCTCATTTTTCTCCTGTTAATATGTTGTTTTATTACAGCAAAGAACATAGAAGGGTAGAGGGATGGTATTGTTCATGAAAATACCTGGCATGGGCCTCCCTGGTGGCGCAGAGGTTGAGCGCTGGGTTGCGAAGCTGCCCGCGGCCTCTGCGGCGCCGGTTCGATCCCCGGCTGCTCCCCGGCCACCAGAGGAGGGTCCCACATGGCGCGCAGACCTCTCCTGCCGCCCGCTGCTCCCCTCAGCAGTGTACTTCGGTCCTTCTGCCTGCTCTGCTCCCCGCTCTGGCTCTGGTGAATTCTCTCACCCTCCCTTGCTTCTGACTGTACCCAGTGCATGTATAAACAAACAAACAAACAAATAAATAAATAAACATGCCTCTATTAAAAAAAAAAAAGTACGAAAATACCTGGCAAATGGTAGTACATGAATACTTCATGATTTTGAAAAATGTTATGCTTATGGGCCATGAGTCCATGAAAAAACAAATGAAGGGAACAAATGATGGGGGGAAAGTATCCATCTTTGTTCTGCCACTGTCTCATCACTCAGAACATTTATAGCTTCCTCTGCGCCACAGTACTTATTAGTGAAGAAATTACAAGTGGAATGGATACAGGGAATTGAGAAGAATAAGACTGAGACAACCCATCTGCCACAGATTTTAAGCTGAATATTTAGGAAGAAACAAGTTCAAAATCCTCATATACATGTGAATGTCAATAAACCCAATCCCTGGATGGAAGGATCTCTGTCAGGAATCACTGCCCAATTTCATTATTGAATCTCTTTATTCCCCAACTTTGTTCCCTGTACTCACCTCGAATCCCATTATGTTTCAGTTTATGGGCAGAATTTTTCACCTGTGCCGTGATTTTTTTGGTGTATCTCTGCCCAGTGTTACTCCTTAAATTTCCACTGTACTGCAAGACACCTCCTGTCCTAATTATAATTCTCGACATAGAGCAAAAGCTCATCCTAAAATAGTAAAACTCATAAAGTAACAAAGGCTACTATTTATTCAGGTCAAACACTTTATATGTAAGATCAGATTTACATACCCAATATTCAGGCTTTAATATCTTTTTTTGTATAGATGAAGAAACAAGCTCAGAAAATGTAAGTAACTTGCCTTCTGTCACACAATTAGTAAGTAGTGAACCCTAGATTTAAACTCATGTATGTATGACTTCAAAGCTTTTGTTTTCATTCAGTACAGATTACGTGAAACAGTTGACTGAGTATTTGACATTGACAGATGAATTTGCAAAAATGCTACCTTATAATTTTCATTCACTCTTTTATTATTATAATTTTGAATTTCTTTATTACTCAGGCAAGGGTTTTTTATAAATCAATTATACCTTCTTATTGATTTCAGGTTATGAGAGGCTATTTATTGTTATTCTAATAAATAGATACATCATCATTTAGTGGTAGTGGCATATTTATCATTTGACCCCACAATAATATGGTAGATACATCTAGTAATGGGGTGTCAGTTATGTGGCTGGGTTATAAGGCTGTGTGCTTTCCACCATGCTGGAACTTTCTGTTTTGCTAGTATTCTCTCTTGCCCTCTCATGTGATGCTAAGCCAGCTGCCATGTTGTAAGATATTCTAAAGAGAGACCCACATGGCAAAGCACAGAGGGTGGCCTCCAGCCAACAGCTTATGAGGACCTAAAACATCAATCCAACAGCCTGTGAGGAACTGAATCCTGCCAAGTTTCACATGAATAAAGTAGAAAGCAGATTCTTCCCAGTTGAACCTGTAGATGAATGTGGTCGTGAGAGAAACCTAAAGCCAGACGACCTAGTTAAATCATGTTCAGATTCCTGACTCATAACAGTGAGATAATAAATATTGGTTAAGCCATTAAATTCTGGGGTAATTAGTTACACAGCAATAAATAACTAATACAAATACGGTATTCATGTTTTCTTAAACTGCCATGTTTGGGTGGAATACTCTAACCAGGTTCTTACATCAACAGGAAATGTGACCTCGAAGCAATTATCAAATAAATGAGGCAAAGCCTCAAATAACCTTGGTAATTCAGTGAAAAATATAGTTTGGCTGAATCTTTCTTTGCTTTTCGTTTGTCAGTTTTTGAGCCAACAGAGCAATGAGGAAAAAAAATCATGTTTATCATTGAAGACAAAGAAAAATCATCCTATCACAGATTTATAAAACAGTGAAAAACCTTTCATTCTCACTTCAAATCTTTGTCAAGAATGAGAACATACTCATGTTAAGATATTTACAGAGTGAAAATTGAGAGTTTCACACAACTCTCCACTCCAAAACAACTTTGTATACTCCTTGGCCTATGAAAAGATAAGTGTGGAGTTGTTTTTGTTTTCGATTTTTTGCAATAAAGATTTGAAAAATAGTGTATTCGCTTCCTAGGACTGCTGTAAGAAAGTAGCATCATTTATTATCAGAATGTTATTATCTCTAAGATAAATTGCCAGAATTCATTATCTCTAAGTTCTAGAGGTTGGTTTTGAAATCAAGAACTTGGCTGGGCCTAACTCCCTGTGAATCCTCTTAGAGAGGATTCATCCCTTCCTCTTTACAGCTTCTGGCAGCCCCAGGTGTTTCTCAGGTGCTCCTTGGCTTACCCCTGCCTGCATCTTCACGGGGCATCTTTGCTTGTGCACCTGTGTATTCAAGTGCCTATCTGTACACCAGTCATATTAGGTTAAGACCAACCCAATGGCCTCATCTTAACTTGATTGTATCTGCAAAAACCCTTTCCAAATAATGGCGGGGGCACACAACTCATCCCACAGTAAGTACTACTTCCTTTGTCTTAGGAGATTTTTTAAAATCTATCCTTGATTTTGTTCTACAATTCAAATGTTTCTAGGCTGGTCAAACAAATTATACTTTCTATCACCCACACTTTTCTGTAATGTATTGTCTACTATCATATTTTCCCTACAATATTCTAACAGTTGTACTCTTCAACCAATTATGGTCAATTTTGTAGCAGTTTTCTTTATAAAACTCAGTAAGATAACAGCTCTGTCTCTATCTCAAAGAAGACTTTAAATATCTTACTTTTAATTCAGAATACTTTTTTTCCTTTTTAACACATGTTCCTACCATTCTGAAGTTTAGTCTAATTTTAGGGGTTCCAGGTGTTGTGCAATTCTTTATCATAGATAATGTTAAAATAAGTTGGTTGAACTATCTCACACCCTCTGATGAGAGAATAAAATATTACTCCAAAGGAGGAAGTTGTAAAAGCAATCTGTAAGCATTCATCAAATATATCACTTAGATATTCTAGTCACTGAATTCATTAGTTAGCATTATTAATTGAAAGAGTATATATTTTAGAGTCAGACAAACTTGGATTTGAATACTTGCATCATTTCATGCTAATAATTTTATATTCATTTCTTCCATCTATGAAACGGGATACTAGTATTAGAGACTTGTTTTGAAAATTAAATACAATGCTCTTGATAAAATGTTGATTCCTAGCATTTATATTTAATGAAGTCCAGATTACAAAAAAACCCAAAACACTCATGGCTTTTTAATTTTCCTATATAAAATGAATAAAATGTGTACATTGATGATATGTTTGGTATAATCTATGTAAATATACAGCACACTATATGCCCTTAATACATATTGGGGTCCCCGATGGCAGGTATAAAATATACAAGATTGAGTACAGTTATCCTTAATTTTTGAAACATGTAAGTTCATGTAAGCATTTTACTGAGTTTGTTTCATTCATTGATCCATTTACACATTCAAAATAACTTTATATATATTATGAAATTAAATAAAAGTATAAGATATATAAGGCCTGGTATAGCAATAAGAAGTTAAAACTCCAAGATGTCAACTGATTTTCTGAGGATATAGCCCTTGAGTTTCAGAGCTAGGTTGCAAATCCAGACATGTGTAAGTCTAACACCTTTCATTGAAGAAGTTACAATGCTGTTTGTGTTTTAGGGGTATAGGTTACCACACCACACCCACCACTAAAACACCTGTTGTCCACCGTGTCTCCTGGACACACTGTTCTTGTCCCTACATAGCCCACCCCAACTCTGGTAGCCTCAGTTCTACTGTCAGATTTCTAGGGTTTGTTATCAGTTTAGTTTTATCTGACCCTTTGTTTTTTTTTTATTTTTATTTCTATATGCCACATATATGTGACACCATCTAGTAATTGTCTTTCTCTTTCTGGCTTATTTCACTTAGCATAACCCCCTCCATTTCCATCCATGTTGTCTCAAATGGCAAGAATTCATCTTTTTTCAATAGCCGAGTAGTATTTCATTGTGCTTATGTACCTGATCCATTCATCTGTTTTTGGGTACCTAGGTAGTTCCCATAGTTTAGCTGTTGTAAATAGTGCTGTAATGAAGGTAGAAGTGCACATTTCCTTTAGAGTTAAGATTTTTGTATTCTTTGGTGGGTAGTTATCTAGAAGTGGAATTGCTGAGTCATATGGTAGATCCATTTTTAATCTTTTGAGAAATCTTCACACTGTTTTCCAGAGGGGCTGGAAAAGTCTATATTTTTACCAACATTGCAAGAGGGTTTTCCCCCTCATCCTAAGCAACACTAGTTTTTGGTCTTTTGGATGCATGCCATTCTCACTGTGTTATCTCATTGTGGTTTTGATTTGCATTTCCCTGAAAATGAGTGGTGATGAGCAGTTTTTCACGTGCCTACTGGCCTTCTGTATGTCTTCTTTGGAGAAGTGCCTATTTAATTCTTCTTTCCATTTCTTTTAAGATTTATTTAGTTATGCATGCAAGAACTGGAGTGCAGGCCAGAGGTGTGGAGGGCGGGGGGTGGGTGATAGGATACACCAGAGACAGAGTGAGGAACAGAACAGGCAAGTTGACTGAAACACACTGCTGAAGGGAGCAGCAGGTGAGATAGGAGAGGTCTGATGTGCCATGTAGGTAGCTCCCTGGCCGGCCGGGGATCGAACTCGTGCTGCAGTGGCTTGTGATCGCTTGATAGTGCTGTGTCTTTAACCCCTACGCCACCAGGGAGGCCCTCTGCCCATTTTTTGATGGGGTTATTTGTTTTCTTTTTGTTGAGCTCTTTGAGTTCTTTATAGATCTTGGATATCAGTCTGTTGTTGGATGTCTGGTGTGCAGATATATATATATATTTTTCCCATTCAGTAGGGTGTCTTTGTTTTAGCGACGGTTTCTTTCTCTAAGCCTAGCAATTTTAACACATCTATCTCGATGCCAAATTTGTATACTTAGGAGCTGGAAGAAAGGGCAGGGTATTTTGAAATAAAACCAAAAGTATAGGAAGAGAAACAGAAAAAAATTAGAATTATATTCTATCAGCAAAGCCAAAGGTGTGCTTTGAACATGAAGTGGAAGCTCGAAGAAATAGATGTGTCCAGGGTATACTCTGATCCACCAAAGGGCACAGGCTAAGGTAGGACTGACGATCAAACTCACACATATAGTACACTATGTATCTCATCTCTTATCTAGTTACATCACTTGACAAACCAGCTCCAAGACTTGGGTGCCTGGTCTAAATTATACTGCTGTGAAGTGCTTCTGTGGTTCTAACAGGCACCCATAAATTCCTTGAATTAGTGTTGCAAGGAACAGTGGATTAGGTTCAAATTTCAGACCTCCTTGAAGATGGATAATGAAGGCCAATAAACACAATTAGACCAGGAATATCCGTTGCAGTAGAACAGTCGGTTATGTTATTTTTCTATCAGGTAAAGTATCAGACGACAAGTACATTTTTCAATTAGATAAGTGGTTTTTCATTGGCCATCAGAGGGCTAGAGTGCAGACATAAAGCATATAAGAAACTCAACCCCAACCCTGAGATTCTAATACTATGTCATACCCCTCCATCTACCCAATAGTATTCACATCTCTTACCTTAGTTGAACATTATTCAATGAGATTCAGACTCTGACTGTGCATCTGTTATTAATTTGTAAGAATTTGTACAAAGTTGCTGCTGTCTATTTGAAAAATCTCTTTCAACTCTAAGCATAGATATTGCTGTACATCTGAGATCTGAGAACATTTGTCAGTCAATTTGACATTTTCTGACTTTTACCAGACTGTAATTCTATACAAAATATTATTGCAAATGAAAACTTAAAAAAGAAAAACAATTGCAGATTGTCTAATGATTGTTGTATTTTAGAAAATTTAAGTTTGCTTTGCTGCCATTTCTGGGAATGTTCACTGATTCCTCCCCATTGTATGTGAGGACAAATGCAAACTTACTATTGCAATGAAAAATCAAATAAATCACCATGATAAGCTCAACTCCTTCGTTCATTTGCTTACAATAAAATCTTAGTGTTAATAAATGGGGAAATCATTAAGACCTGGCTTTAATTATGGTTTTGAACATCAACAAAGAGATTTTGTGCAAAGGAATAGGGCACAAAGTGAATAAGCATACCATGTATGTATTGACTGTTTGTGGCAGTCAGAATAATATCTATGAAAACAGGATTCTTTTAATTAACACAGAATGAGGAAGTGATGGTTCAACAATAAGTAATGAGGCAGTCATTTTTTTTCTCCTTTAATTCCCCAGGAACAGCATGCTTAATTAAAGATATTTATTACAACTTGATCAAAAAAGCCAAATTCTATGTGTCCTACATCTTACTACTAGAATATTCTCTGTCATAGGCCTCGTGGGTCTGAAGTCTTTGACTTGTTAATGAAGTCATCAAAGGAACAGGCTAAGTCTTTAGTTAAAACTGTTTGTTCCAAGATCCTCTGCAAAATATGCTCCAGGCTTTTCCAAAGCAACTCTTTCATTTTTTTCCCCCTCTTAACTTTAAACTAAAGCCTCTTTGTCATGCTTAATTAAACTTCTGAATCAAATTAATTATTGTGTAACCAGACTGGTGTGTAGGATGTAAATTTCAAATTTAGAATGGGGCATTAATTGAAGAGACAGATTGTTTTTTATAAAATATGATTATCTGTTTTATGCCTTCAAAAAATAATACACAGAAACTGGGAATGTACATGAAAATTGTGCGAACATTTACACCACATAAAAGAGATGCTCTAACATACATAACAAAGAGGAATATATGATATCTTGGACTTCAAACAACTGTGGTGTGTGTGTGTGTGTGTGTGTTAACACTCAAACTCCTTTCATGATATTGGGAAAGATTTTTCTCCTTTTGTCAATCATTCCTCTGCTTCTCTGTCAACTACAAAGATACTCAACAAAATAAGTCAGAAAGAAAAAGAAAAATACCGGATGGTGTCACTCATAGCAGGAATTTAGAAAACCTAAATAAGGGACCAGGAAAAAGACTAATTAATACAAAGTAAAAATCAAAATCAACAAGCAACTATAAACCAGAGACACACTACCGGGGGTGGGGGGGGCATGGAGAGGAAGGACTAGGGTCAAAATAAGGGGGGGGCGGTGCAATTGTATGGGAAATATAACCAAAATGAAAATGCATACATTGTGCAAAAATGAAACATGATGTGAGAATTATATAAAATAAAATATTAAAAAATACTTAACTAAGAAAATGTCTGATGTATTTTTCCTACTGATTCTTATTATCTTAGAACATCAAGAATGATTATTATCAAAGAAAGTCTAATTTTGAAAAATGACATCCATCTGCTCCATTTTTTATTGGCCTGTTGGCAGTTCACTTTGAGATAATCTGGGTCAAGGCCTGTTAGTTGGCACTGAAAAGCAAATTATGCAAATAGGTAACTCATTCACATAATGTTAGGTGTTGGGAGAGCTAACTCAGTTTTAAGGAAAGACCAGAAGTCAAAAGTACCATATGCACTGTGTCCTTAATTTGATTTTCTATAGTGTCATCTCACGCAACATTTTTGTGTTCTTGTAGATAATATTTAAAAACAATCAACTGCTAAAAACAGTTCAGATCTGTGATAGACAAATGAAGAAAATATGTGCAGAAGCTAGGGTGCAAAGCTTGTTTAGTTTCTGCCTATGTCATGTAGAGTATTGTACCATAATTTTTAAATGTCAATTACCATCATTTTACATTAAAGATAAAGCTTGCAAATGAAGTCTTAATCTCTTTATTGGTGACTGTTTTTTGGGGGGAAATTATGTAATTTAAACACCTTAAATAATCCCCAGAGCAGTTTCCCTTCGCAAAGGCAAATTGACTTTTTTCTCCTATCCTTGAAATCACCAGAATTCTCACTTATATGAAGATTTAAATTTTTCACATGTGCATTCAAGCAGCTGTTCATATCTCCAAGCATAAGTGCAATAGAACAGTTTGACTCCACATAAAATCTTAATTATCACTTATGAAATATTTTTAGTAAATTGAATAAAATAGAACAATTGCATAGCTCTAATGTGTTGGGAAAAAGATGAATTACCAATTCCTTAAAGATTAAGGCAACATGTTATAACAGAACATATCTAAACTTAAACTGTATGTTCTAGGTCTCTTTATATATTGAGTAAGATCTGAATTAGAGAATAAGTTTTGGAAGAATCTTTAGTGATCTTTGGGTAAATCACAAATTTTGTTCCTGAGTTTATTTATCCAGAATGTAAAAATGGTAATGATTCCACCTGTCCAAACACTCTTAATAGCTTGTGACAATAACAATTAAAGAGACATTGAATGTGAAAGCAATTCATCAACTGTGAGCTTATCACAAAAGGTTAAAAAAAATGAAACTCTATGAATAAGTTTCTTTATCATGATTTAATTAGATATCAAAATACTAAACTTTTTATAATCAAGTTCTCAAATATATTGATATGCATAGCATGTTAGAATACAGCATATAGACTATTGAAAACTAGATGAAATATGAAGTTTCCATATGTATATAAAAATCGGTTTTTAGGGCCTCCCCGGTGGCGCAGCGGTTGAGCGCTGGGTTGCGAAGCTGCACGCGGCCTCTGCAGCGCCGGTTCGATCGCCGGCTGCTCCCCGGCCACCAGAGGAGGATCCCTCATGGCGCGCAGACCTCTCCTGCCGCCCGTTGCTCCCCTCAGCAGTGTACTTCGGTCCTTCTGCCTGCTCTGCTCCCTGCTCTGACTCTGGTGAATTCTCTCACCCTCCCGCGCTTCTGACTGTACCCAGTGCTTGCATAAAAAAATGAAAAAATAAAAAAAAATAAATAAATCTTAAAAAAAAATCGGTTTTTAAAAATAAAGCATTCTTTCCCTTTAGTTACTATTTACTTTAAGTTTTGTTATATTTACTTGGAAAATTCAATCATTATAGGACAATAACAATAGTTTAAAGGTAAACCTTTTTTTTTGTTTACAACTTCTTAATTATGTTTTCAAAAGAGACAAATTAATTATAAAGTCTAAATTTTGGGGAAGATGAAAGACACAGAACATGAACATTAAGTCCCAATATTAAATATTTAGTAGTATTATATTGAGAATAAGATTGAGAAATTTAAAAAATGGAGTGAACATTAATGTAATTAATAATAAGTACAAAATTAAACTATTCCTATTAACATAATATTAGGGTATTTAAAAAGCTTCATAAATGTTCATATTTAAGTATGAAGTGTTTGAATCTTAACTTTTATCAGATGTCTTCAGTACTGCTATGTGTAATAACTTTTAAATGAAAGAATTAATTACCCATCCTATATTGAAATAAAAAAGCACCCAAGTAGCAAGGTTCATTTTGGCTCTTGTGAATGTGTTGTTGGTAGCATATTACAAAAACACACATAAAAGAATAAAATAAATGCATTTTGTTTTGATAAAGTCAAATAGTGAGAAATCACGCCATTAGCTGAACATAACTCTGTCTCTGTTAAGAGCTAAACTCATAATCCTTTAGTGGTCCTCACCATTGTGTGACATTGAAAAGATGTGTTGTCTATATGTGCCTTATTTTCAAATTTAAATTATTTCTCTGACATCAGAATTCTTTCAAAAAAAATGTCTAAAACAGATTTGGATGTACAAAGCATGACTCTAATGGGTGGGTTAAGAAGCCACATTCAGCTTGAATTTTCAATCTTTCTTTTGCCATGCTCCCAAAGAAATAGCTTATGCTTTTGCACATCTCTATCTTTTCAAGCTATTTCTTTCTCTGTTGCTTAATCTGAAGTCCTAAGGTTAAGCTTTAATCTTCATAAAACACTTCAACAGAAGATAAAAGAAGGAACACTTGACCAGTTGTACAGAAAACTATAGAGAACACAGAGAAATGTATGATTTCACTACTCAGTTAAAGATTATTTTGAGTGAAATTTTATAAATATATTCACAGGATACAATATGAAGTTATGAATAAATTCAAAATTGTTATCTCACAATTATAAGAAATGAAAAACTAATATCTTCTTTTGATAGCTAGAAATACATTTTCTACTTTTCAAAAACACTTAGAGGGAAAACCTGTCATAAGAGCATGATTTTAAAATTGGAAAATACATCTATATTTATTGGGATGAAAAAGAGCCAAGATAAATTAAACATGTCTGCCTTTTTTTTTTCTAAATAAAAAGTAATGATGCTACTGATAAATGTAAGGTCAGACATTTGTAAGTCAGAAAATTTTTCAAAAATTTTAATGCAGGGACTCCCTGGTGGCACAGGCAGTTGAGTGCAGCTCTGTGAAGCTGTCTGCAGCCTCTGCAGTGCAGGTTCGATCCCGGCCGGCCTTAGAGATACCCACATGATGCAGCAGAGCTCTCCTGCCTCGCCTGCTGCTCCCCTCAGCAGTGTATTTTGGTCAGTCTGCCTGTTCTGTTCCCTGCTCTGTCTCTGGTGAATCCTCTCACCTTCCCACACATTTGGCCTATACCCCGGTTCTTGTATGCATAAAAAAAATAAATCTTAAAAAAATTTAATGCAAATTTCCAAATATTGCTTCTCTTTGTATACTTCAGAAGCATGTTTTGGATGTAGTATATACTTATGTGTATGTGTGTTATGTTTTTGTTCTTCTGTAGTTTGTAATATGTCATTGTTCTTTCTGTGATCATACATTTTTATTGTTATGAAAAGCACATATCTACATTCTTAGCAAAATTTTATGTGCACATTATATTATTAACTACACACACGTTATACAGTAGATCTCTAGAACTTTTTTTTTTTTATCTTGTAGGGCCTCCCTGGTGGCACAAGGGGTTAAGACACAACCTATAAAGCTATCCACAGCCTCTGCAGCACAAGGTCCAGGGAGGTGACCCACATGGCGCAGCAGACCTCTCCTGTCTCGCCCGCTGCTCCCCTCAGCAGTGTATTTCAGTCCATCTGCCTGTTCTGTTCCCCGCTCTGTCTCTGGTGAATCCTCTCACCCTCCACACCTCTGGCCTGTACCCCAGTTCTTGTATGCATAAATAAATAAATCTTTAAAAAAAATGACTGAAACTTTATATCCATCAAATAACAACTTCTCATTTGCCCCTTCCACAGTCCCTGACAAACACCATTCTTCTCTACTGCATATATAGTTTAGGTATTTCATGTAAGTGGAGTCATGCAGTATTATTTGTCTTTCTGTGACTGGCTTATTTCACTTAGAATATTGCCCAGTGGTAGCATATAATAGGATTTCCTTCTTTTTTGTTTTTGAATACTACTCAGTTGCATTTATATACCATATTTCCTTTATGTATTCACTGTTGATGGACATGTATGCTTTTTTTCCTTGTGGCTACTGTGAACGGTGTTGACTAAACATGTAATGCAGATACCTTGTCAAGACCCTGACTTTAATAATTTTTGATAAATAACCAGGTGTGCAATTGTTGGATCACATAGTATTTCTATTTTAAATTTATTAGGGTATTGCCATACCATTTTCTATCATGGTGGCAATATTTTACATTCTTATCAACAATGCACAAGCATTCAAATATCTCTACATCCTTGCCAACACTAGCTATTTCTTTCTTCTCTCCCTCCCTCCCTTCCTTTTCTTGAAAATAGGCCATCTTAACAGTTGTGGGGTGAGATCATATTGCTGTGTTCCTTTTCATTTCCCTGATAATTACTGATTCTGAATACCTTTTAATATACCTGTTGGGCACTTGGATGTCTTCAGTGGGAAATGTCTTTTCCGTTCTTTTGCCCATTTTTAAATTGGTTTGTTTAATTTTTTGCCATTGAATAGTAAGAACTGCTTTTTCATTTTGGATATAAACCCTTTGTGAGACATATGGTTTGCAGATATTTTCTCTTTGGCTGTTGTTGACTCAGTTGATATTTCCTCTGCTGCAAGTAGCTTTATTTGTTTGATGTTGTACCACTTAACTACTTTTACTTCTGTTCTTTTGTGTCTGTCACAACCAGGAAATGATTGCCAAGGTCAGTGTCATAAAGCTCTCTCCCTTTGTTTTCTTCTCAGCGTTTTACAGTTTCAGGTCTTATGCTTAAGTATTTAATCCACTTTGAGTTTAATTTTGAATGGGTTGTGATAGAAAGGTATAATTTCATTCTTTTGTTTATGGATATCCAGTTCTTTCAAGATTATTTGGTGAAGAGACTTTCCTTACCCCGTTGTGTGTCCTTAGCACCCTTGCAAAGATCAATTAACTATATGAGTGCAGGTTATTTCAGTGTTCTCTATTCGTTTGGACTATATTTCTGTTTTTATGCCAGTACCATTCTCTTTATTATTATAGCTTTGTAATATGCTTTGAAATCAGGAGTATGATGCCTCCAGTTTTGTTTTTCTTTCTTAGCATTTTTTAGCTACTCGGGGACTTTTGTAGTTCCATAAGAACTCATTAATTTTCATTTGTTGAACCATCATTTCATCCTAGGGATAAATTCACACATATTTTGCTATATACTGTTTAATTTGGTTTGCTTGTATTATAGTGAAGGATTTTATATCTCTTTTCATTAGAGGTATTAGTACTTTCTTTTTAAAAGTTTCTTTCTGGCATAGGTAACAGGGTAATGCTGACCTCATAAAATGACTTTGGAAGCATTTATTCCTTTTCAATTTTCTTGTAAGACATTGAGAAGGATTGACATTAATACTTTAAGTCTTGGGTGGAAATCATCAGGGAAGCCATCTGGTCTTTGTTTTTTTCCTTATTGGGAGGTTTTTTCTGATTAATGATGATCGCCTTAATAATTATATGTATATTCAGATTTTTCTACTTTTTCATGATCCAATCTTGGTAGAATGTATATTTCTAGGAATTTAAACATTTCTTCTAGTTTGTCCATTTTGTCGGCATATAACTGTTCATTGTACAGATGGTCCCTGACTTTTAATGATTCAACTTATGATTTTTCAAGTTTATGATGGTGTGAAGGCAATATGTGTTCTATAGAAACTGTGGTACAATATTCTCTTGTGATGCTGGGCAGCGACAATGAGATATATACTTCATAAAACTGGATCGGATGATTTTAAACACATTGCTCTTGTATCATATATACTATGCATACAATGGAATTGCATGCAGTATATATATTATGCAACAACATAGAATATTTAATTGCACAATCATTACATAATTTCATCCAGAAGAAATTTCAGAGAGCAACAGTTTTCAAGTTGTACAAACTTTTCCACCTATGGATTTGGCCCATACGCCTAAGTAGTTTGTGCATTTTACATTTTATTTCTTCTTTTGGTGGAATCTACTGAACACTGATATTTGGCAAGCAGATAAGCTTAACATGTCCCATGAACAATGATGAAATAAGCACCAAATTCATGACTGGTGTTTGCACTTACTTGCCTGTTCATGTACTCACAAACTTATCAAGAAAACAATGTAGAAGAAAAAGGCTTTACACTGCATTTACACTGAATTTGCTACAGACATCCATTATTTTAAGAAATTTTGTAAAAGAAGGGTAGACAAACTACCTGCAGCCTTTAAAAAAATATTGGCATTAGCTAAAAGTTATTGAGTACTTCTGGTGATATAGCTCTTGTCCTAAGTGCTTTATTTTACTGATGCAATTGCTCCTAATATAAACTAATTGAAGTATGATTATGATGCCAAACTTACAGAAGGAAAATGAAGCAGAAGGGCCACAACCACCAACTAGGACATGGTGACATCAGAACTGAACTTAGACAATTGTTTCAGAGCCTGTGATCTTGCAAGACAGGCTTTAAGATAATTTAAATTTTGAGTTCATGTATAACATATACATTTATTTTCTATCATTTATCTATGAGTGTATATATGTGTGTGTATAGCACTGGGTTAGTTATCCAAAGGTTATTTATTTATTTAAAGAATATTGAAAAAAATCAATTTCTCACAGTGAACACAGTCTCTAGAATCTAAATTAACTAAATAATAACTAAAGCAATATAAGTCCTTATAAAAACACTTAAAAGTTTGATCATTAAATATCATATGCTTGTTATTATTAAATGTTTATGGTTGAAAAGAGTCATTTCCTGGTTTTGGGTAAACAATGAAGAGTTGAACTCTAATTTATTACAATAAGAAAAAATATATTGATTGAGAAATAATTGAGACCATTGCTCATCCTCATTATTCATCTGAGATAATTCTCTGTTTATTATAATGCCAAGTTCACAAGAATTCACTTTCCTCAAATTATTTTTGCTCTCTTTATGATAGTAATAAGCATCATAGTATTTGAAATACTACTGATAAATCGATGTCCTGGAAAGAACATGGATTACAGTAGTCATCTGTGTTTCATCAAGTATTTCCTACTCTACCATACAGGCACATGGTAGAATTATACTTTACTTTCCTATTAAACTTAGGTATGGTCATGTTAATTTGATATGCAAATGAAATGCTGGTGGAATGTTACATGCCACCTCTGGGTAGAATATTTAAGAACAAGTGTATGATTCTGCACAATTTCTCCCTGCTGCAGAAATAATCACATAAGGTGAAATGAAGAGTCTTACAATCTGGTTTGCTGAGTAACTATGATGAGCAGAACCCCAGATGATCCACAATGATCACACAGCATAAACAATAACTAAAAATCACTGTGCTAAGTTACGAAGATTCATGGGTTGTGACTGATTAAGAAAGTACATGAGAAACGTGCTGAGAAACAACATTAAAATAGTCAAGGTCATACAGAGATTTTTTTTTAACATGTCCATAATAAATATATGGAATATCAAGACATTAGAAACTTTGAAGGATTTATGAAAAAACGAACTACAAGGAAATGCCTTGATTTTATAACCAAAAACATCAGCGTGTCTCTGGAATAGAAGTCACTATATCCACATTAGAGTTGCCTTGCTCAAAGGGATGTAGGCCCCAGACATGGTGTAGAGTAAATGAAAAAGCATCAGGCTTTTCTGCCCTCCTGCCATTAGGATTGATGATGGATCCTTGCGGCCCTGAATGCATGCCTGATGCCGGGCACCTGTAGTAGGGTATGGGCATGCGTGAAGAGTTGCCCCCAGGCTGGGAGGCCTGCCAGCCTCCCGGCTCCTCAGCACCCCTGCCTGCCATGTGCCTGGTAAATCCCAATAAAAGCCTTCAAAAGCCACCAAGGGTTCCAGGACTCTCTCCTCCTTTACCCTGTCTGCTCGGATCAAAGAGAACGTGCACTGTACCATTTCTGCTGCTACACATGGATAAGCCACATGATATTTGAGGAAGCCATATCTACCTTCCATCTGTGTTTTTGGAAATAGTTCCTGCCCTGAAGTCCATGAAAAAGTAGAGAACCCACAATGGGGGCTTGTTTTAAAGTCACGGTTGGTATATTCAGCTGTGCTAGGGATAGACAATGAGTATTGCCTACCTGGATTTCTGCGTACCATATATGGAAAAAGGATTCTGTTATCACAATGGATGGGTTATTAGCAGCTAAAAATGCTTCCAATCTAGCTCAGCTTTCATGTCCTTTGATGTTAGATTACTAACCTGATCAAGGAATTTAATTATAGACTCATAGTTTTAACTATAGATAGATGGATGACTAGCTGACTGGCTAGCTTTTTAGATAGGTGGGTGGGTGTAGGGTAAGGTAAAAGTATCAGGCTTTTCTGCCCTCCTGCCATTAGGATAGATGACAGAACTCTGCGGTCCTGAATGCATGCCTGATGGCGGTCACCTGGAGTAGGGTGTGGGCATAGATAGATGGGATTCGACTGGGCTTTTAAGGGTAGCGTCACGGGGACACCAGCAGAAGCCGAGAGAGAAGCAAGAGAAGCAGAAGCTGAGAGAAGGCCGGAGAGCCCAGAGTGAAGACCTGCTGGGGGCTGGGAGGCCTGCTAGCCTCCCAGCCCCCCCAGCACCCCTGCCTGCCGTGTACCTGGTAATCCCAATAAAAACTTTCAAAACCACTGAGGACTCTGACTCCTCCTTTACCCAGTCTGCTGGATCATAGAAAACCTGCACTGTGTCAGGTCCTGCCCTCTACACATATATACATACATGTATACACATAGATACATTTATTCCTAGTAACATCCACTAAGAGAATTAGAAGCAGTGATCAGCTGGAATCAATAAGCATACCTTAGAGTAGTAGCCATGAGTATACACAGCATCAGATCTTGGTTCCTACATATCACTCTTTACTAAAAAGAACAAAACCTTCTTAGACGAATGGATGATTATAAAGCTAGAACTATGAACGTACAAAATGCGCTGGGGCCATTCTCCTATGCCTGAAACTAAGGAATCGCTCAGAGAATTGACAGGAAAATGTCAAAAGGACACAGCTGCTGACTCGAAAGAGCTTATTCTAGCCAAATCTGGGGCACTTTGAGGATTCAAATAAATAATAATAGCAGTGAATTATAATCCATAAGGGAACGTGAAAATCCAAGAGTCTTTTAAAGAATGATTAAATAAATTAATTAATGAAAAAAGAATTTATTTGGCAGCTATCATAGCAGTGCTTGTTTCAGTCAAGAATTATCAATGGGGGCCTCCCTGGTGGCTCAAGGGGTTAAGTGCTGCACTATGAAGCAATCCACAGCCTCTGCAGCACAAGCTTGATCCCCGACTGGCCAGGGAGCAACCCACATGGCACAGCAGACCTCTCCTGTCTCGCCCATTGCTCCACTGCAGTGTATTTCAGTCAGTCTGCCTGTTCTGTTCCCCACTCTGTCTCTGGTGAATCCTCTCACCCCCCGCATCTCTGGCCTGTACCCTGGCTCTTGTATGCATAAATAAATAAATCTTTAGAAAAAAAAGAATCATCAATGGCTGTAACTCTGATGGGAACATGTATTTACAGAATCTTAATATTTTTATTCATTACAAAATATCTACTTTATAGTAAGGAAACCTACTACATATCACTTTTATCAAAAGTCAATGTTAACTGTGATTAATGGGTGAATTATGCATCATGCTTTGTTATAATACACTAAGAGAAATACAGCATCATTTTGTATTCTTGCCAAAAATGCACAATCTAAGCAAGACAAAACACAACTTGAGTGGCATTCCATAAAATACAGTTTATACTCTTCAAAAATATCAATATACTTAAAACTTAGGGAACTCTTCCAAATTAAAGGATACTAAGAAGGCAGAACAATTAAATTCAAATTACACTCCTGGATTGGATCCTGGACCAGATTTGATTTTCTATAATAAACACTAAGGGTTAATTGGCTTAATTTGAATAAAAGATTTTTTACATTAATGTCAATATCTTGACTTTGACAAATGTGCTATGGTTTCATTCTTGTTTTTAGGAAAACATACTAAGTAATTAGTGGCATTATCACTGCAACTTACTCTCAAATGTTCCAGAAGCAATATGTAGGTATATATGTGTAGAGAGATAGATGACAGATAGATAGCAGACAGACAGACAGATAGGGATAGATACATAAATATACACACACATACATACTTACAAATAATAAAGAATAACAAAGCAAATGTGTTAAAAAAAATGTAACATTTGGTAAATCTAAGTTAAGGATATATGGGAAAGGTTTACACTATTTTTTGCTCTAAGCTTGAAATTATGTGAAAATGATGCCAAGGTGAATATTTTCTTTCATGCATACTAAAATCAGTGTTATTTGTTGCACCTTTTCCTGGATAATTCTTTTAAAATATTGTATTTAAAAAATGTAAACATTTGATTCACCTGGAGAGGTGTTCTTTATGGAATCCAGTATAAAAGTTTGCATCCATTCATATGTTTTCAAAATTGAGTGTTTTTTGCTGAATGTACAGAGGAGAACTTAAAGAGACAGGACGTATAAAAGTCAAAACAGAAATGTATTGAGGACTGGTTGGAGGTTTTTCTGTCAGTAGGGAAGGGTATGGAAAACCTAAAATAATAAAGAACAAGGGTTTCAGTTTAAGTTATCCCTGGTTGTTTATTCTCCTTGTTAATTACAGTTGAAGCATGAAAATGGCAAAAAGTCATTCAACTATGAAATTGTGGTAGTAAATCATTTGTATAACATTTAATTGCATAGCCTATGGGGGATATATGTTAAATGTTTCAGACAAAATATGGCAATGACTTGCAGTTTTAGTTAAAGTTACACAATTTGCTTAAAAACAACACTGAAAAATGAATTAAGTAAACTAAATTAAGTTTTATTGCTTAAAAGTTATTTTAGCCATTTCCAACTTCTTAGAGCTTTTTAGATTTTGTAAGCTACTCATAATCTAGTAAAGAACAATTTACAAATGGATTACACCATAATGTGGTAAAAGCACCGATGGATGAACATAATAGGGAATTGGAAAAAAATCACTATATATTAACTTGTATGTGCACACCTACACATGTATGCATTCCTGAATGTGTATCTATGGTGGTTTTACAGCGAATGCAACATTTTATGCACATATTAAATAGTGTCAGCAGTTTGTGAGGCAGAGATTGGCAAGGAGAGGGAACATGTTTCAGCTCATGCAAGGATGCTGAGGTATGAAGGAACACAGACTAGTTAGCAACTAGTGAGTTATTTGGAAAAGCAACTAGTGAGTAACTGGATATATATTACCAACAACATTTTATGTTATCATTTATTCTCAGTTATAGTTATTATCATTCTTAATAATTATCAATTATTATGTTTTTCCCCATATTAATTCACCATTTTATGCTCTGCTCGAGTGCACTAATATTTGGAAAACTTATTTGTAAACAAATCATCTCAGATAATCTCAGAAACAGATGTTTTGTTTGATGAAGGTCTGTAAAGAACTCCCCATACCCCTGATGAGATTCACAGAATTCCTTAGAGATCACCCCAACACAGTTTGAAATTCATTATCCTAGGTCATCTGGCCCAATATTATTTGTATGCAAATTTCGCTCTAGTTTACATGTTTGTCACTGAGAAAGTCTGAGCTGAGCCATCAATTTTTTTTAATTGCATGTATGTTTACACAGAGTTTTATACCATAGCTGTTTGCAAATTAACCAGTGGTACCAGGCAGAGGTAGGTGTGATTATGTTTTTGTAAACTCAAGCCTCAGTGGTTTATCACAACACAAATTTATTTATCACAGATGCTACATGACACAAGGGCACTAAAGGAACTGCTCCCTGGAAACGCCTTGTCAATGGCTTCTTCCATGACAGTATTTTCAGAGAGGACAAAGTTTAACATATCACTGCTTGCCTCCTAAATCTGCCACAGAATAGGCATATTTTTTCCACTTCACATTTTATTGGCCAAATAAATCCATATATTTATGCCAAACTTAAACAGTGTCAGGAAAATATAATCCTCATGTTTCTGAAACTGTACTTATGACTGTTACACTACCGATGCCTATTCCTCTGACAGATGAACTTCCTCCTTAATTAACAATATATTTAATTTATCTCCCTTTTATATGTGTGATTAAGAAGAAACTCATGGCTCTTTTTTTTTTTTTTTTGAAAGAAGAGCTTCAGAGCTTGACAAATAGCAAAACAATTTGGCCTGGGCTAGGACTTTAAAAGCAGTAAGATTAACCTATGGCTGTTGATGACTAGCAAGAAGAAAATGAATCCAGTACAAGGATATACTTCCTAGTCTTTCCCATTTAACAGCAGGATATTGAATTCTGTATACATTTGGGTTCATTTCTTTTAACTATATCTCCCTGACAGTTTCTGAAGGTGATTCTCTCAATATTCATTTGAAAATTAAATTATTAAAAGTTTTGCTGAAAGAGTCCACAGTGTGTGTGTGTGTGTGTGTGTGTGCATGTGCACGCACGCATGCAGTGTGTGTGTGAACACATAGTAAAGTTAGTCATAATTAAGTGCACAAAATTTATCAATATATATCTGGTGTAAAGCTTGAACTAATTCCTTTTGTTGTTGTTTCTAAAAAGGATGTTGGTGCTGCCTTATCCAGAAAGCACTGCAGTCTTTACCTAGATCGAGGTCTTAATCTTCAATTGAGGTCTGTATCTCTCACCTGGTGTAACTTCTATGTTTTACATTTTATCATGCTGTGCTAGTTGCTTTAGGCTATCAGAAATGTTAATTGTGGTAATTTATCAGTGTCCCTCTGCTTGCGCTGGCTTTCATTTCAGTCCTTAAATCTCTCTTCCTGGATATGGAATTAATCAACTGTACTACTAGGTCAATCAGTGTTACTACTTCTCTTCCTAATTGCTGTTGCACTCGTCTGCATGATTTTGAAACTAATACTGCCACTGGAAACCAAGTGCCTAGTCTGTATCGCATCTCTCAATTACCCCTGTTTTTTCATAGATGTCCGTTGTTTTTTTTTTTTTTTTTTCCTGCTATTAATAGGACATTATATAGGACTCTCACTTTTGGTTGAAAAACAGCTCATTTTCCAAAAGATATTTCTCCTTCCCTTTAAACAGTCAATTTAATAAGCATTTACAGATCACCTATTTGGGGAGATACTGTGTTAAATACTAGGAATTAAAAAATGGATTAACTATGGCAGCTGCCTCTTTGCTCCCAAGGATCTATTAGGCATTCCAAACCAAAGTATCTAACAGCAGTTGAACAAGTCCCTTAAAAAAAAAGCAGCAGGTTGGATATAAGTCAATAACAAATATAAAGGAAAATGGCAAACCAGGGAACACCTATTCATTATTGTCATGAGGGCAAATAATAAGAGATCTTCCAACCTATATGTGAGTTAAAATCTTGTATTTGGAATTCTTAAGTGTTGGCAATTGGTGTAAAAAGTTTTAAACGCTATGAATCCAATAAAATATATCTGTGGGGGCCTTCCTGGTGGCACAAGCGGTTAAGCACCACACTATGAAGCAATCTGCAGCCTCTGCAGCATGAGTTCGATGCCCGGCCGGCCAGGGAGCAACACACATGGCCAGGCAGACCTCTCCTGACTCACCCACTGCTTCCCTCAGCAGTGTATTTCAGTCTGTCTGCCTGTTCTATTCCCTACTCTGTCTCTGCTGAATTCTCTCACCCCCTGCATCTCTGGCCTGTACCCTAGTCCTTGCATGCATAAATAAATAAATCTTTAAAAAATAAAATATATCCATGGATTAAATAAAATCTTTAGACCTTCAAGGCTGATTTTGATGTAAATCATTTACATTATTGTTCTGTACTTCCTAAGAAATGCTTGTTTTTATATTATTTACCCATAGATCATATAATCCAGATATCTCTCAGCCTAGTTACTAGAAAAAGAGTCAAGAAAATAATGAATTCAAAACCTGAGAAGCAAAATATGGCTTGAGATCTCACAGCTAAACAAGATAACTTCATCTGAAACTAAGCAGTCCATGGAGGCATGACCATTTTCTCATGATTAGGAATTGAGAGCGAGAAACCAGGCAGCTTGGCAATGAAGCAGGAAAGACATCACTAATCAAATATATTCAATTTAATTACTCAATTCCTTCCACTAAGCAAATATTTCTTAAGTGTCCTAAGCCTTAACAGCATTATGTTAGGTCCAGGGTTTACAAATATTAGCAGATGGAAATCTCTGCGCCTCAGCATAACAGGAAGGGAGACTTTTCAGCAAGATGGCTTATTAAGGGAGTGATCTCAGGAGAAAAATTGTAAAGGAGAAAGGGAAGCAAACTATGACAGATGAAGAAGCTAGGCCAAGACATGGTTTTAGGAGCAGTTTATCCCGGTCTGATGGCATGGTATTGCACCACAGGGGTTTTCTAGTCTACAGACAAGGGATGAGGGGTAGGCTATTATACCCCATGAGTCATTTGTTAGAGATGCTGAAAGGGAGACTGTGACCTCTTCATGTCTTCAAGTGTGATGGATACAGTAAGGCAAGACTCTTCCAATGAAAGATAATGGAGGCCAAGATCAACATTACAACTCTGTGCTGGGCTTGGTAGAGGCAATCTGGACAGCAACGGGATGTTAGACCCAGTGTTAGTGGAGAAAACAGCTAATTGTACAAATCGGTATGAGAGAGGCTATAACTAAAATGGTTTTTAAATGCCACGGAACAATGTAGAGTGAGAAATAAGAAGGGCCCCTTCCAAGTTCACACTCGATTTGGTACTTTTCCCAGCCCTAGGTTAATATAGGAAGTTCTCTTATAATTATTGTTTTCTCATAGCTTAATAATTATTTACATTAAACTTACCCTATTTAAATTATATTCCCTCTGGGCCCCTAGTACTTCTTCCTATAAAATAAATGCTAAAAATTGCAGAAACCAGATCCCATGTTGATACCAAGGGTCAATTGATATGACATATGTACAAGCAGTTTGTTATGTATAATGTGCAATATAAATGCAATCTATTTTGTTTTTATATTAAAGATAATGCTAAATGATTGCCTTTGCAAACTTAATATCTGATTATTGATACAAATGTTTGGTTAATTATGCCACCACCACTCCTGATTTTGAAAAATGGTCTAGTTGTTTGTAGATTATTTCCAAATTATCATTCTCACTCATGCAGAAAAGTTGAAAATGCAAGTTGTGATGATGAAATACCCCCTTCTCTATCATAAAATTTTACTTAGAGGGAGAATTCTGACTAAAGTGCCAAAAGAACATGATAAAGAGTCGAATACTGGGAGTGCAAAATCACCCAAGCAAGCTTATAAAGCTTAGAAATCCCATGTAGTTGATATTTATCACACAGCCAAATGCTAATGCATCCAGGAAAATAACCTCAGCTCCAGATGCAGCTATTAGGCATGTGCTATGGGACAGGTCATCTGTGCTTTCATCTGACAAATGCATCCTTTGAAGGGAGTGCATGATGAACTTTGGTGAGAACATGAATACTGCAGGGAAAATTTAAAAACCAATATTAAGTTTGTCTTATCTCTGAAAATACTCAGGCCCAAATACATTAACTTGGTGCTATTTTCCACTTGCTAAATGCTTTTGAATATTTTCAAGTTTTCAAATCAGTAGTATAGAAAACAATTAAAAGACTCAACAAACTGAAATGCCAATCTTATTGTTTGAATTGTACAAGAAAGTGATCTTGAAGTATTTCTAAGTGTTCCATTCTAAGGTATAGAAAAGAATAAAAGTAGTAAAATAAAAAAAAAAAAAGCAAACACTCAAATTCTGTTCCAAAGATACTTCCATTAACCTGATTGATCAAAATAGTATAAGTAATTTTTGTTGGATTTATCTTGTTACCAAACAAGTTTCAATGTCCTTTGTGGCAACTTAAGGAGAGTACAACTGTGAATACTGGAATGTTTAGCTTTGGAAATGTTGCAATTCCTAAAAATGCCTCTTTTAACGATTAATTTAGAATAAGTAATGATCAGATTTGCATATTCTGGGAGAGTATTTCACCAATCGAAGGGAATATAATGGTAAACATTACTACAAGTATTTCTGACTCTGAATTAAAATTGCTATGAAATTTGTTGTCCCAGGTTGGATTTTCCAGGACCAATGTCTGAGACAGTTTGGAGACAAAATAGTTATTAGAGAAGAGGAGTGGAAGCAATTGAACTGTGATGCAGGAAGCTCTGGAGTGAGTAATGCCTTTCAGGACATCTCATGTTTGGGCTGTAGTGGCTGGGCCTTTATAATCTTGTTTTGCTCAGTGAGAGGTGTGGCCTATTCTGGGGAGTTCCTGATCTCTGATGAGGAGGTTCTTTGAAGCTGAGACCCTGAGAGGCTGACAGCAGCAGGCACCATGCAGCTTCCTTAGAAATGGATCTAGGGGCCTCCCCTGGTGGCTCAGCACTTGAGCACTGGGCTGAGAAGCTGCCTGCAGCCTCTTCAGTGCTGGTTCGATCCCCGGCCACCTGCGAGGGTCCCACATGGTGCGACAGACCTCTCCTGCCGTGCCCACTGCTCCCCTCAGCAGTGTACTTCGACGATCTGCCTGTTCTGTTCCCTGCTCTGGCTCTGGTGAATTCTCTCACCCTCCCACGCTTCTGACTGTACCCAGTGCTTGTATAAATAAATCTTTTAAAAAAAAGAAATGGATCAGGCAGGTGGATCCCCCTATCAACCAAAGCCCCCACACCCCATGACACCTACATCCATATCTCTACGAGGGTTTGAGGAACAGCTCCTGCAAAATTCGAGTGTACAAATCTTTAAAACTTGGAAGAAAGAGGTTAGTGAAAATAACCTATAGTCCCTGGTGCTGCAATTGAGCTCCGGGCCATAATTGCTATTCATTTCCCTCCTCCACTGTCACTCTAGATAATCCTACCATCAGATACCACATATGTTGGCAAGAGTGGTTTACCTGCTGATGTGATGTAGACCCTTACCCCTGAGTATCTGGTCACTCTGACCTTCTAACAGGGTGTCCACACCTGTCTCTTTGGAGTCATCATTGGGTAAGAGGATACAAAGAAAACATTCAAATGAATCACTTAGGTTCACACGACATTTCTCTGTACCCCACATGTAAGCAGCTGAACGAACATTCTCCTCATGATCAGAGTAAGTTACTCCTGCTACAACAGGTACCTTATAATTCACAGGGACTCTGATGTGTCCCTGGAGAAACTGTGCCCTCTTTTGAGAAGAGTTGCAGAAATAGGGAGCACAAAAGACCCCTGTGGGTCACTAGGAATAAAGATAAATGAATGCAAATTCCTGATTCCACTCCTTGGTTCCCAGTATGCTACCTAATCAGAGCACAATATCATATAACGATTGTTGATTTAGGGCATATACAAAATCCTGAGGGCTGAAGCATTGCTTTCAAGCTGGTGCTTCAGCTATGCCTTCATGGGTTGTTCCAACACTCTATCAGGAGCAGACATTCTGAATCATAAAATACATAATATGACCAGTGGTTCCCATGATGAGGAGCCCATTCTCACATTACCTTCGCTGTAAAAGACGACCCCTGGTCTGCCACCAAGTTACGTGCATTGCATACCAATAGATCAAACACTATTTAAGTCCTTGGAAAAGGTTCTGGATGAGGTCCTAACTATTTTTTTTTAGATTTATCTATTTATTTATACAAGCACTGGGTACAGTCAGAAGCGTGGGAGGGTGAGAGAATTCACCAGAGCCAGAGTGGTGAACAGAACAGGCAGACTGACGAAGTACACTACTGAGGGGCGCTGCAGAGGCTGTCAGCAGCTTCTCAACCAAGCGCTCAACCGCTGAGCCACCAGGGAGGCCTGAGGCCCTAACTATTCTTATGAAAATGAGCAACTTGCTTTTCTAGGCTAGAAGGGTCCCAGCATGGCCGACATGCCCACCTCTGTCACCATGGCTGTATCACTTCAGCACTGGGATGGCTGATGACAAAGGCTGGCTGATATCTCTGGCTGCATAGGTCACTGTCTGCCCTCTCTTTAGTGCCTCCACGATGGCTGCAGTTGGGTATTTGCATGTGATAATTAGCCCTTCTACTCACACTTTATGCCCACTCTTCTACGTACATCCAAAACTTTTTCCAAACATTTCAACCTCTCTCCTAATAGACCCCTAACACATTGGCTAGGCTACTTGACACTCTCCATGAATCTGTCTATATTTAAATTTGGGATATTTCTCTTCCAACACTAAAAAGATGACCAGGTGAATTGCCATAAGTTCAGTCTATTGGGTGGATTTTATAATATACATTTTTTATAACTGCCCAATAAGGTCATTGTTGTGTGAGGCTATAATTCAGCTCCCATCCACTTCTCAACTTGTGCCCACATATTATACCAATCCTTGTGTAAAACATTCTTGAATTTTCCCCCTCCTCCTTGTGCTCATAGCATAGAATTCTCCCACGTAGCCATAGCATGTGAGTGGGATGGGCTACCTGTCATATAGCTTCCCCGTGCCCACTTCTCTTATTTATGCTGGATCCTGATTTACCACTGTGATCTTACACTGGAATTTGCTGGACTTTTCCAGTCTTATGATTTTGTGGTTCTCACATGCTTTAACTCATGATGAGCAGTTCTGGCCACATAGCACTTAGTGTCTTTTTTTAAATATTTATTTTATTTATTTATGCATACAAAAACTAGGGCATAGGCCAAAGGTGGGGTGGGGGTGGGGATGAGAGGATACACCAGCAATAGAGAGGGGAGCAGTAAAGGTGGATCTACTGAAACACACTGCTGAGGGGAGCAGCAGGTGAGACATGAGAGGCCTTTTGCGTCATGTGGGTCAGTTCCCTGGCTGGGACTCGAACTCAGGACACAGTGGCTGGTGATAGCTTCATAGCACTGTGTCTTTAACCCCTGTGCCACCAGGGAAGCCCCTCATTCGGTGTCTTATGGGCAATTATTCCATCTCTGTGAGAGGCCAGTAGCACGCCAGATGTTTTTCTAGAGGAATATAGTCACTTGTTGCTCATGGCAAGGCTTTGTTCCAGAACCCCAAGAGCCCATATAGTGACACTCTTACTAGGACTCACCACAATTTTCACACAGAATCTTTTCCCACCGTTGATATTTCCAGCAGGATGGTGCCTACCAAAGCTTATGGTCTAAGCAGAAAGGCTGCTTGCACAGAGGGAAAGAACTGCCTATTAGTCTCTGGTTCCTGTTTAAAGCTGGCGGCCTTTCAAATCACACAGGACTACGATTGGACTAATATTCCAACGTGTGGAAATCACTGCTTTTAGAACCTGAAGAAACTCATTTATCTTTTACTTTGGTGGGAATATTCCACGTACTTGACCAGAGAACTTTTACAATTTTAAGGTTGTGGTTGATCCTAAATCTCTAGGGGGTTATCACCTTTCTCTGGAGCATATATATCTTTCCGAGGTCTCTATGAACTAGCCACCTCTTGCTTCTTTATACGCTAATAAAGAAATTCATGGATCCTCACACCTGCCTTTCAGTGGTAGGCTTCTCTCCCTCAACCTCTTGTTACTTTGTAGTGCAACCGTGTTACTCTTTTTCCCCAGGAGAGAAACCCCACTTTCCCAGGTCAGGGTGGATATAATCTTTGAACAGTTTTATTGAGACATAATTCCTGTATCATTTAAAGACTACAATCCACAGTGTTTAGTATATTCAGTGTTATGCAACCATCATCATGACCTAACTTTATAGTATTTTTGTCCTCCTAAAAGAACCACATATTAATCAGCATCAGCCCACCAGCTCCTACCTCCCACCCCAGCCCTAACAAGCATCAATTAACTTTCTATCTTTGTAAATTTGTCTATTCTAGATATTTGATATGAATAGGGTAATATAATATGTGGATGTGATTGGCTTCTTTCACTTAGCATAATTTTCTCAAGATTCATGTATTAGTACTTCTTTTCTTTTAATCTTGAGTAATATTCAATTGCATGGACACGTCACACTGTAGCCACTCATCAGTTGATGGAACTTTAGCTTGATCCACTTTTGGTATATGAATAATGCCGGTAGTAACATTTCTGTACAAGTTTCTGTGTAGACATATTATGTCATATATGTTAGGTATATATCTAGGAGTGGAATTTCAAGATCAAATAGTGACTCTATGACTAAATTTTTGAGGAACTGTTTTCCAAAGAGAGTGGGTTTTTGTACATTTACACCAGCAATTATAAGGTTTCCAGTGCCTCCATATCCCTGCCAACACTTATTATTGCCTGTCCTCTTCACTATAGCCATCCGACTGAAATTAATTGTACTCATTGTGGTTTTCATTTTCATTTCCTTAATGACTAATGATGCTGAGCACATTTTCTAGGCTCCCTTATCCTTATATTTAATATTTTTTTCCATAAGTACCACATATCTACTATACTGCGTCTGCCAGGACAGTCTCTTCCACTACATCCTCCTAATTCCCCTCAAAGTTTTAACAATTTAATAAGTACCTTGTGCTGAAAACTCACCATAGTCCTCTTGCCACCAGCAATCTTCACAGGAAGTTGAGCGGTGAGTGATTTGGTTCCAAAACACTATCTTATTGCCTCCTTTCTCAGATCACTCCTGGTGCCAACTGTTGCTGATTGAGTTTTCCAGAAGCACATGTGAAGCAAAATTGTGATATAAGATAGGAGGAATTAACATCTGTTAAGAGAGATAGAAGAAAGATCAGGCTGAGGAAGAAGTCAAAATAAGATGCAGACCTGACAGACTTGGCTACCCCGGTGGTGAGCCCCAGAACAACACTTTCTCATCAGTGTCCAGTTTGGGGCCAGAATAGTCAGGTATTTAAACTCTTGCCTGACTCAGCCACCATATGTGGATTTCCCTAAGAAGAGTGTGCCTCAAATAAGGCCATCCTCTGCAGAAGGAACTATTAGCTGGGGGCAGTCTGCTGACTTTCCTCCCAAAAGCTAGGCATCAAATATTTCCTTCCAGAACAATCTGGGTATCACATCACCATGTCTACCACATAGTCCTACTTGGATGCAATTCAGAGGGCTTCCTAATTGTTATATTATATTAAGTAACTTATGGTCAAGCTGGATAATACCCAAACACTAAATAATTAAAGAATGAACATGCAGTGTTGATAGATAACATATACAGGGGTTAAATTCCCCTTTCAGTTATTTACTTATCTGCATATATTTATATTTTGCTTCCTGTTTATCTTTCTGTAGAAAAAGAAGTATAAACTGATTTCACCTGATGAAACAAATAAAATTGTATAATCTGAGAGCTACCTGACCTGAACAAAAAATCTGTCTCTGTCTGTGTATATGTGTGTATGTGTAGAGACATATATATATATATATATATATATATATATATATACCCATATATATATATATATATATAGCTACATTCAATTATACATAGGTATATAATTAAGGGATATAGCTTTTATTTGTTAAATTCTTCTTAAATTTAGGGGCCTCTCCGGTGGCACAGCGTGTTGAGCACAGTAGTGTGAAGCTGTCCGCAGCCTCTGCGGCAAGGGTTTGATTCCCAGCTGGCCAGGGAGATACCCACATGGCGCCACAGACCTCTTCTGTCTCACCCACTGCTCCCCTCAGCAGTGTTTTCAGTCGTCTGTCTGCCTATTCCGCTCCAGCTCTGTCTCTGGTGAATTCTCTCACCCTCCCATGCCTCTGGCTTGTATCCCAGTTCTTGTATATATAAATAAGTCTTTTAAAGAAAATTCTTCTTAAATTTAAATATTGCTTAAAATTATTTTTTCTCATTTGAAAACTCTTGTCTGCAATAATCACTTACTTTCATGCAAAAAAAGTTTTTACAAAATGAAAAATAATGTTTCATCCAGAATCCCACAGGCTTCACAGAGAACCATGGACATATTTCTCACATTTTTATAGTCTTTTCTACAATCTGACCTTTTGATGTTAGGACATAACTCTTTCAATATTCAGTTGTTACATTGCAAATATACTGATCTTGCGTGTCTTGAAATTCACTCTTTTGTGTAGAAATGACCAAAATGAAATGTAATACAACATGAATTTTGAAGAACCTAAAACAATTTAGGCAATTTTGCTACAAAGAAAGAAATTTACTTATAAAAAGCAAGTAGTATTAGAATTCCTACCTGAAGTAACAGGTACACTACCCATATAGAATGAATACAAAGTAGCTTCAAATATGCTAATGTAGGGATGAATAACAAGAACAAATACTTTTAATACACATTTATATATTGCTTTCTAGGCAATGACTTTCTCATACAATATGTATTTTTTCCCTTAATAAGCAGACATTTCACTCGATTTGCTCTAATGGCTTCTGTATTTTAATACCTTGTATATTTATTTAGCTAAAGAGGGTCCAGTGACTGTCTCTTATTCTAAGTAATTTGTACTGGTTTGTGCTTTCAACACTTTAACTTATATGTTCTGTATATTCTGTGAAAAATTTGAATTTCACGGAGATGAAAGGTAAATGAAAGTGAATTTTTAACAGGAGAAAGAATAGTTATCTTAATTGAAGTGCACACATATGGACACACACACACGTATGTCTATGCCCCATATCAGGACACCTGGGAATTTATTTGCTTTTTCTTCTCCTATACAGAATGTATCACAGTGGATGGGAGAGCCTGGAAATGGGATGAAGGGCCCTTCTTAGCTACCAGAGTCATGGGATTACTTCTCATCCTAAATGCCTCAAAAAATATTGCCAAGAAATGAAATGGTAAAATTTCTATAGGAACACAGCTGTCTGTACAGCTAGTGATTTGGGGAAGACATTCTTTAAATGTTTTTTCAGTCCTGGCAAAATCCTGGAGAGAGGTTATTCTTTTAAGTGAAATCTTATGACTTCTTGTATTTCTTCTTCTACTTCTAAGCTGAGATAAGAGGTGGACACAGCTTAAACTGAAATGATTATGTTCTTAAGAAAATAAGTATAAGGATAAATTCTACCTGTATTGTTTGAGACACTGCGGTCTTGTCAAATTATCAGTCGTTCATTCTTTCCCCCTGTTGTCATGTCTAAGTTGTTTTGCTATAGCACAAGATGACAACCTTGGTAGCAGAAACTATTGATGTGCATCTCTTTTATAGGAACTCCACGCAACACAGGAATATACATTTGGTTATGGGGGGAAAAAACCTTGCTTTAATTTGCTAAAACCATGTTTCTTTTAAAGAACAAATATATATATATATAATTGATTATATATGATTATATATCATATATATATGATTATATATGCATAATATATGTGTGCACATATATATGTGTGTACATACATACACAGGCATAAAACCAGAACCATATGTAACCTTAGAAAATTTTCTTACAAACTAAAGTTTACATCTTAAGGAGCAATACTTTGCTCCCTAAAATAATCTACAATCTTGCTTGATATGTTTTTTTTCAGATCTAGATTTTCTCTCCATAGAACTTTTTTCTTCAAATCCAACTTCAAACTTTTATCAGATCTGGTTTATCTCTGCTCACGGTAACATTTTTGAGAACCGTAACTTGGCCTTAGAGTATGACATGAATCAAAATTTTGCCTTTAAATAATCTTAAGTACTATATTATCTAAATAAGTAATTCCTTCTTTCTGAGAACTGACACTACAAATATTTCTTTTAAGCCAGCACTGTAACTTCCACCGAAATTCAGTTATAACAGTAAGAAGCTTGATTTTCTATTTCTCTGTATTCATGACATTTTTATTCAATGTAAATGCATGTGGAATAAGGACCAGATACATGAACTAGTTGACACTTGATTTCTAATTCTTCTCTTTCCCTCATATCTCACCATGTCTCTGGAACATAATATTCAACATAGTTAAGTTTGAACCTCTGCTGTCACGAATAGTTTGCTGCCTAGAAACCAATTCAATTCATCACCCTTGTATTAAGCACCCGTTATGAACCAGTCATTTTACTCGGAATTCAAAGATGAACAGGACATTACCCTTTCCTAATGAAGTTATATCAAACTGGCCTTCTGCCTACAGTTAAAAACTGACCCCAATCCCCCAAACATGTTCTTTTTTTATATTAAGAACTAGATATATTTTATGGGCCCTCAGCCACTGTCTATTCTCAGATTCAAATCTCATTTCTGTTGTCTGAAGCTTGGATGCCTCTCCTTTCTTTCTGAACACCATATAGCCTAGATAGCTACAGACACCATTTTGCCTAAATGAGGTGATCACTTCATTTGAGTCCCAGCAGGCAGGATGCAGGTCTATGATATAATCACATTATCTCATATCAGGCAGGACTATGTTTTCAGAATCCGTGGCCAATATATTTTAAATGTTTTTGTACTTTTTTCTTGACTTGACTTTATTATTATTTGGACTCATTTGTCAGGGTCCATAAAAAAATATTCCCCATTTTTCAAAAGTTTGCCTGATACCACTTCATTTTTATGAAAGACCTACATGCACACCGGTTTTCACTAATGAGAGAAATCCAAAGAGTATTTTTACTTTTACAAGAAGTAAAAGGCAGAAATAGTGACGAGTGTTAGTTTCACAGCAGCGGTTCGGCATGCACCCCACCCAGCCACGAGTGGTACAATAACTTCCTCCCAGGAACTACTTTATATAGGCTGTTTGTGTATCTTGTCATTCCTGCTTTTACTATGTTATTAGTATTACTTTAGCTTTTACGTGTTACTTGGTATGACTTGGTAGATTAATTTTTCATTCTGGGAATGCACACAATTTTTCCCATATAAATTAATGGTGATTATTTCTTCATTTTATGCCATTTCAGCTTAGGAAAGATTTCATAGGGATAGTCTACACACTGCAGCCAGGGAAAGGCGCTTCTACAAGGGAGTGTCTAACTTCAAGAGGTTGCATTCACAAAGACTGTTTAGAATCTAAATGTTTCATTCCAATAAGATTCTCTAATAAAAAATAGTGCAGAAATGACACTGACCATAGGAGGAAGTGTTTCCCAAAGTATGCAAAATAAGACATTCTTAATTAGATAACCATTGTATAACAGAGATAGTGGATGGGGTTTTTGGAATTGAATAAAATGCTGTTATTAGATTGGTTTATTTTCTTAGCACCCATGTGATATTTCACAGGTTATTTAAACTTTTAGAACCTCCCCCAGTTTTGCTAAATGTATTATGTATGAAAAAGTTAGTATATGGAGTAAAGCAAAATATCTTTAGGCTTTACCAGATGAAAACAGTTAAGGTTCAACTTTTTGAAAACTAAAAATTTGGCCATGTTCTTATGATTCACAACCTAACATATAACTATATTTGTATGTCTATCTATATCTATATCTATATCTGGCACTTTGTACACGAAAGTCAATAATGAATTTTCAGCTCTTACTGTTTCTGTGAGAAAGCTGGTATGTTCAGAAAGTCCCCTTCCACCACACCTCCCATCATACCTCTAGAGACTTGAATGTGGAAACAGAGAATCTGCTCTGTCCTCATCATTCCTTTAAAAACATTCTGATTTTCCTAGCATGAGTTTTTGGGTGGTGATTCAAATGTATAGTTTATATAATTATATATCATATAATTATAAATATACAAAAATAATTATAAATAATTTGTATTATTTCCCTGTAGGAGAAAGGCTAAGAGATAAATAAGGGGAAAATAGATGGACACTGGTATGAACTAAATTTAGAAATAGGATATGATTTACGGTGTGCCAAGAATGAGAAAAAGAGGCTGGTATTGGGTGAGGAGAGGTTGGCATTCATTCATTTTGAAGATGCAACCAGTTCAGCAGGCTGGGATGAGTAAAATCTATTGGTTATTTTCACACTTATTTCTTGCTTTCACAACTGCTATGATGGTTGAAAATCTCTCTCTCCATTGGTTCACCCATCAGTGTTTTGCAGTCTAGTAAATTAATGGAAAAACTTTTATTTTTTTTTTCCATTCCTATAACTCATCCTATAACTTAACACCAGGGAAGGCACTGAAGCAACCAAAAGGAAGACAGAAAGGCTATTCTATCAGGGGGAAATACAGATGGACATGGGGCAGTCCATTTGGCGGGGCCTTATATATGTTCATAAACTGTGACTTTTAAATATTCATTTAATGTACATTTGTAGTCTTCCCAAATAGAGTGTCAACAACCTAACATCAGGGACCACATTGTGCATTTTTTCCTCCTCCTTTTCATCCTGCTATTATTTTTCCCATAAATGTAAAACAACTGAGTTAAGTAATAATATACTAACTCTAAAAACCAGTGAAGTTTTTTTACTTTTAAAATATCTGCTTTCAAGCTCTATGATTCTCTAATAGACAGAAAGATCCTACCCCTGTTTTATCTATTTTGATATGTCATTTCCTCTTGCTACAGTGCTTTCAAAGTGGACCACCTACTTAATTTCCTTCTCAGGGTATCTTCTTAAACACTTGAAGACATCTATTAAGCTTGGATAGCTTCCTTTGTTGTGGCTCAATAGCCTGTACTCCTTCATTTTGTTCAGAGAAGTAATTTCCTATCATTTAATCTTTTCAGCTGATTTTCTCTGGATCCCTTCCAGTTTCGCCCATATATTTTTATAAATGGGAAGATTTAAACTTTGCTTCCAAAGATTTCCAGAAAAAAAAAAAACCTGCATAATTAGGTTTCTCTCTATCAAACTTCAACACCTTTCAGAGCTAGTAGAACAATGTCTGTTTATCTGTGCTTGGGTGTGGTACACTTCAGATTTGACCAGGGTATGTCCCTAAGGCTTTTGTAATCAGTGCTGGAGGCTGAAGTCTTCTGCTTTGGGAAAGATTATGGACTTGATTCTGGAGCTTGAACAACCTCTATCAAGGAAAGTGTAGGAAGTTAAAGGTGGACACATATTTTTTTGTGTGTTTGTGACCTTTCTAAGAGAAATTGAGCTTACATTTCACCCCCTTATACATGGGCTAGTCTGTGACTGCCTTGACCAATACAATATGAAAGAAAAAGAAAAATATCAGCTGGCTTCACTTATAGGAGGAATATAGCAGAACCAAATAAGGGATCGGGGAAAAAATAATAACAATTAAAAAAAATCCAAAACAAAATTAACAGGCAACTATAAATCAGAGACATTCTGCAGGGGAGGGGGCAGGAGAGGGATCAAAACAGGAGATGGAAGAGCACAAGGGACTATGGTGATGGGTCTCAGGTGAACTGGTGGTGGGAATTCCACAGACACTACACCTGAGAGGAAAAAGCAAACACTGTACAAGAGCAATGTAAAATATAATATATATATATATATAAAATAAAAAAAATAAAAATGAATATGAAAGAAGTAATACTATGCTAGCTCTAGGCTATCATAGTCAGTTCAGGCTGTTTCACAAAGTACTCTAGAACAGGAGACTTAAACAGCAGACATTCATTTCTCAGAGTTTGGAAATTGAAGAATGAAGTGTTGGAAGATTCAATTTTGGGGGATGACCCTCTTCTTAAATTCTATCTCACTATCCTTTGACTATACCCCACATGGCAGAGAAAGAGACCACACTTTCCCATTTTCTCTTTATTCATGGCCATTAACTCCATCACAATGACCTTCTTTATGCTCTAATCTAACCCCAATTACCTCCTAAAGATCCCAACTCAAAACGCCTTCTCATTGGGTTTTAGGGCTTCAACATATGAATTGGGGGGGAGGGCGCACATATTCAGTCTGAAGGGTAGGTCTAACATTTTAGAGGACTAGTAGTTATAACTTCCATCTTTAGCGACAACATAGATAGGTACAGAGTCCCATCTGAGCCCAGCCTTCTAAAAGCCAGGTTGCCAAGTGGGTAGATAAGTGGATAAAAGCATTCTGGTTCCTCCAGAGTGGTTCAACTACCAGCAATATATCATGGATTTGCCCTGTAAATGCCACAAGGAGCAGAAATGTTGTCTCACCAAGTCCTTTAATATTGTAAGAGATAATAAAGTGTTATAGCAAGTCACTAGTAGTATAATGATTTGTTATATAATAATAGATAACAAGAACAAGAACACAATTACCACTCCACATCACCATCTTTTCTATATGCCCCTCATTATTCCCTTAACCTGTAAGTATCTTTGAGAACTCTGGCTAAAATGGCCGTGGTTGCGGCTATGACCTCTGGGGTTAATATAGAGGGTTTGGTTGTTATCATAGAAACAACACTAAGTTTTTCTCCAAGAAATTGGTTTTCTAGGCTTATTGACTATTGACTACCACACTGAGCTCATCCAGGGACAGTGAGGGAGAGCAAAACATGCATTTTTCCCCCTCTTTATGGCAGTTTCTAGTATTTTCATCTTGGAACTCTGAGCTTCCAATTGAGAAGTATGATCACCCTGCTGCGGAGGCCAAGTGGAGATATAATGGAACTTATCCATCATCACAGGATTAACACAAGCTCTATCTCAATCTTTTCTAAGTCAAAAGGTAAGTGTTGTGTCTCATGTGTTTACAAGGAAGAATGATTCTTGATTTATTTTTGTTACAGGAATAAAGCTATAGTTAAGTAATGAAGAAGGTGATGGAATATGTATAGGAAGGGGCAGAACTGCAGTATATCCCAATACTCCACAGTCTATCCTTATGGGTCATGAATACTAATTTGTAAATTTAAGGGGCCTTGAATAGAAACAGAGATCTACTTATTGAAGATGCTATGGACATGTTATTGTCTTTCCTCATTCTTTTTCTCCTTAGAGCTCCTACTTCACTTACATTTTCTGAAAACATTTGTAAGTCTCAAAGGATGGTATGAACAAGCAGATGACACACTATATTATTTCTAATCAATAAGAGGACTCAGTCCTCCTAAAATGATATACCTCTACTGGATTTGATCTTCACTGGCCTATGTTCTTCATTGTTACTGCATCAGAAGAAAGGCCTTATTTACCATTGGCTCACTTATCTAAGCTCAGGAAATCAAAAAAATTAGTTCCTATGGATCCAACTATTTAAAAAAAATATTTCAGGGTATGTCATTACAGCTATCAACACACTTTCAACAGTATCAGATTATTTTCACATTAATTGCAAAAAACATAGTTCCTTTCTACACTCCTTCCCCATGTCTTAAGGTGTGAAAGTAACAGATGCTTTAAAAAATCACACACACACACACACACACACACACACACACACACACACACACCCACCCCAGAGTGCTGGGAAAGTTGACATGAATTCGTCAGTGTTTTATTTCATACTCTCTTATGCTGACTTCTGGCTACTCAGAGATATTTCTAGTATGATGGGAGTAATAGTACCCTGAATGAGGAACACATTTGAGTCAATCTCTCAGTCAGAGGCACCAAAGTAAGTCAATCAAGAAAGATAAGTCAATATCCTATACCCAGACCTTTAGTTAATGAGTAGATGGCTGGGATTGTGTTTGGGGCCTGGCGATCTGGCAATCACAAAATTCAGCAAGGGCAATTCAGTTGAATCCTTGGTGAGAGAAGCCAGGCAGGGATTGAAAATGAAGCTATTTTTGAGCTTTTCTGAATTAGTGGAAGAGATTTTCATCAATCTTTAAACATTTACATGCAACATGCAGGAGATACACTGAATTATGTGAAACATATTTGGAATGGACATTAATCACTGCATTTCAGGAGTCACAGATGGTTGAGATAGCATGGGATGGCTCTCTGAAGCTTACATGACCTATGTGCATGTATATTAAAATTTGCAAATACTTAAATCTGTGGACTTGAGGAGCCATTAGATTAGTATAAAGAAACATTTAAGTCTAGAGAGAATATAGGAGAGATTCTGAAAAATAAAGTTATAGCTATATTACACATCGACAGTACAGGAAGAACAAATTGGCAGAAGCGTATTCTACATGATGCTAAGGAAGGTCTAACCGAAAGGTCATGCCCTTAATGATGAATTTTTCAAGGTCTCGTATATCCACATGGTTAAGTGTTTTAAAAAATATGCAAAAGAAAGATTACTTTTTGTAGTTCACTGTTTCCACTGTGCCACACTTTCTGTCACATTTACCTTCTGTCAGGTGGTGTGGTCAAAGAAACTTTTGGGATAAGACTAAGGTGAAGGTGAGTTGAGAAACATTTACTTTGGATTTACTGGGATATACTTACATAGTTTTTCAGCCATACCCAAGTTATGTTATTTCTAGTCACCCAAATAGAAATGGCTTCCAGGAAAATGCGCATAGTTCTCCATTCTGTCTGACCCAGTGTTGTGACTCAGATATGCATTATTGGGATATGAATGTGTCCTAGGTGACGTAGCATTGAAGGTTTGTGGATGGGGGAGAAACTTGGTTTGAACTGTATAATACCAGAGCTGTCCTGTGGGAAATTCTTCCATTTATCTGTCATATAACATGGTAATGAGAGGATTTGGCTTCCATCGATGTTGTTGAAAGATAAATTAATTCCAGTCAGAAAGATACATATTTGATAACACAGTGGATGCCATTATAAATGCACCACACATTTTTCCCTGTTTTGATGGGATTTATGTGAAAATAATTTGAATTCCTACTGGTGTGGAGGGGGAGGGGTCAAAACTTGTAGTATTATAACAAACATGGAGTGGTGTTTGGAAAGTTGCATGCTTTATGCATCTAAAGCATTGGATTGTGCCTTACTGTGTTCATTGTGAGGAAGCAAAAAATCATTCCAAGTTTGTAGGAACAAATTCTGACAGATATAGATGAAACAGTTCACAAAATTGTCACACATTCAACAAGACAAAACAAAAAACAAGTAGTCTAGTGAAATTTCACCTAAAACTATTTCATTAATAAATAAAAGTATATGCAGTAATTTAAATATACATCAGCTTAACTCACTATAATGCAGCAGCAATTTGTAATGCATTTGAGTTCTTGATATGCGCTTTCTTCTTTGGAATCACAGACAAAGTTTAACCTGCATCTAAATTCCTGTGTGAACTTGGACAAGTCATAGAACCATTCTGGGTCTCTTTACCCTTAGAAGAGAAAGCATTTTCTTTCCTCATCTGACAGGTTGAATTAAGAAAACTCTGGCAGAATATTTATTTATTTATTTATTTAAATTGTTTTAAGATTTATTTATTTATTTATACAAGCACTGGGTACAGTCAGAAGCGTGGGAGGTGAGAGAATTCACCAGAGCCAGAGCGGGGAGCAGAGCAGGCAGAAGGACCGAAGTACACTGCTGAGGGGAGCAGCGGGCGGCAGGAGAGGTCTGCGCGCCATGTGGGACCCTCCTCCAGTGACCGGGGAGCAGCCGGGGATCGAACGGGTGCTGCAGAGGCTGTGGGCAGCTTCGCAACCCAGCGCTCTACCGCTGCGCCACCGGGGAGGCCCTGGCAGAATATTTATTATACATATTTATACACTGGAAAGTGCTGTCCAGTCTTAGCAGTATCTCTTTAGTAGTGATGGTTTAAAGGGAAAACTGCTTATTTCATTCTATTAACCCCCTGGATTATCCCCATTTCTGGAAAACCTGACAATATTTTGTCTCAACACAAAACAATGCTGCAGATTTATTTCTCAAGAAAAAAAATAAAATTTACTTCAAAATAGCAAAATCATGAAAAGAAAAACCACTTTTGAAATAAAATACATCAAGTTTGAGTGCTTTTCTTTTTCTTTCTTTTTTTTTTTTTTTTTTTTGTGGGACGCTCGCGGGCGGCCCGGGAACAAACCAGCACTGCAGAGGCTGTGGGCAGCCTCGCAGCCCAGTGCTCAAACGCTGCGCCACCAGGGGAGGCCCAAGAGTGCTTTTCTTTTTTTGGGAAAAAAAAAAAAAATCCTTCCTGGGTAATAGCAATTAAGTCTAAGCCCATTCAAAGAGGTTTTATCTATAGAAAAACACTGTCCATTATAAAAAAAACAGTGAGTTTTCAACACAAGATTGAACTCAAATCTATCAGATCTCACCTGTGGATATTATCTTAAAGATATGTGAAAAGCGACAAATGACATTCTAACATGTAAGTATATTAACAGAGAAAAACTGGCTTCTAAAGGCTCTTACCCAGTGGAAATTCCTTAATACATTGATCATGATACAGGTCTAGAAACAGTGTTGTCAGTGCTTTAGTGTTGATCAGAATTAGGGATGTTGGACCACGCTAAGCAATTCCCAGGATATTTCAGAGTAAACCTGAATGTCGATTTGTTAATTCACAATGAGGAACACAAGTGTCAACTTGATAGGAGAGTCACGTCAGCCAGACCAGTACATTCTCTCCCAGTGGAAAATCATCAAAGGAAGTTAATTATAACTAGAAGAGCTGGGTGAGGGAATTAACTGAATGACTCATATATGATAGTTCAAAGCAGCTATGTCTCTTGGTAAGGCCAGTCCTTAGCGGGGTCAGAATGGACTTTGAATATATCTTAGAGAAATCAAAGAAAATTTTCATTGAGTTGTGGCTGTCAAGGACATGGAGAAGTAGCAAACCTCTTACACTGCTGGTGGGAATATAAACTGATCTGGCCACTATATAAAGCTGTGTGGAGGATCTAAATATGGATCTACCATATGATTCAGCAATTCCACTCCTAGGAATCTACTCAAAGGACACAAAAACACTAATTCGAAGGGAAACCTTCACGTCTATATTTATTGCAGCACTGTTTACAATAGCCAAGATAGGGAACCAACCTAAATGCCCACAAAAAGATACATGGATCAAGAAGATGTGGTCCATATACACAATTGAATAGGACACAGTGATCAAAAAGATACACTCATGCCATTTGTGGCAACATCGATGGAGCCAGAGGGGATTATGTTAAACGAAGTAAGTCAGAAGAATATCAGATGGTTTCAATTATATGTGGAACATAGAGAAATTGAACAAAAGATCATGAAAAAGACAAAACTTAAAACTGTCCATAGATCTGAGGCATACAGCAGGGGTGGAGGGGTAATGGGTCAAAACAGGGGAGGGAAGAGCACAAGGGACTGTGGTGATGGATCACGGGTGCTGTGGTGCTGGGAGAACTAAGGGAACTATGCCTGAGGGGAAAAATCAAATGCTATAAAAATGAAAGATGTAATAAAATAAATAAATTTAATTATACAAATAAGTATTGCATGGGAGCATTAAAAAAAACAAAAAGAGTTGTGCCTGGAACAAGAAACTGTTGGGAGTGTACTCTAACATCCCTCAGGAAAAGTGCAGAAAGAAGGCTAACATGCAAATGTTAGAATCACTGTATAATATAAAATACTAGGGCCTCCCTGGTGCCCTAGGGGTTAAGTCTCAGTGCTATCATGGCTGCGGTCTGAGTTAGTTCCCCAGCCAGGGAGCTCATGGCTCTCCTGTCTCACCTGCTTGCTCCCCTTAGCAGTGTATTTCAGTAGATCTGCCTGTTCTGCTCCCCACTCTGTCCTGGTGAAGCCTCTCACAACCCCCCTGCCCCCACACTTTGCCCTAAATCCCACTTCTAGTAAAATAAATAAATTTTTAAAATTACCGAAAAAAAAAGATTTAAAAGATATATAAAACAGTAAAATAATTTAAAACCAAGATTCATATATCAATATTAAATAAACAAAATAAGAATTGAGGAAGGATCAATGTGTAAATTCATAAATTAGAAATTCATGTCATTAAAGGAGTACATTTGTGGATAAACTCATCTTGATAGACTGTATAAATCGAAGTTCTAGGTGTGGGAAGGGACTTAAAAATATGATTATCTTACTTTAATACAGTTCAGCAGAGAGTAAAATTCTCTTGTGTAAGCATTTCTTGTGAATGTCTGAATTTTTTACTCATTTTTTTATTGCAGGAAACCCAATTAAGTCAATATTTTCACTTGTTAACATCTATAATCAAGAGATAGGGAATTATTTAGTGAAAACTACAAATGTGTGAAATCACATTTACATACTTAGCAATTATTTATTGGCCACTTATACTAATATTTATAATCTTGGCAATTTACTCATTCAACTTCCTGCTCTATGTCATAGTGATGATTCTCTGACATAAATAATTTTTGAGATAAGGTCACTAAAAGCCACTCTAAAAAGATTTTTATGGGAGAAATGATATGACAAAAGTTTTGACCAAGATCTTTCTAGTTTATGTCTATATTGGAGGAAAATGTCCTTTACAATAAAAACCTAGGCATAAAGGTTGAGAAAGGAGCTGAAAATGTTATTTAGGTCAGCATTTTTGTCTAGGAAAGCAGTTGCTAAGGGTGTTGTGAGGTCAGCAGATTTAGCATGGAAGAGAATAACAGAACAAAAAGATCACTGATAATGGTTTTAAACTCCACATTACAACTAACTTTAAAAAAAAAAAAACTGCCATGTGCCTTATTTGGGTGTAGTGTTAAAGAAACATACATAAAATTGTTTGAAAAGACTTAAAATAACTCCTCCCTTTTCAAACTCTCTACCTGTCTGAGGCCAGATTTATTCTTAAAGATCAGCTAAAACTCTATATTGTACCAGCATAAATGCAGGAGCAGATATAAATTTCCAGGTGTTTTCTTTTAAGCCAGGAATTACAGATTTTCAAGTATCAAGTGAATGTTAATAAATAATTATTAATTTGGGCCTCCCTGGGGTGGCAAGGGGTTAAGTGTCAGCACTATGAAGCTATCCGCAGCTGCTTCAGCACAAGTTTGAACCCCAGCCAAGGAGCTACCCACATGGCACTGCAGACCTCTCCTGTCTCGTCTGCTGCTCCCCTCAGCAGTGTGTTTCAGTCAGTCTGCCTGTTCTGTTTCCCACTCTGTTTCTGGTGAATCCTCTCACCACCCCACACCTCTGGCCTACATCACAGTTCTTGTATGCAAAAATAAATGAATCTTTAAAAAATGCATATTTTTTAAATTTCTCAGTTTTAATTTCTAACATGGTAATTATAGACAGTTATAATCCATACTAACAAAAGCTCTTCTGGATCCTTAATAATGTTGACCAACAAATTGAGGCTACTAGCGGGGGAGGTTAAATGGGGGTGGGAACAAAGGGGTGAGGGGGAAAAATAGTGTTTGGTAAAGGACTATGGTTGCTTGGAAGGTGGGGATGGGGTGGTAACATATATCTGAGGAGGTGTGAACCTGTTCTCCCAAATCATATATAGTATTGTAAATCAGTCACCACAGTAAGGGAAAAAATAATTTTGACCAAAGAATAGGGGCCACAAGACCAAAGAGTCTGATAATAACTAATAGATGACTCAAATGAGCATGAGAAGTGGGAATTGTTAAATTCTTATTTCTTTTCCTAAAAGGCCCTTATCATGGAAAAACCAAACAGTGACAGGTAGAAAGTAACAATGGAGAGTTGGTTAATCAGGACTGTCTGTGGTCCAGATTTTGATGGAGAGAAATAAAAAAGAGGAATAAGAAGGGCATGTTCTCTGTCTCATTAGGATTTCTGAAAAGAAAGCAAGCTGGGGCTAAACAAACAGAGTAATAATGTTACTATTTCCCTGTGTCCCTTCTGTTCAATAGTCCCAAGAAACCGGGTGCATCTAGAAAGTGAAAGAATCTTTTACAACATTCTATCTTGGACACTGAGAGAGATGAATTTTAAAATGTCACATTAGGTCTGTCTCGAGGTGTCAGGTCCCCCAAAGCCCTGAAGGATTGCCAGGTTATAGAATCAGATATTTAGTAAGTTCTTAATCATGTTCCTCTGGAACATCATGTCTTGGAATTAAGTGCTTAATAAATAGTTGATGAATACTTCAGTTCTGAAGTGAAGAGGTGGTGCCAGCGGAAATTTAAAAGGCAGTATGAATGTAAGAATAAATATTAAATAAATATTAAAAAGAAATGCTAGCGTTTTATGGATAGGACTGCTGAAAATGCTGCTTCCCCACTCAGCTCTCTTTCATCTTCTGCATAAGTCTGTCTGTAGAAATGTCATACAAGCATAAATAAAATGTGTGCCATAGTAATTATGGATTTTCTAGAATCACATTTCAAACAGGAAAATAATCATGTGAAATTAATTACTGATTTTATTAACCCAATATATCCAGAATATTATTACAACATGTAAACAATAGAAAAAATTTAAAATAATTCACATTCTGTTCTTCATAGTAAGTTTTCATTCGACAGCTCCTTAAGGTTGGCTACTATGTTTTTCCAATGACCTCCCACTTTTAAAAACTACTTTATTGAAGCTTAATTAACATTAAAAAAGTTGTACATATTTACTAGCATTCAGATAAATTTTAGGATAAATTTTAAATCTCTTCAAGTATCATGCAGAGCCTTGCATGATCTCATGCTTGTTTACTAATTAGTCTCACTTTCTTTTATTTTTTAAGATTTATTTATACAAGAACCAGGGTACAGGCCAGATATCCGGGAGGGTGAGAGGATTCACCAGAGACAGAGCAGGGAACACAACAGGCAGACTGACTGAAATACACTGCTGAGGGGAGCAGCGGGCGAGACAGGAGAGGCCTGCCACACCATGTGGGTATCTCCGGGGCCAGCTGGGATCAAACCCTCACTACAGAGGCCACGGACAGCTTAGCCTCATTTTCTATCACTGCTCATTCACAGATAAAACAAAAATGTCTTTCAATATACTCTTACCAAAATATATATATATTTAAGATTCATTTATTTATGCATACAAGAACTGGGGTACAGGCCAGAGGTGTAGGGGTGACAGGATTCACCAGAGACAGAATGGAGAGCTGAACAGGCGGATCTTCTGAAATACAGTGCTGAGGGGAGCAGCAGGGAGACAGGAGAGGTCTGCTGTGCTATGTGGGTCACCTCCCTGGCTGGGGATCAAACTCGTGTTACAGAGGCTGCAGACAGCTTCATAGTGCTACATCTCAACCCCTTGTGCCACCAGGGAGGCCCGCTCTTACCAAAATATTTATGAAGAATTTCTACTAACATATCATCCACGTGTCTTTCTTATATTGAGATACATAGATGCATTTAAAGAATTGTAGTATAAAATTGTAAATCCTTAGAAAATTGCCAATGAAAGAACCATACAAGAAGTTCCTATTTACTATATTTATTGATTTTATTATTTTTATCTTTTTAATATTTATTTATTTATTTATACAAGAACTAGGGTTCAGGCCAGATCTGTGGGAGGGTAAGAGGATACACTAGAGACAGAGCGGGGAACAGAACAGGCAGACTGATGAAATACACTGCTGAGGAAGCAGTGGGCGCGACAGGAGAGGTCTGCAGCACCATGTGGGACCCTCGCTGGCTGGCCGGGATCAAACCAGCACTGCAGAGGCTGCGGACAGCTTCACAGTGCTGTGCTCAACCACCTGTGCCACCAGGGGAGGCCCTATTGATTTTATTTTAGAGAAAATATAAGAGGTGCTGCATTTTGTAATGTAGCAATAATAAAGATGGAATCATAAAAGATGTTTGGGTTGGCTTTTGAAGAAAAGAATCAGGAGTCCTGTGGGGTGATTTCTAACACACTCTCCATCCCCAGCATTTAGAATCACTTTTGGTATAGTTCTCTTATATACTTTCAATTCAGTTCATTTGTACACCACAACTATAAATTGAAATGAGGTAGTTTTAAAAATGTACACATAAAGGAAAATGCAAATGATTTGGACTATTTTCATTTTATTAGCATACTCAATATTGTTGGAAGATTTCCATTCAAGAATCTAAAGCTAAAGTAATATGCAAAAGAATATATAATAAGAAGCTAGTTAGTGGGTTGACAAAGTGATTTCCCAAAAGGAACTCTAAGTGTATTTCTTTTTCACCATGGACAAACACACAAATGAAAATAGGAAGTAGTTTGAACTCCTACCCCTACAAAATGGTACTAAGGGCAGTGAATGAATCTGGACAGTATGGGATCTATCCCTTAAACCATCCCTTGAACATGTCCAGAACACCATTAATCATATAACTAGCCAGCAGGACTTTATGTCCTGTGGGAGAATCTAAGAAACACAAACTATCTCTCTACCAAAGCAATTTGAATCAGGGTAACTATCACCAGAAAAGGGCATTAGGATGGGGAGAAGTTCATTTAATATACTCCCCACCCTCAGTATTTGGAGAACAGGAACCACTGAGTCCCATTTATAAAAACTGAGAGTTATTTTAAAATATATGTATGAGGTAACTGATAAAAACTAGTAAAACATGAAATATTAGAACTGTATTTGAATATGGAAATTGAGATTCTCGCAAAATTCTCATTTTGTGAATTATACATACTGACTACATACAACCATGAAGTAAGAGGACAGGGAGTCTATTGCACCTACAAATTCTCTGACAGAAAAATGCACACCATCTTGCATATAGTCTTGTTAAATGGTGTTCTCTCTATGGAAAAGAACTATCAGTTCGCTAGGTATTGGGAGTAGAACATAAGTTAAAAGTAAATAAAAAGTCACACATCAAAGTGGATAGTGAAGGAAAAAAAGACACAACTGGGCCTCCCCTGGTGGCCCAGGTGCTTGAGCGCCTCGCTGTGGGGCTGTCCACAGCCTCTGCAGCGCTGGTTCGATCCTGGCCGGCCAGCGAGGGTCCCACATGGTGCAGCAGACCTCTCCTGTTTCACCTGCTGCTCCCCTCAGCAGTGGATTTCGTCAGTCTGCCTGTTCTGTTCCCCACTCTGTCTCTGGTGAATCCTCTCACCCTCCCATGCATCTGGCCTGTACCTCGGCTCTTGTATAAATAAATAAATCTTTTTTTTTAAAAAAAAAGACACAACTGAAATATAGCTTATTAGCCATTTGGAAATTATTTTGTACAGTCTCCTATGCTGCACTGTATTTTAGTATTTGGGTTTATTTTTCTTGTACGAATTTGGAAACTATTTAACTTTTTTTTTTTTTAAAGATTTATTTATTTATACCAGCACTGGGTACAGTCAGAAGTGCAGGAGGGTGAGAGAATTCACCAGAGCCAGAGTGGGGAGCAGAACAGGCAGACTGATGAAATACACTGCTGAGGGGAGCAGCGGGCACAACAGGAGAGGTCTGTCGCGCCATGTGGGACCCTCACTGGCGGCCGGGGATCGAACCGGCACTGCAGAGACTGCAGATAGCTTCGCAGTCCAGTGCTCAACCGCTGTGCCACCAGGGGAGACCCTATTTAACATTTTTAATGTGAGCTATGACATAAACATAAAAATGGAAGACCAATGACATGGAGGATAATAGCAGCTATGGTCAGCGTGTTGCCTTTATCAATTCTGCACTCATTATTTTGGTTCATGCCAAAGCATCCTTAGAATGCATCAGCAACTCTCCACTGAGGACTTTCTCTCAACTCAAGCATGGGCAGGTCTGAAATGCCAAGGAGTTAATGTTTCTAGATGTAGCCCTCTGCCAATGACAATCGGGACTTAAAGGGTAAACACCACAGCCACCTACTCCACAAATCAGCTTGGTGTCTTTCACACTGGCAAACATGTTACCATGTTGCAAAGTTAACACTCAATATTGTGGACTATTAAAAAAGAAAAAAAGAAAATGTCCGTAAAGAGGTGCATATCATATTGAAAAGCTGTTTATATGGCTATAAACGTAGAACCTATGTTTCTTGGACTGGGAGACCTTTAATTTTAAGAAGATGAGGAAGAGAAAATAAGGTAAATGCATATCAAGAAATGGTTTTGAGAATAAATGTAGTAAGCACTAGCAATATAGGCATAACCATGGATATGATAAAATGCGTATTATTTTAAATTAATTCAATGTATTTGGTACATGCCATATTTAATCAGCTTAATAACATTTTAGTTGGACTTCTGATAGATTTTCCTGAAAATTTTGTAAACTGTGAGGAAAAATGAATGATTAATTTACTAAACACAGAAAGGAAACGACCAGGTCCCTATGTCTGGAATAATTTTATCTGAATTTTATCTCCTCATGATTTGCATATTAACAAAGCAACAGAGGGAAGAAGATTGATTTTGTATGTTTTCCAAAAAATTAAACTTGGCCCTAGGTGATGTTGGACTTGGGAGAAATAGAAGTATTTTAATCAAGATGTCACATAATAAAAGAATAAAACACTTGTATTCCTTCAAAAGACAATTTTTATTCATTTCTCTCTTTCAATCAAATTGAACCTGCAGAGTACATGAGGACCATGTTAAGCAGCTATTCCCAACTGATGACATTATCATATTCTATCACTACTAATATTCCCTTAATATTTATATTTCATCTCTTAACTTTCCAGACTGAATCAATGCATAAATAGGTATGAATCTTATGGAAATGAGCAGCACTTTCCATGAAAGTAAATATTAGGTAAACTAATCAAAACAATAACTGCTTCTAAGGTAGCAGTAGAAAACAAATCCTAAACCATTACTAGAATCTAAGAAAAAATATAGTGGTTTTCTTTCTTCAAAGTAGTGGAAACTCTAATGTCCATTAGCAAAATTTTATTAAAATGAAATTAGAGAGCTACAACTTTAGCCACAAATTTTGAAAATGCATTGTATTCAGATCACAGAGTTTAATAAAACATTGCGTAGGAATCCTTACCAGCTGATGGCATGGGGAGGGCTCACTTTAATGGCAAGAAGAATTAAAGATATTTATAGCTAAAGAAACAAAAAAGCTGAACACCATCCCCAAAAGATTTTTGGACGATATGATGTACACATGCAAAGCAGTGTGAACAATTTGATAATACATAACAAATGCACTCATTTTAACACTTAGCTATGGGGGGTGTTTTTAGGGGGAGAAAGGATTGATTTCTTCTTGGAAAGACATCCCTCCAGTATGAAGACAAATTATTGGTTCATCCCACTATGATTAAAAATTGCCTCAAATAATATTAGGGCAAAATAGTTTTGTTACTTAATTTTAGAGAATATTTTACAATTGCCTAGATTAAAATGATATCATTAGTCATTGATTATTTTCCCTTTTTAGGCAGCAAACTTCATTGCTAATAAAGCTTATTTTCTCTCAGATTTTCTATTACATTGAGTTTAAAATAGTCCTACAGAGTATAATTCAGATTATAAAGTTAGGTCAATATAACTCCTTCAATAATCAACTTAGAGATGGCTATTAAATGCATCATATGCATACATAATTTGATATGTTACATTATATCTTATTAAATATTTCATCAGATAAACATACCTGCCAACTAAAGTTTGTTTATTATAAATACTGATATTTGATACAGAATTAAAACTACAGATATTGGTATGGTATGTGATTCAACTTTAACTTATATTATGAAAAAATATTTTCTTGGTATAGCTATTGACATTTATTATTATTTGGAAAAAATTTTTTGAACAAGCTTGACCTTGTTTATTTTTTCCACAATATAGGATTTCTCCCCTCAGGCGGGGTCACCAAGGTTTCCCTAGCACCAAAACACCATAGTCCTCCACCCTAGTGCACTGTGCTTCTCCTGTCCCTACTGTTTTCTACTCTCCCTCTTCTGTCCTAGTGTCTCAGACCTACTGTCTGCCTTCAAGGGTTGTCCTTACTGTTTGTCTTTTTCTAATCCTTTGCTTGGTTTCTCTAGATCCCACATATAAGAGAAACCATCCCGTATTTCTCTTACTCCTTCTGGCTCATTTAGAGTAATCCATTCTAGTTCCATCCATGGTGCTGCAAATGGCATGAGCTTATTTTTCTTTTTCTTTTTCTTTTTTGTGATCACTGAGTAGGATACTACTCGTCTGTTGACATTTAGAGTATGAAAATTCTTTTGTGTGATACTATCATGCAGACTACAGGAAGTTTAGCCTTCTAACTACCCACTCCCAAAACTCAGAATCATTTTACAGATATTGTGACAACCAAACACTCCCACATTTTCAACCTCCTCATTACCCTCATTTTCTCCATTTAGGAGACAGTTTAGAGTAGAGATTTAGAGGATTATGATGAGCTCTAATTTTATAAAATTAGGGAATATGTTGTTTCTTCTTCATCGCTCCTGTTTTTCCCTTCAAAGAAACTGCTACTGAAAACACAATAACCAAGTAACATCCTTTTCCACAAAATTTTAGAGCTAGAAAAGTTCATATATATATATATATATATTATTTTATACAGTCATAGCATAATCTATCTATATCAGAAAAGCAAAACATATATTAAATTTCTCCCTCTGGTAGATTAAAAAAAAGAAATTAAGGCTCAGAGAAATTAAGAAACTAAATATCTTGCTCTAGTGAAGTAGAAACTAGTGTTTTTGTCTTGTAACATTTACATTAATGTCTTTTCAACTGCATCTGACTGAAACTGTCCTCAAGAATACTAAGTTCAAGTGGTGAGACAATGATCAACATGGTTTTCTTTAGTCATGAATTTTACCACACACACTAATATACACATTTCCTACAGAAAAAGGTTAATGGTTTAATAATAATTATATGTTAAAGATATAACATGGATAATCTTATTTTACCACTTATTCACATAAAATATTGAAACCTGGTATTTGGAACTCAACTTAATGCAGACATAACTGCGCTTAAGCAATAACTCAAAATGGTCTCAATAACAAAGGATATTTGAAATACAACCTATAAATGCTAATAATTTTTAAATAGTCAAATTTATGTTGCTTTGTTCATCAATCTACAGTTGAAGTTGTACTCTTACATGGTCATTGATCCAAAGTTGTAATGTGGTAACTTTCTGAGCGGGCATGAGAGGTCTATTTCAAAGACAAATACAAAGCACCCTAAACTCACAATTATGACTACAATAATATGCCATACAATATTATGTGATAAACTAACCTACATATTTACTTATTATTATACAACTGACTTCTATTTACATGAATGTGGATAGATGGCAAAGTAGTTATGTCTACTTCCTTGACCTGTGAGTGTAGAACCTATGTGCTTAATGACTGTGCTTGCTTGTATAATATTTCATGAAGGAATAGTAATGGGATTCAATTTTTAAAAAGGTAGGAACAGATGAACAAAGATAGTATTTCAGAATGTCTTTTTTGTTTACTTGTGCTAAAGCATCAGAATAAAATGGAGAAAGACTGATGTCTTCAAATAACTGTTTAAGTTTTAAATTTAAAATTTTTAATTTTTAAAAACATGAATCAAAAACTAAAATATTAGATGAAAATTCATAATAATCACCAGAACACTATAGACTATAATTATGCTTTGTATCAGCAAAACAATTACAATGGGGATGAAATCTTCATCTTTGTTCAACTTGTTTATCAGCCTTGAACAGAAACAGGGAAAACTAGATTAAGCGCTTTCTTTCCCAAATGAAGATAAAGATGCTAATTATTTGACTAGAAGCTTAATGTGAAACCCAAGCAAAATCTGTCCTTGCAATTTAAACTTATGAAAGTTAGACATCATAAACTGGACTAACCAGGTAAAGAGACAAAAAAATGATTGCATGGTTTTTGAAATGGAGGGATTGTTCCATTTGTGAATGCCAGATTGTAAAACTATGAAAACAGAAATGCATTAAGATGAAAAACATGATGATTAGAAATCTGCCTATTCTTGTCAAAGCACCGTGTTGGGTACACTAAGAGATGAATTATTAAGTACCTGTGGATCCAAAAAGGTGGATCATTGAAGAAAAATGGAAGGGGAAGCTTAAGGATCGTGGAGGACCAAAATGTAAGGCAAGGTTGTTCGATTTTCTACAAGGAATAAATACAACAGGAGTAAAAATGTGGCAGAATGTGGTATGTGTCCCCAACTATGCTGAATACTAGAGAGTTTCAGGGGAAGAAAAATGATGATGATCATTACAAGAATAAGGAAAAGATTTCCTTGGTTTTCTTCAGTCAGACATTGATTAAGCTTATCCCAAGAGATTCTGATTACACTGGGGCATACATCAAGAAGCTCAAAAGATTGATAGTGAAATCCCCTCTGCATAAAATGGGAAGTCATATGGAATTCTTTCCTCCTGTAGTACATCACGACAAATCCAGACAACATAGAGCCCATATTTTATTATCAAAAGGTACTATCAAAGAGTAATGGAGGCACAGAAGCCTAAATCAGCTGAGTTCCAGAAAAGGAGTCCTCTTCAGATAATAATAAGCCAAGGATGCTACTTGAGGCAAAATGCTATCAAACTATTAGTCCAGGTGTTAGCAGGCAGGACAAAATGAAATCTGAAAGACTCAGAAATATACTGGTAAATCACTCAGCCTAACAAGTGTTCCCCACCTCAGTTTTACTGAGGAAATGATTACAAAGGCAGAACTGGAAAGAAGAAATAATACTATCGGGTGGAGTCTTGTGCCTGGAACCAGTGGTCTTTGCACCAATTTTTTTTTTAAATAATAAATTTTATTTTTATATTCCCCCATACAATTGCAAACGCCCCATTCTGACCCCAATCCTTCCCCTCCCGCCCCCCACCCCCAAAAAGTGTCTCTGGTTCATAGTTTTTTGTTGATTTTGATTTTCACTGATGAGGCAGGACCCAATCACCTCCTGTCTTAAACACTTGGAAGAAGAAATCAGTACACATTCTCTCTCTCTCTAACATATTACTCACTCCATAGCCTTATTTCCATACATCCATGTGATCACTATCTCCTTTCCTTCCAATTCCTTCTATCTTCTATCTGGTACACTGACCTCCTGCATGGAATCACCAATCAATTGAGCTTCATGTTTTTCTTTTCTCTCAACTCCTGAATCATACTTTTATCCTTACACAGCTTAACTGCCCTCACTTACTTTCAATTTCCTTGGCTCCTCTCTTTTCATTTTACTTGCCTGATAAAACTTCAACCACAGCAAAATCAAATTCTCTGCCTATTTCATATCTGCACCTAAGCAACTAAACCTGAATGGAAAAACACATAAAGGTGCTAACAGGATCTCATTTTAAATGCATGAGTCCTAATGGAATCATGCCATATTTCCCTAATGCATTTGTTCTCCTGTTCTCCTTTATAACTATTTCATAGCTTCTCTATTCACAAAGTATGAATATTTGTTTCTCTTTATTTACTTTCAGTTCATGACCTTTCATATTTCCTGATGAAATAAAACATAACTGATAAAAGATTCCACTCCTACAACACATTTACCAACTTACTTTCATCTGGATCTGTATTCTTTCCCTTCCTTCTTATTGTTAACAACGATTGGTCACTGGGGTCTTCCTGGTGGTACAAGAGGTTAGGACGCAGTACTAGGAAGCAATCCGCAGCTTCTGCAGCACGAGTTCAATCCCCGGCCAGGGAGGTAACCCACATAGCGCAGCATACCTCTCCTGACTTGCCCTCTGCTCCTCTTGGCAGTGTATTTCAGTCAGTCCGCCTGTTCTGTTCCCCACTCTATCTCTGGTGAATCTTCTCACCCCCCACACCTCTGGCCTGTACCCCAGTTCTTGTATGCATAAATCAATAAATCTTTAAAATAAAGCAAAAAAAACCTCAAAAAGTGGTCACGAATGCTATCCAATGCTCACCCTTACTCTTGTGAATTGACACCATTTTCTCTTCTCTACTCGAAGACATAGCACTCTATTTCTCTTCTCCCATCAGTTCCCTTTTCTCTTAGGTCTTTCTCACTAGCATATGAATGGGCTGTCCCTTCTCCTTCCCCAAACAAAACTCCCCACTGAATTTCCTATCCTTCATTTTCTATCCACTTCTTTATCCTCTTTATATCAAAATCGTTTAAAAGGCCATTTATATAGTCTTTCTCCAATTGTTTTGTCTTGTCCTCTTTTGAGCCCACTCCAACCAAGTGTTTGCCCAAACAACCACATCAAAACAGCTTTAGTGATATTTTGTCATGGACTTTATTTTGTGAGCTCCAATGAGTAATTCATTATCTTTATTGTATTTGACCCGTCAATAGCATCTAGCACGATTGCTTAGCGCAAATATTTTTTTCACTTGGCTTCCAGCAAAAAAAAAAAATAAAAAATAAAAAATAAAAAATCTTGGGCCTCCTTGGTGGCACAGGGGTTAAAGACAGTGCTGTCAAGTTATTGCCAGGCACTGCAGCACGAGTTTGATCCCCAGCCAGCCAGGGAGCAACTCCCATGGTGCAGCAGACTTCTGCCTCACCTGCTGCTCCCCTCAACAGTGTATTTCAGTAGATATGCCTGTTCTGCTCCCCACTCTGTCTCTGGTAAATCCTCTCACCCCCTGCACCTCTGGTCTACACGCCAGTTCTTGAATGCATAAATAAATAAATCTTTTAAAAATCTTGCTTTTTTCCTGATTACAAGTGCTCTTTCTCAGTCTCTAAAGCTATATACTCTGCCTTTCTTTTTTTTTTTAAAGATTGATTTATTATGCATACAAGAACTGGGGTAGAGGCTAGAGGTGCAAGGGGTGAGAGGATTCACCAGAGACAGAGTAGGGAACAGAACAGGCAGACTGACTGAAATACACTGCTGAGGGGAGCTGCAGGCAAGACGGGAGAGGTCTGTTGCATCATGTGGGTAGCTCCCTGGCTGGCCGGGGAATTAAACTTGAGCTGCAGAGGCTGCAGATCGCTTCATAGTGTTGAGCTTAACCCCTTATGCCACCAGGGAGGCCCTATCCTGCCTTTTCTTGACTTCAATAATTGTAAAGGTTCAGTCCAGGGATCAGTATTCAGACTTTCTCTTGTCTCCATCTTTGCCCAACCTGTCACTGCTCATGTAAAACCTTATAGCTTCAAGCCCCATCTATGTGTTGATAGCTACCAACATTATAACCTGACATAAATATTTCACTAGAAGTCTAGTCTGATCTAAATGTCTCATGTCTACATGATAAGATTTTTGTGGATGTCCAATGGACACTTTAAAAGTAACATGCCCAAATTCAACCTCCTGATTTTCGTCAATACTTTTCTAGTCTTTCTCATCTCAGTTAATTGCAATTCCATCATTTTAATTGATCAGAGTCTAAGTTTTGTAATCAGCTTTGATCACCTCTAATGTTCTTCCCACAGATAGATCTGTGTTTCATTCCCTTACTCTAGTGATTGCTACTTAACTTTCATGTAAGAAGAGAAGCCTTTTATGATTTCCATACATTCTCATCCTCATTTACTCCCTCCCATTACCCAGTATCCTCTTCTTTATAGTACTTAATACTACCTGATATATTACATATCATATGTTTATCTATTTTTTGTGTCTCTTCCTAGCATGAGACAAAGACAGGGGTTTTGTCTTTGTAGCTCAATACTAATCGCCCGAAGTTTCGAATAGTGCCAGATGCTTTAAAAATGTTATTGAACCAAGACATCTATTTATATGAATACAAAACTTTATTTTCGAAATTTGTAAAAAAAAATCTTTTGACTAATTTTCTTTCAATTACACTTTGATGTCCCTAAAGGATTATTAATGTTTATTTTGTTAAGAGCAAATATATCTTTCTTTCTCATCTTATTAAGTTTTTATAGTTTCTCTTTGAATTAGATTGTATGGGAAGGGAGATATGTGGTTAATAGAGGTAAGAGAAATATTCTAGAGATATTCTTATTTCTTAAATCTTTCAAAATGAGAGACTACATTAATTTACATACCATCTGAATATGAAAAGGCCTAGAGGTGGTGAGAAGATAATTAAAACCTAGATATGACAGGCTTGTAGAGGAACAAAGCAATTCTTATTAAATTACTATATCATTGTAGTCTGGAGGGGTTAGAGATATTAATATGATTATTAATATATACACATCTGGGGGCCTCCATGGTGGCGCAAGGTGTTAAGGCACAGCACTATGAAGTGTATCCACAGCCACTGCAGCATGAGTTTGATCCCTGGCCAGAGAGGTGACCCACATGACACAGCAGACCTCTCCTGTCTAATCAGCTGCACCCCTCAGCAGTGTATTTCAGTCGATCCACCTGTTCTGTTCCCCACTCTGTCTCTGTAAATCCTCTCACCCCCCGTACCTCTGGCCTGTACCCCAATTCTTGTATTCATAAATAAATAAATCTTTAAAATATATATATATATATACACATTTGATTTAAGTGATTACATTGCTTAATGGATGAAAAGCACTATTTTTGCGATGAAAAGTTCACCTAGCAGCCTTTTAATTTAATTTTATTTTTTTAAAGAATAACTATGTTTTTTTTTTAAAGATTTATTTATTTATTTATTTATACAAGCACTGGGTACTGTCAGAAGCGCGGGAAGGTGAGAGAATTCACCAGAGCCAGAGCGGAGAGTAGAACAGGCAGACTGACAAAGTACACTGCTGAGGGGAGCAGTGGGCGGCAGGAGATGTCCGCGCGCCATGTGGGACCCTCCTCCGGTGGCCGGGGAGCAGCCGGGGATCGAACCCGCGCTACAGAGGCTGCGGGCAGCTTCGCAACCCAGCGCTCAACCGCTGCGCCAACAGGGAGTTCCCTTTTAGATTTAATGTAGAATTGTCTTATAAGAAAGATTAAGGTAAATGCGTCTGAACCAATATATGAAAAAATACCACAAATAACAATTGATTACAAAGTAAAAAACTCTCAATATGATTTAAAATTATGTGCAAAATTATTCAAGTTAATTCTTAAAACTATTTTTTTTTGAGTATCGATGCAATTGTGTACACTATTCATCAACTGTGTTTTATAGTTTATTTTGAACCTTTTTCAAAAGCTGTTTTCTGTGGGTATTACATAAGTAGTACTTCAGAATGTGCATAAATCATTATTTCTGCAATCAATATTCAGAGAATAATATTGTTGCAAACAATTTTTCTGGGTAGCTAAAGTAATTGTGTTCCTTCCTATTGGTATTAGAAAGGTGTTCTTGAAATATTTTCATGGTAAGAAGTGTTCATTCTCACTGCCTTTCCAAAGAACACTCATATGACACCACTTATATTTAAGAGTTAAAATGAACATATTTGTATTGAATTTTACATATTTAAAAGATAAATATAGGGCCTCCCTGGTGGCGCAGCGTTTGAGCGCTGGGTTGCGAAGCTGCCCGCAGCCTCTGCAGCGCCGGCTGCTCCCCGGTCACCAGAGGAGGGTCCCACATGGCGCGCAGACCTCTCCTGCCGCCCGCTGCTCCCCTCAGCAATGGACTTCGGTCCTTCTGCCTGCTCTGCTCCCCGCTCTGGCTCTGGTGAATTCTCTCACCCTCCCGCGCTTCTGACTGTACCCAGTGCTTGCATAAATAAATAAATAACTAAATAAATAAATCTTACCAAAAAAAATAATTCTTAAAAAAAATAAATAAAAGATAAATATTGTCTAAGACTATTTCAATGTTTATATGTTTTTTTCAATGATTATATATAATTATCTGTTTTAATTGAGATAATTTTTAACTGTAATTAAATTGGTAGAATGTATTTTCAATTTTTTAGGAGGTATAGGAAAAGATAACATGAAACTTTCATACTAACAGGACTTAAAAATTCTGAATTTTCAATTCTGATTTATTCCTAACTATATAATGTTGATGTCTTTTCCTTGCAGTGCTTGTAGATTTCTTTTGAGCATCAGTTTCACTCAGCAGTCAATTTATAATGAAGATTATGTAAAATGTGACAGATTAAAATCAGGCCAAATGTTAATGCTGGGTAAAAAGGGCAGAATAAATATAAAAATTATGTCTGCAAGGCATTATAGTGTGATTTACTTAGTAATGGAGCAAAGTAAATGATGAAAAGGAAAAACAGCTATAAAAGTAATGCATGTTTTACTGAAAACATAAGGTGTTTTCTCCTCTCATTCTCATACCATGGAAACAAGCTGACTCTCAATGAGAATGAATCGCATTCCACTTTAGACTGATGAACAATGCAATTCTTTATGCAGCACACAATCAAGCTGTGGAATTCAATTCTGCAATATATCATTGTGGTAAATAGTTTAGCAAAATCCAGGAAAGCATTAAATGTTGCTATGAATAAGAATGACATTTACAGCTATGCTAAGTAGGTCACAAAGTTTAAAGGGCTCTCAGCCCTCTAGCAAGAGGCGCAAGGAGAATTTGTGTGAAGGTCAGAAAGGAATGTTCTCTCCTCTGGCATTATTATATTGTTATATTACTATTATATTGTTATATTACTATATCATTGTAGTCTGGAAGGGCTAGAAATATTAATATGATTGTTAATATATGCATGAATTATGGGATGTTTATGTGGCTCTCTTTTTCAAAGTTGCAAATGAAGGGTATCTACTTGAATCTAAAGTAAATAAAAACTACTTAATTTTCTTTAAAATATTATTTTGATATTTGATATAAATTGTTGATTATGTTATTAACAAATGCAATAATTCTACAAGATATAATCAAAGGAAAATATACAAAATATTCTCCCTACAGAGGAGTAAAGGAGTGGAAAAATCTGACAGATGTGGTAACTAGGGAAATTGAAAACAGTTGAAAAACATGATTACATTTTGGATGGAAAAGAATTTCCTTCTAAAACAGCAAAGTTCAATCATCCAATAAAGTAACCTGACTTTGTTGGATAATTACATAATCAGTATCTCTATTAAATTAGATGTTTAAACTGTTCTATGCTTAAACTGTTCCTCATATGCACTGAGACATGACACAACGATATTTATTAAAAATCGAAAAACATAGCTCACCCAAATTTCAAATCAAGAGTCGGATGGACAAAACATTGCATATTGCTATAAAGAAAACTAGACGGCAGTGAAAACAAATAAAGAGAGCTGCATGCAGCAATGTCGACATACTTTAATATCATCATGTTAAATGAAATATCCCATGCAATAACATTTTAACTAAAAGAAAACACAAAATGAAGCTTAAGTATCTAAGAATGGTTACTATACAGTAAATCTATGCAGGAAAGTGAGTGGAAGATTAAAATGAATGACATGAGTGTGCTTATTTTTATGAGAGAAAAATCATTATAACAAGAAGTTGATAAAATAGGCTTTTTTAGTGCTGCAGTGTTACATTTTTGATCTAGGTCAGTATTTACAGAGTGTTGACTTATGATGAATCACTGATTTGCATGCATTCTGTGTTTATGTCTCTCTCTAATATATTCAGAATAAAACATTTAAAATAAAGTAAATGGACAAGAAGACATTGTGTGAATACTGAAAAATGTGTTTGATAAAAGTAAATTATTTTGTGATTGTGCAATATAATATTAGGCAAAATAATCTATAGTTCCTTCTTTTTAGAAACAACTTTCCTCTTATGTCAAAGCTATAGTTACAAAATGAAAGTTGCTTCAAAATTTGAGTTTTATAAAATAAAATATGACTATCTTAGTATATCATAAACTATAGCATGAAAGATTCATTTAATTTGTAAGGAACAAAAATGTCACACTATAGCTACAAGATCAAGACAGTGAGTAGATTTAAAGAAGTATCTCTGGAGCATGCCCTAAAAACAAGATCTTCAAAAGGAAGGGTTTCTGACATAAGGGATCTTTCTAGAAAGTATAAGCTGAATAAATGGCCACAAGAAAAGAATGCAGAGTATCATTTGTTCAGACTACCCTACAGAAAAGCTAAGTTTATTTAGCATTGTGAGAATTGCAGAAAATAATTTGTCATCAGCAATAGCTATAGTGCTCTAAAAATAACTTCCAGAGTGTATGGAAATTTAAAAACGCTAAGTATTTTTGACCAGGTGGTTAACTGCTTGGTGAAGGAATATATCATATCACGGGGGCACATCAACCATGGAAAGTTCATTGTTCTGGGGGAAACTCTAATGAGTCAGTCATCCCTAGATAAAGTGCTCTAGAAATTTCAGCACGGTATTTACTATTTTCTAAGTTTATTTGGCCACAGTGAGTTGAAAACGGTGAAATAACTTTCTTTCTCCACTCTCCTTACTCTCAAATTCACATTCTTGCTCATACACACCAGTTATCTTTGACTAAAGAGGACATTTCTGCTAATAACAGGACTAGGAATGATATTAAAATATCACCTGTTTAAAATATATGCTCTAAGAGTTATAAGGCTTGAGTCAACATAAGCTCAATTTCAAAAGATTCAATTTCTGATGATTATTTACACTCAACACTCCCCCCGCCATGGGCACCACAAATCTTCATCCAACTGATACCTGGGACGGTATAACCTGGACACCCTAGCCTTCGACATTCTGGTGGGGTTTGTCTTATGGAAGGCAACAGTGAGAAATTGCAACACAAGGGGATAGAGGTTAATTTTTTTTAAGATTTATTTATTTATTTTACACAAGAATTGGGGGTACAGGCCAGATGCGCAGGAGGGTGAAAGGATTCACCAGAGATAGAGTGGGGAACAGAACAGGCAGACTGATGAAATACACTGCCAAGGGGAGCAGCGGGCGCGACAGGAGAGGTCTGCTGCTCTGTGTGGGACCCTCGCCGGCCGGCCGGGATGGAACTGGCGCTGCAGAGGCTGCAGGCAGCTTCACAGCACGGCACTCAACCACCTGCACCATCAGGGGAGGCCCATAGAGAGGTTAACTTTTTTTACTCCTCATGTTGCATTTACCGAGTGACAAAAATGTTAGTCTGTATGCGTTATTCTCCACGGGCAATACCAAAGACACACAGGTATTTTCTCTGCCCTTTTCTGCCCTGCTTACTGGTCTGAGAAGTTGTTCCCTATTGACTGACTGTTGCAGGTTCCCACCCCAGCTATGTCTTTATTGGAAATAGTTAACGACAGGCACAATCTCAATGAGTGATCATAAATTTGAACTCTAAGAAATAGGATCTTTCCTATCCCATACTGACTGTGGTGTGACCTTTCTTCCTTCCTCCCCCACAGTCACGCTTCCCTCGGAATGGTTTCTCCTTGGCACTAGGTCTCTCGGGGAGTCAATAACGCTATTTCCTTCCCTATTCTCTCCAGACTGAAGTGATAAAGACTTTCCGTGGGGAAAAAGCTTTCCTCCATTGGTGATAAAGCTTTCCTCTGTTGCTAGACTGTGGGTCCTCTCTCAGTCCCTTGCTTGTTTCCTTGAATCTTTTCACACCTCCATAAGGAGACTTTTATTTTATGTCTCTTCTTTGGAACCCCATGAGGGAGATTCCATTTCCTTCAGGATTTTTACTGACATAAAATCTGTGAAGTTCAGGCATCTCATCAATAAATTAATTTTTAATGTAAAGCTTTAAGAATGCTTAAATAATAACAACAACAATATTAAAAGGTCTGTCTGGCATTCTGGGGCTTAATTCCCACAGTTAGAGTTGTGAGAAGCTCTTGTATTGCAGACTTTGGAGAACTGGCACAGAACCAGGTGACTGTCATAGTTAGTGATCACACAATAACCATCGTATCTATGTTTTGATGCTTACAAATTTATTTACAAGTCATTGAATTTGTTTTCCTAAAAAATGAGGCAATAAAAATGTAACAGGGTAAAGGTAAAAGCTAACAAAGATAATACTGTTAACTAAAGTTGGGTGGTCTAAAAGATAATAGGGGGCCTCCCTGGTGGTGCAGGAGGTTGAGCGCAGTGCTGTGAAGCTGTATGCAGCCTCTGCAGTGCCGGTTCCATCCCTGCCAGCCACGGAGATACCCACATGGCAAGGCAGACCCCTCCTGTCTAGCCCGCTGCTCCCCTCAGCAGTGTATTTCGGTTGATTTGCCTGTTCTGTTCCCCATTCTGTCTCTGGTGAATCCTCTCACCCCCCACACATCTGGCCTGCACCCCAGCTCTTGCTTGCATAAGTAAATAAATCTTAAAAAAATATAAAATAAATAAAAGGTAATTGGGAGGAAATGGAGGAAAAATACACAAGCGTGCAGTATTATTGTCCATAATAGTAAATATTTGACTTTGATAAAGAAACGAAGGACTAAATGCAATTATATAAAGATGTTATTATAAAGCTAACCACTGGAACAAAAAAAATGTTTCTAAATATCTGATGGAGACAAAATTCACATATGGCAGAGTAAAATTTATATATGAGATTTTATCTTTTTTATTATGAAATTTTATATCTTAATTTTGGAAGTACTATTTCACTTCTTAGAAACCATGCTAAAATGTTTATTCTTCTTTACTATTTATTATATGTATGTACATGCACATATTAATATATAGAGAGCAAACTTAAGATTTTATTGTGTATACCATTTCATAACTTAATTTTCACACTTAAAAGTTTTATCTTGTATATTTAACCATGTCAGCAGACATTCTTAATGATAGTATATTCTTCTAAATGGTTATATGAAATTTCATCAAATAGATTTATCATAACATCTTTTTTAACTGTTAATGTATTATTGGAAATTGAAAATCTGGCAATATGGATTAGGATTGTGGAGTGCGTGCATTTCCATAGCACTGGTAATTATCGTTTTCTCTTTTTTTAGCCATTTTTCATTCTGAAAAATTTTGAAAGCATAGAAAAATACAAAAAGCCCTTACTTCTCCCATGCAAAATCAACCACTAGTTATAATTTCTCATGTTCAATTTCTTGTTTTGAATGTAATAATAAGTTTATAGGAGAAGTTTCATGCAATTATCATGACTTTCTCATTTCGCCCCAGACATCCCCAATAGTACCTGTTATTTTGTTCATTCCAAAAACATACATTGAGCCACTGCCAGCCTCTGACTTGGTGGTCTGAAGTTATGGATATAAACAACAGATAAAACATCTTCTCTCATGGAGTTTATATTCTAGTTGCTGGCCAAGGGAGGTTTAGATAGAGAAAAATATTAAAAATAATATACAAAAACTGTCAGATCGTGACAAGTGCTCTAAAAATAATATAGCAATGTGATAGGGTGAGCTAGAAGAATTTTAAATAGTTCCCAAGAAAGGCAATCGGTAAAGGACAATTTTCATGAAAGTCAAATATCTGAAAGCAATAAAAGAAAATTAGTCACATGCATATCTAGGGCAAGGGCAAGATATCTGGGGAAGGAGCGAGAAAGAGTGGTAGAGAGAAGACATGAAGTACAATTACCCTGAGATGAGAATGTGCCTGATGCAGATGCCAGTGTGGCTAGAATGGCTGGTGTGAGGGGGACAAGAATAGGAGGTAAAGCAAGAGAGAAAGCATGGATATGCACCATAAAAGGCCAGAAGGAGGTTGCACCCTGGCTTACTTGTTGCTGTGAGAAATGGGAAAAATTAGAATTTTGAGCAGAAGTATGACAGGGGAACTTATACCTGAAATTTTGAATTTGGAAGAGAGTTCTGGTTTTTCATCTTTAAAGTCATGACACACATTTTATCTATTTCTTTTCATATCCACTTGGTTGCATGTATATGTATTGCTAAAAAAAAAAAAAGGACTTTCTTAATAGGAGGTTAGAAAAGCATTCTCTATTTTTTAATTTAAGTCTTTTAGATACTTATCTAAAACTTTTTTTAATATTTTATTTTAGATAATTCTTACATCATTTTTCATTTTTGCACAATGTATGCATTTTCATTTTGGTTATATTTCCCATACAATTGCACCCCACCTTATTTTGACCCTAATCCTTCCTCTCCCACCCCCCCACCCCCCATAGCGTGTCTCTGGTTTATAGTTGCTTGTTGATTTTGATTTTTACTTTGTATTAATTAGTCTTTTTCCTGGTCCCTTATTTAGGTTTTCTAAATTCCTGCTATGAGTGAGACCATCTGGTATTTTTCTTTTTCTTTCTGAATTATTTTGCTGAGCATGATCCCTTCTAGCTCCATCCATGTTGCTGCAAACTGCATGTGTTTATCTTTTGTTGAATGCTGAGTAATATTCCATTGTGTATATGGACCACATCTTCTTGATGCAGTCATCTATTTTTGGGCATTTGGGTTGTTTTTGTACACAACACTAATGATAAAGGACGGATCACAAAAATCTACAGAGCTGATGAGACTAAACAAAAACAAAGAAAATATTCCAGTCAAAAAATGGGCAGAGGAGCTAAAAAGAAACTTCTCCAAAGAGGAAATGCAAATGGCCAACAGGTATATGAAAAATGTTCAACATCACTTGTAATCAGGGAAATGCAAATCAAAACTACAATGAGATAACATCTTACATCAGTGAGAATGGCACATATTAAAAAAAACTATCTAAAACTTTTGATCCAGTTCTTATTTATGTCCTTTAAGCCACCTGGAATGTATGTCTTTTCATCCCCAAATCCCAAATGGAGAGTCACCTTTTCCAACATCTTTTTGGAGTGGTGTTTGCTTTCTACAAGGTTTATGATAGAACCTCTTCCATACACCAACTGCCCATATGCGCATAGATCTGTGTATTGACTCAAATTCTCTTCAAATGGCCTATTGAATATTAATTTATCTTGTATCACTTTATAAATACATTTCTAAATCTGAAGGGTAAACTTCCCTATTCATGTTTTACTAAGAAATAGATAAACAGGGACCTCCGTGGTGGCGCCAAGGGTTAAGATACAACCTATTAAGCTAACCGCAGCCACTGCAGCATGAGTTCGATTCCCGGCCAGCCAGGGAGCAACCCACATGGCATAGCAGACCTGTCCTGACTGACCCCGCTGCTCCCCTCAGCAGTATACTTCAGTCAGTCTGCCTGTTCTGCTCCCCACTCTGTCTCTGGTGAATCCTCTCACCTCCCGCCCCACCTCTGGCCTGTACCCCAGCTATTGTATGCATAAATAAATAAATCTTTAAAAAAAGAAAGAAATCGCTAAACACACAATTTTACTCCCCCATGTACACTTACTCTATTCATTAGTCTGCTGGAAAACATTGCATATAGATAGAATTTTAAAGAATTTAAGAGATAATTAATATTTTTAGAATAGTATGCCTTTTTATCCAGGAAAACTGTAATCTTTCCATTTATTCAGGTCTTTATATTCTTCATATGTGTTAGGTAATTTTCTCTACAAGTGTTATGTAGTTTAGGTTAACAGTATTCCTAGGGATTTTAAAATTACATTGCTTTTGCAAAGGGTTTTATATTCTTACCACAAATGCTAGTTGGTTATTGTTCAGATAAAGTAATTATATTGATTTTTAAGTTGATCACAATACATAGCACGCTTGCTGAACCAACTGACTCATTCTAAAATTTCCCCATTAATTTTCTTTGATTTTTTAGGCAAATATCTGACACCTGGAGACACTGATTTTTATTTGTTTGTGCCTGTTATTATCTAAGGTAGGTCACCCAGAACAATGATGGATTGTAGCACTAATGAATTTTTTTTTCTTTTTCCTCTATTAAAACATGGCCTTTCTGTTTCATCTGTTAATATAGTGAATCCAAGTGATGGGCTTTTAAATATTGAACTCTCTCTGCCTTTCTGAGATAAAACCTATTAGCTCATGATTTTTACAGTATTATCAAATTTTATTTACTAATTTTTATAAGCATAAATATAAAATAAAGGCGTTTGATCAATAATTTTATTACTATTTACATTATTCTTTTCTGGTTTCAGTATCAGAGACCTATTAATTTTATAAAGTAAACTGTGTATATCTTTTTATTCAGTAATTGTCACCACTGGTTGGAAACATTTATATTAGAGCAGGTGCACCCTTACAACTGAAATGGTGAGTAGCAAAAATGCACTTAATCAGAATGTGCGACTTATTAAACAGTAATTTGTGTATCTGAGGTTATTATTCTATTCTTGGGGTTCACTACCCCAACCTTCTTTCCAGGAGAGGAAGCAAATTTTCCTCAATTTGTTATGTAGCACTGAGGAAACTGCTGTTATTCAGTGACTATAAAATAATAATTATAGTAACAATTATTCTAACAATGTAAATGAGGCTAATTTACAGCAATGGAAAGATCAAATAAAGGAATAAAGTAAAACATGTGCATGTAAAAATTTTTAATTAAAGATGATGCTTCAAAATAATATATCCACATAAATGAATATATACACATAAAAAATTTGGCTCTTATTTACTTACACATTCATATACACAGAGTAAGACAAATCTAGATTGAATTTTTTTTTAAGATTTATTTATTTATGCATACAAGAGCTGGGGTACAGGCCAGAGTTGTGGGGAGGGGATAAGAGGATTCACCAGAGACAGAGTGGGGAGCAGAACAGGCAGACTGACTGAAGTACACTGCTGAGGGGAGCAGTGGGTGAGACAAGAGAAGTCTGTTGCGTCATGTGAGTTACTCCCTGGCCTGCTAGGGATTGAACTCATGCTGCAGAGGTTGCCTATAGCTTCATAGGTTGTGTCTTAACCCCTTGTGCCACCAGGGAGGCCCTAGATTGAATTATTAACAATAACTTTGGGTGATAAAATTATATGTAAGTTTTCCTTAATTTTCCCAACATTTTCCATATTGCATATAATACATTCCTCTTTGTCATGGTTAAAAACAACTAGCAGTATCAATAAAATGAAAAGGTTACCATGGGTTATTTTATTTTTTCTCAGCTCTGTTAGTCCTTGAGGCTGTACCAACTAAATGGTGATTAATTCTTCATTCATGTATTCTGTGCTAATCTGTCTTGTTTGAACTTGTAGTTATCAATTCAATCATCCCACCTAAATGTGTACAGTATTGGTCACATTACCTCCAATTTTGTCCTTCACACTATCATGCTAATTATCAGTACAGGTATCATCACCACTATCATCATTAGTGAGTTTTATTATTTCTTACTTTCAACTACTTCTAATCATGCATAGAAATAACCCAAAAGGGCATGCAAAACTATCAAAATCTATGGTACAAGACTTGTGGCTACACAGACATGACACATTTTCAGTTAGATTCTGTATTGTTGGTAACATATGTTGATCTGAGTTATGTTCCAACCGTTTTGGTTAAGAATGAAAGCTTCTGAGAAAATTTAACTGTGAATTTGCTGATCTTAAAGCAAAATAAACCTCTTAATACATATATTTTCTTTTTAAAATGAAATTAAGATTTTTATTTATTATCATGAGGGTCTTGACAATACATTTACAGACATAATTACTATGGGACTACAGAATGCAGAGACCCAAGGCTCCACTCTCAAAGAGATTAAAATAAAATTATTTGAGAAACTTGATGAATACAAAATGCATTTTATTTGTTTTCTTAAGTTTATTTTTGCTAAGGTGTTATATTTTACACCATGGAATCCTACTCAGCTATAAAAAAAAAAATGGTGGCACAGCAGTTGAGTGCTGGGCTGTGAAGCTGTCACAGCCTCTGCAGCACCAGTTCAATCCCCAGCCACCAGCGAGGGTCCCGCATGGCATGCAGACCTCTCCTGCCACGCCCGCTGCTCCCCTCAGCAGTGTGTTTCCTCGTCTGACTGCTCTGTTCCCCGCTCTGGCTCTGCTGAATTCTCTCACCCTCCCACGCTTCTGACTGTACCCAGTGCTTGTATAAATAAATAAATAAATAAATCTTTAAAAAAAGATGTTATATTGCTACTTGAAAATAATTTTAACATCTACCATCACTCTAAGTTTCATAGAAATATAAAAAATCAAAATTAATAATCTTATTTCCCCATGTGCTTTTACTTTATTGCACTCCTATGTCACCAGGACATGACATATACCTTTACATATATTTTATCCTGGCAAAGTCAAGAAAGGATTTGTGCCCAATTTGTTGAAAACATCCCGGTGGACACTGAAGACAGAAGATGATGGGAAAGAAGAAAAGGGAAACATAAAGTTAAAAAAATTATACTTTTTATATCCATTAATATGAATGGAAGAATATGATGCATTATATAATCACTGCTTAAAGTTTTGTTTTGTCAAACCAAGACAAACTCTAGAAATATGAAGTTAATGAAGGTGAGTGTGAGGGTGGAATTGAAGTTAATGAAGGTGAGTGTGAGGGTGGAGAACAAAGTGTGGAGGGGGCCAAATGGGCTATCGTGGAGAACTATGGGTGCCTTGGTGGTGGGTATTGCGTTGTAACGTATATCTAAAGATGTGAACCTACAACTCTGAATCACATACTGTGTTGAATACCAACAGAACTTCAATAAAAACTAATACAATCAAAAAATAACAACAATGAAAACATTGTTTTTAACTATTTTGCTTAAGGAAATGTGCTACTCAGACAACAGAATTAAATACAATTAGGGTCATGGATACTGGTAATATAATAGAAGCATATTTAAATTATATTCTCATTATATTAATGAAATTCTTTATGATTATATATAATATGCAGAAAAATAGTTAAAAGTAAAGAAATATACATAATATAAAGGACGGTAGTAATTTCATAAATAAAAATTCTGAATATTTTGTTGTATGTCCTTGTAGTTCCTTAACTGTTCTGAATTTCTTTCAGATTACTTTTACTTAAATGCAAATTATTTATTTCCAAATCACCATACAAAAAATTATCAGTTTCTTCCAAAAGCATGCCATAATCTTGTCATTTTCTAGAAACAGACATGGTGTCCTTTTGCAGGTCCAAGTCAATCGCTTATGAGGCCTTGAACTCAGTACAAATAAAGGGCTATATATGCTAAGTGTCTTAATATTTTGAAGTTAAAACTCAGGCTAAAAAAAAAAACACTGCTAAAGTGTGCCATTAATGTAGAAAATATACAAAAGAGAAGATTTATATAAAGCTCTGGGTTTCATATAACTAAAATTCACAAAACAGCACAGGTAATAAAGCTTTAATTATTGCTATTACATGTGGTTAGCTTAGCAATGTTTAGATGAGTAATAGAATAAATACACAATAATTCACAAATTATTTTCTCAACTATTCTATAAAACATGTATCCTTGCCTTTATATCAGCAAAATTACTAGTTGTGTTGTTATAACTGAGTTTTCACAGAATTTATATTATATTAAGTGACATAAGGATTAAAAAATGTAATTGTGTTCAAAGTATAAATAATTTAAAATATTTTCCTTAAAAACATGAAACCTAGGAAATGTCAAGTTAAAATGACTTTCTTATGATTTAAAAAATAATTGTCTTCTAATATATTCAAAATTATACATGAACTAAACATTAAGTTTAATGAAACTCACACTTAAAATGGCAAAAATTTTATATTAACTTGAAACAATTATATTTTATTAGGTATTTTTAATAATGAAAGTGTAAGTGACAGAGGCACTTAGTTGCCCTCAAAGAAAATTTTTGTTTGTTTTGTAATATTTGTAATATGGCCCCGGGCAGCTGTCCTCCTCTGGTTTAAGGAAAATGCAGTGTTTTAGTTTTAACTTTTACATTGTCATTAGTGAATTTTAACATTTTTATTATCTTACATTTATCAATTTTTTACATTTTCTATTGGAGTGGTTCCTGTTTCACTGCCTTGCTTTAAAGCTTTTTTTGCTTATTTTTGAGATGCTGATGACAACCTTTCAAACCTTAGTGTACCATTTTACACTTTATTTTGGGCCTGCACGGATAGCTTAGGAATTTAAAGTGCCCAGGGACCATATTTAAAATGCATGATTCTAGTTATTCACTTATTCACCTTTAGATGCTTTTTATTCAACCAAAGTGAATTATTCATAGCCTGCATTATAAAGTTCAAAATGATATAAAATCACACAAAATACATTTGGAAGTTTTAATTCAAGGAAAAGGACAGCAGTTGTATATCATTTAGTGGTGATTTAGCCAAGAAGTTTCATAGAAGTAGAGGCAGCAATCATAAAACAAATTGATATCACAGACTTACAACATGTATAAAGTGTATTTCTGAAGTACAGTGTGCTGGAACACAACTATTTCAAGACATATCAATCAACACTGATAGCCATAGGTACATATTTTTATTTTGTAGCAAATGTGTGCTGTTATCAGTTGGGGTTTAGGGGGTTAGGTAGTTTTAAAGGCTATAGGAATTTAAAGTCACTCTGTGACCATCTGCAATTTGTCACATTGGTTGCCAAGTTGGGAGGTTTACCTGGAAACACTTTCCTTACAATAGCACAGAACAACTAAGCAGCTGTTTATTGGCATTCAGAAAATTCCAGAAAGCTCAGAATGTTGGTATTTCCCAATTATTCATTAATTGGCTCAATTTTTAATAACTCTACATGGGGAAGTTTTATGATGCTCTGATATAAATATTAATACAGTAGTAGTATCAGTTTTATTAAACCCTACCAACAAAGATTCAAACGACATACTGCTTGCTCTCCACATTCATATTCAGGAAACAAATTTTTTCTATCCTCAGCTTTTCACACACTCACAACATCAACTATGAAGACAATGATTTGGGGAATCTGCTCTTTCTTTAGGTAGCAAAAGCATAACCACCTTGTATCTTTAATTGCCATACATAGTAGACTGCTCCTCCAGTTTACATTTGGAAATGAAATTCAATGTTTAATATTAACTTATGCAGTTTAGGGGATTAAGGTGCTAACCAAATAGAACACTTCCTAAGTGCATACTACAGTAGCAAACTATTTCTTGATTTATTTTTTTTTTGCCATGTTCATACCTTGAACCACTAGTTTCAATTACCTTTACCCAAGACAGCACTGTTTCTTTCCCTCAGTAACATGTGCCTGAAGGAGGCAGACCACACATCACATCTTTCACTCATGGTATCTGTTCTTCAGTGCCTAACATTGAGGCACGGATATATTTATAAAGATTTATTTTTTATTTATACAATAGCTGGGGTACAGGCCAGAGGTGCGGGAGGGTGAGGGGATTCATCAGAGACAGAGCAGGGAACAGAATAGGCAGACTGATGGAAGACACTGCTGAGGGGAGGAGCGGGCGAGACAGAAGAGGTCTGCTGCGCCATGTGGGCATCTCCCTGGCAAGCCGGGAATCGAACCCGTGCTGCAGAGGGTGCAGACAGCTTCACAGCACTGAGCTCAACCCACTGCACCCCTGGGGAGGCCCACTGAGGCACGCATATTGTAGAAACTCTGTAAATAACTTGGGAAAGAATGAAGAACACTTTATATGTGATATAATTTAAGAAGCACAAGAAAAAAAAAAAAACACTGAACAAAAATCTTTCTCTCTAGTATAACAAAGCAGAGAATTTATTCAGCATTTTTTCAGATATATTAATTTTAAGAGAAATTGTTAAAGTAAGTGCAGAAACCTATCCTTTCCTCCACAAATATTCATTACAAAATGGTACTGCATGCTTGGGGAGTATGGAGAATTTCCAGACATATATCTGTGAGGTAGTGGATGATGGAGGAAGAAATAAAAAGTAATCAGATGATGAACAAAGTTAGTGGAGAGTGCTGAGTAGTAGATTTAATGATTTACTCCAAGGCAAAGTGATTGTGCTGTATCATTTGCTTGCCTGAGCAATTTTGATAAGTGTGGAAATTAGGGTGAAGGAAGCCTGTTTTACCAGTATTTTTAGGAGATTTTATTTATGAAGGATTATAGAAAACTCCTACACAGCTTCCTTTAAGAAAACTTAGAGTCAAGATATATATTGGGTCAAGCTGTCTAAAGTCAGATGGCTGTAATGTTGGACCTCTTTATATTTGAGTTATATTTGGTAGGCTCTCACTTGGGGTTTTAAACATAATGTGCAAAACCTTGTTCCACATAAGAATATAATAAGCATTGAAATGAACCAAAGCCACATTATTCACTTTTATCATCCCATTCTCGCAAGGAAATTATTGTAAGACTAGTGGAATATTATGTTTCATAGGATGCAACCAATATGTGAATGATATTATTAACTGATAATAGAGAATGTCTGGTCTTAGATGAAAAATGTTACCTGTATGGAAGCAACTAAATTAAAAAAAAGCCTGTGTGAATGTCTTCATGATATTGAAAATTAGTTGTTTTTCTTGTTAAAGTCATAGATAAGTGAGTAAATATATGATAAAGATATAAAATTTCATATACAATGTTAGTATTTTGTTATGTTATATATTGTACTCATAATTTGAAATTCTGGGATTTGGAGTCTTACAGAATTCAGAAATATACAAGAATATCTCTCTATGGGGAGATCATCACTGAAACTGGAATATGAGTTAAATTCATCCTAACATTATCTACCAAAATAGCAAAAGTGCTGAGATCATCTACTGGATCAGAATAGCTAGGACAGTAAGACATTTACTTTGGGACATTATAAAGAAACTATACTGGACTAGTTTTGTTTTTTTTTTTTTTTAGATTTATTTATTTATTTATACAAGAACCATGTTACAGGCCAGATTCGCAGGAGGGTGAGAGGATTCACCAGAGCCAGAGCGGGAAACAGAACAGGCAGACTGACAAAATACACTGCTGAGGGGAGCAGCGGGCGTGACAGGAGAGGTCTACCACTCCATGTGGGGCCCTTGCTGGCCGGCCAGGATCAAACCGGCACTGCAGAGGCTGTGGGCAGCTTCACAGTGCTGTGCTCAACCTTCTACGCAACCAGGGGAAGCCCTGGACTAGTTTCTTGCAGGCAAGGGGGGGATATCTGAATTTTCACCACCAGAGGAGCTAACCAAGACTGAAGAATACAAGAGACAAGAACAGTAGTGCTCTGAGGGGGAAAAGGCAAACAGTGAGAACATGGGGCGGGGTGGGGGGGGACTTGAATGCAAACACTGCACATCTGTCTCTAACTTTGGAAATAAGATAAGGCCCTAGGAGGTTGGGGTTCATTGCACTTTTTTTTAAAAGATTTATTTATTTATTTATACAAACACTGTGTACAGTCAGAAGTGCGGGAGGGTGAGGGAATTCACCAGAGCCAGAGCGGGGAGTAGAACAGGCAGACTGACGAAGTACACTGCCGAGGGGAGCAGCGGGCGGCAGGAGAGGTCTGCGCGCCATGTGGGACCCTTGCCCAGCGACCAGGGATGGAACCGGTGCTGCAGAGGCTTCGGGCAGCTTCGCAACCCAGCGCTCAACCGCTGCGCCACCAGGAAGGCCAGTTTCATTGCACTTTCTAACCCTTTCATTGATCACTTAGGTTCTTTAGCATTAGCATTGGTGGACACAAGACTGACTGACTTTGGCATCACCTTCTGAGTTCCTTGAGGGACATTCTCTGTCCAATAGAGGAAGTAAAGCAGGCATCGGCTTGATATAAACAAAATCACAGAGATTGTATGCTCTTCTTTTCGAAGAGATATAGAAGCATTAATTGTCCTAAAAATTTTGTAATGTGAGATGTATTACATGCATTATTATGGTGTGGAAGATAATCTTTAGAAAGTTTACAGAGAGGAAGTGTATGCAATGTCCAATTTCCACTAATATATTCCGGAGTTCAAATGTTTTGTATGACTTTCTTCTCCAAATTTTGGGAAGTTATTTCCTAAGTAGTACATCATTTCTCTAGTTTTTTTTTTTTTTTGTAAATTATTCCTAGTTAAGATAAGAAAATTGAAGTTCAGCATTTTCTGTGTAGTTAAAATGCAGTTCAGTTCCTTGTCTTTATGCACTTTAACTGTAGAAAACCTCCCAGATGCTGAAAGAGGGTCAATTTACTCACACGTCATAAAACATTTTATTTATTTATATATGGCACTTTAATTATAATATTTGTTTTTCTGATTTCCCAAACTATAGTATATTGGAAACACTGAATTTAAGATTGGGGGGGGTAACTTCTTAGCCACAAAAAAAAAAAAAAAAACAGTATAACATGTTTGACGGTTTGAGAATATTAAATCTAGGATGGAGACCAGGAATATATTAAATAAGAGAATAAGATATATTCATATTATGTTGTGTGTACACACACACACACACACACACACACATCCTAAAGTGGATTGCTGGATCATATGAAGTCCTATTTTTAATATTTTAAGGAACACCCATACTGTTTCCCATAGTGGCTGTACCAACTGACATTCTCAGCAATAATGCACTAGTGTTTCCTTTTTTCTACATGTTTGCCAAGTTATAGCATGTCTTTTTAATAATAACCATTCTAATAGTCTGTGTCCATCAATGTTAATTCTACAATACCTAAGGTATCAATGAAAGGGCTGGAAAGTACACCTAACCCCAGTCTATTAGGGGCTCATCTAATTTTAAGAGTTTGAGAAAAACATGCATTGTCATTTTGATTTATGTCTTCCTGATAATGAATGATGTTGAGCACCTTCTCATGTACCTCTTGGCTATATAAGTATCTTCTATGGAAAAATATCTATTCTTTTTTCAATGTCTATCACCCACATTTTCACTGGGGTATTCGTTTTGTTGGTTGTTGTTATTGAGTTTTTCATTGCTGCATTACTTGAAATAGCCAAGACAGGGCCTCCCTGTTGGCGCAAGGGCACAAGGGGTAGGGATGCACCCTATGAAGCTATCCTCAGCCACTGCAGCACGAGTTCGATCCCCTGCCAGGGAGCTGCCCACATGGCGCAGCATACCTCTCCTGTCTTGCCCTCTGCTCCCCTCAACAGTGTATTTTGGTTGACCCATCTCTTCTGCACCCCACTCTGTCTCTGGTGAATCCTCTCGCCCCCCCGTGCCTCTGGCCTGTACCCCAGTTCATGTATGCATAAATAAATAAATCTGTAAAAAAATAGCCAAGACGAGGAAACAACCTAGTCTCCATTGATGAAAGAATGGATAAATATGTCACAAGAAAGAAAGAAATTCTACCATTTAGACAACAAAGATGGATGTTAAGAGCAATATGCAAAGTGAAATAAGTCAGATAAAGGAAATGAAATATTGTACAATCTCATTTATATGTAGAATCCAAAAAAAAAATCTCATAAATAGAGAACAGTTTGGTGATTACTAGAGGTAGGAGTGGGGAGTAGCTGAAATAGGTGAAGATGGTCAAAAGGTACAGACTTTCAGTTGTAAGATGAAATCTTCAGTTATAAGATAAATGAGGTAATGTAGAGAATGGTGACTGTAGTAATAATGCTGCATTGTACGCTTCAAAGTTGCCTTAGAGTAGACCTTAGAAACTATCACCACACATAGGAAATTGCAACTATGTGAGGTAGTGAATGTTAAACATATTCTGTAATAATTTTGTAATGTATACATATATCAAATCATTATGTCACACATCATAAACTAATGCAATGTTATTTGTCAATTATACCTCAATAAAATAGAAAAAAAAGAAAGTAATGCAAAATCAGTAAGTCTGATAATACTTTAAACTATGATGAAATACTCTTGCTTACTATGCTGTCTACAAAGACAAAGAGGGAAAATTAAATATCTTTGAACAGCTTACATCCAAACAGCAAACAAATAATAAGGGTTTGCTGTTGTTTTGGACAAGACTTCAACAATTCCAAAAACACAGAATTGTGAGGCCTGAATTACCACGAGATATCAGATATAATGAAGTATGAATTATCATCAAGTAATTTTTTCACGAATCCTTTCCTGTATCAGATACCCAATTTCCTCTGAGATTTGCTCTGCTATTTTCTAGACCAGAGCTTCACTGGTCTCAGTGGTTGTCATTATTTCTCATAGAATCTGCTAAGATGGGCTGAGTCTTTTGAACAAGATCTATGATTATTTAACAGAGAATTATTTAATCTCCAACTGGGCTTCATAGAGTTTTCACTTTGAATACTAACCTACCATGACAGAGTCAAGATCCAGCACTCTTACTGCATGTGAACCATGGTATTTAACTCAATGGAAGTCACCCTCTGCACATATTTTCACAAATAATCATGATTTTCTTTGCTACACCGAATTTAATTTCTTTTCAAACTCTAGTATATCTTTCACAGCATTATATTTTCCCAAGCCCTATCTATTCCTTTAACTGCATTTTGTTCACTCTTGTTTGTATTAACCGCCCTTTTAATATTCTAGTAACTACACCAAGATAATGAATATAATATGAAATACAATTCAGAAAAAATGTTTGGGAACTTGAAGAAATCATTTAGCTCTTAAATTAACACGACTTAAAAGTTCTTTGTTCTAAAAATAGGTTATATGTTGTATGTAACAGATGATTTAATTTAAACCTTATATATTTTCCCATCAGTACATATATAAAGTTATATTTCTCTTAGCAAGAGCATTAACACATTTTTGAAGCAATGTTAATTCAGTTTTTGTTTAGATTTTAATTCAAAGACTATTTTGTCTCAGACTGCTAGCCACTGGGTAAGCTGTTAACAATTTATACTACTGTTTATTTCTCTGTGATTAAAAGTGCTTCAACCCTATAAAAATAATTAAACAATCTTTCCTTGCAGGAAAATTGTTTTCAAGGTTTCCACTTTCTCAGATTTAAAAAAAATAACCAATTAGGTAGATAATATTACTAAAATAATTTAATTCAGTCTTTTACATACCAATCATGCAGATGTTGATGTTATAAAAATATAAAATAGGAGCAATTCAAAACATCAATGCTGGTAAATAATAAAATCTGGTGAATATTGTTTCACTTTTTGCTTCAGTTTAATTTCTTTTGAGCACACAGAATGAGGAGTAACTCCAGTTAATTTGAGCAATGATGTGTCTTTAGAGAAAGGGTACTGGGATTTATCCTAAAATTCAAAAGGAGTCAGTCACTAAGGAGAGACAGGGGAACTACACTTTTAGTGGTGGTGTTAAGGTAGTGCATACAAACCTTCATTTACAATTATGCACACCTGAAATTTATAAGGTTAAAATGCAATGCTACATCAATTAAAAAAATAAGATACAGACATATAGATGACCCTCTTCCACTCCATTCTTTCTGCTTCTTTATCTGCCTAATTCTCATTATCCTGCACATCATTTTTTTCTGTGACTTTTTTGCAAATAAGACAGGAGAAAATTCCTTCTTTAAGATTTATGTATTCCTCAGTTTCAGCATATACATGTCCTAGCTGCATAGCAATTTCACAATCCTAGGGCAGAGAATTTGATTAAGTCAGCTCAGTCCTGTTGTCCAACACTGGCCCAGTCAATAGCACATAGAATAGTATTATGTACTGTTACCATGATTTTAGTTGCTCACACAACTAGATATATGGGATTATTTTAAAATCAACTGATATTCCAAAAGTTATTCCAATACCTATGTTGTTATAGTTGTCAATCAGAAGTGATGATACTGAAGATTCAACAGGTATTGTTTCCTCCCTATGCCAGGATCTATGGTCAAAGTTTCCCATATATTATCTCATGTTTTCTCCACAAGATCCTTCTCTTTATTTTATAGTTAGAGAAACTAAATATTAATAGTGGCTAAATATTGTGCTGATGTGCTCAGAATGGTATAGAAATATGCCATAAAGTCATAGGATGCAAATTTTCTAACAGAGAAGATATATAAACTTAGAAAAAGCAGAGTATAATACAAGATCCTGGAATGATTTTACTTCCCTGATCTCCCAAAGTTCCTAACAGGGAGATATAAAGTATGGAAGATACTACTGGAAATAATACTCCCATTCTCATAGTTTTATATCCTCCAGGTTCCTGGCAATAATGGACTATTCTGCAAACTCGAGCTACTTGGCAACCTATTCACCAACTAGAGAACATCTGGTCTGAAACAACCCAAATGAATTCTTGCATGTCCATGGCAAGCTTAGGTGAAGCAAAACCAGTTTTCCTAGTGTGACTCATGACAGGTCCTTCAAAGGCTGACAGTCCATTATCAGCATTTCCATTTGCAGGTCATTGAATTTCTTGCCAAATGAGTCTTGGTTTTTATTAGTTAAAGTTTAATACAAATGTCTAATGCTTTTAAACAAAATTTAGATAGCTACTTTTTTATAATAAGAAACCAAATCACTGCTGCCCAGTAAAGAATAATTGTTTCGAGCTTACACACTCACACACCCAAACCACCTTAAAATAATAGAAATTAGGCACCCCACAGCTGAACTTTAATTATGTTGTCTGATAGTAGATTGCTATATTTTGTCATCATTTAAATTTTGCTCTATCAACATAATGCTTTATTGTTCTCTATTATAAACCTGGTTCGTTATTTATTGTTAAAGACTCAATAGTTGAATTTACACTCTGTCACAATAAATCAGGCTCACCCAGCTAATGCAGCATTAAAATGAAATCAAGCTTGCAATATTGTTAAGCCATATGTATTAAAGTGTTTGGGTAGATAGCATAGATCAGGCATTCTAAAACTGTCTCAAATCACCCATACCATCAAAGACTATTCACTGAATGCCTCTAAGCTTCATGAGGTCATTGCAAGTTTTCTGAAATTATTGAATAAGAGAAAAAAAACACATGCAAAATTAGTATGTATTCTTAAGATGAAATATCTGAAAAATATACATAAGAACCTACACCTATATGCCTATACAGTATTTGAAATTACATGAAGAAGTGCTCGGTATTATTTCTCTAAATTTAGTGTCATATCAAGTTTTATAATGGGCTTAGAATCCAGTTCAGGTTCTGCAAAGGGAACTTTATACGTACATATGTATATATGCTTATATACATATATATATATATATATATAGACATAATGGCTTTCAAAGTATATATAATAAATGCTTATTTTAACAGAGTATACACATACCATAACATTAAAATATTTAATGGGAAAATAGTGGAGAGGGCTCTAGTTATATATTTATAATGCCATACTTCCTCTTGTGGGCTAGATAATTTGAGTTTAGCACATTTTTTTGAGGTGTTACAGTGGGAAAAAAACAGATGGACGTTCTAAGACTGCTTCTCATCTTTGGCTAAGAGAGTTCATCGAAAGCACTAATAAACAGTATTTGGAGGGGATACTGAAAAGTAGCGCTACCTTTAATAATCTATATGCTGTAAGAATGGTGGCCCCCATTGCATTTCTGTTTAATTCACCAGACCGGATTCTGTAGAACCGGATGGATGCAGGAGGATGGCTTGAGACTATTGGAAATTTCACCAACCAGTACCCTTAATTGCAGCTGCTATGCTGGACATGGTATCATTGCAGATTAATATGGCCTCAGGTACATGGTATGGGACCATTGATTTGGAAAATGTGTTCTTTCTATTTTAATCGAAAAAGAAGATCAGTAACAGTTTGAATTCATGTGGAACAGACAAATGAATTCATTAACAATTTTGCCTCCGAGCTATGTTATCTCTACTCCTCTCTCCATTATAATAAAATGTAAAGAGCTCTAGACTATCTGGGTCTCTCACACAACATCACATTGGTTCATTATATGAATGATATGTTGATCAGGTGGGATAATCTGAGGTGACTATCGGAGTCCTTGATAAGACATGTGTGATCCAGTAGATAGGATATAAATCAGAGGAAGATTCAGGGGTCTACAATACCTAAATAATTTTTATAGACCCAGTACCAGAACATATTCTCCAACATAAAAGACAAATTTTTACATTGTGGACCTCCTATCATGAAAGTGGAAGTACAATGCCAGGTTAACTTACTCAGGTTCTATAGAAAACATATTCCATCCCTATAGTCACTGCTTGAGCTCATCATGTACTAGGTGATACAAAAGACTGAGCTACCAGTGGGTTCCAGAATAAAAAAATAAAAAAAAAAAAAACTTCAGCAATTCCAAGTTGCAGTGTAAGAATCTATGCTTTGTGGGGAATATGGTTTACTGCACTCTGAAGTTGGAGGTATCAGTGATGGAAAATATGCAGTGTGAGAGAGAAAAAAGATACCATCTCCAAAAGGAAACAGAAGTATCATTATCCTAAAAAGGGAAAATGGAAGCCAGACATGAAAGAACAAACTGTGGAACTTACTTTGATTCAAACAGACCCTCTTGTCTCCAATTGCCATGTTGACACACTAGGTGAAAAGTAAGCAACCTGCCTCAGCAGTCTGATTCAACTCCCTCCTGGCAACCATGAAAGAACACCCATTTCCTGAGTTGTCCTCAGCATGGCTATAAAAGAATAGCAACTCCCGATACTCTCTTACTCTGGGATTAGAAAAGAAACAGAACAGACCATCTACTGATTTTTACCAAAGACCCCACACTGCAGCCTCTGTCTGAAGACTGTTATCAACCAATTCAAAAGTGTCAAAATAAATGACCTAGATTTGGAATAATCCTTTGCTTGACCCTTTGAAATGTACCTATGCCCTGACCCTGGCGGAAACCACCTTGGGAATGCCACACAGTAGTGGATCCGAAGAATGATTATTATTTTTGAATAAATGCTTTCTTGATTATATTATAGTCTGTTTATTTCCCAGTTGGCAAAACAGATATCCAATTTATCGCCATTGTAGTCACTTTAGAATTTTTGAAGAAGATTCTGATTCTTTCTTTATTTATTTATACAAGCACTGGGTACAGTCAGAAGTGTGGGAGGGTGAGAGAATTCACCAGAGCCAGAGGAGGGAACAGAACAGGCAGACTGACGAAATACACTGCTGAGGGGAGCAACAGGTGCGGCAGGAGAGGTCTGTCATGCCATGTGGGACCCTCGCTGGCGGCCGGGGATACTGGCTTTGCAGAGGCTGTGGGCAGCTTCGCAGCCCAGCATTCAACCACTGTGCCACCAGGAGAGGCCCAAGATTCTGATTCTTGATTGGTTTATATCTAAAAAAGGTCAATATTCACATGGACCAATGGAGTAGACTTGAAAGCCCAGAAATAAAACCACAGATTTATGGTCAACTAATCTATGGCAAAGGAGCAAAGGATATACACTGGAACAAGGAAAGTTTGTTCAACAAATGGTGCTGGGAAAATTGGACTGCTACACGCAAATGAATAAAACAAGACTATCTCACACCATGCACAAAAATCAACTCAAAATGGATAAAAGATTTGGATATATGGCCTGCAATCATAAAATATACAGAAGAAAGCATAGGCAAAACACTCTAAGATATGAACTTCAGAAATACCTTCAGAACTCATTTCCAGAAGAAAAACAAAGGAGAACATAAACAGCTGGGATGACATCAAACTAAAATGTTTCTGCAAAACAAAAGAAGACAGTATCTAAAACAAAGAAACATCCTAATGAATGGGAGAAAATATTTGCACACCATACATCTGGTAAGGGGCTGATATCAAAGACCTACAAAGCACTCTCACAATTCAACAAAAACAAATTGAACAACCCAATGGAAAAACGGGGCAGGCGAGCTAAATAGACATTTCTCCAAAGAAGAAATGCAAATGACTAACAGGCATGTGAAAAAATGTTCATCATCACTTGTTATCATGGAATTAAAAATCAAAACCACATTGAGATAACACCTCACACCAGTGAGAAAGGTCCATATCAAAAAAAAAAAAAAAACCCCAAAAGAAAAAGCACAAGGGAATATACTGATAGATTATGGGTGCTTTGGTGGGGGAGAACTATGATGAGCACACCTGACTAGAAAAATCATACATTATCCAAAAATTAACAACAATGTAAAAAAAAAACACTACATTTAAAAATTAAAAATAAATACAAATAAATACATAAATAAAAATGTCAACATTTTATCCAATGAACATTTGAAACTTTGGAACATATTTGAACAAATGAATGAACATAATTTTAAAAGCACCGTTTACCCCTAGGATAGTAAATGTTTTTTAAAAAGTGACTACTTTTAAAATTTTAATGTATTGGGCCTTCCCAGTGGCGTCGTGGTTGAGCGCTAGGTTGCGAAGCTGCCCGCAGCTTCTGCAGTGCTGGTTTGATCCCCGGCTGCTCCCCGGCCACTGGAGGAGGGTCTCACATGACACGCAGACCTCTCCTGCTGCCCGCTGATCCCCTCAGCAATGTACTTCAGTCCTCCTGCCTGTTCTGTCCCCTGCTCTGGCTCTGGTGAATTCTCTCACCCTCCTGTGCTTCTGACTGTACCCAGTGCTTGTATAAATAAATAAATAAATAAATCTTTAAAAAATAAAATAAAATTTTAATGTATTAAATAATTTATAAAGATGTCATAAAATTAAAAGATTTGCCGAAATATATTTTGAAATTTTTCACTGCACTCTGAGTAAACCCAGAAACAGGTAAAACATTTCATAGCAGATCACAGTCCATTTAATATGTATTTTTAATTCAAAAAAGTAAATCCCAAAATAGTTTGATTGATCCCCAACTTTGCAATTTAAAGTCTGCTCTATATGCTAACATTTCAGCATAATTTTAACAAAAATAAGTTTTGTTCATTACTACTTTTAAGCTTTACCTAATTAACTCTGAATAGAACCACTGAAAAATAGATCAGAAGAGAGTATTAAAATATTAAGTTCTTAAATCACTTAAGTCTGCAATATTGAAGATCTACAATGTCATTAAAACCTCTTAAAGTTTATGAACCTCAGAAATAAATAATAAAGTAAATGATACTAGACACTTCATTTTCCTTCATATCTCACATGAAAATATCTTTTTATATTTGCATAAAGATACTATGGAGAGGAAAAGATAATGCAGACAGATAGGTGACATACATATCAGATTTGTAAAGAGAAACAAAATAATTGTCTTAGAAAACTGCATTAACATTTAAGGTAGAATATATTATAAAGGTAAACAGAATACATTCCTAGTATTCTTTTTCCCTTCTTAGGACAATAAAAATTGAATGTTTGCTTTATACTATATATATATATATATATATATATATATATATATAATATTTATTTATTTATGCATACAAGAGCTGGGGTACAGGCCAGAGATGGGGGAGGGGTGAGAGGATTCACCAGAGACAGAGTGGGGAACAGAACAGGCAGAGCGACTGAAATACACTGCTGAGGGGAGCAGTGGATGAGACAGGAGAGATCTGCTTCACCATGTGGGTAGCTCCCTGGCCGGGGATGGAACTTGTGCTGCAGAGGCTGCGGATTGCTTCGTAGTATGGTGCTTAACCCCTTGTGCCATCAGGGAGGCCAATACTATATTTTTTAAATGAAAAAGTACATATGGAGTTTCTATAGAGGATTTTTGTAGTTGATGGTACTATTTGCTGCTATTTCTGGTATTTCTGCATTATTAATATTCTCTGGTTTTGAAAAATAGTCTCCTCAAGTGTTGCAATAGTGTTCCTTTTGGCCTTCCCAAGAGTGAATCATCCTCTCTTAGAAAGTACATTCTGTTTTTTGTCTTCCAAATATCGTCAGTCATAATATTAGTATAATAAAAAGTACATCAATTTCCTAAAAATTGGAGATGTATCATTCTCTACGAGGATCAGAATAATTAATTCTGATAGCAAAAATGGAAATAGCAGATATTTTCATTATTCTAGTTATGTCTTCCTCACATACAAGAAAGAGTAATTAAGCTCGATTTAATCAAATATGGAAATTCATTTTCCTATACCAAAGAAAATGGACTTGAGTTCAGTCATAATTAAACACAAAGCTTATACAGTGTAATCCGTTTTTACTCTTTCTCCACTGTTGTGATAGTGTTTCTAATTATGGTGATTCTCTGCGTTAGGAGGAATTGCTGCTAGAAGCTCTAGATTCATAATCTATACCTTAACATCCCATGAACATGAGGATCTTTGTCCCTGATAGCTATAGGGGAAATTGCCCCAGAGAAGACTGACTGTACCTGCCTGGTCTTGCAGCATAGTGGCCCAGGAGTTAGAGGAAGACAAAATTGAGGACAGAATTAATCTTCCAAACCACATGAAATGTAGCTCCAAAAAGGAAAAAAAATATATTCTTCTAGAAGGAAGATAAAATCTTGGGTAAAATAAAAAAAAAGTTATGCACTGCAATTGTGGATATACCATTTAATTTGTAATCCATAGAAGCATACTATTGAACTTTCAAGCCACACTGATTAAATACATAGGAGCAACACATCTGGAGGGTTCTGATAGTAATCTCTTTCCCCCTTTAGTATCTTGGAAGAGTGGCTCTATACTATAAGAACTTCTCATTTCTCACATGGCCGTTTCTGTGACCAGAGTTCCTCCTTTTTAGTTACATAGATTTCCCTTTCTTTTTTTTCCTTTTTTTAAAATAAATTTTATTTTTATATTCCCCATACAATTGCGACCCCCTTATTTTGATCACAATCCCTCCCCTCCCCACTTCCCCACCCCCAATAGAGTGTCTCTGGTTCATAGTTTTTGGTTGATTTTGATTTTCACTTTCTTATAGTTATTCATTTTCCTGGTCCCCTTTCTCTCTATTAAAATACATAATAGGCACGACAGACCTCTCCTGCCGCGACTGCTGCTTCCCTCAGCAGTGTACTTTGTCAGTCTGTCTGTTCTGTTCCCCGCTCTGGCTCTGGTGAATTTTCTCGCCCGCCCTCCCGTGCTTCTGACTGTACCCAGTGCCTGTATAAATAAATAAATAAATCTTAAAAAAGTAAAATACATGATATACATATAATATACATTATATATTGTATATACATTATATACACATACATATGATATATGTGTAATATATACATAAATATTATATATACATATTATATATAATATTATACATTATATATTGTATGGAGGTGCCATGTTCCCCCACCCCCAATTACATGTAGCCACAGTGGACTAGCTACTGGGAAGTAGAAGTGAGGCTGAGTGGACAGGCGCAGCCAGATAATGCAGAAGGCAGATGGGCTAAAGGAACGCTCTCATTGCTGCTGCAGTCTGACTCGTCCCCTGGTACTGTTGACAGGGCACCTGGCAGAGTTACATGGAGAAGAGACACAAAGAGACACTTGGAAGAGACACATGAGTGAGAGACACATGGGGAGGCTGACAATGGCAGCCATTATCTTGATACGGTATCTCCTTTTGTTCCAGTTTTCTGGGACCTGCTGCAGAACTGCTTCCCTATAGTTCCCCGGCAGAAGGTGCCTTAGACCTTGTGGCAAGCTTATGGGCCTCAGAAGCCTCACTTTGGGTCAACCTTGTTTGGTTGGGCATTTGCCCAAGAGGAGATGGGTAATTTGGGTGTTTCATTGGGCAACTCTTTATAGGAAGTTTCTTCATTCTCTCACTATGTACACTAATTCTTTAAATATCTATCACACTACAAGTATGCTGCCTTTGTCTTTATGTGGTGGGTCCCATTTTAAAGCATGCTAGTTTGGGGGTCGCTGGCTGCCCCTTGGTTACATGCTAATAGCTAGATATCTAGAGATTTACATGGAAGGTTCCTCCCGTGTAGTACAATGTGTGCTGACCTTTGCTCAGTCTTTCCTGTGGGGTAGGGAGTGCTCAGGGAGATTGTGTGTGCTCTCCACATCTCTGCTTGTAAGTTTTCTCCCCATTAATGATGTATTATACCTGTGCCACATGGTGCTTTACTTCACATGGTTTAAACACTTTCTTTCATGGAATTTTAAAAGCAACAAATTGAGTCACATTATTTAACATTTTCACATAGCAGTCAACATGGTCCCCTAATTTTCTTACTCAGGATTATGATATATTTGAGAAACAAACACATTTTGATAAAGAACCTGTCATCATTTTATCTCTTTTTATTAGTATTATGCCTTTTTACAGCTTTCCACTTTTTCTATTGTATACTAGCTAATGATGTTTTCATATTCCCCAAATATCCAGTTGTCTGCCATCTAGTGACTAGTCTACACATTTGTTAACTGCTAATTTATTAAATATAGTTCTAATTAGTCTTTAAAAAAAAACACCACTTTTTTCATGATTTAAACAATAAAGGGCTCATAATCCTTTGTGAGATAAGAGAACCAAATAATTATGTCCAGAGACATTTATTAAAAAGTATAACACTACAAAAATAATGTGGAACATAAGTAGATACTATGTCAAAAATTAAAAAAAAATGTGTGCATGAAACTTCTGTCATGTTTAACATATGACAGCATTCTATTTGCAGTATCTCGTGGCTTAGAAACTTCATAAAGGATGCTTAGGTATATTTTATGATTTCATGATTTGTTTCAGTTATGAAGTTGATAGAAAAAACACCAGAGCTTCGAGACAACGCAGTAAGATATGTGTAATGAACTTTCAAGATAAAATTACAGAATTAATTTTAAAGGACATATCTGTGTATATAGCAAACATTTGAAAAAATAATTTCTCATTTGTCACAGTGGTATCATAATGTAAATTTTAAAGAGAATACATTGGAAACAAAGAAGTTGCAGAGAATTACAAACATAACCCATGGAAAAAAGGGCAGTGTGTGGAGCAACATAGTCGAAGAAGACAGTCTGTTAGAAAAGAGATAAATGCAGCGTGGACTCAGGTTACTAGTTCAGGGAATATGTGTAGATTATTTATCCTCTTCCAAACACTATTTTCTTATCAGCAAAAGGGAAGTAAAAATAAAACCTTCAAAGACTTTTTAGGTGCACTGCACACAAATAAATATGATATCTTTGTTGGGCTCACATATAGACACATCTCCAGGTGTGCACAGCCCCAGAGTCATGCATCTTGAAGCACAGATGGAGCTTTTGTGTTAATGAGAAAAGATGGACCTTACACTAGCAGATGCAGCTCTGCCCTGTGAAGCAAATGATGTTTAGAAGATTTTGGAATTGATTTCAACCCCCTCTTGCCCTCTTGGCTGGTTGTCTATGTATAGTGAGCAACTGGAACATGTGTTCAGGGCACAGCCCTCATGGTTACTGTGGGTTCATTAATACTAATGGAAAAGTGAGAGGCAAATTAATAGTGATTTGGCTTTTAGCTCTATTGATCATAGGCCAAAAGGAATAAACCTTTAGGGGAAGGTTTAGTTTTTTCAAACAAGAAACTATCCAGAATTTATGGCCTTTTTTGAAAACAGAAACACCTTATACTTCACTCTTGCCATTTCTGGGTATTTGCTCAAAGAATGCAAAAACATTAATTTGAAAAGACATATATACCCCTATATCCATCATAGCATTATTCACAATAGCCAAGATATGGAAACAACATAAGCACTCATCAACGGATGAATAAGACAATGTGGTATATACACACAAAGGAATATTACTCAATTGTATTAAAAAAAGGATGAAATCTTGTCATTTATGATAGCATCAATGGGTCCAGAGGGAATTATGGAGAAAGACAGACATTGCACAATTTTACTCATACGTGGAAGATGAAAAAACAAAACAAACAATGAATACCAAAAAAAACCCCTCTAGATTAATAAGAAAAAAATGACGGTTATGATGCTTACAAGAAGGGAGAAAACAGTGGAAGGGGTCAATTACATGGTGGTAGATAGAAATTAGAGTTTTGGTGGCAATCACAATGTAGTTTATACAAATGTCAAATTATAATCCTGTATACCTGAAGCTTAGATTATGTCATAAAACAATGATATTTTTAAATAATGAAGTGAAATAAATTAAAAATGAAAAAAAATTGGGCCTCCCCGGTAGCGCAGCGGTTGAGCGCTGGGTTGCGAAGCTGCCCGCAGCCTCTGCGGCACTGGTTCGATCCCTGGCTGCTCCCCGGCCACCGGAGGAGGGTCCCACGTGGCGCGCAGACCTCTCCTGCCACCCACTGCTCCCCTCAGCAGTGTACTTCGGTCCTTCTGCCTGCTCTGCTCCCCGCTCTGGCTCTGGTGAATTCTCTCACCCTCCCGCGCTTCTGACTGTACCCAGTGCTTGTATAAATAAATAAATAAATAAATAAATAAATAAATAAATAAATAATCTTTTTAAAAAAATGAAAAAAAAATTATGGCTATTTTCCTTCAATGTTGAAAAAGACTGAACATAATTATTTTATGATTAAACCCATCTTGTTTTGCTCAGCACATTATTTCAAGTTATGCGTAAAGTGCACACAGCACATACACACATATTCCACACAAATTTTAAATTTTATTTGGAAAACTAACTTTGACTTATGTATGAATCAATTTTAGTTAAGTGGTTTTAATAGTGAGGTAAACAATTATTGCAATTCTGTGATGAATTGAATTAGATTTCTTTATTCCAGAATGTGTTAGAGACTTTAATATAACATCTATTGTGAATCCTCAAACAGGGATAAGTCTTACAACTTTTCTGCAAAATAATGTATAATGGAAATAATTTCTGATTCTGTGAGGTTTCAACCACAAAGCAAAACTAGTAAATGAGTAGATACAGATAGATAGATAGATAGATAGATAGATAGATAGATAGATAGATAGATAGGCAGGCATATATAGTACAGGGTATTAGCTTTTGCAATTGTGGAAAATGTATTAATAATCTTATAAAGTCTATGTTTCCACATCTGACGTTAGAATGTGAAGTTTATGGTGGAGGCAGTAAGGGAGAGAAGAACATGAGCAAACTGGCATAACACAAGCTGGCATTGGAATCAGAAAAAAGTGAAGGAAAATTCAAGGAAGGTGGAGCAACTGTAAGTTTAGATGTTGCTCTGTGCCCCTGAAGTGAATCAGCAAATCAACATCAACTTGTGTAATCTACAAAATGGCTGCTGCTTCCCTTCCACTCCCCAACAAAAGCTCTGAGAAAATGATTCACTAATAATTTGTCGAAACTCCTAAAAAAACAACTTTCCTAACTATAACTTGAAGTTCAGATGTAATAAAGGACAAATACATGAATTTAAAATTGAAGGAAAATTTCATGGACCTCCCCGGTGGCACAGCGGTTAAGCGCTGGGTTGTGAAGCTGCCCGCAGCCTCTGCGGCGCCGGTTCGATCCCCGGCTGCTCCCCGGCCACTGGAGGAGGGTCCCACATGGCGCGCAGACCTCTCCTGCCGCCCGCTGCTCCCCTCAGCAGTGTGCTTTGGTCCTTCTGCCTGCTCTGCTCCCCGCTCTGGCTCTGGTGAATCCTCTCCCCTCCCGCGCTTCTGACTGTACCCAGTGCTTGTATAAATAAATAAACAAAAAAACAAGAGTTCTCCTTAAAAAAGAAAAAAAATAAAATTGAAGGAAAATTTCATAGCAAAAAAAGAAAATAGTCAAAAATGAAAGAAAAAAATGACCATATTTGGAGAAAATAAGTATAACACATGTTAAAGTTAATAACTGATACCTAATAAAGATATGTAAATGGTGCAACTTGGTAACACCAAGTAAAATATTACAGAAAATGGGGGAAAGACATGAATAATTTTAATTCACAACAACTTTAAAGCGACATATAAATGGTTTTTGAATTTCTGAAAAGATGCTAGATTCGCATATAATGAGGAAAATGGAAACTGCACTGAAAATTTTTTCCACTACATTATCAACAAATTAAGAGCTCAGCAATATCATTTGTTCACAAAAGTGGACAAGAGGCACCCTCTGTGAGTAGAAATGTAGAATAGTACAGTCTTTATGGAGGAGAATTTGGCAATATTTAATGCATGGACTTAAGCCTTCGCGTCTGACTCAGCACTACCATGCTCATAAATTTAGCAAGAGGGCACACTCCAAAAAGGCCAGAAGAAGGAAGAGGACGAGAAAAGCAAAGAAAAAAAAAATCACAATTCTATTCACTATAGAATTTGTCTGTTATTGAACAATATTGGAAACAATGTAAGCGTTTGTCCAGCAATGACTAAATAAATTACTTGTGGTACATACACACAGTGGGGTTCTTCACTGGAAGGTTTATTTTAACTGAGATAGAATGATTTCCAGGATACAATGTTGGGACGTTGGCGGGGAGCAAATGTATGAAGAGGAAATAAAAAGAATATAGACACCTATACATGCATCCTTTTATTTTTGGAAAAAGAAAAGAGAGACTAAAGTAGAAACCACCCACATTGGATGAGAAAGTGATGGAGGAGTTGGAGGGACGGAGTGCAGAGGAGCAACCTTCTGAGTACACCTTTTCTGTAGTTTTAACTCTTAGAACCATATTGAGAATTTAGGTACTCGAAATATAAAGTGAAGTGAAATAAAAGAATGAAAAATGAAATAAATAAGGATGTAAATAAATGAACTTAACTATTTCAAATGGATAATATTTTATACAGCATGTTGACTATGAATTTCAAACAATTAGTGAATTCTAGTTAATAGGTTTGATTTTTTTTTCCAGTAGTATAATTTTGAAACTATGTTCTACACATATTAGGATGGAACAATTCTGTGAATATACTGCAGATAATGAAAGCCAGGTTTATCACTATTGGAAAAGGGAGTGACCAGTGTATCTAGAGAGAAGACTAGGAAGAACCACATTGTGTTGAGCTGAAATTGTAATTACACTGTGAATCGTGGCATAAGTATGTAGATACAGATATGGCTATAGGTACAAACATAGCTTTACAGATATAGATTTTGGTGTAAATACTGGCAAAGGTATGTGGAAATTGATGTGTATATGATGTGAATACAGATATAGATGTACCTACACACATGGATATAGTTGCAGATACAAATGTAGACAGATATTTGAGGAACTGAAAATAATGACACTCAAAGTAACAATGGGTAAGCACATTTAGAGCCCAAGGGTTGGTTTTTAAATAGCATTATTTACTAGAAGGGATTTGGGCTTCTGGAGGGAATGGTGAATTTTGCTCTGGATCAAGAAATTACAAGATGAGCTGGGAACATTTTGTTGTGATAGAAAGAAGGAAGTCTAGAATGAATGACAAAGACATGTCTAAAAGTCACATAAATACATTCAGCAGAGTTTGCGCTGGCCGGATGGAGGACAATTTTAGCAGCAACATGGATAATAAACAGCAAAACATAAGCCATTGAATGAAAAAAAGAATCTTTAATTTCTTAATAATAACCTTTAATTTCTTAATAATATGACTGATAATTGAATAAAATTAAAGTAGGGGAAGGAAGGGCCTCCCCTGGTGGCGTAGCGGTTGAGTGCTGGGCTGCGAGGCTGCCCGCAGACTCTGCGGCTCTGGTTCATTCCCCAGCCGCTGGCAAGGGTCCCACAAAAAAAAAAAAAAAAGTAGGGGAAGGAAAGTCCTAATACAATGCCAGCTTGTGAATGTAGAAGGGATGATTATATCAGAAAATCATTATTTTAGTAATAATTGATTCATGAAAGAAAAAAATTCTGATACTAACAACAGTATGTACATGTTTGATAAAGGGATATTTACAGTTTCAAATTTTCCCACAAATATTATTTATTAATTACAAAAGGGGAAATGTTATTTTTTATTTATTTATACAAGCACTGGGTACAGACAGAAGCACGGGAGGGTGACAGAATTCACCAGATCCAGAGCGGGGAACAGAACAGGCAGACTGATGAAATACACTGCTGAGGGGAGCAGCGGGTGTGACAGGAGAGGTCTGCGTGCCATGAGGGACCCTCGCTGGCGGTCGGGGATTGAACTGGTGCTGCAGTGGCTGCGGGCAGCTTCGCAACCCAGCGCTCAACCGCTGTACCACCAGGGGAGGCCCGGAAATGTTATCTTTGCAGTGGAAATCCTTATAGACGATAACACGGTAAATCAAATGATCAGTGTTCACATCAAACCAATGATGGAACGGACAGACATCATATGCTTCTTGATATGAAATAACAAGGACACAGAACCACTTTCTATTATGCCAAACATTAGTATAACAGGAATATAATTATAAGGAAAGTTAGGCAAACCTAAAATGAGGGTCATCTACAAAATACCTGGCCACATCTCAATCCACATCAATTTCCACTAAATGCAATATGTGATACTTGACACAATCAAAACTTAAACCATGAATGAAAAAATAAATAAGGCTGTAAAGAGTATCATTAGCACAGTTGATGAAATTTAAATATGACTACTGCATTAGATAATAGTAATGAATCAATACTAAATTTTCTAAGTTTGGTAATTAAATTATACTATGGTTGAGGAAAATAAGACTCTTGTTCTTAGAATGGAAACACATAGTGAAGCACTGAAGGATGAAAGAGGCCTAATGTGTAAAGTAACACTTAAATGATTCCCCTTAAAAAGTGAAAGCTGGAGAGGAAAAGGCTGCTGTCTGCTGCTATAATGCAAAATCCTAACCCTTGCCCAGTTTCCAAAACTGACACAGACTCAGAGCCCTGTGACTGAAAGGGAGGCTATCACAGTAGTAGACAGCTTAGCAATACATCCGGGCATTACATAAAGAGGCCCATGGCCATATAGCACTGGCAGTGCACTAGAGTTCCATTTTCTTCATGTACTCACTCACACATTATTTTCTTTTTTTTAAATTATAGCAATTCTAGCAGGCATGACATGGTATTTTGTGGTTTTGTTTTGTACTCCCCACGTGACTAATGATGTTGATCATCTTTTTCTGTGTATGTTTGTCATTTATGTATCTTCTTTGGAAAAGTGTCTATTCAAGTCTTTTGCCCATCTTTGAACTGGTTATTTATTTTTGTTGTCATTGAGCTATAAGAGTTCTTTATATATTTTGGATATCAATCCCTTATGAAATGAATGATTTATAAATAATTCCTGTCATTCTTTATAGACTGTTATTTTACTTTCTTGTGATGCACAAATTTCTGAAGTATAATGTAGTCCATTTAATCAACTCCTAATTTTATTGTTTTCCCAAAGACGCCATTTTAAGATTGGCAAAAGAGTTGGAATTATAAAAGACATTTATAATACATACATCAGATAAAAGACTGACTTGAATAAATAAAAACTTTCTAAAAATCAACAACCTGACAACCCAAAAGAAAATAAGGGAAAAACTGAACCAGCACTTTAAATCATCCCTTCCCTGATAAATGATGCCCCCGTGATCCATAAATATATACAATATGCTCAATTCATTAGTAATGAACAAAATGCAAACTAAAATTATAATGAGAGTAATGCTGGCCTCATAAAATTTTGGAAGTATTCCCTTTTAATCAATTTTTTGGAAGAGTTAGAGAAGCATAGACATTAATTCATTTTTGAAGGTTTGGTAGAACTCACTACTGAAGCTGTCTGGTCCTGACTTGTTTTGGGGGACACTTTTATACCTGCTTTAATTTCCTTGCTTAAAATTGGCCTGTTCAGGTTTTATATTTTTTTATTTTTGGATTCACTCTTGGATGGTTGTTGATTTCTAAGAATTTGTTCATCTTCTCTAGGTTACTGAACTTAATAGCATGCCAATGTTCACAGTAATCTCTTGTGATCCTCTGGATTTTGACAATGTTGTAACCTGTCCTCTTTCATTCTAATCCTTTTGATTTGAGTTTTCTCCATTTTTTTCTTTGCAAGTCTAGTTAGAGGTTTGTCTATTCTATTTTTTCAAGGAACCAGATTTTGCTTTCATTAATTTTGTTGACTTTTTAAAATTACATTTCTGCTTTAATTTTTAATATTTCCTTCCTTTTACTGGCTTATAGTTTTCATTATTCATCTTTCACTAGCTCCTTAATGTGAGAGTTAAGATTATCTGAGTTCTTTCTTGTGTTCTAGATGGGATTTTTCGGTTGATGGCTTTATTTTATTCCTTGATCTTGAAGGTCATTGAACATAAGTTCTCTACATGTGAGAGGACTGAGGTATAAATTCCTGCTTTGTACACTTTCTTCGATATATATCATATTTTATAATTAAATGCAATTAAAATGCAAACTAGGTGATTGAAACATAAGCCTCTACTATTTGGAATTGCTATAATCAGAGGAAAACATTGTTGCTTACAACAAGGAACTAATAAATGCATTTGCAAATGACAGGAGACAGGCGTCAGTGACTGATGTCTGAAAATTGAACTCACTGTTGGAAGATTTTTGCTCATAATATACTTTACATTTCACACCACTTAGTTCTGGGCTACCAGAAATGGATGTTGGTGACAACAGGAGAGAGGAAGATTTCTCCCCTTGCCCTTCAGGGATAGAAAAACTCAGGAACCCTAGAATACACATTTTAGTATAAAACATTGCACAACGGCCTGAGTATGATTTCTTTTATAATGAATTCGTCACAGACTCTTTTAATAGAAAGAATATATCCCTGACACCACTTCTGGAAACTAGCAATGCAGATTTAAACACATATGAACCTGAAAGGATTAGCTTTGCTTTCAGACCAGTTTCATTTTAGGTCTGCCAATCAGACACAGAACCAAGAACTAAAGTTGCGACAGTGAAATTGCTTCTTAAAATAAAGGAGGAAAACAATTTTACAATTATTTGAATATTCATCGGGTATCTCCTGCTAGATATTTTTTGTCTGCATTCACTTAAGTTACCTCATTCAATATTTATGATCAACCAATGGAATTGTAATTATTCGCTAAACTTTACAGATGAGATCTGAAACTCAAATTTTAAGTATCTTCTCTAGTCACACACGAAGAAAATGTTCAGATTCTAAACAAAGTTTTTCTCACCCTAAGATCCTTTGTTTTTATGTTTGCATGCTACTTTTAGATCCCATGCTGTCACGGTTTATCAGTCACAGTACAATCAGGAAAACAAAACTCATGTCAAGTAGTTCTGTGTTTTATATGGGAAGCGTGTCTCAAATTGTTAGAACTGACAAAACTACAGGGAGAGGGAAGAGATCTCAGAGTTTATCAAAGAGGCTGCTACCATTACTAGGACTGCAGGGACAACAGAAGGAGTTGAGGTGACCAGAGCTCAGGGCCCGAGTTCTCTTTCAGGAGCTGGTAACTTGGAGGAGGGGCTGTTTGAGGGTCAGCAGCGCTGACTGCCAGGGGTTATGTGCAAACCTGGAGGCGTGTTCCCCCCTAGCAGGAGCTGTCATCATAGAATGAGCGGCAAGGTAGGAACCGGCAATGCAGAGCAAAGTGCTTCTTGGAGACGCAACCACAGACACTCATAAAGATCCCTCCAGAAGCAAAGAGAGAGAAGATACTTTGGCATCTCACATCTATTCTCCAGCACCACCTCTAGTTAGCAAACCCCCCAAAATAATCAATTTCACAGCGATCTGGGAAATGCAGTTTATATTATTTACCCTTCTGTGGTCTGTGATTACAACGCAGAATACAGGAGAGTGGGGCAAGGGTGGAACCAAATGAAGAAGAAAATGATGAAATCACAAGGCTAGCTTTGTAGCCTACCTCAAATTGACCAGCCTCAGAGGAGATGCTGAGTAGAAATTATCCGAAGTAAGGGGGGGGTCATGTTATAATAATTAATTCAATATGTAATATTTATTCTTTGTATCCCAAGAAAACAAATCATTCTGTAACTTGAAGAAATCCACACTTGCTGTTTCAGTTAACTATAAGTCTAAATAAGTAACACTGCACAAAAGGGAGAAGAGAGCAAGCTGAAATGTAAGAAGCAAAGAAAGATGCCTCTCGCACATAGGATTGATTAAAAGGCATAAAGTAGTTGAATGTGGTGAAAGAATCTAAAAATAAGGCTACATCTTAGCATTGCCTGTTAATGCTCATAAGGGACATTGATTTGAATGATAATTCCAATTGTTGGTTTTGCTAATGTCTGAATAGTGCTTTCAAAAATCAATTCTTTTGTTATATAAAGTAGCAGCTTATAATTAGGGGGGATTCACATTTGAAACAAAAGAATTGATTTCTAATTCTAGGTGGTGGAAAAAATAGATAGCACCAAGAAATTCAAGACAAAAACGAAAAAAGCAATGAAAGACAAATGTGAAAGAAATGGGGAATACATGGGAGCTTGTATTTCATTAGAATACATAAGTGATACAAAGTTTGTGTTTTCTTTCCTATTCTCTTTTTGTAATTATCCAAATCTATAAAAGAAAGACAGATACCAGGAACATCTGGCAAACATTTAGTATACTATTTTTCTTACAAGTAACTAGCTTGTGCTATCCAATAGAACTTAAAGAGGATGATGGAATAGTACTGTATTTGCTCTATAAATACAATAGCCTCTCTACATGTGATTATTAAACACTTGAAAAGTGGCTATTGTGACTGAGAAACTAAATTTCAATTTTGATTTAATTTTAATTAATTTTAATTTAAATTTAAATACTTGTGGCCAGTGAGTACATTTTCGTAGTTGGACATTTTATAGACACATATTAAGAGATATGTGAGAAGATGTTCAACATCATTAATAGTTAGAGAAATGAAAATCGAAACCATCGAGAGGTGTCCCTTGACATCCATTAGAATGTCTCTGACAAAAATCCAGAAGAAATAACAAGTGTGGCTATAATGTGGAGAAAAAGAAATCCTTGTACATTGTCAGTGGGAATATAAATTGGTACAGTGATATGGAAAACAGTATAGATGTTCCTAAACATTAAAAAAAAGAAATACCAGGGCCTCCCCAGTGGCGCAGCGGTTGAGCGCTGGGTTGCGAAGCTGCCCGCAGCCTCTGCAGCTCTGGTTCGATCCCCGGCCACCGGGTGAGAGTCCTACATGGTGCACAGACCTCTCCTGCCGCCCGCTGCTCCCCTCAGCAGTGTGCTTCAGTCCTTCTGCCTGCTCTGCTCCCCGCTCTGGCTCTGGTGAATTCTCTCACCCTCCCGCGCTTCTTACTGTACCCAGTGCTTGTATAAGTAAATAAATAAATAAAAATCTTAAAAAAAAATAAATAAAGAAATGTTAAAAAAAAAAAAGAAATACCATATGATCCAACAATCCTAGTTCAGGGTGTTTGTTCAAAGAAAATGAAAATTCTAAGTTGAAAAGACAGATGCATCCATGTGCACTATAGTACTATTCACAATTGCCAAGATATGTGAGCAACATGCATGTCCATAAACAGACAAAGGGATACAGAAATTGTGCTTTACACAACAGAATAACACTCAACTGTTACAACATGGATGGGCCTTCAGAGCATTATGCTAAGTGAAACAAGTCTGACAGAGAATGAGCACTATTGCATTATCTCTCTCATATGTGGGATCTGAAAAACTAAAAAAAAAAAAAAAAAACAACAAAACACAAAGACAGTAGATAAAGAGAACAGACTGGAGGTTGCCAGAGGAAGAGGGTGGGGGTTAGGAGAAATGGGTGAAGGGGATCAAAAATAAATAAATAAAGTAGTAGAAGCCAGATAAAGTATTTTCCTTCTATAGACAGAAAACACGGTTTTTCCAGAGTCACATCTAATCAAATATTGTCACTGAATCATAAACTAATTCTAGGCTACAAAACCTAATGTAATCTATACTACTTGAGATTAAGTAGGGACTATATGTCTCCAATGGGAAAAATAGATAAATAGCTCGTGACCGATTACTGCATTTTGGGTACCACAGACCAGTGCCATTGTTCAAACTGAATAGGAAGATGTCTTCCTTCCATTTTCTTCCACAATGAACAGCTTTAAAAAGGATAGCTTTGGAGTGTTGATTCCCTTCTACAACCAAAGCACCTAAGGATCCCTGTTGAGGTCACAGTCAAATTTCCCACATATTTACCTATCTTCTAAATCCCTAGTAAACTATTTTACAATTAGAGTGCAGATACTTCTAAGAATAGAATGGACATTTTTTTTTTTTGTAACCCGTTTTAGATCCCTTAATGTCTGCTATGAAGCTGTGATAAAAAGTGGAAACTAAATAAATATTTTTTAAAGATTTATTTTATTTATGTATGCATACAAGAGCTGGGGCATAGGACACAGGTGTGTGGGGGGGTGAGAGGATTCACCAGACACAGAGTGGGGAGCAGAACAGGTACATCTACTGAAATACACTGCTGAGGAGAGCAGCGGACAAGGCAGGAGAGCTCTGCTTTGCCATGTGGGTCAGCTCCCTGGCCAGGGATCGAACTCATGGTGCAGTGACGGCCAATAGCTTCAGAGTGCTGAGACTTAACCCCTTGTGTAACTAGGAAGGTCCCTAAATAAATATTTTTGATAACATTTTGAGGAACTTAGGAAACTCTATTAAGAAAACAAATAATGGGGCCTCCCCGGTGGCGCAGCGGTTGAGCGCCGGGTTGAGAAGCTGCCCGCGGCCTCTGCAGCGCCGGTTCAATCCCCAGCTGCTACCCGGCCAGCGGAGGAGGGTCCCACATGGCGCGCAGACCTCTCCTGCCGCCTGCTGCTCCCCTCAGCAGTGTACTTCGGTCCTTCTGCCTGCGCTGCTCCCCGCTCTGGCTCTGGTGAATTCTCTCACCCTCCCGCGCTTCTGACTGTACCCAGTGCTTGTATAAATAAATAAATAAAAATAAATCTTTAAAAAAAAAACAAATAATGACGTAAAATATATATAAATAAATTATATTGAAAAGATCTATAGTGGAGAATTGAAGACAAATAATGTTGATTTTTTCCCACTCACTTCAATCATTCAGCTTATCCACTTCTCACTACCTCCACTGCTATCACTTTGATTTTGGAATCATCATCTCTTGCCTAGATATTTGCAATAATCTCCTAATAGGTGTTCAGTATCTATCCCTCTCTTACAATCTCTTTCTCAACACTGTAGCTGGTATGATCTTTTTTAGATTTAATTTTATTTTATTTGATATATATGTGTTTTTTGTTTACTGAGGTAATACAGGTTTACAATACTGTGTATGATTTAGAGGTATATGATCACTCCCTTCAGATGTCATCACTACACCAATCCCAGCACAAAGGCACCCATAGTCTTCCACCTTGTTCTGGGACTCCCTCCCCCACCCCCGCCCTTTGCTCCCCTCCCCTCTCTGGTAGAGTCAATCCTACAGTCAAATTTTTAGTGTCTGTTACATATTCCACATGAGTGACACCATCCAGTATTTGTGTTTTTCCTTCTGACTTATTTCACTTAGCATAATCCCTTCCAGTTCCATCTAAATGGTCTTTTTAAAGCAGAAGTTAGATCATGTCACTCTTCTGCTCAAAATATTCTTGTTCATATAGAGTGAAAGTCAAAATGTACATTAGTCTATAACTGTCAGCCTCTATACCTCTGATTTTATCTGCATTTCCCGCCCCTGTTCATTCTTACCTAAACACATCAGCTTCTTTTCTGTTATTCACAAACATGAGACACTCTTGGCTAAGGGTCTTTAAACCCATAAACCTAACTGTATCCTCTGCTCAGGACATTGTTCCATCAGAGTATTTTCATCCTCAATGCTGTTTTCTCTTCTTTGAGTTTTTGCTCAATTCTCACTTTCCTAAAGATGCTACTCTGACGACTCTATTTAATACTGCATCCTGTCCTCAGCATCTTTCAGACCTTTTTTGATTACCTTAACTTCGTTCTTGGGGGTTTCCCATTTTCTATAGTATCCATCATCTTTAACATACTGGAGCATTTATTTATGTATTAGGTTTAATTTTATCTTTCTACCTTCCCCTTGTAGAATGTAAACTCCAGGAAGGCAGCAAATATTGCTTGTTTTGTTCACTAATATAGCCCACATACTTTGGAAAAAACCTAACACAGAACAAGCAATTTATAAAGTATATTAAATATATTAGAAAAGGTTTACTAATAATATATGCCTATGATTTATATGCCATGCATATATATGTATGCAATGGTTTTAATGAATTAAAAAATTTGCGAATAAAATATATCTGATTATTAATATCACATGAATATTGCCAAGTCAGAATTTTCTTAAATGTCATAAAGTTTCTTTAGTAGTTGTTAATTTGTTTCAAAGTGTTTTAATAGTGATATAAAATCCTAGATGTGTTCAATTGGGCTAAGATAATGATATTAGAGAAAATTCTAATTTTCTTGATGCTCAAGCCCTTCCATCTTTAACACTTACGGCATTTCATTAAAATGCATGTTGTATTTAATTTTCCAGGAAATTTCAGAGCATTAAAAAGTATGTATATTCAGAGCAGTTTCCAGTTAAGCTAGTTGAAACATTTTAAATGGAAGTCCATGTCTTTTTAAATAGAGCTTGTGTCTTTTCTAGATGAGAGACTGCTCTTGGCATGCTCACATGGGTCAACATAGCTCAGAATAAATAGTCAGAATACCTTTAACCTTTGCTCAGTATGCCTATTTCATAAACCCTTTATCACATTCATATCCTCTCTAAGTTGCTGATATTGATTTCAAAGTCCCAAAGCAGACATAGTATTCTCATAACACTTGACCACTGCTGACAGTTGTGGGAGGAAAGCTTGCTGTTTTTAGAACCTGGGCTTCAATGTACACTACCCATTTTCATCGTTCCTTTCCTAAAAGAATTATATTACTGACAAATTTAACTTTGAGCTCATAATAAGCTTTGGAATATTTTTTTTCTGGCAACTGCTTCCAAGCTGGTTATTTCTGATTGTGTAGTCATGGAAATCATGTTTTATCCTTAAAATTATCCTGTACTTATCAATGTTAAAATTAGCGTTTTTTTCTCTCTACTTGTGAAGGTCAATTTTCCCTTTTGGAGAAGGCTTTTTCACAACCATTGTCAAAGTTGGCATTTCCAGAAAATTGATTGTCTACTGTATTCTATTTCTATTCCCACGTGATTATGAATAAGGTTAAGGTTAAGGATAAAGTTAAGTCCCATTCCCTTTTGAATCCATATGGGATTTAGCACAAAACATGGGGTCCATTCCAGCTAGCACCAGCATAGCCTGCTCTCTCAATATCTCTTATGTGAACGAGGGTTATAACTCCTAACTAATCTTCCCACTTCTTGTTTCTTCATAATTGACCTGGGCTATAGACATAGTAAATTATTTGTAAGCACTCTGGGTATAGCCTGTTCTATCTACCAATATACATGTTCCTTCCTCTCCCTGAAATATCTTTCACCTATATTGTCCTGGCCCAATTCTGTATCCTTTCAGTTTCAGTCCACACCTTACCTTCCCTGCAAAGGCACCTCTGATGCCTCAAAGTGGCACAACAAACTTGTGGTTAAGGGCTCAGGTGCTGCAATTTGATGGCTGGGCTTGGATTGTTTTGTTGCTGACTATTTTTATAACCTCAGGAAAGTTATTTAACCTCTCTACCTCTGGTTCCAAAGTAAGGAAAACAGGAGCATCTATTTCACAGGGTCGTGATAAAGATTAAATAAGCTAATATATATAAAGAGCTTAGAACAGTACATATCTCATAATAAGCAGTCAATAAATGTTAGTTTTTATTAGCAGATATATTGACATTGCTAGCTTGTTATCACTCTGGTCCCAATCTGTGAGTTTGGATATTTTTTTAATCATCCAGTTTCTAATATTAATTTTTTATTATTTTTACTCCTAACTAAATCCTGAGCTGACTGAGTAAAGTGACTTTTACTCAGTTTTCTGCTGGTTGTAACACAGTGCTTAATATTCATTAGAGCACAATAACTGTCCAAGGCATTCATGATAATTTTGAAGTACCATGCATAAAGAGCTGTGTTGATAGTCAACTTTCTTTCTATTTTTCTTTCTTTTCATTTTTTTTAAAGATTTATTTATTTATGCATACAAGAACTGGGGTATAGGCCAGAGGTGCAGGGGGTGAGAGGATTCACTAGAGACAGAGTGGGGAACAGAACAGGCAGAATAACTGAAATACACTGCTGAGGGGAGCAGTGGGCGAGTCAGGAGAGGTCTGCTGCGCCATGTGGGTAGCTCCCTGGCTGGGGATCGAACTTGTGCTGCAGTGGCTGCGGACAGCATCATAGGTTGCATCTTAACCTCTTGCGCCCCCTTTGTTTTTTAAGATTTATTTATTCATGCATACAAGAACCCAAGAACCGGGGTATAGGCCAGATGTTCAGGAGGGTGAGAGATTCACCAGAGGCAGAGCGGGGAACAGAACAGGCTGACTGGCTGAAAACACTGCTGAGGGAAGCAATAGGCGAGACAGGAGAGGTCTGCTGTGCCATGTGGGATTCTCGCTGGCTGGCCAGGATCAAACCCAGGCTGCAGAGGCTGCGGACAGCTTCACAGCACTGCACTCAACCGCCTGCACCACCAAGGGAGGTCCTGATAGTCAACTTTCATCAGTGTCAGGAGCTGTGTTCATTCCTTTATTCCACCATGTTTTCTTTTAAACTAATCTTATTAAACAGATACTGACATGAGGAAGTCAAGGCAAAGAAGAGCCAAGTAATTTTTCTCATCGCATAGAGAAACTCAAGAATATAACAAACACTTATTTCTTGCCAACTCAACATTCATCCAATTGGTCATTCTACTACCATATTTAACACTTACAAGATAAATAAAATGCTTCAATTATCAGTGTTTCATATTGAAAGTGACAATTTTTGAAGTATTATATCAATAGTTCTGGACAACAGTTAACACTTGATACATGTAAGCAACTTCTGTTAATGTCAATAGAAACACATTGTTTGAGATTTTTTTCTGAGTAAATGTGCTGCACATAAAACCCACATGCTGAAATAAATTACTGTAGAGAGTAGGAGCTTCTACCTCATCTATGTCCATGGCCCCTTCCCCATGTTTAGCAACAATACGTTCCTCTGACCCTTGAAGATTTTATAATGATAGCTTATTATTAACCCCATTTAAATTATAACCAGTATCTACTGCATCTTAACTTAAATCAGCTGCTAATATTTAGTAAATCATCTCAAAATGATCCAAAATTGAAAGAAAACAAACTGTGTGTTCATTCATTTATGTAACTCTTTGGAAAATCAGACCTGTTTTCTTCTGACCATGAATAAAAAAGCATGCACCCCAATTGGTACTAGCAGCTACACTGGTTTTAAAATTAAAGAAAAGGAATTGACAAATAGATACTGAGGAACCAGTTTTATCAGGCAGGCTGCATCACCTGAAACCACTTCTGGAACAGTAAATGGAGAAGAAATTAATGGAAAGGTTATTAATAACACAAATAATGCAGGGGGTAACTGGAGAACCATGCTCAGAAAATAAGGAGGAACCAAAGAATTGAGTAGTGTTGCAGAGAAAAACCTGATCTTCAAATGCATCTAATGCTACTGTCACCATCTCCTACACAGGACATAATCACTACATCTAGATGTAGGAAATCATGTGACAACTCTTTTCCTTCAGGTTACTGCTGAAGATACAAAATCCTGATGAGAGCTTCAGTGTTAATTCCCATCCTTTGACCACAAGGATATGGGAAGAGAGTAGATTTCTTTGGAGATGCTCTATAACCCACTGAGAATCACAGAGAGAGGGTTCTCTCAAACTAGAAAAGCTCTTCATTTTCTGACCAGCCAAAAATAACAAATATACATGCAATATGGCCACATTCACATTACTCAAAAGTAAAGCATTCAAAACACCCCAAACAGGCCACTTTTGGCATAAGGATTATTTTGAGCTGAAGGAAGCTGAGAATCGGCACGTACAGGAAAAGTTCTCCGCCCTTCCGTATCTATCTAAAAGCAGAGCATGAATGTTCCTTGGAAGAAGGTATTTTCTTTACTGCCCCCAGAACCATGGAAAGAAGAGGGACTATTGTTATCAGAGTGGAATTGATACCAAGATGAGCTTGCATAAACAGACCTTCCTAAAATAGCCCTTATCTTCCATTATTTCCCCCATATATTTCACAATGATCATCCCATTATATCACCCCTTGAAGCCTAACCCTCTTTACTTTGTTAAAGTATATATAAGGCCTAAGTCTACTTCTTTGAGTTTTGCTTCTTTTCTCTGAGCTCCTGCGCATGTAAATATTAATAAAAACTAAGTGTATTTTCTCCTGTACTTTATTAGTTTAATTCACAGGGTCCCAGGTACAAAACCAAAGGGAGTAAAGATTTTCCTCCCTACCAAGACATAGGTAGAATCTCACCTAAAGGTGTCTATTTTATATAATGTGATTACATGCCTTATTAAATTAACCCCAGGCTTATCCATTTGCTCCAAATTAATCTGTTGCTTTTGTCCTACAGAGTTCTTTATTAGTACTCAGATTTTCTAGTTTTCTCCACTGTGGGGTCTAAAAAGTTGTCTACCTTAAGTTTGAGGAATCAGACCTTTCTATACCCCACACCAAACTGTCATTATCCAGCTATATTTTGCTACTCAGACAAATTGTTGACATCCACGTCACTGTCCACTGTCATGCACAAGTCACTCAGGACCAACGTGCAACCTCAGATGGCACCATTCATATTGAGCAATCAGTTTGAGCTGTGGCTGCAGAGCCTGGGTGAAAAGATGAACATGGAGTCATGATTGCAGCCCTTTATATTTGCCCATTACTTGGATTATTTCCTCCCTGTTTTTTTGTTTTTCAGAAATTAGTTTTCTACAGTTTACAAAAATTTACATAATTCAAAATAATTTTTTTTAAACTTATGAATAAAAGTGTACTCAAGATTTAAAGGGAAATGATTTGGCATATGAAACAGAGTCATCCGTTTTTCCTCAGCTTTCTAGCAACCAATCTGCAAAGTGGAAGTGTTCTTCTACACACTTAACATTGTCCACACTTCAAAAGCAAACCAGTGACTTATGGGGATAGAATAAATTCATGAGACTCAAAGTAGACATGATCTCCCCAATGTTAGTTCAGATACTGGGAGAAGCAGACACTGAGACAGGATAAAACAAGGCAGAGATTTATTGGGGAAAATGGTTATAAGGGGAAGTGGGAGTGTTATAGGACAAGGAGAGGGGCAGCCCAAACCCCGCAAACCTGCCTATTCTAAATGGGTTCTGCCATCCGCCGCATCAACACAAAACATATGACACTTTAATGGGAAGGAACTTTAATAAAAACTAGGAAACAATACAGGTAAGGCAAAGAGTCTAGTTTCTAAATGAAGCACCCAAAGTTACCCATCCCCTCGTGGGTAAAACTCCATCCATATGGGGTCGGCCCAGAGCAAGGCCCCAAAGCCTGCCACAAGTCTAAAACATCTTCCAGTGGGGACCCACAGAAAAGGGTCACAAACAACCGGACAAGCCCGGAAGGAAAAGAGCAAAATCAACATCAAGATAAAAGCTGCCATTGTCACCTCCCCATGGGTGTCACCCACATCTGTGTCACCCCGTCCACGACCAAAAGACAAGCGCAGCTTCTTCACGTGTCTCTAGGCTCCATGTGCCTCCTCCAGGTCTCCTGGCTCCATCCTGCTTCCTTCCTCAGTCTCTTCTGCTTCTCCTCTTCCTGCTCAGCTCCACCCTCCCTTGGGTGGGGCAGGGAACCTCCCCCTTTCCTGGGGACCACCCTGTTACAGGAGGAAGCTGAAAAAGACTAGGACAACTCTCACCCACAATGCAATTTCAACTCCTGTGGAGGAGAGCTGGAAGAAGGAAGGCTGGGTAGGAAAAATCTTAGACTGCAGTGCAAGGCTGATGGTGGATCCTTGAGCCCAAGGTACTTAGAGAAGTCCTTGCAGGAACATCCCTGCTTTAGTACCTCTGGTACATGCCACCCTTGGATAAGAGCAACCTGTAGGAAGTGCAGTGATGGATGCACAATTCAACAGTTGGGATCGCTGATTAATCATGGTGGCCCACAGTAAGAGATCTATGTGCAACAATTTCATGACTGTCATATCCCACCCTCACGTTGTGGGTCTGAAAAGATGATGACTAGAAATGTCAATGATTAACTTGAACTAAGGCTGGAACTTGATGTACCTTGTAAATTGACACTTCACAGTTATTTTAACCTTCATGACCAGCTGAATTTGCCCTTACCCAGATTCTGTTTGCAATGAATTTCTTAAATCTTGAAATATGAGAATCATGCCCCATGGAACTGGCATTTTAGTGAAGGTGATAGACTTGTCAGCATGAAATATAATACAAGATGAAAGGAAATGTGTGATTAACAAAGGTATAAACAATGTATTGTGGAAAGGCAGGGAGGAATGGGAAATTTCACAAAGAGTTGGCATTTCACAAGGAACTTTACAGATGAGTAGTGTTCCAATGCAGATTAACTGAGAGTCACCCAATTCATTTTCATTATTGTTTGAAGTAAATGAGGGCTAATGAGTTAATGTAGATCTGTGATTCTCAAGCTTAAGTACACATCAGAATTATCCAGAAGGCTTGTTAAAACACAGATTACTGATCCACCCTCACCCACAGAGTTTCTGATTTAGTAGTTCTGAGAATGGGGACCGGACAATCTGTATTTCTATCAAGTTTCAAGTTGTTGCTGCTCTTGCTGGTCTCAGTAGCATGCCTGGAGATCCATCCAAGACAGTAATACAAGAAGAGTGTGTTTTCAGAATACAAGCTACCTAAATTGCTCTCATTCTCCTCTAATTAACTTTAAACATATCATCATAGGATAATTATTAAGAATGCAGGATCCTTGATGCTGAAAGTCCATGATCCAGATTAGAATTTGTGGGCTTGTTTTTTTTTTTTTTTAATTGAGTCATTTGATTTTTTTTTTATTCATCACCTCCCATACCTAGCCATTGGCAATCATCCATCAATTTTCTGTCCCCATATACTTAACTTTTCCAGAATGTTACATAAATGGATCAACAGAGTGTATAGATTTTAGAGTCTGGATTCTCAAACTTACCAACATGTATTTGACATTTATCCATGTCCTTGCATTTGTAAGCACTTCATTAATATTGCTGAGTACTATCCCATTATATGCATACATTGTGCTATGCCTATCAATTCATCAGTTGAAGGGTATTTTCATTATTTCCAAATTTGGCCATTATGAGTAAAGTGACTATAAATATTCAGAAACAGACAAGACGGGGCGGTATTCAGGGTGGTATGGCTGTAGACTGAACATAATCATTGTTGCTTAGGTAAATATATAAGAATGAAGTTTCTGGGCCATGTGGCAAGTATATGTTTAATTTTATAAGAGCCAGCCAAGCTGTTTTCAAAAGTGGCTGTACCGTTTTTGTATTCCCACAGCAATGCATGAGAATTCCAGTAGCTCCACATCTTTGTTAGCACTTAATAGTGTCAATTTATTGTTTTAAATTTTAGCCATCTTAAGGTATCTCTTACAAAGTTACAAGGATAAGAATAATAATTATACATGTTTCTAAAGTAAGAAAAACAAAACACAATTATGCTTACATGAATATTAAGTACATGTTTAGTTTAGAATGTAATTTTTTCTAGGTAACCATAATTTAAAGAATTCTAAATAGATAAACTTCAATTTTTAGATCATTTGGAAGAGCTGTTAATTTTTGATGCAAGTGTGTTTGTCTTGTTTGAAGAACGACATTCTGTAAGAGTTGCCAGAACAACTGAACCCTTTTGTCTATTTTACTATGGTAATTCCTGTTGGCTCATTTTGTTGTAAAATATTTTGTAAGTCATGAAAGCAAATCCAGGAAGAACTCAGGAAAAGCATACTAGCAAAAAGCATCACCTTGATTCATATATTTATAAACACTCTTCCTTGGGGAAATGCACTGATGTAATAAAGTACTTTTAAAGACATTACATCTGCACTAGGAATAATTCAAGAATACAGTTATAAACTTAGGTGGAGACACTGTGGTCTATACTGTAATCTTCCATTTTTTCTCATCAAATCAAGATCTAACTATTTGTAAGTATTTGTGCAGTATATGCTAGTGTGTGCTCTGATATATTTTTATTCTTAAAAATTTTAAGGAAAATACGAAAAAAAAATCTTAGGCAACATTTCTGCAGTGTGAGATCAATTCACTGACACATTAGTCTATGAAGCAAAGTTATCATGCATTATTCAAAGAACTTAGCCACATTTTATAAGACTCATGTCTCCTCCGGGCTTAGGTATAAATAACATGATTTATTTTTTCAAGTAGTCTGAAAATGAAATTTTAAAGGGTTATTTTTTTTTTTTTAGTAGCTGGAAAGCAGTAATTTCCAGATATCCGTTTGTTCCTAGAAAAGTGTATTGATTACATATTTGGAGCCAAAACAGTGCCACATAACATAAGCACAAAATGCTGAGTCATTGTCTCTACTGCCAAATTTTTTTTTTTACTTGAATAAACTACAGATAAAACAAAACAGGACTTTGCAAAATGCTATAGTAAGAAATTATCTAAATTATATTAATTTACAAAAGAACTCTACCTAGAATTAACACATATCAAAGATCTTATTAACATCTTACATAAACCATCCTCATAAAATACTTTTTAGTAAGAAAGCCTTTTTTTTTTGGTCTAAATATTCAATTAATATTCTGGTTTACCTCAATGAAACTGTGTTTTAATAAATGCTCAGAGTACCAATATATACTGTGTTTACATTTGTCAGATTTTTCAGGAATAATACCTTGACCTTCTCCCTGGGCAAAACCAGCTTTTATGTACTAATATCCACCATTAAATTTTTGCTTACACTACCAAAGTCATCTTAATTGAAAAAAATTATAAAGCAGAAAAGGAAAACACAAATCATTACTGTAAGATCCCAAATTATTGTTTTTGAGATATTGAAGACATATAGGCTGAACAAAATAAAAATATAAGTGTATAATGAAAGAGAGCTGGGATAGCTGACTAGGTCTGAAAGACTATGGAATGGTAATGCCACAGGGTATTTTATAGCCATTAGGAATTAAAATCATGAAGGTTCTTCTAATGTCCGTGTTCTTGGGTGCTATACAATATGGTTAAGATGGTCTTCCAAACAACATCATAGGACTTAGTTCTTGGTTCATGTGTCTATGCAATAAAGACATTTAAGGGAGAAGTGGAACTATGAGAACATAGAAGGGAGGGAGCACAAGGGTCTGTGGGTACGGACTATGGGTTCTTTCGTGGGAGGTGCACTCTGGTAACAGCGCCTGAAGGTGGGGATGTTACACGTCTATAATGTAAACCAATGTCAACTCAATAAAAAAAATAATAAAGACAAAAAAAATTTTTGCTTACACTAAAACACTCATCTCTGAAGCAGCAAGAAATGGATAACTGATCAGTTAATCAAAAGTGTCCAATACAGAGGAAATAAAAACAACAATAATTATACATGTACATATGCATATATGTATGTGCATATATGTTTAAATGTTTTAAAATATTCATTTAACTTAAATATCATTATATTCTAATTTATGGTTTTTTATTGTACCTTAAAATTAACATAACTACTTTAACCTGTCATTTTTTTTGATGTAGTACTAATACACTGAGTTTTATTTTGCAAACCGAAGAGCCACAGCCTTATGCATTATTACACATTCTACTTTTCGTTTTTATTAATAAGGTGGAAACCCAAAGATACCTAGAAAGTACTTTGTATAAAAATATTTCTAGAATATGATTTTCCTATTTTTTACAACTGTCTCTTCCACATAATTTTGCAGCTCACATATATCAAGTGTTTGACTTCGTTTTTATAGACAAAATCTATTTTAGCACTTTAACTTTTGCTTGTTTTTATTCATACTGAACTAAATTATGCGATTGAAATAAGTAGAAATGGCCCAACAAATTTGAGGGAATAAAGCATAACGGACTCTGAGAAGCAAACAACTCCACCAATGGGGGCAGAAGTTCAAGAGTGTAATAGACAGCAGTTTCCCAGTTAGGAGAATTCAAGGTGTCAGGAGCATCTGTCAGTGTGTTTTATGGATATATTGAGGATAATTGCTCAATCCAGTGAATACATAAAACTGCTTAAGAGATTGTCTGCTGTAAAGTATATCAGGCATTCAGGTAATCATTAAAAAAAAAAAAACATTAGTGTATTTAATACTCATGACATGAGAACTCGACATGACAGACATTATTATCTCATTTTTACAAATGAAGAAAATGATGTTCTACCCAAAGGTTCCAAGTTAATAGATATCAGAACTAAACCTGGAACCTTCTTCTAAATAGTGCTGCCTCTAATATAGCCTCCATCATATTATGTAATGGTTATAGCTGTGTATTAGCATCTGAGTAGATTAGTTATTCTTTTTTGGGCAGGACTATACTATCTGTCTTTCCTGATAGTATCCCCTGTGGGTAACACCAGGCTGGTCCACAATGTATGCACAGTCTTTTTGTTTGTTTGTTTTGTCTTTTGTTAAAAACATCTTATTCAGACACTGACACATTAATTTGATTTTTGATCTACTTGGGGACAGTTTTGAACAAAATACTTTTATCTCCTCTTGCTTTTTAACAATCCTCTTAGCAAATTTTAAGTGTACAATACATCCTATTTGATTGCAGGTGCTAAGTGAAATAAGCAGATGCATAAAGACAACTACTGCATGATTCCATTTATATGAGGTATCTAAAATAAACAAATGCATAAAATTAAGGATTGGAATGGTGGTTACCAGCAACTGTGGCGGAGGGATGTGGAGAATGGGGAACTATTAATCAACATGGATAAAGTTTCAGTTCTGTGTCTTGTTTCTAAAATTTGTTGCACTGCAGAATGTCATTTTTAAGCACTTTTTACAGCTAAGAATTGCCCATTTTAAATTACTATATGCAATGTTTATTCAGTTATTATTCATATAACATTTCTTAAAAATCCTAAATTAATAAAATCTTGCATGTGAAACGATCTTTTAGAAAATAGATTTGGTTTATATAATAAAAATGAAAAAGTATATACAACTTAAAAAGGTGTGAACCTGTATCTCTAAATATATACTGTGTTGTAAATCAATGTGACATAAATATAATAAAATGATGCTATTATCTGATATAATATGATTTACTTTGATTTTTTTCATGGCAGCTCAAGTTCTAAAATGAAAATGGTGATAAACAGTTATACAAGTTATTTAGTCAATATAAATCATACTATATAACAACATAATTTTAAAATCTCTTTTTAGTGGAAGGGATCTATTAATGTTGAGTAGTAAAACCAGAGCAACCATTAATTAATATTTAATTCTGTTGGGAATTATTATAAGAATATCTGAATATGCAAAACCTAGGATTTTTTTGGTTTGCTTTTAATAAATAGCCATCATAGTATTTTATATAATTTGGGTTAGCTACTTCCCTTAAACACTGTGACCAGGTTAACATGTAATCAAATCTTAGAATAAGCTCTGTCTTAATAGAAACATTTATAAGAGGCAAAAATGGTTTCTACAGCCTTTTCTGTAAGGTTGAGGAAGTCACAGCTCTCTGTCATTTTAGGAACTTGGACTCCACAGGACAACACCCCATAACAGGACTCAGTTACTCTTTTAGCATTAGGCAAAAAAAAAAAATCTCCTAAACCTAAGGTAGGATACAGGGTAGTTAGCAAAGCAAGGCTTAGGCATCATCCCTAAGGATGGAAGCTATGAACCTTGCTCAATTTTTATGTCCTGTTTATTCAAGGGAGGTGGGTGTCTTTAGACTATTTTAGTAAATTCATGTAAGTTGAAAGCCTTTAGTTTGATCAGTTACCATCCATTTCTAACAAGTGCCATACTAATTAATAAACTAGCCTGTAATTTAATAAAAAAAACATTTCTGACATGAAATATGGTAATGAGCAAAACATCTGGATATGATCAAAGATAACTAACTTGTTTGTAATCACTGCCTTGAAAGGATGGGTGCCCTCTCTAAAAAAAGTAATATCTGACTGTCCCTGGAGTGGGGATTCCTGGTTAAAATGCATAAACTGAATTATTTCTTAAGTAAATTACAATCATCATTTAAAGTCTTTATTATGATTACTAATAATTCAGTTCCTAAGAAGTAGAAAATAAGACGGGATAAATGCAGAGAAAATAAGTTCATTTATATTCACTATCTTTAATACAATTATATTTTCTTTTATAAACCTAATGCACTAATTCACAGTATTGTTGACAATGATGTTATGACTGTTCTATCAGAGACCAGATGCATGATATTCGATGGGATGTACTCAAGTGATGAGGGAGGAGGTGGCTGCCATCTGGAGAGCTGAATAAGTCATATCCTGGAGGCTAACAGGCAATATATGCCTCTGCCACAGCCCTGGCAATTTGGTTTATTCAAACCACAACTCTTATTATTCGCTCACTTTTTAATTGGCGAACAAGTCAATTGTTATGTGCAAAGGTCAAGGGCAAATCTGCTTGTTAAAAATCCAATCTCTAAAGTGTTATACTGCACTCAGTGACATCAGTCAGACAATCAACTATTGGTTCGTACAGTCTTACTAAACAATCTAGCAACCCTCTATTGTTACTTTTAAAAGTCCCTATGGGATGTGGAGAAAATGGAACACTTGTGCACTGTTGGTGGAATTGTAAATTGGTATAGTCATTATGAAAAATGCTATAGAGGTTTCTCAAAAATATTAAAAATAGAACTACCACACGGTGTAGCAATTCCACTGCTATGTATATATCCAAAGAAAATAAACTATCAGCAGTGATATCTGCACTCCTATGTTTATTGCAGCATTAGTCACAGCAGCCAAAATCTGGAAACAATCTAAGAGTCAGATCCATCAACACTGTCAATGGATGAATTAATAAGGAATATGTGACATGGACACATTTGTGCATAATAAAATATACTCAACATTATTTAGCCTTTAAAAAGAGGGAAATCCTGCTATTTGTGAGCATGGATGAACCTGAGAACATTATGCTAACTGAAATAAGCCAGACACAGAAAGACAAAATGCTGAATGATCTCACTTATACGTGGAATCTAAAAATAAATAAATAAAAAGTTAAAACTCATCTAACAGTAGAATGGTGGTTACCAGAGACCAGGGTGTTTGCAAAAAAGGAGATATTGATCAAAGAGTATAAATTTTCATCTATAATATGAATATTCCTGGACAACGATGTATATAGCATGGTGACTAGGTAACATTATTGTATTGTATACTTGATATTTGCTAAGAGAGTAGATCTTCAGTGTTCTCACTATTAAAAAAAGGTAACTATGAGATAATGTCTTCATCAGTTTCATTGGGCTAATCACAAATATCAAACATCAAATATCAAAACATCGTATTTTACATCTTCAATACAAATGTATATAATTTTTATGTCAATCATCTTTCAATAATACTAGGTAATAAAAATATTACATGAAGGTGAAAGGAAGAAGAAAAATGACTGTCCTATTATAGCAATCTCATGTAAAGTGGCTTGCCAAAATGAAATATGCCCTGTAATTGTACATAGTATACTTCCAAACAGGAGTTCAGGAAAATACACTTTACTCTAATCGTTTACATTCATATTACATTTTGGGTCCTTTCTAGAGTGGATTTTCCTGCTGAGCACCTATATGTCTAAGCCCAATTCAATTCAGTACCAAATATAAATTGCAAATGTTACATATACTAATATAGTAATACATAACATAAGCATGATTTTGTCATAGCACATACAGCAATAATAAAACACACAAATTTTTTAATTGTCCGTTTTCTTATTTTTATTTTTTTAATTTTATTTTATATAATTTTACATCATTTTTCATTTTTGCACATTGTATGCATTTTCATCTTGGTTATATTCCCCATATAATTCCCACCCATCCCCCTTATTTTTTCCCTAATGCAATTTGCAGCAACATGAATGGAGCTGGAAAGGATCATGCTCAGTGAAATAAGTCAGAAATAAAAAGAAAAATACCGGATGGTCTCACTCATAGCAGGAATTTAGAAAACCAAAATAAGTGACCAGGAAAAAGACTAATTATAATAAAGTAAAATAAAAATCAACAAGCAACCATAAACCAGAGACATGCCGGGGAATAGAGTCTATTTTTTTTTTTTTTTTGAAGTAGTGTTATTTTACATCATTGTTTGTATTTTGGGAGTACAGGATCCTGCCAACTCCCTTCAAGTGTTATTACTTGAAGGGACATACTTGAACTATATATACTTGAAGGGATATAATACTCCCTTCTAGCATTATCATAGTGAAGCCACCACCTTAGTCCATTTTGCTCCCTCCCCACGCTGTTCTTATCCTATCCCTTTGCTCCCGCTCTGGATTCTTTGGTTGTATAATCAGCTTTACTTGGTTAGTTTGTAAGTTTGGTTTTATCTGTTCCTTTGATTAGTTTCTCACTACATTCCACTAACAAGTTACGCCATCCAGTCTTTGACTTATTTTACTTAAACATAATCCATTCCAGCTCCATCCACGTTACTGCAAATGACATGTTTGTCTTTTATGATCACTGAGTAGTATTACATTGTGTATATAGGCCACATTTTTTTTTAACAATTTATTTATTTATTTATTTATTTATACAAGCACTGGGTACAGTCAGAAGCGTGGGAGGGTGAGAGAATTCACCAGAGCCAGAGTGGAGAAAATAACAGGCAGAGTAATTGAAATACACTGCTGAAGGGAGCAGCAGGAGAGGCAGGAGAGGTCTGCTGCGCCAGGTGGGTGGCTCCCTGGAAGGCGGGGGGATCGAACTCATGCTGCAGGGGCTGCAGATAGCTTCACAGTGCTGTGCTTAACCCCTTGTGCCACCAGGGAGGCCCTTTTTTCATTTTAGTTATGGTTTCTTTTGCTGTGCAGAAGCTTTTCAGTTTTTTTGGATTTATTGTATTTATTTATGCCTACAAGAGCTGGTATATAGGCCAGAGGTACAGAGAAGTCACCAGAAACTGAGTGGGGAGCAGAACAGGTGGATCCATTGAAATACACTGCTGAGGGGAGCAGCAGGCAAGAGAAGGGAGGTGTCTGCTTCGCCATTTGGGTTAGTTCCCTGGCTGGGGATCGAACTCATGCCATAGTGGCTGACAATAGCTTGATAGTACTGAGACTTTAATCCCTGTGCTACCTGGGATGCCCGGATTCAAATTATTAATGTGCATAAACACTCCCTAATTTCGCCTTTTTTTTTTTTTAGCCACATGAGGATATTCTATTTCCGTCTCTACCCATTGGAGTTAGCTGTGACCATGTGGTTATTTCAATGAACCATAACCATAAGGTGAAAAGTGTCATTTCAGGGTTTGAACATTTAATTATTGGTGCAAGGATCACCATAATGGTTCCCCCTTTGATGTAATAAGTTGGGGAGCATGTGTGAATCCTGAGGCTTCATTAACCTTGGTCTCTATATCTACAATGAACATAGCTCCCCTATGAACTTGAGTGGTACATGCAGCATGTGGCAGGAAGAAACCTTTGTTGTTTCAAACTCAGATCGGAAAAACAAACAAAGCAGCAAAAGTAATTACAATCACAAAAAACAAAACAGGACAGAGTCAAAAGTACCTAAAACTTGTCCTTTAATAAAGAACAGATAACTCCTTTTTCTAGGTAAAGAGGAATCACCTAACTATATAATAGCATTTCTATAGCTATTTTCTACAGCTCATATAACTTCTCAATTAAACCAAAGTGGCCAAACGTTAGCAGAATACTCATTATTTCACAGACATAACTTAGTACTCTATATACTTTCAACTATATACTTTCTCTATATACAATTTTAAGGTTATTTCTTCACAGAAATGAGATAGTACTAGAAAATCAAAAGAAAATGTCCACAGATGCTTTAACTGGCCATAAAATAACAGAATTATCAAATATCTTATTGTATTGCAGATCTTTTGTGTCACACTAATTGAGAATTAAATTAAAATTATTAAACTGGATTATAAAATCAAATTGCAATGAGGCACACATTTTTTATTAAATTTTACCTACTTTATTTACTATACACTTTCGTTTTCCTGAAAAAGTTATTGTTTTGTTTGTGCTAAATTTGAATTATACAGAAGTGTTATGGTTTATTCTTTTCCTAGTATATATCATTAAGATAACATTAATATGATTTTTAAATGAAACACTACTAATTGCTGAATATGAGAAATCTATTTTGTTGGAGAAAATATGTTTTCTCTCTTTTTTCTATATCATCTGTTCTATCCTAAATTCATCTACTCTAGAGTATATGAGGTGTATATCCACTTACACACCTCAGAAATTCTAAAATTCATCTACTTGGAACACTCCATGAACTCCTACATTTTTAAATGCCCTGGAAAAACTAATAAAGACCCAGGAAAAATAACTGAGTGACTAATATCCACTCTGTGTACTGCTCATTCCAAAATGCTGTCATTATTAAGAAGATGAAATACGACACTTTCACCCCTAAGTCAGTTAGTTGGTCCATTTAAGAAAATTCTGGGAATACCATTTTCAAAAGACTGACTGAAGTCAAACTTTTAGGCTAGTACAAGAAGAATTATTAACTGTTCTTAAGTTCCAGAGTTAATAGTTATCTATATACAAGTTATCAGCAGTGCATTGACTCCAATTATTCCTTCAGACATCTAAGAAAGACAAACCATAGACATAAAAAGCTCTTGCTCATCTGCATATTCATAATACCTCAGTGAATCACCAGGACTGGCACTAACGCTGCCTGAATATTAATGCAGAGCCAACAGCTGAGCTGAAGGGCAAAGCAATATATAGAAACAAACTGCAATTTCCCTCTGGAATTCACAATTTAATTTAATGGTGGACAGCTTTCTAAATGTTTTATTGTTATTATTATTGTTGTTGCTGTTATTGCAATTGTTATGATTATTTCTTCCTTTATTATAAGATTATTCCATGTTTCTTAGAGTATCTAGATAGATCTATTCAGGGTTATATTACATCTTTTATTTGCATTTTAAAGCGGACTTTATCAGTTGGTCTTCTTTTACATCAAACTTGCAAACTAGTCCAGCTGACATGCTAAATATCTAGGTAGTATATACCTCAAAAAAGGAGGGATTCAAGATGTATATTACATTCAGCTGAAGGACATTCTATTTTTACATGATTTTAAAAGCTTCAAATTTGTGAACAGTTGAAAGTTTGGACACTCAAGTACCTCTGCCTTCAATTCTTCTCCCTGCTCTGCCCTTTAATTTCTTTGAAAAACCTCTGTGTCCTGATCCCACCCTATGTCATAGCTCAAGAGGATATTTCTGCCTTGGCTTCTGCAGAGAGCCACAGATTGAGGCTTCCGGAAGAAATGCTGCAATTCCTTCCGTGAGATGCAGCAGAATATTTGTGGAAGAATATGTAGGAGGAAGATATGTATTTGAAGTTTACATGTGTGATGTATTTGTAGCATCGCCATTACATTTATACATCTGTGATCACAAGATTGTTTATTATAGGATTCTATTTTCCTTAGAGAAGCGACAGATTAGACAAAACTTTCCCAAGCATTTGCATTTCCTTTTCCTGAGGAAGGTGCAGTCTGCCAACAGGGTTTCATAAAACAAACAGGAGTAGATACAACAGTATTTCTTTAAAAACCAACCTCAGGTTTAGAAAATGGAAGTTCTTTACCTTACTGTTTATTATACTGCTTTGCTGTATTTATTTTTATTGGGCTTATATTTCAAGTGATAGTAAATAATAACCATAGCAATAACTAATCTTTATTGATCATACACTGTATCAGTCAATTTTTGCTGCATAACAAACTACCTCTAAAATCAGTAGTTTAAGCAATAAACTATGATTTTTTATGTGTTTATGGATTGCCTGAGGTTTGGCTGATAAGGGGATAGGCGCAACTCTGCATTGCTAGTTCAGGCTGTGCAGGTAATGTGGTTCCACTTCTCACTGCAGGCAGATCTAAGGGCTGGCTTAAGTGACTTCCATTTGTCTCAAACCTTATTACACCTCTGTACACCTCTGGCTACCCAGTAGTATTTGACTCATGGCATTAGCAGAGGCACAAGGGTGCAAGCAGAACATGTGAGACTTCACGATTTAGGCTAGATCCAGAACACTCACTTCTTTATTGCTGGTTGAAGTCAAATGTCAGAAAAATATACATTATCTGTTTTGCAGGAGAAAATGAAAAGTCACATGACAAAAAGAGGAGTGAAAATTTTCCACCAATTTACTACCCACACTACAACCTAGGTCTGTTGTTAACATGTTACATGCATCATTTCAGGTAGGAATGATCCAGAGCAATCCTGTGTATTATGTAGTCATTATTTTACAAGGAAATTATATACAGAGATGTTAAGTAACCTGTTTGGAAGCTACATTGCCAGCACATGATAAAGCAATAACTAACATCTAAGCAGATTTAAACTCTGAGAAATTTTTCTCAAATGTTCCATCCTACCTGGTTTCAAAAGATATTTCTATATTTAGTATAGAGATCATAAAGATTTGGATATAATGTTCAGTCATCATTATAATGATAATGAGTAAGGATAGAGCATAACAAAAATTCTGCTGGGATAATAGTATTTATTTCTAAGTCATTTCATCCTTAAAATTCACTTATACATGAGACAGAATAAGGATAATGTCCTCAGCAGGGAAGAACCACAGGCAAATTAATAAATTAAATTTCCATTTATAGTTCTTTTGTGATCAATAATTATTCTTCAGAACAAGAAAAAGTCTCTTCTTTGATAATTCACATCACATATAAAATTATAATTGATTCAATTTCATTAAAAATGTGCACCACACAAATGTAATTTTTTTAGATTCAAATACCATTAATCAAAAGCCACAAATGGCTATAATAATTACAGAGAACTTCAGTGAATGAAAGTTAATTGTTTCAATGTCAGTAGAAATACAAGTACACTCCTAATTAAAATATTTTTTAATTGTCCTCTTGGAAATCAATAGTAATGTGGTCTTATGTCTATATTTGTACTGGTTGCTTGACTTTTCACATTTTCCTTTTTTGTCTAACTATTGTTTTCAGAAACCTGAAGATGTTTGGTTGAATGAAAAGATAAGTCTGTACCACAGGACATGGTGATGATTCTATATTTCATACTGTTCCTTATTGTATAAAGCATGGCTGGTGCCTTCCTGGTGGCACAGTGGGTTGAGCGCAGCGCGGTGAGGGTGTCCGCAGCCTTTGTGGCTCGAGCTCGATCCCCGGCCGGCTGGGGAGAAACCCACATGGTGCAGCAGACCTCTCCTGTCTCGCCCGCTGCTCCCCTCAGCAGTACATTTCGGTACATCTGCCTGTTCTGCCCCCCGCTCTCTCTGGTGAATGTTCTCACCACCCATCACACTGGCCTATACCCCATTTTTAAAGAAAAAAAAAAGATTGAAAAAAAAGTGGGCCTCCCTGGTGGTGCAAGGGGTTAAGATGCAACCTATGAAGCTATCCACAGCCACTGTAGCACGAGTTTGCTCCCCGGATAGGGAGCTACACTCATGGCACAGCAGACCTCTCCTGTCTCACCCGCTGCACCCCTCAGCAGTGTATTTCAGTTAATCTGCCTGTTCTGCTCCCCTTTCTGTCTACGGTGAATCCTCTCACCCCCCACATCTCTGGCCTGTACCCCAGTTCTTGTGTGCATAAATAAATAGATTTTAAAAAAAAGGCATGGCTCATAAGCACCACGAATTTTTAAAAGAGCAGAGTAGTCTGGAATATACATAAAAACAGGGCAAACTTAAGTAAATGGGCTCACATAACCCAACTTTCATGTCACAAAATTCCTCCTCAAGATTCAACCATAGATACAGAAGAGACAGATTCTATTTGGGAGCAAGATAAGCATATATAGAAATCAGAATACCATACTAAAATATTGAAATAAATGTCTCTGTGTAGCTTGTGAAATATAGAGAATCTTTATCTTAGACACACGTTTTTCAAGATTAATAGTTGTACTGGATCTCATACTTGGTCCACTTCCCTTCACACGCCAAACATTTAAGAATGTTTGCAGAAAGGAAGTAATGTAATGCAGAAAGGCAGCTAGGAAACGGAGACCATTTCTCAGTGTGTTTGTTCTCCTATGGAAAGTGCATGGCGCACAATAAGAATTCAAATATTTTTTTTGAAGAGTGCAGAATCATGAGCTTTTATGCCACTAGGCTCAAAGAGAACTGGGTTCTTAAGAGTAGAATGACCTCCATTATGTCATTTAACACTGAATACCCAGTATTGTTTTGCTTCTATCTACAAAAATGAGGATAAAATCTACCTATGTCACAAAGTTGTTTAGAGGAGGAAATTAAATCATTTATCTATAACCAAATTCCCCAGCTTCATTATCTAGGGAGTTAGAATTGAGTCATATTATTAACACAGATTTTTAATAATTCTGGCCCCCACCTGCTGAGGAAGAACATCAATTCTTTTCCCCTAGATCTCTCCAATTTATGTTTGATATCCCCAGTGTGGTTCTTAAATGTACTAATCAATGACCCTCTCCCATTTACTAACCTCAAATCCTTTCACAGAAGTTCATGGCCAGTAAGGAGACTTGAGAATGAACTCTCCAATCACTCATCTGGAAATGCTGATAGCGAACCCTATGTTGATATCTCTTGTCCCTGGTGTTACAACCCCTGAGTTACCAAAGTACACTGTTTTTGTGGGGTTCCTCACTGAGTTGGAGCACTTATGTATTCAATACACAAGTAGAAGGATCATCCTCACCCATTAGCTGATAGCAGCCCCCCATTCTCTAAAATTTAATTATTTTTTTAAAGATTATTTATACAAGAACTGGGGTACAGGCCAGATGTGCGGGAGGGTGAGAGGATTCACCAGAGACAGAGTGGGGAACAGAACAGGCAGACTGACGAAATAGACTGCTGAGGGGAGCAGTGAGCGAGACAAGAGAGGTCTGCCACGCCATGCGGGACCCTCGCCGGCGGGCCGGGATCGAACCAGTGCTGCAGAGGCTGCGGACAGCTTCACAGTGCTGCGCTCAGCCACCTGCACCACCAGGGCAGGCCTCTAAAGTTTAATTATTAATCAAGTTGTTGAGCTAGTGGAAATCAATATCAGAGACAGAAATCAATGCTTTTTCATACATTTTGTCAAGTGAATTTACATACACACACACACACACACACACACACACACCATTTGATAGTCTGCCAAAGTCTCCTTCCCATTTTACAATGGATTTTGTAGACATTTACGTATTTCTTGTTGCCAATGACAACCCTTTGGAATGGACTACTTGAGATAAGACCATGTGTTGGCATATAGTCCAGGCATACCTGTGCATTGAGAGCGCCGAATCCTAACCACTAGACCACCAGGGAAAGCCATACCTGTGCATTGAGACGTGCTATTAATATGTATTTCATCATCTAGAATGGCTCCTTTAAGATTTCTCTGAATGTGCGACCAGAGAGCTTCCACAGTGATCACAATTTGTTTGGTCTGAGATGAGTTGCTGGCATACATAACTTTTAAAATGCCCTAGATACTCCTAATGTATAATTCGGGTTAAGAACCACTGCTTCCAGAGAATCTGATGAATACCTTTTTCATGAGATAAAGTGTACATTTGCTCGTGTTTATAATTTTCATAAGATGTCAGTTGTCTTTGAAGACCCTGAAAGATACTTTAAGGATAACAGAGTCAATAAGTTGCTTCTTCATATAGGGGAGTAGCCACGGAGAACAGACTGCTAGAAATGGTATTAATGAGGATATGTTATAGAATGAAGCAATAATCAGCCCCATCTACTATAATGGGATTTTTACCTATTTATTTGTGTTTTCCCAATATCCCCAGTATTTATTTATTTATTTATTTTTAAAGATTCTTTTTTTTAAAAAAGATTTATTTATTTATTTGTTTGTTTGTTTATTTATACAAGCACTGGGTACAGTCAGAAGCACGGGAAAGTGAGAGAATTCACCAGAGCCAGAAAGAGTAGCAGAACAAGCAGACTGACAAAGTACACTGCTGAAGGGAGCAGCGGGAGGCAGGAGAGGTCTGCGCGCCATGTGGGACCCTCGCCCGGTGGCAGGGGATCGAACTGGTGCTGCAGAGGCTGTGGGCAGCTTCACAACCCAGTGCTCAACCGCTGCGCCATCGGGGAGGCCCTATCCCCAGTATTTAATGTCATGAAAGCTCACATTACTACTGAAATTATGGAGATTATTTAAGCATGGTAAATCAGAATATGAATTATAAAAAGTGGAGTTGCCCAGTTTTGTTTACCAGCCCATTAATATTGAAAACAAAATCTGTGTCCTAGATCCAGAGAGTGTATTAACTATTTCTCATTTAATAGAGGGAAATATCAATGAGAAAGGGTTCATTTCCTGGGATGTCTGGAAACTTCCATGAGATTCAATTTTTATTTCACCGTAACAAAATCAGCAAGGCTGTTGTCTAGCTAAGATAAGGTGGGAAATCAACATTGCAATGAAGACTGGTTATGGGAATGATTGATTATACCCAAAAAAAATGAATGAATATTTGTGAATTTTGGCAACTCCAAAATCAATAGCAAGAAATATTTAGTACATTTGCCACATATTATGACCCATTCTGGGGACTTAACTATTGTTATGACAGGTCAAGTGAGGTAAAGAAAGGAGAAAGGGAGAGAGTGAAGAAACTATGGATTTATATAAAATTTAAAAAGCCTTTATAAATAAGACAAAAGATGATTAGTTCACTTCCTGCCAGGAAGAGTGTGTGTGTGTGTGTGTGTGTGTAAGTGATGTGAAATGAAACATGGATAATTTTTAATTGTTTTCTCAATGTTACCGTCTAGAGTTTACCCCCAAATATTATATATGAACATGTATACATGCTATTTGATGTTTTCTGCACCCATGCACGCACAGATCCTTTAAAAATGAGCAATGCCCATTTTAATTTTCCATTTATTATTCATACCTTTCATTGCCATTAAATATGTTCCACAGCATCTCTTTAAAAGCAGACACTGTTTCATTATCAAAAGCAGTACCAGGATGTATATTGCTGTAGATTCATCTTTGTGCACACATTTATTATCCAGGGAAATTTCTAGATGTGGAACTATTGGCTCAAAATAAATGACTTAAACTGTCAGTTCAGAACACTTGTGATACTGTAACTAACCACCTTATGGAATGGTTATATGAATTTACAATATGTCTGAGCTGTGAGTTTTCTTTTAAGAGATATTATTATTTTTTTTTGTGTGTGTGTGTGTGTGGGACCCTCGCCGGCGGCCTGGGAACGAACCAGCACTGCAGAGGCTGCTGGCAGCATTACAGCCCAGCGCTCAACTGCTGCACCACCAGGGAAGGCCTGAGATATTATTCTTAATATTGTGTTGCAGAGAATAGGGGAAAAACTGATCTTGTGCATATTAGTTCAGTGTCTCTCTCATGAGCTTCTGTATGTGCCTGTGATGATCCGAGTCATCTGGTACCCAATAGCAATTACATTCTTTTATGTCCTTCATCTCCAATTAGAATTTGAGTTGTACGTAGAGATCACTTTAATTGACTTTTGCATTCCAATTTTTCAAATCTACATCCTTCATATAAAAGACATTGAAATATTTGGTGAAGGAAAATTAGCAAGTGTCATATGAAAATTATCCTGGTCACCCCCAGCTTCAGGACATAGAGTGGGGTAATTATAACAGAAAAAGGTAATCTACTAATAGTTCACAGTGTTATCATAGACTGAAAGTAAAGCAAATATAACAACAGGAACATAAAAAATTCATTAAAGGTAGGGATTCCCTATAAATATGTATTATTAAGGAAAAAGAAAAGCTTAACTGTGATGTGTTCAAAATAATTAAATAATACAAATTTGTGATATATGCTTCCACCACTAATTTTATATTTTATTGTGATTAACAAATATTAAAATTGTGAGTGTTCACAAAAATTGCTTATTTATTAAAATTGCAGCAAAAATAAGGACATAATCTCTTAAAATACATATAATTTTTGTAAAGCTGCTAAATTTAAGACATTAAGAATACATACAATTTTGTTTACTAAGGAGGCTCAGAGAAAACTGGAAGTTTTGTTTACACTCTTTCTTATGGAGAGGCCAGCTTTATATTTGAATACATTTGGTTGTTTTTAGAGACAATTATTACTTAATAAAAGAGTATAAGCAGCAGCCACTTAACCATACAAGTAAACAACTTAGATGATTTTAGGGCATATTCATCCAGCTAACAGATAACATAGTTTTGCTTGGATGGAAGAGGTTCTACATTGTAAAAGTATCAAGACAGTCTGAATAATTTAGATCTTCCTAACTCATACAAACCTTGCTGGTAATACAGCATATATTTGTTTTTTAGTATTAATTTGATTTGCATACTATATAGACAATTGAAAGATGATAATCTGTTTTTTCAAAAATTCTGGTTTAAATGATAATTTTTTTCTATGTTTCCATGTTACAAAACAAAAATCCTATACAATCTGCAACAGAATTGACTTCATGATGTGCCATCTTAACTTTGCCTTAAACTAATGTCATTTTAAAAAGAATAGAAGCCCAGTGCTATTTCCTGTAAGTGTGGCACAGTAGGCACACAAGAGATGAAATGAGCTAACAGCTTTCAGTAATAAAGACGATAGAGCCTGTCCTCTAGACCAGTGCTTCTACTGGAGAATTTTGTTAAAATGCAAATCCTGATTCAATTAAGCCTGGGGAGGGACAAAAATTCTGAATTTCTAACCAGTTTCCTGATGATATTGCCAGATGTTGCTATTCCAAGGATCACATGGGCAATATGATTCAAGTCCAAGATTTATGTGTGTGTATTTGAGAGGAGTGAGAGGGGAAGCAAAGGGATATTATAGGAAAGATTCACGTTAAATGATAAAAAATGCTATGACTCTCCCCTGACAGATACAGATATGGATCTAGTGAATTTTGTTCTGTGAGCGGTTACTTGTTTTGTTTTTTAATTATTAGATTATTAGGAATAAGTGAAAAAAATCCCTTATTTTGTCTGGTAAGCTACAAAGAAGTTAAGTTGTACATGAAGTTCAGTGCACAAATGTGTCAACCATCTTTTTAAATAACCTTAAAATAAATAAACAAAAGTACTAAACGAAAGGAAAGAGGAAACTTAGATTAGTTACAGGAAACAAAGTAAGCCCAACAGTAGTTTCAAAGGTATGCTTTATAATATCAAGGAGAGTCAGGCAGAGAAGGACACGGTACTAGATGGTTTATGCATAGGAGTGAGAGAGCAAAGACAAACTGGAAGTCACAGAGTCTAGTTCAGCTAGAGCAAATCAAATTCTGACAGACTCAAATATTTTGCTAGCAAGTAGTTGTCTGGGGTTATGGTTTTATAATTTAAAATACTGAATAACAAATAAAATTGAAAAGGAGAGTATTTACTTGTCAAAATACCTAAAAATCATTTTTATTTTTCTGTATTTTATGTTATGAAAGAGAATTCCTAGGAATTCTTTCTTGAATAATCATTAAAAAACCTGTTAGAATATACTGTTTCACTTTAAACATTCCTGTTTGGTTGTACATAGTCTTCTATGGCATGAGTGACAGCTCAAGTTTATAAACTGAATTGGTAGAAACCATGATGTTTTTTTTTTCACTGAAAGAGAAAGAATTTGCAAGCCATATCTTATCAATCTGGAGTGGTCCATCTTAAGGTGATGGCTGGGGTTCTGAAAGCTTTCACGATAAGGAAGTAGTTCTAGTCAGTAAGGTTCCCTCCCAAGCAGAGAAAAAGGCTCCTATCCATGTAATCAGTCATTACACTTTTACCAATACAAAAATCACAAGATTACTGGACATGAGGAAGCGATATCCTTACTCAGAACAAGCAGCCTCCAAGATATACTGTCATGAGAAAACACAAAATTAAGAGACTTAATCCTTGATATAACCTGCTAGCCAAAATATCGTCAGTCTATAGAACACATCCTATTTGGTTTTCTAAAAGCAGACAACCAGAAGAGAACTTGTGTGAAAGCAGTTTATGAGGAAGTCTTTTCAGTGAACAAACAAACAAACAATAGGTCAACAGAAAGAAGTGGGACAAGGTAAAATAAAAGGCTAAAAAATGAAAACAAAAAAGTGAAAATATCAAAAGTCCCACAGAGGGGCAACTTTGAACGAGTGCCTGTTGCCATCCTCTGGACACAGTGGTGACCACAGCAAGAGTTGTCTCAACCAGAGGACAAAGAAGCTAGAGTAGTTCTATTCCTGTGATCTGCTGACCCACGTTCAGTCAGTAAGGACTGAGCCGGGGGATGATAAACAGCCAGGAAATTCTGACACTCTCTCTGCTCGGGCAATTCAATTCTGCAGACCAAGTGTGTGTGCAGGGGGAGGAGGGCAGTTTCTAAACAACATAGTAAACATTTTTACCTATCTGGTATCAATTCCACCGTATTTTGATAATAGTTTCTCATCCTCAGTCAACCAATAATCTACTTTCGATAATATGCAGTAGAAAAAGGAGAAACAAGGTATGAAGAGAGGAAAGTCAAGGTCCAAAGATATTTCTAACTTCATAAGAAGTCATACCTGGTCTTGGTATTTTCTCAAGATAGTGCACTACTATTTGTTAAGGCTAATTTTGACTGTGTTCTAGCACTTTCAACTGAAATAATTCTAACTGAAATACACAATTATTCAGACAGATTAATATATTTAGGGAGCATCGTTTTCAAAGTAAATCATGAATTCCATTCACTGAAACTTCAAAGCATGCCAATTTTTAGAACAATGATCCCAGAATGAAGTATTGAAATTTATGTTCTATACTAAAGAAAGTTTAAATTAAACTCAGAAGCAATCTATTTTAATATAGGACTAAAATCTTCAGAATGAAAGTGACTTTCTCAGAGAAAAAAATTATGTATACAATGTTTAAAACTAACATGATGCAAAGTATGTTGAAATATTATATGAAAATAATTTCAACATGTGTAAGATTTCACACATGTTGTGCAAAAAAGAGTGTTTGCTTTGGGTTGAATTGCAGTAAAATAATTTGTTAATATTATTATTGTGGAAATGTTCTTTTACAGTCCCAGTTTGTGAAGGTCAGCTAAGAGGGTAGTCATGGAAATGAAAAAATAACAAAGCATAGGACCTGTGTTATTTGGTAATCACTTTTGAACACGCATTGGCTAGAGTTTCTAGTCTGTACTAATTAATTTTTCAGTGACATTCACATCATTTCCCCTGACTTGTGCTCAATTAAAGTACAACATCTGCCAAGCAAACCACTCAAGATGAAGAACACTACCTTTTCTCAAACACTACTAATATTATATTGGAGCAATTTCATTAGGTCTCAAACTTTCATTTTTAAGAAACTCCAAATTAGAGTTTTCACAGCTATTGCCTATTTTGTAGCTTCACAGAGAAAGGTGAGTATAGCAATGTATTACAACTGAGGAGCCTAAGAAAGATAAATGGGTTGAGTACTACTGCCAGTTAATCACTATGAGAAAGTGGCCTACACCAATAGCAGGAATAAACATGGTTGGCAAAAAGTTATTTTTGACTAGTGCAGTCTGAAGACATGAGCCCAAGACAACCACAGAGTAAAACTTCATATTTGATAAATAAAATTCCTCAATTTCAGATAAAGTAACTCATGGTTATTTCCTCAAAAAATCTCTCACGTTGCCTTTTCACGTGTCAAATTTGGATTTCCAGTTGGAGTGATAAGAAAAAAAAGTCTCTGCATATTATTTGAATTACTTACAAAGCTAGCAACTGCTTCCATACTATTTTAGATTGAAGAGAGTTGAAAGTTCTCCTCAGGACATCTTGACTTAAATATACAATGGAGGCCAATCAGGGTCCCCACAAGTCTCTGGAAAGTTTTGGGTAAATTCATTCCCTTTGCCCCATTGCCACACACACACATACATACACACACCACTCCAAAGTCAAGGCAGCTAAGAAGTATCATCATATATATCAGTTATATTTGTATGACTGCAATCTATTTTCCTGAAAGTTCTAAAGAACCCAAAGATCAACCTGTGCTTTAGATGAGACTTTGGATTAGGAGTAATATTAGTAACAATAACAACAACAACAAGAATAATTACTAAGACTTTTCTACATGCCATGTACTTTTTGAGCCACTTGGAAATGTGATGTTACATAAACGCACACACAGACATACACCCAAATAAATATTATTATATGTATGTTTTCTAATTAATCTATTACATATTGACACATTTTATAGAAAATTAAATTTCTGGGCCTCCCTGGTGGCACAGCGGGTTGAGCACAGTGCTGTGAGGCTGTCCACAGCCTCTGCAGCTCAGGTTTGATTCCTAGCCGGCCAGGGAGATTCCCACATGATGTGACAGACCTCTCCTGCCTCACCTGCGGCTCCCCTCAGCAGTGCCTTTGGTCTGTCTGCCTATTCTGTTCCCTGTTCTGTCTCTGGTGAATTCTCTCAACCTCCCATGCCTCTGACCTGTTCTTGTATACATAAATAAATCTTTAAAAAAAAAAGAAAATTAAATTCTTAAAACAAGGCACAAAAATGTTACTAATAACAAGTGGGAAAATATATCTGAGTAAAACTTGATGCTTTTAATTACTATGCTATCCTAACTCACTAAATAAATAGCTAATATGATTTTGAAAATCATCCATAATTGTAAAAGTGTGGATATCTGTGGGTTAAGATGGATCTAAGGTTGTGGGCTCCAGATGTGGTTTCCTGGTTTTATATTTAAAGAATTCTATTTTCTAAATTTTCAGTCTAGGGCAAGACATTTAAACACTGTGCTTCAGTTACCTTATCTAAAAATAAGGAATAAACGCAGAGTTCTCTCTTGAAGGGTTATTATGAAAAATAAGTTATTTTGGCATATAGTAATGATGTAATATATATAAAGCCTCCAACAATAAAATATATAGAAGAAATCAATGGCAATAGGTTCTATGACATCAATGATAAAGATGGCTTGGAAACTCAACTGCTATGGCAAGGGAAATAAAAGCAAAAATAAAGAACTGAGATTACCTTACCTTAAAAAGTTCTTACACAGTGAAAGAAAATATAAGCAGGTTAAAAAGACATTGTACTTATTTGGAGAAAATATTCACATGTTATACAACTAACAAGGTGTTAATATCCAAGGTATACAAACATTTGTACAATTTAACAACAAAAAAGCTAAAGAATTCAATTTATAAATGGGCAGCAGAACTAAATAGACATTTTGCCAGACAGGCTATCAAGAAGACTAGTAGATATATGGAAAATATTCAAAATCACTTTTAATAAGGAAGATGTGGGTCAAAACTACAATGAGATATCATCATTTCACACTTGTGAAGTGGCACATATTAAAAAGATCCCACAGAGCCTCCCCGGTGGCGCAGCGGTTGAGCGCTGGGTTGCGAAGCTACCTGCGGCCTCTGCGGCACCGGTTCGATCCCCGGCTGCTCCCCGGCCACTGGAGGAGGGTCCCACATGGCGCGCAGACCTCTCCTGCCGCCCGCTGCTCCCCTCAGCAGTGTACTTCAGTCCCTCTGCCTGCTCTGCTCCCCACTCTGGCTCTGGTGAATTCTCTCACCCTCCCGCGCTTCTGACTGTACCCAGTGCATGTATAAACCAAACAAACAAACAAATAATAAATAAATAAATAAGACATGCCTCTAGAAAATTAAAAAAAAAATTTAAAAAAAATTAAAAAAAAAATCCCACAGAACAAGTACTAGACAGAATGCAGAGAAATAACAACCCTATTACACTGTTGATGGAAATAGAATCTGGTGCAGCCATTTTGAAAAGCGACCCGAATTTATCTTAAACAGATAAAAAAAAAAAAAAAAAAACAGCAACCCCACTTTTGTGCATCTATCAGAACAGTATAAAATCATCAACCTTAGAAAATTATATGCTCCACGACATTTATTGGAGCATTATTTTCAATAGCTAGGACAATGGAAAGAACATAAGTATCTCCCAATACAGGTAAGAACATGTGGTATGTCCACACAGTGCAATACTCTTCAGTCATAAAGAAAGATAAAATGCTGCCATTTACAGCAAATTGGAAAGAGTCCAAGGAAATGGTGTATAGCAAAGCAAGCAAAAATGACAAAGACAAATATTGGACATATACATCACAGATGATTCAAAAAAGCGAAATACTTATAAAGACTAGTGGACACTAATAAAGAGAAATGTCTGAAGTGGGGTGAGGGTTTATAAAGAATGGAGGAGTGTAATTAAAACCTAGCACCTCCAAAATTTCAGGTCCTAAAAGAGCTGGAAGCAAGTGAGTATACCTCAAAGTCCCTGAAAGGTAAAAGCAGGAAAATGTCAAATTTTGTATTTTTCCTAAATCAAATAATATTTGATTATGAGCAAAAAAAAAGTTACAAGATATAGGATGCTATCAGATATGAAATATAAGATCTAAGATGATATGAGATGTAGATATAAATTTAATATCATTGTATCTTATTCAAAATGTCTGTGGGGTAGAGCAGGCACTATTACTGTACCAGCTGAGTACACTAAGTTGTGTGAGATGATTACCATTTTTTAAGTGATCTAAAATAAATGAATGAATAAGTAAATAAAATGGGATGTGAGGGAAGTAACACAAGTAGTGGCTTTCCCTGGAAAGTCTATAAATAAGTGATGAAGCTTCTGACTCTGTGGTTTGGAGCCATTGTGCTCTCTCAATGTTTAGAAATTAATAAACAAAACTGGGGCCTAAGTTATGGAAAAGAAGCAGGAAAGAATCAGGATATATTACCTATGCCAAAGGGGCAATAGAGGAGCCCAGCACACAGCACCTCTAAAGAATCTATCGATATAAAGTCCATAAATGAAATTGTTGTGTTTAGTTTCACAGAGAATGTGGCCGTTCTCCTATAAAGCCATCAGGAAAGAACTTTCCCAATTCCTCACTATTTATCTCTCCCAATGCTTTGACACTGGCAGAGAGAATTTAAGGAATCTGAGGAAGGAGAAGAAATATTTGGCAGGGTGAAAAAAAATGGTCCTGGCAGTAGAAAGATTTATCTACACATTGAGATGGAAAGATTAAACAATATTTTGAACTGGGTGCCTTCACTTACGTAGAAATGTGGCTTTGTTTTTCACTTGGAATAACCACGTCAAAACTTTATGCTTAAGAGTAAACTAGAAAATCAAGGGTCGTGCCCTTTTTATATACTGTCTCCCCCAAGCAGGCTTATTGCTATTGAAGTAGGCAAACATGGAATTGTTTTGATGAATATTCCATATCATTCCTTGTTCCGAGTGGTTTTTTTTTCCATTTGAAGTAAATGTTTGAAAACATAAAATATAGAACTTTAAAGAGTTATTTAGTAAATGTAATGTTAAGATTTAGAAGATATAGAAGACTTGGTATCCAAACTGCCAGGAGAAGTGTTCTCCTACCTCTTGGGGAAAGACACTCACAAGGACCCTTTTATCAACTATGGTTGCTTGCCTGGGTATCAACATCCAAATTCAGTATGGCATGAGCAGGGAGAACAGCGAAGCAAAGAGCAAAAATATTTAAAGAAACATTTAAGTATAAATATTTTTACATTTCTCAAAAACAACAAAAATCTGGCAAATGATGGAAATAAATTGTGAAAATACTGGACCAAAAAAGGTGTAATATATCTTTACATCAGACTGATTATTTTAAATATATTAATTTAGTAGAGGTTATACATCCAGTGTGTTAGTTGGGCAGATGGCTGAAGCTTTAATAGCTTTCTGGTTGACTAATGTAAACTTGGATCTTGGATGCAATTATGTTAAGCCTTTAAAATGACATTGACATAGTTTCAAAGGTAGTCAAATATTTTAAGGGATAGGAACATTATGTGTTATATATCATGTAACCCAAATATCTACCATCAAACCCAAAGAGTATTGCTTCACTAAGGTCTAGAGTAAGATATGGGTGACAACAACACACAAATATTGAGAGACTGTCTTACTGGCTTTCTGCCAGGATGCTGGCAGATTGGCTCCCCCAGCTCCCTGGGATCAAAAGGTTACAGAAGGCAGCTAACCACCAGAAACAAGGTGGACACAGCTAATATGACAGGCAGCAGAAAAAGCATGGCAATCAGCTGTCAAAGGATGTCCTGACTTGCAAAGATCTCTGGCTATGCCTAATTAGTCCTAAGATACCTTAGGTCTGACTTACTTTGCATAATCAAATACAGAGCAAAATGAAATAAAATTCTAGTCCTGCCTTAAGGCAACATGAATAAGAGTCAAGGCTTATCCTCCCATTTCCAATCTTGAGTCAGTTCCCAAGCCCAGAGCAGTGTGTTATACCACTGAAGTTTCCTCCTATAACAGCAGAAGTGAGTTTTTCTAGGCTTCCCAAAATGACTTCTACAATTTTTTTAATATAATTTATTTATTTCTGTATATTTTACATCATTGTTCACTTTTTAAAAAATATTTATTTATGCATACAAGAACTGGGGTACAGGCCGGAGGTGCGGGGGTGGTGGTGAGAGAATTCACCAGAGACAGAGTGGGGAACAGAACTAGCAGATCTACTGAAATACACTGCTGAGGGGAGCAGCGGGTGAGACAGGAGAGCTTTGTTGTGCCACGTGGGTAGATCCCTGGCCGGGGATAAAACTCGTGCTGCAGAGGCTGCAGAGGCTGCAGACAGCTTCATAGTGCTGTGCTTAACCCCTTGCTCCACCAGGGAGGCCCCACTGTTCATTTTTGTACACTGTTTGAATAGAATTCCCATCACCAATTCACCCGTGCACCATCACCATAGTCCCTTGTGCTCTTCCCTCCCCTGTTCTGATCCCTCCCCCTCCGCCTCCTCCACAGAATGCCTCTGATTTATAGTTCCCTGCCAATTTTCCTTTTTGTAATTACTTTCCCCCCCGATCCCTTATTTGGTTCCCCTATACTCATCCTATAAGTTAAACTATCCAATATTTTTCATTGTCCTTCTGACTTTTTCCACTGATCATAATTCCTTCCAGCTTCATCCATGTTGCTGTGAATGGCATGAGTTTATCTTTTTTGATTGCTGAATAGTAATCCATTGTATATACATACCACATTTTCTTGGTCCTGTCATCTATTTTTGGGCATATGGGTTGTTTCCATAGCTTCCCTATTATAGATAGTGCTGCTATAAACACAGGGGTGCAGGTATCCTTTTGAATGAATATCTTTGTGTCCTTTGGGTAGATTCATAGGAGTGGAATTGCCAGGTGATATGTAGCTCTATATGACTTCTACTAATTAACCAGAGTCACTAACTGCTGGAAAAGGGAACTTCAAATATTTCAGGTATGACTGTAAAAGATATTGATTAGCATAAATATCATTGTAGTCTGGAACATAAGTTTTCAGTCTCAGATTTCAAAGGAAATTTCAAGGTGGCTCTATATGGTCTGATATAGAATATAAGAATATATAATATGTAAGAATGCATGCACACAATTTGCAGCAACAGGGATGGAGCTGGAACGGATCATGCTCAGCGAAGTAAGCCAGAAAGAAAAAGAAAAATATTGGATGAGCTCACTCATAGCAAGAATTTAGAAAACCTAAATAAGGGACTAAGAAAAAGACTAATTATAATAAAGACAAAAATCAAAATCAACAAGCAACTATAAACCAGAGACACACTAATGAGGGGAGGGGGTAGGAGAGGAGGGATTAGGGGCAAAATAAGGGGGGTGGGTATTGTATGGGGAATATAACCAAAATGAAAATGCATATATTGGCAAAATGAAAAATTACATAGGAATAAAATAAAATAAAATAAAAAAGAATGCATGCATAAATGTTCACTTAGTTGAAAAATAGCAGAATCTTAACATTGGTGCTTCGTTACATCATGGAGTTTCAAGTAGAATACTTTGATCCTCTTATTTCCTGCCAAAATAGTAAATATAACATCCCTGAGAGAGTAGCAGATATTAGAGCCACCGTGAGTAAATCAAATGAAGCAGGAGTGGCTACTGTCTGTGAATCACCACTGACTGCAGTTGGTCAGGGAAGAACGTTGACAGGGCTTGGAGGACTGAAGATTACCATACCCTAAGTGAGACGAAGACTTCAACTCTAGCTGCTGTTACAGTTGTGTTTTCTTAACTAGAGGAAGCTGGTGTAGCTCCGGGCACTCAGTGTTCATCTGCTGAGTTTGTGAATGTATTTCTTACAATTTCAAGGAATGGAAACCAACTAAGTAGATTACATTTAGCAGGGAACAAGTTTACCCAGATCTGCTTTTCTTTCCCCAGACTTTTTTGTTTCTTTTAATTTCTTACCTAAACAAAATGCTTCCTTTCCTCTTCTTCTAGGACAAGGAAAGAGTGAGTCAACTCATCTACAAATGAAAGGGAACATAATTTGCAGGACTTTCTTAAAGAGAGGGATAGAAGCAAAACTGTGGACAAGGGTACGCAGCTAGTGAATTTGAAAGGTTTTGTTGAATGTGGAATCATAGCATTCAGTTCAACAAATACAACTGATCCCTAAATATGGTAGGTGTTGGGGATGCCAACATGAGAAGGCAATGTCAGGCCCTTAACTGAGAAAGGAGCTTGAATTCCCATGAGGGACAGAGCGACAAAAATCGATTCACTCATTTATCCCACAAACAATAACTCATATATCTCGCATCAACTTATCCATGCAGGACACCTGATTACCTATACAGTATCGAAGGTGGGTGGCCAAAGCCTGTGCTGTTGGCTGGGTTGGGAAAAGGAAGGAAGAGCTGAAAACACCACTGTGGCAGAGTGCACAGCAGCAGCTGGTGTCCCAGAGTGGGAAATGAATGGAGAAGGCCCCGATTTGGGGGCACACAACTGTAGAGCTATTGCAAAGAGGAAGGGACCACATCTGAAGCTGGAGAACATAGTCAGATGTTGAAGCCCCATGTATTCTCACAATCCATGGCCCCTCTCTCTGCCCCTAGGAAAAGCAAGGAAATGTGTTCCGAGTGGGCAATGCCTCAAGCTCTACCAGCTGCCAAACCAGCTCTAATTCCCCAAGGATCCACTGCAACCAGACTAGTGCTGCCCACTACAAGGAACTGCTTGGCAGATGTTGAGGTGACACACCTGGGGCTTCTGGCATCTAGGTTGTCAATACTGAAAGGCATACAGCTCTATACTGCTTAGCTCCCAAGAGCTACCCATCAGCTCCCAGCCCACTGCAGACCAGAGCACTGTCTCCCTGCCTTCCCAAACAACACCGACTGTCAGCGGGTATGGAGCTAACATACCCAACATACCCAGGGCAGCAAGCAGCTAGCTTGGCTATCCCAAAAGGCACACTCTCCTCCTCCACCCAGACTCCTGGGGCTTCCTTGAGCTACTGGTGACAGCAGGAGGTGGAGATAGAAAGTGGAAGGGGGCTCACTGAACTATCATGCAGGATTATTGATGCTTTGGTGGTCGGCATGATGTGATAACATGCATTTAAGGAGATATGCATTTATAGATAATATGCATTTAAAGAACCTCAGTGAAATAAGCCAGAATGAAAAAGAAAAATACCGGATGGTCTCACTTACAGCAGGAATGCAGAGGATCCAAATAAGGGATCAGGAAAAAATAACTAATTATAATAAAGTAAAAATCAAATCAACAGGCAGCTATAAACCAGAGATATTCTGCAAGGGGGGGAGAAGGGAGAGGGATCAAAAAAAGGGTGGGAAGACCACAAGGGACCAAGGTGATAGTTCACGGGTGAGTGGGTGGTGGGAATTTCATGGGGACTATAATCAAGAGGAAAATGCACATATTGTACAAAAATGATGTAAAACTATATATAAAAAAACAAAAAGGTAAACCTATATCTGAAAACATATACAGTATTGTAAACCAATGTTAGCACAATAAAAATAATTACAAAGAAATCTTCATGACAAATAATTATGTTATTAGTGTATCAACTTATCTATTGATATATATTTGATCATTCTTCTACAATTATTATAGAAAATATTTGGATAACCGATTCCTGACCATTGAAATAAACATTTACTTAGAAAAAAATGAAATTGTTAAAACAGCAAATTTGATGCTATGTGTTTTCCACAATAAAAAAAAAATCAATATATAGCTGTGTCGTTCAGTCCAAAGTTAGAGTAGAGATGCAAATGAAGGAGCCATTGCTATATCTATGACAACTGCCAAGTTTGACTCTAAGATAGAAAGTGGAGTTTAAAACTAAACATGATGAATTCAAATATTAATGATTATAGAGAGGAGGGCTGGTCTTCAAAGACAAAAGAAAAGGGATGACTAGAAGTTTGAGAGGATGGCAAAAAGAAAATAAGATTAGTGAAGTTATAGGAGGAGAATATTGCAGGAGTCAGTGCTCAATACTGTCTTGATGCTATTTGAATCCCTCTTGATAAAAGAATTCCATCTCAATTATTTTAAAGGCTCCTCCTGGGGATGGAGTTATAGTTGTTCTCTTTTTGCTGTAAGGCAGAGCTTGCTATAATTCTAATTTGAGCTTTTTTATTTCCTACTTAATTTGTCATAGGGAAGTCCCCATCAGGCTACAGATGTGGTTCAAAAAAGAAACTTGGCAGGAGCAAAGCACACTGGAAGTTTGAGTCATCTGCATATGCAAATTTCTTGTTTTTAGAACTTTATATGGCTTGGTGTGCATGTATATTTCCACTTGCTATTTAAGAATATCTGAATACACAAGACTATATGCCTAGGTACAAATAGATTGTATCCAGCTTATGAGAGTGGTGAGGCAGACATTCCCATGGAACCCAGATTCTGTGAGCTGACACAGAGGTTCAGCTCAAGAAGATATTTACTTGGAAAAGCAGACATAACTTTGATCCAAAAGACTTGAATCTTCCTCTATGATTCTTCTTTCATGGTTTACAAAAGGCTCGGTAATGCACCCCAGCCTGTGTCTGGCAATTCAAGGGTCACAGTGAGTACTCCTTTAAAAAAAGTATCAGTTGACAAAAAATTCTCCTGTCCTACAGCTTTGACCAGGGTTACAGTAAAATTAACACTTTTTTTTTTTTTTGCTGTATCCCAGTAAATAGATCCAACTAGAATAAATGTGGTGCATTTCTGAAGTATCTCTACGGGTTCCAAGCATGTTTAGTGGTAAGGAAATCAAGATGTGTAAACACATTCTTTATTTTGTATCAGATCATTGAGACTCCAAGAAATTTCCTAGATAGTAAAAAGCTGTCTCTCTCAATTTCCAGCACCATACTTAGGAATTTAAAACACTTCATTCTTCCTAGATTCTGGTACAAGAAGTTATCACTGTAGAGGTTCATCAAAACCATGGCTTAGTCAGGGTCCTTAAGGACTAAAAAGTAGCAAGCCCAAGAGTGGGCAAAACTCTATATATTTAAACCTATCACAAGATTGTGAAAGTTAGCTCCTGCCTGAAAATCCCAAGATAATAAAACTGTTCTACAGTGAATGTGGTTGAGTTAGGAAAAACAAATTTCATGAAACATATCAAACACAATTGGCAGTTATGCAGTCTTAATAGTAGTGTTAAAGTAAGCTTGAGTGTGAGTCTATATGAGAAAAGATCAATAACACCTATAAGGAATTTCTCTTTTTTGTACTAAATTATAGGTAAACAATAATGAAAAGAATCTCTTAAATAATGGGAATTGTGTTCACTGATTCCTGGTGTTGCATTCCAATGTTTTATGTCCATACATTACAGGCTATTTGCTCCCCCCTTTTATTTTTCTACTCATCCTACCACCAGTATCCAATTCCTCTCTGAAAGTAAGAAGTATCAAAATTCAATCATTTAGAGTAGTTGAACAATTGGATAATTAATCTTTCTGCATTACCTTAGCGAGAATTGGTACTTTAATGTTTTCAAAGGTAAAGTGAATATCTGTGAGCTATGTAAAGGAATTTCAGGCATTGCCAAGCAAGTGGAAAAACAAGATTCAAAAACTTGATGAATACAAACTTGATTTACTCAGTTTTAGATGGTTGGGTAGTGGGACCAGAAGGTTAAATCTGTATTCTCCTTGACCTAGAAATAGTTCCTGGGGAGGTGAGGTCAGTAAGGGATGGCTTTGCTGAAGGTTAGACCCAAGATGTTGCTGGAAGAAATGCAAAAAGCTCTCTGAGCAAAGGTTATTGCACAAAGATAAGGTCCTGTCTTAGAAGAAGAAAATATCTATAGGTTGTCTAGTGCCCTTTAGAAGAGCGAACTAATAGAGTGGCCCTTGTATTTAGCAGTGAATAAAGAAATCTTTTCTGTGGGTAAGTTCGAATGGGCGTGACAAAGCTGTTTATAGAAAAGGCTGAAATTAAATTCTCTCTCTCTCTCTCTCTTTCACACACACACACACACACACACACAAACACAAACACAAACACACACACATGACAGTTACCAGAAGCCATGGATCAGTATCAGGTTGCAATAAAGGTAAGAGGAGAAAAAGAATATTGGAGAAAGACCAATGGTAAAAGAAGAGACAGTAAGTAGGAGTAGAGTAAGTAGGAGTAGAGACAGTAAATATTCATGGTGTGATATTGTATCCCTAGATGGTGAAACGCTAGGTCTCCTTTCTTGAATGGGGTAATAAGGCAAGCAGATCATTAGAGCTGAACCATACTGAACTGCATTCACATTCTTTGGGAGGGCCATTTTAAAATTAAATTCCATTAACTAAAGCAAATTGAAGCAACAAATACTCTACTACACTGATTCAGTCAGATCAATCATTCATTATATACCTCTTCATCATATAAAAATGTATCACTTGTTATTGATTCATTTTAATTAAAACAATCTGTGTATTTATGTGAATGGGTTAACATTATATAGTCACAGCTGAAATGGTACAACAATTCCTTGAACAATTTGCTAGTGGAATATCTTTCAGCAATAGTTTAAGCTTTAATGCTGAATCTTTCCTGGCCCCACTTTTTTTATTTGGTAAGGTAAGGGTCTAAACTATATGACAGCTCAGATACCGTATATTTTCAAATCTGAAATTCTGAGTCTATACTTATATTACAAAAATTAATTTACTACATAATATATTATAAAAATTGAGATAGTTATTCCCAGTCATAGACTACTACGGCAAAACTGCATCACGTTTTTCTAATATTAATTTTAAAATGAGACTTGCCAAGTACTTAATAATATTTCAATAAGGTCAAACTACTGGTGTAATAGTAAATGCATTAAAGGAACTGTCTCAAAACGCAGCAGTTTCCTATAGAATTAGGGAAGGAAAATACCAATATTGAAAAGATATATGAGAAAGCAAAATGCAATAATGTTTTTAAGATTGCCCAATAAAGATAGTTCAATGATTAAACTTTAGAGTAACTTATTTAGCTGAGGTTTAAATATTCTTGACAAAACTTTCCTATCTTTACTCAATGAGCAAATTTCTCATATTTATCATTAAAGCTAATTTATATATTGGAACTTTATGTTTGTAGTTGCAGTAATAGAGAGTAAATTTTCATATTATAATAGATTATGGGTCATTGTTATTCAGGTCAATGCAAGTTCACACTGATGGAAAAATGACTATTTTTATGTTGGTGAAGCTGCCGAGTCTTCCCAGAGTCCTTTATCTAAAGGAAGAAGACTGTATTTCTCAAGAAAAAAATCCTGTAAAGTTTTATGTACTTTATATTGACTCTTTGTCTTCATGACATTTTTAATAGTTGCTGTTAAAGCCACAAGATATTGAATGAGAGGTTGTGAGTAGGGTCACCACTCCATTTGAATAAACCTTTGAAGCTTTAGCCTTCAGGAACTGGTAGTTAATACAAGGAGACAAATCTCACATCTAACATATAAATATTTGTCCAAAGATAATTATAATTACATGTGAAACTTCCATGAAACTAAAGTCTTAAAAAGGACTAATTAGTAAATGAAGTTTAAGCCCATCTATATTTTGTCATCCTAGCTTTAAAAGCATGCCTAGCCCAGATTTTGATTTCATATCAACAAACTTTTCTCTTTTTTTATTTTTTTGCCATACAAGAAAAAGAAAATTAATTGGCTTTTCTGCTGCTTTGCCCATTGGTAGCTGTTGAGAACTTCAAATGACCTTTCCACTGTCAGTTCCTACTTCCCACCCTAATGCTCCAGGTCACTCGTTCAACAGTTCAACAGGCATCAAGTGGGGTGTGGTAACTGTGGGATTCTAACCCCCCACAGCCAACAAGTTTGAGGAAGTAAATAGCATTTGTTTTCCATGACCTTAATTTCAGTTTCACCATCCTCATTAGATTTCTACAATTTTTGATAACAGAAAAAGGCAAAAAAAATAGTTTAGTAATCACATGTATACCTCCTGTATACATGAGGAGATTCAGCATGATGGAGTAACTTGCCACATGGCTTCAAATGCTACCTTAAATAGGTTAGTAAATACAAGGGAGCTTGGAGAGAAGAAAGGGGAAGATCAGTTTTCTTGTTTCTTGTTTATTTGTGCTTCTATCAGCACATGTAGTAGCAACAACAACAACATATTCCCAATAGCTTATAAACACCCTGTGCCTGTTAATATTCCCACTCTAACACGATCCCTTCAAATCCCTTTTGGCCATTTTTTTTTTTTTTGGTATAATCTGTCTTCTTTTTCCTTCCAAGCACTAATACCAGCATGTACTTCTTTAGTCCTCAAGTTACTAAAGTCGCTTTTCCCCATAGATGTAAAGATTTTGAAGCATCTGGGAGTTAAAAGGCCCACCCCCTAGTGAGCCTTCACCAATGACTGAACAGTGTAGCCTAAGGAAAGTTCAGCAACCTGCGCTGGAGTAAGGATAAATCTGAGGTCTAATTTACTCCCCAGAGAGCCCCAGCAGGATCAGGCTGAAACTGCCATTGAAGGGAATTTTGCCAGAGGCTGCTGCATCCTTCCTTGGCTTCCACTGTCTTTTACAGGACACCCAGGAATAATTCCTTAAAAGCTTCTGACACAATCCTCATCTTAGGGTCTATTCCTAATTAAGACACACAGCAGGCATAGCTCACTGTCATGTGAAAATATCTCCTCCTGGTGGCAACACTAAGAGTGTCACAGTTGTTCTTCAAAATCACTTGCATGACCTTTTTATTGAACACCTGTCCTGTAACAGGTACAAAGAGAAAAAAAAAAAGACAATGAAATTATCTCTATCTCACAGTGCTCGTGACCTCTAGAACCAAAAGTGTTAACAAATGTGACCACAGGTAAAATCTGTACAATGGTCACAGGGGGAAAAAAAAAAAAAAAGAGGCAGCAGTGTGGGACGAGAGCAATTTTCTGGGCATCAGAACCGAAGAATCTCATCATCTGGAGCACATAAGACACTTCCAGTTTTTATCCCAATGTCTTTTACCCTTTAATGAGGATAAAGCAGAATTTTCCATATAATGAAACTCAATAAACAGTTGCAGATTTGAATTTCAAAGACTAGATTAAGCCCAGTGAAAGTAGACTACAGAATGGCAAAAATGGGTGAAGTGCACAGATGGACAACAAAAAGAAATGTTAAGAGACTAATCCAGAGACTCTCTGATAGAAAATAACCCCCCTCCTCCACAGATTGGAACCATAAACATGCTATCTTTAGGACATTCAGTATTGAATAGAGAAACCTACTATATAAGGTAGAACCATGCATCAATAATGCAGGTCAAAACGATAAAAAAAATAAAAGTAATCAATGTCATTTGGGGCTATTGAATGCAATGTTTTACAGAGCAGCACATCTTTGATGTGAATTACATATATAGAATCGTATAAGTTATATAACTAAGTTATCTACCTACACAAATATGAATTCTTAGACTCAATTCTACAGACTTTCTTCCAGCATTTTAGTCACACCAAGCTCACTAATTCATGAGATTAGTGATCACTGGTGGACAATTAAAACACTGTAAATATCATCCACTAACCTACTTATAATACTGGTAGGTAACAACTGGATTTCTCTTCAATTTTGTCTTTTTAGATTATAAACTCATATTTTCTTTAACATCTTTTTTTTTAAAAAAAGGATGAGGACCATTTGATTGGATGCATTATCATTTATCAGCACTGTACAGTGCACTTGTACATCATGGTATATAAAGGATATAAAAAAATTGATATCCTTTGAATATTGTCAAGGGTTTGACAATAATTTGGGGTGAACAAATAAATTGTATATGATAAGACTTTGTTACATAAGGCAATTTAATTCAATGACTATACACAGTAAGTGTATAAAGTAAATAAAATTATAAAACTTCTTGATCACATCTTCATTGTAAGCTTAAAACATCCTTAAACAATTAGGGAGAAAAACTGCTGAAGAATGAATAACACTGAATGAAGAAAAATACAAAGAGATATTCATAAGCTAAAAATTAAGATAGCAAGAAAAATAACTATATACAAATACTCTATTTTTAAATAAAAAAGATAACAGCCATCTTTAAATATATCTGCAGTATAATAAGTATAAAATCCACATGTTTCTAAAATGTGTAAAAATATAATGATATTAAAGCATTAAGAAATTACTTTTCCATTTTAAATGTATTTGACTAGTTTCCTAGGTAAAACTCTTATGAGTGTTTGGTTTGATTTGAGTCTCTACTTTAATAAAGAAAGTGAAGAAATTCAAGCGCATGCCAAAGAATTTATTAAAATACTGAAAGGGAGAAATCTAGTCTTATTAAAGACTAAAGGTTTTTCCTACTCAGAAAATGGAAAAAAAATGATTTATTGTTTTTAAGTTGAGTATTTTTTTGTCTGCAGAGAATGAAATAAAAGGAAAAGGCTTACATGAAATAGGAAAGATTTCAGTCACACATGAAGAACTGTTTTATTATCTAATTGATAAAGAGTAAAATGGAGTCATCATGCTGAGATTTAGAATAATTTTTTATACAATTACACTTATAAATACTAGAACATCAAAGAAATATATGCGCATATGACCTATCTCCTTTCTTTCTTAAATCAAGAGGTAAAGACACAAATTAAAGTGTTTAATTTATCTGAGCAAGTCAATGGGAAATCTAGAACTAGAGCTCACAATTCTTAACTTCTTGGCTAGGCCTGTGTTCTTGGATAAGCTCCTTAAAATTTATATGTATTAGTTTGTTTAGTTTTTACAATGTAAATAATAATGCATAAATCAAAAGGACAACTATGAATATAAAATAGTTATTTGGAAAGCATTTAGCATGATGACCATATATAACAGCTGCTCAAAAAGCCATAGCTATATTTTTTGTACTATTGTGATTATCGCCTAGTACTTTTCCTTCTAAAGAAATAGCATCTAACAATAAAAAAAGAACATTCTAGAGTAATCCCTTATGAGTCATATTTCATGTAAAAGTCTAGGACAGAACACTTTAAAATGTTAAAATATATGATTTTTTCCAATGGAAGGAAATGTATAGCCTTAAATTATACCAATGAGAAAACTGCCATTGAATTATTAACATCTAAGTACATTCAGTAAGTAACTACATGAAGGCCATTTTCTCATTTTCATTTGCTATTCTTTCTCAAACCTAAAGATTATCCCTCTCTGAAATAAAATTCAATTTCGCTGAGGATTCAGTTCACTCCTGGCAACTGAGACCCCAGGCTGATGATCATAAATGAAAACACATTATTTTTCTGTATTCTAAATTGGTATTGCCTATTAGGAGTATAATTTGGCCATACCTATCAAATTAAAAAGTACAAATATTTTGATTTAACAGTTTCACTTCTAAGAGTTCATCTAAAGAATGTACTCAAAATACATTTATAACAAATGTTCTCACATATACTTATATACATATAAGAGGCAATGTTACATTACAGCCTTTTTTTTTTTTAAGATTTATTTATTTATTTCTGCAAGCACTGGGTACAGTCAGAGCGCGGGAGGGTGAGAGAATTCACCAGAGCCAGAGCGGGGGACAGAACAGACAGACCGACAAAATACACTGCTGGGGGGAGCAGTGGGCACAGCAGGAGAGGTCTGCACGCCATGTGGGACCCTCATTGGAGGCCGGGGATCGAACTGGTGCTGCAGAGGCTGTGGGCAGCTTCACAGCCCAGCGCTCAACTGCTGCACCACCAGGTAAGGCCCACATTACAGCCTTTATAACCAGAATTTAAAAGATAGTTACTTAAATTACTGTTACTTGTGCTGTGGAATGCCATGTAGGCATTAAGAATGGGGAGGGGTGCAGAATAAATACCAACAAGGGACAATGCAAATTTACTCATTAGCACATTCAGCAAATATCTGCATTCATACTAAGTTCTGGGCTCTAGTCATATAGTCATGAAGAAGATAGTTTCTACCTTTATGGATTTTACAATTTAATGAGAGAAGCCATTTTTAAATGGAAAAAAGACAAATACATTATGTACGTCATATAATATATGGCAATGACAAGTATGATGAAGAAAAAATAAAAAATAGGAACACAAGTATAAATTATTCAGTAAAAATAAAAAAAATAAATAGAATACTTATACTTTATGGCTCTGTTTATATTAAAAGTGAAGGGAATATACACATATCTACCTAAGTGCACGAGGTACATTTTGGAAAATGCCTAATACATGCTGTTGGTAGCAAACACCTCTGGAGAAAAGTTGAGGGACTGAATTATGGGAGAAAAATGTTAAAACATTAATATTACTAAATTCTAGTTTAATAACTAATTGTTCTGTCATGCAAATTGCATACATGATTTTTCAATCATGTATATACTATTATCCAAATAACAAAACAATATAGATTAAAAGTGGCCAAAAGCTTTCTCACAAGTTATGAGCAATATGATGGTCTTCAATTGTTTGAATATTTTTCGGGTTGCAAGTTCAAATGCCTTGCAATAAAATAAATGTGTGACTCCAGCTGGCAAAAAAATACATGGGGAACTACAGAGCATGTGATGATCTAAAGGATGTATGACTTGATTTAATTTTTTTCAGACAAATAAATTTAAGAGTGTGGAAAGATAAAATTTTTCAGTTCTCTGTTCTCATCTCACTAAAATTGTCAGCAGTATTAACTAACAAGGTTTACCCACAAGATCTTTGTAAGCTGATCTTGATGACATGTAAACTGCATCAAACTGTTTACTGCTAAAAAAACAAAAAAACAAAAACAAAACAAAACCCAAAACGAATGGACTTTTACTACAAACACAATAAAATGACAGATTTTTACAATGGCTTACAAAGACCTTTATAACCTGGCCTTGCCCAACTCTTATTTTTTTCACTCTGTGTTTCACTGGCTTTCACACAACAAACTGAGTTTTGCTCTTTCTCTCGTGAACCTGCACATTTAGTATTCTCACTGATACAAACTATTTACAACTCAAAAGTCATTCTATTTAGAACCACTGATATCCCTAAAATATAACTAATTTGAAGTTTTTCTTGACTTAGATGGAAACTACAAATTGAGAGCATAAAGGCTCATGTCTATTAATATCCCCATGTGTCACCAAGTACCACTGGAATAAGCATTTTTTAAATGAAGGATGAAAACGCATTTCCCTGTGCCAAACAATTTTTCTGTATTTATTTGCACATTTACCTGAAACTTCTTTAGATATATGCACATTTATCATTCTATCAGAATGACATTTAATATATTAAGGAAAAAAGCTAACAAAATACCACCTTTAAGATCCAAATCAAATTGTAGCAATTTGTTAACTTCATGCAACAAGGTTATAGCTGATTTTATACTATAAATTATTTTTATAGTAAATAGATGTTTTTTTTTCCTTCTTCACTTATTTCTGGAAAGTTGCTTTAAGAGAAATATGACTAGGATATTCCAGGTATCCTAAGCATTTATAGCATGAATTTAAATTCATGTCAGGATGTGGAAAGCTGCAATTCATAAAGAAATAAATTTTAAAATTTCTACCAAAAAAAATCCCTCATATAAGACAAAACTAGAGTATTGGCGGGAGGAATGTGATAAAAATACCAAAAAAAAAGATGATAGCTAACTTTTACCGAGATACTTATTCTTGTGTCTTTGTTCAGTTTTTATTATGAGTATGAATGTCATTAAGATACTGGACTATGGAATATTCAAGGAATTTACACATGATAACTCTCAGGACAAGTTTATGATACAAGTGCTTTTGCTCCCCTTGCTGTTGGAGTTGAGTCCCTAAACATATCTCTAAGAGCAATATTGCTTATGTTTTATTCCATGTAATTTTTGGTTTTAGTTATTAAAACCAAATATTGGTGTCAAATAATGATCTTGTTTTATATTTTGTGTGTGGCCATCTAAGTTTTCCAGTGTAATTTTTTGATGATGTTTTCCTTTCACCACTGTATGCTCTTGGTTCCTTTACCATAAATTATCTGTGCATGTGTTTTTGCTTAATTTCTTGGCCCTCAGTGCTATTCCATTGGTCTATAGATCTGCTTTTGTTCCAAACCAGACTGTTTGACTACTAGGGTTTTGTAGTATAGCATGAAATCAGGGAGCACAATGCCTCCATTTTTCTTCTTTTTTTCACAAGAATAATGTGGCTATTTGGGGTATTTTTGTGGAGCCATGCAAATTTTAGAATAGGGAAAGAATTATTTTAACCAGATCACTTATATATTTCATGTGTGAGTTGTATTATGAGCCATAAAAAAGAAACCTTTCATTTTACCAGTATCTTGTGACACTAAATGGCCCTCTCCCTTAAAACACACACACAGACACACACACATATATTTGACAGGAGATTTTAAAAGATGTTTAAAATACAGGAAAATTAAACTCCCACATACTTTGTTTAATCAGTAGAGCTTTGGAACTCATTAACAAATAAATACAGAAACTTAGCTCCATAAATCAGAAAATCTATCAAGTGTAGCCACTGTTCATATCTGTAAGTGTCTGAATTAGCTAATGTTAAGTGGGGGGGATGTCAGAACTCCATATATTATTAAGCTATTTACTAGACTTCATATTGGAATCATTTAGATTTTCGCCTGCTGTACTTGACGTATAACTTCCTTGCTAGTCCCTCCTGATTGAACTATAATTTTAAATAATTATTTTCAGTGGTTTGTTATTTTCCTGTTCACACAAAAACTTGCTCTACTATTTTATTATTATATTTTCAATAATTTCACCTTTTTATTTTTAAGTATCTCCATTTAATTATGCATAAATTTATGTGAAAACCTTAATGATGCTAATATTTCTATCACACTAAACTATATTCACAAGATAAATCTCAGATGAGCAATATTAATTATCAAGTACACAGTTCAATGTTAATGACTGTATGAAAAATGATGTTGTTAACTATTGTTTCTTTAAAACACATAAAGTCATCACTACTGAAAAGTTAACACTGAAATTTGAACTACTGAAAAAGATTATCTTTCTCACTACCTAATTAATGAACCAGGGCACTACACCCAGAGAGTTCCACACTACGGGGCAAAACTGGAACACCCCTTGGAAACCAGAGACCAACACAATTCATTCTCCACCCCCCTTTTTTTGTGCATCATTAAATCTTTTACTATAAAGGGAAAGCAAACACAAATTTTAAAATAATATTCTACCAATAACTTTTAGATATGCACAGATATCAACTAGGTTATAGACAGGAACATACATTATTTCTTGTCACATATCTTTGAAGTTTTAAGCATGCTATATTAGCCTTGTTCCTCACTATTATGACAATGGAAACATGACTTTACTAGAAATGTAAACATGCCTAGTATAAAAACACCCCAACTATATGTATACCATTTTCACTCAGGAAGGACCACCTCTTAGAGTTTGATTCTGCCTACATAATGACTTTTAAATTGCTCTTTCCCCCCCCCTCCTTTTCTACTTCACCGTCACCAGTTTGCACAGTATACAAAGCAGGCAGAGAGTTTGAAAATTTGGTTTTTGGACAGTGCCCTCTGTGTTAGCTTACAGCTTTCTGAAATTTAATTGCTTCATGATCCTTCCCATTATTAGGTCTTTGTTTCCCCTTTGTGAAAATTATTGGTATATATTTGATAAGCTCTAATGATCTTTCTTGCTATAAAATTCCTTGTTTAGTTAAGAGAAGATTAAAAGGTGATTCAAAGACCATTTTTAAATGAAGGCTGCTAATATTTTTGCGAGAAGAATTAATGGTAAAATATAACAGCTTATGCAAATAACTTTATCTGCCAATATAAAATGAAAATACATAAACAAATTTTAAATTGAAAGAGAAGATAAATTAAGTTTTGATTCACTGTTGGCATGGGCTATGGTGCATGGTATTTTGGAGATATCAAAATGGATAAAAAATTGAACTTTGAAATCAAACTAATCTGAAATGGAACCAATCCTCTGTCATTCATTACCTATGTGTCCTTGATAAGTCCTTTGCTTTTTGAGTATCAATGTGCTCATCTAAAATATGAGTATAGAAGATGACATCACCAAAATGACAATAGAGGAAATTCCATGCTTTTGTTTGGAAGAAGAGCATCTAACAAAATTCACCAGAAGAACACTATACCCAGAGAGTTCCATGGTATGGGGAACACCCCTTAGACACAGAGATGGACACAGACTGCACAGGGAGAAAAAGAGTAAAGTTTCCCTGCATTGAAAAGGAAGGGGTTGGAGAGAAACACCTGGAGGCCACAGCCCAGGGTGGGAGACAAAGACAGCAGGACTACTGGCTCAGCTAGGGGATCTGGGGCGTGGAGAGTAGAAACGGTGTAGAGGCACGTACCGTTAAATGAGAAGAAACCCACACAGAGGAGATGAGGAACTCTACCTAGGCTGGGTCCCTGGTGAAGAGGAGAGAAATGGTGCTCTGGACTGCACTCCCTGCCCCAAGTACTTGGGTTTGTTACTTCACGATGTGCACTAACAGTGGAAATATTGCTGAGTATCAGAATGGGAATTCCAGGTGGAGGACTATTGGTGATGCCGCAACATGAACCATCCTCCCACCAACATACATGTACCAAGGGCCCTTCTCCCACCTTGCTCACTCGGCAACTGCAAAAACAGATTTCAGTACCTAAGGAAGCCAGCAAAGGGGAAAACAATAAAATAAAACCACAGCTCCCTGTGGGGAAAGTAGAAGTAATTCAACTACCTAAGATCATTTTTAATTTTTTAAAATAAGGATTCTACTTTTTATTTATTTATTTTTAAGATTTATTTATTTATTTATACAAGCACTGGATACAGTCAGAAGCATGGGAGGGTGAGAGAGTTCACCAGAGCCAGAGGGGGGAACAGAACAGGCAGACTGATGAAATACACTGCTGAGGGGAACAGCGGGCGTGGCAAGAGAGGTCTGCCCACCATGTGGGACCCTCGCCAGCAGCCAGGGATTGAACCAGCACTGCAGAGGCTGCAGGCAGCTTCGCAGCCCAGTGCCCAACTGCTGCGCCACCGGGGGAGGCCCTACAGAAAAGAAATTTCAAGAAGCAAAATGGGAAGACAAAAATATATAACACATGGCAATTTGAGAGAACAAATTTCCAGAATCCAGTCACAAAGACATATAAGATTCTATCTCTCTATCAAACAGAAAACTCTTGAAGCAGAATGGACCAAATGAAAGACTAAATCTGTGACCTTGAGGTTAGTAATGCAAAAAGGACTCAGGAGGAAGAAGAGAATTAAGATGTAAAAAAAATGAAGAAGCATTTCAAGAATTATCCAACTCCATTAAGAAACACAAAGAAGGATAATGGGTAGCTCAAAAGGGAAAAACAGAGCGGGAAACAGAGAGCTTATTTAAAGAAATAATAGAGGAAAGCTTCCCGCACCCGGGGAAGGAACTAAATATACAAATCCATGAAGGTAAAAGACACCTGGTTATCTAAATGCAATGACCAAGACATGTGGTAGTTAAACAAGAGTTCAAGAGAAAGAAAGAACACTGAAGGTGTCAAAGGTTAAAAAAAAAAAAAAAAACAAGTAATTTATAAGGCACTCCTATCAGGATTTCCTGAGACTTCTCAGCAGAAATTTTATAGGCAAGGAAAGAATAGAATGATATGCAGAACATTTTGAAAGATAAAAATTGAAAATGAAGAATGCTGTATACTCTCTTTTGGATATGAGGAAGAAATAGTCTTCCCAGACAAACAAAAGCTGAAGGAGTTAGTGAACACTATACCTGCCCTATAAGGAATATTGAAAGGAATTCTTCTCACTAAATTGAGGGGGGGAAAAAGCAAATCCACAAAAAATGAAGAAAAAAAATTGATTAAACTAAAAAAAACTAAAGCTAAAATGGCAGGTCAAGTCCTTATATATCAATGATAACCCTTAATGTAAAGGATTTGACTGACCTCATCAATCAAAAGTCACAGGGAGGGGTCTAATGAACTATGGGTGCTTTGGAGGTGGGTGTTTTGTGGTAACATACATCTGAAGAGGTGTGAACCAATACACCTAAATCATATACAGTATTGTAAACCAAGTCATTTCAATAAAATGTAATAACAGGGCCTCCCTGGTGGTGCAAGGGGTTGGGCACCACACTATGAAGCAGTCCGCAGCCTCTGCAGTACGAGTTCTATCTCTGGCCAGCCAGGGAGCAACCACATGGCGCGGCAGACCTTTTCTGTCTCGCCCGCTGCTCCCCTCAGTAGTGTATTTCAGTCAATCCACCTGTTCTGTTCCCAGCTCTGTCTCTGGTGAATCCTCTCACAACCCCCCTCCTGCATCTCTGGCCTGTACCACAGCTCTTGCATGCATAAATAATCTTTTCTAAAAAGTAATAACAAATAAATTATGTGTATAATAGCATCTATTTTTCAAGATCAAATATTTTTACTGCCTAGCATAGTACCTGGAATGTAATATATTCATAGTGAACTACAGTTATGTTATAACCCTCTCCGCAATTAAGATAGTAATTGACTACTTAATAGTCCTGATTGATACAGATTAATATATGTCTTGATTAATATAAATATTTTAATGCCTACATGTAAGACTGCCAAGGAAGCTCTCCATTGTACTTTCAGTGTACCAGGAACTGTGATTCAGCTTCCAATATTCTATTTTAAAATGTACATATGAATTTGCCAGTAACTTTTTAATATAATTAATAAAATATTAAATAACATTTCAATATCATTAGATTAATATGTCAAAAATTAAAATGCTGGGCACTGGGTAGCATGTTAGAAAGAATACTGCAAAGACTTTCTCTAACTAGCTGCAGGGTGTTCAAAAAGATGCTTCCACTTGTTCAGCTTTTTTTTTTTTTTAAGATTTTTTTATTTATACAGGAACTGGGGTACAGTCAGAGGCGCGGGGGGTTAGAGAATTCATCAGAGACAGAACAGGGAGCAGAACAGGCAGACGGACAGAAGACACTGCTGAGAGAAGCAGCAGGCGAGGCAGGAGAGGTCTACCGCGCCACGTGGGTTTCTCCCTGGCTGGCTGGGAATAGAACCTCCGCAGCACGGCACTCAACCCACTGTGCCACCAGGGAGGCCCTCAGCTTGTTTTTTTTTTTTTTTTTTTTTTGAGTAAAAAAGAGGGTTTGGGAACCTGCTAATTTCTGTCCAGATCAGCAAAAGTTTCTGACTTTCTGTGAGACACCGTTCCCTGCATCAGAGTGACTGCAGAACTGAAGCTGGGGGTGGGGGAGATTAAGAACAGAGAGTAAAGGGAAGAAGCACAATGGTTATGGTGGTAGAATATGGGTGAATTGGTAGTGGGTGCACTACAATGGTAACACCTGATGGGGGTACCCCAATAGTATCTCAATTAAAGATACATAAAAATAAAAAGAGGGTTTGGACTGGATAATTAAAGAAGCCACTTTCTGTTTTAATTCTATAATTTTAAGAAATAGTTTAGTGTCAGTTACTCAAATCCATTTAGAAATGTTTCTTTAACAAGAAGAAATAATTTAAGGCATATAATATGGACAAGTTCCTAGTAATGGCCCTCAAGATTAGTCTTACTTTTCTTCCTAAATACTAGTTTTCCAAACAAAAGGCTTCCAGAAGACTGATAAGCCATTTCTGGTCAAGTGCAATAGCAAATCTTTCTGAGAGACTGTAAGTGGGTTTGATTCTTGAATCCTCTTTAAATAGCCTCCATAGGGCAGCCTAGAGAAAGAACACAATAGCATGGAAGACATTTAGAGTCAAGTTGAAAAGCCTTGCGTCCTTTAGAAAGAATAGCATTTTTTTAGTGGAGAATTACTAACACTCCCAAAAGTAGATTTCTGCAACTAAATTGGGAAGCTCAATCTGGCATTATCAGTTTATCAGGTCATAAGGGGTTGAGGAGGGCACCACTGCATGTGCTACAAAGAGGTCGGAAATATTTTCTTTTAAAAAATGTATACAGTGTTCTCTTAACCTAACCTAACCTTTTATACTTGGTTAAAAACTGAATGGCACTTCTTTTCAAGGAAAAATTTCCAGCAAAATAAACTAAGGTCACAATTTTGCACTACTCTGATGGACAAGGAAAAAGTCTAGAAAGAACTTTACAGAGGAAATCAAAATAGTAGTGAAATTATTAAACAAATGTTAAAGCAAATACACTTATGTTAATTTTAATATTTGTATTGAATAACATTTTCTACCATTAATATAATCCTTTCTTTCAAAACCAGAGGTCTAGCTATGTATAGTCTTTTTGATTCCTGATAGCTTTGGGGGTAAAGGAAATGACAGTACTGCTTAATAATGTATGATAAAATTAGCAATATATAGTCCTATACACTTTTCAGTAAGTGTCCTTAATACTTAGCTAAATTTGTATATACTAAATGGAGAGCTGGAGTAATGGAGTATTTTTTCAATATCTCTATAAAATAATTGACCTGAAACAAAAAAAAAATATGAAAAACATAAATTTTTCAACTCACCTATCAATTATTTGGTTCTTTTTTATTTCTCCTTTACTAACTATAACTAACTAGTAGCTATTTCTCTTAATGTTTAATTTTAGTAAAGAGAATCTTAAAACTCTGAAAACAGTAAAGTTTGTCACCCTGGACACTGGAATGAGTGATTGGCCATATATTCATTAAAAATTTCTTCATAACAGGTACTCTATGAGACACTGTAAGAAATGGTTTCGTTCTTTGAAGAAGTTTTTTTAATGGAACAAAGGAAATTAAATAAATGAGGGAAAGGAAGAAGGAAATAAAGAATGGAAACAAAATGAAAGAAGGATTATATTAGCAGCATATGTACCATAAGAGATTTGGCATTCAAGAACAGATGACCTAAGGGAAAAATGACAGTTTAATGCTTATGAGTTAAATTTTCTTCCCATTAGTACTTTAACTCTATCCTTGCAGGTACCTTGTCATTCATGCAGGATCACTTTTTTCCAAGATAAGTGATGGGAGAAAAGGAAATCTATTCACTTAACGCTTTTAAACTCAAGGAAAAAATGCTAAGATATGCATCTTGGCTTTTCTTTCTCTCTCTCTCTCTCTCTCTCTCTCTCTTTTTTTTTTTTTTGATGAACTTTCCCTAATATTGGGATTTGGAAGGCAAAGAAAAGTCTTGTTTTTCAATGCAAATTATTAATCTGTCAGGCACTATTGTTTGTTACAGCAAACCCTTCCCTCTTGATTTGTTCCCCAGTATGGAAGCTAAAAATATGAGGTATTCACAATCAGACCCTTTCCTGGCTTTTAGCAAGTGGAGATTAGGCTGTTAGAGGTTTTTGGGACTGAATTTCTTGCATGTCAATGGAGAATACATGAACAGAGCTTTCATTCTTAAACAGCTGTATCCTCCCAGCTTCAGACTTTGCAGTGTGAAAGTGTTATATCTTGTTGCTAAGTATAATCATACAAATCAAAGTGATAATAGGAAAATTTAAGAATTTAAGAAAAATACATCACTGTTACAAGTTGGTTAAAAGACAGATCTATGCAATGAAAACAATACATTTATAAGAAATAGAACACGCACACACACACACACACATACACACAAACACACCTATTCCCTGCCCATGGATGGAAAGAATTAACATTGCTATAATGGTCATCTTACTGAAAGGAATAATTAGAATCATATACCCAACAGCAGTTTGTCTGAAGTAGCTGAAACAAACTCTTTCATGGATCCAAGAAAAAAAAAATGGACAAAAAGTGGAAACAGGGCATATTTAAGCATTTTGAGGCTATTCTCTGTAAAAGGAAGTAAAAGAAATGAGTAATTAAAGGAGGTAAGTCAGGAGAGGTATGACTTGTAATGAGAAAGATTATGGAAAATCTATTTGCTAAAAGGATTAATTCAGCCAAGAAGAAAAAAAAAAACATATGAAGGATGTGGGACATCAGTTGGCAAACATTTCCCATAAAGAGCCAGATAACAAGTTTTTTAGACTTCCTGGGCCATATGGTCTCTATCACAGCTACTGAGCTCTGCCGTTGTACACAAAAGCAGCCATAGATAATATGTGAGTGCTTTCAATAAACCTTTATGTACTAAAGGTTTCAAAACAACTGTGTGTCAATAAAACTTCATGTACTAACAGATGAAAGACCTGATTTGGACTGTGGGTCATAGTGGAAATAGAAGGACAAAAAGGATAATCTAAAAAATTAAGTTCTTGATGGGACTCCCCTGGTGGCGCAGTGGCTGAACACTGGGCTGCGAAGCTCTCCGCAGCCTCTGCAGCGCCTGTTCATTCCAGGCTGGACGGCGAGGGTCCCACATGGCGCGCAGACCTCTCCTGCTGCCCGCTGCTCCCCTCAGCAGTGTACTTTGTCAGTCTGCCTGTTCTGTTCCCCGCTCTGGCTCTGGTGAATTCTCTCACCCTCCCGCACTTCTGACTGTACCCAGTGTTTGCATAAATAAATAAATAAGTAAATAAATAAATAAATAAATCTTTACATTTAAAATATATAAATAAATAAATAAGTTCTTGAGTAGGCAAATCTTGATAGGATCCAGTATACAAGTATATAAGCACATGAAAAAAGCATTCATTTTAATAGAATGTAGAATGGCATACAGGTTCTGATGAAAATCAAATGATAGATTTGGTTGTAGAAGCATATAGAACTTTTCTGATTGCTTCTATTTTCCCATGTTAGGCAATGTTGAATCATCCATCTAACTTTAATTATCCAATACATCTCTGGATTGATCATCTTTAGCTTTAGCTACCCCAGTCCCACATGCTGCTACCAGTACTTTCTCTTTGAAAATGTCTTCTTTACCTATAAATGGTTTTATCAAAATGATAAATGAATATGTTCAGGTCACTGTATATTTTTCTCCACACGTAAGCTCTAATTTTCTCTATTAGTTTCAGTATTAGGCAGGAATAACTAGAGGCATACATGGTCACTGGCAGGTAACTCTGACTTATGTTGTTGATGCAGAAAGTGCTTTGAAAAATGAATGCCATCTACGTTGTTGCAAACGGCGAGAGTTCATCTTTTTTTATATAGCTGTTGCATCTGGAGGGGATTATGTTAAGTGAAATAAGTCAGAAGGACAAAGACAAATTCAGGATGATTCCACTCCTATGTGTAATAGAGGGAAACAAAACAAAGAAACTGAGAAAGGAAACCAAAGCGAACCCTAGAAATTGTGAACTGAGGCTACAAAGGAGGAGGGAAGGTAAGGGTGAGGACTAACAGGGTAGGGGCCCAATGGTCTGTGGTAAAGGTGCTTTGGGTGGTGGGTGTGGTGTGGTGACATACAAGAGGTGTGAACATATACTTCTGAATCATATACAGTGTTGTAAACCAATGTTACCTCAATTAAAAAAAAAAAGCAATGCCTCTTTTCTTCTGCCTGTGACTTTTGTTTGAAATCTGTTGAGATTAGTGACACTTTTCTAAGATATGCTTCACATATGCTAATTATACAATCTATAATTTATGCACATGCTAATTTTAATTGATAATGGAAATCTACATCTACTTTGATATTGACATCTATTTCTACTTCAATGAAATGACAGTGGCTTGGGCCATCTTTGGCCTGGAAACATATTCTGTGGTTGAATAGTCAAAGGTGATCCAGTGATGACTTTTAATGCACTTAACATTTGAAAACTACACTGTTCCTGCCTAGAAAACAAATTATTTTCATACAAAGGGAAAGAGAGGAAAATAACACCTTTTAATATTTCTTCCATAACCCAAATCTGCTTTTGTTCATTAAATACTTAAAAAGATTAACTGGTCTAACAAATCGAGTTGTTGGAATTCTATTAACCCGTAATTCTACCAAACCAGATTCTAATATATGCTAGTCCCTTGCCTTTTTTTCCATTTGAGACTCTTCTGAAAGTGTGCCTAACACTTCTTTTTCCTAAGTTTGTAAATCAAAAAAGACAAAGAAACCTGCTTAGCAATTCTTTTCCTAGCCATTTACCTATAGAACTCTGTTTGCTTAGGTTAGTAGAGAAATGTTTATTTCTATTGTATAAAATGACTGCATTTTAACTTCACTAAGATTTAAAAAGCATTTCATTTTGGTGAAGGAGCACTTCTTTGGCAGCCAACATCATTACAGAAGGTGCTGTAAACCACAGAGATTACAAAAGTAATAGCAGCAAGGATACAGATATTTGAGAAAATCATGTTTTCTGAGGAATTGAATATCTTGACAAGGGCTTTCCAACCTGCCCATCGTCCCTCAACTTTTAAAGTAATTGCAAATGTTGGTGCCCTGATTCTATTGGGTTTGAGACCATATAACTTCAGTCTTATGTGAACCTACACTTTCAGCCACCTTATAAAATATGTTCAAAGTAGAAAAGCCATAGTTTTTTAAAAAATACCACTTCAAAGGTATGTATTTCTGGGTACAGACAGAACTTTCTGAAAATAGCTTGTTACCTGCATGATGGGTACTTAAAATGCTTTTACTGTGGTACTAATATATTTTTGCTACACAAAAATAATGCTCTATATTTTCTAAGGGAAATAATATATCTGGGGAAATGGGAGTCATAAATAACTAATATTGTATCTATTCTTGATATCAGTGGTAGAATGTGGAAAAAGTAATAAAACATCAAAGCACTTTAACTCAATGGTTAAGACTACAGATGCAGGATCCAGACTCACAAACATGGGAAAGTTACTCCATGCCTCTAATAGCTCTGGTTTCTCATCTGTAAAATGCAGACATCAATAAAACCTACTTCATTAGGGTTATTAGAAGGAGCAATGTTTTAAAATTTGTCAAAAATTAATACCAGTGCCCAATAAGTGCTATTTAAAGAATAAAATAATAGCATGTAAGAGAAAGTTATTGATACAAAGGGAACTGGCACATGTAAAGAATTTTGGCCTCACTGCCTCAAGCTGTCATAATAACAAAAAGCAGGGATGCTCTTAAAATGAACATAGGCTGCCCGATCATTTCTCCCTCAATCACTTTAGTTATAAGTACAATCAGACTTCCTAAGATGCCTAATGCTAGATTAATTATATCCCTTTCTTTACAATCACTAGAAATTATTTTGTTTTTCTCTCTTAGCACTTTTAGCATTTTTACTATGGTTGATCATTTCTGAACCACATGTTGCATAACTTTAAACTGAAATGTGATATGTTCCCTCCTGTTTGGTATCAGATAAACTGGAATGCAAAAAAAAAAATCACTTATATTTATCTTTATTAATAAATCTGATTAGGCCTGAACTGAAACAATTTATTAACAATTTATTTGATTCCTGGTAGGAAGTTGTACTATTAGGTCCATTAACTCTTTCAGGATGCTGTGGAGTCAGTGGGGAAATTGTTAATTGCTACAGGCACAGGTGAGTGCCATGAGTACCAAATTATGCATGGCAACCGCAATTTCCTAAAAGACCCGTGATTTCTTTTGTGGTTAAAGCTTTAATGTGTCTCTAGTGCCTAAGTCATTAACAGAGAATGATTTAGACACAGGGAGAATCTAAAATGTAAAACTGTAAGGACATTATAAATAATAGTGTCCCCAATAAAAGTGCTTGAATATTACTTTGTGTCACATGCATTTTTCCCATTAATTGAAAAATACAGGGAAAACCTGTCATAAAATGGGACAAAAATAATCATAAATAAAAATCCTTTTCCTGATATTAGCATCTTTCTCTTATTTATAAAATCTTAAATTTTAAAGGATTCAAAATAATGAAACTATCCTATTTTCTAACCCTTACTAAACACTCATTTGAGAAATGTGTTATTCAATTTTGAAAATGGAGGAAACTGAGATTGAATGCACTTCTGAATGCTATGGAGCTTGCGATTCAAATATTTCATTTTTGCTTTAGGACTGCATTTGTTGTTGTTACAACAATTTAAATGAAAATTAAAATATATATATATATATATCTGTTATTTCCTTAAAACTGTTTGAAAATATCTAAACTCTTTTTAGTTTCTATAGAAACGTGTTTAATGGTTTTAGTCATAGCACATCACCCATGAGCCCAATTACATGTTCAAGAGTGCATAATATTTCATTCAATTGACAGGTCATAACTTAATCATTTTTCTATTTTAAAATACTCTATTTTTATTCTCATAAACAATGCTGTAATTTACATTGTGCTTTTTACAGTTAGAGAGATGACTTACAATAAATCCAATCCATATTAAGCATACAGTTTGATAAGTTTTGGCAATTGTATGTACTTGGGTAGCCCTTTCACGAACATAATAAAGAACTTTTAATTCAACTCAGAAGCTCCTTAGTGACTCTATATTTATTTCCTTTATCCTCTGCCTTAGGCAACCTCTACTCTATGTCATTATAATATTGCCTTTTTCAGAATTTCATAGAAATAGTATCATAGCCTAGACTTCTGTGTTTCGCTTTCTATTTTTTTTTTCTTTTTCTAAAGATTTATTTATTTATTTACACAAGCACTGGGTACAGTAAGAAGCACTGGAGGGTGAGAGAATTCACCAGAGCCAGAGCAGTGAGCAGAGCAGGCAGAAGGACCGAGGTAGACTGCTGAGGGGAGCAACGGGTGGCAGGAGAGGTCTGCGCGCCATGTGGGACACTCCTCCGGTGGCCGGGGAGCAGCCGGGGATCGAACCGGCACTGCAGAGGCTGCGGGCAGCTTCGCAACCCAGCGCTCAACTGCTGCGCCATCGGGGATGAGCCTCACAATTTTGAGATTCATCCATGTTATGGTGTATGCCAATATTTGTCTTTCCTTTTTATTTCAGAACAGTATTTTGTAGTAAGGATATGCCACAATTTGTCTATTCTTTTACCAGTTAGGAGATACTTGGACTTGTTTTTACACTTTGGCTCTCATATAAATAATATTACTTTGGAAATTTGTGTATAAGTCTGTGATGGTTAATTTCATGTGTCAACTTGACTGGGTTATAGAGCACCCAGATGTTTGGTGAAACATTATTCTGTGTGTGTCTGTGATTGTGTTTTTGGATAAGATATATCCAAATATCCATAATATCTGAACTGGTTTCTAAGTGAGGCAGATTGCTTTCCTTAATGTACGTGGCCCTCATCCAAAGAGTTGAAAGCCTGACAAGAATAAAAAGCCTGACCCTCTCTAGAATAAAGAGCTTGTCATTTGATAATAATTCACCTATTCAGAGTACGTAAAATGAAAGAGTTCTTTAAAATTATTTTCATAAAATATAAGTAGTATGTTATCAATAACTGGAAAAAAACCACCAAACTGAAATTACATAATAAATTCTCATTTATCTCTCATTAATGCATCTCATTGGTACAATTCAAAGCAAATTCATGATTGATCTCAAAAAATGTTGAAGGGCCTCCCTAGTGGTGTAGGGTGTTTAGAAGCAACCTATGAAGCTGCCTGCAGCCACTGCAGCATGAGTTCCATCCCCGGCCATGGAGCTGCCCACATGGCACAGCAGACCTCTCCTGACTCCCACACTGCTACCCTCAGCAGTGTATTTCAGTAGATCTGCCTGTTCTGTTCCCCACTCTGTCGCTGGTGGATCCTCTCACCCCCACACTTCTGGCCTGTGCCCCGGTTCTTGGGTTCTTGTATGCATAAATAAATAAATCTTTAAAAAATATTGAAAAAGGCATTTGACTGAATTCAAACCTATTCCTTCTGGGAAAAAAAAGCACCTTGATAAAATAGGATTCAACAGATATTTCACTTAAATGAATTTCTAATATATACGTGTATACACACACACACACACACACGTATGCCCAAGTAAATATTTCATTTAATTATGAAACACCACCTGTGTTGCAGTTAAAATCAGAAAGGGGGGAAATGTTCACTATCACAACTGCTATTCAACACAATAAAACATGCATCAGACAAAGATTAACAAGAAAAAGAAATTAGATGTCTAAAAAGGTAAAATGGGGTGGTAAGGTATTTTAGATGGCGGGTAATAAGACAATATTCTTAGTCTCAAGAGAGTGATCTGAAAAGCTACTAAAAATGTAAGTTATTGGGATATAAAACTAGCATTGAGAAATCAATGAGATACCTCCTACATACACAAAATCCATTAAAATCAATTAAAAATACCACATCCTTTATAATACTGACAGAAAAGAGAGTATATCTAGAAATAATTTAAAATTAAGCTTATAGGTTTTTGGATAGTCCAAAGTAGATTTAAACAAATGAAAAAATCTACCATGCTTTAGCTAGGAAGATCCAACAGTAAAAAGTTAACTATTTCTTTAAAAAGTGAGTCTATTTGTTATAAAATTTATAATTAAAAATTATTTAATATCTAATACTAAGTTTTTTGTTGTTCTGTGTTCTAAACTTAAGTAAAGATGGTTGAATGTTTATATGGGAAAAGTAGGCAAAAATATCAAAACAATGAGAAAAAAAATCAAATAAGGAACAAAAACCCTACACAAGACTAAAAAATTAAGATAGTGATCTTAATTAAAGCCCTGTTATATTTGTACATAAATAAAGCAGTGGAATAGGATAGAGTGTTCAGAATTAGAGTGAAATATGTTAAAAAATTAAATAGGTGTTTGTTTTTGCTCTTTACATTTGAAGCATGATTTAAATGACAATGTAAATTAATTTTTCTAGTTGATTTACATCATATGCTTACATATGGAAAAAAAATTAACTAGTTAAATTTGATGTTAGAGAATTTAGTGATCTCCCAAATACAGGACATATGTATTCTGTTAATGACTGCCTCTACCTCATTTGAGGAAGTGTCCCTTGTTTATTTTTAATATTATTGAAGGCAGGGATAAACTGCTGGGAAACTGAGTTCGTGACAGTTTGGGATATGGAAATTATTTAATTTTCTGCTCGGAAGAACAAGGAAAACACCCTTTTTTACTTTAACTGTAACAGCATTATAATTTAGTTGGTTACCTGTCTACAAACTTTGCTGGAATATATTAAATTCATCAGGGGACTAAAAAGCAGGTTATAAAAACCCATTTTGGCAATTCATTTTTTTAAAAGACAAAAGATGCAAGCATATTTAGCTCTCTACTGAAATAGCATGGCTTCTCCAAAAAACAACCCTATACATTTATTAACATGATACATCATTGCCTGATTTTTAACTACATAAAGTTGAAATACTGCATATTTAAGATATATTTCTACTTTAAGTTAATTCATCTCATATATACTTCAAAGGGGACAAAATGGGTAATATTGCAGTCAAAGGAACAATCTTAGAAATGAATACATGCATATGCTCCGTTTCTGAGAAATGGAATAATAGCTTGATATTTAAACATATTTAATATTATGCTATTATTTTTTAAAGATATTTATTTTCTTCTTTTTAAGATTTACTTATTCACGCAAACAAGAACTGGGGTACAGGCCAGAGGCACAGGAGGGTGAGAGGATTCACCAGAGACAGACAGGGGAACAGAACAGCAGACTGAAGAAATACACTGCTGAGGGGAGCAGCAGAACAAGACCGGAGAGGTCTGCTGTGTCATGTGGGTAGCTCCCTGGCTGGCGGATCAAACCCAGCTGCGGAGGCTGTAGACAGCTTCAAAGCGCTGCGCTCAACTGCTGGTGCCACCAAGGGAGACCCTATTACGTTATTATTAAGGAAAAGAAATACAATACTAATGCTTTTATAGGATTTAAATCAGATATTGAATTTAGATTCTATGTTTGCAATACTGTATTTTTTCAAAATAAGAGACATGGTAATAGTTGTGGCATATGCTAATTTCAGGACAGAAAAACTGCATTCACAAGGACAAACTGCATGGATCAAGTCAAACTCTTTAGCTGAATCTTTCAGCAGCCCTAAAAGAGTTAGTAACAGTTAATTGGTAACATGCCGGAAAATCCAAGCAAATACAAATCTCATTTCTAAAGAACATACAAACTGTCTAAGGGATGAATTCGCCTTCTAAAATACTTCAAATTTTCTTTAAATATTAGATAAAGGCTCAGATCTGCAATCCCCAAATGGAGACAGCTCAGAATTAATTGCAGCTGCGACTGAAAATTTTGTTTTTTTCCATCCAAGAATAGATCAATTTGCAGTAATTATAAATAATAATGTTGACCTGCAAAATATAGATACTGGCATTTTAAAAAGGTAATATATATCAGTTATAACTCTTTTTTGATTTTATATTTTACAAAGATCTAGAGAAATCCAATATATGGATGGAAACAGCAAAAACAAAGATTATACACTGCATCTTAAATGCCATTGAATGTACACACACACATACACACACACACAGTGGGTAGAGTTACAGATAGAATAATGTAACTTGTACATGAAAACTGCAGTACATGAGCAAAATTGAATATTAAAATGTAAATTTCTAGCAATAATACAAAATACACTATAAAACTACTCACAACAAGGAATAAGTTCACCTTTTACATTTAAGTACTTCAACATGTATAAATATAAAAATATACATAAATTAGAACTTCTGTTAAAAGATAAAATAGTGCAAACACATCTGTCCTTTTAATTTGCTTTCCATCAATAATGTGGCTATCTTTGAAAAGAACAAGAGGAATGAGCCTATTTTAGTGATTTTCTATTCTCTACCTCAGTGGAGCACTATTTTGTGCTTGTATACCTACTCTGTCTAACCAACATTTGGTGACTTATATATCACAACATAAGCCGAAGTCCATCCTATACTATTTGTGTTTCTATGCCCCTGAGGGAATTCCTCTTCACTTCCTCTGTCCATAATAAACTTTCTCACAGGGGGCTAAGAGATTTTTCTCTCCTTAATCAGTTGTTTATAAACTCTTATTCCCCTTGTAATGTGAATGACATCTGGGAGATCAGGTCTTAACTGTTCTTTCCCCAGTCTAGTAGAATTATATGAAAGTTCCATTTCTCTATATCCTTGCCAATAATATATTGGGTAATTTCAGTCTTTCAAATTGTATTCATTCTAGTGAACATCCACATAGATTAATTTGAATTTCCCTAGTTACTAATGTGGTTAAGTATCTTTCCACAGGATTATAAACTACTTTTATATTCTCTTTTATTAAGGTTATTAAAAAATCTCTTGTCCTTTTTTGTCACCTGACTTCTATTTTTAAAAAATATATATATAGATTTTTGTGTATTTTGGAAACATTGCTTTGTTAGTTACATGGATTATAAATATACTGGCATTTTAAGTTTTATATTTTTAAATATTTTTTAAGGATTTTTATTTATTTTTATACAAGAGCTGGGGTACAGCCCAGAGGCACAGGAGCTTGAGAGGATGCACCAGAGACAGAGCGGGGAGCAGAACAGGCAGACTCACAAAATACAGGGCTGAGGAGCGCAGCGGGCGCGACAGGGGAGGTCCAGCACGCCCTGTGGGAATTGCCCTGGCAAGCGAGGAATCAAACCAGCACCGCAGAGGCTGCGGACAGCTTCACAGTGCTGCATTCAACCTTCTATGCCACCAGGGAGGCCCCCGTTTTAAGTTTTAAATGTTATCTTTTGATGAAAGAAAACTTCTTAATTATAAAATAGTTCATCATTTCCACCTTTGACTTTATAGCTGGGGAAATAATCCCCTTTCTCAAAGTATATGTGTTTGTGTGTGTGTGTATACATATATATTATGACAGACATCTGGAAGACTGGGTATTAACAACTCTTCTTTCCCCATCAAATAGAATTATATGAATGTGCCATTTCTCCATATCCTTGCCAATAGTATTGGGTAATTTCAGTCTTTTAAATTGCATTCATTCCAGTGAACACCCAGATAGATTTAATTTATATATATAAAGTTATATATGTGATTTAGTTATTTACATATATACGTTTTAGTAATTCTCTTCCTTAAAGTCTATGCTAAATCACTACATTCTCCATGATGTATTTTTTATCTGGTCTTTGCAAAAAAAATATATCAATATCCCAGCATTACAGTCTGTATCTCCTGCTTAATTTTTCTACTTATCCTATCACTTAATTAATTAATATGTCAGGGCATGGGTTTTTGTCTTCTTGAGTCTTTTATCCATTACATCTATAACACTGCCTGACAATAATAGGCAATAGGCATTTGATAAATATTTTGAGTGAACTTTTTTGAAAAAAGTATCAAGAAATGCTTCCACTTAGGTAAACTGGTATAATTAGAAATTGTCTGAGTTATTAACTATTGAAAAACTAATTTATTTAATTTAAATTAAAACATAAATTTAAGAGTAAATAGAATACTCCCTGGTTATAGTTTTGTAAGACACTGTGGGTTCAGCAAGAAGAAATAAGTCTTCAGTTCTCTGGGGTGAGAGAATAAAGGAGAATGAGAAGAAGTAGCTCAGTGAGGTATGATTTATGTGCAATACAAGTCATCCTTTTTAAGTGTATGGTTTAATGAGTTTTAACAAATGAATTAAATCATCTAACTACAATGGCAATCATGGTATAGATTATTTTCACCATCTCCCAAAATTTCCCTCATGTTCCCTTACATTCAGTCTTCTTATGCGACCCTGAGTCCAGCATACAATGAGTTATCTTTTTTTTAGTCACTGTCCTACACCAATTTTGATGCTACACTCCTAACTAGATATGTCATAAAAATACTGAGACGTAAGAAATATCTTCATGAGTCTCCAAAACAAAGAACTCCATGTTTGAGCTAAGAACTTAAGGAAAGGGAATAGCTATAAATTGTGAGATCAGTTGCCAAAAGCATCTTTATACAGCAGTGGTAACATTAAGGAATATTCAAGCCATTCATTACTCAGTCTGGTGACCACAATAATGACAACTAATCTTTACATGGTGTTCCCTGTGTATATATTGTGGCATGTACTAAGCATTTTAAAAGTATTAATTTTTGTAATATTGATTACTATACCTTTTTTATTAATTTTTATCACACAGTTCTTCATGAGTTCATTGGAATAATTAACCCTGCTTTATATATAGGGTCATAGAAGCAGAGAAATGTCAAATAGATTTTCCAAGATTAGATAATTAGAAAAAGGCAGAGTCATAAAGCCTAAGCAGTGAGGCAAAAGTGTGGGCAGAGAGCAAGGGGTATGTTACATACATGAGCAGTGACTGTGCCCAGTAGTGAAATGTGACCTGTCATATATTACAGAGTCTGAAGTACCACATTGGGAGTAAAGGTGTAAGTACTTCAAAACAAGGAGCTGAGTAGAAATTCCCTCTACATGTAAATAAGAGGAAAAAGCAATAGTGTTGTTAATCCCAATAATGTATGCTGAACAAAAATATACCTTTGTTTACTTTTAAATCTAATGTGTTTCATTTTCTATCAGTAAGGGTAGTGGTGGTGGTAAAAATTACATTAGATCATACCGGAATCCTTGTGTATTTCAGTTTTACAACATTATTTCACACATCATCATGAATACCTATCTTATATACCCTTAGAAATAATGTTCTGTTATTCATTTGAGTTATATAACTACCTCTAGTGACATGCATGAATATTTGGTTTTCCATGTTCACTATTTAATGCCCAATTTGTAGCTGATGAAAATCAAAGACAATTTAGTTTACAAAATTATATTTTCAATTTTCTTGGATGGCATGATTTCTGTAACTGACTGAGTTATGCAACCAATAGAAATATGTGATATGAAGAGTTCAAGCTTACACAAATATGATTTAAAAAAAATTGAAGCAGTGAAAATAATTAGAACGTGGGGGGGCTGTCTTCAGCTTTCAAGACAGGTGGTAGTCATTCACTCTTTGGAGATATTGATATATTTCTGGCATAAATGAGTGAAAGACAAATAGACTAATTATAATGAAATGACTGCTATTTTCTATCTATGCAGATGCTTCACTTCCTAACTTAAAATTATTCATATCCTCTTGGGACAGGGCAATAATTAGGCTTGCAGAGTCAACTGAAAACAAAATGTAAAGACAGTATGGTACTAAACAGAGAAGGACTGGATAAAATAGCAACTCTGGCCAGATGGAAAAATAGAACAGCAATAAAGGACACGAGAACTAAAATCCCTTTAGTGTTGAAAGTGTTCTTTCCTGTCTTTTGGGGCTACTCTCTTGAAAACATGAAGGCAGATTGTTTTGTTACCTTCCAAATTCATTTTTAGTTGTTTATAACACATTCATTGCATAATGCTTCTTTATTTTCAATCATATGATATCTGTTTAGTGAATTGTGAATTACGGAAATTCATGCTTGCTGATAGACGTGCTTTAATGGGGACAGGAGACTGGGTGTGTTTCTGTAAGTTAAATGCTGTGTTTCCTAATTTCTACTTAATATGAATTTATACTGAGTGGGGTCAGCAGATTTCGTCGCAGAGTTGTAGGTATAATTCAACTTCCCACATTATGGATGGAATTCAGAAATAGTGATGTTGAAAATAAGCCACTGTGAAATAGCCAAATTAATCCCTTGGTTAGCAGTAAATTGGCATCTGCTAATATAACTGGAAAGTTAGAACAGCAAAAATCCAAGAATTCTGATTAAATATTTAAAATACTGAGACATTAAAAATAAACACTAAAACATCAAAAGTGTTAAAAAACAAATACTAAAATATTAAAGCTCTAAAAACAAGTATTAGAATATACTGTGATCTTGGCTTAATGAAACAAGAAACTATGTAATTTTAAAATCACCCAAATTAATAGGAATAGCTCAGATCCCACAAGTATCTGAAATTAACCATATTCAAAATGAAACCAGAAATCACCCCCTTCACATGCCACCCCAATCTGTTCCTCCTATCCTCCATGAATCACAGTCACATAAAGTTGATGATTGAAATAATTGTGTTCCTTATATTTTCTCACAGTTCTTATCCAGTAAGTAGGCCAGCAGCATTTCCAGTCAGTCAACAACGAACTCAGTATACTTCTTGAATCTACTGCATCTGTGTTGATAGCCATTAAGTTCAAGACTAGATCATTTTTCTCTACAATTTTCTGAGAGTCATTCAGTTGGTTCTTCAAACTACCTTCAACAAATCTTTATCAGATGCCCACTCTGTACACTCTACCAAAAGTTATAGTTATAAGATGAATCAAAAGCAGTTATCTACTTTCAAGTAACTTACTATTGAGCAACCAGACACACTGAAAAAGTATCACTACTATTTTATGTGTTTATTAAACAGTCCTTCCAGACAGTAAGTGAGAAACTGTTTAAATAGTTTCCAAATATCGGGGCCTCCCCGGTGGCGCAGCGGTTGAGCGCTGGGTTGCGAAGCTGCCTGCGGCCTCTGCGGCGCCGGTTCGATCCCCGGCTGCTCCCCGGCCACTGGAGGAGGATCCCACATGGTGCGCAGACCTCTCCTGCCACCCGCTGCTCCCCTCAGCAGTGTACTTCAGTCCCTCTGCCTGCTCTGCTCCCCACTCTGGCTCTGGTGAATTCTCTCACCCTCCCGCGCTTCTGACTGTACCCAGCGCATGTATAAACAAAACAAACAAACAAATATAATAAATAAATAAAAGCATGCCTCTATAAAAAAAAAAGTTTAAAAAAAATAAAAAAAAAATAAATAGTTTCCAAATATCTAGCCTTGCAGCTATCCAATTTATTTCCCACCCTGACAATAAAAATTGAATAATGCAAATCCAATCCTTATTTAAACTATTTAATTTTAAATTATTAAGTTTAAATTATTTAAGTATTTATATATCACCTACTAGATAAAATTCCTTTTACATGCCTTTATAGGAAAGCAGCAATTCTCAAAGTGTGCTTAGGGACCAATGGGGAAGGAGAGGTACTCCCTGAAACCCTTTAAGTGGGTCCAAGATGTCAAAATTATGTTCAAATGACTAAACATTTAGTTCAAAATGACTAAAATGGCATTTGTCTTTTTTACCTTGATTCTTGATTCTCTCACAAGTGTACAGTTGAGATTTCTAGACACTGCACAACTTGTGATACTGCAACAGATTGCTACAAGAAGCAGATATGAGAATCCATATGTCCCCTGTTAAACCAGACAATAAATACAACTATATATATATATATATACAACTATATATATATACAAGTATACATATATATATACAACTATATATATATATGGAGAGAGAGAGAGTAAAACAATGATGATCTCATTTAGTGTGTTTTATTTGGGAAAGATTAATATCTTTTATAAAAGCACATTACTATGTTAACTATAGTGGGTCTATAATTCTTATTTTAAATAATTGTATTTAAATGTTTAAATTAATATTTAAGTATTTCTCAGCTGTAATTGCTAGTATCAATAGATGTAAAGCATATAGACACAAGTATTTTGGGATTCTTAATTTTTAAGAATGCAAAGCGGGTCCTGAGAATAAAATTTGAGAAGTGATGCAATAAAACATTCAGAGTTATTAGGCTGGTCTTGTCCCATTCTGCTGATTACACTTATGTGCTGTTCCAATTATACCAAGATTTTCCATTTTCCAGAAAAAGTCATTCTTTCTTCTCCCTCCCATCAAAGACCATGTGTTAATCTCCAACTGTTTCCTTCCTTACAGAATCCCACACAGAAAAGGGACTAAAGCAGAATAATGTGACTAAGGGTTGTGATCACACATACACAAAGCATAAAGGCCAAGATGAACATCCCTGATAGGTGGCCGCGTGCTCCTCCACTGTTCTGTCAATTTTATGCTCAAATAGCTTACCTGGAGGTCCATCTCACTCCTAAGTCTACTCCCCAAATACTGTCTCCTGTTACTCTACTTTCACTGGACTCTCTGTTCAATATTTCAATTGCCATGCATTTTGTTATTTTAATTATTTATTACCCATGGAAATTGTAGAATATAATTTATTTTCTCTTTTGATTTCAAATAGCATTCTGAAGTTCCTGGATTCCCTAGAAATGTGAAAGTAATTTCTTTAATCTAGACAATACATTTATTTATTTATTTATTTATTTATTTATTTATTTATTTATTTATTTTTGTGGGACCCTCGCCAGTGGCCAGGGATCAAGCCTCACAACCCAGCGCTAAACCACTACGCCACCAGGGGAGGCCCTAGACAATACATTTAAATATAAGTTTTGTCAATAAATACCTTATGAAATCTTCACAGAAAAATCCCCACTGTTCTTAGTATGCACTTCATTTCATGATCATTACTGGCTTACAAATCTGTCTCTCTCAATGGGGTATTATTTTTATGAGGTCAGAAAACAAGGCAAGTCCACTACGAGTGGGAGGTAATACAGCATTTAGAAATATTGTATCTTGAATCGCAACCCCACCAAGGCAATCATATTAAGGACTCTCTTTGATTGCCACTTTCACAAATAAGCTGCCATATTGCTGGTCTGTGGAATAGTTACAGTAATGTCCTGGGATATTCAAATAACCTTGGAAGCTCTCTTCTAAAAAATATCTTACCACAAGTAGGAAGTTCCTCGTAGATTAAGGAAATAGCTTCTGGGAAAATTAAGTTTATCAGTCAGCCATGTCTTAGAGTGAATTACTTTAATCTTTTAATAAAACTGCTTTTGTTTTAATAACTTAGGTAAATGTTATAGTATTCTGGGTCATCCTGTCCCCCTAAGCTTCATATATAAATACAGACCATAAAATAGTGAAACAAAAGTGAAATTTAGTTCCCCTCTAGTTAAACACACTTGCTGACCACAGCAAAAGTTGTCTCCACCAGGATCTCCAATCTGCTGATCCTATACATTTGCTCTCTTCATCATCCACCTCTTTTCCTTAATTCATTTTTTTATGATTTTATTTATTTATACAGGAACTGGTGTATAGGTCAGAGGTGTGGGAGGGTGAGAGAATTCACCAGAGAGAGCGGGGAGCAGAACCAGCAGACAGGCTGAAGACACTGCTGAGGTGAGCAAGGGGCGAGGCAGGAGAGGTCTGCCATGCCATGTGGGCCTCTCCCTGTCCAGCTGGGAATTGAACACACGCTGCAGAGGCTGCGGACAGCTTTACATTGTGGCACTCAACCCTCTGCGCCACCGGGGAGGCCCTCCTTAATTCCTTTTTTAGAATTAAATCCCAAGGTTAGTATAATAATTTCAATATGTAGAATCTAAGTTCCTTTGGCCACTAACTCTCCATTATACTCAGCTAGCAAAATAATTTGGAATTTAGTGGATCCTACTTCACATCTATCTTCAAGTATCTGAATTAGTTAGAGGAAAACAATTTTTTTGAGATTTGTTATTACCCTGATAGCAAATTTAGACAAAAATACCACAAGAAAAGAAAACCATAGGCCAGCATTCTTGATAAAATAGATGCAAATCAGTCTCAACAAAAAAACTAGCAAACCAAATTCAATAATACATCAAAAGTCTGTCACTCCATGATCAAGTGGAATCCATGCCTGCATGCAAGGATAATTCAACATAAGCAAATCAATCAATATATTACATAACATTAATAGAATAAAGGGTTTCAATCACATGATCATCACAATTGATACCAGAAAAACCCCATTTGACAAAAGTCAATACCTCTCATTACATAAAAAAAAAACCTTAAAAAGCCAAGTATAGAGGAAATTTTCCTCGACATAATAAAGGCCATTATTAAAAGTCTACAACTAACATCATACTTAACAGTAAAAACTGAGAACTTTTTCTCTGAGATCAGGAAAAAGAGAAGAATAACCACATTCACAACTTCCTCTCATGATAGTATGAAAGTCCTAGATGGAAATCAGGCAAAAACAATAAAAGGTATCCTAATTGGAAAGAAGTAAAATTATCTGTTGGCAGGTGGCATGATCTTATATATGGAAAACTCTGAAACACACACACACACGCGCGCGCACACACACACCCAGAGTTACACACACACAGTTAGAAATAATAAATTCAGCAGGGCCTCCCCTGGTGGTGCAGTGATTTAGGGCTGGGCTGTGAAGCTGCCCGCAGCCTCTGCAGCGCCGATTGGATCCCTGGCCACCGGCGAGGGTCCCACATGGCGCGCAGACCTCTCCTGCCGCCGGCTGCTCCCCTCAGCAGTGTATTTTGTCAAGTCTGCCTATTCTGTCCCCTGCTCTGGCTCTGGTGAATTCGCTCACCCTCTGCTTCTGACTGTACCCAGTGCTTGTATAAATAAATAAATCTTTAAAAGAAAAGAAGTAATAAATTCAGTAAAGTTACAGGATACAAAATCCTACCTTTTTCACATGACTCGGTGGAAAACACCAGCAGGTGAATTTGGGGAATTTGTTTTCCTGATTCCCTTCCTATGGGTCCATTGAGGGGTGGCTAATCCTGGCTCTTCTCAGGTAACTCTGTCAACACTGCCTCTCCTGCCTCCGGTGTCTGATAACTGCTCTTTTCATCATACCTTTATGCCTAAGGATATAATATTTTCCTATTAATAAGGGTGTTGAGATTTTAATCTATCCCTTGAGATTTCCCTACAACATTCTATCACTTTGGAAAAAAAAATCACTTATTAAACTGCTTCAATTTACATTTCAATAAACAGTAGCCTGAATAATCCATCTCATACTTATACCCACCTCATCAGTGAATTCTATCATTTCTACTTTCAAAATAGATCCCAAACCTAACTAATTTTAACCACCTGCACTACCCTCAATCTAGGCTAATCCACCTTAATTTCTCCTCTCGACTAGAGCAATAGTTCAGTACTTCTGCTCTCTTTCTCCACCTCATTCTGTTCTCCACATAGCAGTTAATGCCATCTTTTGAAAAAACTAAGTCAGATAGTGTCAATTTCCTAGCTCATATGTTTCTGAATACTTTCCAGGGCATATAGAATGAAATTAACATTAAATTTCCTTATGATGGACAACAAAGCTGATTAGTTGGTCTCTGCTTCTTCTAATCCTCCACTGCCACTTTCTCTAATGCTTACTTGCACTGCTTTAGTCACAGAGGCTTTCTTGAAGTTCCATGAACACATGTATTGTGCTTCTATTTTAAGAGCATTGGCAGCAATGTCACTCTATAGGAAATGTTCTTCTTTTTAAAATTTATCTGTTTATTTATGAGTAGAAGAACTGGGGTGTAGGCCAGAGGGGCAGGGATGATTCACCAGAGACAGAGTTGGGAGCAGAACAGGCAGATCTACTGAGATACACTGCTGAGGGGAGCAGCGGGCCAGACAGGAGAGTCCTGCTGCACCATGTGGCTCAGCTACCCAGCAGGGATCAAACCCAGGCTACAGCAGTAACAGTACTGAGAATTAACCCCTACAGCACCAAAGACACCCTGTAGAGAATATTTTTTTAGATACTTGTGAGCTCCATTTGTCTTTTCATTCAACCTGCTACTTAAATGTCATCCCATGAAGGACAGTATATTCAGGGAGAGGCACTACCTAAAGCAACCACTTCTGTATCTACCTACATGTGGCTACTTCTCTCCATCATATTCATCAATGCTTCAAATGCTATATCTAGATATTGTCCCCCTCTCCACTATATTACATACTCCATGAGTGAAGGAGCTACTGCTTTTATTCACCACTGTATTACCAGGACCTAGAATAGTAAATGTTGCATAGAAACTCTAAGTATATTTGTGGTAAATGAATGAACGATTGAATGGGAACAGAATTACACCAAATGGATCAACTAAATTAAAAGTCAACTTATATGGAAAGTCAATTCATAGTCAAAGTTTTGCTTAATGAGCATGTAGGAAAAAAGTCAGATGATCTAATAGCATTAGTGTAAAATAACTGGATTTAGCCTCTAACACTGGAGCTGTCTCTTGACATCAGTAAGAGCTATCTAAAACCAATTAATAAGTCCTCCTTCCCTGCACAATGTCAAGATGGGAATGCTAGGGTTTAATGCTCTAGTTTTCCTGTTTTTGTGTTCCCTGGTTGAGGAAGATCCCTTGTTAATGAATATTATCTCCATTAAGATATTACTATGTGACATATAATACATAGAATAAGGTATGGAGATGTATATGCCAGAAAATAAATAATAAAAAGAATAATAGCATACCTATACCCAGGGTAAACTACAAATATTACTAATAATTTTTGAAGCTTCCTCTCTACCACATTTTAACTTTCTCCTCTTCTCCAAAGGTAATCATTATGGTGCATTTTGACTAAATTACTTGTCTTTTTTTAAAAGATTTTATTTATTTATAAAGAACTGGGGTACAGGTCAGAGGCGCGGGAGGGTCAGAGGTTTCAACAGAGACAGCGAAGAACAGAACAGGCAGACCGACAAAACACACTGCTGAGGGGAGCATCAGGCGCGACAGAATTCTGCTGCGCCTTGTGGCAATCTTCCCGGGTCAAACCACTGCGCCACTGGGGAGGCCCCTATTTCTGTCTTATAAAATAGTTTTATTACAAGTCCTCCCTGGTGGTGCAAGGGGTTAAACACAGCACTTTGAAGCTATGCGCAGACTCAGAAGCACGAATTCCATCCCCCCACTGGCCAGGGAGCAACCCACATGGCACAGTAGACCTCTCCTGTCTCTCCCACTGCTCCCCTCAGCAGTGTATTTCAGTCAGTCTGCCTGTTCTGTTCCCAGCTCTGTCTCTGGTGAATCCTCTCACCCCCTGCAACTCTGGCCTATACCCCAGTTCTTGTATGCATAAACAAATAAATGTTGAAAAAATAGTTTTATTACATGTGAAAAACATAAAATCTACATAAAAATAAAATTATTATTCTGTCACTGGCATTCTTATTCATCATTATGCTATGATTTATTCATACTGAGTAATTTTAATTTATCAGTCCTCAGTTTTTGTACATTATTCCATTATAGGAATATGTGTTAATATATTTACCCATGTTACTGTTGATGGGGTTTTAGGTTGCTGTGCTAATCTTTACAATTTCTATGAATATTCTTTTATGTGCCTATCCATTACTATTAGCCTTGGAACTAGTCTCTCTCTTTAGAAGACTTTATACTACAATGTTTAATCAATTTTGCATTGATCTTGCAATTACTCTGAGGAGAATCTTGCTTTCCTCATTCCAGCATTCTTAGTCAGCAGTTAGCTATAGCCCTTAGAAAATTTACTGACATCACCTTAGATAATTCATTTGTAGAAGCTTTGAAGTTAACACAGAAATGCCAATTAACTGTCTGTGGGAGCTTTCCTTTCCTAAAAGCCACCCAAAAGCCTGTGACACATTTTGGAGATATTTAAAATACTTTCTTAGTTCTATGATATCACGGAAGACATTTTTTTTTAATAAAAGTGTATTCTCTAATTATTTTAAACTGAAATGACTCTAAATAAATGTATAGCATCTGGAGAATAAGAAAGACAAAAGATTGTGTGTCTACCTCAAATTGGTGAAGTGGTTGCTCAATATCCATGCCACCTTTATCTTTACATTGACCAGCTGATTTCGGCCTTCATTACACTGATGGACTAAATCTCTTTTGTCCCTAAGAAATCTCGCCAGAGTGAACAAATAAAAATACAGGACACATAGTTAAAACTGCATTTCAGATAAATAATGAACAGTTTTTAGTAGATGTCTTATGCAATATTTGGGATCTACTCATACTAAAAACATATTCATTTTTACGTAAAATGAAAGTAACTGAACATCGATCATGTCTATCATTTGTCAACCCCGTGCCATTCCTACCAGTCAGAGCTCTCCAGGTTTCTCCAAGTGTGCAGTTTGCCAAAGATATTTCTTGTACGTCAGGAACTCGGCAGCTGTGGGGACCTTAGCAATCGTTCATTGTTTCTGCCTATTTATTTCATACTACGTATAATCTTCAAGCGAAGCACTGAGAAGCTCATGAAAACCGTTTTTCCTAAGGAGAATCACTTTTGCTGTAGGATCTATAATAAAAATGATTGTGCCGAAGCACATTTCAATTTTCAAAAAAATACATGCACATCCGCAGACCGTATGCCATGGGGGGCGGGGGGGGGGGGGACAGCCTTAAAGCCCCAGATAAATCGAAGCGCACACAAAACACCCTGAGAGGCTACATGGCATGAAGTTGTTTGAACCTCACCAGCTCCCATACCCGAAATTGTTTCGCAAGAATCCAGCCCCGCCCCCCCGGCCTCCCTTCGAACCTCCCGCCAGAGCATATCCGAGCATATCCGCTCGCCGAAGCCAGACGCTCGATCGCGTCTGCAGGCTTTTCCCAGACGCCAGAGCAGTTCCTACCGGCATCGGTCGACATGTCTGACTACCGGCGCCACACAGACAACCTGCCAGACTTGGGGAACCCAAGCCTGTTCAGTAGCCCCGAGGAGCGGCCTGAAGCGGCGCTCAGACGGGCGTTAGCAGCCCACGAGGAAATGAGCCTGAGGTGCGCACAAGATGGTGGCCCCACGCGGGCCGGCCGAGACTCCCGCCGAGAGAGGCGAGGTGTTTATGCAGAAAGACCGAGTGAACCCATGGATTTTCAAAGCCCGGAGGCCAATGACCGTGTCTTCGCCGACAATGAGGACCTGCGCCGCCACAATGCAGGAGAGCGGGCGGAGGTGCGAGATCCGCCTCAGGTACGTGGACCACGCCCCGCGGCCAACCACCGTAGTCAGCCTTTATCTGAGGCGGAGCGGGCCCTGGAGGACTGGGTCGTCTCCGAGACCTCTGCCCTGCCACCGGCTCGCTGGCGGGTGCTTAACGCTCTGCGAGATCGGCAGCTGGGGTCACGTCCCCGCTTCGTGCATGAGGCCTGTGGGGCCAGGGTCTTTCTGCAGCGTTTCCACCTGCAGTACGGGCTTGAAGGCCATAATGGCTGTGTCAATAGTCTGCACTTCAACCAGCGTGGCACTTGGCTGGCCAGTGGCAGCGACGATCTTAGAGTGATAGTCTGGGACTGGATGCGTCGGCGAGCAATCCTGAACTTTCACAGTGGACACAAAAATAATGTCTTTCAGGCCAAATTCCTTCCCAACTCAGGTGATTCCATCCTGGCCATGTGTGCCCGTGATGGGCAAGTGAGAATCGCAGAGCTGTCTGCTCTGCCTTACTGCAGGCAAACTAAGTGCGTGGCTCAGCACTTGGGGCCCTCACACAAGCTGGCACTGGTGCCAGACACCCCTCTGAAGTTTCTTACTTCAGGGGAAGACGCCGTTGTCTTCACCGTTGACCTCAGACAAAGCCAGCCGGTCTCAAAAGTGGTGGTGACAAGAGACAAGGAAAATAGAGTGGGACTGTATACAATCCATGTGAATCCTGCCAACACTTACCAGTTTGCAGTGGGTGGAAGAGATCAGTTTGTAAGAATTTATGACCAGAGGAAGATTAATAGAAGTGTGAACAACGGCGTACTTAAGAAATTCTGTCCTTATCACCTGCTCAACTGTGATGCTAAAGCAAACATCACCTGCCTTGTGTACAGCCACGACGGCACCGAGCTTCTGGCCAGTTACAATGATGACGACATTTACCTGTTCAATGCCACTCACTGTGATGGTGCCCAGTATATTAAGAGATACAAAGGACATAGAAATAATGCCACAGTCAAAGGTGTCAATTTCTATGGCCCCAAAAGTGAGTTTGTGGTGAGCGGTAGTGATTGCGGGCACGTCTTCCTGTGGGAGAAATCATCCTGCCAGATTGTTCAGTTCATGGAGGCGGACACTGGAGGTACTGTCAACTGCGTGGAGCCCCATCCTTACCTACCTATGATGGCGACAAGCGGCTTAGACCATGATGCTAAGATCTGGGCCCCCACCGCCACAGCTAACCTTGAGCTTACTGAGTTGAAGAATGTGATTAAGAGAAACAAACGGGAGCGAGATGAAGATATTTTGTACCAAACTAACCTGCTGGACAGTCACATGCTTTGGTACCTCATGCGTCACCTGAACCGGAGAGGTCATCGCCAGCACTGGGGAGTTCCACAAGCTGGAGGAGCAGATGCAGATTTGGATGAGTCAGATAGGTCCGAGACCGAAGAGGAAGAGAACCAAGACCGTGTGCAGTGCCTGCCTTCCTGAAAGCCTCATACCTGCTCCAGTTACATTTCATCTTACAAACTGGACTTGAAATTTAAAATTCAGCTTAACTAATAAATTTGCCCTTATCTTCTGTCTGCCACATCCAGCCCCTCCCCGCTGCCAAAACCCAAATTCTTCCATTGCCTTCTTCTAACTTCCTGCCCTTCCATTCTAACAATTTTCCTCCCTCCTTCCTTACCTCTCACTTGGCTTTGTTATTAATGCTTTTTCCTTTGTTCTTTCATGGTTGACCTCTCAAGGTTCCAACTTCTGGTGAAAAAGTTAATAGCCTTATTGAATCTATCTTCTTTGTGGCACTCTGAAAACTGTCATCTTTTTGTTTTACCTTTAACAGTTTATTATGAAGTTATTCAGCTGACTTCAATTTAGAAATGTGTTTATTCTTTAAAAGTAAAGCAAAACAATGGTTTTATTCTTTAGATGCTGACACACACTCATAACACACACACACACACACACGGACGCACACACGCGCACGCATACACACAGACTCACTCACAGAAAAGCAAAAGGAAAGAAAAGGTGGTTAGATAATTCCTGAAAATGTAATTCATCTTTCTAGAATAATTAACTTGTGGTTGTGTACAATTAATTTTTTTTAATAATGGTCAAGAGTTTAATTTCTAACAAGATCTGGAAGTTAACATAAATATATTTTTAAAAAATGGGCCAACAAAAAACATTAGAAGATTTTGCATAATAAATTCAGATATCCAGTTTTTCTAATCTATGTTAATATTTAATAATTTGAGCCAATTGATGCTTGTAAGAATGGAATTTATACAAATGTTATTGTACTTTGAATTGTCTTTCAATTTCATGGCTAAGAATGCATACAGGATTACCCTCCAGGAGTCCTCTTAGAAAATACACTCCTATACAATCCTAACCAGCAATATATAAATTTATACTATTTGAAATTATATATGTGACCTGACTTTGAGAATTTATTGTTGCAATAAAGAGTTGTTTATGCTTATAAATGGCTGGTGTTATTGGAAGAAACATCCCATTAGACATCCGTGTGTTGCTTAAAGATTTCTTCACCTGTTTATGAAAGGTTAAAATGCTCTTCTTTTAATTAATGTAAATGGAGTCCTAGATGCCCAATTGCCATTCAATAATAATTATTTTGTATCTGTTACTTGTGTAAGTGAATGTCAACGTAGATGACTTGTCTTCCTCCCTACCCTTGTGAAATATAACACACCCGTCTTTGCAAACAAGTTGACAAGGAGGATATAGTAAAACAGCCTGTAGCCTGACAAAGGCTTTCTTTTGATAATACTCCTTAAATGAATATTTCTTCTGGCCCCTTAAAAGCAGGCTGACAAATTTATGAGGTTAGACTGTAAGAAAATAACCTGACTGAAGTTCCAAATCCCCACTTCCTAAGTTAGGGATAACTGCTTGCAGACCTGAGTGCCTGGGGCCTTCCCTACCAATATCTATCAGCAACTATCGTAAGGGTCTTAAAAGAATCCAATGAGTCTAAACCAAGTGCTGTGACTTAAAAACAGGCATAAAGAGAAGTAAGTTATAAACTAGAATTTCAAGCTTGGGCAACTCAGTACAACTGGGTGGGATGTATCCTAGCGACAACATCCATAAAACATTGAAAAAACATTTGTAATTTCTAGTGACATGGGTGACAGTGAGTACGAATGGTGACAGTGATTTAATTACTCAGTTCTTTTTTCACTGCTGTTTGGAAGCAGGTCTGCCTGAAGGGTGGGGGTAGGATAGATGGTGTCTGATAGAAGATGGGGAGGGGAGTACGTGGTGGCAGATGGGGAAATAGGAGGTGGTGGGTTGGGGTGGATAAGTAAGAGGGAGCTTGGGGAATGACAGGAGGGTTAGGGGATAGGATATGTACTGTGAATTGAAACTATTTTCAGAGTTCCCTAAACGTTTCTGAGATTGCCAAGAGGTGTTTGGAAAGAGATTTGGAAGGCAAAGGTGAAGTGGTAGCCATTTTTGTTTATGCTAGAAAGTAGGGGCAGGGCACATAATTACTTATCTGCTGGCTTATGTTATTGTGAGCCATCAGTTGGGCCCACAGATACATCAGTCCCCTACATATCTTTAGCTTCACCAGCTCCATAAAAAGAGTGCCCACTTCTCTAGCAGGGTACTAGGTCATCAAAATTGGAGATCTGGAGGTAGTTTAAGATGAACACAGGTTCCAGATATTCCTCATGGATTCCACTCTATCCTTGCTTCCCCTACTTCACATCTATATCTCCTTCCTGAATGTTCTTCTGACTTCAGGCTCTAACATCTGAAGCCAAGATAAAAGCTTTATGAAGACTACTTAACTCCCACCATTACATACTATCAGATCCCTATTACAATTTGCCTGTTTTATGTGTATCACACACCCCCCACACACACACATTTCTGTTTCCGTTTAAAGTGATGCAACCAGACCCACTTGCATTGGATTGAGTAAATCCCCAGATTTACTTGAATAATTTGCCATTTGAAAGACGAAAATTCCTCTAAAGAGTGAGGATGGACTTGATTAAGACAGATAGATACATAATCAAATAATTAATTTGCAAATAAAGTTAATAGTGGAAACCAAGGTGATGAAGAAGGTCCTAGAAAATGGAACTAATTGTTACTTTAATTTATGCAAATATTGATGATATTAGCATGTAGGAGAGAGAGCAATGCTATATATTTGCCTTCCATGAGACAGTGGTCAAAGCTAATAACTATCAAGCAGGCAAAACTGCTCCTTTAAATTTAAAATTTCATCAATTAGTTTCATCTTAATATGGAATTTCTATAGGACAGTTCTGTGTAAGCCTTCATGGCTTTTATGCAGTATCAGAACTGTCTCCTAATGAGGGACAGAATTTAACTGTATAAAGATGTGACAGATGCAAAACTATACTTTCGAAAAGACATCTTCTGGCAGCTGTATCTTAAAAGGACAGGTACAGAGAATAAAGATGGAAAAAATGTAACGGAGACTTACTGTGGGCCAAAAATTTTAGGTGAGGGCCTCCCTGGTGGCGCAGAGGTTGAGCGCTGGGTTGCGAGGCTGCCCGCAGCCTCTGCAGCGCCAGTTCAATCCCCGGCTGCTCCCCGGCCACCGGAGGAGGGTCGCACATGGCGCGCAGACCTCTCCTGCCGCCCGCTGCTCCCCTCAGCAGTGTACTTCGGTCCTTCTGCCTGTTCTGTTCCCCGCTGTGGCTCTGGTGAATTTTCTCACCCTCCCACACTTCTGACTGTACCCAGTGCTTGTATAAATAAATAAATAAATCTTTAAAAATAAATACTTAAAAAAAAATTAGGTGAATTCTGTTAATTCAATAGTGGCCTTCAGCAGTACTCTTTTCACCATATAAGCCGAAAGCATAATGCAATACATCTGCAATTGGACCTTAGCTATCCTGTGGTCAACTTCTATGAACATTGCTACCTTAATTTGCCTCAAATTCAACCTCTTTAACAAGATGATGGGAGGTTTAGATTAAGTTCACATAGTCTTATGGATCACTTAATATATATTTCTATGCTGGATAGTGAGAGATGGATTTATGACAATCCAGGTTCACAAAGAATTTAGCATAGTCTCAAGCTATGTTCTGGGGAAAACTAGGATTTTGAGGATGTTTTCATTGAGAGAGGGTTGGAAAATTTCCTATCCTAGTTTTTCAAAGTAAAGTGTTTATTTTTCTCTCTTAGCTTTGGTAGCCTCTTAACCTCTAACCCCATTATATAGGCAGCCATCTTTGGGAATTAGAAACATAAAATATTAAGTACATTCAAGTATAATTTCTCAATTGTCCTTTATAAAAATATTAAAATGGAAGCTAGGGGCCTCCCTGGTGGCGCGGGCAGTAGAGTGCCACACTGTGAAGCTGTCCGCAGTCTCTGCAGCACAGGTTTGATCCCGGCCGGCTGGCATGAATCCCACATGGCACAGCAGACCTCTCCTTTCTCGCCTGCTGCTCTCCTCAGTGGTGTATTTCAGTCTGTCTGCCTGTTCTGCTCCTCACTCTGTCTCTGGTGAATCCTCTCACCCTCCCGCACATCTGGCCTGTACCCTGGTTCTTGTATAAATAAATATATCTTAAAATAAAATAAAATAAAATGGAAGCTAGGAAGCTTAAATTCAGAGACTTTAACTTTTCAAAGTTATTAAGCTAAGACATTACAGCATAGGGGCACAAACAGAGCTTATAACTAAATTAATCCACCAAATAGCAGTACATAGCTTCATTGTTTGGTGCATGGTAATTTAGTTAACTTAAAAATAGGAACTGAGAACCCACATGTCAAGATTATTTTGTGACATTTAAGAGTCACTTTCCATCTATTAAGGTGGCCATAGTCTCACCTCGACTGCTGTCAGCTATATGGAAAAACAAAAAGGGCAGTCATGTTAACAACTCCAGCCCCTGAAATTGAATTGTAAGCCTCTAAGGAGAACAAACAGAAACAACATCAATGAACCAAAAAAAAAATATATATATATATATATTTTATATTTTATATATATATATTTATATATATATATATATATATATAAACAGTACATGCTGGGTAGGGACAGAACTTCTAGCCTCAGCTATGTATTGATCTGGATGATATTAGCCGAGAATTTGTTGCTTATGAATTTTTGTCTGGAGTCAAATTCAAATCACAGCTGAGTCTGAGATGTATCCTCAACCTACTTCCTTGCTATTGGATACTATAAGATGCTCCAGGTTCATCTTATAATATTTCCTGCCCCGAAATAGAATATTTCCTTTTATTGGAGAATGGTATTAGAAATCAAGATCCAGGTACTGGGAAGTCATTACTCCCAGCTGCTCTTAGTGGAGAGGGCCATGGCACAATTGTCAATACATTAACTAATGCATATATGCACTTCTATAATTACCTCTACATCAATTCACCTGTGTGTGTGTGTGTGTGTGTGTGTGTGTGTGTTCTCTCTGTGTGTTCCTCAGCAAGCTGTGAGTTCATACTGGTAACTCCAAGACTAATTCAGTACCACAGGGTTTACCTAGCCTTCCCTCCTGCTTATCTATAATGTCCTTCTTCAACACTAAGAAACTTATTTCACACCATCATTCATTTACCTATTTATTTAGCCTGAGACATGTATATAAAGAAAGTTGAGAATTATTATTTCACCTGGATTACTGGGAGAAAGAAATGTACCAGCTAGGACACCAGCTGGTGTCCTTCAAAACACCATTTGACAGTTACTCAGCTTCTTTTTTTTCCCACTTATTTCAGTGAGATTATGTCACACATTATTTGTAATAAAGTTATATTCATTTGTCATAGACTGTATTCCATTCAAGATCCCTTGACATTGATTTTAGTTTGCATACATTAAGGCTTACTCTTCTTGATGTAAAATTCTGCAAGTTTTGACAAATGTATTGACTCATGTAACCACCACTGCAATACCATGCAGAGTATTTCCATCACCCTAAAATTCTACAGAGATTATTTTGTGAAGGGACTACTATAAGAAAGCATATGGAAAAATTCTCCGCCCTCTCCCACAAATATTTGGTTCTGATGTTAAACCAAGTTTATTTCAAAAAACATTTAAAATGTTTCTACAAATACACTACTCACCAATAATTCATAATTGTACCTTTTTGAAAAAATATTGAGTGTGGCTATTAATCACCAGAGACAAGTCTTAAGAGAGTAATTCCTAAGACCAAAATCTTTTCTCTTACTTAGGGAGCACAACTAACTGTAGGTAAGAGAGGTTCTGCTCTAGGATGGGAAATCTTAATGGTTACCTGTCATGGAACTCAGTTCCTCACAGTGTTGGTCATACATGTCAGCTGAGGAAAATAGTCCCTGGAATATCTGGGTCATTATAATTTTTTAGCAATCAAAAAAAGCAACCACATCAAATAATTGAGAGTTTCCCCATGGCCAAAGCTGAAACAATTTAGCAATAGCCACAACAAAAATACTAATGCTACATTATATTGTACCCTAAAATATGAGATATTCATGAATCCATCCTGATATAAATATATGCATAGATGAATTGGAGAGAAAGGACACATCACCATATAGAATAATTCCAAATAAGGTAAGTAGACACTCCCTTCATTTAAAGATGGAGTTTGGATTCCGATGTCAATTTGAATATGGGATGGATTTAGTAACTTGCAACCAAAGAACAGAGTGTAAAAAAAAAAAAAAGGAAAAATATTAACTTGATAGCACAGAAAATAACAAACACCACTCAACCAAGTGAAGTTGGTAATATGGGCAATGATAAAGTCACATTAATTTCATATGCCTCCTATAAGACACAAGAAGAGTGTTTGCTATTGTGATCATTCTTCCCCCAAACCTGTAAGCTTGGTACTTCCATGAAGAAAATATTAGACAACTCCAAATTGAAGAACATTCTATAAAGTATATAGTCATTACTATTCAAAACTTTGAAGTTCACAGGCTACAGGAAAAACTGAGAAACTATCATAGACTATGATCGAGTATGAGGCAGCCTGCTGACTAAATGTAATATGGTATCCTAGATAGGAAACTGGAACAGAAAAAGGCCATTCTGTGGGCAACAAGGTAAAATCTGAAATAAAATCTACAGTTTAGTTAATAGTAATAAACCAGTGTTGGCTTCTTACTGTTAACAAAAGTACCGAAGTGTTTTAAGTGTTAACATTAGGGGAAACTGAATGAAGGGTATGTAGGAACTCTGTATTTACCTTTGTGCTTTTCTATAAAACTAAAATTATTTCAATATAACAACAAATTACTAGATGTCAAAAAAAATCTGTGGAAAATTTCCTAACTTTAGTGGCCATAGCAATTCTGGTAATATTTATCATTTAAGTAGATATAATTCGTTTCCCTTGGTTTTTGAAGTTTCTGCTTATATTGCAATGCAGGCTGAGTAACTTTCATTATTTCTGACCTTTTGAAAATGTTCTTTCTTTCATCATTTCTCTATTTTGCCTATTGATGTGCTTCTGGTAAGTTGCCTCTAATAAAAGTGTAATAAAAAGTGTAAATTGAAATAAAGAGAAAATTTTAAAGGACAACATTTTATAAATTCTTAAAAGAAAGACATTTTCTTAAAGGGAGACATTTCACCAAACTAAATTGCAAAGTACTTCATATTTAGGACCTGCACAAAATATTCATTTAGCTGCTTTTGTTAAAACACTGATCATTTAACAGGAAACTTATCTCTGCATGAAGTAACATTTTATGAACATCTTTAGAAAAGAGGTAGAGTGGCAGACAAAATGCATTAGTTGAAGGGTTATAGGAGGACAAGAAGTAAAATGATGAGTATAAACAAGTCTTTCCAGGAGTTTTGCTAGACAGGAGAAGTAATGAAGTTGACTAACAGAATGAGATGCAGGATTAAGTGATAACTGTTATACTTTATTTTTAAGATGGAGGATATTTGAAAGTAATTTTTATTAACAGTAAATATCTAGGTGTGAGAAAGAAATGAATGATTGTAGGAAATAGTGGAAAACCCAGGATTCAACCCCTTGAGGATGTGCCATCTAGAACCAGCAGAGGAAAGGCCATTCCTAGTATCAGACCAAATGGTACAAATTCAGTCAAGAAGACTGACAGGTTTGGTGTAGGGAACATGGGTGTAGAGAGCAGAAGTTATTGCTTTGAATTTTTGTTCTGTAAAATATAACGTAAAACCATCCGTTTAGACTCCTAGGGGAGGGAACTTTGTAATTATGAAAAGACAAGACAACTGAACCTCTTAAAGTGGAAAAAGAAGCCTGCTTAGGGAAATGCAACTTTTCTAAGGAACTCAGTTTTTAAAACAAAACAGTAACTAAAGAAATCTGTCTGTCAATCCCATTAATAATGTTTTATTTGGAATTCAAATGTAGCTTCGAGGTAGATAAAAAAATTATATGCAGCTAAACCTCATTCCACTGGAGTCAGAAGAGATGCCAGTATCTGATTTGGACAACAGGCATCCATGACTTTCATGCAGTGTCAAGTCAATTTTAATTAAGACTCAGTTTGAAATTTGCAATTTCCACCAAAATGCTTATAAAATTTATTTTGTTTATACCTACAACTTAAACGCAGCACAAATTTAGGCTCTTCCTACAATGTCAAAGATGAAGCCTTCTGTAAACTACTGTAATAGATAACAATGCTCCAACTCTCTTTTAAAAACATTCTTTCAGAAACACAGTTTTAAAAACCTAAGACATCTCTGTAATGAATATTAGTGTCTCTAAAATAAGAAAATGACCATTCCAACATCATATAGGATGGTGTATAAAGGGAAAAAAAAAGTCAGGGAAATAGCTCCCTCAATTTCTCAGTCAGTACAGATTATGTTTTAAAGTACAGACTGGGGTCTAATGGAATCACCATTAAAGGCTATAATTGTCCACTGAAATCAGATGCCATTTTAAGGTAATTGCTATATTAGAGTGAAACCAATAAGCGATTGTTCTTAAGTTTTAATGCAGGAATCACAAATGAGCTTTTTGTAAATGGTCACTTTGTTAAATTCCCTTATTAGTTCTAATCATTTATTAATGAGCTGCTCCCTGATTGCCTATATGTACTATCCTATCATGAAATAATCAGTTTCTTGCTGTTTTGTACTAGTCATACTTATTTCTCCATCGATTCCTGCACTTGCTGGGATCTGAACAATGTTGAATGGTAGTGGTGTTGCTACACATACTTATTTGTTGTTAACAGTAATGGGAATGCTTCCAATCTATAATCAGGGCATTTATTTCATTCTTGCTGCACATTTGTGCCTTGATGCTTTTTTGTTGCTTATATTTGCCAATTTTTTAAAATATATTTTATCAGTCTTTTCACAGCTGGCTTTGGGTTTTTGGGTAGGTAAGATAACTGGGTTTTGTTTGCTTTGAATGATTTTTTTTACCTCATTAAATTCTGCCTTTATATTTACACATGCCTTATATTCAGTTTATTTGGGTTTTCTTTTTTTCCTGTAAAAAAAAAAGTTTTCCTTATTTTATTTTCATTTTCCAATCAAATTGTTTTAACTCTACAAAATTTCTTCTAAGTGTGATTGAGGCTACAACTCACACAGATTTTTAATATATTCCTAATTCTTTTCTAAGTAGTATATGTTGTGATTTTCTCATTAAAACAAGTTACTTTAGCTAGTTTACTATAATAATTAAAAGTAATCCATTTTCTTGATAAAATATGCAAACAGTGGTGAACAGTATAAACTGGAATTCATTCCGTTCTTCATACTCTCTTGTTGGAGGTAAGTAGTATTAACAACTTCTTGAATCTTTTTGTAAAGCATGCTTTATTTATATAAGAAGCACAGGTATCTTTTTTTCTTTTACATAATAGAGGGTTCAATTATTTAACCATAACTGTGAAACACATTAGCTCAAAATTTAGTGGCTTAAATAACAAACTTTTTTTATTTTACATTTCTGCAGGTTAGGACACTGCATGTGTCTTAACTAGGTCCTCTAACACAGAGTATCTGATGAGAAGGTACACCTGTGACCATTCAAGGCTCAAGTGAGGAAGAAACTTATTCTGAACTCACCTTTGTGACTGTCTTAAGGCCTTTGGCCCATCCTAGCTATTGGTCAGTAATGACAGTTCCTTGTCAAGCGGGCCTCTCCAAAAACCAGCTCACAATACGGTAGCTGACTACCCTCAGAGCAAATAATTAAATGAAAGAGTGTGCAAAACAGACACTTACCAGAACCTAAGCTCTTAGGCAACATCCTATTACCTCGCCATATTCAATTCATTAAAGTGAACCACTAAACCAAATCTATTTTCAAAGGATGAATACAAGGAGTGGATCATTGAGGGCTGTCGGAGTGGTTGCTCACCACAGGATCATATTATGCATTTAACTATCTCAAACACATCTTTTACATCCTTCCATGTTGTTATCTATCTGATGCTTTTCAATCATTGTTGGGATCATGCAAACAAGAGCAGTAAACAAGCAAGCAAGAAAATAAATACATAAATTAATTGATACATACATAAGAACTCAGTTTACTAAATATTTCTAGTAATTCTAGATATGATTATTCAGCTGATGTGAAAAGTAAATGATTACTGGGTAACGACCCCCGATTCAAATTTGGTGAAGTATTATAAAAGATTAGCAAGATCTTCTGAGGATGGGATCAGAGGTCACAGAGGAAAACCCATAAGAGAATCCTCCTGGAAAAGCAGAAGAGTCCAAATGGGTATTTTTAGACGTATCGAATAGACTTAAAAGTATGATTAGAAGTATAGAATAGTACAGATACAGGGATTAACAGATTTTTACAAAAAATAAATTTTCTCGTTTGTGAACACAGAGCTACACTGCAGAGCCATTTTAGTTATATGTAACCACACAACAAAAGGAGTAAGAGGAAGTGATGTATTCTATTTCCAGATCTAGCCTAAAGAATTTTCCAGGTTTGCTTTTCCATACCCTCCTCAAGTTCTCACTACCTAAGAATTCATATGTTGGACGGGTTATTTTCCACTAAAGACATATAACTTTCTTTATTTCCATCAGATGTTACTTTATTGTTATTTTATTCTTCTCTCTAATTTTCTTATTGAATAGATTCTTGGAACATCTGGCTGTATCTTGCAACTTTCCTTGGCTTTTCTACTCTCCATTCCAGCTCTTTATTATTTTAGTTTTTTAAAGATTTATTTTTTATTTATACAATAGCTGGGGTACAGGCCAGAGGCATGGGAAGGTGAGAGGATTTACCAGAGATAAGAGTGGAGAGCAGTAGGTGTTCCAGGACTTTTTCCTTGTACACATGGTCTAGATGTCTTATGTTTTTCAGTAACCCTTTTCTCACTCTGCTTCAGCATGGACACACTTATTTCCCAGCAGAATTGTAGATTTTGTGGTAATTTTAGCACTTTCCTTTCTTTTTTTTTAAGATTTATTTATTTATACAAGAACTGGGATACAGTCACAGGCGCGGGAGGGTGAGAGCATTCACCAGAGACAAAGCAGGGAGCAAAACAGGCAGATGGACCAAAGACACTGCTGAAGGGAGCAGCGGGCGAGGCAGGAGAGGTCTGCCGCACCATGTGGGTCTCTCCCTGGCCAGCCTGGAATCGCTGGGAATTGAACCCATGCTGCAGAGGCTGTGGACAGCTTCATAGCACGGTGCTCAACCCGCTGCGCCACTGGGGAGGCCCTGTACTTTCCTTTCTTATCCTGAGCTCTCCAGATAATATACCATCACTACAAATCCTTTCCTCTACTGAAAAGTATAAGTAGTATGAGAGGCTCAAGACTTATCTTTCATGGAGTAACTATTTGCATTTTTATCTCCTTTCAGATTTTTAGAAATTTCATAATTAACAACACTACCAATTTCAATTATGGGATTCTATATACTTCTTGCCACTGCCTTCCTCCACATGTTCATCAGAATATTTTGGAGTCTTACCATCCTTTCATCAAAATAGCCTAAGATATAAAAAATATTCATTTGATTTATACTTTTTCACGCTTTAAAAAAATATTATCTTTTCCTATCACAATTTTTTTTAAAGATTTATTTATTTATTTATACAGGCACTGGGCACAGTCAGAAGTGCGGGAGGATGAGAGAATTCACCAGAGCCAGAGCGGGGAACAGAACAGGCAGACCAGCAAAATACACTGCTGAGGGGAGCAGCGGGCGGCAGGAGAGGTCTGCGCGCCATGTGGGACCCTCGCTGGTGGCCAGGGATTGAACCGGCACTGCAGAGGCTACAGGCAGCTTTGCAGCCCAGCGCTCAACTGCTGCGCCACCAGGGGAGGCCCACCTATCACAATAAAAAAAAAAAAAATTACAAATCTAAGTTATGTGATGTCACGACCCCAAAAAATATGTATAACCCTTCCCTACTAATGTTAAGTGGAGAGTGAGCATGTGAGAGAAAATAGGTTAACATTTGCTCTATACAGACCATTTGGTTTCACTGTGCTCAATAACAAATTGGATTTAGCACCTATGAAACAACTAAATGGGGAACTTCATTTATTGATGTTTTGGAGTCTTCTCATTTTGGAGTCTTCTTTTGCACATCTGATTACAGCACCATGCTCAAAGCACAGGGTCAAAATATGAAACAAAAGATTACTATGTGAAGACATATAGCATGAAAAAGATAAGGTGTGAAATTACCTTTAAAGTGTAGGATTAGAGAAGTAAATGATGTGGAAGCAGGTCAAAATGAAGAAGTCTCTCTGTTTCATCAGTGCAAAGAAGAAAAATATCAGAAAGAATATTGAATTCTAAGGTACTCTATAAAAAATTACCTGAAGTGGCTGAGGTTCAGTATCTCATGTTTAGCAAATTCTAGGGGATTTTGATCTCCTAGATTAGATAGCCACGGTCAAAAAGTGAGGTGCTGAGCTTGTGGCCAACTACTCTGAGGCATTAGCTTTATTTAAAGACCTCAAGGGTCCTCCTTGGTGGTGCAAGGGTTAAAAACAGAGATATCAAGCTATTGGCAGCCACTGCACCACGAGTTCGATCCCCAGCTGGCCAGGGAGCTGACCCTCATGGCACAGTAGACCTCTCCTCTCACCTGCTGCTCCCCTCAGCAGTATAGTTCAGTAGATCTGCCTGTTCTGCTCCCCACTCTCCCTGGTGTATCCTCTCACCCCCCATACCTCTGGCCTGTACCCCCGTTCTTGTATACATAAATAAAATAAATCATTAAAAAACAAAATAAAGATCGCAAAAATATGTTTGAAAAGGCAGAGGGCAATGCAGAAGAATGGAATTCTTAGGAAGACACACTGCTAAAAAACTGCTGAGTCCCTCAGCCTTGGTCAAGGTTGTATCCTCTGTTTTTGAGGCTGATGACTTCCCCTAAGAACTTCAGGAGATCACCCTGGAAGTTTGGCTGATGTCTATAAGTAGTGTGATTTTGAAATAAATGTCCATACATAGTTTCATTACACTGAACAAAAAAGAAATCCTAGGACATGCTCCATTCCAAAATTGTCTTACTCAATTTCTTGGAAAAATATTGAAAATAATAAACTATATGTTTTCAGAGGTATCATTCACAAAACATGATTATTTTCAAAAGACATGAAAAAGTGTCCATGTAATTTTTGAAAACTTAAAGGAAATCTTGCATTACCCCATATAATTACTATTTCTTTGATAATTAGGGTACTTGCTTTTCCTCATACAGTTAATGAAAATAGAATTTTGGATTTACTAAATTTTCCATAAAAAAAAAAAATCCTAAGGAAGTTAGCATGGAAAGCCATTCTAATAAAGACTGTGCCACATATAGGAAGATATTTGTCCCTGTCCTTCATTATAAAACCAGGTCACAAATAAATTTGTGGCAGATAAACAGAAAAGTACAGGATATAGCTAAGGCCTTTAACTATTACAGAAACTATCAATGGTGAAAATACTAAGCAGTTTGTTAAGGTTTTTGGAAAGAGAATGCCATTCTCCCCTTCCGCTTGATTTACCTTCTGGTGCTGGGGCACGAGAATGCTAGCTAAGCATGCTGGAGGCTTTCACTATTCCTTTCTATGGTGTCCACCATGCATTTGTTTCAGTTTTGAGTCCCATAACCAATTTTAAACACCACTGCTTTTCTAACACTAAAAATATAAAAACCATATTTTGAAACGTTTCTCACAATACATAATCTCTCTATTCTTTTGCTTTGGTCTAATACTTTCATAATAGCCAAAATATATTGTTTCACTGAATTTAATACAATGAAAATCTACATTATGAAGTAAGGAAAATGAGCATTTCTCTTCCCTTTCATTTATCCCATATATGCTCTTTTGGTCTTATTAATGAGGGGGTGAGGGAGCGAGAAAGGGCTGGAGGGAGAAAGAAAGGAAAAAAGGATCAATGCTATTTTAGTTTTGATTGTATTCAGATTATGGTAAGATAAACCAAAAGTATCTTTAGATTAAACATGATGCAGGTTTGTTTCCTCTCACTTAAACAAGTCCAAAGATAGGCAACTTGTGGCTGTTATGAAAGCTACCTAATGGCTTCACTATTTGAAGAAACTTCTTCCTTTATGTCTTGCCATTCTTTTTTTTTTAAGATTTATTTATTTATTTACACAAGAATCGGGGTACAGGCCAGATGCGCAGGAGGGTGAGAGGATTCACCAGAGACAGAGCAGGGAACAGAACAGGCAGACTGACAAAATACACTGCCGAGGGGAGCAGCGGGCGAGACAGGAGAGGTCTGCCACGCCACATGGGACCCTCGCCGGCAGGTCTGGATCGAACCAGCGCTGCAGAGGCTGTGGACAGCTTCACAGTGCGGCGCTCAACCACCTGCCCCACCAGGGGAGGCCCTGTCTTGCCATTCTTATCATGGTAGGGAGATGATCTATCAATAGGCTATTGTGTTCCTGGCAGGAAGGACAAGGTAAGGGAAGCAAAGGGTTACATATATCAGGAATAAAGATTTTTTTTCCAGAAGTGCCTAGCCAAGTTCTTACATCTCATTACCTCCCCAAATGCAAATGGTCTTGGTAATTGATATATTTTACCTGATCACATGGTCACATCTAATCTATACAGTTCCTCTAGAAAAATGGAAAGGGAAGACTAGATACTGGGCAGACTCACTGCCACAAAAGCCAAGAGTGTCTCATTATGCAATGAATTCCCAACAATGTCAAGGTTAGCTGAAAGATCAAGCAAAATAAAAGTGGAAAAACATCCATTTTAACAACAAAAAGATTATTAGTGACTATGGCAAAAAAAGGTTCAATAAGCAATGCAGTAGAAGTCACAAGGGGTGAGGTGAAGACAGTACTAAGAGATGAACAAGTGAAGGCAATGGTTCTTAAATAAAAACAATTATTAAAATAATTGTATAGCCTGTACTTGTTCTCCAGAGAATTGGGAGGGTTGAAATGAAAGGAATGTTTCTGCATTGTGGTTCTGGTTTGCACACATACATAAATTTACTAAAAATATTGAATGACACAATGTGTGAATTTTATGATATGTAAATTATACCTCAATAAAAGATAAAAAATAAAAATAATGTTAGTAACCTTTATAGAAATTTGGCTGTGATGGAAATGAGAAATATGTAACATATCTTCCTTTACTGCCAAATCCCAAACACTTGGTTTGATTTCTTATTTTGTTTTATTTTGGCAAGTGTTTATTGGAAGCTAAGCTATTTTGAAGAAATGAGAATCTTACTTCCGTCTCTCAGGGAATTAAAAAAAAATAAATATAAAACATGACACAGCAAAAATCATGAAGATAAGCAAGGTAAGATTTGAAAAACTTTTCCTTACTTGGTCTGCCATACCTCCCCAAAGACCAAGGAATTTATTACCCTGGTGTTTATTATTTTAAAATGGTATTCAGGACGTCCCTAATAGCACAGGGGTTAAAGACAGCAATATCAAGCTATCACCAGCCACTGCAGCACAAGTTTGATCCCCAGTTGGCCAAGTTGCTGACATACACGGCACAGCAGACCTCTCCTGACTTGCCTGCTGCTCCCCTCAGCAGTGTATTTCTGTAAATCTGCCTGTTCTGCTTCCCACTCTCTGGTGAATCCTCTCACCCCCCACACCTCTGGCTTGCACCCCAATTCTTGTATGCATAAATAAATAAATCTTTAAAAATGGTATGCAGATACAAGCATGTGTCCAGGTTAGATGGAACCTAAAGTTAATAAAATATGATGGCCTTATTAAGAAGAAGAATATAAAATGATATTTTTATAATTAGGTTCAAAAGTGTACAGATTTCTTTTAATGAAAAGAGAACTCACAAGGAATTGCTGGAGACTTAGCAATTCAGATTCATTTCTTTTGAGGTCTCTTTAGACAATTTTCTAGAAATACTGATAAAGAAATGTTTTCTGTGCAAACTGGTTCCAAGAACATTACAACTCTAAGCACTCTTAGAAACCCAGGGACTTGTGCAGGAACATGACCCTGAAGCTTAAGCTTTATTCCCTTTACAGAGAATAAGCCACTGTGTATATAGAGTGAAAGCAATCAGTATACAGATTTCAGTTGTGGAAAAAATACATTTTTTTTCTTTTACCCACTTACTTTTTTATTTAAGATTCCCATTCTACTGGAGTACTGAAAACTTCTTCTCTCAACTGTGACTTTATCCTTTTTCTTAGATATGTTAAAGTTCCTAGGGAAGGCCTTTCTTGGGAGCTCTGAAAAAATTAAAAAGAATGAGCCAGGTAAATATCTAGAGGAAGTTCCCTGTGAAAAAGGTAGTGGTGTTAGGAAACACAAATGCAGGTAAGAGTGGTAGGAGATAGACTTGAAGAGGGGTCCAGGAGCAAGATCATGTGGCCAGGTAAGTATAGCAGGCCTGGATAAAAGTTTGGGGTTAAATTCTCCACAAGCATATGTGTAGGGTAAGCTGCCAGAATTGACTTTTTTTTTTTTTTTTACAAATGCACGATTCAAGTTTGATCCTAAGGCATCTCTATCAGAAGGGCATCCACTTCAAATAGGGCTAACTCAAACCTATCTTGAGTCACATGACTAGATAAGCACCACCCCCACCCCAACACTCCATCCCTCTCCACACAGGGATATACACAGAAGCTCCTTTCATCTACAGACACTGGTTGATTTAGATGACTGCTCAGCTGGGACTGACACCTTGCTTTCCCTTTTCCTTCTTTTGTCTCTTTTCCTGAACTTTTAATTCACATTCTTATAATCTGAACTCACTAATGAAGACTAAGTCCATGAAACCCAAAAAAACTACTCTCAGCCCCAATAAAAGCTGGACCCCAAGCCTCTGCAAGCTCTGTCTCTACCTACAAGCTCGCTGTGGCTCTGGTGAGCTATGTAATTTCCAGATCGTGTAAATAATAAACCTCTATTCTTTTATTGATCCTGATGGTTATTGGTGAAGTGCCTGTCCAGTCATAATATTGATAGGCTGAGAATGACACAAAAACAGTGATGGGGCCTTTAAGACTTTCTCATTTTGTTTCTGCTCCTTAGCTTTGTTATGTTTTTTGTAAACAGTGTATATTATAGTGTCACTACTTTTAGGACTGACAGCGTAATTTCTAGGCATACATGCTGAAGTATAACCAGGTCTAATTTGCATCCTAAATTTAATAAAAATGAAATAAAATAAAATATAAAGTGTATAATTTTATTCTTAAAGCTAGCAGTTTATAGCACATGAATTTGATCACAAATATGTTTTTTTAGTTTAGAATACACTCTACTCTACATCAAGCAAACAGGCAATTTCTCCTGTCTTTAATCACATTGTCTGACAGGTGACAGACATATTCTCTAAAAATATAATTAAAAAGTCCCTTAAAAACTTTTTTTTTAAAAAGAACATTTTGAGTCAGCGTAGTCAGTGTAGGTGTCACAGACAAATGTACAGATCTTTCAAATGGAAATTGCAAATTCCACTATGTGGGGTTTTCCAAGTTAAATAACTCAACTGGAGAGACAACCAGAATATCAGATAAAATTCTTTGTATGATTAAGTCATGCTGTTCAAAAAATGATAACTATGTCACAACTTACTCTTTTAACTGGCTATTGGAAATTACTTTTTTTTTTTAAAGATTTATCTTTTTTATTTATACAATAGCTGGGGTACAGGTCAGAGGCGCGGAAGGGTGAGAAGATTCACCAGAGACAGAGTGGGAAGCAGAACAGGCAGACAGACTGAAAGCACTGTTGATGGGAGCAGCAGGAGCAACAGGATAGGTCTACGGCGCCATGTGGGAATCTCCCTGGCTGGCCAGGAATTGAACCTGCGCTGCAAACACTGAGAACTGCTTCACAGCGCTGTGCTCAACCTGCTGCACCACCAGGGAGGCCCTGGAAATTACTTTTACATCATCTATAGTCAGTATCACAATAAACCACTTGTCCTAAGGAAATTTGTCCTAAGGAAATGATCAGACATATAAAGATTTAGATTTAAAGATATCCTAGTATCATATTAGGAAATCTGACAAAATCTAAATATACAATAATAAACCAACAATCAATATAGTGTGCTATTTTGAGTATCACAATAGTGAATGTTCAGTAATATTCAATGCTCTAAATATAAAATGAAAAAACAAAGTCTTCTCTAAAACTGTGGTTTTTGCTTTTCCATTCAGATATACCAAGCTGTCAAGTCTTATTCTTCAACAAGCTTATCTTTTCATTTGAAAAATCCAACATATGCCTTTTCCAATGTTACCATTATTAATCTTAATTTCAGGAATACAAACACTATTCATCGATTGACTTTACTTGGGGTTGTTTGAGATACTTGCTTGGTTATTTTTGTCCACAAATATTTCATTTCATTTTAAAACACAGAGAGCTTAGTTAAGCAATCACAGGAATTTCCTGTACCTGTCAAAGCAAAAGTCCTGTCTTTCCCTCTATATTCATTTGCAGTATAGACATATAACGCAAGAGCATGTCAAGACCTCATAATACTGAATCTATGTATTTCCTTCTAATTAAAAAATAGAATTTTCTGTCAATAGCCTACTTTTGAGGGGAAGACATCTTATTCATCAGTTTTATCTTTCCTTATTTTTCCATTTTTCTCCAGTTGTCCAGATGATATTGAAGATATGAGTTCCATGCCAGCCTCTGGAAATAGTTTAATTTCTGTCAATTCGTTTCAGTCTTATTTTGTCTTCCTCTCTGTATTTAAATGAAATGGAATCACTAAACTTCTGAAATCATAACTAAAATTAACCATTGGTAAATAATGATTTATATTATAAATTCATAATTGAATGATTGCATAAATTAGATTCCTTAGATTTCTTAGTTTGCATGTTATTGGTAAAAATATGATTTAGAATTTTTTTCAAATGAGTAGTAAACTGAAAATTCAAAATCTGTGTATGTTTTAAACGTTATCATTAACTTGTCTATATCAATGTCATATGTTCTGGCATTAAATTTGGGAAAGGTAAAATGAAAAGACTTAAAGGTTAAATTATTTAGTAGCACTATCTATAAGAAGTGTACTAAGAAATAAAACAGCAATGAGGTTGTGAACAAATAAATCAACATGATTACTTCATTTTCATGGCTTGGGCAGTACTTCATATAAAGAAGGACCATACTACAGATGTAAGATCTCAGCTCTGTAGATAGCTGTACCACAGTCAGCTAGAAATAGGCATCTGCACCAAAGAGAAGTAGAGAGCTTCATTGCAGAATATTTTCCATGTAATATATGATTTTATTTTTCCAGCAATTGCCCAAATCATAACGAAAGATAGTATAGATTACAATGGAGCTATCTTTCTTTACTTAAGAAACTAGATTTGCCACTCACCAGTTGTTTGACCTTTTTACTTCAGTTTTCATCTGTAAAATGGGTACCAAAAATAATATTCACCTCAAAGAATTTTCTAAAAATTGAATGCATTAATAATGATAATTACTCATCTAGATTTTAATGTGACTCCAAACTTGTGTGCCTTTTGATATATCTCTAACCATGTCTTTGTTTCACTTCCTTAGCTGGTAGCAAAATCATTGCAGGTCATGCTTCTCATTTCTCAACTTGGATGAAATATACATTGTGAAAATCAGAACCCACCTTCCAGAATGGTCACCATATTAGTGGGGGAATTAGCTACCCTGAGATCAACTTTGGGCGACAAGAAATAAGAAGTAGTACGGAGCAGGGCAGATAAGTAACCCTCCTGTCTTTCTTCTGCAGACTATTATGAAGACTTGTTCCCCTCCCTGGCTAGTGTCATATGCTAAGTGAACAAGCCTCCAGAGCCTTCTGTCTCTTCGTGGCCGGCTTTGGAGCTTAACTCATTTCCCTTTTTCCCTCACCTTTACTGCACTGGTCTGTCACCTTCCCATTGAAATTTAAGGAATATAATTCTTACTTCAGGTTACATTTTCTTAAGAAAAAACATTTTTCTTAATTCATTGAGACATTTTTCCTTCTTGGAGATGCTATTTCCACTGTTTTGTTATTCTAATTGGCATAGTAGTATAATGTCCATTTTGTGAATGTCTTTAAGAGCATGCATAGGACTGGGGAGAAACGCCCTTAGGACACAGAAACATCAATTCCAAAGAGCACCTGCACCCCTATGTATATAGCAGCACTATTTACAATAGCTAAGCTTTGGAAACAACCCAAATGCCCAAAAATAGATGATTGGATCAAGAAGATGTGGTACATATACACCATGGAATATTACTCAGCATTCAAAAAAGATAAACACATGCAATTTGCAGCAACATGGATGGCGCTGGAAGGGATCATGCTCAGCGAAATAAGCCAGAAAGAAAAAGAAAAATACCGGATGGTCTCACTCATAGCAGGAATCTAGAAAACTTAAATAAGGGACCAGGAAGAAGAATAACTATAAGAAAGAAAATATCAAAATCAACAAACAACTATGAACCAGAGACACTCTATGGGGGGTGGGGGGAAGGGAAGGGAGGGATTGGGTTCAAAATAAGGGAGTCACAATTGTATGGGGAATATAAAAATAAAAATGTATATATATAAATTAATTAATTAATTAAAATAAAAAAATCTTAAAAAAAAAAGAAATCCAAATTGGAATCAAAATACTAAAACACCATTCTTTGCAGATTATATATATATATATATATAATATATATATAATATATATAGGTTAAAGTTAAAAAATAATTTTAAAAATTCTATTTTTGGGCATTTGGGTTGTTTCCCCAAAAATAGATGACTGGATCAAGAAGATGCAGTACATATACGCAATGGAATATTACTCAGCAATCAAAAAAGATAAACACATGCAGTTTGCAGCAACATGGATGGAGCTGGAAGGGATCATGCTCGGTGAAATAAATCAGAAAGAAAAAGAAAAATACCGGATGGTCTCACTCATAGCAGGAATTTAGAAAACCTAAATAAGAGACCAGGAAAAAGACTAATCAATACAAAGTAAAAATCAAAATCAACAAGCAATTATAAACCAGAGACACTATGGGGAGGGGGGTGACGGGGGGGGGGAAGGAAGGACTAGAGTCTAAATAAGGGGGGAGGTGCAATTGTATGGGGAATATAACCAAAATGAAAATGCATACATTGTGCAAAGATGAAAAATATGTAATAATTATATAAAACAAAATATTTAAATATAAAAAAAGAAAAAAAGAAAAAAATTGTCAATGATAAAAAAAGTATTTTAAAAATTCATTGCAAATGGGTTTTTCAGAAAGACTATGTTTATATGTACTCCTACAAAAGGTGAAAAGAATAGCTATCGTCCAAAACGTGCTCGTGTTCATAGCTTCAATGTTTGCCCACCTGATGATCCCAAATGACTTTTGAAAAAAAAAATTGTAGATATTAACTTGAGAATGATTATCTTTTCAGGTATTTACTAGTCATCCCTATTCTTTCATAAATTGTCAGCTAATTATTTTGTTCTTTATATGAAAGTTAGTTTCTGTTGCTCTGTAAATATGCTTTTATAATGTCAGCATCCTTTTTTCATTTGATAAAATTTTTCTGCACGTTTATATTTTGTCTCCTCTTTGTAGTATATATTTTTTAAATCACATTTAACAATATTTACCATTTTGTGACTTTTCATTGTGTTCATGCCTATAAAATCTTCCCCAATATAAAAAAAAAATATATATATATATATATTCACAAGTTTCATGAGAAATAGCTCTATATTATCACTAATCTAAATACCTTGCCTGGCAGCTTCGAAGTACTTCATTTGCCAACAACTTTCTCAACAGTCTCAGGAGCTTCTCTTTTTGCTTTAATAGCCCATTTGTTCATCATCAGACTGGTATCATGCAATTTTAATTAAGATGGTTTTTGACAACTTATTGGTAGGTTCAACCTTATTAAATTGGTTTAATATGAATAAAATACATGTAGATATTAAAGAAAATATTATAGAAGAGACTTTTAAAACGCTCACCCACACACACACAGTTTAGAGTCATCCATGGTTAATGGTTATTGAATCTAGCTCTTAGGGTAATTACCATTATAATTTCAAAATACTTTTTTTTTTTACCTAATATAAAATGTATACAGTTTCCACTGTTTCTTTTTCTAGGAAAGATAACGTTGCCTTTACATTATCTCCCACCTGTCTGCTGGTTGCTTTTTTAAATTTTTTAACAATGTACTTGAGAATTTTCATTTCTTAATATCTAACCTCTAGAAAATAGTTCCCTAGTATTAAAAGAGTAAATTAAATCTAATTTCTTTCTTTCTTTCTTTGCACCTTTCATTTCCACACTTGCCAGTTTCATTCAGCATATATTTGTGATGTGACATTTATAATATTTACACTTATTTTTCTCCAGTCCTTAAAAGTTTACTCTATATGTTGGTATTAACTCATGAAAAGCTATAAACGGCAGTTTCCCTTTAATCATATAAATGTCAGAATTAAATGCCACTTGGGATCATCAGATTGACAATTACTATTTAATCATAATTATTCCCTGCTGACAGGAAAAAAAATACTATACCATAGAACAGATTTTCTTCCATTTATTTTTAATTTTCTTTACTCTTCTAGGTCATACTCCGATGTCAATGTCCCTTATATTACGTGTTGGCATCTTTCATGCATACGTTTCCTATATTGTGGAACTATCTTTGGGGAAATTTTTCATAGGTGTTAGATTTTCTGTTATTATCTGAAAATATATTAAATTGACATTTGTAACTGATTAGTGACATGTCTGTATATAAAATTCTCGTTTCAAAATATTTACTTTTCATAGGAATTTAAAGATATTGCTTCATTTTCTTTGAATTGTTTATTTTTTATGAGAATGTCACTACCCTACCCTTCTCCTTTCTTTCTAAATGTATTTTCCTCTATAAAATCTTTAAGGTTTTTATTTTTAATATTGGTGATGAAATCTGATTATAGTATTTTATTCATCTTGCTGGGGAAATAGGCCTTTAAATCTGAAAATTTATATCTTTTCACAGTTTAAGAACTTTTTATCTAGTTGATTAGTTCCTCTCTTCTGGGGCTACCTCAATCTCTACACCAAGTCTCACAGTTTTCCTTGACTTCATCTCAATTATTTTGAGAATTTCTAGGTCTGCAATTTAAACATAAATTGTTTACATTTGTAATTTAGTCAGACCATTGAATTTTAAATTTCCAAAATATATTCTACATCTAAGACCTTTTTTAATTTTCATGGCTGATTTTTAGTTTCATGGAAATAATATTCATCTCAGTTGTCTCTCAGGATATGAATATGGCTTAACTTATTTTCTTTCCTTCAAATTATTTTTTCTCTGAATTTTTGTCTGCTAATTCTGCTATTTTGTTTGTTGTTCTTTGTCCATCTCCTTCACACTTTGTGTTTTCCTAAAATGCACTGTCATATGTATTTGTTTGTTAATATTTATAAAGAAGTACAACATTAATTGGCATTGGTACATGGCATGCTGGGTTCCATATCGGTGGTCATTCTGTTTCTCCAAAAGGACTTTCCCATAATAAAGCCTGACCACTGATTTCCATGTAAGTAAACAGGTTATACTCTGTGGCAGTTTCTATGTGGCCTTTCTATGGATGGGGAGAAGCTAAGCAGGCATGGTTGCTAAACCAAAGTTACTAAACAAAAGAGTTTTACTCGGGGAATAAAAGTCTCTGATATATTTCTCCTTTTGCCCAACATTTAGCTATTTACAATTCCATGAGAATTGTCTCAAATTTGACTTAGCTTTCTTCTCAAACCACAATACATTTACTAGCAACCTTATTACAGGACAGACTAGTTTATCCATAGACATTTCTTGGACTTTATTCTGAGGACAAAATTCACTACAGGCAGCTACTGTGTTTATATGCTAAAGTCAGAAAGGCACAAAGATCTCAATAAAGTTGAGTGGGCATTCTCAATAAAGGTCCTTAAAATAATTAACTTGAAAATTGACCCCACAGCTGAGTCTAGCTTTGAAATTTTCTTACTCTTAGCTTTGTCTTCCCAGGGTTTCCTTGGAGGATCTACTCACCTCTGGTGTTAGTCCCCTTTATTAATTCTGAATTTGCCATCAATCTAAACCCATCAGCTTTCTATCTACCAATAATCCTCTTATCTAAAAATAGGAAATTGTTCTCAATTGACAATTTTATTTTTGTTTGTATATAATGTATACAAATATAATTATATGGAATATAGTTATGAATATATTAATATATAATGTGTAATTATATATTCATATATAATACGAATATATAATGTGTAATTATATACTCATATATAATACTATATATACACATACACAGAGAAGGAGGAGAAAAAGAAAATGCATGATGAGAATTTGACTCGCATGATTAAGAACTAAGAATTCCCAAATTCTCCTCTCTGCAAGATAGAGACCCAGTAAAGCTGGTGATACAATTTAGTCTAGGCCTGGAGATTTGGGAACCAGGGGAGCAGATTATAGGAATCCACTCTAAGGCCAGAGAGGGTGAAATGAGATGCCTCTTTTCAAACAGTGAGGCAAGGGCGAGATGACTGAATTACTCTTTCCTGTGCCTCTTATTCTAGTCAGGCTTTCACAGGATTGAACGATGTCTCTCCACGTGGTAGAGGCGGATCTACTTCACTGATAGTAATATCATCCAGAAACTATCTCATATCCAGAAATTATATGTAATCTGAGCACCCATGGAAATTGACAAGTTGATTCTAAGAGTGCATAGGAATACAAAGAGCCAGTAATAGCTAGGGCGATTTTGAAGACCAAAACTTAGTTAATTACACTCTCAAATAACAAAAACACAGTAACTCAGGAAACATGATATTGACAAAAATACAAATAAACCAATGAAAATATTAGCCAATTCTGAAAGGCAGCCACATATACAGTCACCTGATTCAGGACAACTGAATACAGTAAGTTCCTAGTTCAACTGGATATTTTTTTTTAAGTTTTTATTTATTTTTATTTAGATTTTTATTTATTTGATTTTTATTTATTATACAAGAACCAGGATATAGTCCAGATGTGCAGGGGGGTGGGAGGATTCACCAGAGACAGAGAGGGGAACAGAACAAGCAGACTGACCAAATACACTGCTGAGGGGAGCAGTGGGCGAGTCAGGAAAGGTCTACTGCACCATGTGGGCATCTCGCCAGCTGGCTGGCATCGGAACCTGCACTGCAGAGGCCCCGGACAGCTTCACAGCGCGGTGCTCAACTGCCTGCACCATCAGGGAAGGCCCTCAACTGGATATTTATGAGGGGAAAAATAAAACTTGGCTTCTAACTCATACAATAAAAAATAAGTTCTAGGTGAATGCATATCTAACTGTTAAAACAATACAGTGTTTAGAAGGAAATGTGGTAAAACGTCTTCATAGCATTGGAATAGGCAACTGCTTCTTAAGTAAGACACCAAAACAATAATCAAAAATGAGAAAAACTGAACATTACAGTACATTAAAATTAACATACTTTTGGTATCAAAATACACTATTCAGAGAATGAAAAAGCAAGGCAATAAGAGGGAAAAATAAGTTCAGAGTAAACTTCCAACAAAGTTCTCATGTACAAAGTACATACAGAACTTTAAAGTAACTACAGAACTTTCATAAAGCAAGGAACAGGGAGACAATAGTAAAATGCATGAAAGACTTGAATAGGCACTTCACAAAAAAGGATATCCAAATCAATGAAAAGTAGACATTTTCATTGCTTCAAGTGATAAAAGGTTCAAAAACTAGCAAATTTATCTTTCAGAACAATTAGAAGTTAGCATAGTAGCTATGTTTTGGAAGGAGTAACAACTGGAACAAAGTATGTTGAGGGCTCCTGAGTTTTAGAAACAGATGGCTTGTCTGCATCATTTATTTTCACAGTATTATTTCTGCTGTGGTATGTTTTCTTGATTTGGACGATGCTTACATGGATGTGTTCAGTTGTGAAAATACATTGAGCTATGTCTATGCTTAGTTCATTTTTTTTGAGTATTATATTTTAGTAAGTTTAAAAACACACACAACAAAACCCTCATTGTGTGAATGAAATAATTCAGGCAAAATTAAAACTGTAGACCACCTGTTAATGACTTTTGCCCATTAAATATAGTATAAGGGTTGAAAAATGAAAGTAGGGACTCCCTGGTGGTGCAGGAAGTTGAGAGCTGCACTGTGAAGCTGTCCGCAGCCTCCGCAGCATGGGTTTGATCCCAGCTGGCCAGGGAGAAACCTACATGGTGCAGCAGACCTCTCCTGCCTTGCCTGCTGCTCCCCTCAGCAGTGTATTTTGATCAGTCTGCCTGTTCTGTTCCCTGCTCTGTCTCTGTTGAATCATCTCACCCTCCCACACATCTGGCCTATACCCCAGTTCTTGTATAAATAAACACATCTTTAAAAAATGGAAGTATATGAACGATCGCTTGGGAAAGAAAACAACCTGTATAAGACTCAAATTCAGAAATCATCCATTAATATGACATATTTAAATATAAAAAATAAAATTTCTACATTTGAAATAAATGAAGTAAAAATATAGATGAGGAAATTTTCTCAAAATTAAATTTTCTATTTAGAATAAACTTTTGAAAAGGGGTTGACAGAAAATTATGAGTGATTTTTATTTCTTCTTTAAACAATACCTTACATTTAAAACTAATGGTGCTTAGTTTTAATATCTGAACAGTATATAATGAATATTTTAAGAATATTATAAATACCGCATATATAGTCATATATCAGGTAATCTCAACAGCCCTGCAAATGTATTTTTAATCCCTAGTACCAGATGATTTTCTTTCAAAAATTAGCATTTTAGTTCACCAGTTATCACACCCATCACTTGACACTACCCATATCCATTCTGGGTGAGTATATCTCTCAATATTCATATGGATGTTTTCTCAAATATTGTGTGTACCCTTAAAATATATACATAAACACATACCTAACATTTTAACAAAAATACTAGTTCTCATAGTCAACAAATGAGCAGCAGACTTTCTTTCAAAAAAAAAAAGTTTTGAGCAAGTTAATCACTTGCTATAGTAAAAATCAATCTTAAAAGTGTGTGCCACCAAAAAAACTGTTTTAATAGATTTTGGGTAGTATATAAAACAAATTGAACTAAAAATATAATCTTTCTTAAACATTAATATAATAGAAGGGAAATGTAGTATCTTGAATCTCTTCTAATCTTGTGAGTTTTGTTCCATTTTGATTGTCACTGACTAAAATATTGATAGTTCTGTAGTTCCAGCATTTAGTTGTCCCATTATCAAATATTAAGGCTTGAAATCACATTAATAATGTCTGTACTAACTAAAAGACTATTTCCTTAAATATATTTCAATTGACTTTCATAATATATCCTTATTAATTACAGTTGTTTTATTTCAGTATCCATTCCAGAGTTTATAATCTTCCAAGGTCTCCTGAGACATAATCACCCACAAACCAACTGTGATTACCATTTTTGAAAAAGGAAATCATTACCAATCTGAAATGCTTTAGTATGTTGTTCTAAGCCTCTGAATTAAAATTTTCACTCCTAGGTATTGAAATTGTATAGGGGTAGAGAGCAAAACCACATAAATCATGACTTTAAAGTAGGCATTCATGTATCAAATGAGCCATGAACACCAGAGACTAAGCATTGTAGAAATACATGGCATGTCTGCAACATTTTTATTACAAAACTATATCTACTGTGGTTTCCTCAGTTATTAATGTCACCATGACACTCAGTTGACATTTTGAAGTTATTAATAACAAAGCAACATGTCAGTGAGTATTTTTTGATAGGGTATTGACCCAAACATATGGTTGGAAATGACTGGATTCTAATCTGGCTTTTTTTTTTTTTTCTCATTTTGGTTTCTACTTTCTTTTCCAGCATCTTAAATTAAGTAGTCTGAATTGCTCAATGGTCAGTCAGTTCTGTCTGTTTTTTGGGCAGCGATATGTAAACAACTAAAAGGAAAACTAATGTGAGAGTAAAATATTAAAATTTCATAAATCTAATAAATATCATTCAGGTATGTCATCTATATAATAACATGAGGATTAGTCTCCAATGTATTCCAGAAGTTCTAGCTCAACTTAAGGGCTCAAGGGTATATTGGTAGCATTTATAATTCTTTTTTTTTCCCCAAAGAGTGTCCTACTCAGCAACTATTTATTACATGCTTAGTATGTATAAGGCACTGCGATAGGTATAGCAAAGAACATAAAGGTGAATAAGGTACAATTCTTATACTGCAAGTGTATATGTTGATTTGATTCTTACAAGATGTAACTCTTCTAATCATTTTTTTCTTAATCAATGGTGTAATACTTTCAACATATTCATATGTTTGGAACCTCAGCAGCAAATGAGCGCCAGCTCCCCTAACACGTTCCTATCATCTAACTAATACATTATTTAAGCAATATCTTTAATTAGTGAATGAATATTGTGTGTCCACATTACATCAAATATTTTGTCATTTCCAAAATTTTAATTCTTAATCAGTGAGTTATTAACTTGTTTCCAAACTACAAGCTGTTAAGAAGTGTAAGTACTTAGAGGATAAAAGGACAGATTAACTATTAATGTAATGTGCTTGCAATAGCTGACACCCTACTTAGCATGACCATTATGTACTACAGCCTACAAAATTATTCTTCATTCTCCCACAGCAGAGCTAGAGTGCCATATGGCCATGCTTGTTTTTCGTCAAATAATTTTTACATAAACAGCTGGTGAACTGTTTTTATTGTAACAGTGCACATATTTTTTGAGACAGTTGGGAAGGATTGATGCAACTCTAGTCACTGCTTGCTTTTATGTCAGTGTTAAAGAGAAATTCAAATTTATATTTTTAAAATGTGGACTTTTATATTCTTGTCACCACGGTCAGTCATAAAAGTTTTTTTTTTTTTAATGTAGTGCTGGGATTATTGGCATGTTTATAAATTTGTAGCAAAAAAAGAAATTAATCACAAGGGATCTTCAGCTTCACATGGTATATTCAGAGTTTTTATTTTTATATTCTCATGAATTTTTAGAGGCAGAGCTGATATGTTTTGGACTATTTTACAGGCAGTTTTAATATGACTATATTTGGTTTTGAAACATAGCTTCAACACATTCTGATAAGTGGTATAATAACCAGAAGATTTTTAGCAGTTTTGTTTATATCTGTGATTTGAGCTGATTTAAAGACTATTTGATCCAAAAGCACCTTCCATCCTTCTTGACAAAAAATTTCATCTGTTAAAGTTAGCAGTGTTTTCAAAATGCAAATAGAGGCATTTTCTTTTGAATTCTAAGGTAATGATGACCACTCACCTTGCTTTTTGTAGGAGATCATCACAGTGCTTAGAATGCTAAACTACAAACCTTTAATATTTAAATCTAATTTTATATGTAATACTTCAAATATCTTCCTGTAATCAGAAGTTACTCCCATTATAACATTGGTAAGGATTCATGTGTTATTATGTCTCATTGATTCCTTGTTCATATGACATCAGATACTCTAAAATACATCTTATTAGAGAAAGAAATGAATGCTTATTACTGTGCCATTGACAAGTTTAGGACCTTCAGGTCTAAATAATCAAGAACATCTACTTGTTATACATTAATGTTAAGTGTGAGTAACACATGATAGAAAACATTTCCCCAACCTTACTATAGCTTTGGTTATGGTAACCTATCTGTCCTTTATATATCTGATTAATTATACTTAAGGGCACATAGACATTTTCACATAATATTTTATTTTGATAAAAAAAGAACAAATCCTTTTTTCTATTTTGCTTAATCTTTAACTTCCTATTGAAACAACTTGGAAATAACTTACAGCGGTGAGTACATTTCGTGAGTAATTGTAATTGAAACATAATACCTGAACCAAATTTTTATGTGTGGTTTAATTTATGTCAGACTGTTTATTTTCTCACAATAAAATTTGCACCAAATGGATGTTAAGGAAATGGATACAGATGATAATATTCTGTAAAGCTGTTTTTGTAAGGTGTTTTACAAAACACAAGTAAGTTCATATTACCTCACCAAAAGTTTAGGTCTAAGAAGGAGAAAATCAACTATACAAATGACTGTAGCAATTAAATAGAATATGCAGTGATTAGGAGACAATTCTCCATGGGCCATCTGCATTTGTGTATGTCTTGTGAGTGAGGCACTTTGTTCCAGATGGTATTTCATGTAAGTTTGTGTAGCAAACATCTTGGAAGATTAGACAGACAGATATATTATATATATATAAGATATATGATATATCTATATCTATCTATCTATATATATAGATATATATATATATATATCTCACTCTGTGGTTAATGGGGCTTGGGTAACCATTGTAAACTCATGCTCATTCTCTGGCTACAACCAAGGCTTTGAGTAATAAACTCTTTGCTTCTTATCCAAGAGCCTCATGTTTTCTATCAGCTTCCATGTAGCTATGACAGGCTAACTTGTTAACTTGCAACAAGGATAAAAATCTTAGCCCCTTCACAGTTCTTGACAGCAACCACATATCTCCATATGTCGTATTCACAAACAAAAAGCAAACAAAATTAGCCTTTAAAGGTGTAAAAATAGCATTGGACTTTTTTCATTTTGTTCCATGAAAAAACTGAATATGTAGGATAAGTTTAAATTTCTTCCAATCATTTAACTAGCTTGGCATATACCATTAAAAAGTGAGATGTGGGGGCCTCCCTGGTGGTGCAACGGTTTAAGATGCAACCTATGAAGCAATCCACAGCCACTGCAGCACAAATTCAATACCCGGCCAGGGAGCAACCCAAATGGCATGGCAGACCTCTCCTGACTCACCCGCTGCTCCCCTCAGCAGTGTATTTCAGTCAATCTGCCTGTTCTGTCTCTGGTGAGTCCTCTCACCCCCGACACCTCTAGCCTATACCCCAGTGAGATATGTAATATGGTGATCAGGGAAAGTAAGTCAATGAACATGCTTTGATAACAGTTATTTGGATTTTACAACTATTTTAACTTGTGTATTTCTAGCACCACATTCATTTTTTAACAGATAATCAAACTCACTGTGGCTAAGTAATGTTGATAAAAGTAAAGTTTATATTGCTATATATACAATATTTTTACTTGTTTATATTCTTATCTTTTACTTTCAAAACAGTAAAAATATGTATGTGAATATAGTATATATTATATATTTATATATAATTGACAGTTATATAAACTTCTATATATATTTATACATATTTCAATATTATGTCTATATGTATTCTGTACAAATTTTTATATATATTTACTCACATATAAGCTCCTTTGCTAATTAATTACCTGAATTTCATCTTTCTGTGTTTAAGTGGCATGAACAATTCTTAAAATGAAAAAATTCATTCTACTCATAATTTGCATTGGTTATCTTAGTTATCTAAAATAAAGGCACATAATGTTTTTATGGGATTATATGCAAGAATATATGGGGATAAACAAAGGTACTCAGTGAAGAATTTCATGGCTTTCTGTTATGCCTTGTCCTGTATGTTTTTTCTTTTTAATTTTAGGTATTGCACATTTCCGACACATGCCCTGTGGAAAGGAGACAATGGTTTCACATCCAGGTGTGATACTGCAGCTGTCATCAGCGAGCTCTGTGGACACGTGAGCAGCAGTAGGACTAATTCTATTTCATATCATCAACACTACTATAGTGCTTTTTAGCACAGGAAATAATGTCTTAGGTTTCATCAGTATCAATCAGGATTAATGTGAAGGCCCAGAATGTTTGTGCTGGTGGGGTTAGCGTTCTAGACAATATCACAAAGTTATTTCTATCACCAAAGAAATAACTAGTCTGTAGGTACAGTTTCAGGCAATTATTTTTATGCAGATATACTTGATGTAATTATGAGAAACTTGGAAGCTAGAATTAGTGTACATTTTTGATCTGCTAAGAAACTTTCCTAGCTCAGTAAATGAATAATATAAATATCCTTTAGACGTAGCCTAACACTGACTCCATGCTTGGAATTGTGTCCCAGAAACACAGACATATGGACATAGGTAGATATGAACACAAACTCTGGGTCATTCATCACAGTGTTTATTAGTTTGCACATATTATAAGTCTGTGCTTCCTCTTCAAAAGGTTCTATTCTCAGATCTAGAAATCAAAATGACAACACTAACATTTGTCCCTAACTGCTTATGCTAAAAAAACACAGATAAGTAAAAAATTAGAACAAAAATGTTGATGGCTATTTTATCTAATTAGTTATATAATGATGAAAGTATTTACTTTTCTTTTTTTTATTTATAGAGGCATGTTTTATTTATTTATTTGTTTGTTTGTTTTTTTTTTTGTTTGTTTGTTTTTATACATGCACTGGGTACAGTCAGAAGCACGGGAGGGTGAGAGAATTCACCAGAGCCAGAGCGGGGAGCAGAGCAGGCAGAAGGACCGAAGTACACTGCTGAGGGGAGCAGCGGGCGGCAGGAGAGGTCTGCGCACCATGTGGGACCCTCCTCCGGTGGCCGGGGAGCAGCCGGGGATCGAACCGGCGCTGCAGAGGCCGCGGGCAGCTTCGCAACCCAGCGCTCAACCGCTGCGCCACCGGGGAGGCCCGAAAGTATTTACTTTTCTTTAAAACTGATTCTATATTGCTAAAAATCTCAACTAATTCTCTGGTCTAATCCCTGGAGATAAATATGAAAACAGCATCAGTAATTTGTTAAATGTGAAAAATATCTGGACATTTTCTGGTGTTAAGGAGTTAATTGTTAAAGACAAGATATGCATACTGGGTTTACGCATCATAAAGGATAAGATACTGAAATAGTCACAGATGAAATAGTATGATATCCAGAATTTATATTTCATTATTTCAGTGGCAAAGGCTGGGGCAGGTATGGGTGGCAGAAATGAAAACAGGTTGACAATGACCTGATGATTCTTGATTTTGATGTCAGGCCTATTGGTTTTACTATACTTTACTTTCTACTTTTGTATATGTTTAATAATTCCCAAAATAAATAGAATATGGCCATTAAACCTGAAAGCCCGAGTAAAGATGTACTATTATTTTGAGAAAAAAATTTTTTTTTTCTAATTACTTCCAACTGGTCCAAACAGAAGCAGAAAACTGTAATTAAGAGATACAAACTGAAAGTGTCCTCAAAGATCCAGCACTCTCAGATGTTCCAGGACAAGGCCATAGGGGGCCAGTTCTACCAAATAATAAGCAAAAAATTAACCACCACCTTCTGTGAATATATTCAAAGCATACAAAAAGATGGGAAAGTTTTCAACTCATTTTTGAGGACATCATAAAAACAGAACACTTGCGCCAAACTCACTCACATACTGGCAGAGATCCTAAATGAATTCATAGAAAGTCCAATATAACAGTGAATTAAATGGGAGGGGACATAACATTAGAAAATAACTGCCTAAATATTACCATATTAACATTATATTTTTGAAGTCATTTGATCATGTACTGAAGTGCAGGAAAAGCTTTTGAAAAGAAAATTCAACATGAATGCCTAACACCATTTAGCAAACTAACATTAGAAAGGAACTTCCATTTTCTAAAACCTAGAGCAAACAAACTAAAATGTAAAATATTAACAGCATTCTCATTAACATAAGAAACAAGCCAAAGGAATAGGCTACCAACTTTACTTTTCAAAACTAGACCAAAATGCATAGCCAGAGAATAAGAATACAGAAATAAAATGATTATTAAACATAAATGAATTTTTGTTATAAATATGACCATCGTTTTTAAAAATCCAAAGGAAAAGGCTATAGATTATTCAAATGATTATGTAGCTTCAGAAAGCTGGCACACAGATGACTGGTAATCAAGAACCTTGTCATATGAAGTAGTAAGTATTATAACACATACAAAACATATTTGTTATTAGGAATGAAAACCAAAGTAAAATAAATTTCACTAAGCTATGTAATATTAGATAAAAACCAACAGATCTGGGTCTCACAGAATTATGCAAATCAGCCCCTTCCCTATAGAAAAACTTTTTTTTTTCAAACAGAATGTTCCCGAAGGTCTAAGTTTGACGAGTGAAGAGATTTCATTGTCACTAAGCATTTTATCAGACATTTTAGAATCTGTTCTGGCCTCGCTACTATGTGCTATAGTTTCTTCATGTCACATAACACCTGGGGCTCAGATGGATGGTCTGCAAGTCAGGAAACTGTCCAGAGTTTACAGAGAAGTGATATTTCCCAAAGACACTTTAGTCAATGAACCATGAACCAAAATCAGGACCTACCTCAGAAGATAAGACTTTGGATACTATTCACACAAAAACAGAGAGGGTACTACAGAGGCGTGCCCCTTTATCACTCCACCTGTACCGTCAGTCCTGGGAAATCCCAGGCAGGAGCAGCTGGAAATTTTACATATTGACTTCCATCTCTGAAGTCTGTAGAAGGTGAAAGCTTGTTTTGAGAGGGGCGGCATAAGTTCAGCAGAGGGAGGAATCCCCGCCATGTCAGGAGTCAATGAAGAATTGTATGTGACTTGGGAGAGTACCTCCTTCCTCATAACAGAGGCGTTCCCACAGAACACTGACCCTAGATCAGTCCTGGAAGAAACCAGGTAAGGGTGGCTGGAAGGGGAGTCCTTGATTTCCCCATAGAGCTGCTCTGGAAGGTGATATTTTGATCAGGGTGCTTGACTTAGGTGAGCAAAGGTAGCTCCAGGCTTTGCTAGGAATCAGTGAAATGCCCCTATTTTTATTGTGGGGAAAACATCCTCTCTGTAACAGAGGAGCCCCTATAGAGCCCTGACTCTGCTGTCAGTCTTGGGAGGCCTCTGGCTTGGGTATAAGATCCAGATACCCTCTTGTTTCATTTTTTGGTGGGGTGGGGGCCAGTGGAATACATAAAAGTCTTGGTCTAATTCTAGACAACTCATGTTAGAAAAGGAGGAATACTAGGTTTGGCTTTGAGTTAAGTTCAAAGCCTTGAACAAGGGTTGTGGGCAATTCATTTGTCAGGACAAAGGAGGCCTCACAGAGCAACACCTCTACTATAAGTCCTGATGGCCCCTCAGCAGCAGGGCTGTAAGGCTAAAGCACCCCTTACTTTATCCTCAGTGGTCGCAGGGAGATGAGTAAGGGGATAGGTCTAAGGTCAGTTGAGGGAGGAGTCCTAAGCCTTGCAAGAACCCAAGGCGAGGACTCTAAGTGAGGAGTGAAAACCCTGTATAGGTCTGGTAAGGATCCTGCATAGGTCTGCCATTGTCATCACCCTAGGTAGGTGTGCTCAAATGAGGTTCCCCACCTCCCTCAGTTTCTCCTCCAGGATGTCATGGAGTTGAAGGCTTTGGAATCCTCATTCCAAAGGTCAACATCTAAGCAGCTGAGCAGAGAAACCTCAGGTCCTACCAGAGGTCAAAGTAACGACACCAGATGGGAAATGAGGGAAACACCAACTTCTCTAGCACAGGAAGGCTCCACAGGGGCCTGCACATGCCAAACTCTGAATTAGTTCCTGTAAGACCCAGGTAGGGCCTCCCCGGTGGCGCAGCGGTTGAGCGCTGGGTTGCGAAGCTGCCCGCGGCCTCTGCGGCGCCGGTTCGATCCCTGGCTGCTCCCCGGCCACCAGAGGAGGGTCCCACATGGCGTGCAGACCTCTCCTGCCGCCCGCTGCTCCCCTCAGCAGTGTACTTCGGTCCTTCTGCCTGCTCTGCTCCCTGCTCTGGCTCTGGTGAATTCTCTCACCCTCCCGCGCTTCTGACTGTACCCAGTGCATGTATAAACAAAACAAACAAACAAACCAGCAAAACAAATAAATAAAGCATGCCTCTATAAAAAAAAAAAAAAAAGACCCAGGTAGGGCTGGAGAGCTACAGCCTAAAGTGAAATCCAGAGTCTCAGGAGAAAGACTGATCAGAGAAGAGGAGTCTTATGGGTCCCTTGAGCAGTGCCTTCAAGGAAACCTGCAGAAACAGTCATTGATAAAGCCCAAGTTGTTACGTCCCTGCTAAAGGGTGTCACACAGTTTCACTTCCTTTTCTCCAGGTCACCAGATCATCCACCCTCTTTACCACATTCTGCCTGCTGTCCCTGACTGAAGACATTCACGCTGTGGGTCAGAAGAGTGAAGTTTTGTGCTCGTGAAAACTATTACCAGATGCAAGATGAGCCCGAGGATCTGGTGGGTGCTCAGGGCACTGTACCAGAGGAAGAGGTGCCTCCTTCCCTCCCCCACCATCTCTTTTTAAATATATTCGCAGAACACACCTACCATGGGAACACCTAGCCATGCTCAGGAACACCTAGCCATGCTCAGGTGCCTGGGAGGGTCCTCTCCACTACCACTGCAGCTATTTCAATCACAAGATTAATAAAGGCACCAGAAATCAAGTAGAGGAAAGACCAAATATCTCACAGGTGTGCGGTACCACTGAGCACTGGCATAGATGCCCTATAGACAGAAGGTTGCTATGCTGGCATACTACCTTGCATACAAAGATAAGTGAAAAGCCCATTACAAAGGTAGACACGCTGAAAAACATTATCCAAATATATAAAAACCGTGTCCATGAAATCCTCAAGAGAGCCTCTGAGCACAGGGAGCTGGACTTTGACCTTGACATGAAACAGATTCTAACAGGAACACCTATGTCCTTCTGGATAAACAGACTAAGGCACCATGCAAGCGTGAATGATACAGAGGTATTTCTAAGATCAGCTTGTTCATGACTGTTCTGGGCACAGTCTTTACCAAGAGCAACTGTGCGAGGAGGGCGGAATACAGTGGAGTCACATGTTGGGGGACATTCTTCATCTATGGGGAGACCAGGAAGCTCACCAGCAAACGTTTGATGAAAGAAAATGACCCAGGGTACCACCAGGTACTCAACAGTGATCCTCCAAGTTTTGAATCCCTGTGGGGTCCAAGAGCCCAAACAGTAATCAGCAAGATGAAGGTTCTGGATTATTTTTTTTGGACAAGACCCATGATATGGCTCGCAGTGCCTGCCCACCAGATTATGAAGAGGCTTTGTGAGATGGGAAAGAGAGAGCCGAGCTAGAGTTGCAGCCGGGGCTTTGGCTGCTGCCACGGCCAGTGCATATTCCAGGACCCTGGCCAGCGGACTTTCCTGCATTGAGAAAAGGCTGAGGAAGATTATTTGCAATGTGTTTGAAGGGCACTTAATGTTCCTATTAGTGGAAGGTCAGGGTGGGTCTGGAGACAGCTGAGGGTATAACATGTTTATGTTTCTGCTTCATGTAATAACTTGGATCTTTCTCTCAACATTGCGCCCTTTAATATAAGTTTTCAGAATCAGAGTTTATGAGTAATATTAAATCACAAATTAATTGATATTCATGGAACTTCAGAGTTTTACTATTTTATAGAACAAATGGTGCGTTTTTTCCATCTTATTTACTTATTGGGGACAAGATAATAGTGTGGGTATTTATTGGAAGTAAAAAAAAAAAAAACTCAGCAGTAAAATAGGATCAAGAAAGAGAGAGAAAAAGGCAAATGATGATAAATTTTGCATCCCCTTACCACTTTTTGTCTGTTGGTCTGTAAAACTAAGAGATATAATTTGAATGTGCTTAGTTCACTCAAGAAAGGGCAATTTCATGTAATATATTATGCCTCTTGCACACGGTCTTATCCTGCAGTGTCCATATCTTGGTGCCGTTGAGCACAACACAGCAATATGTATATTATCCTCAGGGAGTGTCTGAAAAATAGGGGCGCTACTCACATGACATGGCATGTTCAGTAGTCACTGTGCTATCAATCTTTACTGTGACACGGGAAGAACAGAGCAGCATTCCAGCTCCTTGCAGATGTCCCGTCTGTCCGACCCCTGACCACCGAACCCCTCTGATAGCAACTGCCCTGTCGATGTGACTGTGGACCTTGGCAGTGAAGCTTAGGCATCTGCTCCTCTGCCCTGGGCACTTCCACCACACTCTCAAAGGTCCAAATCGGCTCATGAGCAGAGTCTGCTTTGGCACAGGAGCTACCGGTTCTTGAAAGGGAACTCTGAATTTGGAGAGGAGGTTTTAGAAAGCAGATGAGACTAGTAACGAAGGAGAATTTAATCTGGTGAAGTAATTTGAGATTGGCCACTGACTCCATCCAGTGATCACTAAGCTTGATTATGTGGTTGAGAACCAAATACTCCCTCCCAGGTGGTAGATGAGAAATCCAATATCTATAGAAGCTGGATTCCTGAAAACTCTGGTGTCCTTCCAGGAGGATGAAGTATTTTTCTATTGCCGACATAACAAGTTGCCATAAATTAAGGAACTTAGAACAACATAGATCATTATCTCCATTTCTGCAGGTGATGAATATGAGTTGGTTGTGCTGTTTTCTTTGATCAGGGTTACACAAAGCCCAGATCAAGCTGTCAAAATGTGGGATCTTACCAGGGAGAAATGTATTCCACACTTACTCAGTTTGTTCCCAAAACCAAATTCTATGATTTACTTATTTGCAATTACAAGAGTGAAGTCCTGTTTTCTTTCTGAATGTCCACTGAAGCTGCCATAAATGCTCCAGGACTCCCTCCACTCCCTATAAGTGGACCCCCTACTTCAGAAACAGCAGATAGACTCTGTATGGTGTAGAAACTCTCCTACATTCCCCTCTGCTGCATCTGTCTTTCACCTGCAGCCAAAGTTTATGCTTGTAAGGGATCATGTCTTAAGATTGGGTACCCAGATAATTCTGTATAATCTCCCTATTTTAACATCCATTTCATCATTTTAATTGCATATGTAAAGTCCCTTTGAATATGCAACAACAGATTCACAAGTTTCAGGAGTAATGATATGGCCATTTTTGTGGTGTTATTATTCCATTTACTGTAGAGATAGAAAATATATCTTTAGCAGAAGTGGTGAATTTGATAAGAAGAAAAAAATAGTTCAGCACCATTTTCCTGACTCTTGTCTATATCTTCCCCATAGGGAAATCCTGGTTTTTCAGTGTTCAGCGTTCAGTTATGTTTAACAGGTGATAGGTAGCAGAGACTCACAAGTTGTCATTTTGCCCATGTAGTGAAAAGAAGAAAATTCTCAGTGTATTGAGATGAGAAAGGTGATTGAAAAAGTCAGTGTAGAAGGAGGCTATTGAATGATGAAGGGTGAACCTTCCCTGTTGAGACTTTCAAGATCATTTTGAAAATTGGCGTGATCTTATATTTTTAAATACCAGTCACATATGGGTACTAGAAAAAGTGGTTTAATTGCAAGGAAATATGATCTTACCATAAATGAAGAATGTTAATAGCATTAACACTTAATTGTTGCTCATTTTTTAGCATAACTGCTAATGGGAAATTCTGCAAGTGCTCATACACTTTGTGCATTGCTCTACAATGCTATCTTGGTTCATACAAAGACTACCTGACAGCCCACTTGCTGGGAAGGGACTTGTAACTATATTTCATTCTAAAATATTAGTAGAGGCATGCTTGTGACCTCCAGATCAAAGTATAGGAGAGAACGATTGAGCTACTGCTATGCTTTTTGTTTTATTCATCAGCCAAGATGGCGCATCTGTGTGGGGATGTGGAAGCACCTGATGGGAAGCAGACTAGGTCCCTGAGTCACCTGACAATGGAGACCACCTACCTAACCCCATCAGGTTTTATGTGCATATGAAATACAACTTTGTTAGATCATTCAAAAATCAAACTTTTCCTATCACAGCTCATACTTTTTCTGAGTAAAGAACAGCTACTATCTCTATTGTTAGTCTTTTTAAAATATATTAATTACAAAAGCAATAGGGCATATATTCTTGTTGCCACAAAAATAAAATATTCTAATAGGGATAAACCACAATTCTGTTTCTTTACTACGTTCCTCCAAAATGCATGACTCTCCAGAGGAAGGTGTTCTTAAATTGGGGGTGACATTCATGTGCAGAGTCCAAAACTCTTTATTGTCGTTATGAGACCTATTTGATTAATCTGTAATATAAAATGGAAAGAAAAGATTCTGTATGAGCCATTCCCAAAGTTATGACATGATCTACATTAAAATTGATATCACTTTTCTGAAGCCTGCAAAGGGATGGGAATCACATCACTCGACATAAAATTTGAAGAATCTGAGGGTGTTGTGAGGAAACCATCTAACCCATAAAAGAGTGGATCGTCACAGACCCTTCTCCTCTATACGTACTTCTGAGCCCATGTTTGGGTATTAGACACCAGGACTCCTTCAATACACTTCTTGGCAACTGGTGACGTGAAGCTAAGGGGTGGAATGCTTAATGGCAAAGGTCTTGACTTAAGGCTGGCTGACTAAGATCAGGAGAGGGACAAGTGTCAGGTTTGCCAGCATTCAATGGAAGATCCATGTGTGAGTTCTGCCAGTCCTCTATTGGCACAAACCATCTTTCTCTCCACCACCTCCAAGAGACACACCCCTCTTCTTAGCCACAAATGGGAGTGGCCGGAAGTGGGTTCCCCCAACTTCCGGCTCTGACTTATGACACTAGCAGGCAAAGGTTCTCGGTGGTGTGAGGCAAACAGAGGAGAGTTCTGAGGAAGAGTTTCAGGTAAAGACTCTGAGCAAATTTTGAGGGCACCCGCTAACAAAGAACAAGGAGGGTCGGGCGACAAAATTCTGTCACTTACAGAAGCCCAGGGGAGCCCTGGGAAGGGATCACCTGATATAGAACCCTTTGAATACCTCCTCGTTCAGTGAGGAAAAATGGCGGCACTGGGCCTGGGTGTGACAACAGGTGCTTAAGCAGTATAGTTGAGAATTAGTGTACAGTCTGAGGGAACCAGATAATAGGTGCCCCTTCGAACCAGGCCTCTGGCCTCAGACCTGGGAGCCCCCTTATGTCGGCAGCACACGATAACTTTATAAAAGTCCCTGTGTCTGAGGGAGGTGAAGGAATTGGTACAGAGAGCCCTGTATAATGTGGCCAACAGCAGGCGGCCCCGCCCCTGCCAGGACGTAAGAGAAAGACCCTTTCTGTGGTATGAGGGTACCTGAAAGGCAGCAAGAGGGGGTCCCACAGAGTCCCATCGCTGCAATGAGCGGTCATGGGTCCTGGGCAAGGAACCGCCGATGTAGCGCCCTCTGAGTTCTTTGGTTTGAAGATTCAAAGAGGGAAAGATATCGGACCAGGGTTGTGGAACACCGGCCAGCAGACACAAGAGTCCCGGGTCCTAAACAGACAGAAGGGTAAGGACCTGGAGTGAGGTCTGAGGGAAAGACTCATCCCACAAGAGGCCAGAGCAGAGGCCCAACATTGCTATCAGCCCAGGGAGGGCTGAAGTGAGAGTGGCTAGACGTAAAACATACTGAAATTCACGCCTGGCTTATGAAAAAGTGAGCTGCTTTAGGGGTGATATGGGGGCTGGGGGAATTACTTTAAGTCATCAAAGAACTACTTCCAGGCTCTGCTAAGAGGTAATGTAAGGACCGTGAATTAAGTTTTAATGGTCACCCTGCCCCAAAATAGAAGGGATGCACAGAGTCCTGGTGGGCCCTGCAGAGGAATCACCTGATCAAGTACCCACTGAATTTTCCCTGTAAAACAGGGAAATTAGAAAATTAATAAGGTCAACTAACTTTACTATGTCTTGAGGGAACCATGGACTCCATCTCAAAGGAACTCTGCAGAGAGTTCCTGCCATCCTCCAGCATCAGCCAGATTGTGGCTGAAGCCGCCCTAACTCCTTTCTCAGGGATCCAGGTAAAGGAGGAGGGGCTTGTTCTTAGGGCACTGGTCCTAGATCAGCAGAGACTAGAGTTCCAGGTGCTATTGGCAGCCAAGTTCAGGACCCTGAGTAAGGAGTGAGGATGCTGACTGAGGAGTGAGAATCCTTATTACACCAGGATGGAAAAGGTCCCTCAAAGCTCTTCTATGAAGGTTATCTTAGGTGTCCCTGGGAAGATATGGTCAGATGAGGTTTTTCAGCTTCTCTTCTGGAATTAAAGGGAGATGATGTCATTGAAATGAGAATTCACCATAAAAGCAGTAGGTAAGTGGGATTCCAAAAGCTTCCAGAGTCAAAGTTATGGTTCTGAGAGTGAACTGAGAGAAACATGACCTACCCAAACAGAGGGAACTCCACAGAGCCTGGTCCTTGCAGGTGTTACGTCACCCCAGTAGGACCCGGAAAAAAAGCCTAAAGTATACCTTTTAATTACTTTAACATTTAATAGGAGAACAAGAATCTTGTAGCTTCCTAAAGCAATGCACATAAGAAAACCTGAAGAAGTAGCCATCCATAACACCAAGGTGGTATCTCTCTGAGGAAGGGGAAGACATGAACATTTTTTTTTTTCTTTTTCAGGAAGTTACTAATGACAATCTGATGTGGACATTTGTTTTTTTTTTTTTTCCTCAGATTTTATCACTTTGTCAGTCATTTACATAACTGTATCACACCATTTTACCCTGTTTCCTCCAGATCACTGACTCACCTTGCTGTTTATCTGTTGTACCAGACCAGAGTCTCCATGCCTCGGGGACAGAAGAGTAAGCTCCGTGCCCGGGAGAAACGCCGCCAGGCTCAGGAAGAGCAGGGGGATCTGGTGGGTGTTCAACCCTCTGCAGGAGTGGGAGAAGTGGGAGAGGTGTTCCATACCCCTTTTTCTCCTGTTGGTGTTTTCCCCAGAACTCACCTACTGCTGGGTTATGTTGAAATTCACAGAGTCCTCAGGAAGGCACATCCATGGGCACTACTGCTGCAGCTGCTTCAGAGGAGACATCTGATGTGGGCACTAGCTTCCAAGAAGGTGGTTCAAGATCCTCACAGAACCCACCAGTTACCGAGCCCTTCCGCAGAGGCCCTATAGATGAGAAGGTGGTTATGATGGTGCATTACATGCTGTACAAGTATGAGATGAAAGAGCCCATTAGCAAGGGGGATATGCTGAGAAATGTAATCCAGATGTACAAGAATCACTTCCATGAGATTCTCAGGAGAGCTTCTGAGTATCTAGAGCTGATCTTTGGGCTTGATCTCAAGGAAGTAGATCCCAACAGGCACATCTATGTCCTTGTCAACAAATTAGAAACAACCTATGATGGGATGCCTGGTGGTGAAGGAAGTATACCCAAGACAGGTCTGCTGATGACTGTCCTGGGTGTCATCTTCACCAAGGGCAACTGTGCCTCTGAGGCAGAGGTCTGGGAAGTCCTCAATATGATGGGGATATATGATGGGAGGAGACACTTCATTTATGGGGAGCCCAGAAAGCTCATCACCCAAGATTTGGTGCAGGAAAATTACCTAGAGTACCGCCAGGTGGCTGGCAGTGATCCACCATGTTATGAGTTTTTGTGGGGCCCAAGGGCCCACGCTGAAACCAGTAAGATGAAAGTCCTGGAGTTTTTGGCAAAAATCCATGATACCACTCCTAGTGCTTTCCCAGTCTGGTATCAAGAAGCTCTGAAAGATGAGGAAGAGAGATCCCAAGCCAGAGCTGCAGCCAGGGCTCGTAATGCTGCCAGAGCGGATGCTCGTGCCAAGGCCAAGGGCAGCAACTCCTCCCGTCACTTTAATAAATTCTGAGGCACATTCATCACTATTGCTAAAAAGTTCATTCGCTCATTAGTAGAAGGTCAGGGTGGGGCTGAATAAACACAGTATTTACCATGTTGTGTTCCGTTTAAGTAAAGTGTCCTCTAAGTTATATATGTATATATATATATATGTTAAGTAATGAGTTTTAAATTGTTCTTTTAATAGAAAGTTTCTCTTAGTTTCCAAATTCTACTTTGTGAATGACATGGATCAAATTTTTGCTGTGTATGAGATTTAAGAGTAGGAGATTATTATTCTAAACCAAATTAGGAAACTCTCCATCTTTTTTCTGATTTGCAACAAGATAATTTGCCAATGGCATTGCCTTGGAAATGTAAAAGAATTCAGCAGTAAAATAGTTGGCATCAAGGCATAGAGGAAAAAAAATGTAAGAGATTGCCAAATGATGCATTCTGTAATGACTTTTATTCTGTTGTTTAAAATTAAATAACATATGACTGGATATATGTAGATTATCCAAGAATGTAAAATTAATTACCTAATAAATTACACATCTTACAGACTGTCTCATTTATTTTTCAAATATTCCTTGAGCACCTGTTCTTTGGAAGGTTCTGTGATAGTACTGGGAATAGCAGGATAAAAGAACCAGTGAACCCATAGAATTTGAGAGTCCAGGAGCAGCTGTTACATCAGAAAGATGTGAGATACATCCTAAGACCTAAGGGCAAGTCAAAAGAAGAAAGAGGACATGGGAGGATTCAGATGAGAGCAAGTATAAATGCCCTGAGGCAAGAAGGTTTGGGGTACTGGGGAATTGCAAGTCCTTCAAGGTGAGTCAAAGTTAAGCTGGGGGCCTCCTGGTGGTGCAGAGATTAAAGTCACAGCATTATGAAGCTATCTCCAGCCTCTGTGGTATGAGTTCAATCCCCTGGCCAGGGAGCTGACCCACATGGCACAGCACACCTCTCCTGTCTCGCTCACTGCTCCCCTCAGCAGTGTATTTCAGTCGATCTGCCTGTTCTGCTCCCCACTCTGGTGAATCCTCTCATCTCCCCCACACCTCTGGCCTACATCCCAGTTTTTGTATGCATAAATAAATCTTTAAAAAATAAACAACAAAGTTAAGGTGGTATTAAGGTTTGAGAGTGATGGACAGGGGCCAGATCCTTAGGTTTTTCCTCAAACCTGGAATGAGAAGCTGCTTCTATAGCAGCTACTTTGGGGTCATGGATAGACCTAAAAGAAATCTCTTCCTGAGGTGTCTTGGGCTTTTGTCCCAGTGCAGTTGAATATAGTCTAAAAATTACATATTTTACACACCTGTCTCCAGAGAGTCTCTTAGAAATAAGGGGGTTATTGTCTTAATATAGGAGGCTCAGAAGCCAGTGTGCTGGCATCTTTGCCTTAGGCTGGCAGGTAGAGCTCACTGTGTTAATAAGGTTTTTCAAATTTTGGTTATCTTGAGTGCAATTTGGAAAACTGAAAGTGAGGAATAAATATTTTGATGAGAGTGAAACAGGTAGTTTCTATGAGCCTTGTGTGCATCTAGCTGGGGAAAACTTTCCCATCTTACAAGAAATATCTTCAAAAATATTACATAGCAAGTAACATTAGGTTACTTGCAGTCCTGACAGCTGACTTGGTGTGCTATATATTCTAGAGGACTGTATTCTCTCATATTTCTGAGATAAAGATAAATTTTATTTTTTTATTTGGGTAACATTGGTTTAGAACACTATATGATTCAGGGAAATAGGTTCACACCTCAGATGCATGTTACCACACCATGCCCCCCACACCAAAGCACCCATAGTCCATTACCATAGACCATTCTGTGATGGAAGGTTGGTGGGGTTTGAATCAAATTATAATAGTAACTGCCATTACCATAAGTTAATAATTGCCAGCTAGGAGCCTTACATAAATTAGTTACATCTCAACAGTCCGAGTTCACAAGGTATGCACAAACAAGGGCACAAGATGGCGATTAATCTGCTGGTAGGTTGGCTGATTTGGCACAGAATCTACCAGCTATAATAATCTGAAACAGACATAAATCATAAATTTAGGTTTTAGGAAACAGATGAAGTTATAAAGGATGGAAAACTTAGACTCCATATACTGATGTGTGAGCTTAATTAAGTGGTCAAGAAAGAAAGCCTCCCTCCTAGGTGGTGGATGAAGAAGGACCCAAGAAATCCCTGTGTAGTGGTATCTGCAGAGGTTGAAATCTGAAAAACCCAGTAGTCTTTTTAGTAAGTTATAGTAGTTTTCTATGCTTGCCTTGACAAATTACCACAAATTTAGTGGTTTACAACAGCGCATATTTATTATCTCCATAGGTATCATTATCTCCATTTCTGTTGGTGTGACGGCATGGATGGCTCTGCTAGATTCTGCGCTTAGATTTTCACAAAGCACAAATCAAATCTTGAGGAGGCAGGCATTTTATCATAAGCTTTGGGAAGAATATCCTTCCAAAATCATTCAGGTTGTTGCCAAAATTCAGTTCTTTAAGGTTATAAGACTAAGGCCCGTTTTCCCTAATAACTGTCAACTGAAGCTGCCATAGTTTCCCCAGACCTCTCTCCAGTATTTGCATGCAGGCCCCTATATTTTTGAGTAAGCAATTAAACACGAAATCCTTCTACTTGGTATCTTTAACTCCCCTTCTGCTTCATCTCTCCTCTGCTTCAGCAGGAGAAAGATACCTGCTTGCAAGGGCCCATGATATTAAATGGAACACACCTGGTATAACAATTTTGTTTTATCAGAAACTTTTGTAAGAATGAAAGGGCCTTTTGTTGTACAGATTTTAAATGTTGCACTTCATCTCCTGCCCTGCGAAAGTTTATGGAGGACCACAAGTGCTCATCTGCATGGTATCTTGCTCTCCTTCCTGGGCACCTGGGAATAGCACATTGCCCAGCCCACGTGTAGTGAGAAAGCATCTAATAACAACCCTTGCTTCTGAAATAAGAACAGAGAAATGTCAACTCCAGACCAAGTCAGCTTAGAGTCAATATGTCACTTCCATGCTTCCTGTCCCATTCAGCAGAAATAAACAGATCCTGTGTTAATATGTAAATCTATAGGGTAGGAGCATCCTGGATCTCTGGGTCATTAGATTGTACTGACCACCTGCCAATATCAGGTCTATCACTACAAGAAATATATTTTTGTAATGTTAAGCCATTAAGATTTCACCCTTCTTCCACTACATCTACCAGCAGTTACTTTATCTGAGTAACACACAGCTACTATTTCTGTTGTTAGTCTTGCTGGAATATACTTATTGCAAAAGAAACAGTTCATATATTCTTGATGCTAAAAAATTCTAAATTAGGGCCTCCCTGGTGGCGCAGCGGTTGAGCGCTGGGTTGCGAAGCTGCCCGCAGCTTCTGCAGCGCCGGTTCGATCCCCGGCCACCTGTGAGGGTCCCACATGGCGGGCAGACCTCTCCTGCTGCCCACTGTTCCCCTCAGCAGTGTACTTCGGTCCTGCCTGCTCTGCTCCCCGCTCTGGCTCTGGTGAATTCTCTCACCCTCCCGCGCTTCTGACTGTGCCCACTGCTTGTGTAAATAGATAATTAATCTTTAAAAAAAAGGAAAGCCGTATCACATAATTATAAAAAAAATTCTAAAGTAAAGATAAACCACAATTCTGCCTCCTTATTACAGTCCTCTAATGTTTAGCTCCTAGAATTAACCACCGATAAAAACCTTGTTTATGTTTAAGTTTATTCTAGACTTTTTCTTACATACATGTGCTAGAAAAATACACTGTTGGTAGAACACCTTAAAAATGTGCCTAGTCGCAGCAGACCTCTCCTGACTCCCCCAATGCTCCCCTCAGCAGTGTATTTCAATCAGTCTGCCTGTTCTTTTCCCCCTCTGTCTCTGGTGAGTCCTCGCACCCCACACACCTCTGGCCTATACCCCAGTTCTTGTATGCATAAATATTTAAAAAAATAAAATGTGCCTAGTGACCACAATGAGATAAACTCACCAGGTAGCACAACATGGGGAAGGTCACATTCTTACTCCAGCTTACCAGCAATTTCTATCTCTACCCCTTCCACACTGCACCTCATTTGTGAACAATATTCTTTGTCAGTCTTGCTAGATTAGATCAGAAATTCCTGGATCATTTTTGGACTTCCCTCCTTCTATCTGCACTCCCAATGCTATATGTCAGGTTTTTTTTTTATTTTTTAAAAGATTTATTTATTTATGCATTCAAGAGTTGCGGTATGGGCCAGAGATGGGGGGGGGGTGAGAGAATTCACCAGAAACAGAGTGGGGAACAGAACAGGCAGATTGACTGGAATACACTGCTGAGGGGAGCAGCGGGTGAGTAGTCAGGAGAGGTCTCTTGTGCCATGTGGACTGCTCCCTGGCTGGTCAGGGATCGAACTCGTGCTGCAGAGGCTGCACATTGCTTCACAGTGCTGTGCTCAACCCCTTGTGCCACCAGGGAGGCCCTGTCATAATTTTTTAATAGGCATGGACTGAGTGAAATAGTAGGGTGTGGAAGCAGAAAGCAGGAAGGATTGTTCAGTTGGGTAGAAACACAGCTTCTCTCATGGGAAAACACGAACCACAGGTTTTTCAGTGGGGGTCCAGAAGGCATGAAAGTCATAACACGGGACCTCCCCAGTGGCGCAAGGGGTTAAGTCTCAACACTATGAAGCTATCCACAGCCACTGTAGCATGAGTTCGATCCCTGGCCAGGGAGCTGATCTGCATGGCGCAGCAGACCCCTCCTGTCTTACCCACTGCTCCCCTCAGCAGTGTATTTCAGTCAATCTGCCTGTTCTGTTCCCTACTCTGTCTCTGGTGAATCCTCTAACACCTGTACCTCTGACCTATACCCAGTTCTTGTATTATAAATAAATAAATGTTTTTAAAAAAAACCCTTTAAAAAAAAGAAACAAAAAAATAAAAAAAATAAAAAAAAAAGAAACATAATAGAACATGGACATCTTCCTGGAATACAATATCATACCCTGGAATCGAACACTGAAATACACTGACATATCATTTACTCAGTGCTACTACATGCCATTGCCTTTTTTCTGACCTAATCATTTTATCTAATCATTTTTATCTAATTATCATTTTCTCTATTATGCCCTACTATGTAAAGACAGTTTTTAATCCCTATTTTTCAGATGAGGAAATTGAGATACAGAGAATTTATTGAAGCTGGAAGGGCAGAATGAAAAAAGAAAAAAAATATGCTATGGGTTTTAAAAATATGTATATAACAATGTACTTAATGTTCTGCCTCTATCTTCTGTCACATAATGGAATGAAAGCAGGATCTTCTGTGAGAGCATATGTAGATGCACATCTCTCTTTTAACTACTTCCCAGAATTCTAGTGTGTATGCCTCACACATGTTACACATAATTCTCCCTGCTAGACATGTTGTTTTACATTTGTTATTTTAATTAGTAGAACTAACATTGAATATGGTTCTTGAGCAAATGAAGAAGTTTTATTATAGGAATGAGGTGCAAACTGGGTTAAAGTGGAAAGAGTGTGATAACTGTCAATTTTTTTTTTTTAAGAATTCTGATGTTTTATTCCAATAAGGCTGCACCAAGTCTTATACTCACAATTTATCTGAGTGCCCTACACTCCCATAGGTATTTAATTGCATCAATTTTAAATTTGGGGTAAAATTTTTGCTGAAATGATCTCAATTTCATTTTAATTTGTATTTCCCTGTTTTATAATTAATGAGAAGAAAAACAACATAACCTCTCACTCATATGAAGCAGGATTTCTGCAGTGATAGCCTAATTACCAGGATACTTCTGGGTACTCATATGTTCTGAGTGTGGACGTGACTTGAAAAGCAGTTCTGATCTTATTCCCAGCTCAGATCACCTCCTATGGTTCATGACTTCTTTGTGCACCAGAGAGCAGATGTACTTGGGCTGTTTGTTGACCTATGTTGCTATCAGATACTAACCATATTAGGGGACTGGCCCCTGATTCAAATATTTACAGGGTGTATGGAAAACCATGGTAATTGGTATACTTCCTTTTTAAATTGACTGAAGGTGACAAATATGTGTGCATTCCAAAGCTCTATTTTTTTTTATTGTGATAACTCCAACTTGACTGAATTTTTAAATATTTTTTGCTAGCCATTCCCATGATTACTATATAAATTTCTTCACCTCTATGTCCGAATAAACCTCACTTGATCCACCACCATATTTCTAGTGTCAATTACACTATCAAATATCAAATACCTAAAACTTTAATGTGAGGGCAGTGGACCAGCTCGTAAGAAGGGAGCCAGCAGATGGAGGAATCCCAGGCTCTAACAGAAGTAAAGTTGAGGAGGTATCTGTGTGAAATCAGAGGGAACTATCCGGCCGGGAACAGAAGGTGCCACTTTCTGTTGTCAGCCTTTGGAATCTCCAGAAAGAGATGACTAGAAATGGATTTGGCGTCCCCCTGAATTCTGTCCCTGTTGTCTCAGGAATGTGAACACTTTGATCTAAGGTGGGTGGAGCCAGGTCAGAGGGAAGAGTTCCAATCACTGCCTGGGATTTAAGTAAGGGCCCCAAAAGAGTTTGAAGGCACCCATCCCAGAGCAGATGAGAACTGACCACACAAAGGACCTCCCTGCTTGCAGTTGGGGCAGGCCCTGTGCAGGAGCTGCCTGAAGTAGTGCCCTCACACTCTTCCCTTTAGGGATTCAGGCAGTTGGGTGCATTTCACCTGGCTTCAGGGCCACAGAGGATGGAGCCCCAGGCACTAACAGAAGTAAAGGTGAGGCTTCTGACCTCTGAGGGAGTATCCCCAGCCCCCCAAGAATGGATAGGAATCACAGTGGCCAGCTCCTGCTATTAGATCTAGCAGGACCCATTATGGCTGTGAAGCTTAATAGCTCCTTCAGTTTCCAATGACATCCGGAGGGCTTTCTTTTCAGCCTAGTTACCCAAAGGGAGAATACCCAAGACCACACAGAATTTTTTTTTAAAGCCCCTATGTGAATTCCAAGGAAAGTTCCCACCCAACATCAGAATAAAGTAAACCTCACAGAATCCGACCCCTCTGCCAGCCCTGACAGACCTCAGGCAAAATTAGTGCAAAAGTGGTGTACTCCATTACCACTTAGGATCTGAGGGAATTAAACGTATTGGTCTGAAGGGAGTGACGTCTATCAAGTTCCCTGAGCGAAGTGCTGGCTTGGGGCTTTGCCCTCAAGTACGGTAAAGACCCCGAGTTAGAATGTGGGACCATTCATTTCAAATCAGAGAGGCTCCAGTGAGTTCTACTCTTGCTATCAGCCTAGAAAGAACTCACACAATCTCAGAGGAAGCAAGTAGGAATCCTCGGGAGTAGCGCTCTCCAAGTACAACCTCAAATGCCTGGACGGAAGCCCAGGCAGTGGAGAGCGTGATGGCTTTCAACCAGCAGGGGGACGCATCCGAGGATCCGCAGTGAGGTAGGAGGGAACCAACTTCCCAAAGCATAGGGGGCCTCACAGGGCCCTGTCCCTGCTATCAGCCCTGGGAGACTCCACGTTGAGAATTTAAGGACGTGACATGCCCCATTTCTGCCTCTGGTGCGCGGGAGCACGGAGGCCTCAGGTTTGTGGAGAGAGAAGCTCTACGCCCTGTCTGGAACTGAGGTAAAAACCCTGAAGTAGCTTTAAGGGGACCTACAACTTGGCACTGGAGAAGCTCCCAGAGAGGCCTGCCCCTGCCAGCAGTTGGGAGAGAATCCGCGTGGGAACTCTGTGGAAGTAGTGACCTCCTGGGACTTTGAAAATTCCGTCTGAAGGGATGGATGGGGAGGAGGGCACTGGACCAGGGTGTTGTTGGCTTCAGTCTAGCCAAAGAATGTGCCCCAATCCTAATGGGAGTAAAGGCAAGACCCCTTGATGACCCCCTCCCCCACCTCAGAAGATGCGGAGTGGCAGACAGGGGCAGGCATCGCACAGCAGGGTAGGGCTAGGTTGAATTTATGTATTTGACCCCGATTTTTGTCTGTGGTATTTCAGGGGAAGTGAGCATCTTAGGAGGGGGAACGATGCATCAGGTCAGGAGAGAGAGCCCCAGACCCAGCAATATAGTAGAATGAGGACCCAGAATGAGGTTTTAGGGATGTGCCCATCCCAACAAAGCAGGCCTTACAAAGTACCAACAATTTTGTTATTCCTAGGGAGCCGTCGATAAGAGAGTGACGCTAAGGGAGTCTCTCACATTGTCCTTGGGCAGTCTCAGGAAGATGAAGCCTCAGACCACTTTTTGCATCCTCGCTTGGTTGCAGTGAATCTGAAGCAGATACGTTAGGCTGAGGCCTCCCTAACTTCCTTCTCAGGACATTCAGGGAGAAGAGAGGCTTGCTCTTAGATACAGGTCTTAAGTTTGCAGAGTTTAGAGTCCCAGGTCCTACCAGAAGTGAAAATAAGGACACTGATTGAGAACTGAGACATCCCAATTACCACTGGATGGAGGGGATCTCACAGAAGGAAAGGGTGCACTTTTTTCTCTAGGCCTTCCCAGCAGGTGTGGTAGAATGTAGTTCCCTGGAGTTATTCCTTTGTTGCCTCAGAGTGATGAAGACTTTGAAATGAGGGGTCATCATCAGAAGAGTAGCTTAGGGACCCCAAGGCAGAAGCAAGTCAGAAAACAGGAGTCCTATGGGGTATTAGAACAGGCACTGAGGCTGCAGTGGAGGCATGGCTGTGTCTCGATGTTGAAGTGGTCCAACGATTGCATCCTTGCTGCTTCAGGTCCATCTGCCTGCTGCCTGTGCCACAAGTCACCATGCCTCGGGGTCAGAAAAGTAAGCTCCATGCCTGGGAGAAACACCGCCAGGCCCAAGAAGAAGAACTGGAGGATCTGGTGAGTGTCAGGCAACAGCGAGATAATTCTGCTCCTATTCCTATTCTAAGAGCTCACCTACTGCTGGGTTATTTTGCAATCCACAGGGTCCTGTGGATTTTGCATCCATGGGTGCTACTGCTGCAGCTGCTTCATACGCACCATCTGATGCGGGCGCCAGCTTCCAAGAAGGTGGTTCAAGATTCTCATGGAACCCAACTGTCACTGAACCCATCCACAGAGGCCCTATAGATGAGAAGGTTTTTTTGATGGTGTATTACATGCTATACAAGTATGAAATGAAAGAGCCCATTAGCAAGGGAGATATGCTGAGAAATGTAATCCAGATGTACACCAGTCACTTCCATGAGATCCTCAGCAGAGCTTCTGAGCATATGGAGCTGATCTTTGTCCTTGACCTGAAGGAAATGGATCCCAATAGGCACATCTATGTCCTTGTCAACAAACTGCAACTAAGCTCTATGCAAGCCTGGCTGATGAGACAGGGGTGCCCAAGACTGGCCTGTTGATGACAATTCTGGGTGTGATCTTCATAAGGGGTAATTGTGCCACTGAAGAGGAAATCTGGCAAATATTAAATGTGAGGGGGTTATACGATGGGAGGGAACACTTCTTCTTTGGGGAGCCCAGAAAGTTCATCACTGATGATTTGGTGGAGGAAAATTACCTAGAGTACCACCAGGTGGCTGACAGTGATCCTCCATGCTATGAGTTCCTGTGGGGCCCACGAGCCCATGTTGAAACCAGTAAGATGCAAGTCCTAGAGTTTTGGGCCAAGGTCCATGATACCACTCTTAGTACCTTCCCAGTCTGGTACGAAGCAGCTTTGAAAGATGAGGAAGAGAGAGTCCAAGCCAGAGCTGCAGCCAGGGCTAGTAATGCTGCCAGGGCAGATGCCCATGCCAAGGCAGAAGCTCGTGCCAAGGCAGATGCTTGTGCCAAGGCCAAGGGCAGCAGCTCCTCCCGATCCTTTAGGAAAGTCTGAGGCACATTCATCATTATTGTTAAAAAGAAAAGTCCATTTGCTCATTAGTAGAAGGTCATAGTGAGGCTGGAGAAATAGTATGTCATGTTTGTGCTCTTATTCAATATGTTAACTTACGTAATTTTTAAAACTGCCTTCCTTTGAATAGAAGAATATATTAGCTTAAAAATCCAAGTTTATGAATGGCATTGCTCAAATTTTTGCTGTGTATGAGATTTAATACTAAGAGTTGTATTATTTTGTAAAACAAATTAGGAAGGTTTCATTTACTAATTCGGAACAAGAAAACATTATTAGTGAATTAGACATTTCCTTGAAAATATCAAAAGACTCCACATTGTAAGAGTTTGGGGTCAAGAAATGGAGAAAAAGAAATGGAGGAAAAATAAAAGATTATAAATTGGTTTCATTTATCACTTTTAGTTTGCTGTTTTGTAACTATATATACCTGAATATATTTAGCTTATCCTAGAGTTCAGAAGAAACTGTATTGTAATAAATTAGACCTCTTTCTCTGAGGCCCACGTTTTTCTCCAAAAACAGTCAAGTATCTAGATCTCTTCAAAAAGTTCCATGTTAGCACTGAAAATGCTAAATGAACAAGAACACTCCCTGTCCATAGAATTTAAAGTCTTGAAGCCATCATGATGTAAGGGATGTTGTGATATATCCCTTGAACCAAAAGGACAGGTCAAAAGATGGTGTGATAATGCTCTGTAGCAAAACAGATGGAGATGGTGGGAAGCTGCCGGAACATAGTGTGAGTCCATTTCAACTGGGTTGGTAGGTCAGAAGAGCCTGTTTGAGTGGTACACAGGGATCAGAAACCTCAGGTGATGTGTCTCAGATTGAAAGTCTAAAATGGGAAAGTGCTTTTAGCACTTACTTTAAGATCATTGATAAAGCAAAAGAAATTTTCACAGAAGCAGGAATGGAAGAGGTTCTGTGCTCTTAACACAGGGCAGAGGATGCAGTTTACAAATAGGTGACTGCTACATATCATAAAATGGTCATTCAGAAATACCAGTGCTACTCTCGTGGGATGGAATGCTCACATCACTATGCTGAAATCTTTGCCATGGGCTGGGAGAGACATTGCTGATCCATTAAATGGGCATTTTAATTTTAATAGGGGGGTTAATTTTAATTAGGTTATCTGAAATGTAATTTGGTGAAACAAAAGCTAGAACCAGATTTTTGATGAAGGTGAAATAATTGCAGCTATGAGTGCTTTGGAGGTAATGGAAGATAGAAGCAATGGATGGAAATATACTATGATATGAATTCCAGGAATTTGGAGTTACAGCACACTGGATAAACTCTCCCCCTGCCCCAGACAAAAATAATATACTTTCAAAAAGTTGTACAGCGATGGACTTGAACTTACTAAGCATCATACTGGCTGATTTCCTGTGACAGATGCTAGAGAACTGTACATTCTCTCACATTTCAAGGATCAAACAAAAATTCACATGAGGTGACTTGTATGTTTTAGGGTAAAAAATAGTAAAAACTGAAATTTACCAAGACCCAATATTACTCCTGAGTCTTGCATACGTTAGATTCACTCCCACATTCCTACTTACAATATCTAAGTGAGCCACTAACAAAAAGCCTATTTATCAAACCCATTTCATAGATGAGAAATCTAAGAAATTTGCAATTTTCCCAAGATCACCTGGCTTGTAACTGACAGAGCTGGGACTAGAGCCCTGGTCTAAATTCCTCTAGAGCCCACACTTTTCCATTCCTCACTGCCTGAAGCCAACTTTATGTCTCTTAATTCATTTCTCTTCTCACTTCTCCACAGTATCTCCCGGGAAATAAAAACAACCATCAACCACTCTACTAAACCCAGTAATTATAAGATGAAAATGAGAATTAAACCCCAAATGGAAAGTGTGTGAGTTGAATTTGCCTGGGGTCACCTGTCCCTATACACATGGTTCCTTTAGAATCTAGGTGCTGACACACGGGAACAGTCCCAGCACTTCCAAGGTCACACTGCTCTTCCCTTGGGTCTTCCCGGAGAAACCCTCATGTTCACCTCTAAGCCCTGACCTGCTTTCAAACTCATCCCCACTGCCTTTCCTAGGGCTGCACTCCCGTGGAACAGTAAGCCCAGAATCACCTGCTTTTCCCCTGACTTAGAGCATTCCAGCTCCTTGCAGCTGTCCCATCTGTCCCACCCCTGACCACCGAACCCCTCTGATAGCAACTGCCCTGTTGATGTGACTATGGACCTTGGCAGTGAAGCTTAGGCATCTGCTCCTCTGCTCTGGGCACTTCCACCACACTCTCAAAGGTCCAAATCGGCTCACAAGCAGAGTCTGCTTTGGCACAGGAGCTACCGGTTCTTGAAAGGGAACTCTGAATTTGGAGAAGAAGTTTTAGAAAGCAGATGAGACTAGTAACAAAGGAGAATTTAATCTGGTGAAGTATTTGAGATTGGCCACTGACTCCATCGCGTGATCACTAAGCTTGATTAAGTGGCTGGGAACCAAACCCTCCCTCCCAGGTGGTAGATGAAGGACGCAGGAAATCCTGGGTAGCAACTATCTACAGGGGCTGTATCTAACAGCCCCTGAGTCCTTCCAGGAGTTTGTACTAGTACTCTACAGCTGCCATAACAAATTACCACAAATTTAAAACAATGGCATTATTTATCTCACATGCCTGTAAGTGAGAAATTCAAGGTGCTTCTGCTTTCTCTGTTCTGGGTTTCACAAAGCCAGTCTTCCAAGGTCATCAGATTGTGGGCAAAATTCGATTCTTTTCTTTTCTTTCCTTTTTCATGCTTGACACACTAGCACGTATTCGCTAAACGTCACCTCTCTATCCTGTTCTCAGACCTATTGAGCGACAGGCTATACCCGCCACATGGTGGAATAGGAGGTCCTGATAAAATATCCCCTAAATACAAATGGAGAAAAGCCACATTGCACTTGCAGAAAATATCACTAGCTCCATGCTACCAACAAGGAATAGCCATGTGCATATCTTGCTCTGAGATCTGTGACTCACTGATGGGGCAGAGCAGCTAACAAGTAAAGGAGCTGAGGTCAGGTTGGTGGCCACAGCAGCCAGCCTAGCAGGTCTGGATCTAGGCAATGACTGGGCCGGGTACACAGACCTTATGTTCAGAAACTCATGCGATAAGAAAGGAATGCAGACCTGGCCTATGAGTGCTGGGACTATTGAATTCAGTGGTGGAATATTTGGGTGCCAGCCACACAGCCAGGGGAGATCCCTCTGCCTTTCCTGTGTGTAATGCTGAGAGAAAGATATAGGCTGTTGTTTTATACCTAGAAGGATCTGCACCCTCTGCCAAAAGCAGCACATGCCATACCCACACCCACGCTACCTGTGTCAGGACTGGTACCAAGCAGGGGTGAAGATATTAAAAATAGTAATAAAATAGGGTGATCTCAACAGCAAAATGGATAGAAAAATTATGTAACACATGAAAATATAAGACTTCTAGAGAGTGTAACAGCACAATGTTGAACAACTCTCCAGAATCCAAACACAAAATGACAGAAGACTATATATATATATCCCGATCAGAGTTCAGAACTGCTAAAATAAACTCAAGGAGGTAGACTAAAACTCAGAAAGGCAAATCAGAAAAAAACAACAGAATTCTGAAAAGGTACTGAAAGAAATACAACAAAATTCAGGAAAACAAATTAATGAACTCAGAAATAAAGTCAATGACATAAAATTATCATTATTTTCAGATGACATGATTATATATGTGTATAGATATATAATTTAAAGAGTGTACTAAAAACTGTTAGAAACAATAAATTAGTACAGTAAAGTGGCAGGCTACAAAATCACTATACAAAAGCCTGTTGCATCCCTATATGCAAATAACAAACTAGAGGAGAAAGAAATGAAGAAAACAATCCCATTTACATCAGCATCAAAAAGTATTAAACATGTAGGAATAAAATTAACAAAAGAGGTAAAAAAAAAAACTATGAAAATTACCAAGCTATAGCTAAAAAAATAGTAAAAGACCCAAGGAAATAGAAAAGATATTTCATCACAAACGAACAATTAATATACTCAAAATGTTCATCTCACCCAAAGCAATTTACAGATTCAGTTCAAACCCTATAAAAATTCCAATGGACTTCCTCAAAGAAATAGAGAAGACATTATTGAAATTGATATGGAACCAAGAAAGACCCTGGATATCCAAAGCAATTTTGACAAAAAAAAGAAAAGGAATAGAGGTATCACACCTCTGACTTTGAACTGTATTACCAAACTACTATATAAAGAAGCCACTGTGCAGTCACATTTTTCCGGGGAGAGTGGAAAAACAGAACCTACACCATTAAAAGTGCATTTATACTAGGCTACTTTGAATAAAGATTGGCAAACTCTAAGGGACAGCTTAATTTTTGGTAGGGGTTCGTGAAATAAATAGGGATGATTTGGATCTAAAGCAAACTTGGAGGGAGATGAGGAATCAGTTTTTAAGACACATTCTAGGACCTTTAAGTTGCACTCAGATGGAGAGAATTCCCCCAACTCCAAATTAAATAATACATATTCTAAGGGGAGTGATTTACTAAGTTTTTTTTTTTTTTTTAAGCAGGATTTTGGACTAAAATGGTGCTTTATAGCGCTGTATATTCTCAGACAGCCCCAGGATTAAAACAATAAAAATTAATCTGATTGGGAGGGTTAGTATTATATAGTCCAAAAAATCAGCAATAATTATTGTCCTTTAAAGTCTCAACGCACACCAGTCATTGTGCCGGGTGTTTTACTGACATGATACACAGTCCAACAGTTCTAGAAGACAGGTTTACCCAACAACTTCATTAATGAAATATCAGATATTGATAAGGTGCTGAGTTCACAGAACTACCAACAGGACTGGGACTAGAGCCCTGATCTGAATTCCTCCAGAGCCCACAGGGTTCCACTCCTCCCAGCCTGAAACAGACCTTGTGTCTCTTAATTCATTTCACTTCTCACTAGCCCATGGTGTTTCTCAGGCCGTAGGATGGATCCTGTGTCAAAATGCTAAAAGCAGGCTGAAAGAAGGTGAAATTGGGTGGTGACAAAATTTGGGGACTATCTGGGGGCTTTCTCTGCCCAGGCTCCTCCCACCCCTAGTCCAGGATTCCTGGAGGCCCGGATCAGCCCTGGAGCCTGCAGGTATGTCTAGTCCCAGCACTTCCCTACTTGACAGCCCCCTTCTCTGGGATCTTTTCCTGTACACCTCTGCCGCCCCCTCCCACCCGTCCAAGCGGGAACCTGACCTGAGGAAGGTTCTTCCCCGGGCCTTGCTCTGGAGGCTGCACCCTGCTCCCAGTGGGACAGCCAGCCATACCCATGCCTTCCCTGACTTAGTACCCTAACACCCTGCAGTTACCATTAGGGGCCTGTGGACCCCTGATAGCTATGGATATTTCTATATAATCGTTCACTTCAGACAGTGGCATTTAAAAACCTCCTCAACCCCTGTGCACCCCCATCACATTCTCAAAGTATTTCCAAATACAATTTGTTGCTGACTAGAATCTGATTTGGGGCAGAACCTTCTGGTTCATGAGATTTAACTCTGAAGTTAAAGAGGGTCTGGAAACCACCCTGATATTTGTAGTAGAATTTTAATTGGCTTATTATTTGACATTGGCTCTGACCACATACACCAATAAGTGAGTTTACCTTGTTGGTCAAAACCAAAGCTTCTTCCATAACTAGTAGATGAGAAAAGATCATAGTAATCACTGTATAAGTAAACACTGACATAGGCAGAATTCCTAAAAACCCAGGACTTTTTTCTAGAAGCTGGAAAATGGTTGTACATCATTCTGCCTGCTCTGTTCCTCACTCTGTTTCTGGTAAATCCTCTCACCTCCTGCACCTCTGGCCTGTACCCCAGTTCTTTTTTTTGTGGGACCCTTGCTGGTGGCTGATGTACCCCAGTTCTTGTATGCATAAATAAAAATAAATCTAAAAAAGTGCAAATCTATTACTGTCCCCACATTCTAACAATATGGATAAATAACAATTCCCCTTCCTACATCACTCCAAAATTCATTCACTGCTTCAGGAAAAAAACAAAATTTTAAAAATGTGTGTTATTTTATAATTTCTTTTAGACTTTTTCTTATAGCTATGCTATAAAAATACATTGAGAGTTTTTAAATACATGATTAACACTATACATACGATTCTACATCTTGCATTTGTCACTTACTAAAGTGAATGCAGGCTCTCTCTATGTAAACACATCTGTATAGACCCACCTAACTTTTAACTACTCCCAAATATTCTCAAGTTTGTATTTCTAAAGGTGCTATATTTAATTTAACCATTCTCCTCCTGATGGACACATGAATTGTATCCCATGTGTTGCTATGACTAATGGTACTGATGTCAACATAATTAAGCATGAATTCATGGGCAAATAAGCATATTCTAAAAAGAAAGACACTGCAAAGCAAAAACTGGATTACATGGAAAGAATGTGATGATTGTAAATTTTAATGTCTACTGCTGAAATTCAGTTCTAATAAAGCTGTGCTGATACAGATGCTCACATATTAATGTATGTAAATAATTTCCACTTTCACAGGCATTTTATCAATTTTTAAAATTTTGGTCAAACTTTTGGGTGAACATCTATTATCTCACAGTTATTTTAATGTTCCTGTTTTCTAAATAGGTTGAGCAAAAAAATTAAATTAATCTCTCATCCATAGAAATTGGATATTCTTCAGTTATGCCTTGAGTACCAGAATTTCCCTGGGTATGTTTTACAATTCTGAAATGTCAGTAAGATTTTTCCCTTTACTTTAAGAACAAAGGATTTGATTAGAATGACAGGAGCCAGGGAATGGGAATACAGAGAATATTCTCAGCTAGTGAGAAACATCAGGAGGACTCAGGGGGAGAACAGTGTTCAGAGTTCACCAGATGGACCATTAGTACAGAGAAGACAGGTTCCTGAAGGCCAGGATTGCATAGCACATCCTGCATCTAACTCTCATAAAGTAGTTGTAAACATTTTAGACATGTGATATGTATTTTAACTTAAACCTTTCCCAGAAATCCAATTGATGAGTTAAAGTTAGACAAGTCTGGTAGAAGAAAGGACTGTAAGTGTGTTGTCCTACCCAGTCAGTACCCCTCTCAGGATGGTGAACCCCAAAATCCACACAATTTTGGGGTTTTCTAACCACTACTCCTAAAATTGGGTGCTGGAAGATCTTCTATGATCCTTCTGGATCTTGCTTTTAGGCTTTGTTATTTGGGATCAGAATGTGTATGGCTCATCTTGCCTCACTATTGAGGCAAAATACTTCTGAGTACTGTAACTGATGGCCAATGAATTCTGTGCTTTTCACTCTGACAGGTGGGGACAGGAACTATTGCCTATCTTGAGTGAGCTCCAGAGTTCTCTATGTACGTTTCTTCTCCCTAGTATCTGTCTTGTGAACTCGGGCCACCTTGACTTCCCCAAATTCCAGCATCCATCCTCTTCAACTTAGGGAAATGTCAAGCTCTGCCAGGGTTCCCTCTGCTGACCTGGAAATTCCCTTAAGGAAGTAAGTGTAGGCAATCATAGCGCTCATTACTTTCATTTGCCAAATCCCAGATAGCATTATTCTTCATTACCTGATGTACAGTGTCTTGCAAACAACTGTTTGATTTATTTCTTATCTCTTTTGTTTTTGTTGTTGTGTTGTTTCTGGCAGGAGGGCAAATAAACTCCTGGCTATTAATTTTGATAGGAAGCACAATGTTCCTCTTCTAAAATTTCATGTAAGTGGAACCATATTCTATACTCTCTCTTGTGTCGGATTTCTTTCTGCAGACATAATGATGAGTTTCATCCATGTTTTAGCATGTAAAGGAGGTTTCTTCCTTCCTTAGAGAGCAATCTTTCTTTATTGAGTAGTATTCCATAGTATTGTTTACACATTCTTGAAGATGTGGTGATTTAAGTTGTTTCTAGTTTCTATCTCTATTGTGAGTAGATGTGCTAAGTTTTTTTGTAGACATTAATTTGCATTTCTCTGGGTCTTGCTATTCAATATTCAAAAGTCTCCAGCCAGGTTTGACTTCCAGTACCTATTCAGTATACTCCTCTCTAGTATATTTTGAATTCCCCTGGTAGTTGCTCTTTGCCCGGTCTCAGGGAGTTCTCCCCTTCATGTAACCAATTTCATGTTCAATGAAAGACTCAAGGGAACTCTTCTATAGATTTATGGAGCATTAACCCTCTCTTCTCTCCAACAATTCACCCTACACATTTCCATAGCCTTATTCCCAAACTCTGATCACTATGCTTTCAATTCATTGATTCTACTGTACTTTGTTTTGACTTACCCACCCTGCATCAGAGTCTAGACATTACTTCCATGCAGAAATCCAAGTGATTTGGCAGGCTTGCCTCATCTGTTTTCCTTCTTTTAGGAATCATAATCTTGGACTGACTGCTTTCCAGTCACTTCACATGTTTTTCCCATTTTTAAAGGTGTTCACAGCAACTAGAAGTGGAAGTCTTTCTGAATTTATGATAGCAATTTTTAAAATGTTTTAATTCAAAATACTTTTAGACAAACAAAAAAGTTGCAAAAGTAGTACAGAAGGCTCCAGTATATCCTTCACCTGGTGTCCTCCAATGTTAATGTTAATATCTTAGATAACCATCATATAATTATCAGAACCAGGAAGTTATATTGTCCTAATAGTATTAACCAAATTAACCGCCTCATTCAAACCACCATTTTTCCCACTTTTACCCATCTTAAGTATACCAATCAGTGTCCCACAATGCATTAAGTTGTTATTTCTCCTTAGACTCCTACAACTTACGAAAGTTCTTCAGTCTTTGCTTTTTATGATATTAACAACCCTGAAGAAAACTAATCAGCTATTTTGCTGAATGTCCATCAATTTGGTGACTTCTCATTAGTAGACTTGTCATTATTAGACTCCTACTTCCTTGAAAAGAAAATGATGCCATGTCTTTCTCTGGGCAGCATATCACAGGGTTCCTGATTTCATCATATCTTATTACTGGCAATACTGATATGTCAGGATCTATTTCAATACAACAGGAATCATTAATATTCCCCCTTTCTGTAACTGTGATTTCTTTTTCCAACATTAAGAAATCTGTGTTTTATTATTTCTAAACTACTTACTTATTTGTTCAATTGTAGCATATATATAACTTAGTCTCAGAATGTCATTCTCTATGAAAAACACATTTACTGTTAAATAATATCATTTGTGCATACTTCTTTTTGTCTTTATTCTTAAAGCATCCAGTCAAGTTACTGTTTTCCAGGTATTTAGGATAGTCTTTTTTTCCTTGCCTTCAGTATGTTAATGCTATTAATTTTTTAACATATAGTTCCATTCATCTGTATTTATATCCCATGATTGGTTTTAACTGTTCATTTATTAATGGCAGTATTTCTTAATTGAGTGTTTCTGAGTTCCTTACCAACAGCTATTTATGAGATATGTAGTAGATGGGTCCATAATATCAGTTGGCAGTAATCATAAGGAAATGCTCAAAATATATATCCTGATCACCAAATGAGAAAAATTTGTATCTATCTTGTGCATTCCAGGAGTGCTTTGTTTGTTTATGCAGGTGAATGCCTCATATTTATTCACCTTTTCCCACATGCTAATTCACACACAACAACTACAATGTTTTATATTGCTATACAAACCAGGCTCAACCTCATCATACGCATTGGGTTTAATTCTTGAAAGCAAGGAGTATGATTTCTCCATATGGCCATTAAAACCAGCTGAGATACTACTATTTATCATGATGTTGATGATGGGTCCTGTACTGCTTGTGTCTTTTTTTTTTATTATTGTTGCCAAGTAACTGAAAAACTCATGCAGCATTGCTGAGGATAAGACCTTTCCCTATTAAGAAGAAAAAGATGACAGCCTGCTGTGTGAACAATAGGGAAACTACCCTTATCATTCCCAGCACAAACACTTCATCACTAGGGGTGCATCTTTACCCGAAAAAACTCTTTGAAATTTTTCTGTAAAATATTCTGTTTCTGTTCACTAGCATGAAACTTTTAGAGCTTTTAAAGAAAAAAATATGTTAACTTGCAGGAATAAATGGAGATAAAATCCAGAAAATGTATTATACATCTATCTTTACCAAATAGTTGGTATCTAAAAACTTTAGATTGGGAGAGATGGAAGGCACTATTACAATTAAATGGCATTTTGCCCTATTTAATTCCAGCAGAAAAAGAATCCTCCCACTATGTTGTATTGAAGGATAAAGAGTTTCAAGTCAGATCAAAGGCCAGGTTGTGATTATTGTAAAAAGAAGAGGAGAAATATTCTTTTTAGCTATCTATCCTCTCAAGATATAATGTCCCATTTGGTGTATGAATGTCAAAAACATTGTATCAGATGGTAAAATAGCATCAATATCTCAACTCTATGAAAAACAGTCTTTAAAAATGGAGGCCCAAGAAATCTATTTTCTTAGCATTCACAGTGATTCCTCCAAGAATAAAATTACTGACTTAAATTCTCATCTGACATTTAATCCCTTTTTATGAATAAGAATTTTTTTCATATAACATGGAAATGTAGGAAGTTCATGCATGCAGATTTCTCTTAATCTCTTGAATTTTGTTAAAAGTTAGAGATAATCTTGCTCTATTGTTGAATGGATCATTGTATGCACATGTTTTACTGTATTATAAACAAGAAAAAAAGTGCTATGGGGATTTAAGATGTATACCAAACCTAATGTGTTCCTCTTTAAAGCACATATTCACCTTTAAGTGTTTCTCTATATTAAGAAATATCAACATCTTTATTCACACAGTCTTTCCCAAGAATAACTAAAATTTTTCCTTTTCCCTCCCTTCTAAAATCACAAATACTTGAAACAAATACATACTACAGTATTTCCAAAGTGACCCAAACTATTTGTCGTAGGTGTGAGGAACACAAATGAGTCCTTCCCTTCCTCAGTATAAATAAGACAGCACTTTCTACATAAATCACATATTAATACACATGAGATGAATATATTTGAAAAACATTAGCCTTGATTATGTGAAAATAAAATAAATCCAGTGCCACTAGAAAAACATATGCAAGTCAATTGATCAAGGATATTAAATGGCTAAGCTTGTACTCATCTGAGTTATTTAATTTCTCCAAGTCAATGTCTCAAACCAAGAACTGTGTTTTTAAACTATATTATATGATTGACACATAAAAGGATTTACATATTTAATATATGCAACTTGAGTTTAGAGATAAGTCTACACTAGTGAAACCATCAACATGATTTATGCCATAAACCTATTCATCACCACCACAAGCTTCCTACTCTCCATTATAGTTATTACTATTATTATTATTCTGTAATAAGAACAATTCACATAAGGTCTAGTCTCTTAACCAAATTTTCAGTGTACAATACAGTATTGTTAACTCTAGGCAATATTCTGCACAGAAGATCTCTAGGACTTATTCATACTGTATAAATGAAATTTTGTAGCCTTTTACTAATAATCTCCCTCTTTCCTCATCTTCCCAGTCCCTGGCAACCACCTTTTCACTTGCTGCTTCCATGAGTTTGACTATTTTAGATTCTTCATATAAGTAGTATTATATAATATGTATCCTCCTGTGTCTGGCATATTTCACTTAACATAATGTATCCCATGTCCATCCACATTGTCACAAATGTCAGGATTTCCTTCTTTTCTAAAGTCAAAAAATATGTCATTTTATGCATATACCATACTATTTCAAGCCAAGAACTTGAGGAATAGACAACTATCAGACCTCTTTGAAATTCTGTAGATCATGGGCATTAATACTTGTTTGTTTTATACTTAAACTGTGTTTTGCTGTAGAATAAATGATACCCTATTGCATGAGTTGATTTTACTCAGCCTGCAACTCCAATGTTGTGTATGCAAGTGTATGCATTGATGCCATGTACAGTGTTCCTTCATGGAAGAGATTCAGCGCCCTTCATTATACATGTAAAATAAGAGAGATTCCAAGAAGGTTGAGGACATCTTCCCTAGTATCTTTCACACAACTGAAATTTAAGTTTAATCCTATGATTTATTGATTATATTTTGTCAATGGTTCTGCAAGCATAAGTTGACTCATTTGCATATGGTTAGGACATTTAACAAAGGCAGAAAGGGTCAATTCATGTATAAAGAAATATTTGATATGGTGTATTAATATATGAAGGGAAAGAGTGAAAATAGTTTTACTGAGTCAAAATTAGTTTGCAAAAAATTAATACACCAGATGTAATTGTTGCATTAGATGATGAATACATGTAGCATACAGATTGTTGTATGGGAATTTAAAAAAAATCCCTTAATATTTGAAATGATTGTTATATTATATATGACAATATGAGCATATATAAGAATGAAGTATAAATGTAGTTTAGAAACTAACATATATACACATATATGTGTGTTTATATATGCATATTTATGCACACACACTTTGTACACTGATTTAAGATGTTTTCGGGAGCCAATGCAAGAAAGCCAGACCTAAGCTGACCTAAGTAATAAAGAATTTTATTTGCCCATATAACCATATATGGGCAATGGTATTTTAAGTCAGGCTTCAGGTTTGGCTTATGCCAATGACTTTTGTTTCATTTTCAAACAATGAAGCATTCAAGAAAATGCTGCATTTTCTTGAAACAATCTTGACATTAGCTAACTCCCTTCTCTCTCTTTAAGTGTGATAGCAAAATGGCTACAGCAGTGCTAAATTCCACAACAGCATAAAACAATTTGTAAAGGATAGTAAATAACTTTATGTTGCAGAACAAATAATACCCATTTTTTGTTCTTATTCACTTCTATCAAGTTTCCAGTATGTGCCAATTAGCTTAAACCAATCAGGCTCTCACTGAGGAGATTTATGGGGTCAGATTCCTCTGAAGCACATGGAATGAAAGTATTGAATATTTGAATGAAATTCTGTTAGGATTCAGGAAGAAAGGAATGGATATTGTGAGAACTACAACAACGCCCGGCGCAACTGTATACTGCTGTATTTTTTACAAGATCAATAATATTTAACAGTTTGATGGCAAGTGACTATAATAACTTCAATGATAAAATTGTATTTTACATGATGTTCTGCCTTATAGCTACAGTGGATTTCCAAATACATCTTATTTTAATAGTATTCCATATATTTTAAAATGAAATATTCACTGAACCAAAAAAAAAAGAAATATTTAATTAGAAATAAAATGAATTCTAAATCCTTCATGAGTGTGTTCCGTGCAGTGAATTCTTGACAATCTCCTGTGTTACGAGAGATAATGTCAAGCTCAATTATTTCAAGGCAAGCTAAATCTTTGTACCTTAAAACTGCTGAGAATAAAGCACTTCAATTCATGGGTATTTTACCTAGAATATGGGCCTTAGTCTTTGAAATATTTTAAATGAAGTTCATTTTCATTACACGTTAAAGTTATATAAAGTTTCTCACATGGGACTTCTAATTTGGTTTATCTTTACAAAGTTGGCAGGTTTTTAAAAACTTGTGTCAACTGTTCCTCTGTTCTCAACTACTTTCTTCTTTCTGCATTTTATATCACATTAAACTTCACTCCAGGAGAAATAATTCTCTAAGATTTCTGGGTCAGCTGGCTTCAACTGTCATCTGCATTATCAGAAGGATGGAAAAACCAGGGTTTTCACACTCCCTCTGCCTGTCAATGGGGCATTTTCAGCAACAGCTACTTCTCTCTCATTCCAGTTCTTAGGAGAATTGATTCCACCTTCCTGCAGGAGACCCTGGTTTCTAGGTTTCATTAATCCCAGCTCCTCTCTTTTCCCTTTAGCAAAGGCACTGCAGCAGCTTTTGAGATTGCTAACTCCTGAGTTGGCTCATCATCTTCTGTTTGGTTTTACAATTGCAACACTTATGTAATCATTTCCAATATTACATTCCCTCTGTCTCAAATATTATGAAGAGTTTTTTTTTTTTTCCAGAATGGAACATAACTGGTTCTTAATTAAACAGTTTAATTTATTTGTACTTAATAACTCTGTTATGTTTTCTGCTCCCATAGTCCCACACTTGAAATTGCTCTACTAATATTAATAGCATAAATAATGTTAAATAAGATAGACATATTTTAGCTGATTTCCTTCTGGCCTTCCTATTTGAAGATGAGACATCCATAGTATTTCAAGGTGGTGCTTCTATGCAAGTGTCATTTCTCTTTGGTAGCTTTCAAGATTTTTTTTCTTTCAAGATTTTTTTTTACATATATTTATTTATATATATTTTACATCATTGTTAATTTTTGCACAATGTTTGCTTTCTTTTCTCAGGTGTAGTCCCCATAGAATCCTGACCACAAATTCACCCGTGCACCATCACCATAGTCCCGCGTGCTCTCAAGATTGTTACTTAAATTTTTATCAAAACATATGAAGAATAGATTTAACAAGCTTAGTTTTGATATGTCTTAGCATGAATTTCTTTGGGTTTATATTATTTGGAATTTACTCAGACCTTCGGATCTGCAGGTTTGTCTTTCGTCCAGGATAGGAAGTTTGCAGCCATTGTTTGTTGTTGTTGTTGTTGTTGTTTTTAAAGATTTATTTACTTATTTATACAAGCACTGGGTACAGTCAGAAGTGCGGGAGGGTGAGAGAATTCACCAGAGCCAGAGCGGGGAGCAGAGCAGGCAGACTGATGATACACTGCTGAGGGGAGCAGCAGGCGGCAGGAAAGGTCTGCATGCCATGTGGGACCCTCCTCCGGCGGCCGGGAGCAGCCGGGGATCGTACCGGCGCTGCAGAGGCTGTGGGCAGCTTCGCAACCCAGCGCTCAACTGCTGCACCACCAGGGGAGGCCCTGCAGCCATTATTTGTTTGAATGCTTTTTAAAAAATTATTATTTTGTTTTATATATGTTTTATATCATTTTCATTTTTTACAATGTATTTTCATCTTGGTTATAGTCCCCATGAAATTCCCACCACCCATTCACCCTTGAGCTATAACTATGGTCCCTTGTGCTTTTCTCACCCCTGTTCTGATCCTACTACTGTTTTTTAATTGAGGTGACATTGGTTTAAAAGACTGTATATGATTCAGATGTTTGTAACTGCACCACATCCACACCAAAGCAGCCATAACACTAAATCTATTTCAGTCCCAGTCACTCTCTCCTCTCCTTCTGGAATTCCGATGATACAAATGTCAGTGTCATTGTTTTTGTCGTACATGTCCCTGAGATTCAGTTCACTTCCTTTTCTATTTTCCCTCTGTTGCTTAAATTCTGTAAATTGCATTGATCTGTTTCACAGCATAATGCTGGCTTACACAGATTCATTCCAGATGAGTAAGTTGGAAGTTCATCTCTCCTGTTGGATCTTTTGACACATCCATAATGAAAGTGGAGCACTGACTGAAACCGCCTTGTTGCCTCCAAGCAGAGGAGTAAGCTCAGCCTCCTGCTCGGCTGCATGACCACCAGATGGGTGGGGGTGTCTGGGAGCAGACAACTGCCTAACACCATTTAGTTGCTGCAGGGTAGGATTTCAGTTCCTTGCTAGTATCTACTGACATCAAGAGAGCGAGGAATGGGGAGCTCGTTTTATCTCCCACTGCTTCATGATGCCTGACTGACACTAGACAGGTGTGGGGGTACAACTTTGTCACCGGGTCACCTGAACCCCGAGGGGGTCAGGGAAAACTAGAGTGCTGACTACCCCACCCTGCCTAGTCCTGGTGATGCTGGATGGAAGTGAGCTGAAGGCTTATCTTCCCACTGGATCCCTAGAACACTATCCTGACAGGGGACTCAGATCACCATCTGTTTTGACCAAGTAAGAGATGTAAGAACACTCCCAACTCCTAGCTTGGTTCTGCTGACACTACGCCAGCAAGGAAACTGGAGACCTGCCTGCTTCTAATAACCTCAGTCCTCTCAGGACACTACCCTGACAGAGGAATCAGAGCACCTGTTTCCACAGGGTAGGCGTGGTCCTGTCAACACCTATGAGTGGGGGAATTAGAGCTCCTCTGCTTGCTTCTATAGGATGGCAGGTCAGGTGGGATCAAAGATCAGGTCCCTGCTAGATGCCCACGAAATTCATGCAAAGGGGTGTGCAGTTTGTCCTTCGAGGTTTCTCTGGAGGAAGGCTGCTACTGCCAACAATGTTTCCTGTTGTTAGGCCACCCTTTGCCAGGTTCTATGACCAGGAAAACAGGCGACTTCATTTGTGTGTGCATGTGTGTGTGTGTGTGTGTGTGTGTGGAAAGAGGATGGATTTAGGGAGGCCCCCCCCCCATGCTTGTTGATAGTTCTGGGCTGGAGGCTTTTCAAAAACCCATTCTGGATATATGGAAAGCAATAAGGAAATCCAGGGAACTCACTGGTCAGACTTCCAAGTTCTGAGGTCCACAGGAAGTTCACCTTCTTCTTTCTATCTTTTAAAGTTTTCCTATGCTTACGTGTTGTGTTATAGTCAGTGCTTTTTTTAGTTGTGAGATGGAAGACCTGTGAGGAATGGAGCTCCTCCTTTGCCAGTATTAGAAGACACAATATACTGATTTCTAATACTGGATATTATTTGCATACACAGTAATGGCTTTTATGGTATACGTATCATTTTGCCTCTGAAATTTTTCAATTAACATATTTTATAATTTATCCTTGCTGATAATTATAGCTCTTAAATTTTTAAAACAGCTGTAGATAGTATTTAATGCATGACTTTACCACTTAGTCATTTCTTCTCTTGTTATGGATATTGAAGTTGTTTCAAATTTTTCACTGGTACAAGAAATTGTCAATGAACATCCTTATACACATCTTCTTTACAAGTGTGAGAGAGTTCCACTGTAAATGGAATTGCAGTAATCAGGTTAAGTCATTTTCATTAATCAGTCATTGCCAAAAAGCACTTCAGTGATCAAGGTATTTGCATGAATGTGCATGTCCATTAATGTTCTCAACCCTTATTAGGCGGTTCACACTTTAAAGCTTTCGGCCATCAGAGGGAAGCACCTAGTTGTAATATCTGTACTTGTATTTTCATGCATTCTGTAAATTTCCAGTGAGAATATACTTTTATGTTAAATTCAGGTTTCCTAGTCTATGAAATACCTGTCCATACCTTATTTGTATTAGGTTTTTATGAATGATTTAGAGGATTTATTTGCTTTGGTATCCCTAACATATATATGATACCTTTTGCACATAATATATATTGTATACAATATCACACTATGAATTTTGCTGTAAGTGGCATTTTTTCATCTCTATATTTCTGAGATTCACCTATATTAAGACATGTGATTTAATTTCGCCTTTTTCACTTTATGAAAGTGACACACTTTATATATCCATTTCATTGTTGATAGACATTGGCATTAAAGTTGTTTCCACACTGTCCATTTTTATAAACACATTTCTGCATATGGACTTAGGCATCTTTATAAGAGTTCACAAAGGAAAAACATAATGGCCCTATAGGGTATAAGAATTGTGAGACACTACTAACTCGTCTCCCCAAGTTCTTATCTCCTTGTATACACAATACATTCTCCCAGCTACTCAATAATTAACAATCATCTAGGTGCTGCTGTGAAGAGATTTTGCAATTATGTACCCAAATTATTTGCCTACATGTTATCTTAAAAAATCAGTCATTTAAGTATGGAATAATTGACTGTTTTGCCTGCAATGTCTACCTCTGGATTAATAATGTTTTTCTGTCTCCTCATTGATGTATTTGCCTCTCATTTCTCTTTAATCAAAAAGTATTTTGTCTTTCTAAATATTTATTACTGATATACATTTTCCTTCGGTATTTGTCTTTTTTCTAAATTTCCATTGTGTCATTCTTTATCTAGACTTGATGTGGTTCTGTGTATTTTTTTCTATATTAAAGGATACATCTCTCTTTATCCCCTTTTTGCATATCACATGCCCTCCATTTTTAAATCAACAGCACACGCAAGAATATTTTTTAGAAGTACAGAAACAAAACACTTTTGAGAACTCACTAGATAATGCTCCAATTGCACCCAAAATGACATAGTGCTTAATGCCGTGAACATAAAATTTTCTTCACCGTATACTCTTATGTTTAGTCTTAAGGATATTGGAAACTGAGAGAACTTGATCCACATTGCAGGGATGTATTATTACATTTAAAGCACACTTGCTTCTTTACTTAAAAAAAAAAAAACTGCAAGATCCTTCTGTGAAACAATTCATCTCTGAGTTCCTCCTCCTTCCCTTCTCTGTGTCTTCTTTTGCTTCACCTTCCCCTTCTTCTGAAAAGTCCCATCTCAGCTATGCACTTATGAATGAGGGAAACACCTTTAACATGGAGAGAACTATATATCCGCAATATAACCAGCCTAGCAAAGAAGGTTCCTCTGGATATCCTTTGGTTGTGGATACTGTTTACTGTGGAGAAGATGGATAAATATGCCTAAGACACAGTGAACCACATGGGAGGAAAGGGTTGATACTCTTGCAACACCCCTGTGAAGGGCAAACATTGTTAGATATTGTTCTGGATCAGGTATGCTGGCAGAAAAGGTCAGCAAGTGCAAGGTCATACACGGCATGTAAAAACTGGCATAGGGCCTCCCCTGGTGGCGCAGCAGTTGAGAGCTGGGCTGTGAAGCTGCCCACAGCCTCCGCAGCGCTGGTTCGATACCCGGCCACTAGGCGAGGGTCCCACATGGCGCGCAGACCTCTCCTGCCACCCGCTGCTCCCCTCAGCAGTGTATTTCATCAGTCTGCCTGTTCTGTTCCCCAGTCTGGCTCTGGTGAATTCTCTCGCCCTCCTGCGCTTCTGACTGTACCCAGTGCTTATATGAATAAATAAATAAATCTTAAAAAAAAAACTGGTATAGATATTGAAGGTCTCCATTCTCCATTCTATATGAAGGGCTGCTCAACTCAAAAAGGGAAAAAATAACAAAAAAAAAAAAAACAAACTAGGTTCCTGCTGATATAAACATTCAAGGACTTGAGAATTTGATTTGATTTCAAGTTCAAGGAGCAAGTCACACTTGCTCTATAAACTTCAAATAAAGCAGTCTATATCAAGTGTCCCTGTGATCTCTGACAGAAAATGGCTACTTAGCAGGTATCAGTTTATTTATCCTACAGTTCTTCCTCCACCCACACCAAGAGAAAAAAATTTGTGTCATTTTCATGGTGGAGTTTGTGAATTTGTTTAGGGCAAAGCAAAAATAAAACATTTATTAAGGCCAAACTCTTGTATTAAACCTTATGCCAATTTAATGTGCAAATATGTATTTAACATTCTATAAAGGAAGCATCATGGATTTTTGAACAACAATTTCTACTTTCTTCTCAATCAACTAATTGAGATAATTATTAAGCAGTAGGTTTCTCTTTCTGAGTGTCAACAGTTGTTTTGGGCTCACCTCAAGCGATTTGCATTGGGATATATATCTCTGCTTATAGCTCTCACTGAGTGAAACATACTGGGTTTTCTAAGAATATAGTAATCATAAAGTCTGTCATTTTCCTCTAAAATATTTTTGCATCCTTGTGATATATTTGATTTAACCCTGATTATGACCCTGAGCAGAGCTGCAATTTTGGATTTTTTTAAAGATGTATTTATATGCATACAAGAGCTGGGGTACAGGCCAGAGTTGCAGGGAGTGAGAGGTTTCACCAGAGACAGAGTGGGGAACAGAACAGGCAGACTGACTGAAATTCACTGCTGAGGGGAGCAGAGGATGAGACAAGAAGAGTTCTGCCCTACCATGTGGGTTGCTCCTTGGCTGGCCGGGGATCAATCTGGTGCTGCAGAGGCTGTGGATTGCTTTATAGTGCGGTGCTTAACCCCTTGCACCACCAGGGAGGTCCATTTTGTCATTTTTTTTTAAAGATTTATTTATTTATTTTATACAAGAACCGAGGTACAGGCCAGATGCGAGGGAGGGTGAGAGGATTCACCAGAGACAGAGCAGGGAGCAGAACAGGCAGACTGACGAAATACACTACTGAGGGGAGCAGCAGGCGAGACAGGAGAGGTCTGCCACAGCATGTGGAACATTCATTGGCCGGTCGGGACTGAACTGGTGCTGCAAAGGCTGTGGACAGCTTCACAGCGTGGCACTCAACCGCCTAGGGAGGCCCATTTTGGATCTTATTCTATATAAATTAGGAGAAACAGTATTCTCTGTGCTGTAAAAGGAAAACTGCCCCAGTTAAGTAGACAAAGAAGAACACATTCAAGACCATTATAATAGGGGAGGACTATTGTTCTAGCGGAGAGAGATTTCACTCAACTGGACAGACACAAAAAGCAAGATAATCTTAAAGGCTTGGGTGAGCTCATGAAAAATACTGGAGGACGTTGGAGGGGATGTCATTAGGTTACCTGTGTTTGCTAATTGTTGTTTAATGAAGTTAGTCTCCAACTATCACACAGAGTCTGGGAGACAGTTCTTTCTTCATTACATTTCAAAGGAATGGCTCCCAGGTTCTTAAGACAGACATTCCTAAGCAACAGAAGATTTATATCTCAGAGGGTCAGAGAAAAAAATTACAGCTACAAGCTTCCCATAGTAAATATTTTGCCAAAAGGAAGTCAGAGGCCTAAAGTCAGGAAGAAGCTATCTAAAGTTTAATCAAGTGAAGGGAACATTAAGGCCATCTTGGACATTGCACAATAAACATTTTAAACCTAAATGGTTGGGAAAAATAATTTCTGATTTGAACTGGAGTCAGAAAATGAAAACTTTGGGCCTCCCTGGTAGCACAGGCAGTTGAGGGCCGCACTGTGAAGCTGTCCGCAGCCTCTGCAGCGCCTGTTCGATCCCGGCCGGCCAACAAGAGTCCCACATGGTGCAGCAGACCTCTCCTGTCTCGCCCTCTGTTCCCCTCAGCAGGGTACTTCGTCAGTCTGCCTGTTCTGTTCCCTGCTCTGTCTCTGGTGAATCCTCTCACCCTCCCACGCATCTGGCCTGTACCCTGATTATTGTATAAATAAATAAATATTTCAAAAAAAATTCAACCTTCCATTGAACAATATCATGCCTAACTGAGGTATAGAATGGTACCATATATTTTTTTCAGGTCAGTAACTTCAGGAAACCCAATAGTGATTAATGGAGTGAGGAGTGGAAATGAGTAAGGACAATTGTACCTATTATTAAAACAATAGAAGTAGGACAAGAAGATGCATTAATTTTCAGATTTTCTAAGAGTACCTTCTGAGTACATAGTGGAAGGCTACAAAATACATGAAAATCTGTTGCATTTATATATGCAAATATCAAACTAGCAGAAAGAGAAATCAGAAAATTCTATTTACAATGACACTAATAAGAATTAAGTACTTTGGAATAAATTTATTTACCCAAAGAGGTGAAAGACTTGTACACTGAAAACTGTAAGACTTTGTTGAACGAAGACACGAAGAAATACAAAGATATTCCTTGGTTGAGGGCTGGAAGAACTAACATCTATAAAAGATTCAAAATAGGGCATCCCTGGTGGCATAAGGGGTTAAGACACAGCACTATGAAGCTATCTGCAGCCACTGCAGCACGAGTTCAATCCCCAGCTGGCCAGGGAGCTACCCACATGGCACAGCAGACCTCTCCTGTAACACCCGCTGCCCCCTTCTGCAGTGTATTTCAGTCAGTCTGCATGTTCTGCTCCCGACTCTGTCTCTAGTGAATCCTCTCACCCCTGCACCTCTGGCTTGTACCCCAGTTCTTATATGTATAAATAAATAAATCTTTAAAAAAAAGATTCAAAATAGCAAAAATAATCCTGTGGATTATGTTTACATTTGTTTCTCTTGCCATTGGAGAGAAATTCACAAAGACATCACCGAAGCTAATGTTGTGGAGTGTTTTCTTCAATGAGTTTGATAGTTTCAGGTCTTATACTCATATATTTAATCCACTGAATTAATTTTCGTGTGAAATGTGAGATGGTGATCTAGTTTGATCTTTTTGCATGAGGTTGTCCAGTTTTCCCAGCACCATGTGTTGAAAAGATTCTCCTTCCTCCAGTGTATACTCTTGGCTCCTTTGTCATTGATTTGCTGTCCACAGCTGTGCAAGTGCATTTCTGGGCTCTCAATTCTATTCTCAAAGCAAGAGTTTGTTATCTCCTTTCTATTGTTTAATATAGAGTAGGTGAAAAATATATGCTTATATATTAATTGAATTAATAGAAGATGGCCAATGATAGAGAGATGTAGGCATTATGTAAGAACAACCACTTCTTTCTGTGGTATTGAGATCCAAACTGATGGAGTATGGGTGGGATTTAGTATGGTTAGAGCAAATAGGGCATTTATCTCTTCATTAAAACATTAAATATTGGAAGAAAGGGGTGAAGTGAATTTATTTCTTGACTAATTTTTTTAAATCAGAAAAGTGTACTAATTTCTGATTTCTCCAATTCTCAAAAATATGATGCTCCATAACATCATTAAATGTGGTAGATTTCACTATTACCTAAGTTAAGAAATGTTCACACCCAGGACCTTCCCGGTGGTACAGTGGGTTGAGCACCGTGCTGTGAATTTGTTCGCAGCCTCAGCAGTGCGAGTTCGATCCTGGCTGGCCGGCGAGAACCCCACATGGCGCGGCAGACCTCTCCTGTCTCACATGCTGCTCCCCTCAGCAGTGTATTTCTGTCGTCTGCCTGTTCTGTTCCCCGCTTTGTCTCTGGTGAATCCTCTCACCCTCCTTCACCTCTGGCCTATACCCCAGCTATTGTATAAAAATAAATAAATCTTTAAAAAAGTTTTCACACCCATTATGATTTTTATCTTGAAGCAATTTCATTGCTACTTTTACCTCTGCTGTGAAACTGTTAACTAGTCAAAACTGAAAATAAACAGACAGTGAATTTCTTTCTAAAGTTTGATTTAGAAATTTTAAATAAAAGAGGTTGTAATACTTGGAACTTTTAATTATCAGAATTAGATTAAAGTCCTTTGAAATAAAGGAAAGTGAGAGTTGGCTTGATTAAGAAGTTCAATGGAAATTATGCAGCTGAAATCCAGAGAAGGTGAAAGAACATTATTTCTTCAGTTAGTAAAACTTAATTTCTTAGAAATATCAAATAAATAGTGACTGAATTATTGCATCTCCAGAGAAGTGGTTGAAGATCAGAAATTGTCATGGTTGATAGGAATACATTTTCTTTGGTCATCTAGGAAGCAATCTTGAGGATGGGCAAATATATAATAAGGCTTTCAGCCCTGATGTTTAAATTTCATTGCTTTTGTGGATTTAAAGCAGGTTTATAATTTTATATTTTGTCTAGTATAAAAATAGAATGTATAACTGGGTTTTTCAAAATATAGAGATGATATTTATGTGTCATTACCACTTTCAGAATTCCTTATTTCATTTTTCCCATTTAAATAATTTCTTTCATGCTGTTTTACATTCTTTTTGTCTTATGCTTTATTTATATTTATACTCATCTATGAAGATAGAAAAATGCATAATAAGGATATAGTTGGCAATAAATAAGCTGTGAGATTGCATATTTTGTAATAGTGGAAGCTTAGACATGAAATAGAAGCCCTGAGTGTTCGACTCCCTCTCTCTGGCCGCAGGGGACCGCTGCATTATCTCCTGAATAAAGAAAACCTAGCTGTGAAGCTGAGAACTAGAAAAATCTCTTTTTGCAAGCACAATGACCAATTTGCAAGTTAAAGTGCAATACAGCTGGACACAAATTTAAGAAGTAAATCTACCTGCCATAAAAACATTACTGCATTTCAATCAAGAGAGCAGAGAAAAGTAATAGTTGGAAAAGTCCTGATCTTAGAAACTGCGATGTTGAATACAAATTATTAACACTGAAGAGAGAACTGCCATATATAATGCTTGGATCAAACCATCTGGTTTGATGGATGAGAAAACCTGGCACATGTGGACACGAGATATTTGTGGAACAGAAAGCAAAATATCAATCCAGTGTTAGAAAATATTCTATCCTTCTCTGGTGGAATTGGAAATGGAAAACAGACCTCACAAATTAAGAAAAAGACTGAAATGTCAAAAATGGCCTATGAAAGAACAATCTTCTTTTTCTTTACTTTTTCTTTATTTTTCTTCTCTCTTTCTTCTATACTTCCTCTTTTCTTTCATTTTTCTTTCCTTCATCTATTGAATATTTATGCAATTGACAAGCAATGAGTGTTAATTAAAACTTATTGTGGTAAACACTGAAGACAAAGGTTAATAAAATAATATATGCAAAATAGAGATATCCACATGGTATTATTTTATATCTTATACTGCATATCACTTGCATTTTTTCACATGCTATTAATACATAACATATATTATGCTAGAGGAAGAATATGATAGAATTTAAGGTGAGGAATTCAGGAAAGAATAACCTGTATATCGAGTCATATGGGAAGTAGAAACTGGCTATGAGAATGGGAGCAGGAAAGAGATGAGGTAGAGATCAGGGAGAAGACATTCTTGGTCATTAGTACATTACAAGAAAAATCTTTGAAAAGCAAAACTACACAGTGCATAAAGGAAACAACTGAGATAGGAATGATCAGTGATAGAAAATAGGGACAAGTCCTAGAGAACCTTGTAGAAGTCTCTTTGAAATTTGGGAGTCTACTCTATAAGTAGGGCCCTTGGTCATATTTTAAGCAGCCAAATTATGTTAAATGTTGCTTTTTAAATAGAAAACGTTAGTGACTGTTTGTAGGCAAGAATTACACAGTTAGAGTGGGGGCCATTGATTACTGATTACTCACTCAACAAGCATACATAGCAAGCTGTTGTAATACTAAGTTGCTATAACATAAGTAATACCTGATCCTATGAAAAATACAGTGGTTACCAGAGTGGAAGGGGAAGTGGGGGTGCAGGAAAGGTAAAGGTAGTCAGTGTGATAGTGTGCTGGCACTAGAACTTTTGTGACAGGTGAATGAAGCATCTATACATATCAGGGTGTGAAACTGTACCCTCCAAATTATATAGCTTTATAAATAATGGTAAATCAATAAAATTTAATTTAAAAATAATGAGACATTAGATTAAAACTTGAAAGGAAGTTGTTATGAGAATGAATAGAAGGGGCTTTTAAAAATATTTAGAGGGTAAAGCTGACAGACTATTACAACAAATTTGATATCAAGATTAATAGAAAAACTATTTAAAGATGAATCTGAGGTATCTGGAATGATTCTGCATACTATTAACTAAATAGTATAAAAATAATCTGGAAACAATATTTTGGTTGGGGAGAGAACAATGTAGTGTTCCTATAGACCAGGTTTAGGCAGCTCCAGGAGAGAGCTGGACAGCATAATGGTAAGGATGAAACAAAGACAGTGAATGGGATCGCACATGTGGACAGCAGTGAGTGACAGTAGACCATTCAAATTTTCAGTCTTTTTTGTTTTTTAAAGATTTATTTATTTATTTATACAAGACTGGGTACAGTCAGAAGCGCGGGAGGGTGAGAGAATTCACCAGAGCCAGAGTGGGGAACAGAACAGGCAGACTGACGAAATACACTGCTGAGGGGAGCAGCGGGCGGCAGGAGAGGTCTGTCGCGCCATGTGGGACCCTCGCCCAGAGGCCGGGGATTGAACCGGCGCTAAAGAGGCTGCGGGCAGCTTAGCAACCCAGCGCTCAACCACTGTGCCACCGAGGAGGCCCCAAATTTTCAGTCTTTAACAAATATATCCAGAATTGGAAAAGCAATGGGTGAAGAATGGGAACCAATATTAGAGACACAGGTCCAAGGAAGTAGATCATTGAAATGAGGAGGCAAAACATTTACAGTAATGTGTAAATCTCTCTAGTTTGGCTTCCCCCATGTCATGCTCTGATTAGTCTTAGACCAAAACTTGGTCAACTAGGAAGAAAGGTCTACTTTATATTTCCTTTCTCTCTACTTTTTTATTGCCATCTTGAATTTAAATTTTTACAATTTATGTATGTATATAATTTTATCTTTATTCCAGAAAATTACTCTTTGGTTTGTTGAAAGTTTTTGATAATTATATGCTGAAAGTCTCATTATGAGGTAATATTGTTGCTTCCTTTGTTGCTGTTTATTTGGCTTTATCAAGTTTTTCTAGAAACAGTGATAAGCAAAAATAAGAGAATGTTAATCCCAGGGTCTTTTGGTTGGCAGGGGGGTTATAATTTAGATAATAAGATACACTTAAAAATCACTATTATTTTTTGGAGGAATTACAGTGAGATAAGTGAAAAATGTAATATATAGCATCTCAGTGTTTCTAGTTTTCTTCTTTTTCCCCATTTTGAAAGTGATCAAACTAAAACTCAGAAAGTTGATCTTGACTTTTCTAAGATCATGGAACAGAATAGTGTTTAAAAATACAATTCTTTGGTTAAAAAAAAAAAGTAGATGCTGGGGAGGGGGCTAAACTTTCAAGTTTAGGAAATGAACTAAGGATTAACTAACTGTACCCCACAAAAGTATACATTTTCACAGAGAGATAACTGTTGTTTCTGAGAAAAGCATATTATTGAACAGAAGATTCAAAATACATGACACATTTATTTCCTTTCAATATCTCTTCCTACAACAATTCCACACACTCAGTACAGGAAATCACACTATTCAAAAAAAGCAGGCCACAGTCCTCCCTTGTCAAAGTCCCTCACTCTTCATTGATGCAGCCGATGTTGAGCTGCACACAAAGAAACAGGTTGTTCCTGCTGGGCTTCCCAAGAGTAGGAGAGAGCAGCCCAGGCAGGAACACATGGTCATGGTCTCTGACATTGTAGGATACAACAGTCCCTCCATTCTGCACAGAGCTGCATGTTTACTGTTTATATATGTTCAAAAGTTGTTCTACTTCCAGTCATTATCTATAGAACACTGTGAGTACAGCTCTGAAGTAGCCCAGTTCCAGAATCAAAGACTTTTTCATGGCAGTGATGTATAAGAAATGAAAAAATGTTATCCACAGAATCCATTGAGTTGGCTACAGTGACCAGGCCAAGGGACTCAGGCTTCCAGTGGTAGAACTCATTAATCTTTGTGGTTTGCCTATAAATGTCAGGGTAGCCATTGTGGATTTCCAGAGAAAACTACTACCTTCCTGGCTACCAAGCAGATGTCATCATCCTCAAAGGATTTTAAATATTTGTGTCAGGACACTAAAGTATGCTTCAGTTAGCTACTTAATATTGAGCAGAAGGATACCTTTGGAGGACCCAGTTGAGTATATATCAGTTTATAATGATTTATTTGGGCAGATTCACTGGTTAGCAATGGTCAGGATCTCAAACCAGGCATTCTCATCATTGAGCGAGTCAAAGAAGTTGTATATTATGTATTATTTTGAGTCTACAGGTTGAACTCATCCACAAGCAGAGATGGTGCCCAAGCTGTTAATGTAGCTCTGTTGTGAACCACATATATTGTCCTTTACACATAGTAATGGGAAGCTCTTCTGGAACAAGTTTTCTGAACCTTGGAAATGTTAACATGTTGTTGAGAGACTGTCCTGCGCACTATATGATATTTAGTAATGTCCTGGTCTCTGCCTATTATGTGCCAGTTAAACCCCTATTATATGTCGCTAACACCTCTTTGAGACCCTCTTCCCAACTATTTTGGGTATAGGCCTAGAAGTGGGACTGCTGGACCACATGGTAATTCAATTTTTAACTTTTTGATAAAATGCTATACTGTTTTTCACAGCAGATACACAATTGTAAATTTCCACTAACAGTGGAGAAGGATTCTAATTTCTCCACATCCTTGACAATTATTTTTTAACTTAATTTAATTTTATGACAGTCATGCTAATGAGTATAAAGTGATATCTCATTGTGGGTTTGATTTGCATTTTCTTAATTATCAGTGCTTTGAGCATTCTTTCCTGTGCCTGTTGCCTATTTGTATACCTTCTTTGAAGAAATGTCTATTTAACTCCTTTGCTAATTTTTTAATTTTGCTTGTTTAACAATTCAAGTTTAACTTTTTAATATGCTATTTAGTTGCAGGCTTTTATGTATTCTAGATATTACTCTTTATCAGATATATGGTTTGCAAATATTTTCTCTTCTTCTGTAGGCTGCCTTTCACTCTGTTGATTATGTTTTTTGATACACAGAAGTGTTAAATTTTGATGCAGTCCAAGTTATCTATTTACAGTTTTTATTTTATATCTCCAATCTAAATTCAACTATTTGCATCAATGACCTTCAAGTTATGTCATTAGAAGAAATCAACCAAGACCAGTGTAGTAGGGTCTCCCTGGTAGTCCAAGGGGTTAAGACACAACCTATGAAGCTGTCTGCAGCCACTGCAGCATGTGTTCAATCCCCCGGCCGGCCAGGGAGCAAACCACATGGCAAGAATAGTGTAGTACTATATGGATATCTAGTTTACTTAACTGTCAATATAGATACAGATATATTTTTAATGCTGTCAGTAACACTGGCTAGAGGTCAGTTTCCTTTCTTAAGCAGCTGAGTAAGTCCATATTCCAAATGATTCTCTTTCCCACTCTCATATTTTGAATCACTATGCATGATCCCCAGCCAAGTGCCAGACAACTAGAAGCCCTTACAACCCAGCCTATGAAATTATTCATATTAGTCAATCCACTTAGAGAGCCTGAGTAATCTTGTCAACCTCACCCACCCCACTTTCCATCACTTTCCATACATAAGCTGTCCCCTTCAGCTACAGCTTGTTGTCACCCTGTTGCCCAGTGCAAATCTTTATTTGGCCCTGTCTAACAGCCTTCCTTCATTTGGAGCTGCCAGTAACAAAATGCTTTACCCTTTAGTACCATCCAAGTGTCTTTGTATTGTATACTATCATCAAATGAAATTTTAAGTCTTATTTAAACACTAACCAAGGAAAATCAGGATGCCATCAAATTAAAAAATCAGTAATATTACAGGAAAGATATCCATTCTGGTCAAAATGACAAAAAAAGAAAACATTTGGTGCATTCTCAATATTCCCAACACATGGAAAATAGATGACACAAAAACTGAAAATAAAAAACAGCAGGCTCAAAATAAATACCATTATCAATCAAAGACAAAACAGAAATATGAAGCTTAAATCACATACCTGCTAGTCTATGAGCCTAGACTGAGCCTCAAACCGGTGATTTTGTGTTCATATCTTGTGAGACAACAGTGTCAATATATGCGCTACCCAGATGGCTCAAAGCCTAAAAGAGGTAATAAAAATCAGCATGTCTCTAATGAATATGTCACAAAGTCTTTAGTAATAAATTAAAAGGTTAAAATCAATTCTTTAAAAAATAATATCTAATAAATAAAGGTTATTTATCTCAGGAATGTCCAAAGAGCAAACCAAAAAATGTTTAAAATCATTAGTTATCTGGAAAATGAAAATTAATATCACAAATGGATAACACCAGACCCACCAGACTGTTTAAATTAAGACTGATGACACCAAATAATTTGTCAAGGATGTGGAACTGTAACTCTCCTATACTCTTGGGTGATGGTATAAAATGACAGAAGTACCTGAGAAAAAAAGGATAGGCAGTTCTATATAAAACTAAAGATATACCTTTGATGCAACCAGGATGTAGTATACTAGATATTTACCCAAATGATATGCAAACATATGTTTATACAAAGCCTAGTACAAGAATCTACATAGATTTTTATTCATAAAAGGTAAAACTGAAAATACAGTGTCAGCATTTATCAATAGAAGAATAAGAAAAGTGTTGTATATTCATAAAATGAGATGTTATTTAGTATTTCAAAGTAGAAGATACTGGCACAGAGAGTGGTATGGATTAATGTCAAAAATAAATTGAGTCAGAGCAGATTTACACAAAAAAGGACACACTGTATGATACAATTCATAGGAAAAGCTAGAACAAACAGAAAAAGTAATTTATAGTTAGAAAAAAGCCACAATAGTGGCTACCTATGAGAGGAAATAATGTAGAAACTGACTGAAAGGCACATATGAAAACATTTCTGGCATTATGACAGTGTTCTATATTATAAGAGGGGATATTTGTCAAAACTCATCATATTACATGCTTAATATTTGTATATATAGTTTTAAGTAAATTTCACTTCAAATAAAAAACCTATAAACATATACTAAACTCTATTTAATGATTTATATGCTAAAATCTTTAGGACTGAATTATACTGATGTGTGCAATTTATGACAAAATACCTACAAAAAAATAAGATGGCTTAGATGAGTAGAGGGACAGTTAGATAAATCACATTTATCAAAATGTGATAAAGTATAGTAAATCTATCTACTGTATCTATTTACAGTATTCTATTCATTCTATTTATTTATAGTAAATATATCTGTTTACTATATTTATAGTATTCTATACAAAACAAGTATCTATCTATCTATCTATCTATCTATCTATCTATCTATCTATCTATCTATACCTTAAGACCACAAAGTGGTAGCATTTTCTCTAGTTCTATGACTAAATCTGTGTTATTTACACTTTCTGCAGAAGAAGGAACACAATATGATGGAAGATTGCTAAAGAGGCTTTGAGATGGTCTAAAGGAAAGAGAAGGAAAGAAGAAGAAATCTCATTTAAAATTAGATCCCTAATCAAACACAAAACATGTATAAATGGTATGTTAGAAAAGAAAACCATCAAAATTTACCATTTAAAGTTCAATAAATGATTTGTATGCTAAAATAAATTCCCTGAGGGAGGCTGCAAAGCTTTAATGAAGGAAAAAAAGTACTCTAAATTGTGCTAATTGCTTCCAAGAAAAAGATAGTATAAACATTAAATTGTCATTTTATAGCATAACATGTCCTTGATGTGACCTTGAACTGGCACATGCTATTTTAAGTATGTGAAGAAAGGTTCCAGATAAATAAATATATGCAATTATAACTTGATATTTGAATGCTTCAGAGACTAGTCAGCTTTTGATATATTACATTAACACATGCATTTATTAAACAAATATTTGTTAAGCATTTAGAGTGTTCCAGGTATTGTCCCTAGCATGTAATAATATAGAAAACAGCTAATGGCAAGGTCATTAGGGAGAATACTTTCTGTATACTCATCTGTATTTTCCCAGCAAGGTAGAGAATGAAACCTTGAAGGAATGACAAGGTAAGGATCGAAATTACATACTATTGAGCTTTCAGGATTAGCTAATTGATTTAAAAAGAATAATTTGCAAACTATACATATTAGATGTTCTTTTCCACTTTGCCTGTATATGAGGCTAACAGGATATTGAGGTGGAGTACTGGTGCCATTAAATGCCAAATACTTTTTTACTGAGAGACCTTAAGTTGGTAGTTTCTTTAGATTAAGAAAGAACTTTTAGGGACAGAGTAGGTGGTTTCTAAAATAGCTGAAAAGTTAAGGTGTTGACAAAAAACAGAGATTTTATCAATTGAACTGAGTTGTATTAAGCTAAATTGCTGGTTAAAAACTCTAGTCTACATGTTGAGAAAGAAACGTAATTCTATTTTCTGCTTAATACGGGCTTCAGCATAACCTCATCTTCCCTGCAAATAATGCACTCATGAAGTTTTTATTCAAAAATAATATTGATCAATACCAGTTTTCTCTGCTGAGAGATAAGAACACACCTGTGGGGCCTCCCTGGGTCGCACAGCAGGTTGAGTGCCGCACTGTGAAGCTGTCCACAGCCTCTGCAGCACCAGTTCAATCCCGGCCCTCCAGGGAGGGTCCCATATGGCAAAGCAGACCTCTCCTGCCACACCCGCTGCTCCCCTCAGCAGTGTATTTCATCAGTCTGCCTCTTCTGTTCCCTACTCTGTCTCTGGTAATCCTCTCACCCCCCCACATCTCTGGCCTGTACCCTGGTTCTTTTGTAAATAAATAAATAGATCTTAAAAAAAAACACACACACACCTGTGATAGGTATGAGTCTAGGCTTCAGGGAGTTTATATTCTTTAGAGGAAGAATGATACTAATTAAAGAGAAAAAAATATAATTTTGATACATGACCACTTATTTTTAATAAATAAATGATTTAGTGCCTACTGACTCAATTAATTCAGTGGGGGATTTCTGAGTCCCTTGATTTAAAGAGAAATTCTTGTCAATTCAATTTTGCTCTCACAACTTTGATGGAGCTCAGCATTACCATTTTTCCCTAAGCATAATGGACATGAAATAGTATTTCATTGTGCTTTTAATTTGCATTTTATTTGGTTTTAATTTGCATGTCCCCAGTAGCTAGTGAGTTTTAACATCTTTTCATATGTTTATTGGCTTTTTGAATTCCCAGTTTGTGAACTCTCCCATCCTGTGGTTTGTACTTAATTTTGTATATGAACTTTTTGTACATTTTCAATGTTTTTAACATCAAAGAACATTTTTTCCCTCATTCATATACATAAATTTCTACTCTGTCCAAGATTTTCAAACCAAGCATATACAAAACCAGGTATTCAGTAGACAAAAGGTATTTCATTCTTTGGATCCTATACATTTTAGAAAGTGTTCAGGGTTACAAAATTTAAAACAAATTTTCTACATAGCAAAATTTTGTAATTTAGATAGACTGTGGTGAATAAGTTGGTATTCACCACAGGGATAGACAATGTGTGCAGTATTCTATACAAAACATATGTGAGAGGTTGAAGTTTGAGTTGCAGAAATTATAGACTTTTCTAAAAAACAGATAATCCATTACTTGCTTTTACTTTTGTATTTCATCTCTGTAATTCCCCTTGAGCCCCATATTTTGATTACATTTTGCTACACAACAGGTTTATTTTTGTATGGATAAAGGAACTGAATTCTCTGTCTAAACTAGCGTGATCTAGACTAGATAAAGCTTCTACATGCTACTTGATGGTGTTTTGAGCTCATCTTCATTGTATTAAAAGGAATAAAGCAACTCCAGACTTGGCTTACTATGTTTAAGTTTCCACTCCCAAGACTGGAAAAGAGTGGAGATATCCAAGTAATGTGGCAGAATGGCTAAATGTTTTAAGACCATTCAAGTAAAGATTTTTATTTTCATATGCCATTAAGAATCAAACTACTCCTTCTCTCTACTCTTAGTACAGTCTGATTTAATTTAATAAAGTTTTATTGAGAAAGAGGCTAAATCCCATGTTCCATTTGGATGGCTAGACAATACAGAAAACAAAAAAGTTACGGCTTAACACAGAGAACAAAACATCAGTGCGGGAAAACTACAGTCAAAGGTCACCATGAATAAATTAAGTTCAAACCCACTCCATCCATCCCATGCACACAAATGAAAATTTACATAATATTGGGGGAAGAATGAAATTGGAATTTGAGGTATTTTCTTATAGATCTTATGTGATAGGTCAATCATGTTGACCCCACTCTCTTTAAGCACAATATTAGCTAAAATTGCAACTGCCTATTGCATAACTTAACCTCAGTATTTCTGTAATCTGGTATCACTTTAGAACCACATAAGAAGCTTTAAAATAAAAATATCTTGACCCTATTATATAACCAATTAAATAATACCCTCTGGGGGTTGGTCTTATGCATTGGTAGTTTTTAAGCTTCCCAAGTAATATAATATGAAAAATTGAGGCTACTAAGACCTGACTCTGTCAAGCTGAGCAAACCTGGACAGGGATATAGGAATTCTAGTTATTTCTCTAAGATGTGGGTATTTTTTTTTTTATAGAGGCATGTTTTATTTATTTGTTTGTTTGTTTTGTTTATACATGCACTGGGTACAGTCAGAAGCACGGGAGGGTGAGAGAATTCACCAGAGCCAGAGCAGGGAGCAGAGCAGGCAGAAGGACCGAAGTACACTGCTGAGGGGAGCAGCGGGCGGCAGGAGAGGTCTGCACGCCATGTGGGACCCTCCTCTGGTGGCCGGGGAGCAGCCGGGGATCGAACCGGCGCCGCAGAGGCCGCGCGCAGTTTCGCAACCCAGCGCTCAACCGCTGCGCCACCGGGGAGGCCCAGATGTGGGTATTTTGTAGACTTTCTGCATAAGTCAACCCCCCCCCCCAGGAGTAGAGCTCACTGAAAGCAGTAAAAAGATGCCTACACATTCCATACTAGTTAAAATGAGATGCATTCTAACTTGTGTTTTCATAAGAATCATACGAGGCGCTTATTAAAAAAAAAATTAAGAGCCTCACATTGAGCCTACTCAGTCAAAATCTTTAGGGATCTCCAGGTGAGAAGCCCACAGTAGCATTTTTAACAAATATCCTAGATAAATCTTATAGTGAGACAAATTTGCTAAAAAAAAAAAAAAGTGCTTTAGGAGATGCACTGTTATAGATTAGGATCTTGTACTTGTAATTTATTTTTCCAAGAGGGCTTCCGTTATCACATAGAAACATGGGCACAGCCTACCCTCCATAAAATCTGGAAACTTTTTGAGCTTAGGCTAAGGTTTATAGTCAAAAGGCAAGTGGGATACCACATTCTGAGTACGCTTAGCAATCTTTGCAGGACTGGAGTAACAAATATGACTAATTCTCCTCAGGAAATCTAGTTTAAAAAGAAAGACCAAACTACTTTCATTTTTAAACACTACTGAAATATTTATGTTTACACAAAATTTGTGTACTTTCTATATCAACTATTTGTTAAAAATAACAGTGCCAGGATAACCCCAACAATAATCATTTTTTTCCCAATTCTTCAAAATAAAATTAAGGTGATTTGTACAGTCACACATCCAGAGATCTTCCTTCAAAGCTGAATATTCAAATAGGTCTAATTTTAGATAAATTCATAAGACCTAAATTAGTGAGAAAATAATGCTGAACACCCAGTTGAGAATCAACCCCTGCATGGGTAATTACATCTAGCCAATGGGCAGACACATTTGGAGGGAGTTTTAAATATACAGATTACCGAGCTATGAAAGAATAAACACAATTCAACAGTAGTAATTAACAACAGCAAAGTTAAAATTAAGAAAGCAAAAGGGGTATTACAAATGCATTATAGAAATTTTCAAGCATACACAAAGTTAGACAAACTAGTACATTAAACTCATGATAAAGATATCTTGCTTTTAAACATAATGATTATGCAACTTTTATAACTATCAGAATTTGTAATTTCTTAATGCCATCTAATAAACAGACAATATTCAGATTCTCTGATTCTCTTACAGGTGATTTTTACAGTCAGTTAGATTTGTCTTGTTTGTTCGTTTGAATTAGGTTCCAAATGATATCTGCTTACCATGTTTGGTTCTTTTGTCCTTTAAATCTCTTTTATTCTATAAAAGCTGCACATTCCCTTTTCTTTCCCCCCTTGTAATTGATTTTCTGGAGAAACTAGGTCATTTGTCCTATAAAGCTTCTTACATTATTTTTTTCAGTCCCATGCTTTCTAGTGGTATCACCTAACTTGTTCCTTAAAGCCACGCATTTCCTATAAGCCCTACATTAAATCTAGAGGTTGATGTATTTAGGTTCAATTTTTTTAAGCAAGGATACTTCATTATATCACATCGTAAAGACAATGATGGCTAATTTTACCACTTATGGTGATGCTAAGATTGATCTAGTAGGTTCAGATGAAGCAATGAAGAAAAAAAATGTGAGAATGTATTTCATTCTAAAGAGGGAATATATTCCATTTCATTCCTTTATAGAAATGAGTCAAATAATAGAGAACAAAAAGATTTCTTTGGAGATTTATGACATGACCATTCAGCCTTGGTCACAGGTCTTGTAATGGGAACTTCCATGTGGACACTCAGTTTAAAACTGTAGTCCTAAGACAGGGAGAACCTGGTCTTGACTCTTACTTAAGAAAACTTTAAAATGTGTGTAAGCACAGGATTTGAGCAGCTGCATTGGGAGAAACCCAATGCATGAATTTGAGGGCATGAAATGTTTAAGTGTGTCTTGTGGACTAGATAAAAGCCAATATGAGGTTGTGATGAGTTCTGCTCAGGGGTAGCTTTACACTGTCACTTTTAGGAAAATGGTGAAGGTGAGACCAAAATAAAATTGTAATGTCTGAATATCTCCTGAGTTGAACATTCTATATTCTGGTAATTCATGAAGAAAGACAATAGAAACGCAGCTGCTGAGGATGAGTGGCAGATGAATACATATAAACATAATGGAGAGACACATCTCAGAAATTTGGCTGCCATGGGGTCATAATATTGGGGTACTCACTGGAGGAAATTGCAAGAGGACTTTTTTTAATGTAGTAAAAAGACAATAAAATAAAGGGACCAAGAGGCTATCCAATAGAGCCACCAAGAGGGAGGCAGGCACTGTCATTAGCTGGATGTACTTTGATTACCTAGAGCTTTGGAAAGAACTACAAATGATGATCTGGAAGAGAAGAAAAGTGGATCAAGGGAAATCAGCAGAACATAATAATAGGAATTTCCAAAGACCTTGGGAAAATTTCCCAAGAGAAGTTCAAGTAAAAGGTAGGCAATTTGGTCCTCCCTGGTGGCACAAGGGGTTAAGATACAACCTATGAAGCTGCCCACAGCCTCTGCAGCACGAGTTCAATCCCCAGCCAGCCAGGGAGCTACCCACATGGCACAGCAGACCTCTCCTGTCTCGCCCACTGCTCCCCTCAGCAGCATACTTCGTTCAATCAGCGTATTCTGTCCCCACTCTGTCTCTGGTGAATCCTCTCACCCCCACACCTCTGGTCTGTACCCCAGCTCTTGAATGCATAAATAAATATTTAAAAAATAAAAGTAGGGAAATTGATGGCAACTTTTAAATAGTATTAGCAACCATCATTCCAAAAGACTGCAAGTTGGAATCACTTTGGTCCACAACCAAGAAAATTCAAACAGAATCCCTGGTGGCAACCCAGATATTGGCATAAGATCCCGCAAGTGATTCCAATGTATTTTGAAGATTGATCACTACTGTTCTAACTGATTCACTCACTTCCAAGGTAAATCAAGTTTCAGTAAAGGTAAAGACATGGTACATTGATTTCAGAGGATGAAGTAGGGAGAGTAAAAGAGAAAGGCTGCAGTGGGAAAATGTTTCAGATATCATAATGAGTGTAACAGAGGGAGATGCTGGCATGCTTCAAGCTTGGAGTTTGGGGCACCATAATCCTAATTCTATTCCAGGATCTACCATCTTTTATCTTTGCAATCTTGAGCAAAATAACCATTTATGAAATGGCTATATTGCTAGTCCTTACCTTGTCTGTTTGAGTGGTTTATTGCCAATTTTTAACTAAAAATATAAATCCCTTAGGAATAGGATCCTCAATTGTCTTGTTTACAATTGAATTCCCAGTCCCTAGAACACTGCATGGGGATGCAGTAGATGTTTGATTATTATGTGTGTGTGTATCTATTTTACTGTTTGAAAATGGCTCATAAATTTTGATTATTTACTATATGATGGGCACTTTTTCTAAGCACTTTACATCCACTATTTTATTCAATTCTTAAAATAATACCAGGAGATGAATACCTGCTAATTTCCAATTTTCAGATGAAAACAATTAAGCAAAGGTCAATTAATTAATTAGTAGATCACACATGTGGCACAGTCCATGGAAAGCTTTTAGTGAATCTAACATATCCTTACTGACTGTTAGTTAACAATGAAAAAAAAAGGAGAGGTTCTCCCCTGGTGACACAGCGGCTGAGTGCTGGGCTGCGAGGCTGCCCGCAGCCTCTGCAGTGCAGGTTCCATCCCCAGCTGCTGGCGAGGGTCCCACAAAAAAAAAAAAAAGGAGAAAAGAAACATTGGACTAACTGCCCTTAAGATTTTGAGAGGAACCTGGGTGTTTTCTTGTGTCCATGAGGTCTTAAACTGGGGAACTAAATTTGGGGACACCAAAAGCAAGACGATGTTTACAAGTATGCAGTCTTTCCTTATCTTTCAGATAACAAAATGAGTGAAAAGGGTATTTCATCCTTCTACAAAGTTAGTGGAAGGAGACAGGTCAGCAAGCCCCACGTCCTAGGAGAGATTATTGTCTACCTTGGATTTTGGCTCAAACTCTTGTGTCTATCAGTGGAGAACCAGTGGGTCACTGTTGCAATTTATTTTTGATTATTATTACATGGAAGGAAGTAATGAAGGAAGTGATGGTGTTTTGAGACAAGAAATACAATATTCTTTGAAAAAACTTGAATAGGCAGGTTTTTCTGTTAATAGAACACAAAAAATGCGACCAAAAAACTCAACTCCACCAGTTTCTATAGAATGTGTGATGTGAACTCTCAGTACTTTCTAGCTTTAATATTATTAATTATTGGAGTGAAAGTTATTTCTGAACCTAAACCCATCTTGAAGCTATCCATACTGTAGGGATTGTCAACAATGCAGAGAATTACTCGTTAGAATATTTTCATGGGCAGAATTTTTTAAAGTGGAGTATTTGTATTATTTGAAAGTGTCAAACTTCATTGTAAATCACAGTCTATTTTATTCTGAATTGTAGCAATTTTTCTTTTGTACATCTACTGTGCTCTTAACTTGACAATTTAGTCAGATGATCTCTTTGCAGTTCATCCATGTAATCACAGTATAACAGATGACCATTAGAGGATCAGAGTCAAAATGTAGGGGAATGCACAAGCAATCTCTAGACAGGATTAAAACTAAATTGCCTGCCAACTTGGTACCAATAGGGAGAGCTTTGCTGTATGCACTGCTCAGTAAACTGCATGCCCTATTTAGCAAAGGAAATATGTAAAACTAAATTAAAAGTTATGTGTCTACACATACCATTACTTGGATTCTGTAAGATTTCTATTTCTTGAAATAATATAAATAATATGACAATGTTGAGGAAATGAATAGTTATCCGAGCTTCATATTATATATGAAAGCTACATGCAAATATGCAGCACCTAAAGTTGGTTGGAACAATTTATGTGGTATGTATCTGATGACTGAAGAGAAATGAGATGATTTAATTATAGTTCCTAATTCTTCACCCCCTCCCTCTAACAGAGTTCTTCACATATCCCCTTTGCCTTGAAACTTTGTAGAGCCTATTAATAGACTAGGTTAGTCTATTAGCTAGGATAGACATCTCTATCCTATAGACTTTGTGGTTCACCATACAACTAACTGGACAATGAGTAGAAACTGGAAGTAATACAAGTGCTTTAAAAGCATCTGGGGGCCTCCCTGGTGGTGCAAGGGGTTAAGACACAACCTATGAAGCTATCTGTAGCCACTGCAGCAAGAATTTGATCCCTGGCCGGCCAGGGAGCTACCCACATGGTGCAGCAGACCTCTCCTGTCTCCCCGCTGCTCCCCTCAGCAGTGTATTTCAGTCAATCCCCACTCTGTCTCTAGTGAATCCTCTCACCCCCCACACTTCTGGCCTGTATCCCAGTTCTTGTATGCATAAATAAATAAAATAAATCTTTAAAAAAAAGTATTTGATGTAGTTTGGCCTCATATTTCTATGACTTGGCCAGACATGTAAATGTTTCTCCCAGTATTAAAGGCATGTGGAGGAGACCTAGGATCAACCCACAGCCTGAAACAAAGTCATACTGACTGACTTGCATAACTGTTCACAAGAAAAAAAAATTGTTTTAAATCACTAAGATGAGGGCCTCCCCTGGTGGCGCAGAGGTTGAGCACTGGGTTGCGAAGCTGCCCGCAGCCTCTGCAGCGCCGGTTCCATCCCCGGCCACCAGTGAGGGTCCCACATGGTGCGCACACCTCTCCTGCCACGCCCACTACTCCCCTCAGGAGTGTATTTCGTCAGTCTGCATGTTCTGTTCCCCACTCTGGCTCTGGTGGGTCCTCTCACCCTCCCACACTTCTGACTGTACCCAGTGCCTGTATAAATAAAAAATAAAAAATAAAAATAAAAACACTAAGACGAGATTTAGGGCTTTTGTTTGTCTGTTTGTTTGTTTTGCAGCATCACTATAGCAAACACCTGAAGGCTACAAGGAGAAATGAGAAAAGTGAGGCACACGGGAAGAAAAGGGCCCTGAAGGTTATATAGCCAATTAGAGGACACTCAAAGGCTCCCTACTCTCATTTAGTCCTAGTACTTTAGCCCCTTGATTAACATTATTTTTTTTCTAGGCATCCACAAATTATAGCCAACTTAAATTTGGTGGAAGAAAGAGAAGTTAAATTTTGAATGTCCATTCAAATAAACAGATGTTCTCATTATACCAGCTTTCAGAAAGTCTGGGGTCCACATGCAGGCACTGCTCTACTGTCTATTTGCTCATTGATTTGCTCCTTATTTTCTCTGAACCTCAGTTATTTAACTGCGAAAGAGAGTTAACATAATTTTAGAAGGTCTGAGAAAAAAGTTTTTGAGTAATGGTCTGGTAAATAAACATAGAGTGTATATAATAAATATTTTGTATTATATAAATTTATATTTAGTATCCTACAATGCTTTTTGAGTAAAAATAAAATGTTATTACTTATTTTTACTTAGTTCATTGTTGATTAAAGCACACCATAGTTGATCACATCTTCCTCTCTAGTGTTTGTAACCAAAGGCATGTGTCATCAATTTAGAAGAAGGTTTGATAAAATTTTATATTCCTGAATGTCCATCTACTGTTAACAGAGAGCAAAAAAGTTTCCTAAGAAACATTTCATTCACCTACTTCATTAGTGAAAACACTTTGATGTTATAAAACAATCATGTAGAACAGAGAACAAAATATGCCATGAAAAATAAAGTATAAAGAATTTATCCTTTATCAGCATTTTCAGAGTTCTGCTAAAATTTTCCTACAATGAAAAATAGAAATGGTATAGTTGTAACATTTTTTTAAAACACTTTCTGAAAAAAAATTCTTTACTCATTGTATATAATGCTATTTATATAAAATATTATATAGGCCTCCCTGGTGGTGCAGGGGTTGAAGTCTCAATGCTATCAAGCTATCGCCAGCCACTGAAGCATGAGTTTGATCCCTGGCCAGGGAGCTGACCCACATGGCACAGCAGACCTCTCATGTCTCGCCCACTGCTCCCCTCAGCAGTGTGTTTCAGTAGATCTGCCTGTTCTGCTCCCTACTCTGTCTCTGGTGAATCCTCTCACTCCCCACACCTCTGGTTTGTACCCCAGTTCTTGTATACATAAATAAAATAAATCTTTAAAAATAATGTTTAAAAGCATGTGAAAAAGTATCGGAGATTTTCAGAGGTCTTAAGTTTTTTCCTATGTATATATTGATGTTTTTGGCTTATGTCCTCTTTTCCTGTCTATAACTATGCCCTCCCCAACTTATAAAATAGCTGCCTGCTACATTGAAGCAGCCGTCGTCCATACATTTGTCATGCTAGTTAGTACGAGTGTGTTTTTGCATTGCCATTAATTTTGACCAGACCACCTTTACATCTGATTTTGATGATTCAATTCAAGAACCATATCTTGCTGAAATATTGTTCTGCCCTTGAAACCCACTATCAGTTATGTTCCTTCTTCTGTGAACATATTGAATAGTATATTCTTGTTGAAGCCGTTCTCTCACATCACACTGTATTTTTATTTAACTGTCTATTTCTTCTCTGGACAAGTGCTCTCCAAGCTTCTGATTGCCCACTCCAAATTTTTAAAAATATCTGAACATGCACTTTCAATAAATATATGTGGTATGTGTATGTTTATATGCATACTTACTGACAAATATATTGGCAACAGTTCACTCATATATATGTATACTACTGATAATCCATACATTTAATTTCCCCAAAGTTTATTTTAAATAAACAATGAATACAGTGGTTTTAACATCACTCTTTCAGTTTTAAGAATCAATTTGAACCTTTCAGAGGTAAAGAATTCTACTTATAGACCATTTCTCTATAGACCAATCCTCTCTGGCGAGAGGATTCACCAGAGACAGAGTGGGGGACAGAACAAACAGATTGACTGAAATACACTGCTGCGGGGAGCAGCTGGCGAGTCAGGATAGGTCAGCTGCACCATGTGGGTAGCTCCCTGGCCAGGGATCGAAGTCATGCTGCAGTGGCTGCAAATAGCTTCATAGGTTGTGTCTTAACCCCCTGCGACACCAGGAAGGCCCAGCAAATACTTTAAAAAAATATATCTGTTACTGTGACATATTTGAAACATCTCAAATGCACATCCTTCATTAAATTATATCCATGTTAAAATGCAACGGGTTCATTTCATGTAGTAGTGCTAAAAGTTTCTAATTCATGCAAATGAGACTTAGAGAAACGCATGGGAACCTAAAGGCCACCAAACAAAGTAGCTTGATTGTACAGATGAATGACCTCCAACTCAGGCAGGTCAAGTGACTTAGCCAGTACCACACATTCAGTGACTGATCAGGAACTGGAGCTTATGGTCCTATTTCCAAGCCTTCACATTCCAGTAAGTTGCTCTGGCTATGATTTCCTCATAATGGTAAAGGAATGTAAAGAAAGAAGGAATTTTAGCCTACCTTTCCGCTTATACTTCTTGTCTACATGAATTAGTTTGGTATTTCTGAAACAGACTGACTGTACTGGGAATAACCCCCTGAGTTAACTAGATTTTTCTCTTTCAACCGGTTATCCTGGTTCACTAAAGCTGTCAGTATGATTTGGAAGCTGTTGCAACCAAGAGTTTCAAAGTCTAAATTAGAATACTTAGAATATAGTAGTCTCTAGACATTTGCTGTCTGACAGAACTTTCTATGATGATGTAAATGGCCAATAACTGCCCTATCCAATATAAACAATCTGTACTTAAAATGTGACGAACAAACTGAATTTAAATTTAATTTCACTTTAAATACTTTAACACTAAATAGTCACATGTGGCTAGTGCCTGTTTTATTGGACAGTGCAGTTCTAATGCCATAAGAAAAATGTCAAATGTAAATATGAAAAAAGTATTTTTGTGGAAATATCTTTTAGATCTACTGTCCACAAGAAAGCTAGCATATATTTGAGGTAGCCTGAACATTTAGCATCTAGGCAAAGATGAAAGAGAACAGTGAGGATGCAAGAGAAAACAGTAGTGAGTTCATTATATGCAAACTAAGATGACCGTATGGAAGTTTCTTTTTCATTTTAGAACATATTTGAAACAGTACTTCTTAAACTTTAATATGCATACAGATTACCTGGGGAGAGGGTCTTTTAAAAATACAGATTCTGGTCCTCCCATGGTGGTGTAAGCGGTTGAGCACAGTGTTGTAAAGCTGTCCACAGCCTCTGCAATGCCAGTTCAATTCCTGGCCTGCCAGGGAGATTCCCACATGGTGCGGCAGATTTCTCCTGCTCCCCTCAGCAGTGTATTTCAGTTAGTCTGCCTGTTCTGTTCCCCACTCTGTCTCTGGTGAATCCTCTCATCCCCCCACACGTCTGGCCTGTACCCTGGTTCTTGTATGCATGAATAAATATATCTTAAAAAGAAAAAAAGAAGAAAAAAAATACAGATTCTGATTAGATAACTCTGGGGTGAGGTCTGAGGTTCTACATTTGTGAGAACTTCCAGGAAGTAGTGTTGCTCCTGACTTGTGGACTATGGTTCAAGTAGCAAAAATTTAGACAAAAATGGAAAAATAATATTTAGTGAACAAAAGGGAAAATGACATTGCAAAGTAATCACTAACTATGTGAAGCTGGATTTAGAAGAACAACCATACAAATTCAAATGGGATTCTTGCCATAAATCAATAAATGACTCTCAATTCCCACCACTGCATAATTAAATTGCATCTGCCATGAGATATAATAGCAGCAGAGAAATCCTCTGCCATGTATTTCTGCATCAATTTAGTCCATAAAATAGTTTTCAAGGAGGAAAGGAAAGGAAAGGAAATTTGTTCCTGGATTTGGACTGGACTTCATTGCAGGAAAATTCCGAAGAAGTATTTCTATGTAGAAATAACCAGACTGGATTTGACTGGAGAAAGAATAAAAGCGGAAATAATGAATGACTTAGTTCTGAAGATAATGATGAAGTTTTTTTGGTTGATATGAGTTGAATATAGCTAAACGACTTTCTCAGATTTGGCTATTTTCACTGACATATATTGGGGGAAAATCTAAACTTATTATTACCAGTAACAATCTGGATAGATGCAATCATGAATTTAACTGTTCCTGTCAAGAATATTGAGAAAGAAAACTAGCTGTGAGTAACATAAAACTAACAAAAAATCACTACACAAGCATGGGCTAAGACAGTACAGAAGGGGCTGGTTTAGAGTCAACAATTTCTGGCATTGCAGATTCCAACCAACTTCAATTTTGCCTTCATTCATGTTTAAAAATGAGCCCACAAACAAACAGTACAGTTGAAGGAGATGCAGATACCACTTCCAGGCATCTATAGCTATTTCTGTAGGTAAATCTGGAGTTCGGAAACGTGTCTGTCCACAAAGAGTGATAAATCTATCAGGTTTTGAGAAAAAAAAAGAAACCATGGGCTTAGTGCGTTTTAAACATTGGATTTAAAGAAGGGCCATATCAACATTCAAGGGTCTACATTTCACTACGGAAATTATTTGATGAATTCAACAGTTAAGTAATATGTTCTAATTCTTAACTACATTTTTCAGGCCCACAAAAGTCCTGGCAAAGCAACATAAAGCTAAATCTAATATGATGGTCATATCTTGTTATGTTTTACAGTAAGAAAAGAAATAATGAACAAAGAAAGAATTTGTAATAATAGCAACAAGATACTAATGAGTTCCCTGACTTCACATTTGCTAATGTTTATATATTTAATAAATTTAAATGGCCAAATTGATTATTTTCCATCAACCCATAGTCAAAAACACTGCAATGACAGAGTTCACAATGTGTGCAATGGTTCAGACAAGTTCAAAAACAGTGTGCCATTTCCTGTTCACTCAAACACCCAGTGCACACTTATATGTGTCATCTGGAATTCCTGGAATGGTTTGCAGTTTCTACAGTTTGGCATCCCAAGTCACTTCTCAAAATGAGGTCATCTGTAGGACTGCTAAAAGATGTTATTTAGATAGTAAACCTGTAAGTATGCAGAGAATGATTTCCTATTTCTCCTCTGTGTTAGTAGAAAATGAATTATTTTATTGTTGTAAAAGCTCTGAATTGCAGATGCTAAGATAGTTGAGGGGAAATTGTAACTTTAGTAGTTTTTCATTATAAATATATAATTGGCATTTTGCGATTTGATAGGATCAAGTTCAAGATGTTAAGTTTACATTGCTCTTTTTCATATTGCTGTATGATGCTCCTGAAATGTTTACATGTCTAGAAGTAAATATGATTCAAAAGAAATAAAAGCTCATTTATCACAATAAAATATTTTTCTTCAGCAAAAGCAAATTACATATATTCATTCTAAATCCATTTCCTTGACTTTCCTCTCTTGCTTTCAGTCCCAAGAAGAGAAAAAACAAGCAATATACACATGCCAGCAATTAACTCACTCTTTATTAAATAACTAATAATAGGGCCTCCCCGGTGGCGCAGCGGTTGAGCGCTGGGTTGCGAAGCTGCCCGCGGCCTCTGCGGAGCCGGTTCGATCCCCGGCTGCTCCCCGGCCCCGGAGGAGGATCCCACATGGTGTGCAGACCTCTCCTGCCGCCCGCTGCTCCCCTCAGCAGTGTACTTCAGTCCTTCTGCCTGCTCTGCTCCCCACTCTGGCTCTGGTGAATTCTCTCACCCTCCCGCGCTTCTGACTGTACCCAGTGCATGTATAAACAAAACAAACAAACAACTATAATAAATAAATAAATAAAAGCATGCCTCTATAAAAAAAATAAATAAATAAATAATAATAGAAAAGTTATTATTAAGCCACACAAATATAATCCTGGAAAAAGTTTTAAATTCATCCCTTTATATGTGTGTGTGTGTGTGTGTGTGTGAGAGAGAGAGAGAGAGAGAGAGAGAGAGAGAAAGAGAGAGAGAGAGAGATTGTGTGTTCATATAGATAGAAATAGACAGATAATGTATAGATGTAAAAGAAAATACAGACATTTAACTATTGATCCGCTGTTTTGTCCAGTGTGTCCTGAAAGATCTTGAAAACGAGTGTTTAGTCACGTTGTTCTTGTCAATCAATGAGAATGTCTGACTACTCTGCAATTTCATTTGTTGTTTTGTTTTCCAAAGTAAGAAGATAAAGGTGGGGTAGGGGGCAAAATAGGTACATAAAACATGAGAAAAGCAACAGTGCAAAAGGGAAAGATACCTGTATTTTCCACAAAATTTAAGAGCTAACATATAATCATTTCAGTATACATAGAATTGGGCATGTTTCAACGAAAAATGAAGTCAGAAACTTGGGAACAAATTAAATCATCCCATTATTCCAATATGAATTATCGCCTCATTGCTAGCATTTTAAGATCTCTGATAACTGTGGATGACACAAATTAAATAGAATATTGATTCTTTGCTATGCTATGCTATGCTATGTTATGCTACCACTTCCAAGCTCTATAACCTATGTGGATAATGGTCAATAAATGGCATACATTATTATTATTATTAGAACCACATTTTTCTCCACATTTATCTGGGAGGACTCTCATTTCATATTAGAAAAATACTTTTTTGGTCATCAACATCTCACAGAATGTCTAACAGAAAACACTATGTGAAACTGGTAAATGTAGGGCAGGGTTAAGTAGGATGGGGGTTCATTTTAACTGGAAACTCTTCATGATTCAAAGAAAGGGTTTTACAGAGTCTACTGATTCATCTGAAGCATAAGAGAAATGAGAGACCAAAAAGTCTTTTATTGCTTTTATATTTCAAAATTTAGATGACTGTTACACACATACTATCACTTCCACCTTTTCAAGGTACAATTTTGAGTTAGCATGGCTATCATAGGAATGTTGAGGCTAAACTGACCATTATTTATCTAGAATATATGATTATGTTTGAGAAGCTGGAAAAACTGCAAATTTCAGTCATCTAAATCAATAGGAAAGAGGGAGATAATGAGTTGCATGAATAAAAATCAATGTTTTTTGTTCCTACTTTAATAGGACAATAGGAATTACAATTAGAGTGGACCCAGGTGTTCCACCAGAATTAAGGACCTTTCACCATTTTCATTCAATTCTCTTCTTTTCCAGGGGTTAAAATCCTGCTATTAAAAGAAAATGATCCTTCTGACACACAATAAATATTCAAGGTGATTTTAAATGATCATTTCTTCTGAACAAATTTGGTTAGCCCCACCTTGATCGTTTATAAGTTGTAGATAGATTAGATCAACGTCTGCATTTAAGGCTTTTGTTTTTCTTACCTATGGTTAACACTGCCCTCCCTAGGTAATCCCAAAAGTATTCATTAAAAAAAATCTCATTTTATGAATAATTTTGGTAAATATTTTGTATAGCATTATAACTAACATTCGATTATTATAAAATATAATTTTGAAATATCAACAAAACACATACACATATACTATTGCTTCATCATTTCTCATATTTTCAGTTGATGGTTTAGAGTTAATTTGGTATTGGGTAAACATTAAATACAGAAACTTAATTTCTTAACCCCTTCCTGAATGCACAATCTTTGAAGCATAACTTCAATTTCTTTTTTTTTAATGTTTTATTTATTTATTATACAAGAACTGGGTACAGTCAGAAGTACAGGAGGGTGAGAATTCACCAGAGCCAGAGCGGGGAACAGAACAGGCAGACTGATGAAATACACTGCTGCGGGGAGCAGCAGGCACAGCAGGAGAGGTCTGCGCACCATGGGGGACCCTCGCCGGAGGCCGGGGATCAAACCAGCGCTGCAGAGGCTGAGGGCAGCTTCGCAGCCCAGCGCTCAACCGCTGTGCCACCGGGGAGCCCATAACTTCAATTTCTCACATTAGAAAATGCAATCTGTAAACCCAACTCTGGAATCTGGGCTAGTTCTCCTAATTTACTTAATCCACGGAATGTGGTAGAAGTTACATAATGCTCTTTCTGAGCCTAGGCCTTCAAACAGCAGATTTATGTTTATGAAGAATGTAAAACAGAAGCACGTCACCCCAGCCAAAACCTTTGTAAGCCAGTCACCAGCTAATCTACCAGCTGATCAAACCCATAAGGAATTCCAACTGAAACCAGAATGTCCCAGTTTTGTCCAGCCTAAACTGAAGGCTTACAGAATTTTCAGTTAAGTGTTTCTTGTTTTAAGCCACTAGGTTTTGAAGTGGTTTATTTAGTAAAGCTAACTGAGAGTTATAAATATTCAAAGGAAGGTGCACACAATTTTGATAATGGATTAAATAAATAGAAGTTACAGTAATCTACATAACTCATACCAGCATGGATTCTACTACTCTTTTGCTTGTTTCTTTAATTTATCCTAAGGATGTCTGAAATCCCTGGCTGTGTGGCTAAGGGGAAAGCACATAATTAAGGTTTCTAAGGTTTCAAAAGAGGGAAATCAACAGGGTAGATAGTCTTTCTTACCACAGTGAACATGTGCCAGAAATGTGATAACTAGGGGTTATATATACAAATTTAAAAGGAAGATATGTTAGCCTAGAAATTAATATTGAGAAAGTAACACTGAGAAAACATGACCGTCTAACCACCAGCATTCGTTTTGGTTATTTGAAATGTCAGAATCTGCAAGCAGCCAAAGAATTAGAAGACTGTAGTGACTTGTTTGAAGGGTAATGTCATACTGCCATTTATTCAGAACCTACTATGTGTAAGCATGTTCCGGGGACAGTTTATACATATTACTCTGTGTAATCATTACACCATCTTTGAAAAGTAGAAATTGTTTTACTTTATTTGTTTCTTCACATGGCTTTAGGCTGTTCATTTAATCTCAGTAAGTTTTAGTTTCCTCCCTTCAAAAAATGGAAATGGTAGCAACTAGTAAGACTACTTTCAGATCATTTTCCCATGCAGTAAATGTGATAAAGGGTATGAACACATGCTACAAATGCAAATATTATAGAAAATGAGGTATTATTGTCATGAAAGACTTAATAAGACACTCCCAGTTACATTTACTTCCATTTTTAAATGTTTACTCGTGATGACAGGATATGATAAAGGGTACAGATGAACAGCCAGACGAAGAGATCCTTGGCCAGGACTGCAAGACCATCTGTCCCTATGGGATGGGATTCCGTCACCCTTCAGGTACATGAATGTATTCATCAACCTAGAAACTCCCAAACCCTGTTCTTTTGGAATTTCTATAGAGGCTTTATCACATAGGCATGATCAATTATGAACTCCATTGCCAGTCCTTCTTCCAAATCTGCAGAATGGAGGGAAGGAAGGAGTTAAAAATTCCAGACTTTGAATCATGCATGGCTTGGTCCTTCTGGTGATCAGTCCTCATCAAGGAGCCATCCAGTAATCCACCCAGGGTTGCCTCATTAGAATAAAAAGGGGCTCCTAGTGCTGTTCCTTAGGAATATTCAAAGTTCCAGAAGCTTTGTGCCAAGAACCAAGAGAAATGAATGCATATTTTCTGTTATCTCACAAACCATTTAGCTACTCAATCACTCTGAAAAATGCCCCATAGTCAGCACTTCTTACATCTAGACTTGGTGCTCCCCAAAACTGTTATAAATTTTACTCAGATTCATTAATTATTAACATTTTGCCCCATGTCTCTATCATTTTTAATCTAGCTAATATATATTCTTTTCTGAAATTTTTGAGATTAACATACAGTTATCATTTATCTTAAAGGACAAGAGCCTAGTTTATAAAAAAATTGGAGTTAAAAATGAAAACACAGTTTCTAGAGTGTACTAATTATGAAAAATATTATGTTTACGGTTTCCTTATTTACATCTAATCACTTAGTAAATAAGTTAACAGACTTGGATATTCTTTGTTAATTTAGGCATTTCATACCACTTGACATATACTGTATTTCTTAAGGTTTACTATAGAAAATCCATAATATAGTACAATCGTCTTCCCTTGATTTGTCTCATTATAAGAAAATCATATACTCCCAATTTGAGTTTCACTAGACGCTGAACTGAGTCTAAGAGTTGAGTGAAAATGATTCCATATGTAGATTAAGGATGTATTAGGAAAAGACTGGACAGATGATAGTCAATAAAAGGTGGTTATATAGCAACCTACCACTCTGGATGACGGAGTTTATTTCTCTTGAAGACACACATTTCAAACTTACCCCAATTGAGAGGAATGGAGGTTGGGGAATTTGTACACTAATCCCATCAAGTATTGGGTGAGGACTGTTAAGGGGAGTTATTAATTGCCCCTAAGAGCTGGTGGTTTGAAGTCCACAGGTGTGAACTGAGATGGTAAAGGCGAGAGGATAAGTAGGATGGCAACTGTGTTTGCTAAAACTGTTATTTACAAATTCAGTCTAGGGTTTGAGCCCATCTATTCAGGTAAAGAAAGAAATCAAGCAGCCATTATTCATTGCATTATGTCCCTCAAATCTTTTCTTAATCTTTCAAAAATAGTGTAGAATCAGCATGTTTAATGCAAGTAAATCTATATCCAGCATTGATCTTAGCTTTCCTATAGAGCTCCTATTACAAAGAAAATGCCACCAGTTCATGACTTTTGCTTATGAAAAGGCACAGTCAATTTGGATTCTTTATTATATTTTGTTCCACTAGCTTTGCTTCAAATTACTGTCACTTTGTACATTTAATCTAAAATACAGCTGCACAGGTCTGAGCTTAGACCTTCGTCCCCTTGTTTCTTTTACACAAATCACTATGTCTTCTTCCTTTTCATTTTTCCCCAACTTAAACATGAGCCTCCCATTCAGTTTCTATTCCCTTAAACCAAACATACATTCCCCTGAATTAGTTAATTTGTCCATTCTTTCTTTTCTGCCTGCATTATTTGCTGAGAAACTTCACTTTACAATGCCATTATCTTCTCAAGTAACAAACTTACATGCATGATGGCAGCAAAGACTCCAGACATCTAGGAAGAAGACCTGGAGGTGGGAGCTTTCGTGGTGATGTAAAGTAAGAAGAGGAATGTAGAGAGGAGTGTGACATCATTACCTTTTAACACAGCCAAGGTAAGTGATGACACAATTATGGATGCCTTTCTGTCATTCCTAAAGCATTATTTGTCACCATAATATTTATCAGATCCATGATCCTGAGGGTCTACTTCAACAAATGTCACCAGAATAAGCCCATATTCCTCCAGCCATGTGTATATGTCTCTTGTCAATAAAGTTTTTTGTTGCATGTAAAGGGCAAACCTTCCCAGGTACTGCTTTCTAATACTACATCTTTACTTCCTGAAACATTATTAGCATATCCTAGAAGGAAAAATGTTGGCCTTTGCTCAAGCACCCCCTGCTGTTTGATGTCCCTAATTTACCACACCATTAGAGTGCTTCCCCTGGTGGCATATAATATTCCTCACATCGCCAAAGGTGATATTCTTACCATTTGACAAACACCAATATTACTCTTTACTTTCTTGCAAGGTCTTTCTTGACATTAACAGGTTAAATAAGCCACTTCCTTTTTTGAACTAACTATATCATGTTAGTTATATTTTTTTACTTATATTGTACTATCTAGTTAACTAAATAGTATGACTTCATTTCAATATGAGTCATCTAACAAGACTTTGAAGTTGTAAGATCTGAAACTTGATCTTATGTTTAATACTTAGAGCTGGGAATCATATTTTACATAGTAATAATGCAATAAATGATGTTCACCACTGAATTAGCATTTTATTTGATATCCTCTGAGAACTCTTTATGCCTCTGTGACTTTCTACACTGTAAAATTCACAAAGAAGTACCCACTTAAAATTTTCACTCTCCTTAAAACAAAATGAAAAGGTGGGCCTCCCCTGGTGGCACAGCGGTTGAACACAGTGCTGTGAAGCTATCCACAGCCTCTGGAGCACAAGTTCAATCCAGGCTGACCTGGGAGATACCCACATGGTGCAGCAGACCTCTCCTGTCTCACCTGCTGCTCACCTCAGCAGTGTATTTCAGTCAGTCTGTCTATTCTGTTCCCTGCTCTGTCTCTGGTAAATCCTCTCACCCTCCCGCACATCTGGCCTGTACCCCGGCACTTGTATGCATGAATAAATAAATCTTCAAAAAAACAAAAACAAAAACAGAGGGCTCCCTGGTGGCACAAGGGGTTAAGATGCAACCTATGAAGCTATCTGCAGCCTCTGCAGCACAAGTTCAATCCCCAGTCAGGGAGCTACCCACATGGCACAGCAGACCTCTCCTGCCTCCCCCGCTGCTCCCCTCAGCAGTGTATTTCAGTCAATCTGCCTTTTCTGTTTCCCAGTCTGTCTCTGGTGAATCCTCTCACCCTCCACACCTCTGGCCTGTACTCCACTTCTTGTATGCATAAAATAAAACTTAAAAAAAGGGCATACCCTATTTCCCTGAACCTCCTTTGATAACTTCCCATTCAAGTCAAAGAAAACATTGCCATCTAAAATTTTTAATAAAGCAAATGCTCATTTTCCTCATTTGAAAATGTTCCATAATTAGATACATTTCTGGAAGTTATTTATGTAATAATGTGGTCATTTCTTTCTTATAAGTTACTGTAAGACAGCAATTGGAATTGTTTAAATTCTTTGTATTCTATTTTAGTAATTTAGATGAAAGAAATAAGGAATGGCATATCCAAACAGTTATTAGTAATACAATCGTCATCATCAGCACAAACTTAATTCTCCTTTTGCAAATATGGTTTCATTATAATGCAACTGTAACTACTTCAGCAAGTGACATCACTGTGACATAGCATCAGATATACTAAATAGCACTCTGATAACAGTTTTAATTCAATACTTGTCCTTTGTTGTCTACCTTGAAGTGTACCTCTTAAAGTCTCATGATATTTACTTACTAATAAAATTGCTTGTGAAAAATAATCTGGGAGGCTCATTCTAGCTCTAGTTGATAGCTACATTCCTTTGTCTTTTCTGATCCATATGTGGTACATATACTATAGAATGTATAAATTTATGGAATAGGGATTTAAGTTTATATGATCTTAGAATACAGAAGTGAAGAACATTGGTTTTGCATAACCTACATAAAAATGAATATAACTGGGTATAGTTCAAAGAAATGAAAGTCTAGAAGATGATGGTTTTTTAATCTTGATTCAACTTATGTTGTGGCCATGGGGAGGCCAGTGACATTTTTATTTATTTATTCTTATTGTTAAGTATATATAAAAGTTGAGGGTATGATCTAGAATCTTAAAAAATATCATTATTACTATTGAAGAGAAATCCAAAGAGGAAGAGGTTAAACGCTGTCAAGAAAGAAAAAAAAGGACATCACAACATTCATTTTTGTTTTATTCTAACATTAAAAAACAAAAAAGGTTTTAAAATTTATTTTCTTCCAAAGCTTTCGGTTAGTTATTTCAAATTTAATGAAGTAGAAAGATCCTAGGAATTGCATGTCAGATCTCAGTAAAATTATAGAGATTAAAAAGACCTTTGAATAAATTTTTATTTAACATAAAAAGGAATTTTAAGACTATCCTAAAGTTGAATAATCAAGTATTATATATATATATAGCTTGTCATATTTAAGGAAAAATATGAATGACACGTAGAAAACTGTTATTGAATTTGTGGAAGATATCCTGTAAATGTTTATTAGTGTACTGATACATATTTCAGTAATATTTGAGAAACTGACAAATGTAAATTAAGTTTTGTCAGTTCTTATGCAGATAGGAATTTACCTCGGTACATCTCTCCCTAATCACAATTGCAAATGTTGATACAAAATGAATTTGGATATGCAAACTCTATCTTTCACTCCACATATTGTCTACTTGATAAACTATCAAGTGAATTCCTATTTGAAAAACACAGTTGAGAAAGTTCTTACGGAGTCATTCTGTCATGGTGTCAGGCAAATGTGAAGTTATTTTCTGCAAGAAATGTCAATGAAATGTTTTCTAAGTAAATGCCTTTCAGATATATTAAATACAATGTTTTCTGCTTATATGGTATCATAAATCTAACTATAACCCCTGTAATTTTTTTTTTTAATTTTGAAAAAAGTGAATTTTAGGGCTATAACAATTAGGGAAAGCAGGAGGTTTTCCTTATAGTTGGTACCATAACCTCAGCTGAACTGCAGTAATCTCCTATTTGGTCTCTCTGCTCCTGCCCTAGTCCCGCAGTACTGCCTTCACAGCCACATTAAACTTTTAAAAATGTTTGATCACATCAGTCCTTTTCTTAAAACCCAAGGGCTTATCTCACTTACAGGGCTCTTAATAACCTAGGACCTTCTACCTCTCTTCTCTCCTCTACTAAGTTCCAGTCCCTCTTCTTTGCTGTTACTTGAATATACAAACAGAATTCTGCCTCAGGAAGGTTTTAGTTTTCTTTCCTCAGATTATCACCATAGCTTTTTTTAGCCTTCTGAAAAACAAACACCCTTATATCCTAGTCTTAAGACATTTTGTGCTTTGTTTTTCTACAATGTATATATGACAGGATTATATATTTATTATTGAACATTATTATCTTCCCTATACACTACAATATAAGCATTGTGTGCATGGGGACTTTATGCTGGTGGCTCATTACTGTTTCCCCAGACGTTAGAGTGATATGTGGCATATGATAGACATTTGATAAGAATTTATTGAAGGAATGAGATTAGGTGATACCCATTGATAGTAAATATATCAATAAATACTATATGTTGGCTTTTATGTTTTCAGCCAAAAGATTTGCCAATTGAACCAATCAAGAGTACAATAAATATGGCTGATCACACATCTTAAAATTTTATTGAGACGTGCCAAGTGTGTGTGTGTATGTTTTTGCTTAGGTCCCCAAAATAAGTGGGCTAAGTAGTGCTGATATTAATAGCTAAAAGGGAAAATATGAATTAAAAGTATTTTTTAAAAATCAATTCTTCCTGATGCAAACAAGGAAACAGATTCCTCTCCCTTTCTTTTCTTAAAGCATTCATTTTTAAAAACGTAATTATATCTGGCTCTAAATTGCAAATATAATTCTTGTCATATAGATATGAGACATTTATTTTTACTTTCGAATAAAGACGATTAATAAATACCAAACATCAGGTAAATTTACTATGAACTAAATGTGACAAAAGGGTTAAGGGTTGGGCCCCCCCTGGTGGCGACGGTGGTGGAGTGCAGCGCTGTGAAGCTGTCTGCCACCTGCGCAGCATGGGTATGATCCTGGCCAGCCAGGGAAAAACCCACATGGCACAGCAGACCTCTCCTGTCTCGCCTCCTGCTCCCCTCAGCAATGTATTTCAGTCAGTCTGCCTGTTCTGCTCCCCACTCTGTCTCTGGTGAATACTCTTACCCATCTGCACATCTGGCCTGTACCCCAATTCTTGTATGCATGAATAAATAAATCTTAAAAAAAATTAAAAAAGGGTTAAGTGTTACTTATTTTTATCTTGAGAACAAGTACATATTATGGCTTGTGCTTATTAGAATGGCTACATACTTATTAGACATGCTTATTAGAATGGCTAAAAAAAAGCACTTTGTGTTGTGGGAGAAAAAAGTAATTTTCCTTCTACCTTTCCAGGTTTTTGACTGAGACATCCCTGTAATAAAATATAGATTAATAGGAAAAAATAAGCAGAAGGTAAATGCTATATGTACATGGGAGGAACCCAGGGAAACTGCTGGATATAAAAATCAACTTTGGTTGTAGATACATTTCTCTAAGCAGTTGTCAAAATTGTACAGCAAAAAGATTGAATTTTATTGTACAGAACATAAAAATAAGTTTAAAAAGAGTAAAATATAATACTAGTTTGATAATTTGTATTAATTTACAAATATTTTTTTAAAAAGATTTATTTATTTATGCATACAAGAACTGGGGTACAGGGCCTCCCTTGGTGGTGCAGCAGTTGAGCGCTGGGCTACGAAGCTGCCCACAGCCTCTGCAGTGCTGGTTCAAAGCCCAGCCACCAGTGAGGGTCCCACATGGCGCGCAGACCTCTCCTGTCACACCCTCTGCTCCCCTCAGCAGTGTATTTTGTCAGTCTGCCTGTTCTGTTCCCCGCTCTGGCTCTGGTGAATCCTCTCACCCACCCGTGCTTCTGACTGTACCCAGTGCTTGTATAAATAAATAAATCTTTAAAAAAATTTTAAAAGAAATTTAACTGTTTAAAAAAAAAACTGGGGTATAGGCCAGAGGTATGGAGGGTGAGAGGATTCGCCAGAGACAGAGTGGGGAATAGAACAGGCAGGCTGACTGAAATACACTGCTGAGGGGAGCAGCAGGTGAGACAGGAGAGGTCTGCTGCGCCATGTGGGTTGCTCCCTGACCGGCTGGGGATTGAACTTGTGCTGCAGAGGCTGCAGACAGCTTCCGTCTTAACCCCTTGTGCCACTAGGGAGGCCCTACAAATAAATCTTAATGGTGGGACATTTCAGATTTATTAAGCATAACTTGTGTGATTTTAGTATAGCAACAACAGATCAAACAAAAAAAAAAGCTATGGAAAAAAGAATGTAAAGCATATTTTATAACAAAATTATTAGGTCTGTACTATTAAAGGGAGGTAGGATCCTATTTGACAATTCAGGATTACCTCCAATCTCCTTCAGCAAGGCAAAGGAGAGTAAAGATTGAAAAGGTTGGGTCAGGAAGTACAGAAATAGTTCGGGGCTGCGGGTATGAATTATAAAGCCAGATTAGTCAGAGTTGACTGATAGAGTTAAAGAAATGAAACTATAAGATTACTGCAGGGCACAGAGATTTGAAATAGAAAGAACAGATTGATTCTAGTAAGCTGTTTGAGCCAGTACAATAACTAATTAGAAAAACAAGAGGTTTATTGATCGAATTTTAGAAGGGGATTATTCTATAAGCAATTTAAGCAAAATTACTTTACAAAATAGTGCTTAGACTATAGAATTAATTGTCAAAATGTCTTATCTAAGAGCAAAAGAACTGGATAAATATGTATCTATTATAGCAAGGGCTTACATGGGAAATTATTGATAGGCATTGTGTGGTTATCAATAATTAGAAATAGGAAAGTAGAAATTAGAATTCAGCTCAAAGCAGGTGTTTATGTGCAGATTGTAGAATAACTCATCAGACATTAACCAGGTTTATCCAGCAATACAAAAGTTAGTAAAGCATATTGTTAATCTGATCAATGTAAGCAGCCTAATTCAAAGTGACAAAGTAGAGAGGTAGAGAGTTGAATTGTCTTTTGCAATGTAAAATTTAACCAAGTCTTTGCTTTTCACTGTTCAGAGGTGAACTGCCATTTCCTTTAGGAATAAAAACCAACATGTAAAATTAAAAATTCATTAATTTCACTCAAATTATTCCCACATAAAATTCAAATTGTAATCCTGAATAAGCCATTGTGGTTTTCCCAATTTGTCAAATGTTTATACAAATTTCATTGTTCTTCTTAATCTAACTATTGCAATTCTCTAAATAAATATATCTCTATTTGGTCTTTTTTATGACAACATAGAAATGTTACTCACTAAAAAAGCTCTCTCACACATTATTGGCACAATTTTAACTGGTATAACAGCAAAAAGGCTACCTTTTTTTTTTTTTTATTAAAAACTGCCTTTAGGTCCACCCTGGTGGCGGTGGGAGGTTGAGCATAGCACTGAGAAGCTGTCTGCAGCCTCTGCAGTGGGGGTTCAATCCTGGCCAGCCATGGAGATACCCACATGGCACAGCAGACCTCTCCTGTCTCACCTGCTGCTCCCCTCAGCAGTGTCTTTTGTCTGTCTGCCTGTTCTGTTCCATGCTCTATCTCTGGTGAATCCTCTCACCCTCCCGCACATCTGGCCTGTACCCAAGTTCTTGTATGCATAAATAAATAAATCTTAAAAAAAACTGCCTTTAGGGGCCTCCCTTGGTGGTGCAGTGGTTGAGCACTGGGCTGCGAAGCTGCCTGCAGCCTCTGCAGTGCCAGTTTGACCCCCGGCCTCCGGCAAGGGTCCCACATGGTGCAACAGACCTCTCCTTCCGCGCCCACTGCTCCCCTCAGCAGTGTATTTCGTCAGTCTGCCTGTTCTGTTCTCTGCTCTGGCTCGGTGAATTCTCTCACCCTCCTGCACTTCTGACTGTACCCAGTGCTTATATAAATAAATAAATAAATCTTTAAAAAATGCCTTTAAATGCCTTCTCAATTAGTGACAGTCAGAACTATCTAAAAATATGAAAATAATGTAAGAGTTTATAATGGAATTAAGTGTATGTAAAGCCTAGAAAAGAATGCATCCTCAGAGAAATGCATTCTTAGTAAGATGGTGGATGAACAGGATCAATGAGTTATCACTTCCTTCAGGGACACTGAGGATAGGCGTCTGGAGGTAGCACTCATATCTAGAACAGACTTGGAGTTAGAAGGACAAGTGTCTTAGCAAAGAAAAGAGCCACAAGCCATCAGAAAGGGAAGGAAGACTGAGGAACAAGTCAGGAATGCTGTCAGATCATAGGAAGGGACACCTACCCTCGTCCCACCAGCCCCCCGGACCATTCTTGCAGCCCCAGCCAGAGAGAGTGTATGCTTCTCAGCAAGAGCATAACCTGTTTCCCTGTTTCCAGAAGGATACCCTGGCATCTGATGACTGTATAGGCAGTGGGAAAACTACTCATCTGTCCCCTATTCAGTCTCTGGGCTCCCAGAACTGTCTGCACTTGCCCTTGGGAAGCCAGAGACCAACCATTCTTCCCCGCTGTGCAACCTCTGGCCTGTGCTTAGAGTGCATACAAAGAAACTGCGAATAGCCACAGTCTTCCCAGCAGGTTTTTTTGTACCTCACTTGGGGAGTCAACAAAAGCACAGGCAAGATTTCTGGCACTCACTTCCCTGCACAGTGGGAGACCGCAGGTCCTTTGGGCATATCGCTCATAATACTATCTGTAGAAAGCAACTAAAGAGACTTGAGAAAGCCAGAGAAGTCACGGACTACTCCCCACTGTGTGACCTCTAGACCCATGCTCAGAATGAATAATCAGAAACTAAAAGTATCTACAGTGAACAGAACCTGTGAACAAAGAGCACCAGTGTGGGGAGTCAGGAGTGGTACCCACCTTCTACCCAACATGGTCTCTTGGGCTTCCCCTTAAGTTCACAATATGCTACAGCTACATAGTGCAGAACTCCTGGGGAAAGATCTAAAATATCAAAATTAGAAGACAAAAATATACAACAAATAACAACCTGAGGCCTCAAAGAAGTATGACACCACAAGGAGGAAACAATCCTTCAGAACCCAATCACAAAGATATAGATAACTTATCTTCCTATGCAACAGAGAGTTCAACATTTTCATGATATAGTTATTCACAAAAAGTAGAAGAAAATGCAGGTAAAAAAGAATGAGAAATACAATGAATGAACAGAAATTAGAAACTGAAGATTGAAACAAAGGAATTGCAGGATGCAAAAAATCAATAGGTGAGATTAAAAAATTCTTCACAAAGCAATGGAACAAGACAAGAATGAATGTAGGACTGAGTTAGTGACCTTAAAGATCATAATGCAGAAAGGATACAGGTGTGGAAGAAAAATGACAAACACAAAGAAAAAAGTTGTATGTCAAATATTTTCATGTATTAAATAAAGGCAGAAAATTTAGAGTCGAAATAATTGCTCTGGAAACAAAGGTAAAGAACAAAGTTGAGGAGTAACGTGCAAAAACAGGACTCTATACTTACTAAGATCCTACAGTTTGCTCTGGAAATCGCCTTTGTTTAACCCATTATAATAATCCCCATAATGATACATTAACATAGTCCTCTCTAGGACCCTCTAGGACTGCTCTCTAGGACTGCTCAAAACACAGATCACCATAGCAACTCATTCTAAATTAAAAATACCCATGGAAATCATTTTTTGGGTTGAAATATATAGGTGCTGAACTAATAGCTATTATCCTCCCATGCTCTCCCTAACTAAGGTTACCTATCTATAACACCTAGACATTTCACAGGTGTAAGCATTTACAAACTTCTGCATTAATGTCTAAAGAGCTTAGCTGATTAATCATGAGTCACAATATTGATCTCTCTTCCAGTCAAAGCCCAGATTGTTCTCTTCACAATTAATATTAAAATGTCCACCTCATCGTCAGTGCACCTTCACTCACCTCTGAACACGTACATCAACTTTTTCCTGATGTATTTTTTTTTGATAAACCCATGTCCTTATTTTCCTTCAAAATTTTACTTAAATGGTATCTGCCTTTTAAGTAGTCTCAGCCAGAACCTATCCGTCTATCACTGCCATTATTTTTTTAATATTTATTTATTTATACATACAAGAACTGGGGTGCAGGCCAGAGTTGTGGGGGGTGAGAGGATTCACCAGAGACAAAATAGGGAACAGAACAGGCAGATTGACTGAAATACACCGCTGAGGGGAGCAGTGGGCGAGGCAGGAGAGGTGTGCTGTGCCACGTGGGTAGCTCCCTGTCCGGGGATCGAACTCTTGCTGCAGTAGCTGCAGATAGCTTCATAGGTTGCATCTTAACCGCTTGCACCACCAGGGAGGCCCCACTGCCATTATTTTAATGATACTCTCTCATCTCTCAGTTTCCTTTCTACTTCCACTTATATGTGTAGCACTTAGTTCTTCTTGGGGACAGCAGCCTGCAGCTGGTGATGTGCACGCTTATATGTTTCTGTCACTTTAGCTTAAAGACATTTTTCTATATCTCCCTTGTCACTTGCTGATTGATATGGCTGGCAGATGGCATTTTTTAGAAGTATCACCAACTACAAAAAAATATGTTAACATCTCCAGTAGTAAATAATTCAAGACAGTCACAGTTTAGAAAGCACAGCTCCTGATTTTACACAAAATGGAAAATCACAGACATAAGACAATGATAATGTAGACCTTAGAGGATTCTAGAAAAAGATCCAAAATTTACAGTGAGAATTTGAAGAGAACAGTGTATTTATTTAAAAAAAAATCTGTCATATACTTTCCCATCATTGTCCAAGGCTCTCAGGAAATCAGAGATTAACACCAGGACTTCATTTTTAAGAAGTCACATTCACTGTGGGATGAAAAAACATAAACAAGCAAATATGTAAATAAGAAAACTGATAGTAATAATGAGACAAAATAGAGATCTGTTAATTGATAAGCTGTATCAGTATGTATGTATGTGTGTATACCTATGTGTGTATATGTATGTAGTCCTTGTATGTTTAAGTAACAGAGGTACGTGACAGATGCTACTGATTCCCTATGCTATATCTTCTTGATCTCCCCTTGAGTCCACCTGCAACTATGGTAGACCACGACAGGAAACATGAAGTACCTGCATAAGCACCTGCATATTTCTATTTCTGCCAGAGGACTTTCTCTGACACCACTGTAGAATGCTTAACCAAGCACACTCAGAAGTGCAGGGGACATGGGGTTGAACCCAACCCTTTGCTAATGGGCAACAAGTTACTATATAAATACCACAGTCTCCTTCTCCTCTGATGGGAAAAATCAAAGATGTGTTGAAATATTTCTTAAAGCCTCCCAGAAGGCTTTACCTCCACTTACCCAGAGTAGCAACCTACTCATTAAGACATATCTTAAAGGTTTCCTTCACTTCTCTGTCTCATTTTCACCAGTCCTTCGTCTGTGTTTCCTAGAATCACCTCCTAAATAAACTACCTGCACACAAGTCCTTGTCTCAAGATTTATTTGGGGGAAAATGGTAATGAAGAAAGAAGAGGACGGAAAGTGTACATGTAAATTGGGCAATTTAAAAAGACTACACTAAGGTAGTGTCATTAGAGATGATATGTCAATGACAAGAAGCTACCATCTGCAGGAAGAGCTGGAGAAGAGAGTTCTTGGTGGAAACCGAAGTAACTGCAGAGTCCCTAAGGTGAGCAATGTTCAATGAACACCAAGGTGAACAGAACACTGAGGAGAGGGAAGTGGTGAGTGGTAGGCAATAAAGTCAAAGAAGCAAGTAAGAGAGAGATTTTATATGCGGCAGAGTTGATATTAGGTAGTTTAAGATGATATTATAATTAGAATAAGCTTTTATAAGATTTTGAGCAAAGCAGTGATATAATTTGATTTTTAAAGATTTATTTATTTATGCATACAAGAGCTGGGATATAGGCCAGAGGTGTGGGAGGTGAGAGGATATACCAGAGACAGAGTGGGGAACAGAACAGGCAGATCTACTGAAATACACTGTTGAGGGGAGCAGCAGGTGAGTCAGGAGAAGTCTGTTGCGCCATGTGGGTAGCTCCCTGGCCGGGGATTGAACTCATGCTGCAATGGCTATGGATAACATCATAGTGCTGCATCTTAACCACTTGTGCCACCAACTAATATGAAGTAAGCAGACTAGACAGCAGACAAGAGTATGGATTCACAGATGCCAAATATGATATATATCAAGAAATACCAAGAAGGAGGAAGGAGCCATGCGTGGAATGTTGCTCAGAATACAACTAAGAAGATAGAAATGTAACCATTCCAATTGTCATCTCAATGATAAAAGTAGCATTAAGGGAATGGACAATGGGTGGTAGTACATTGTAGAGGAAATATAATTTGAGGATTTTAAGTAGGGAATCGAAAGATCTTTTTTAAAACATAAAGTTTGTCCTTAAGAACAGCAGAGACATAGAGCAATAGCTAGATGGGGGCATGTAGGATCACTGCAACTAGGCCAGAGAAAAAGGTGTATGTTTACAACAGAGCTTCCTCTTCCGGAGCATAGGAAAAGCACATTTGTCTGTCTCTCTTCATTTGAGTTCTTACCATGGAATTTAATGTGGAGAATGGAGCCGGTAATAGAAGTTATGTGTGTCATTTCCAGGCATTCGACTTTTAAAAAATTTCTAACTTTTTCCCTTCAATTACTAAGTTGAGAATCATGTGTTCCAGATTCAGCAATCACAAAGTAGAATTAACCTGGGTTGCTGGATCAGTCTTGAGAGCCACCAAGAAGAGCCAAGTTACCGATCATGGAACTCTGATATGAAGGAAAGAAGCCTTTCTTGTGTTTAGCCACTGTCTTATTTCACAGGTTCAACTGTTACCGAAGCAGAGCTAAGTTAATCCTGACTAATTAATATCCCAGCAATGTTTTTAATATGACAAAAATATCATTTTGCATACTTTAGAAAGTGCTCTAGTAGAGAGACAGACTTGATATTCCACGAGAGAGAGTGTAATTGCATGATTATGCTTGAGAAGCTTGAGAATGTCTGAGATCAAGGATAGTGATTGCTGAATTGGCCTTAGAAGTAGGGGTGCTTCAGAGGAAGAAAGGCACAGAATATCAGTACAAAAGAAGTCACAACAATAAATTTGGTCAAAGGAAGTTAAGGGAATTCCCTCATTTATCCCCTGTATTTGATCAAAGAAGAGATAAGATATTCATATATGCTGAGAGACAGAATAGAAGCAAAAATAATGGATCTTTTCAGGAGTGAAGACAATTTATGAAAAATAATGTGAAGAATGAAGACCAATCAAATTAAGAAAGAGAAGACTGACAATATTTTATATATTTTAAATTTATAATCATGAATTAATATATTTCCAAGTAGAATTTCTGTGTGCATATTTTATTGAATTCAGCTTTCTGGCTGAAGTTATAAAGAATATGGATAGATGGCTTTAGCCAAGCAAGTATAATGGGGAGAAAGGTGAGAAGAATAATGAAGGCAATTGCAAAGGAGTAACCTTAATGATGGATCAAGGAATGTCAGCTAGATAACATGGGATTATTGACATTCTCAGGCACTGGACAATGTAAAATCTACACATGAGAGATTTCCATAAAGACAAATTGCTGAATTAAGAGTAGTGGTAAAATGGGGCCTCCCTGGTGACGCAGGCGGTTGAGCGCTGTGCTGTGAAGCTGTCCGCAGCCTCTGCAGTGCCAGTTCGATTCTGGCCAGCTGGCCGGTGAGGGTCCAACATGGCATGCCAGACCTCTCCTGTGGTGCCCACTGCTTCCCTCAGCAGTGTATTTTGTCAGTCTGTCTGTTCTGTTCCCCTCTCTGGCTCTGGTGAATCCTCTCACCCTCCCACACATCTGGCCTGTACCCCGGTTCTTGTATAAATAAACAAAATAAATCTTAAAAAAAAAAGAGTAGTGGGTACAATGATCTATATGAATAAGGAAGTTATACTGGTCAGAATGCAAAGTGCTTAAAATCAAAATTTTTAAATTAGTTCACCTATTGTTTGATGATTCAGAAATCAAATCATTGCACAGTAAAGGACAAAGTATAATGTTTTCCTTGCGAATTCTTGGAGGAAACTGCTCTTATTCTCACTCTCAGAAAAAAATTGCTACTTCTGAGCAACTCATTTGTTTTTATTTTATAGATAGCGGGAATTATGTAAATTATTGAAAAGGATTATACACATGGCAGAAACATGAAAGCTATTTCTGTTAAATGTGGTGCTGATAATAAGAAATCTTACACAGAGACCAAGAAATAATTTGTAGCTCATCTTATAAAGTATGGATCTGTGGAAATTAAATAAAACACAGAAGCTAAAAGTGCGAGATATGGTAAGGAAAAAGAATAGGCTATTAGGTAGGTGGAGAAAGTACCATTTTGTGTCATCTTTATTTTATTACTTATTATATCAGCAACTCTTGGCTAAGATAAATTTTAGGTTCAGGATACATGCTTTAGTAGGAAACAGAAAATCATCTTCAGGTATAGTAAAGATAACTCACTTCAAATATTATGTTTCTTACCTAATTGAGAGAGCAGAACTTGAACTTGGATGGAGGCCAAGAGAATCACACTGCAGTGCAGTGTCCTCACCAAACACGGAGAAGGGACAGACACCAACATTCTCTGACTAGATGACCTGCAGACAAACCTTATTGCCACTCTCTCCCAAGAGTTGCTGTATAAGTGAATACTAAGCAACTCCAGTACTTAGTCAATCATAGGCATATGGTAATAACAATAAAGTAGAAAGCAAAAGGATGAAAGTGGCCTCCACTTAACACACTACAGAAACAACTATCACCTCTGCTTATGATATCCGATGTTCAAATAAACAGAAATCTAAAAAAAGGTTAACAGGTCCTGGCAAAAATGTGGAGTAAAGGAAAATCCAACAATTCCTGTTAATAGGAATGTAAATTTGGACAGCCATTTTGGAAAATAGTGTGGCAGTTCCTCAAAAAATTCAAAAAAGAACTACCATACAATCTGATAATCCAACTTCTGGGTGAACATTCGAAAGAAATAAAATTTAGATCTCAAAGAGGAATCTGCTTCTTATGTTCACTGAAGCATTATTTACAATAGTCAAGATACGGAAACAACTTAAATGTCTGTCAAAAGATGGATGCATGAATGGCTAAAAGAAATGTGGTTTATAAATACAATGGACTATTGTTCAGCTGTAAAAAAGGGGGGGGTATTTTGTCATTTGCAACAACACAGATGAACCTGGAGGGCATTATACTAAGTGAAAACAGCCAGATACAGAAGGACAGATACCATATAGTCTCATTCATATGCGGGCTCCAAAGTAGACTCTTAGGACAGAGAATAGAATGGTGAGTGCCAGGAGAAGGTGGAGGAAGAAATAGGACGATTTGGTCAAACATACAAAGTTATACAAAATTAATAAATCCTAGAGCTCTAATGTACAGCATGGTGACTGTAGCTAAGAATATTGTATTGTGTACTTAGAATTTTCTAAGGTGGTAGAGCTTAAGTGTTCTAACTACACCTAAATCAAGAGAAAGAAAATCACAACTGCTATATGAGATGGATATGTTAATTAACGATCATTTCATAATGCACAGGTGGACAAAAACATCATACTTTACACTCTGAATATAAGCAATTTCAATTTGTCACTTATACCTCAATAAAACTGAAAAAAATGGAGTAAATTCAAGAAAGAAGTCTTTTATGTTTTAAGTTCAAAATTAAAGGGCAAAAATCAAATAAAAAATAGTTTTAGATGAAAAAAATCTTAATCCTACAAGATGTTTTGCATCACATGCACAGAATTTAGAAAATCAATTACCTGGAAGTAGTATTTGGAGATGAATTTTAGAAAAATTCAAGGACAAAGGGACATAGACTAGCAGGTATGATTAAAATCATTTAGTAAAAATTTAGTTTTAAGTAATTGTTATAAATATGATCACAAAGAGAAATCAAAAGCATTTTAACTACTACATTAGTAAGAAAAACAGTCACCTAAACAATATTTAAAATTAAGATTAGATAGCAAGTGTGAAATTCCAGACTATGTCAAAAACATCTAGAGAAAAGTTGTCCATTTCCTTTTATGTAAGGTCATCAAAAATATAAAAAGTTCCAGTTTAACTCTAAACATTGCCCAATAGAGAAATATTAACTGAAAGTTTGCTAAAGTTGATAAATAACTACCAGCTTATTCTTCTTAATCAAGGAGTTGATTTAATTGGAAAAATAAATCTTAATTTCTGTGGATTTTTACATATATTCACATAGGTATCTACTGCCCATGTCAAGTTACAGTACATTTAAATGACATCAAAAATGAAAAATATGTAGAGCAACTTAAAGCAGAAAAATAACAAAAGGCGGAGACAGAAGACATAAAGCAAGTTAATAAATAGTAAAATAGCATAGTATTTTTTTTTCAGCTATAATACCTGGCTGTTAAATCCTGTGTTAAATATATCAGATACCTCTACACCTGTTTTGGAATTCCCCTAGAGAACAAGTTATGATGATTCATCTATCTTTATAGCTAACTACCAACTATGCATGATTTATTGTCTAGACATAAGAAAATATTTTTAACTGTCACAGTAACAAATAAATGAATACATAAATCAAAAACCAGCAAATGAAAATTCTCTGAATGTGAACTTGAACCCTGGGATTAAGAGACTCATGCTCTACCAACAAAGCTAGCCAGCCAGGCTGAAAATAACTTCAGAGTATAGCATGAATACACAACCACAGAGGGTAGGGAGACCCAGTCTTACTGCTGTGTGCACAACAGTCAAAGGAAAACAGCTGCTGCTCAGGACTCTCTTGTGGCCTAGGAGTTAAGGCTCAGCACTATCATCACTAAGGCCTAGCCCACATATGGCACAACAGACCTCTCCTGTCTCACCTGCTGCTCCCCTCAGCAGTGTATTTCTGTCAGACTGCCTGTTCTGCTCCCCACTCAGTCTCTGGTGAATCCTCTCACCTCTGCACATTTGGCGTACACCTCAGTTCTTCTACTCCCCCCAAAAATTTTAATTTAATTTAAAGTAAAAAAAAAAAAAAAAAAAAAAAAAACAGTTGCTGCAATGAAACCATGCAGTATCCATTCAAAGTTCTGGAGGTCTTGATCTGCTTCTTACGGCTCAGTATCATCAACTGCAAGTAATTTATTAACATGATAGAAGATAACTCAGTTTTCCTCAGCTAGTAAATTAAACTCAAATCCCCTCCAGCAAGGGTCCCACAGGGCGAACACATCTCTCCTGTCTTGCCCGCTGCTCCCCTCAGCAGTGTATTTCATCAGTCTGCCTGTTCTGTTCCCCGCTCTGTCTCTGGCGAATCCTCTCACCCTCCCACGCATCTGGCTTCTACCCCAGTTCTTGTATAAACAAACAAACAAATAAATAAATAAATCTTTTAGAAAAATCTGGTTAAGCTGTATGCTAGGGTTGTGAATAGGTGATTACAATTTCAAAATCCAAAAATAATTGAAAAGCAGTATTTTCTAGGATCCCTTAAATTATAGTGAATATTTGAAAATTTACATCCAGTAAAGAGAATTTATGTGTTTCATTTCCATTTCAAAGTTTAAAATTACTGAACTTAAACAGATTTTAAAGCACCATAATAAAGTCATCTCAAATTACAGAACTTATATAAAATTACATAAATGCCTATTCCCTGCCCAAAACACAATATTTGTTTTTGCTTCTTTTAACATTGAAAACATTTAAAAGTATTTGTGCTTCCTAATGGTTTATATTTTTTTGAAGAACAGGTCATGCACCCAACAACATGGTCATATGATTAAATATATTTTTACAAACCTGGAGAATGTTCAGAAATATTTCATCTGCTTAGTTACTTCCCCTAATGCATTTAATACCAGTGATTACATGCTTGTTGCTTTTTTCTATAAAAAGAAACTTCTGAAACAGGAAAACATTTACCATTGCATAAATATATAAGTCATGTTCAATGCCAAAAAACATCATTACTTTGGACAATGCTATGAACTCTTGCTTCTTATTGTGACATATTATAAATATCTCAGCTATTTTTTAATATATTCCTCCTGTATCTACAATGCATTGCTTTTATTTAATCTTCAGCAGTAATATCTAATATATACCCAGTAAAACCAAATGTGATTTCCTTTTGTCACTGACAGTAACAGATAGTTCTTGATAATTATGATCCATGTGTAGCTCCTTCTTTTATTAGAGGAAAAGAGCATACAATGCCAGATCAACTGCTGGAGCAGTTTTGTGTCATCAATCTCAAGCCACTTGCCTATGTCGTGAAAGTGCATATCTCCACAGAGTAATATATCTGTGTCATCTTATTGTCATATATCCTGAATTGTTTAGAAAGCCAAACTAGAAAGGAAGAAAACAATATGAGCATTTTTCTGCTCTATGTGAAATGTGAGATAAATGGACATTTACTGTGTCTGCCTTTTCCTGTGTGTGTTAGTGCGTGCATCAATGTGTATTATGGGTGGGAGAAAAGGTACATTTATTAGTGTGTACATTTAATGTGTACATTAAATGCTGTAATAATCCACCCATAATTTAACCCTCCATATGTGGATGGGGTAAAAAAAAATAGATAGGGACATATATGTTCCTTCTTTCAATCATTGTCAAAAGTAGGAATCACTTTCCCTGAAAATAAGTAAATGATCATGGCTACATATTTAAAGACAGAAAGTCAGGCTATACAGAGTAATATAAGTATCATTACTATAGCTATGATGCTGAGGTTCACCATTACCAGAATCCATTTTCCCTAATTATTTCTCCCCAATGGGCTATTTGGTATTCAAACTTCCTTTTTTGATGGACACACCAAATAACCATGTGGACCAGAGCAAAGTGATAAGCAACAATCCTATATTATTTGAATGTAAGAACTGCACAACATTAAAACAATTTATGGGATTATTTAAAGATTTTCTGAAGATCCAAATCTATCAAACCATACTTCATTCTTTCTTCTATCATCAGATTTATTATACTAGGGTTATTTCACATGAAAAATAGATGTATATTAGTACTGCTAAAATGAAGAAATGCAGATGCAATAAATATGTATACTCCAACTCTTTCTGAGCTATAGGACAGTCACTTAAATTTTCTATGCCTCAATTTCCTCAATTTTTTATAAAGATTGAGCATAAAATGCATACTATTTTTTGAATCATTTTATAAAGCTGAAATCAATGACACATGTGTAATATAATTGCTATCTACCTATTTTAAATCTTACTGGACATTCAAAATGGAACAAGAATCCTAAGTGGCCAAGACTATATTTTAAAAAAATGGAAATTATATATCTCATAATATGTATTAAACAGGGTAGACTAGTTAGGGTGTGTTACTGACAATCTCCAATATCAGTGGCTTAACACAACATGTAAAATTCCTTGTCAAGTTAGGGCAACTGGTCCACAGTATTTCCATTTCCCAAAGCCCCTAAACCAATCCATATGAACACTCATACATATTCCACAGCTGCAGACATGCACACCCATTAAATAGAATAATGTGAAATATCTTCTGAAGTTAGTAAGACACCATTACAAAGAGGATTGGGAGACCAGCAACAGCGAGAGGAATTTCCATGCTATAAATTGAAATAAATTTTTCAACATTTCTTTCAGAGTATGGATAGGCCGAATACTGGTGAGCTATCAAGACGAGATCACACCATGGATGAAGATTTAGACTGAAACTAAATAACATGGAAATATACCTGTGAGTCTGCCTAGCAGGATCTATGAATACCAACTGGCAGTATGAGTTCCAAAATTATATAAGTAGATAATCTTATAATAAACATTTCTGTGGTTTATTTTTTTATGTCTTGATATAAAGGTAGACTGTAATTGTAGATGCTTGATGTCAGTAATCAAGATCTTAATTTAATGTTGATCTTAAAGTCATATAATTTGAAAGAGAAAATCTGAAGGAAGACTTTCCTAAGGGTGCAGACAGAATTAAGGACCTTATTTGTTTCTGCTACTTAGCATGTATGTATACAAGGTACCTTTATTACCTCACTGACCCTTGCATTTTAAATAGATTATTTCCCCTAACACCACACTGTATTTTACTTGCATCTGTAACTTTGCATCTATAACGTTGAAGTCTTAAATAATTCCCCAAATGTAGCACATGCTCAAATAATATCTTCTGGTTTCATTTTGGTTTTACTGAGGTAACATAGGTTTAAAACATTGTATAGGTATAGAGGTATAGGATCAGAGGCTTGTTACTATACCACACCCAATCTTCAACCTAGTCCATCATGCCCCCTCCAAACTTTGCTCTCCCTACTGTCTTTCTCTAACAGCTTTGTAAGGTTTGTCACTGGTTTGGTTCTACCTGACCCTTTGTTGTTTTTTTCTTTCTCTATATTCCACACATAAGTGACACCATCCAGTCTTTGCCTCTGACTTATTTTGCCAATAACCCAGTTGGAGACATAGACTTTTAAAGATACTTAGGTTTGTGTATTTATAATATTTTCTTGAATACAAAGGATTTTAATTATAGAAGCAGCATACTTATTATAGAGGATCTGTGAAGGTACTTACTTTACAAAACTAAAAGTCTTACACAAAATTTAGACCAATGATTCTGAAATTGTGGTCCTTAGGCCAGCACCATAAGTATAGAAACTTGTTAGAAATGTAAATTTTCAAGCCACATCCCAAACTTAAATTATACATTATTTGAGGTCCAGCAAACTGCTTTTCAGAAACGCCCCAGGTAATCCTAATGTACTTTTGAAAACCTCTACTATAAAGGAAAATCAGTATACTAAATAATTAGTTAAGCACTTATTTAGCACAATGCATTTTCTTTATTAAATATATAAAACTTCAAAAATTCTTTTAGGTAACAATGACAAATTCATTCTATGATTTTACTTAAACTATGATGAAAAAGCCAAAGTGGCACAGATTCCTAGACTGATGGATCACCACTGGCACATTTCCTGGGCTGGGCCAGTGAGGAGTTCCTGTCGAATATTTTGTCATACCAAATGCCACAGCAGCTTACAAGATTCTGCCAACAAGTTTCTTAAGGGGCATTGCTGCTTTGGGGGTAGACAAAAGTCTCAAAAGGAATCGTTTTGATCAAATGTGTCTGAAACTGTTCAGTATCAGAGTAACTATGGGCAAAGTGAAAATTTTCCATTGGCCATTTTTATGTCTAGGACATAATTACATAAAAGCAGTATTCCCTGTAATCTTTTTTCTATTTTTTGGGTTTTTTTCCTTTAGTAAACTGACTGAAATGAGACATTTTTTAAAGATCAACAACTTCACAGAGCTAGCATTTCATTACCAAGCAAAGTTCAAAATCGTGGCTATTTCAATTTTCTTTATATTTTAATGAATCACCTTTCACTAAATGCCAAAGGACTCTAGTAGAAAAAAAATATGGGATTAAAACTAGGTTGATGTAGTTTGAATCCACCAATTATTTGCTCCTTGAGCAAGTTATTTAATTTCTGAGCTTCAGTTTCTTTATCTATAAGAATGCAAATAACACTTAGAGAATGTAGAACTAAAATAATAATGTGACAATGTCTAACATATATTAGTCAAAAAGTTACCAAAACATAAATTCACAAGAAATGAAACATTATTATGACTAAAACGGATATTTCCTGTGAAAGACAACATATTTTCAAATTATTATTAGTTGGAATATATTCTTTTATTCTCTTGATAGTTTTTTTCATTAAAAAACAATTAAACTAATATATCCCATTTTTCTATTTAACTGAAAGTTTTTATTACTTTCAAATATTTTTCCTCAGATAATTACATTCCTGATGAAGATACTTAGTTTCAATTTCATCTGATCCTCAGTGCCTACATTAGTACTTGATGGTTTATTAATGTATATTTTTATAAGATTACAAATTAAGTAATTGATAAGATACTTCCTTCTATTCTTTTAATGTTTTATTTTTACTATTTCTTAGCGTTCCTAGGTATAATTGACAAATAGGTATTGTATATATTTACAATGTACAAGTTGATCTTTTGTATATGCTGTGAAATGACCATCACAATTAAGCTAATAAACATATTCATGGCCTCACCAGTTACTGTTATCTTTCTTTTTTTCTTTTTATTTCTGATGAAAACACTTAAGATACACCATCAGAAAATTTCTAATATTCAAAACAGTATTATTAACTATAGTCACAATGCTATATGTAAGCTCTCCACATATTATTCATTTTTCATAATTAAAAATTTGATCAAAGTTTCCCATGTCTGCCCCTCTCTCTCTTCTCTGACACTGTGCTCTCTGATTATATGTTTTTGATATGTGAGACACCACACAGAGATTTGCTTTTCTGTGTCACACTTATTTTACTTAGCATAACTTCCTCCATGATTTCAGGAAAATAACTTTCAAGAAAACCCCCTTATATCATTCACTGGATTTGTTAATGTTATCTCATTTGCTTTATCATTCACACACAAGTATATTCTCTTATTTAACCACAGCACAGGACATTGAGCAATGCTATTATCTAAATTTTAGCTTGCATTCAAATCTCATCAATTTTTCCTTATTGCATATTTATTTTTTTTCCTTTTGCATATCATTCCTAACTCAGGATTCAAGCTAAGATCATGTTTGGATTTATTTATCATGTTTTCTTAGTTTTTTTTTTTTTTAAATCTGAATCAGCTCCTCAGCCTTTTTTTGTATTTCTTGGCCTTGACATTTTTGAAGAGCTGTGTACAAGTATTTCGTAGAGGGTTTATCTTTTGTTTCTTCATGGTTAGATTCTGTTTGTGCATTTTTGGCAAGAACAGGAAAAAATACTTCTAATCTATTCTAATTATGTACTATAAAAAGTTGCTTACAACCATACACAAATAGGTATGAAATTAATTAGTAATTTATTTACTCCAGGTATGAATCATATAATTGATGCCCCTAATTATCAGAAGTAGTTTAAAAATCGGGAAAGAATCAAGATCCAGTAGTCAAACTGTCGGTGTTCCCAACTTTCTGGTTATATAATATTGACATGAAACCTCTGTGCACATCACATTTTTAAAACACAATTTTAGTAGCACCTGCCTCATTCATTTGGTGCGAGAATTTATTGTGATATGTGTAAATCACTGAAATGGTGGCGATTTATATAAGAGGCTCAATAAATACTAGTGATCATTGGTGGGGTATATTTATATAGACAGATATTAGTTACTTTATTTTTATTTGTTTCTCAGTTCTGCTATGCATAAAGTTATTTTGTTCTAATTATTATTTTCTTGAGAAAAATTTAATACAACTCATGGGAGAAATGAGAAGAAGGAACACAAAGGACATACTGGGGTAACAACACCAAACCGAACCCACACTAAGTAAATCAGCAGATAATGGGGCCTCCCCTGGTGGTGCAGGCGGTTGAGAGCCACGCTATGAAACTCTCTGCAGCCTCTGCAGTGCTGGCTGGCGAGGACCCCACATGGCATGGCAGACCTCTCCTGTTGTGCCTGCTGCTCCCCTTAGCAGTATATTTCCTCAGTCTGCCTGTTCCGTTCCCTGCTCTTTCTCTGGTGAATCCTCTCACCCTCCCACGCATCTGGCCTGTACCCTGGTTCTTGCATAAATAAATAAATAAAATCTTTAAAAAAAATAAAATCAGCAGTTAATGGTTAAAATGGATGGATCCAATTACATTAGAAATACAGGCATGTGTTAATAAACAGAAGAGTAAAATGGTTTTCTAATTGTTCTGCAAACAGATATATTGCAGATAACACTGTCAGTAACACCACATCCATATTCAAGATGCACTGTATCACATTCAAAATGGGTCCATCTGTGATATTAAGGGGTTTTGTCCATTTTTATTCACTGTGCCTGACATAAAAACCATCTTTAATTCCTATTGTCAACAGAGAAATATCACTCAAAAGGTCCAAAATATGTAATTAAATTAGACAAACATATCTAAAAACATTTTAAAATCTAATATGATAAATTTGCCTACTGACTGGTTTGCATTTTATCCTTCATCCTACTTAGAAAGATAACTTTGCATTCGTTTTCTTAATGCATTTTATGAAAATATTAACTATAACCGATCTCAAAATTAATGGTATTAACTCACCACCATTGGTGAAATAGTATCATATATATATATATATATATATATATATATATATATATATATATGAAATGTTATCATCACCCCTTAATCACAGTGCTCTGGTTGATTTTAGCTTTTTTTTTAAGATTTATTTATTTATGCATATAAGACTTGGGGTACAGGCCAAAGGTGTGGGGGGGTGAGAGGATTCACCAGAGACAGAGTGGGGAACAGAACATGCAGATTGACTGAAGTACACTTTGTGTTCCCTCCTTTTCTCCTGTCTCGAGACTGGAGAGGCCTGCTGCACCATGTGGGTTGCTCTCCGGCCGGCCAGGAAATCGAACTCATGCTGCAGAAGCTGTGGACAGCTTCATAGGTTGCGTCTCAACCCCTTGCGCCACCAGGGAGGCCCAATTTTAGCTTTTTTTAACAACACATTCTAACTAAAATAAAGCATTTCTCAAGTAACATTTAGAGTCACTGGTGACCTTGGTAGGATTCAAAATGAGATGAAGTGCCTATATTTTGAAATTTTTATATGAATGTTCTCGCACAAGTGTTTTAAAATGTGAAAATCTCCAACATGTATTGCCAAAATGGAATAACTGAGCTAAAGACTGGCTAAAGAACTCCCTGATGGTAAAAAAGAATTAGAATATATACCTGAACAAGGTCACTAGCAAAGGAAACTGTAATAGCATTATGTTTCTTCAGCATGTGCCAGGTTGTAATTACAAAGACAAGAATCAGGAATTCAATCATGAATTTGCATGAATGCAAAATGTGACCCAATACAAGACTGTGATCACACAGATAATTAATGCAAGTTCTAGAACTGGAACCCAGTTGTTTCCCTTCTTAATCATCTTTTAATTTAATTTCAATTAAATTAAACAAATATGTTAATTTTCTAAACTCTTCCAGCACATGGGAGTCACTGATTAAAAAAAAAAAAAAGACTTGGTATCTATTATAAACCGAATTGTGTCCCTCCAAACTTCATGTGTTCAAGCCCTAACCCCCAATGTCACTGTCTTTGGAGATAGAGCTTTTAGGGATAACGAAAGATAAATGAAGTCATAAGGGCAGGGCCCTAGCCATTAGGATTGCTGTCCTTTTTATAAGGGTAACTGACACTAGAGCATACACACAGAGAAAAGGCCAGGTGAGGAAAACACAAGTCAGCTGTCTGAAAACCAGGAAGAGGGCTCACTAGAAACACACCCTACTGACACCATCAGACATTTAGGGCAAGGATGGCAATGCCTAAAGAAAATTAAGTGGCCAACTATACATACACAGGACTGAGGGTAAAACTTGCCTGGGGCAATAAAGCCCAGGGAGAGCCAACAAGCCCCCAGAGGGGCAAGAGACAGCATCTCTCACCTCAAACTACAGGCAGGCCATAAAGCCCAAGGAAAGCAAGAACACCCAGAAAGGGGGGCTTCCTCAAAATAAGCAGGTCTCTGGGCCTCCCCTGGTGGCGCAGCAGTTGAGCGCTGGGCTGCGAATCTGCCCACAGCCTCTGCAGCGCGGGTTCGATCCCAGCTGGCTGGTGAGAATCCCATATGATGAAGCAGACCTCTCCTGTTTCGCCCGCTGTTCCCTTTAGCAGAGTATTTTGTCACTCTGCCTGTTCAGTTCCCCACTCTGGCTCTGGTGAATTCTCTCACCCTCCCGTGCTTCTGACTGTACCCAGTGCTTGTATAAATAAATAATCTTAAAAAAAATAAGCAGGTCTCTGGGTGATTAACCCCCCCCCCAAAGTTCCCTCACTCCAAAGGGAAGGGCAGAGCTGGTTGACACCATGGCAACTCCAAGGGTTCTCCCTTCTTCCAAACTTCTGATAAACCAACACCCCATCCCTATCCCAGGAGCGTCTGTGGAGTGCACCCCAGGAAGGGAACAGAGTGAACAGCTCCAGCACCCGATTTAAGACAAGGGCCCCCCTCCCTTCATCACAATTTTTTTTTCCAAAGGACTCTGCCCAACCAGGGACCTCTGGTTGTCCTTTTATTTTGCCTCTAAATTAACTTTGTTTTTGTTTCTGCAAAAGATGGGCTGTGAATTCTTCTCACAGCATAGTCCAGGAACCAGGGAACCCCAAAACCCAACAACAACTTGTTGGGCTTCTATCCTGCAGAAATATGTGATAATGAATTTCTGATGTTTAAGCCACATAGTCAGTGGTTTATGTTATGGTAGTTTTGGGGAGGAAGCTAATTTCTCTCTACCTTTCTAGGTCCACAGGTTTGAATATAATCAAATGGACACCAAAGAGATTAGCGAGAAAAATGACAAACTTCAATTACATGTGCAATGGGGGTACATAGATCACCCTGATCACTCAGATGAGATGATATAGGAAAAGAGACAACAATTTGTGGAGGGAAAAACAAAGAACTTTGTGATTTAACAAATATATATATATATATATATATATATATAAAGAGTTTTACATGATTTATCTATATATGCCTCTAAAACAGATCTTGTGAACCCTAGTCAGGGGTGATAAGGCTTTAAGACTATCTCCCACCTCCCAGATCATCAGAGATACCCTTTTTGGGGAGAAAATTAGGCAACACATCATGCTAGGGTCTTCTGCTTTCTCTTAATCAGCATACCACTGAAGTACATCTATGACAGCCTGTCTTTGGTCCTAGCAGCAGACCAAGCCGTCTATGACAGTGTCTAATGCAACACAAAGGAGTATTAATTTCAGATCAGAAAATCAGTACAACACAAAATAAGAGTAGTCATTTTACTTGGGAGAGTAAGGAGTAAGAAAAAATTGAACAGGAGAGATGATTTTTGTGCTATCTTGAAAGACTGGTGGAAGCGATAGAGGCTGAATTGGAGTGGCACTGCTATGTGATTATCACGTCACTTCATTTTCCTTCTGAAGCACAGGAAGACGACATTTCCTCGCCTCTTAAATCTAAGTGGGTCATGTGATCAGTGCTGCCAAAGGAATGTGGGTGATAGTAATGTGAGAATCTCTTAGACCAGGCTTTTGAATCACTGCCATCCTCTGTGTTACCTCTTTTGTGGCTTCTTGCTGATCCGGATGAAAGGATCCTATTGTGATTGGGCCTGAACTGGGAATATGGTCCCTGCCTTAGAAGTCACTGTACTACATTCCTCTGGACCATGATGATGGGTTGCTTAATGCTTCATGGAATATTTCTGTTTCTTCTGAACACCAGAGGGTCATTTTAATTGACAAAACAGAAGAGAACAACTACTCCAGAAATATAAGCGATAGTTTTGTAATTAATTACCCCTAGACTGCCTAGCACGCTATTCCAGAAATGCAACAACAGCCTTGTGATCTATTACTCCTAGACTGCCACCCCCACACCCACCGCCCTGAGAATGAAGAAACTCTTCCCACTCCTGCGTGTTTCCACATTCCTTTCTTTCCTACATCGTCTGCCTTCTCTTGCCACTCCAGGAGGCAGCCTTTTCTAAGTACTGACTCCGCTGTCCTCCCAATGTAGCGACACTTGCTAATAAAAGGCTTCCTTTGTGGAAATAATTTCATGGTTCAGAGTGTAGCTTTTTAAGCACAACACCAGGTTAGGTCAGGAACACTAGGAAGAGCTCTAAAGTCCTCAGGGGACAGAAGAGGCTCACGATGGAAAAAGGCAGGATGCCTTAGTCACAGCCTAGTAGAGACCCTTTACAATTACACTGTACATGAGGAGAATGCAAAATCACAATGATTCTCAGGTACTTTGCCTCCCTACATTTTAACTCCTCTAGAATAAGTATGTGTCTTCAAATTAAAGTGGTAAGGAAGCACTGGGCCATAGTTTAACTGGAAGAACTCATTGTCTTCCTTGGAACTACATGGAATAATGCATCTTACAATAGATGGCACCTTATGTTTGCTGAAATGCAGTTAAACTTCATAGGTTAAGGCAATGTGATTTTGTTATAGCAGGGAACATTAATTACTCTATTAAAAGTGGAGTGTGCTTCCCAGATAAAAAGAACGGTATCAGCAGGCACCAGGACTTGAAACAGTTTTGTTTGTTTTAGAAGCTGCAAGCAGTTCTGAGTCTAAGTGGAGTGTAAATTACAGAATGGCGAATGGCATTAACTACTACCCAGCAGAATGTGAGTGGAACTAACAAATGCTCTGATACTTAATAATGCATTTCCTCTTGGTGGTGACATGCATAATCAGAAATATTTATTTGAATGATGTTTATGGCTTCTTTAGTACGGTTTTAGTAATGGAAGCATATTTTAATAAATATTTGGAGGTAGATAAGCCAAATAATTAGTATCAATGGGCTGATGTCTTATTTGATCACTTATTAAGAATAGTCATGCATATGATATAAAATTATTTACTAAAATAAGGTTATGACATATTTGATGTTAACATAGTTATTTTCATATAATACATTTTCACATTGCAAAGTATCTTTGTTAAATCTGTATTTTTATCCTTAGTTTCTGCCTGGAACAAATGCAATCTTAACAGATTTGTTGATCATTCCTTTAATATAATGTAGAGCCTTACTTGTATGCAAACTTCAGTGTACAAACATCAGTGATTACAGATGCAATTCAAATTTTATCCAAAAGCCTTAGGAACAGCAAATTTCAATGATTAAAAAAACAACAAATAAACACTTTTTCAACCTGAGGCAACTGACCCTAAATAATAAAATGGTAGAAACACTGATATACTCTGGAAAAAAAAAATCAAATGGAACATGTATGGCTTGGCTAAAGCAATAGTCTGAGGAATCATGCTTCTTATATCACATATTGGATTTCCGAGTGATTCTTTGTACAAAACAGATGAGATAAAGAAATCCTTAGAGGAACCACTGAAGCACGAAGTTAAGATATTCCCAGGTTGTGGACTTCCGATTGATTCTAGCAGTGTTTCCCAGACATTTGAATAATCACTTCCTTTTGTTTTCTATAGTTTTTGATCCACAAAATGAAATTTTATTTTCTGTACTCATTATATATTTATATACATACACAGGTTATGTTATCAAGTGAAAAAAATTAAACTTGTTTGGGCTATACTAACTATGCCAATCTGGCCCTCCCCTGGTGGCGCTGCGGTTGAGCACTGGGCTGCAAAGCTGCCCGCAGGGTTCGATCCCCAGCCACTGGCGAGGGTCCCACATGGCACGACAGACCTCTCCTGCCATGCCCGCTGCTCCCCTCAACAGTGTATTTCATCGGTCTGGCTGTTCTGTGCCCCGCTCTGGCTCTGGTGAATCTTCTCACCTTCCCGCGCTTCTGACTGTACCCAGTATTGTATAAATAAATAAATAAATCTTTAAAAAAATAACTATGCCAATCTCCAGGATAATCTAGTATACAGGGTCCCAACTATGTCTAGAGACACAGAAAAAAGCAAATGGGACTGATGGAGTCAGAGTATATAAGAGGTCAAATTAATTGCTTTCCCAAATTAATCAGACACATTCACTTTTATCTATATTTTGGGTTGGTATATACATGATATTTCATTTAAAAGTTATTTGATAAAAGTTTCTAAAGCCCATTTATGTCCTGAACATCAGCAAAGCACAGTATAAACAGAAGGAAGGAAACAGAATCAGTCTGCATTGACGATCCTCAACCAGCTCTTGCTAACTGCAATCACTTTAGTGAATTACACTACTCTCTGGATCTCAATTCCCTATATATGAAGTAACAATATTTCTCATAGTGTAGATTTGAGGATTAAATTAAATGATACATGTAAAAGTATGCTACATCAAGTTCATGTACTTGCTGCCTGTCTATGACCAGGGTACAATAAGATAAGACACTGATGGCAAAATGCAAATCAATTATATCAGGAAGCACAATATTTCATTCAGTTAACATTTTGTTTTTCATTGCATGATATTTCTAAAAGAAGGAATCAGCTGAGTTTCATCCTGTCACAAGTCCTTTTCTAATTGAGATGTACATAAAAAACAAACCTGTGGAGCTGATGGATATGTTCACGGCACATAGTGGGTGATAGTTTCACAGATGTACTTATTCCCAAACTCATTAAGGTGTATACATTAAAATGTAGAGTTTTACATGTCAATAATAGCTCAAGAAAGGGGTTTCATAAAAATAATTATTCCCCCAATTAGTGCAGCAAACCTCCATTTTTGTATAAAATGATATTCTATTTCTATCTGTTCAACACTAGTATCTGCTAGACTAACAAATTAATGGTATTATCTTAAATGGATGTAGCTAGTATCATCTCAGGAAAAGAGATTGGCAGGATAAGTATAGGACAGAATAGACATAATCATTTAGATCACAATTTTCATAGAAGGGAGATTTTATAAACTGTTATTCCCTGGCTACTGATCCAGTCCTATAAAAAAGACTGTTAGACAATTTGTTTAAAATTCACATTACTAGAGCAGTCAGATCCCAATGCAATAAATTCCAATTTACCTCTAAAAGACATACTCACAAAAGGTTTTAAAGAAAAGATCATATCACTATCAAAGATTTTAAATCATCTGAAAACCTAGGGGAAAATTCTAGTAACTCTTATGTGAGGAAGCTGGAATCTCTGATACCAGGTTCTGGAGGCTAATATTCCCTTCTACCACTAAACTGCTGAGAATAACACTTTTGGAAGCATTCTAAAATAGTCAACCTCAACATGCTTTATATGATTGCAATCCTTGGTCATAGGCCAAAATAAAAGCCACTCCTGTTATCTGATTTGAGACTTGTATAGTCATGGTACACTATGCTTTTTTTTTTTATATCACTTGTATCTCCTTTTTACTTTCTCTGTACCTCCAAGGCTGTTCCTCTGACTTTTTTGGTCATGGAGAAATGTCCCCCCAAATCCCCACTTTCTTCACTGAATGTGGTTATGTGTGAGCTACTTCAAAACTCCAGCTATTCTCTGTTATCTTCTCATGATGTACTGCTTATGCTACTCTATCTGCTGTATCCCAGAGGAGAGTGTATTCCAGACTGACCTCACCAATACCTAGTAATACCTCTTCCCCTTTAACAATAATGCCATTCCCTGTGCTGCAATCTACTATCATCTCAATAAATCTGTATTCTATTAAAGAATTGAATACCTGTTTCACTCTTGCCTCTGTACCCCAGATTCTGCTATTATCACAGGTGATTCAAATGTCTACCTATACAAAATCTTAGGATCTCAGGTACTTAAGTCTTCACTCCAGTGACTTTGTACTCATTTCTTTACCTGGTCCAATGGAAGAACAAAGCCTGAACTTCATCATGACTCAGAACATCTCGAGCACTAAAACCTTAAATTTAAATCTTCTATTATCTAACGTTCACACCTGCATATCTAATCTACTCATAATAAATCGCATTGCTTCTATGCTTATATCTCATTGATCCTACTTAACCTATTTACTTTCTCAGTACCTCTCAGCAACACCTGATCTCCACCATCATCTCTCATTCCATATCGACTTTTAATTACATGCCTGAACATTTTAATCACTCATTGCCAGTCTTCATGATGCATTTTTCCCATTATCTTACCTTTGCACTTTCCCAACAGAACCAAGGTTATTCTAATATTCTGCCTTTGTAATACCTTAAACTGCAGCTAAAATGACCAGCAATTGTGCACACTAGCCTATCCTCCTCCCTGCAGGCCAATGAACATAGGACAATAAAATAATAGTTAAGAGACGCATGAGAGTGAGCATAGCCAAGAAACAGTCTTTCTATTAGGAAACATGAATACTGGGCATATCTCTTTTCAATCAAATTTTTTTTAAAGATTTATTTATTTTTATACAAGAACTGGGGTACAGGCCAGATGCCCGGGAGGGTGAGAGGATTCACCAGAGACAGAGCGGGGAACAAAACAGGCAAACTGGCGAAATACACTGCTAAGGGGAGCAGCGGGCAAGACAGGAGAGGTCTGCTTCGCCATGTGGGATTCTCACCGGCCGGCCAGGATCGAACCCGTGCTGCAGAGGCTGCAGACAGCTTCAAAGTGTGGTGCTCAACTGCCTGCACCACCAGGGAGGCCTTCATTCAAAATTTAATGATGAAAAAAATATCTATATAAAGGGCTTTTTTTTTTTTTTACTTTCACCTTGATTTTATAGCTCCCGATTAGCCGTTACAACTTTATTTTGTTTCACAGAGTGAATGATTGTTTAGATTTACTCAAGTATATATTATTATTATTTATTGAGGTAAATTGGCTTATAACACTGTATCTGATTTAGGGAAAGAGGCTCACACCTACCCAGATGTGTCATCATACCACACTCACCACCAAAGAACCCACAGTCCTTTCCTTTGTCGCTCACCATTTTTTTTTGCATGGGGAAACATTTCTCAGTTGTTGTGGTTCTTTTGTCAGTTTGTTTTATTTGTATATCCTTTGCTGTGCTTCAACAGAAACTTTTTGTCACAAGCCCTCTGACTTTGAGATGAATTTCTAATCCTACTTCTGGAATTGTATATATACAATTCTCTTTTGTAATAGTTGAAATATTTTATTCCAATATCTTCTAGCTTCTAATATTCAATCATTTTTCTTCAATATAATGTTATTGCTTTGAAATGAAAATGGTTTTTCTCTCTGGTTGATTTTCTTTTTATCTTGAGATTCCTAAGTTTTGCACAATGATATCTATAGGTGTGTAGTTCATAGGATTTGTTTTCTTGAATCTATTAACTCATGTTTTTTCTTCATTTCCAAAAAATCCTCAGGTATTATAGGTTGATATATTTCCTCTTCCCATTAAATATATTTCTTTTTATAATTCCTATTTAAAAATACTGGAAACTGTATTCCATTTTAGTGGCCCTTAATATGATATGTCCATATCTTAGCAGCCAGAATTAAAACTGTGACTTCAGTTGAAAAAAAAAATTTGCAAATAGTTAAGGATGTCTAGATGGGATCATCCTGGACTACCCTACTGACCCTAAATCCAATAAAAAAAAATCCCACAACATACCTACAGAGGAGAGACACAAAGGGAGAAGAGGAAAAGGCCAACTGAAACTGATAGCAGCAATTGGAGATATGAAGCTACAATCCAAGAAAAACCTGGAATCATCAGGAGCTGAAAGAGGCAAGGAAGTGTTCTTTCCTAGAGCCACTGAATCACAGCCTGCCAACACCTTGATTTTAGACTTCTGGCCTCCAGAAATTTAAGAATACATTTCTATTGTTTAAACCTACCCCGACAGAGGTCATTTGTTATAGTAGCTTCAGAAAACCAATACATCCCTATATATTTTTATATGTACTTTACATTTACCATCTTTTTATGTCTACATGTTTAATTCAGACCTACTTTCCATTGCACTGATGTTCTCCAACTCTGCCTGATCTTTATTTTTTTTCACTTACATATGTTCTATTTATTACTTATTAGAGTATCATATATTTTGCTTAAGTTTTGATTTCTTGAATTGTGTCTTAAGTATTCCAGTACATTCATTAAATATTGCTCCCTGCTTGTTCTATTATCTGAAGATTTTTCAGTGTCTAGTATCTCATTGCAAGTGTATGTATTGGCTTTATCTCATGGTAGATTTTTTTCCGATATGTTTCTTAATCTGATGGACTGAGGTCATCTTTATGTGACCCTTACTGAGGATGAATGACCCTGAATAAATGTGACCCTTACTGAGGATGAATCCCTGAATAAATAATTCTCCTGGGTCTCCCCGGTGGCACAGCGGTTGAGCGCTCAGCTGCGAAGCTGCCTGCAGCCTCTGCAGCGCTGGTTCGATCCCTGGACATCGGGCAAGGGTCCCACATGGCTCATAGACCTCTCCTGCCGTACTCGCTGCTCCCCTCAGCAGCATATTTTGTCAGTCTGCCTATTCTGTTGCCGGCTCTGGCTCTGGTGGATTCGCTCACCCTCCAGCACTTCTGACTGTGCCCAGTGCTTGTATAAATAAATAAATAAATATTAAAAAAAGAAATAATTCTCCCTAGGTTACTGTAGCAGGAGAATGTTCAGGTTTTAATTCTCTATATTGCCAATGAATTTAAGATTTCATTTTTTAGGCAAACAAAATATTGTATACTTCGTTTTATTTTTGATACTACAGTTATTGAGTTTATACTAGAACTAAGGTCTGAAAACATTTTTTCCATTTAGCAGAGCACAACTGTATCTTGTGGCTACATGCACATATTTCTTTTCTCAACAGCTGCATATAATTCTATGGAATGAGTACAACATAATTAACTTACCATCTATTCACTACCCTAATATTTTCCCATTATAAAAAAAAAATTGACATGAAACATTTACCTATCTTCACACACTTTGGTTTCTGAGGAATACTTATTTAAATGCTGTATATGTATATATCAATTTATATAACTGGCAATGGAAATGTCCATTTTCCACACATGCATCAAAACTGGATATTACCACTCCTCTAAGGTTTAAATTCAATCTATTGGAAGAAAGGTAGATGTATGATCACCAAATTTTGTATTTCCTTGATGACTAGTGATAATAGGTAATTCTCACTACCTGGTTTTATATCATCTTCTTTGAATTGGCCACTAGATGTGTCCATTCTGCACTGAGCTGAAGATATCACTAACTTGATATCACTAACTTGGCAGCATTTACCTGAATAAAGAGAGGAGTAAACTACTATTTTAACCAATAGTTCTGATTGAATTGGCTTGTTTTATAACTGTTTAGAATCATCAGGGATTATGATCAAAGAGGTTAATTTATATCATTGACACTGTAAGAGATATTTGATCATGCTTGCTAACTTTATTATACTTAATTTTAAATTCAAGAAAAAGCATGGAAAAGAACAATTATCAAATACAGTTACATAATGAACTTTTCTTTCCTGAATTTTCCATACATTCTTGTATTTTCATTTTTTCACAAATGCTACAGCTAAGACCTGACATGAAAAAAGAATTTTCCAGGGGCCTCCCTGCTGGCACAAGGGGTTAAGCAACGCACTATGAAGCAATCCACAGCCTCTGCAGCACGAGTTTGATCCCCGGCCAGCCAGGGAGCAACCCACATGGCGTAGCAGACCTCTCCTGTCTCGCCTGCTGCTCCCCTCAGCAGTATATTTCGGTCAGATTGCCTGTTCTGTTCCCCACTGTCTCCAGTGAATCCTCTCACCCCCCATCTCTGGCCTGTACCCCAGCCCTTGTATGCATAAATAAATCGTTAAAAAAATTTCCAAAAAACGGGTTTTCAGATGATATTAAAGCAGATAGGCTGGCATAAAAGAAGCACAGGAGAATCACAGAAGTTAGGACTATGTTTAAGAATTGATTTTCTGAGTGGAATTAGAAATGACTGTAAAGGGCCTCCCTGATGGCACAAGGGGTTAAGATGCAACCTATGAAGCTATCCACAGCTACTAGAGCATGAGTTCAATCACCAGGCAGGGAGCTACCCATATGGCACAGGAGACCTCTCCTGTCTCACTCACTGCTCCTTTCAGCAGTGTATTTCAGTCAATCTGCCTGTTCTGTTCCCCGCTCTGTCTCTGATAAGTCCTCTCACTCCCCACACCTCAGGCCGGTACCCCAGTTCTTGTATGCATAGATAAATAAATCCTTAAAGAAAGAAATGACTGAAGAATTTAATCAAAAATATGAGATAATCTGACTTGAAATTTAAAGTATTACTTTGGTTATTAGGTTAAAAAAGTGGATAAATGAAGGTTGGATCAAAATTAAAAGGATAGGGAAGACTTTTTGCAGGTTCTCTAATGGTATTGATAGTAGGTAATAAGAAAGGATCGATATTATAATATTCAAAATTGTCAAGTTATAAGATGTCTGAGTAAAAGAAAACTACATTTTGGAAAATAACAATGTGGGTCAGTTTCTAAAGAAACCATGCAAATATCAGAGATATGAAGAAAAAAAGTCTTATGCAAGTTCTCTTTCTTCTACTGAAGCATCCTACTCAACATAAAACTTTTACATAATGTATTAAGTGAGTAAAATCTAGGCTCTCTCTTTGCAAAACTGTGGCAGAATTTACCAGAGTATGGGAGTAAGCTAATATTTTAACCAATAGTTCTGATTGAATTGGCTTGCTTTGTAACTGACAGATGTTTACAGAGGTTAAAGACAATGAGGAGATGACCTTACAATATGCCCAATTTTCTATTAAGGTCTACTAGTTGCAGAAAGGACATGTCTGAAAGGATCAAATTAAAGATAAAAACACTTCATACAATTTTTTAAAAAGTTCCAACAATGAGTTTTTTTTTTTTTTTCCTGCAGACAATACAAAATAATAACAATGAGCTAAAAAATAGAAAGATTAAGGTCCTGGGATTTGAATAGACAATCCTAGACAAAGAGCCTGTATACATCACCATGAGAATTTTCACAAAAGTGAGGGCAAAAAAGACAAGTGATCATTTTTTAAAGAGATTCTTTTTGAGAGGATGTCAATTAAAAACAATAGATGCAAATAGAAAAAAAAAAAAAAAACATCTTTAAGCAGGCAATTTCATGAGAAAATAATCATGATGCTTCACTTAGGCCCAGAAAATACAGTAAGACTTCAGCAGGGCTATGTCTGTATGACTAATTGCGGAGGGCAGGCAAAACTGGTTTCAGGGGGCCTCCCTGGTGGCACAAGGTGTTGAGACGCAACCTATGAAGCTATCCGCAGCCACTGCAGCACGAGTGCAATCCCCGGCCAGGGAGGTAACCCACATGGCGCAGGAGACCTCTCTTGTCTCACCCACTGGTCCCCTCAACAGTGTATGTCAGTCAATCTGCCTGTTCTGTTCCCCACTCTTTCTCTCGTGAATCCTCTCACCCCTCACACCTTTGGCTTTTACCCCAGTTCTTGAATGCATAAATAAATAAATGAATCTTTAAAAAAACTGGTTTCTGGGCCTCCCCGGTGGCACAGCGGTTGAGCACTGGGTTGCGAAGGTGCCCGCAGCCTCTGCAGCGCAGGTTCGATCCCCGGCTGCTCCCCGGCCACTGGGCGAGGGTCCCACATGGCGCGCAGACCTCTCCTGCCGCCCGCTGCTCCCCTCAGCAGTGTACTTCGGTCCTTCTGCCTGCTCTGCTCCCCGCTTGGTTCTGGTGAATTCTCTCACCCTCCTGAGCTTCTGACTGTACCCAGTGCTTGTATAAATAAATAAAAATAAATCTTGAAAAAAAAAAAAACTGGTTTCAGCATGTCCTACTGTTTTAGTTATTACCATGACACATGTTACCATGATGCTGTGTAGAACAAACAGAAATGCTTGTTTACATGCAACCCTTTGTACTTATTATGCATCAACGGATAAACTATGGATCACCTGATCTGGGCTGAATTTGAGAGGAGCAGCTCTGCTTCATGTATTGTTCCTCTACCCTACTGAACTGACAGATAACTCAGAGATACCCTCATGGCAATGACAGAAGCACAAGGCTATAAACAAAAAATTATAAGCCCTCCTAAGACCAACACTCAGACCAGGCACATTGTTACTTTCACTGCATTAATTTATTGGCTTAATCAAGTCACAGACACAAACCCAAAATTCAAGGGATAGGGAAATATGCCACACCCCCGGAATGGGGTGAGGCAAGAGTAAGGAAATCTTTCTGAACAATAATATAATCTACCACACGCCCACTTTCATCTCTACATCCTTTTGTCAGCCCCTTTTTTTACTGGGGGACATAAATTAGTAAGAAACTAAACCACAACAGGCTTATTAGTACTTGATGTACTGTTCTTTAGAAAACTATCTTTATTTTGAACAAACAAACAAAGGACAAGTATAAGCACTGACGGTGTCATTTCAAGCATCTCAAGGGAAGTATATTTCTAGAGAGGCCTTTACAAGTGAGTGCATATTAGATCAGAGACAGATCAGTCCTAAATATATGGAAAGCCTTTATTTCTTCTCTATTTCATTTCTGAGCTATATTATTTAAGTAACCTCTTTTTTTCCCTCTCTTTCTGCTTCATCAACATTCAAACTCTTCTGCAACCAGAGGAGCAAATCAGATGATAAGCTCACCATAGTTGGCAAGCCACCAACTTATTAGGCTTTACTGGCCTAGTGAATTGTTAGCATTTTAGTAAGGAAAAACCATAACATCATAATTATAAAATAATCCAAAACCCAGTCTGCTGAAACCGCAACATTATCATTTTCATTTGTGTTCTTTATTAGCTATGAGGATTCAAATTTCCAAAGACCTTTGGGCTCTAAACACACACCATACTCACAAACAGCTGCAAACTGCCATGGATACTCTTTTACATTAAACAGGGCAATGCAGACAATGTCTTGTTTTATTTTTCATTTGGGCAAATTTCTATGTTACACCTACAAAACTTCCCAACATGCTACCAGATACAAAAATAGGCATGCCCCAAATGAAATTATTTCCTTAGGAATCTTAAATGATTCCAAATTCCCTACTATTTCCCCACCACCAGCCCCATTCCATGCACACATTTTTCCCCAATCTTACCTCTACATCCCCATTTTGACAAACACACACATAAACATTTACAAATAGACACACACAAGCTCTATGTCAAATATCATTTTACTTAAAAAAAAACAATTATCAAATACAGGTTCCATCTTACAGAGGAGGGCTGTCAGAGGTATGAAAGAGTAAATAATGTATGCATAATCCACTTACCTAGTAACTTACATAATTGACATTTTAAATTACAGGTAAGTCTAGCTCAAAAACCCATCCTATCACCACACAGCGTATTTCAATAAACTCTTTCTAAAAGGAAAGTAGATGGTACAAGTAATTACTAAAAGGATAGTGAAAATTCACCACGTTAATTAGTAATAATCATAGTTACACTTCATCAACTGCTATTCTTTATCAAACATATCACTTTTCAAATGAATTGTCACTTTTTTTATTCCTCAAAATTCTGTTATTTATGATTTATATTATTTCCCTTGGTTGATGAGAAAACAGACAGAGATCTCTCAAATTAGTCCCTCAAGATCATACCTTTTGCTCTGAACCCTGACTGTGAACTAACTCTTATCTATGTCCCAGAACCATATGTCACCCAGAACTATGCATGAGGATGGATCACAAATCAGGTGAAGGAACAAAATCTCGTTTCTTGACTCCCAGACTACACAGTTGGACCACAGTGCCACTTTGTTAGGGAATATATAATTTACAAAAGTGAAGTGACTGAAGTTAGAGCATGAAGTTGCCAGATATGAACAGTCAACTCAAAGCATCAACAATTAAAACATCGGGAGGTAATCACCTGGGGAAAAAAAAAAAAAAAACAGCTGGAATTCTCTCACCATCCTGATCACTAGGCAGGGGCAAATGCCAAGGCAAGTTAACTATTGTATATGCGACTGCAGGAAGAGAAAAGAGAAGACATCTGACCTTTGCCCCTTCCTCTCTCAGGGCTCAAAGGACAACGTAAAATCCTGACATCCTGGACATGGTGACAGCAGCTGGGAATTGTCTGGGAAACCAAGCATGCATGCATAGTTAATTAATCCTGTGTCCAGGTAAGTAGAGAAAACAAAAATCTCACACACACAAATTCAGAAAAAAAGGAGGGGCTGAATATTGGAATCAGTATAGTGAGGAAGGAAAACCAAAGTCAGTGTCATGAAATTAAATTCCAGCCCTGAGATGGGCTAAGGGAAATAAAAATCTTTGGTCTCATCATTTATCCTTCCAGAGCCTGTCCAGATCTTTAAAGTAGAGAAGGGGAAGGTGGAAGGTAGTCAAATGTCATTCAATTTTCTTTCCAGCATTAAAATTCCATTCTCTATGTTTTTGAGTCTCCAGAATTCCCGTTTAACAAAAACATTCTTTTCTCTTACTTAAAAACAGACATGAAAATGAACCACCTACTTCCCGTAGGTATGCGACTCTAACATTTTAGCACATTTGTCAAGTCATGCAACAATTTAATTAGCCACTTTTAGCAGAGTTCTATGCTAGGACTTTTGACTCTGGTTATGTATACACTAGACTTTCTGTACTGATAATTTCCGTAAGTAAATTCTGTTACTGTAAGGGGTCCAAATTCAGATTTTAAATATACAACTGTGTGATAATAAAAAGAGAGCTTTGTCTTTTAGTTATTTGCATTATTTATTTTAAGCATGGACAGTCAATTAGATTCTCACACCATATTATTTCCTCTATTGTTACCTAGGGTTTCCCTGTCTTCTATGAAGAGCAAACACTATATTCAGTTTTCCTCACGCTTGAAATTATTAGTGCTATAACCTGAGTTCAGGTGGCAACTTCTTTCCAAATCCTTGATTCAGTTATTTGTTGTGAAAAAATTACTTTTACTTTTGAGAGATGACATTTCCTACTTGCTTTTAGCCCAGAAGGTAATTATTTCAAATAATTTAACTAACATACACACAGATAAAGTTTACATGCTTACCAAATGTCATTTTAAATAAACAGAACACAATCTCCCCACTTCTTTTGTCACATATAGGTGAGCAAAAAGAAAATCTCAAATTATTAGGCATTTACTTTCTTTAACATTAAAAAAAATAGTTCCTTGATTTTCTTTAATTTTCTAGAAACTCCTGCAATGGTGTGTGTAATTTTTTGAAACTGGCACAACACTAGATTTGCTGACTTTGTGAGAAGGAGATAATAATACTCTTCCCAGGCTATGCTACATTCTAAATACAACTCAGAAAAGTTGTTCCATAGAAGCTGTACTACAGCAAATTGAGTGAGAGTACTGTCAAGCTTCTATTTGGATTTTCTGTATTATACATACTGATACTACACGAGCACAATATTCTTTATAACAATTAGTTGTGAACATGAACATGCACAATGTTTTTAAAACACTTTCCAATTCTTTGGGAACCATAACATAACTAAATTTAGAAACAGAAATTCCCCTATAATTTCAATGTTTCCTATACTGAGTCATTTTTACACCCTTTACAAAAGTAATTGATGCTCCTTATACTTGTATAGTTGCAAGAAAAATAAATTCAATACCAATATAATGTGCATGCTTTCTGGGAGGTAAGATAGAAGGGGAAAATGAACTATAAATACCCAAATTCATTATTTTCAATATATACTATAGATATTCTTAACGAAGTATATGTTTTCTTCTTTGTAGCCATAAACCCAAGTTAACGAAATAAAATTTTTAATGTGAATAAAACTCAGAATCATAAACAAAATTCCAGAATTGGAAGGAATGGCCAGCCTAAATTCCTTATCGTATTAATAAGGAAACTGAGGCTAAGGACTGATTGCATGAATTGTCCCCGGTCCTATGGTATTTTGTATTTACATTCAAATGTGCTAACCCAAGGGAAGTAATGGTGCAAGTCTTCTCTGTGAAAGAATATATACATTTTATAATGTATCAATCATATCCAATCTTGCAGTAATCACATAGCAATGGACTTGCTCATGCTTGAGGTAGTCACTTTGTCCTTAAATTATGTAATTATACTCCGTAATAAATTATAATGGATATAATTAGGACCCAATACAAAGTTCATTTATGCAATATTTATTAAGCATCTACTATGTATCAGGGTGTGTTCTAGAGAAAAGAAATGACCAATCTTCATGTTGCTCATTATACTCAGGTATTATAAATGGGTAAAGCTTGAATTGATTTCCATTCTTGGGAAAATCATTCATGTTCTTTTCCCATTTAACCTTCTGAAAATTTAAATTTCCTTTGTTAGGCTCAAGTTGCTCACTACAAAATTTAAGGGATTATTGTCATTAACAAATACAACAGTACTATGCTTATTTAAGACAAAATGAAATTTAATTAATTTGACTATTGTAGAGAAATTAAATCTTTCAAGATTCTGTTCTGATTTCCTGAGTAATTAAGACTGATTCTATTAACTAAAATGTTATCCCTAAACTAGACAATGACACTACAATCTTATGAGATAATTATCATTTCTATAGGAATTTATAATTTACCAATTACTTGCAATACACAGTTGTGCTATTTCTGGACTGTTACTGTATTAATCTCACTCAAACAAAACTGGGAGGTAGGCAGGCGATATGGTGCCATATTACAGTGAACGAAACTAAGGCTGAGAGAAATTAGAGAATTTGCCTAATTTGGGAAGTGATAAATCTCTGATTCCATAATTTTTTTCTAGAGGTCAGTAACATTTTCATTCAAATAGTCTCTATCAATAATTCTGCAAGCTAAAAAATTACTAATTTATTTTTTTTACAGCTTTTTAAGGTGCCTTTTAGCTTTGTCTGAGTCTTCAAGTCACTTTAATCAACTTTGCTGGGTGATATAAACCCTATATTATCTTCCCCATTTCCAGATTATAATTTATATGGCAGTAAGTGAATACACACATAATATATACAGTTATCTGCCTTTCTAGTTCTCTTTCCTTGAAGCTCATTCTTTTTATGGTTGCAAAAAGAAACAATAAAAAAAACAAATATCTGTCCATATAAAATTTTTGTCTTTCTCATACATACATCTAGTTTTTAAATAACTCTGAATATTATGTTTTTCTTAGGACAGAATTAAGTGCTAACAATACCTGAATGGGGGACATCCTGTCCCTCTAAATCATAAACAACCTTGTAAACTAATGTTACCTCAATCTAAGAAATAAAAAAATAAATACATTATAAAAACGAATTAAGTGTAAATTGTCAGTGTATTGATAGGCTCTGCTCATAGGTTAAAAAAAAAAATCTACCTTTTTCTACATAAAGCACCCATGCCCCATGCGTCTTAGTTTTCTTACAACTTATTAAAAACTGCATCCTACATGATACAAAAAAGAGAATGAAACTATATTACCATTTATAATTTATAATGCAATAAATGAATATACACATAATACATAAAGTTATTTCCATGTTACCATGGAAAAAAAGAGAAAAATATATAAATCTGGGCAAGAAATATTATATATTAGAATGTGGTGTAGTTCTAAGAAAATTTTAGGAAGGCTAATAGCATCCTTGAGCCAAAATCAGCTCTCAGAGGAGTCCTGTGTTTCCAGAATGGGTCTATCTTAGCACACACTCAGCCACTGGTTGAAAGAGCTCATGGGCCGCTTGGCCTCTGTGCCAGAGCCATGATGGATTTCAGGGGGTGATAACAGGAGGCTTCTGTCAGCTGAGCTCGCTGCAGCTGGAAATCTGAGAAGCTCATTTTCATGACATTCACAATGTAGTTTTTAAATAAGAGAAAATCATAATAATTTGTAGGCATGCACAGAAACTCCAAGAAGATTAACAGCAAAATATTTATTATTAAAAAGATGCTTTAACATGCATCTATGAGGGTGGTGATGTTCTGGAATTAGGATGAAATTGCTTTGCAGGTAAGTAAGAATTTTCTGTGTGCTATAGGGTGTAGTGCAGCAAGAACTTTATTTATTCATGATAGCATATATCCAGAAATAATAATCATAAACTAAGCACCACATATAAGCTTCCAAAATCTCATGACAATCTGTCTAGATTTCACATGCTATGTTAATAAGTAGAAAAACAGAAAAATATTTTTAAATAGATTATATCATAGCAGCTTTAAAATAGAATATGAAAAACAACCATATATTTCACAAATACAAATATGCCTGCATATATATGTGCTCAAATATTGTAATCATTTAATACATCAATCTTTTCAAAGATTTTGTGCTGAAATAGTAAAATTTTTAAAGCAAGTGGTATTTAACAGTATACAAATGTTTCAGAACTGTGAACATGGTTACACACATAGAAAAGCAAAGGAAAGGAAACAACAAACATGCATAATTTTGGAGGGTTAATTAGAAATATTTAATGTTTACCCTTTACACCTTTTAGCTCTTTTCAGATTTTTCCATTATACACAACGTGAAAAATCAAAAAATAATTTTGTAAAGCCATTTAAAAATTTATGAAGTGGCCTCCCTGGTGGTGCAGCAGGTTGAGTGCAGTGCTGTGAGACTGTTCGCAGCCTCTGCAGCGCCGGTTGGATTCCCAGCTGGCCAGGGAGATACCCACATGGCACAGCAGACCTCTCCTGTCTCGCCCGCTGCTCCCCTCAGCAGTGCTTTTGGTCCATCTGCCTGTTCTGCTCCCCGCTCTGTCTCTGGTGAATCATCTCACCCTCCCATGCCTCTAGACTGTTCCCCAGCTCTTGTATAAAAATAAATAAATCTTTCCAAAAATTTTTTAAAAAATTAAAAAAAAAAATAGAAAGTATTGGAGTAAAAATGTGGCCATCAGTGATGCTTTTTATCAAATATTTCTAGTCTCCCCCTTGGACTCCTGTGGGAAGAATGCACTTCCTAGTGAACAGAAACAATAATCCCATGGCTGCTTCACCAGCCTGAGCACAACTGAGACCACCAAGAGCAAATCCTCTTTCCCAACAGGGTGACTGCCAAGTAGACTGAGTGAGAACAAAGCATGTGTTGTTTTTTTGTTTTTGTTTTTTTTTAAGCACTGAGATACGCAAGTTAGAGTTTATTTAGCATACCTTAGATCTTAGTTCTTGATGACTGGCATACACTGATTCCGAGAAAAGGGGTACTGCCATAATGAGAAACGAAAATATTGGTCTTTACCTTTAGGAGTAGGTGGCAGACAGGGAAAAAAAGTGCTATAACACACTGCCCACAATTCGGGGAGGAATGGAGGCCAGGGAAGAAGAGGGAGGGGGACTTGAGGGAGGGGTGAGAAAGAAATTGACATTTAACTTAACTATGGGTAATAATTCTTTGTCGATGGTATTCTAATCCAAGCTTACTATTTCAATCTAATCATGGGAAGACATCAGACAAACCCAAGTTAAGAAACATTCTATAAACCACTTGGCCAGTGCTCTTCAAAAGTGTCAAAGGCATGAAAGAAAAAGAATGAAAAGCTGTCACAAATTATAAGAGACTAAGAAGACATGATGATTAATACAATGAAATAATGAATTAAATGAGGGGGAAGATTGATAAAATTTGAATCTATAATTCCATCTGTAATCTAGTTAATATCGTCAAATTACTTGTTTTGATAATTATACTATTATTATGGAAGATATTAACATTGGGGGGCTGGATGACATGTCTATGGGGAGTGTACTATTTTCTAACTTTTCTGTAAATTGAAGTTATTTTGAAATTTAAAAAAATAACAAAAAATGTAGCAGGAGGAAGGCTGAGTGGGTTTGTCAAAAATGTCATGCAAACATCAAATAAAGAGTTCTTCATGCAAAAACTAGAACTGTGTGTAGAACAAGTTGGAATAGAATAGAAAGAAATCAGAAACTTGTAGTAATTTTTTATGTTTCTTTGAGACACAGAGCAGCACATGCACTTTCCAATTTCTAAATCAAGCAGCATAAGAAAGAAGTGCAGTCCTCAAGAAAGGCTTAGTCTCAAAATTTTCATTTCAAATGTGGACAAAGATGGTAATAAAAAAGTAAAAGCCCACCCCAGGACCCAAGAAAGGTTTTAAAAATCAATGGCTGGGGAGTACCTCCTAGGGAGAAAAATTGGAGTCTAATCAAGGACTATTCCCTGCATTCAGATGTCTGCCCAGTAACATTTAGAATTGCTAATCACTGTACACATTTCCTATTCTTTCTTTTTCCAAGTAGGAGTATTTACTGCAGTTAGACTAAACTTACTCCACCATGTACATGGTGTGGGGAGGGAGAAGAGATAGCGTGCGTTTTATTGCGTCCATAGATTCTGTCACAACAGACATTTGTAAGGACAACCACACCTCAATCTCTGTGATGGAGGCAACTCTGTGATTCTGGACATTAAAACTAATGCTTTGAGTCTAAGAGGCCTTTGGTTTATGCCCATTTCATGAAAAAACAAGGTGAGCCAAATATTTGGTCTTCAGTAGATGGGGGACATTAGTCAACTACTATTGGTTCTACAGTTATTAGTGTTGCTTGAAAAGTATTTCTGGTTTTTCTCCACCTTGTGTACAGTATGCCCTGGTCTCCATATGGTTGAATAGGACCATGTGACTAGATTTAGCTGTTCAGTTGTGAGGAGTAACGTTTATCACTACAGAGCAGGCTCATTTAATCACAGATCTGCTGCCATCCATATATCCGTTTCTCCACTTTGCTCAAGACTAGCAATAATCCAGTCCATGGCTGCTGTCAGTTTGACTCCATAAGCAACTAACACAAACAGAAAATACTTCCTCTATCTCTTTCCAGTGACCCACAACACAATCACAGAATAAAAAATATATCAACTTTATCATCATCATCTTTGGAAAACTGAGGATTTTTATCAACTGCAGATTAGCCCACTCTAAGACAAACTATGTCTCAAATTCCCAAAACATGTTTTTTAAATCTTTAGTACTTAGTTCAGAATATTAAGTTGTGCTTTATACTAAAAAGGAGGAAAAATTCAAGATTTGGAATCATCTAAGGCTCTGGATATCCATTACAATATTGTGATGTTTGTCCACAAAGCAAAATGCATGGCACAAAATAAGTATTTAACAAACATTGTTTTTGCATTTATATATGAAAACCATATATTTATGAAAAATATATATAGAAGTATGAAACAAAACCAATAAAATATACTGACTGTCCCATGAAGAATGAATAGTAGTGAATAGCCCAAGAAAGACATCCATTTTGAGGTTCATATCATTTTGAGATAAAAATTTAATAGTGAACAATTTCACATAAAGAAGACACAGGCAATAGTACCTAAGACTCAGGCTCAAAATCACTACCTGGAAATTTACAAAAAAGAATAAATTTAGGCCATGTTTATAGTGGGTCCAGCTAAAGGAAGATAGGTTCAAAATTATATTCAAAATATTATATTAAGACATAAAAACAAAATCAAAATGAAAATGTGTGTGTATATGTCTGTGTTCACAACTAAGCTTACCTTTGTCATCTATTATGTTAAATTTAGGAATCTACATAAAACTGACTATAAGAAAGTACATTTACCTCATGTAAATGTTGGTAAGAGTACTTGCTAAATATCATACATCATTTCTATTTCATCATTTCTTTTTGTGATATGCAAGTTATTTTTCACTTCTGTGAGTTAGATACAACACCGGTAGAAGTGAGAAAATTATGTCATTGGCTATGTCCAGATGGGCAAAGTAGTTTAACTTGTGGAAAATTAGGCCAATTACACCACAATTAAGACATCTGCCCACTTAATTACCACTACATTAAAAAGATAACCTTCAAGTTTTCTTCTAGCCCTACGACCATTATAAAGTTTCACTATGACACAATCTGTCAGCCTAGTGGGTTAATATTTTAACACACATGCCTTGATAATTGTCATACTTGTCTATTTTAAATGTTCAATAAGTAAGAATCTCATGGAAAAATGAAATCATCATAATATTATCATCTCCTTGCTGAAAACTGTATTTCAATATAAGATGCAATCTGTAATTGACGCAATTTAATTCAGCCAGCTGTTTTACTTTACAATTTGTTTCCCTCAGCTTGTCTTTTCCATTATTTTCCTTCCCAAGTTTGTGAGTGAAAGAGTTATACAGGCAGCAGGAAACATTCTTGAACATCAAATATTTAAAACTATGGAGACTCAAATTTGAAATGGTATCCATGCTAGGCTTCTGCAAAGTACAGACAATTTGAATCATGAAGCAAATTTCTGTGGTTTGCATCAACAACAACAAAATTATAAGAAATTCAATAAGCTTGAATTTTCTGAGGTATGAATTAAAAAAATGCCATGTGTCTTCTCTTTCTAATCCAGTTTTCTTCAGAAAAAATGCTATAAAAAGTGAAAAAGAAAAATAACAGCACATGTCTGTTTTTCTGCTCCTAAAAAAAAGCAACAACTAAGAACTGAGAGAACTTGCAGCATATTCTATAGTAAAGCAATATTAACAGAACAAGGTTAAATTTTAAATGTGAATAAGTTTTTCCCACTATGGTATGGTATTGTTGACATTTTATTTACTTCTTTTTTAATAAAAATAACAGCTAGTTTGGTGTTTTCTATATAGTACATGTGCAGTAAACATTTGCTGAACTGATTTAAGTGAATCTTATTTGAAATTTCAGTAAACACATATAAAATTATATCAATATTTATCCTCATTAAGTTCTATCTTGGAATGTTCTTTAAATAAAATATATCTCAGGCCTCCCTGGTGGCGCAGGCGGTTGAGCACTGCACTGTGAGGCTGTCCACAGCCTCTGTAGCACGAGTTCGATCCCAACCAGCGAGAATCCCACATGGCGCAGCAGACCCCTCCTGTCTCGCCCGCTGCTCCCCTCAGCAGTGTACTTCGTCACTCTGCCTGTTTTGTTCCCTGCTCTGTCTCTGGTGAATCCTCTCACCCTCCCATGCATCTGGCCTGTACCCCGATTCTTGTATAAAAATAATAAATCTTTAAAAAAATAAAAATAAATGAAATGAAATGTATCTCTCTGGGGGAAAAACCTTAAAGAAGTGCTTAGACTTTATCAGAGATTAAAAATATGCATTCTAACTCTGTACATGAAGAACCTTCAAACATCAAATTGTTAGGGGGAAAAGGATGTCCCAAAGCAAATTCCATATAGGCTTTGTGGACTCCACCCCCACCCCAGGTCAAAGCCAAAGACACTGGGAACTCCAAATCCCATCACCACCAAAGGGAAGGTGGCTGGGACCTGAGGGTGGGGTTAAGCAGCCAGGTGGATACAAAAGGCAGACACGTGGGCTTTGGGGGGTCTCTCTCCATTTTGGGCTCTCGGCCAGCTTGCAGCGTCCGGTCAGCTCTGAGAGTGACTTTGGGTTTCCAGGTCGTCAGATCGGGTAGGACGCATTAAAGACTTTATTTCCCTATTTTCTCCCTGAGTTGTACCTTTTCCTTATTTTCTTTTTCTCTTGTAAATAAACCTTTTATTAACCCTTTTGTGTGTGTCTGTAGTCGAGTATTCATAAGTCTCTTTAAAGCACGCGGGTGAGGACCCACAGCCAGGAACCCGTTTAATATCGGGGCTGCTCTATAACAAAATGATCTGTCTTCCCTTACTACCAGCTGCCATTGTGTATATGCTACATCTTCTCAAGCCATTCACCTGTTTGGGGCCATTTAGGTTGTTTCTGTATCTTCGCTATTATAAATAGTGGATACCTAGTCAAAGCTTCTAATATTTTTTTTAAACCTAATTTAAAGAAAATTCCTAGTTAACATATGTAATGAAAAGAGCAAAGCCAAGAACAGTTAAATTTCTTGCAGGTAATAAAGGATTTACACTTTGAGAGACTAAGAACAAGGGGCCAATGAGCATATTTATTTTATCCAGTGATGTTTTCCCCCCATGGGAGCATCTTATTACTACAATGTCACTCTTTTATAAAACACAAATAGAAGGAATATATGCTTCTTCATATACTCATTCTCTCTGAAATTAAATCTAATATTTAGTGGTGGGGGAAATGGACAGAGAAGGCCAGATATCATCTCTGCCTTTTTCTACAAATTTTCATCTCTCATATCTTTTGTTAAGAAGTTAATAGTGCTGGCAGCTCTCCTGCCCACCTGTGACTGTGAAGGTATCTCTTGTTCATTCTCCTTTTCCTAATAATAAAACACGTCCTCTTAAAATGTGAAAAAGAAGAAGTTCCTAATGGTAAAGCTTAGTCAGATCTACCTGTTTTATATTATAATTTTTCTCAGTAACTTTGCTTTGCTTTCACTGATGAAGATCTACTTTTTGTTTTGGCAGATAGTTAATGTTTTTAACAAAGGACCTGACACTTCACCCTCCATAAAATAACATTATAATAACAATGGGTTGAAACTGCATGTGTGTGTGTGTATGTGTGTCAATATATTAGCTGATAAACATGATCATATATGTATAAGCTTAAAGGCAATTTTTTGACAACACAAGCCTTTTTCTTTTGAAGAATTAAGTACAGTACCTCTGCAGAATAATCTGATATAAATGTCATTGGATATGTAGTAAATGCACTTTGTCCCATTCCAAGGAAATTCATATATTAATATTTACTGAATTCCCCTTCATCACTATATGTGGGCTAGTTTATTTTTAATAGCAATAAATATTTATACATTTTTTATTGATTTAATACTGTGAGCTAATTTAAAAGGGTCCCTCCCTTACCTCTAATTTTTCATTATGATGACTTGCTACAATACCCACATTAATGGGGGTGGAGGATATGTCCCTTGGATTTATTTTAAAAAAACATAATGTGGGCCTTCCTGGTGGCGCAAGGGGTTAAGCACCATACTGTGAAGCAATCCGCAGCCTCTGCAGCATAAGTTTGATCCCCAGCAAGCCAGGAAGCTACCCACATGCCACAGCAGCCCTCTCCTGTCTTGCCCACTGCTTCCCTCCGCAGTGTATTATAGTCAGTCTGCCTGTTCTGTTCCCAACTCTGTCTCTGGTGAATCCCCTCACCCACCCCCGCCGGATCTCTGGCCTATACCCCAGCTCTTGTATGCATAAATGGATGAATCTTTAAAAAAAAAAGAACATAATGTATCATTTTCTCTATTAATTGATAAATTTTCATCTTAAATTTGTCATTTTTAAATTAAGACTTCACTCAAATTAAAAAAATACTTCCATAAACTTCTACACAAAATCAAACTAAAGTTACTTTATTAAATTATTTTACACATTACCTCAGGTAAAGTCTAGATCTACTCCAACTGTGGTAATTTCTAGAAATGTTATTAAATAGTAAACAGCTAGAATTAAATCTAAATTCAATAGAAAGTAGTATTATTCAACCCTTCATTTAAACAAAAATGTTCTGTGTTCTCGTGTATATTAAGCATACATATAGCATTTCATTATTAGCTGGTGGGAAGAGAAGGAAGACAGTGAGAGGAGAAAGAATGGACCATGGTACTGTAATAGCTTATAATTGATTTTTTTAAATAATAATAAAATCCTTTGCAGGCAAATATCCTCGGATTCATTGAAAGTAGCTAAGTGTTTTGTGACAACGTCTTAAATACAAACAAAATCTATGTTCATCAAATTTTCAATGAATGAAAATTACATCTATGCATTAGGGTTTAAACTTTAAGAAAAAGAATACCTAAAGTTTATTTAGAACTGCTATTTACCAATAAATGTTTCAATTTTTCCAGGAAACAAATTGTCAAATACCGTATTAAGATAGATCTATATTTTATAAACACTCCTTTGTTTTAAAAAGTACTTTTTGGGCCTCCCTGGTGGTGCAAGGGGTTAAGTCTCAGCATTATGAAGATATTGCCAGCCACTACCGCATGAGTTTGATTCCCTGTCAGGGAGCTGACGCACATGGCACAGCAGACCTCTCCTATTTCACCCGCTGCTCCCTTCAGAAGTGTATTTCAGTAGATTTGCCTGTTCTGCTCCCCACTCTCTCTCTGATGATCCTCTCACCCCCTGCAAGTCTGGCCTACACTCCAGCTGTTGAATGCATAAATAAATAAATCTCAAAAAAAAAAGTATGTTTCCGGGCCTCCCCGGTGGCGCAGCGGTTGAGCGCTGGGTTGCGAAGCTGCCCGCGGCCTCTGCGGCGCTGGTTCGATCCCAGGCTGCTCCTCGGCCACCGGAGGAGGGTCCCACATGGCGCGCAGACCTCTCCTGCCGCCCGCTGCTCCCCTCAGCAGTGTACTTCGGTCCTTCTGCCTGCTCTGCTCCCCGCTCTGGCTCTGGTGAATTCTCTCACCCTCCCGCACTTCTGACTGTACCCAGTGCATGTATAAACAAAACAAACAAACAAACCAGCAAAACAAATAAATAAAGCATGCCTCTATAAAAAAAAAAAAGTATGTTTCCAATGTATAAATTCATATATGTAACCTTGATTTTTACTATCATTAAAGTTATTTTTATTTGGATAAACCAAAGATTAAAAAAAAACTTAAATAGCACAAAGTTCCATATATAAACATACAATCCCTTTCCTCATAGGAAATCACTATTTTTTTTGAAAATCATGAAGAAATATCCTAAGTATATATCTATATTTTTCCAAAAACATTATTTAAATGAGTATTATACAAATGCACAAATATATATAGTTTGTTTCATATATTCTTAGAATATCATTCATATGATTTTTTTTAAAAGATCCATTTATTTACGCATACAAGAGCTGGGGTACAGGCCAGAGATGTGGGGGGGTGAGAGGATTCATCAGAGACAGTGGGGAACAGAGCAGGCAGATTGACTGAAGTACACTGCTGAGGGGAGCACTGGGCAAGGCAGGAGAGGTCTGCTGCACCATGTGGGTTGGTCCCTGGCTGGCCAGGGATCAAACCTGTGCTGCAGAGGCTGCAAACTGCCTCATAGTGCAGTGCTCAACCCCGTGCGCCACCACTGAGGCCCCTCATATGTTTCAATATCAGTAAAGACCAAAATCTCATTTGTTTTAATAATGAATATTATAATTGTAGTTATTTTTTAAATCACACTGTTACTATAAACCCAGTCCAGGATTTTACTATTAATTAACAACACTGAAATGACAAACATTTTTCCCATTTTTGTGTATGTTTAAATCATGTTTATAAATATATGTAGGATACATAAATTAAGTGACTAGATTAAAATATATGCATTTTAAAAATTGATATTGCCAAATTGGACTCAAAATGATTGTCTCCTTATTTTGCTTTTACTTTTCTCCCAAAAGAATATATATGCCTGCCTTTAAAAAAATAAAAGAGGGGGGAGCCTCCCTGGTGGTGCAAGGGGTTAAGAAGCAGGAATATGAAGCGACCCGCATTCACTGCAGCATGAGTACTATGCCCGGCGAGGGAGGTGACCCACATGACACAGCAGACCTCTCCTGACTCACCTGCTGTTCCCCTCAGCAGTGTATTTCAGTCAATCTGCCTGTTCTGTTCCCTGCTCTGTCTCTGGTGAATCCTCTCACCCCCTATGCCTTGGGCCTATACCTCAGTTCTTGTATGCATAATTAAATACATCTTTTAAAAAAAAAGAATATATGCCTTGACATATAAACTTTCAGATCCAGTCAACATATACAAAAACTGTGCCTCAATTCTTTATTCTGTATTCTTTTACATAAGATTAGAGCTTCAAAAGTTTCTGTTCATAGGCCTCCCCTAGTGGCACAGGCAGTTGAGCGCAGCGCTGTGAAGCTGTCCGCAGCCTCTGCAGCGCCAGTTCGATCCTGGCCAGCCAGCAAGGGTCCCACATGGCATGGCAGACCTCTCCTGTCTCACCCACTGCTCCCCTCAGCAGTGTATTTCGTCAGTCTGCCTTTTCTGTTCCCCGCTCTGTCTCTGGTGAATCCTCTCACCCTCCCGTGCATCTGGCCTGTACCCCGGTTCTTGTATAAATAAATAAATCTTTAAAAAAAAGTTTATGTTCATAAGTTGAATGTCATTTTCTCTAAATTGTGTGTTACTATACTTGCCCATTTTTAATATATATATTTTTTTGTGGGACCCTCACTGGCGGCCGGGGAACAAACTGGAGTTGCAGAGGCTGCAGGCAGCCTCGCAGCCCAGTGCTCAATCGCTGCGCCACCAGGGGAGGCTCATATATTTGCCTATTTTTGAACAAACTTTTTTTATTAATTTGAAAAAGTTCATCATGGGTATGAACTAATTCCTTCATCATATATCTAGCTAATGCTTTTTGAATGTTTTAGCTGCATTCTCATACTATGCATCTGATACTTTTGCCTTAAAATTTCACCACTCCAGGGGCCTCGCTGGTGGCGCAAGGGGTTAAGAATCGCACTATGAAGCAATCTGCAGCCTCTGCAGCATGAGTTCGATCCCTGGCCCACCAGGGAGCAACCCACATGGTGCAGCACACCTCTCCTGTCTCACCCGCTGCTCCCCACAGCAGTGTATTTCAGTCAGTCTGCCTGTTCTGCTCCCCACTCTGTCTCTGGTGAATCCTCTCACCTCCTCCCCACATCTCTGGCCTGTACCCCAGCTCTTGTATGCATAAATAAATCTTTAAAAAAAATTTCACCACTCCACTATTAGCTGACCTCTTTGTGTCAAATCCCTATCTGTAAAAGGGGAGTAGGACTAATTTCTTAGAGTCTTCAGAAGGATGAAGGAGCTAATCCTTTAAAATGTTTGGAAAATTGCCTAGCCCATATTCAGTACTCTGCATCTGTTAGCTATCATCATCATGGCTATTTTGGTTGTTTCATCAGATTTGTCAACTGTGTTATAACTTCAAGGTATTCGACCTCCTTAGAAAGTTCTTACTCAATGTAAAATTAGAAACTAGATGTCCTTTAAATATATTTTATTTTTGATCTAGTTCTCAAACATTTCTTGAATTATTTACTTGATCTGAAATACAACAATTAATACATGACAAATTTTCATATTTTGGAAGTATCTTTCTGGACTCACTGTCCCTTTGATCTCCCTATGCTTTCATATTAATACAAATAAAGTTTAATTGTTACAATTTATTCAGCATTTCTGTTGTCTTTTTTTACGAAGTTAAATATACTACAAATTATTATGCTGGTTAATTACAGGGGTCATATTAAATATTTCTATTAACTTGAGGAGAAATATATTTATGAGTTAGTCTTCAAGGCTAAGAACAATGTCATACTTCTAATCATCTTCCAATGAGCATTAAAGGTTTTTTATACAATTATTTCACATTTCTCAACGGTAATTTACTTTTTTCTTATCAAAATGAGACTGCCTTATGTAATTACATATTCTAACAGTATATTGTACAAATCTAAGGGTGACTTTGATAGCTATGTATTAAGTAAGAGGTCAGCAAACTAAGATCCTCAGGGCATACCTGGCCCTCTGCCTGTTTCTGTAAAGTTTTATTGGAAAACACCCATGCCAATTTGTTTACACATTATCCATAGCTACTTTAATGCTTGAAAAGCAGATGTGGAAGCATAGACTACATGGCTCAGAAAGTCAAAATTATTTACTATCTTGTCCTTTAGAGAAAAAAAAAAAATTGCTGACTCCTGAGTTTATCAGTTTTATAATCATTTAATAGTTCTTATTATCCCAATAGTCATTAAGCTGATTTTCTGTGTCTTCAGGCCTATGAGCATATCACCAAATAATAAAAATTTCCTATTCCATGTGTAGGGGCAGGAATGGACACAGCGCAGTTTTTCTGATCCAGCAGACCAGGTAAAGGTGAAGTGACCCCTAAGTGGCTTTTGCAGGTCTTTTATTTAGATTTACCAGGCATATGGCAGGCAGGGTTGCTGGGGGGCCGGGAGGCTGGCAGGCCTCCCAGCCCCCAGCAAATCTTCACTCTACCTGGGCTCTCTCTGGAGTTCTCTCTGCTTCTCTTCTTCTTCTCTTGGCTTCTGTTCGTTCTTGGCTTCTGCCGGTGTCCCCGTGATGCCACCCTTATAAACGCAGTCTCTCAGCCCAGGTGTACCCAACTTCAGGTTCCCGCCCTCAGGCATGCATTCAGGACCGCAGGGTTCCCTCATCTATCCTAATGGCGGGAGGGCAGAAAAGCCTGATACTTGTTACCTTACCCTGCATCTTGTTAGTGCATCTCTTATTCCTTTTGCTTCCTTAACTCCTTTAGCTAATATACAATAACAGTGCAGAATAATGGTGATAGTAAAAACACTTTTGATGTTCCTAAACAAAATTTCATGGAGTATTTCACAAGCAATCATTAATTTGACATTGCATATTCACATGAAAACATCCCTATATTTATACTGTATAAAAATATCTTATCCTTCCCCATATTAGGATTTGTTTTGAAATTTATAAAATCCATTTGGACACCTAAGGAGAGAATCATATTTTTTTTCTCTCTTCACTACAATATTGTGAAATACATTAAAATATCTTAATTATTTTGCAGTGATATAGTAGTACTAGCTGAAGGAGTTAAGCAAGAGTAAGGAGTAATACGTATGTAAGTTATGCTAGCTTGGTAAATAGAATTTGGAACTGTTCCTGTTCTCTCTGCTTTCTGCAGTTTAAAATCATTGGATTTATGCTTCCCAAATGCTTGTTAGCAACTTTCTGTGAAACTGTTAAGGCTTAGTACCTTTCGAGAGTAATTCTTTAAAAGCATTCTCAATTTACTCAATGGAACTGGAATTTAGATTGTCTGCTTCTAAGATAAAGGTAATTAAAATTAACATTATCCTAAATTATGCAATTAACCCTGCTCTCTGCTTCCTGGCAAAGATTTAAAGGTAGATAGTCTTTAACTTTTTCTCAACTGTTATTTCTTACCCATTTTTATCTCAAAATATATGCATTTGTAATTACTTACATTTTTCTTATTTAGTTGATTATATTATTGTTTGCACTGTTCTCGTTCTCCCTAACCAGTTTTCAGGTGTTTATCTTAATACCGATCTCTTTTAAGGTTTACTATACATTAATCTCTTTCTGTTTCCTCTATTTCTTTCCTTACGTTTATGGTATTGCTGTCTAACTATTAAATCGAGTTCTTCATTCATTTATTTTCATTCTTACTTGTGTTACTTTCAGTTGAAAGAGAATATCCTCATAAGTGTGATTTAAACAATCAGGAAAATTATAATCTCATGTTAAAGAGGTTTGCAGAAAGGGTGACTCTGCAGCTGTTTCAGCAGTTTAATGATACCTTAGGGTCCACCCTATATTTTTTATCTTATATTCTACCATTCTCACCAAATGAAACATATCACCACTCATGCTTTATAGGTAGCTAAAGCAGCTCCCAGTTCCACATGCAAATTCAACTATATTCAACAAAGCTTTTGTCATTTTAATACTAAAGCATAGAAAGCAATTTCTGACATCAAGTAACTAGGAGGTAAGGAGCTGTTGGTTATGAAACTAAAGATATTTGCCACACTTTTCAAGATTTTAAGTTATTAGGTCACTGAACATTGCTTTAGCCATATCCTATTGGTTCTGATATATAGTGTTTATGATTAGTTGTTAGGTATGTATGACTTTCAATTTTTATATCCTTATTTACACAATTACAAATTTTCAAAAAGTATGCATGTGTGTTTATTTTGTAAATCATAGTGTTTTTTTCTTGTTATTAATTTGTACTTTCATTACATTATGAAGAGAACATGACATGCATATTTTTATATATTTATACAATTATTAGAGATTCTTATTAATGTGTATCACCAAATATACAGCTGATTTTACTTGGCTGCTATGTGGACATTTCAAATAATGATATTTTCTCTAAATTTAGGGTTAAGATTTTGCTTTATATTTATTTGGGTGATTCAAATTTGTGTTTACTTTGGTAGACATGAACTGATGTCAGTTAAAGATGCTCAGTGATTCTTTTTTCTATTTTTGCTGACTCAAATTTTACTTAGACAATTTTATTCCTTCTGTTTTGTGCAGTTTGCCGACTTATGGTTGTCTTTAATTCTCATTTCCTTCTTTGTAATATTTTTTAAATTTATTTATGCATACAAGAACTGGGGTAATAGGCCAGAGGTAAAGGGGTGGGGGTGAAAGGATTCACCAGAGACAGAGCGGGGAGCAGAACAGGTGGATTTACTGAAGTTCAATGCTAAGGGGAGCAGCAGGCGAGACAAGAGAAGTCTGCTGGTCCGTATGGATTAGCTGCCTGCCAGGGATAGAACTCATGCTGCATTGGCTGCTGATAGCTTGATAGTGCTGAGACTTTAACCCCTGTGCCATTAGGGAGGCCCCTCCTTCTTTGTAATCTTGTAACACATTTCTTTAGCCTTGTTTCGGAGAAGGCATATTTTCTTTAATATTTTTGATTTAATGTAGATTTTTAAAAATGTGTTGTTTGCAATTTTTCTCAAATTGTGTGTATATACATACGTGTGTGTGTGTGTGTGTGTGTGTGTGTGTGTATCAGTGTTTTGGCCCTTTTGCCTATTTTCATTACTTTGATATGGTCCCATACAGGCTGTGCTATAATTCATCTTTAAGTAGGTAAATGTCTTTTGGGTCAAAGTTTTAACAGATTCCAGATAAATGGAACAAAAATATCTCGAATTATTTTCAGAAGAGTAAACTTTAAACAAATTGGGATATCTTAAGGAATGGGATGGCAGACATTATTCCATAATGAACAACACAGTACTGACCCACTATTATCAAGACTGCAGTTAATCAAAAAGATGTCGCTGAAACTGTTGAGTTCAGTAACATACCAGCACAGTTTCAACTTAGCGGTCATTAAGTGACTCTACTTTTTGGCTCTAGAACCATGTCATTCTTCATAGAGCCACAAGAACACAATATAAATTCTCTCCATTCTGCCTCTGGACGCCTTGGATTCTAGCAGGTAACACTGACCTTGCTTGACAGCAGAAAAACTAGAGACACTTTTTCATGCCAAAATTCATAGGATTGAATTTACATAAATTTCAGAGTCCTTGCTATGAGAGAACCAAATATATATATATATATATATATATATATATATATACAGTTTTTAGCTTTCCAGGTTGTGAAATACAGAGGAAGAAATGAAAAATGAAAAAATGTGGTTGGGGTAAGTATTGAATGCCAATAGAACATTTCTACAAGCAAGTGTTCATTAAATACCATGAGGGAGAAAGACCCAGGGGATGAGTGGAGGTAGTAAGTATTTTAGATTTGCTCAACAGAATTAAAACTCTTTCTCCTGGACATTCAATTCTAATCCTGAGAGTATTTTCTATTTATCAGCTGGTAGAAGGCTTGACTCCCAGTGAATTCGGCATTTTAATGATCCCTTAAGATGGTGATTTAGCTTCTACTACTCTTCAGCTAACCAAGATCAGCAACTATAGATCTTTATCCTCAACTGCTAGTCCCAATGCCTAGACATAATTAAAATCTGCTTTCTCCAATGATGTCTCTCTAATTTTTAGATCTTCACTTTTGACATTTCCAAGTATCACCTTAGTTTTGCGACACTTCTCTAGCTTATTTGTGGTAAAGAGGCTTTAAGGTTCAATGAGTGAATTGGACAAGTTAATAGGCTACTAACTAGGGCCTCTCCTGGTGGCGCAGCGGTTGAGCGCTGGGCTGCGAAGCTGCCTGCAGCCTGTGCTGCGCCGGTTCAATCCATGGCCGCCGGCGAGGGTCCCACATGGCCCCACTCCCCTCCAGCAGTGTATTTCATCGGTCTGCCTGTTCTGTTCCCCGCTCTGGCTCTGGTGAATTCTCTCACCCTCCCGCACTTCTGACTGTACCCAGTGGTTGTATATATAAATAAATAAATAAATCTTTAAAAAAAAAAATAGGCTACTAACTAACAAAGAATTTTGTCAGATTGTGGCCTAAGAACTGCAAAAGCATGTAATTTCTTAGGGATGCTACATTGATTTGATCCAAATTTTACTATAATTCACAAGGGTTTTGGTAACTTGTGTTTCATTTTGTTTTTTATTTAATCAACTTTGAATTTTTACTTTTTTTTTTTTCCCATGTTGTTTGGCCTCAATTGTTTTCAGGAAGGAAGCTAACCCCGTTTAATAGATCTGCTCCCAATCTCATAAATAATCAAACAAACTTGTGATAAATAGAAATATGAAAAAAAGTAAAAAAGAAACAAAAGGCAATAAAATTTTATCTTCAGATAATTTTTTTAATCTGATAAAAAATATGGGAGCCTAGAAAGCTAAAACCACAAAGCATGACTCAGAACACACCCCAAAAGCCAATTAGCCCCCAACTTTCTTATTTCATCAGTTAAAGAACTGATAGAAGGGCCTCCCTAGTGGCACAAGGGGTTAAGACACAACCTATGAAGCAATCTGCAGCCACTGCAGCATGAGTTCGATCCCCAGCCAGGGAGCTACCCACATGGCACAGCAGAACTCTCCTGACTCGCCCACTGCTCCCCTCAGCAGTGTACTTCAGCCAATCCTCCTATTCTGTTCCCTACTCTGTCTCTGGTGAATACTCTCACCTCCCACCCCTGCCGCACCTCTGGCCTGTACCCCAGCTCTTGTATGCATAAATAAATAAATCTTTAAAAAAAAAGAATTGATAGAAACACATTTGTTCTAGACTCTGCCAATTTTCAGTGCAAACGGGATAAATGAAATCATAAACAGGTAAAAACAGTACTTTTAAGTTAGAAGCAAAAATATTTTTACACATGCCAAGAAGGACATTTGCGTCAGAACCAGCTGAGTCTGTTCATTCACAAGCAAAATTGTTTCAATGACTATTTATTATACTATCTTGCATTAAAGTAGATTCAACCTGACAGACTCTGATGGCTACAGTCTCATAAATATCAGTCATTCATTCAAAAAGTGGTCCTGTGTAGATGCAATTTGGATGAAAAACAGATGCTGTGATCTTCAGTATTTCAAATTTCTTTAAACAAATCCATCTGTATCAGCATGTTATACATGATTATACCAATTTCTCTGCATGCAGTTGGACAAGAAAATGGAAAAGAAAGTAATAATAAAGGAATATGGGAAAGAACATAAGCCAATATTGCGGGCACAGGACTTCTAAAAAGATAATTTTTCAATCATGTATTTTCTTAATACCTGGAATAGGCACAAAGGAATGATCAAAGCAGCCACACTTGATTCTAAAAGCACTACATATCCACGCTTATTTTTGATTAAATGAGCAAGGGTATCCCATATAGAAATTAGAATGAAACATTCTAAGCAAGGCTGGTAAGATGGCCACTTAATAGGAATGCTCTAGATAGAGATTTTAGTTTAGTTCAGGAGATGTACAGGAACTGATTTCCCTCAATACTACAAGTAAGTGTTAAAATCTCCCAAGCTAGTCAATTAGAGTGTTCATTTTCTAGTCATTTTTAGCCTATGGGCAGTGAAGGTGGAATCAGAAAGCAATCACCTTATTAAAAAAGAGCTTAATGCAGTTTACAACTCTTATTTATATCATCTTTTTAAATGCTGAAATGCTTCATTCAATATAGTATAGCATAGACTATTTTTATAAGTCTCGCTTATAAAACTGCAATCACTGTGCAATTAAAATACCACTGCAATTAAAGTGTGTGTAATGGAACATTCAGAAATGTACACATGACTTTCCTTTATAACTACCCAGGGAGATATTTTATATTCAAGTCTCCCAACTTATAGGATTCATTCAGCTAACAAGTGAACTTCTTTATTCACACAATAGCTCTACACGCATTTACACACACACATGCAAACACACACACTCACTGGGGAGGGGGTTGCTATGTTTATAACTATAAAGGAAAACCTTCAGAAGTTTCTATCTTCAAAGTTTGAATTGCTATATGAAGACAAAATACATTTAGTGTTGTTTATAGACTGTCCTTTTATATTTCAATTTTTTCCCAATTAAGAAGAGAAATTGGGCAATATCATGGCAACAAACATTACAGTAATTGTTTTATGTAAGTTGTTTTAATTGATTCCTAAAACAGGTTGGGCATGGAAGTTCTCTCTTTATAGTTTGACAGAGGAGACTAATGCTCATAGAAGCAAAACTGCTTGCATCTAATAAAATTTAGGGCTGGGATGTAGCTACTCAAATATGAATTTCATTCACCTAGCATTATTCCTATTATAATATATTCAGTTAATATATTTAGAAATGGTTTTTGGTTATTAGGTAGAACATGTATGGTAAATCCCTCGTGCATTTTGAATGTGTTTTACTTAACTGCAGAGACTCTTAAACAATATCCAGTTTCAAACTCTTAAAGGAAAGATTTGGGGGATCCAGGGGGTTGAGGGGCTAACCTCAAGTTCTCAAAATGTGAAAAAGCAGGGCAGGTCAAGTTTAGAAACCCGTAACATCTAACGACAGTTTGCTATTCGTTGTTTATAATCAGCCAAGAACCTCTGGCGTAATGACTACACAAGCATTGTAGATTCTAAATGTGAATCATAAATATTTCAGAGTACAAATTCAACAAATCTGGATTGAGCAACTACACTTAGCACTGAGGGCACACATATTACTAGGCAGTCTTATGCAGATCTTCCAACTGATCACATTTTCCCTTTGCATGTTAATAGTGCCAACCTCAAAGGGTTGTTGTGACCATTAAATAATTCATGTAGAATACTTAGAATAACCCATGGCACCCAGTGAATCGTTAAGTATTATTATTAGTAATATCATCATCCGATGTTACATACTCTCTCCATTCCCTGTGTGTATGCACTGCCTATCTCCCCTGAAGGAATACAGCTTTGTTTCTGAAAGCAGCTTACCAAATAAAAAGAACAGTGATAGAGAAGTTAAGGAAATGATACAGTGTGTTTGACTATAAAAAAAATAAAAAATCTATTTTAGAGGCTTTTTTAAAAGAGTGTCTCTTGGGGGCCTCCCTGGTGGCACATGGGTTAAGACGCCACCTATGAAGCTGTCTGCAGCCTCTGCAGCATGACTTTGATCCCCCAGCCGGCCAGGGAGCTACCCAAATGGCACTGCAGACCTCTCCTGACTCGCCCACTGCTTCCCTCAACAGTGTATTTCGTCAGTCTGCCTGTTCTATTCCCCACTCTTTCTCTGGTGAATCCTCTCACCCTCCCATGCATCTGGCCTGTACCCCGCTTCTTGTATAAATAAATAAATCTAAAAAAAAATCTCTTGGATTCCTTTTAAGATTTGTTGTGGCCCCTATGATACCCACACCTTTATATTTCATGCTCTATATAATCCCCTCCCCTTCAATGTGGACAGACCTGTGACTGTTTTTAGTTATGGCATATGGTTAAGATCCCAAATCAGTCCAAACTAAATTCATCAAAAAGGAGAGTATCCACTGTGGACTGACTTAATTAGACAAAAGTCCTTTATACAAGGACTACACCCTCTTGAGCAGCCTGATGAAATGAGTGGCAATGCTGGAGAAGCCAACATGGCGAGAAGCTCTAGAGAGCCTCTAGGTTATGAGGGCAGCTTCTGTGGTGTGACCTGAGTCAAGGATAATGACATGATCCCTGCCTTAGAAGCTGCTGCATTATATTCCTCAGGGCCATGGTAATGGGTTGCTAAATGCTTAATGAAATATTTCTGTTCCTTCAGAGGATGCTAATGACATCAGTGCCTGAGGAATGCCCAAAGGTCATTTAAATCATTTACATAGAAGAGAGTGACTATTCCAGAAAAGCATCAATACTCTTGTGATTGACTGTCCCTAGACTGCCCAGGACCTGAGAATGAAGAATTTTCCCCCAGCGAGGCATGGCCCCACATTTTTTTTTTTTTCTTTCCTATATTATTTTCACTCACTCTCCACTTGGAGATAGTGTTTTCCTTGAGTGGTGACTCTGCTGATCTCCCCATGTGGTGCTACTCACTAATAAAATACTTCCTTTGTAGAAACAATCTTCTGGTTAAGACTTTGGCTTTCTGAAAATGAGTAATAGTGGTGGGGTACAGTATGTCCTGAACGAACTCCACCCCCACCTCCATGCCAAAGAGATCCCAGGTGTGTAAGACTACAATTGCCATCATGCCATGGATCTGCTATGACACAACTCCTTGAAGGGGGGATTGCTTGGAACTAAGGGTAGAGTTAAGTAGCCATGCTTGGCATAAAAATGAACACATGTGGCCTTGGTTTTGCCTGCCTTTACTGTGCACCGAGGGTGCCAGCTCAGGCAACATTATCGGTAGGATAATGTTGACCTTAAATCAAATTCTCTGTATCTCTTTCTCATTCTCTGTGTTCCCCCTCCTTTTGTTTCCTTTGCAAGTAAACTTCACACCCAGGCCATCCCATTTTATCCCATTTTCCCTTTGGGGTTGCTCTGCAACAATATTACCTGGTTAAGTCAGTAAAGCTTCCAGCTGACAGCAAACAGTCAGAAATCTCAGTCATACAAATGGAAGGAAATTAATTTTGCCAATAACCTGAATGAGGTTGGTAGAGAATACTTTCCCAGGCAGGATGTCAGATTAAACAGAACACAACCCAGCTAACACACTGACTGAAGTCTTGTGAGATGTTCAGCAGAGTGCCCAGTTAACTGAGACCCAGGTTCACAATCCACATAAATTGTGAGATCATGATGATGTGCTGTTTTAAACTACCAAATTGGTGCTAATCGGTGAGCATAGAAAAGTAAATGGAATTATGTTTTATTTCATATGTCCCTCTATACAATATTGGTATTGCAGACTAGAAGAATCAGACACTTTAATAGGAACAGAAAGGAAAGAATATTGTTTGTTGGTGTACATGTTAATGAATAAGACTATGGAGAACACAATTCTTCGGTTTGGGCAATAATTTCTTTTTATTTACTGCAAAACCACCAATTAATTTATCTCTGACCAAATATTTCTTCATCTTTAGCCAATTTCCTTCCCTGAAATGTCTACTCTTGCCTTTTCCAGTGGTTGAACACAATGAAGGAATTGTTTCACATGGCATCAACTTAGTGATAATGTTAGAGGGTAATTTCCATAAAAAGGGGAGTTTCCATGTTTCCTGCCCCACCTAAGGAGGGGTGGAGCTGAGAGGTGAGAAGAGTTGAAGAAGACTTGGAGAAGGAGACTTGGAGGAGGAACATGGAGCAGAGTACATGCAAGAAGTGACCGCTTGTGTTAGGGGGAAAAGGATGTCCTAAAGCTAATTCCATACAGGCTTTGTGGACCCCACCCCCACTCCAGACCAAAGCCATCAGGACATTGGGAAAGACAAATCCCATCACCACCTAAGGGAAGGTTGCTGGAACCTGAGGGTGGGGTTAAGCAGCCAGGTGTGGTATAAAAGCAGACACGTGGGCTTTGGGGGGGGGGCGTTCCCTTTTTGGATGTCCACCAGCTCGCATGGCTCGGCCAGCTCTCAGAGTGCCTTTGGGTTTCCAGGTCAGCAGATTGGGTAGAACGCATTAAAGACTTTATTTCCCTATTTTCTCCCTGAGTTATATATTTCCTCATTTCCCTTTCCCTTGTAAATAAACCTTTTATTAACCTTTTGCGTGTACCTATAGTGGAGTATTCATAAGTCCCTTTCAAGCGCGCGAGTGAGGACCCACAGCCAGGCAACCCATTCAATATCAGGGCTGCTCCGTAACACTTGCACTCGGCTTTGGATTTGCACTGTTAGGGGGAAAAGGATGTCCCAAAGCTAATTCCATACAGGCTTTGTGGACTCCACCCCCATCCCAGGTCAAAGCCAAAGACACTGGGAACTCCAAATCCCATCACCACCAAAGGGAAGGTGGCTGGGACCTGAGGGTGGGGTTAAGCAGCCAGGTGGATACAAAAGGCAGACACGTGGGCTTTGGGGGGCTCTCTCCATTTTGGCTCTCCGCCAGCTCACAGCGTCCGGCCAGCTCTGGGAGTGACTTTGGGTTTCCAGGTCGTCGGATCGGGTAGGACGCATGAAAGACTTTATTTCCCTATTTTCTCCCTGAGTTGTATATTTTCCTTATTTCTTTTTCTCTTGTAAATAAACCTTTTATTAACCCTTTTGCATGTCTGTAGTAGAGTATTCATAAGTCCCTTTAAAGCGTGCGGGTGAGGACCCACAGCCAGGAACCCGTTTAATATCGGGGTTTGCTCTATAACAGCACCAGGAACTTGGAGGACACTGAAGGAGACACGTGGAGTTCAGATATGTAGAGACACTTGGAAGAGTGGGTGAGATACCCATGGGGTGGCTGACAATGGCAGCCTTTAACTTAATTTGCATTTTGATTTTATTCCTTTTGTCCCAGACTTGTCTGGTCCCTTCTGCCCTTTTCCTCTGGTTCCAGGCCAGAAGTTGCCTTGACTTCTGGCAGGCTTTCAGACCATAGTGGCCTTGCCTTGGACCAAAGCTGTTTGGCTGGATATTTACCCACGAGGGGATTGGTAATGTTGGGTGTCTCACTGGTAAATGATTATCCTTTCTTCTCTTCTCTCTATGCACACTAATCTATCAAGTTTCTTTCACACTAAGAATATTCTTTGTGAGGTAGTTGGCAGAACCCATTTAGAGTGTGCAAGTTTGGGGATCCCAAGTTGCCCCTTGGTTTGCACTCTAACAAAAATATATAATTGTTCAAATGCTTTCATATAAATGGTCTAATTTGAGTCTCATAACAATTTTGTGAGGTAGGAACAAAAGAACTGTGAGATTCTCAAATTCAGGGCATAGTTGTGAACCCAGTGGTTATTTGTGGTTCTGAAAACATCAAAGGCCCTTAGGAAGTGCTAAAATGAATGAAGATTACTTTTTCAGATAAAGAAATTGTAGTTCAGAGAGAATAAATGACTTGCCCTAGAAAGCCTGTACACAAAAGCACAAGAATTAAAACTCAGACCATCTCCAACAGAGGCCAGGAGCTATTTTCTATAATAGCATTTTAGCCCTGAAAAGGAGACACATTTAGCTATTAACAGCCATTAACCTTTTTACTCAAATTTGCATCTTTCCTTAGCAGAGAACCCTGAAGGGAGTGGTGCTAGGAGAGATGAAAGGAAATATGAAGGGTAAGAAGTGCTGTCCCACCCATAGAATGCTTGAATATCTGAGAAACAGTAGGATCACAGGGGATGCCTCTAGGTAGAGCAGCTTTCTGACAAAAGGAAGATGACTTGATAGGCAAAATGTTGGAGTTTAAAAGGAAAACTACCTATATATTTCTTTTTCTAGCATGGACTTTGAAAATGCAAATGAATTATCTATTTTCAAACTGGATTTCCAAATGCAATTTTGTTTATTATCACATTCTCTATTTTATTCTGATGTAACCTTAAGCAACATATCTTCCTTTAAGTCCCTGCATCAATGAGACTACTCCATTGCTTTGGAAACAACATCATTAGATGTTTAATAAAATACCAACTGAAGCTGAATACCTCTAGCATCTTTATGATGTCATGCATATGAAGCCATCTATGTTCTGTCACCCTAAAGCTTCTGATTCTTATTCAGTATAAGTATATACTTCTCTATTTTTTTTCCATGTACAATAACAGTGGCCACTGAAAAGAAGCCAAGATTCCTTAAGCAAGTAAGCAGGAATTTACTGGTGTTGAATCTTACCAGTCAAAGACAACCAGAGAAGATACTTTGTTTTATTACTTGGTATAGCAAAGAAGCCTGCACACTGCAGGGGAGGAAATATAATTTTCCCTCTAGCCTTCTCAATTCTTGGCTGATACATCCCCATAACAAAAGAAAGATTAACAAAAACAAACACACAAAAGCTTAATAACATGTATGCATCCTGTAGACCAGAGAAAGGCCCAGGAAAACTTGAGTAACACTCTGAAATGGCATAGGTCATCACCTTAAATACTATGTTTAGCTATAAAGACAAATGAAGAATGTTGGAGGTGGGGGAGTCTAGAACTTCAGAGGGGAGGAAGATAGTTTACAGAAAGATGGGAAAAGCAAATGTTTGCTAAACAAATGTTTGCCATGCCTTGAAGAGACAAAAAAAAAGACTTTGAATAACTGGCAGGCCTTGCTAAGTCACTTCTGTCCCCAGTTTATCACATTTAGTTCTGTTCTTGGAACAAAGAGGGAAACACCCTTATAAATGGAGATTTGCCCTTATAAATGTAAATATCTCATAAAAGGGTAACTTAGTACTCAATTATTTTTCCTATGTCTGTTTTTTCTTAAAAATAACTAGCTCAAAATAATCCTTATGCCAAAGAGACATATTTTGGGATTGTTGTTTCTCTTCAGTATCATAGTGACAATGTTAACAAGAGGCTCTTAGACGGGGCTTACTTTAGGATTTGAGTTGGGAGTGCTTTTAATGTATTTTCAAGAAAGTAGAGATCTGATCCAGATTGGGTCCTGACAAGAAAGCAGAGGCAATTTGGTAACTAGGTATCTTAATTTTTTATCCAAAAGATGTTAAAAATGAAGTGGGGCTATAACTGGTAAACAACAAGCATCCATTTTCAATCTGGGAGAGGGGCAAGTTGGATATTTTTGTAGTTTTCAGAGTGTTCTTGTTTTCATCTGAGTTCAGGCATGATAAGGCCTGGCCACATTTTTTTCTCACTCTATCATGGTAAAGACTGACCTCATCTGATATTGATACTCTGGATTTTTGTGGATTTTCTGTAAGAGAAGACTATGGCCAGTTACCAGACTACAAGGGTCAGCTATACCTTATTCTTCCTCAGTGGACAACCAGGCTGCTAATGCAGAACCATTTCTTCCCAATTCTCTGACCATGGGGTCCAGGTGAGGCAGACTCTGTCCCTACCCCCATGGATGGGCATAGCCAGAGGCCTGATCAATGAAATTTTGTATCTCTAAGTCAACAATTGTTTCAGAGATGAGCACTTGCTAAAAGGTGGCCAATGAAAGTTAATATTCACAGAACTTTAGCAGCAGCTGCCCTGAAGGAGGGTACTGTTTGAGAACATAATAAGTAACCTATGGGTTATAAGGAGTAAAGATGTTTTGCTACCTCAACACCTGGAGTTGCAAGCCCCTAACCTAAAGCAATTGGTCCTCCATTTAATCACAGAAATTTTAAAAGACAAGAAATATCTTAAACTGTCTGATTATCTTGCTAAATTTGAACTGGAAAATGTACTTTCCAAAATTGCTTATCCATGGAGCATTCACTGAAGAAAACTGATAATTACCCACTTGCTCTGCCTTGGCTCATCTATCATATTTGTCATTTCCTATTCCTTTTCCTTAACTACCTGACTTGTCTATAAAACATAAAATCTCAGCTAACTGCTGGAAGGCACAATTGTTCCAGGGTGATCCGAAGAGAAATGGGATTATTTATTTGAGGGTTTTTCACTGTGACGAAGAGAAAGTAAACCTTAATTAGTAGGCTCTACATCAAACAGCATATTTTGTATCATGAATGATTAGTTCACCAATTTAAATGTTTTTCAATTAATTAAAATGTGTAGTTCATTACACTAATAAAAAATGAAGTCATGGAGGTCATATTTTTCCTGTATTTTTGTGGCTATCTTTATTTGATACAGATACAGAGTTAATTAGGGAGGACTAATATATATATATATATGCCATACCTATTTAGAGGCAGGTTTAAACATTTCTAGCAGATAAAAACCAAATTGGACTGCTTTTAGTGCACCATCAAGAACTCAATCTGGAGTTTTCATGTCAGCTATGCAACACTATTCTTCGATGGAGTCCTATGGGGAGCACTGGACTACACTATAGGGAGCTATACCTGCCTTCAAAAATCGAATGATCATTTCAAGCAGAGAGCATACATTCAGATGTATTAGCAAGTTTATGGGAACACATCATAGATGAACTGATATTGATGTTATGTACGACCCTTGCACCATAACTCTGAAGTGAAACAAATTTACACTTTTGATCTCTGTTTCTGGCTGAAGGTTAGTGTATCATTAAAACCATCACACTAACAAAACAAACACATACAAACAAAAGATCCTATCACCTTTAAACAAACAAACCTGCTATAAAATCTTGGCTAGTTAAGTCTGCTAGTAGATTAAAAATTTAGATTCTAAATTTAGAGAATGTAATTTAGCAATTTGGATTGTATTGGCCATGAAATTGTAGGCTCCACTTTTAGAAAGAAATGTATATACCAGGGCTGATAATTAGGTAGGCAAAAAGACAAAATTGCTAATAAATCCAAATGCAAAAAGTGTATTTTAGGCATGAAGATGTCTCCTCATAGGACGTTGGCAGAAATTCTCCCGATGGAACCTAGCCCAATAAAAATGATAAAATGTGTGAAGTGATTAGAATAGAAAATCTAAGCCTACAGTAGAAATTTAACAAAGCCATAGCATTTTTTTTTCTTTCCATTTCAGACCTTCAGTTCATGTGCTAATAGAAAAACTCATACAGCACGCCAGTAGATACTGAAAATAGCCAAAATGCACCTCATTACACCATTCTGGTGCCAGGAGCAGGTCCAGAAAGAACACACTCATTGAACACTTAAAAATATTGGCATACACATCTATTTATTAAATAAATATTATCCTCATGCTGGTCCATAGCTAAGGAGAGGACATAAACTGAGAACTATGCACAATTATAAAAGGAGAGGATGAAGAAGAAGGAAAAAGAGGAAGAAGGAACAAAAGGAGGAGGAGGCTCCAGAGAGGAGGAAGAGGAGGGAAGACAGGTAGGCAGAGCCAAGAAATCAACCAAGAGACAGAGGAGTGGAGCATGCCTTAAAACTCTTCTTTTAAACAAGGAAAAGGGGGAAAAAAAGCTTAGACAAAAGTGAAACTGAAAAAAAACTTGCCTCTGTGAAAATGACCTAATGAGTTATACGACAATATTAACAACAGAATGAGACAAACAGTGAACTTCCAGAAGCAAGGAGTTAAACAGAAGAGAAAACACACAGACATTTAAAATGCAAGCAAAGTAAGAAAGAGCAAAAACAATGCTGCCAGTAAGGACTCAGGGGCCAAGAAGCAAGTATTGGTAAAAATCACAGGAGAATAGAGGATAATGTTTGGCTTGCATTTTTTTCAGTTACTTTTCCCAACTTTTAAAAGGTAATCTGTGCATTGCAGAAAACGGAAAACTTAAAAAAAAAATGACAAGCAGTTTATAATTTGACTTAAACATCTAGTTCTGTGCCTGTCTGCATGTGTGTATATGTATTTATACAAGTGAGCACACATTTTGTGGTTGAGATCATTTGTAAACATATTAACCAATTGAAAGCCCTAAGGTCATCATTATTTTGATAACCAAAAATACAATACACCAACTCAATCAGGATAGAAACACAACCTTACCTTTCCCAAGGTCAAAAATAGCTTAAATGACAAAAAAGACAAGACTCTGCCTAAGAACTGTCGGCAGAGTTACAATTAAAACATTGCATTTTCTAAGGGGGGGTGCAACTGTATGGAGAATATAACCAAAATGAAAATGCATACATTGTGCAAAAATGAAAAATGATGTAAGAGTTATATAAAATAAAATATTAAAAAATAATAAAACATTATATTTTCCTAAAGTTAATTTAAAATGAGACACAAAGAAGTGGAACATAGCAAGTATAATGCTTCTAAGAGAATTCATTATCAGGTCTATACTTTAAAAATAATAGGTGTTATTCAGTTGTGTTTTTTTTTTACATGTTCATATAGTATGCCCAAAAGAAATGCACTCCTGTCAATCATCTCCTATTTATTTCCCTGACCTACTACTTAAAGACAATGGGTAGTGCTGGAAGAGAAAGTATAGCCATTCCCTTCCCAAAACACAAGATTTCACATGAACTTTAACAAAAAAGATTAACAAAATGCGTTACTCTACTAATTTCTACTTTTAACATATTTTGTGCATCTCAGAACATATAGAAAAACTATAAATTCCCCAAAAAGGACATAACATAGTTAACTATATACAGAGTTGCAAGGAGTAATGCCTTCCCTGTGCATTTCACCCTTCCAACCTCCTTCAACCTAAAGCTCAAGTGAAGCTAGTGCAATGCTCACAGATATGGTTTAGAAGTTACATTCCAAAGAAAATATTTCTCATCTATATTACCAAAACTATTCACACATTTTATTTTACTACTACCCCTTTAAATCCATTGGACAAATGTAAACACCTGCAAAATGTCCAGCTCTCTAAAATAAGAGCTTATTTGTCCAGTTCACACATAATACCATTGCACAAAACAACACACACATAACAACTACAGTCTGAGGTGACTTCCTATTGTGACCACCTTGTCCTTCAATCATGTTTCCTCACTCCCTCCTCCCTACCACCAATCACGTGAACAAGTCTAGATGAATATGCAGCTCACATAGTTTGGACAATTTCAAATTAAATGCAAAAGTATTTTACAAAAGACAAACTTCCCTGAGTGTCAACACAAAGTATATAAATGGGCCAGTTTCATTCATACATAAGAATTCCCAAAATTGTTAAACATCTAAATAGGAGATGTTGCAATATTGCCATTTATTTGTTCATTATGTACTATAAACAGAGCTGAACAAAATACAGCTCAAAGAGGAATTTAGCTATGTCATTCCCAAACAGTAAGATTTCATATGAATTTCAATAAAATGTTAGCAAAATATGGTCTTTTATTACCTCTGCTTTTAACAGACTTTGTGCATCTCAGTGATTTCAGAACATGTAGAAAGACCAGATATTTCAAAAAGGATGTCACATTAACTATGTATACAGTAGGGGCATAAAATGCATACACAGAAAAAAATGAGATGAAAATGAAAAGTCTTTAAATATGACCTCTTCTTTTTTTCTTGTGGACTTTGTGCCTCCTCCTCTAACCCAGTGAATGAATGTATACTGCTCTCGTATTACAGGAGCAACATTTCCAAAAGCCATACCAAAAGAGTGGTTTTTAAAGATTTTTTTTTTTTTTTAAATAAATGACCAGTGCATCTTTTAAAACACTTAGGTCTCCCTCCGGGCCAGAGGCACTAGGTTGCTCTATCTTGCCTCTTGCCACTCGCAAGACCTGGCGGCCTTGGCTCCTGCCCACCTTCTGGCTTCTGACCTCACCCTCACCCCCCTCGTTATCCAGAGCTCCACTCACCTGCCGGAGCAGCCAGGGCCTTGCTGCATGGTGGTTGATCAGAGGTGGCTTCTTCACTTGGGACAAGCGACAAAGGCAGCGCCAAGTCCTGGGACAGGCATCCCTCCAGAGGCCAAGTTCACCTCCCAGTATTGTCTGCTCAAGCCTCCGGGCATCATGGCACCCTCCGGCTTCTCTGCTCGCTTCTCCGCTCCACGGAGAGTCAAAGGGCAGGACCCACTCAGGGCTCGGGATGGATTCAGGAGGCTGCAACCAATGCATTCAGTCACGAGTCTCCAGGACAGGTTGCCAAGGCCTCAGGGGCTGACAAAGCGCCCTGAGCTAACCTCTCCAGAACAGTCCTGGGCTGCCGGAGCGCAGCTGGCGGGCGAGGTGGGAAGGAAGGGCTTCCTGAATCCTTGTGGGTGGGCACGAGCATGATCGGAAGTGCCCCCGGCACAGCATTTCAAAGAATGGAAAGAGAAAAAATGATTCCCTGGGTCAACAGCACGAGGTCCATACAATGGCCGGAAGGGCCCTTGTTTCCACACACTCAAGCTGTGCAGGGGGGGGGCGTTTGGGGGGCGGTGGCCTGATGCTCCTCCCAATCCCCCAACCACACACCCTTCTTCCTGTGATTGAAAGGGCTTTGGGGTGCGGAGCTCAAGGGCAGGCAAATATCTGGAAAAGACCCGATGGCATCTGCATTCCCTAAGTACGGTTGCTGATAGGGTCCTAGGCTCCGTAAGTCGTGGGCAGGTAGGTGGCTGGGAGGAACCCCAGGGTACCAGCACGTGGGAAAAGGTGGGAGAGCTTTTGCTTCTCTAGCATGTGAGTGGCTGGTGGCCAGTAGAGCCTTAGTGCCCGGGAGTGGGCTGCAAGATGACTGGAAAGTATGTGGCTCTGGGAGGAAGTAGGAGGGAAAGGTGGCTGTGGAAGGAAAATTTAAATAGATACTGATTTACAATGATGTGCACCTGGAATTTATATAATGTTACAATATAATTATTTTAATAAAACATACTAAAATTAAAATATAAAAAGTGACTATTGCAATAGGTGTAGGGAGACAATTCCAGGGAGATGTTTAAAGCCTAAGAACATCAGAAACAATTTAGGGAAGGGGTGGGGGAGCAAAGCTTTTATAGGCCTAGGAAAGGTGGCTCTGGGAGGAAGTAGGTGGGAAAGGTGGCTCTGGAAAGAAATAAAAACTGCTATGGGAGCGCTTACAACTTAACAGTAGCAACAAATACTGCAACAAGAGGAAGGTTACCGCTGGGGATGTTTATTTGCTCTTTATCACCTGAATCAGAGGTTTGGACCTGAGATGAGCAAACCAGCTAGCGTGTGTTGAAGGAAGTTCACACAAAGTTTAGGATGTAGCTGTCCTAGTGAAGGCAGTCTAAAGCTCTATGAAGCATAAAGTTTGATCAATCATGTCACTTCCTCCCTTGTTCAAGACAGGCTCAGTAACACTGGCCTTCAACAACTCAGGGATAAAGGGAATGAAGTAGGGGATGGCTACATGAAAAGGGTCAGTGTTTTCTCAGGGGTGTCCATGGAGGATTTGTTAAGCCATCTGTTGAACTAGCTGGTAGAATTCAGTTGTTTTAGGGTCCAACAGATAAGGCATCTGAAGTGTGATTCCCAAAATACAAAAGATGACTATTATTATAAAAGGGCATATCAAGGAATCAGGAATTTTCATTTATTTATTTATTTATTTTTGTGGGACCCTCACCGGCGGCCGGGGAACAAAGCATTGCTGCAGAGGCTGCGGGTAGCCTCACAGCCCAGCGTTCAACCGCTGCGCCACCAGGGGAGGCCCAAGGAATCAGGAATTAAATTCCAAAAGGTTAGTGGATGAAAATCTTTTGATTATGCAACACTGTTCATTAAGTTTTTGATGTTCTGGGTGATATCAACAGGTTTTGTTACCTGTCTTTTTAGGGTACACATTGCCTGAGTGTTTCACCAGGACATTTGTCTTTGAAGAAATCTACCTATGAAGCAGTATAATGCGATGAAGAATTCTTTAAGGTATATATAAAGTTGGTTGGACTTTTAGAATATATTCGAGCTTAAGGTAGATACCAAAAATAGTTTTTTTATCCTCAGTAGGAGAGTCAAGTAAATCTATACCAAACAAGACATAATTTGTATATCCATCAGTTACGTGCAGTTTACAGAGAGATATAAAATGGCTGAAAGACAATGAATAGAACAGTCATCTGATAACCCAGGATTTGCTATAGTTTCCTATTGAAACATAAATTTTAAATCGATTTTTGTCCAGTTTAATTGACACATAGCACTGTATAAGTTTAAGGAGTACAGTAAACTGACTTACATATATTGTGAAGTGATTGCCATATTAAGCTTCATTAACACCCATTATCTCATATAAATCCCAAAAGAAAGAAAAGAAAAAGGGGTCCCACCCCCAGGTCCCACCTCTGGTAGCCACAAATCTGATCTTTTCTATGAGTTTATTAGATTCCACATATAAGTAAGACCATATAATATTTACCCAAATGGCAGGACTTTAAAAATATACTTTGCTGCATGTTTTCACAAGGAATCTCAGACTGGATTTCTAAAGCCTCTTGAGAGTAGGAAGCCAAACCAAGAATTTGACATCAGATTTTACTGGCCGGACGTGTATATTTGGGTGAATCTCTCTTTAGATGAGGCCACCAAAATAACCTAAGATTCCTTGATTTTAGAGGAACTGAGTTTTCCTTCTTCATTTGTAAGGCTACAAACCTTGTAAACAAGGTACCAGGTGAGTTTTCCCAAGAGGGCTTTGTAAGCATTTGCTCCATAAAGTCAACATTAGCTCCTTAAAAGTATCCAGGTGTATCTCATTAAATAAACACCTTTTTCAAATACAACATTCCAGACAAAGCCTTTGGAAATTGGAAACCAGTGTTTCCAATTACCTTCTGTTAACAAGGAGAATGGACTCATTGAATGTATGCAGATAACTGTATTGCCACAAAAACAAGAATACTCAATCATAGTTCTTCCTGAATTATAGACGAGTCCAGCATTCTATTTATTTTTACAAAAGCATAGTCTATTATGCTTAAGACACAAGAAAAAGGGGGTTCCTTACATCCAGGAAATAAAACATTAAAGTAGCAGCAATATTCCTAATCATCAGTTCATTCAATCTGGATTCCTTTTATGTCTTTTTCTTGCTTAATTGCTTCAGCTGGGACTTCTAGGTCTATGTTGAGTAAAAGTGGTGATAGTGGGCATCCCTGTGTTGTTCCTGATCTTAGCGGAAATGCATTTAGCTTTTCACCTTTGAGTGACCTATTGGCTGTGGATTTGTCCTATTCAGCTTTTATAATATTTACGTAGATTCCGTGTGTTCCCATTTTTTGAAGGGTTTTATCATAAATGGATGTTTGATCTTGTTGAATGCTTTTTTTTTTTGGCATGTGATTCTTGTCTTCCTTTTTTATATAACTCCTTATATAGTTAAATTTTTAACAGTTCACCTTTGCATATTTCGCCTAGAGAAGGCAAAGCATCTCAATTTCACAATACTTCCTATGTCACTCAAAACATATCAGGTAAACCTAATTATTTCTACCAGCTCTCTTTTCACAGGGTGAAAGAACAAATCCTTTGTGATTTTCCAGTGGCCAAAGATAACATTTAAGATTCGATTGGAGGAAGGTACAATGTCATGAGTTGTCAGGAGATTTGAACACTTAATTAAATGGGGCGATAGGTCAGGAAAAAATAAGGCTTGGCTATCTATTTAATCCAAGTGACAATGAAAGATATTCAAAGAAAATGTAGGAAGTGATATGATTTGTAAGAAAATCCCAGATCTTTTAAAAGTGAGAATTCTTTGTGTTTTTTTTTTTAATAATCAAGGGCATGATAAAATCAACATCATACACAGGAAATTATTCTAATAAGACATAGCTCATTTGCCTTCAAAGTGGATTACTCAGAAGATAAGGAAAAACTGTGTGAAACCTGTTATTAAAAAGAAACCAATAATCTAGAAAATTGCGTTATTTTAACAAAAAAAAAAACAAATTGTAGTTTTGTATTGGTGAAATATTGAGTACTCAAGGTGTAGGGTAAGGAGAAATGTCAGGCTTTTCTGCCCTCCCACCATCAGGATAGATGAGGGAACCCTGTGATCCTGAATGCATGCCTGATGGCAGGCACCTGAAGTGGGTCCACCTGCGCTAAGACTGTGCTTTTTTTTTTAATAATAAATTTTATTTTTATATTCCCCATACAATTGTAAGACTGTGCTTTTAAGGGCGGCGTCACGGGGACGCCAGTAGAAGCCATGAGAAGCAAGAAGCCGAGAAAGAAGTAGCAGAAGCAGAGAGAGAAGCAGAGAATGCCAGAGAGCTCAGATAGATTGAAGATTTGCTGGGGGCTGGGAGGACTGCCCAGCACCCCTGCCTGCCATGTACCCACTGAACCCCAATAAAAACCTGCAAAACCACTGAGGACTCTGACTCCTCCTTTACCCGGTCTGCTGGATCAGAAAACCTGCACCGTGCCCATTCCTGCCCTTTACACAAGGCTTTTTTTTTTTTTTTTAGCCTTCTAAATAAATGTATCAATCCTAACTATCTTGTACCACAACAAAATTCTCTGTCCATGAACCTTTTACACCTTTGTATATCCATTTAGCTTCGGCCTTATACTCTTTTTCTTTCTCATTCTGGAGCAAGCAGTTCTTTTACTTCAGGACAAAACTATTCTCTTTTCCTTAATAAAAATGTATTCTGCTTAATCTTGCATACAATATATCAGTTACAACTTTTAACCATTGGTAACTCTCACAGAGAAAACTTGCATGTGGATAATTGTGAACTGCATGACATACACTAGCATTTTATAGCAGACTAGCAAAGCTCACTGATACATCTCCAGCTTTTTATGGTTACACAAAACATAGAGTACTATATCCTTATAGTACAGTTTCCCAACTTGGCAAAAATGTTCATTAACAAACCCACATGTATGTAAGCTTAAAATTATGCCTACCAATTAGTACTTCAGTATTTTATCTCATTTATAATGATGTAGGTACATAATGAATATTTATTATCAAAATTTAGCATGAGTCAAAGTTTTCCATTACCTAATGACAGAAACTATCTTTTTTTATTTTTTATTTATTTATTTTTTTAAGATTTATTTATTTATACAAGCACTGGGTACAGTCAGAAGTGCAGGAGGGTGAGAGAATTCACCAGAGCCAGAGCGGGGAGCAGAGCAGGCAGAAGGACCGAAGTGCACTGCTGAGGGGAGCAGCGGGCGGCAGGAGAGGTCTGCGCGCCATGTGGGACCCTCCTCCAGTGGCCGGGGAGCGGCCGGGGATCGAACCGACGCTGCAGAGGCTGCGGGCAGCTTCGCAACCCAGCGCTCAACCGCTGTGCCACCGGGGAGGCCCAGAAACTATCTTTTTTTAAAAAAGCTTTATTGAGATATAATTTAGCTACCATGCAATTCACATCACTAAGTGTACAATTCAACGATTTTTGATATATGTTATCTATAATTGCAAAAATATATCTGTAACATAATATTTCCCTTTCAGCCATTTTAAGTGTATATTTCAGTTGCATTGAGGATATTCAGAATATTTGCAACCATCACCACTATCCTTTTCCGTAACTTTTTAATAATCTCAGATAAAAATTCTGTCCATTAAACAATAGTTCTCCATTCCCTTCTCCCCCCAAATTCTGATAATCTCTATCATGTATTACTATGTTATACTATGTGCAATATAGAATTTTATGCCTCTATTTTATTATGAATTTATCTATTACCTCGTATAAGTGAAATCATACAATATATGTCCTTTTGTTTATTTCATTTAGTGTAGTGTTTTCAAGGTTCATTTATTTTGTAACATGTATCAGTACTTTATTTTTATAACTAAGTAATATTCCATTGTATGCATATACCATATTTTATTTATCTATTCTTCTGTTTATGGATATTTGGGCTGTTTCCACCTTTTAACAATTGTGAATAATACTGCAAAGAATATTGGTATTAAAGTATCTGAGTACCTACTGCCAATTCTTTTGGGTCTATAATTTGGAGAGAATTTACTGAGTCATCTGTTAATTCTATATGTAGTTTTCTGAGGTACCACCAAACTATTTTCCATAGTGGCTTGCTTCTAATTTCTAGTTTTTTGAGAGTTCTTATCATGAGAGGATATCAGGTTTTGTCAAATACCTTTTCAGTGTTGTATGAGGACTGTGTATTTCCCCCTCTTGGTTCTATTAGTGTGAAGTGTTATATTGAACCACCTTTCCATTCCAGAGTTACATCCTACTTGATCATGGTGTATTATATATGGTGTATAATCCTTTTAATGCGCTGCTATATTTGGTTTACTAGTGTTTTGTCGGGGAATTTTTTTTAAGATTTATTTATTTATGTATACAAGAGCTGGGGTACAGGCCAGAGATGCGGGAGGTGAGAGGATTCCACAGAGACAGAGTGGGCAACAGAACAGGCAGAATGACTGAAATACACTGCTGAGGGGAGCAGAGGGCGAGTCAGGAGAGGTCTGCCTTGCCATGTGGGTTTCTCCCTGGCTGGCCGGGGATCGAACTCGTGCTGCAGAGGCTGCGGATTGCTTCACAGTGCGGTGCTTAACCCCTTGCGCCACCAGGGAGGCCCTGTTGGGGATATTTTTTTATAGTACAGTATTGTTTTCTATAGTCATTATACTGTGCATTAGAACTCTGGGGCTTATTTACTACTTGTTCCAAGTTTGTACCCTTAAACAACATCTATCTTATTAACCTACTCCTCAATTCCAGGTAACTACCTTTTCACTATGTTTTAAGAGTTTGAGTTTGTGAGATTCCATAAGAAAGTGATATCATGCAGCACTTGTCTTTCTTTCTTTGACTTATCTCCCTCAGCATATGTGCTCATTTCCATCCATGTTGTCAGAAATAACAGGATATCCTCATTTATCATGGCTGAATAATATTTCGTTGTGTAATATACTACATCTTTTTTATCTATTCATTGATTGATGGGCTTTTGGGTTTTCTTGGCTAGTATGAATAATGCATATATACACTCCCATGTTTGTTGAGGATTTTTTAATCTCTATTCAAAACGGGTATTAGTCTGCAATTTTCTTTTCCTGTGATGCTTTTGTCCAACCTTGGCATCAAGGTCGTGCTGGCCTCAGAGAATGAGTTTGAAAGTGTTCCCTCTTTTATTTATTGAAAGGTTTTGAGGTGTGTTGGTGTTAATTCTTTAAATTTTTTTGTTGAATAGTGAAGCCATCTGGTCCTAAACTTCTTTATTGGGAGATTTTTGATCACTGATTATGTCTCTTTGCCTGTTAATTATGTTAATATTTAACATTTTCTCTTGAATAATTTTGGGTAATTTATGTGGTTTTTGAGATTTGTCCATTTTAATAGGTTAATTTAAAGGCAAACAATTTTTCAGACTATTTTCTTATAATTCATTTTCCCCTCAAAAGTCATTAGTGATGTCCCCACTTTTATTTATGATTTTAGTTATATTCATCCTTTCTCCTTTTTCTTTGTTGGTCTAGTTAGAGGAGTGTCAATTTTGCTGATCTTTTTATAGAACTAACTTTTGACTTTATTGATTCTATTATTTTTATATTCTCTATTTCATTTTTTCCCCACATCTTCCTTCTCCTTGTCTTGGTTTCAGTTTTCTCTTCTGTTTCTAGTTCCTCTAGGTATAGAAATAGGCTGTTAATATGAATTTTTTCTTCCATTTAAAAATTATTAGGCCTTATTTTTAGAGCAGGTTTAGGTTTACAGGTAAATTGAGCAGAAAGTACAGAGTGTTCCAAATACACCTTTTCCACCCACCACCCGCATACAGTTTCCCCTATTATTAACATGTTAGGTTAGTAGTGTTGTACAGTTATTACCATTGATGAGTCAGTATTGATATTGATACATTAACTAAAGTTCATAATTAACATTAGGTTTCGCTATTAGTGTTGTATGTTTTATGGAGTTACACAAATGTATTGATGACATGCAACTGCCATCATAGTACCACTTACAATAGCTTCACTGCTTAAAATCTGTCCTCCACTAATTTTTACCTCTCTCCCTTACCCCCAACCCCTGACACCATGGATCTTTTTATTGTCTCCATATTTTTGCTTTTTGAGGATATTATAGTTAGTATTAAATAGTATGAGCCTTCTTTCACTCAGTAATATGTATTTCAGGTTTCTCCATGTCTTTTTTCGGACTTGAGAGCTAATTTATTTTTATCACTGAATAACATTTCATTGTATTGGATGTACCATAGTTTGTTTATCCATTCACATGTTAAAGGACATTTTGATAGCTTTTAGGTTGTAGCAGTTGTGAATACAGCTACATTTTGGATGGATGGATGGATGGTTGCCAATAGGTCCTTGTGTTCCATAGCAGAGGTGCAAGTTAGTGTTCATAAGTGCCCCCTAAACCCAATGCATCGGGTACTTGGTCGTTAAAGGACATGCAAGATACCAGTATAAGCAAAGGAGGGTCTGAAAGTACCCTATAAGGCCCATGTGCTGTCAGTCTTGTGTCCAGAGGATCCCCAAGGACAGAGATGGTGGGAATAGACAATGTCCATTGGCCACTGAATTGTGCTGGTAAGAGTGTGCAGTTCCTCAGTACACAGGTGGGCTGGGGGCTGTGTACCTATGGAACCCTAGGACTGGCTGGTGGTCAGGTCACTAAAGATACCAATGAAAGGGAAGGACAGTGATAAAGGGTTCAGGTTCTGTAGCACAAAGATTGATAGAAGGGTCCTTCATTTCCCAGTGAGAGACCCGGGTGCTGTTGTAGGCAGGCTGGTGGGCTTATAACATTCAGTTCCTTCACACACAGGCAGACTGGGGACAAGAAGGATCTCCAGATCTGTAGCAATTGGGTTTCCATAGCAATCAGGCAGATAGGCTGATTGCTGAAGAACCTAAGTTTCCTGATGCTAGGACATATGTGATCCAGAGGAAATACAGAACCCTACTGTTGCATTGGGCAACACTGCACTGATATAGAAAGAGGAGTCGTAGAGCAGGCTACATAATGCAGGATTCTGCTGAAGAACAAGATCCTGGCCTTTTTATTGATAGAAGAATTATGCAGCATCAGTTGTGAGAGGAAGGAGGAAAAAAGGAAAAGGGGAAGAAAGTAACTAGAAAATGTGGTGACATCTATATTATCAGGGATCGTGAGTCTGCTCTTCAGGCACTTTTCATCTGCTTGATGACGCGGTATTGTCATTGAGATCAAGCCCTAGTTCCCCAGCCATGGTTTCAATCTTATCAACAAGGCGTTCCACTGATCATCTTCTGGGGTACGTTGTTATACATCGGTCCTCGGCCCCCCAGGTGTTCCACGTTATACCTCGTGATGCATAGCCTTCCCAGCATGATCTAGCTTTGTGCTCTTGATTGATTTGAAAGGCACCTTGCCTTTCATGGTTGGGCTCCTGCACCTAACTGAAAAGGCCGTTCTGACATTGCTTAGGATTTAGAACTGTAGATAACAAAATGGTGGCTGAACAGGTCGCTTAGGATTAGCAGACCCACACCCTACATGTGAGGAGGTCGTCTGGCTGGGACGTTCTTGTGAGCACTAACACAGTGCAGGCACAGTGGCTGAACAGGCCCCAAGGCAGCAGCCGCCTGTGTGTGCACATGTTTATAGGGCCAGCATTCTACAGCAAGGAAGTTCGCTCTTGCCCAGACAGCCCCGAGGACGCCATTGCTGGGCAGTGCAGTCTAATTGCTAACAGAGCATTCAGGGCATCAGAGCAGGGGAAGACTGTGCCCAGATGTGTCCCCAGGCTACCAGTGGCCTGCCAGGAACATGTTTGTCAGAGCCACAAGCCCAGGGACTAAAGGATGGTATGGACAGAGACTGAAAGGGTTCTCCCTAGCAGGCTGGACTTCTGATAAAATATAAACACTCAGTTTCAAAGCACAGAGCCAGAGTTGAAGGTAAAAGGACCCTCACAACCCTGTCAGGCAGCCTGGTGCGAGTCCTTGTGGCTGGTAATCCCTGGGGCACCAGTGCTACAGACAGACTAATGCTGAATAGACTCAACTTGCTTCCAACTTGTGGGAAGCTAGAATGGTTCCCACTTATAAGCCCAGTCTCAGCCACTGTACAGTAAGTGAAAAATCATCAGCTTTTCTGCCCTCCCACCATTAGCATTAATGATGATCCCTGCGGTCCTGGTTCTACATGCATGCCTGATGGCGGACACCTGGAGTAGGGTTTGGGCATACATAGGTGGGCACACGTGGGCTGAGAAAAGGACACCAGCAGAACGAGAAGAACGAGAGTATAACCAGCAGAGAAGCAGAGACCACAAGAGAATGCCAGAGAGCCCAGAAAGAGTGAAGAATCTCTGGCGTCTGGGAGGCCTGCCAGCCTCCCGGTCATCTTGTAAAAAGCTCAATAAAAGCCTGAAAAGCCACCAAGGGCTTCAGGACTTTCGTTCACCCATCCGCTCGGATCATAGAGATCCTGCACTGTGCCTTCCTGGCACTACAGTCATATATTCCACAGCAAGAACTCTCAGTTCCACTTAGATATAGAACCCTGGCACCTTGGCTAAAAGTGCTACCTGCACAGCAATGTCAGGGAAGATGGTGTCTGAAAGTATTTCCCCAATGCAACAGTAAGGTGTCAGGCATGTCCACTACACAGTAGAGCCCAGGGCTGTGAGAAAAGGCTTGCTGGATCCTGGGTGAAAGGCTACCTTTTCTGTTGGTAGAAGTCCATGGTCCTGTAGTTCAGGACTCTCTTGAGGGTCTGAGGAATCTCTGGGACCTTAAGGAGGAAACAAGTTGATGGCAGGGAGGTTTCCCTGGGGCACCAACTGGTGGACTGTGATGAAAGAGACTCTAAAATTTCATCCCTGTAGCGGCAGATCTCTATTACCCGAACAGATGGGTGAAGGAGGAGTCCTGGAGCCCTCAGTGACTTTTTCAGGCTTTTATTGAGTTTACCAGGTTCGTGGCAGGCAGAGGTGCCGGGGGGGCCCGCAGGCTTCCCAGCCCCCAGCAAGTCTTCACTCTTTCTGGGCTCTCTGGCATTCTTTCGTGGCCTCTGCTTTCTTCTGCTGGTTCTCTTCTGCGATGCTGCCCTTATAAGCCCTGTCTCAGCCCAGGTGAGCCCACCTACGTATGCCCACACCCTACTCCAGATGCCCACCATCAAGCATGCATTCAGGGCCATAGGGATTCATCATCAATGCTGATGGCAGGAGAGCAGAAAAGCCTGAAAATCCTTTACCCTACAATCCTTTTGTGTCCTTTGGGTAGATCCCTGTACCCCTATGTTTATTGCAGCCCTATTTATAATAGATAAAACCTGGAAACAACCCAAATGCCCCAAAGTAGATGACTGGATCAAGAAGATGTGGCACATATACACAATGGAATACTACTCAGCAATCAAAAAAGATAAACTCATGCCATTCGCAGTAACAGGGATGGAGCTAGAAGGAATTATGCTCAGTGAAATAAGCCAGAAGGAAAAACAAAAATATTGGATGGTTTCACTTATGGCAGGAATATAGGGGAACCAAATAAGACATCAGTGTAAAAAAATATCAATACAAAACACAAAAACAAACAATTATATACCAGAGACATCCTGCAGGGGAGGGGGAAGAGCACAGGGGACTGTAGTGATGGTGCATGGGTGAATATTGTTTAAAACTGGACAATGATGTAAAATATGTATAAATAAATAAAATTTTAAAAATAACATTTCCTCCCTCTTCCCCTACATTGGTTAGTGCCAGGATCAAAGTATGTTCCTTTCCACTAAAAACAGGCTATGTGGTTGCTAAGGCACCTGAGACTTATTAGTGTGCACTTAGGGTGGGGGCGGGCAGGGATCACAAGACCCTAGCTGATGGGCAGAGTTGTGACCAGAAGCTTCCCTTTCATCACCAAAATGGAGGTGCAGTGATGAACAGGATCCCCTTGCACCAGTGTTCTAGGTAGATGGTTGCAAATAGGATATAAATTCCACAGCACTGAAGCAGGTGACTGCTCAGAAAGGCTCTCCTGGTGGCCATAAAGTACTCAGAAGGCACTAGGGCAGGTGTCTGGAAGGCTCCCTGAGTGCCAGTGCCCTGAGCTACACAGGTGTGAAAGAATTTCAGGGTTCTTAGTGGTTGGAATGAACCCGATGGGCCAGAATATACTCCACAATTCTAGTCAGGGTCTACATTGGTGGTAGGAAGGTTCTTTAGGGTACTCACCGGGGGCAAGGGGAAAATTGGGCGAAGAATGGCAGCTGAAATGGTTGATTACTGGGCCAAAATGAAGCATGAATAGTTTGACAGATTAATGGCAACAAATAAATAAATAAATACATAAATAAATAAATAAACAAACCCAAGGTTCCCAGAACACTCAGAAACACTTAGGGCCAAAAGAGCCTTTGTCATTTTTTTTTAAACATTTATTTATTTATACAAGCACTGGGTACAGTCAGAAGCGTGGGAGGGTGAGAGGATTCACCAGAGCCAGAGCAGGGAACAGAACAGGCAGACTGACTGACGAAGTACACTGCTGAGGGGAGCAGCGGGCGCAGCAGGAGAGGTCTGTGAGCCATGTGGGACCCTCGCCGGCTGCCGGGGATCGAACAGGCGCTGCAGAAGCTGCGGGCAGCTTCGCAGCCCAGCTCTCAACTGCTGCGCTCGGGCCTCAGGGGAGGCCCGAGCCTTTGTGACTTTGTGATATGGTAGCAAGATGGCCAAAGGCGGCTTCAAAATCCCTGCAAGCTGAAGTTTAGTTCCCTATAGGATCATCCCTATTTTCCACACCAAGGGATCTGGCCAGGGCCTTTGGCACTACAGTGCATGTTAAGTTGAGACGGGGTCGGGAAGTTTTAGAGTCAAGCTGTCTCACGGGTAAGGGTGTCTCCAGACTGAAAGGCCAGTTGACAGGCTAGCAAGGGTTGCCCGGGTTTCCACCACTATAGGACTGTCTGGGGACTTAGAGGACCCAGGAACCCTAGCGAGCAGACTGGTTCTGGTAGGACGGTTCGTGGCATCCGCACATGGGAGACAGTGGCCCTAGGGTCATGAGTCCTGCAATTTGTGCTCAGGCTGAAGATTAAAGGAGTCACGCTTCCTCTGCTGAATGCCAATGTCGTGAGCAACAGTGTTCTCCTTTCTGTCGCAGACGGGTAGGCTAATCGCCGAAGAGCTCTCGCCTCTTCCTGGGTTGGGTTCACACTTGGCAGGCAGTGGCCCGCGGAAGATTTCCCAGTGCGCATGCGCGATGCCTTTAAAAGGACGTAAAGGGCTCGGGCATCCCCGCCTGGAGGGCAATTGACAGGACGTCCTTATATTCCACAACGAGGGAACTGGCTACCCCGCAGCACAGTCTGGTCTCAGAAAGGGCTTACTAGGGCACAGAAAGTGTCCGAAAGTCTTCCCGGATAAGCAGGTACGTTTCTGGAAGTCTGGGATTCTAACAGGGTGAAATGGGTCAAGGCATTAAGTGCCCATCCTGCCGATGGCTTAGTAGGTGTGGTTTTTTACGGCACCCGCGGTGCGGAAAGGCTCCCTGAGACACTCGTATGCAAGTGGGATGGTTGCCAATAGGACCCTCGGTTCCTTTGCCAGTCGGAGGACTGGCATATTGAAAATTCCTTGGGTTACCAGTTCTTGGACAGGGCTTTGAGTCAGTATTTGGAAATTGTAAGATGGTTGAAAGCACCCCCTGGTTCTCAGTGTGATCTGAATGATACTGCAAGCGCCTTGCTTCCTGCACTGGGATTTTTTTTGGCCTGTGGACTGGGTTCACCTGTGAGCGCGTGGTGGTGGGAAGGCTCCCTGAGTTCCAGAATTCAAAGCAGCTGACTCTCATGTGCTCTTTGCTGCTACAACTCGTATCTAGTGTTTTTCCAAAGAGCAATGTATCCACCACAATTCTAAATTCAACCAAGCTACCTTTTACACATGAAGATAACAAATCCCCGAAAGCACGTGACTTGGAAATTTATCATCCCTGTACTGTTCCAGAGATCTCTTACTGAATAAGCAAAATGCATTTGTGGAATTTGTAGCCAAAAAAAAAAAAAAAAGCTGGTGAAAATTTCATCCATGTAAATTCATGTATGTCTAAATATTTTTTTATTTATACTATTATAAAAGACAATATGCAGATTACAAAAGCTATTTTATGTTTGCATAATTATAATGCTAATAGATTTACAGCTCCCAGTCAATATGTTCATGAAAAGAATAGGGAAACACTAGCCTTAGTTGTTTCTGCTTTGGGGATAGGGTGCAGACATAAATTTTTGCTAGTTGAAATGATTCTTTTATTTAAAAAAATATGTATTGCCCTTATGATGGAGAAATATAAGACAATGGCTAGATAAATTGAACTGAATTTATCACTGAATTGCATGTGATATGTATGATATGTATGAGTGTTGTGTGAGATACAAGTATATCTTATGCATAAAGTATATGTATACTTGCATAGATATATATTTACATATGGATATGCCAGAACATTCACCTTGGCAGGGATTAGAGCCAGAAGATAAAAATTTAACTATATTTCTAACCATTTGGAAATCTGAGTTATATACATTAACCTTACATTTTATAAAACAATAAAGGAAAGTTTAGCATCGCTGGTACCAGATCTATGGTGAGTTTGGCTTTCCAAGTCCTAGCAGAGTTTGAAGTGGGAGGAACAAGGGGTGTAGGGGGGGAAGTACAGGAATGATGGAATCAGGAAAATGTCAGGGAGCAGCGTTATTTGAAAGGAGAGCCGTAAAACTTAAGGTATTTCAATACAAATTGGGAGGAAAAAATAATTGCCAGGGGTTCCTATCACAAAAAATTGAGAAACATAAGTTTGAATAATATTTTTATTTATAAAGATCCCAAGTCAAAGTAAACAGAGACTGTTTACTTTAGAAAACACTGGAAGAGAGAGAAGGAAAATAAAGTATCCAGAAAAAAGATATGTTTTGGCTTTTTTGATATGTCAACTTGATTAGGCTATATAGTCCCCAGCTATTAAAACACAGTTTTGCTGTGAAGGGGTTTTGCATATATAATTAAAGCCTTTAATTGCCTTTCAATTAAGTTGGACCTGACTTTGTTGGAAGGCTTGAAAGCACAGCTGAGGCTTCCTTGAGAAGGAGAAGAAATTCCACCTGTGCAGAGTATTTTCCAAACAACACCATGAACTTTCACCTTATAATCTTTCCTCCTTGACTGTGGGCACAGCTTTTACCCGTGACCATGGGTGCTAACTCATGATTGTCTGTTTCAGACTCCCTTCCCTATAGATGCTGAAGTATTTTAGACAGTCACCACAGTTATGTAAGCCACTTTCTTATAATTAAGAGGGAGAGGGGCCTTCCTGGTGATGCAGCGGGTTGAGCACAGTGCTGTGAAGCTGTCCGCAGCCTCTGCAACACGGGTTCGATTCCTGGCCTGCCAGGGAGATTCTCACATGCGTGGCAGGCCTCTCCTGCCTTGCCCGTTGCTCCCCTCAGCAGTGCTTTCACTCCATCTGCCTGTTCTGTTCCCGGCTCTGTCTCTGGTGAATCCTGTCACCCTCCTGCGCCTCTGGTCTGTACCCAAGCTATTGTATAAATAAAAAAATAATCTTTAAAAAAATAAGATGGAGAGAGGGAGATGATGATGATAAATACTTGTATAAATAGGTAGGTAGGTAGATAGGTAGGTAGATGTCTTGGTATCTTACTAGTTCATTTCTCTGGTTGAATTGACTGACACATTGTGACAACAATGAAAAAGCCTAGAAATATCTCAAATGAAGAAGAGTGAAACTGATAATTTTTTAGCTAAGCAATTAAAAAATAAAGAATAGTATAATTGAGAGATAAATCCAAGAAATAGTAATTTGATAAATCAGTTTAAGCAAAATTAGATGTGAAAAAGGGAAAAGTAAGATACTTGTGAAAGAATTAAAGGAAACTTTTATGCAATTGTAGGTTAATACATTTTCTAGTGTTATGTAAAATCCTGAAATTGACTTAAGTATGGTTAGAAAGCCACAATAAACCAATTAGGTATGGATGATTTAAAGATTATAGTCCCAGAACTTGTCTCAAAACCTGGTTTGCTATTTTAGATACTTCACTCAATTCATTGGCAATAGACTGATTATATGCAATTAATTTCAAATCATAAAATATATAGAACCATCTTAAAGATATTTATATAAAGTTAGAAATAAATCAACACAACAGAATATTGTTTCTTTATATTCATATAAATTATATATGAAATATTCATCAATATACTCCAGAATCACTTTAAAAGACTTTTCAAGACAACTACAAAATGGTTAATATGAGAATTTTAGTGTGTCAAAAATAATCATATCCTCTATATAGAAGCCATTATTGCATTGGGTGAGCTTTATTATTTATTCCTAATTACCTTACTAAAAGAAATATAGAAATATTTCTGTAATCCTTAATGTAATCCTATATGTCATTCATATTTAAATACATCAGTAGAAACATACTAAATGATAAAAGACCAGAAGTTTTTATATTAAATTCCGAACAGGAAATAAATGCATTAAAAATATTATCTACAAACATTTTAGAAATGCTCACAAAAACAAACAAGGAAACAATAGGAGTTAGAAATTGAAAAGATGACAGAAATGCCTTAATTTATACACAGTATGACTCTATACCTCAAATTCCATGGAATAGACAAAACCCCAAATATTAAGAATTATGGCTGCATTCATAAAATTGGTTAACTGAAGTTAAGTGTTAGAGTTAATAACTTCCTTTTCTGCTAAAATTTTTTGAACTCTGTAAAAAAGAACATTGTTTTTTAAACTTAGACTTGCTAGGAAGAGTTTTTTTAATTATTTTTTTAAGATTTATTTTTTTTTTAAAGATTTATTTATTTATACAAGCACTGTGTACAGTCTGAAGTGCAGGAGAGTGAGAGAATTCACCTGAGCCAGAGCGGGAAACAGAACAGGCAGACCGATGAAGTACACTGCTGAGGGGAGCAGCAGGCCTGGCAGGAGAGGTCTCTCGTGCCATGTGGGACCCTCGCCGGCAGCCAGGGATCTAACCGGCACTGCAGAGGCTGCGGGCAGCTTTGCAACCCAGTTCTCAATTGCTGTGCCACTGGGGAGGCCCAAGATTTATTTATTTTTACACAAGAACTGGGGTACAGGCCAGATGTGCGGGAAGGTGAGAGGATCCACCAGAGACAGAGTGGGGAACAGAACAGGCAGATTGAGGAAATACACTGCTGAGGGGAGCAGTGGGTGAGACAAGAGAGGTCTGCTTCACCATGTGGCATTCTCACAGGCCAGTCGGGATTGATCTGGCACTGCAGAGGCTGCAGATAGCTTCACAGTGAGATGCTCAACTGCCTGCGCCACCAGGGAGGCCCTAGGCAGAGTTTTAAAGATTTCAAATTTTAAAGCATTTTATACATATAATCTGATGCCAATTAAAAACCTACAAATGTTCATAGTTATATCTATATCTATTTCATTTCTTTTGCCGAAACAGGAAAGTTTTATGATGAATTTAAACATCTGGAAGAAATTTAGGTTAGCTACTGGTAGAGGTAGGATAAAGCAGATAATGGGTAATTTACTTCATTTCCAAGTATTTCAGTTACCTGTGTGTGTTTTATTTTTATTTTTATTTTTTAGCCAATAGACTGCTTCATTTAGAGATATTCTGAGTTTGAGAATAAATTGAGTGAAAAGAAATATTGAAAAGTAATAAGTCTAAGATGATGTAGTAGATACTCATTTAAATGCCAGCTCCCTTCCTAAATGAGCTGGTTGTTTGGATGAGATGATTCAGTTATCTGTGATTTGGCAAACCTAATTTTATGTCAAATAAGGATTCCTAATAATCTTAACACATGTAGAATACTTTAGACCCATCACATTTCCAGTACATGTGTCCTGATGTGACTCAATGACTACTGCATAGCTAATCTTTCCTTTTTTTCAAGGTGCAAATTTTACCTTATCGGGGCAATTCCCAAAGCCTTAACTGTTAGATTTCTAAATCAGTTTCTGTTACCATTTAATCTTCTCTTCAGTTGACTGGAAAAATCTGAAAGAGCTAGAAGTTAAATCAAGATTATTAAACATTCCTCTTTTCTCTTCTGGAATCCCGGAGGATTTCCTTTCAGCTACACACCCATTCTTTGATCTCAAAGTTTTTTGGGAAAGAAATTACCTTTTTTATATACAAGTTAGGGAATTCTTGCCTAGTTTATGCATTTAGTTGGGCTTATGACAACTATTAAGTTAATGTGTCATCAGAAAGCTTTGTATTACTTCCGATATAGATAAAAAGTTTGTTCCATGGCGTGGATCCTTTATGATAACCACAATTTGGCTAGGGATTTAGTTTCCACTGCTAAGAATCTCTATCATAGTAGTTAGTATGTTAGTATCCAGATTTAACTTTACTCAGACATTTGTTTGCTGGTGAACTCTTTGTTAGCAGATATTTGACATCTGAAAGTTCTGTCTGGGAAACTTTTCATTAGTTTAGTAAACCTATTCTCATGTCTGGTCTTGAAGAATATCATACAGGAAACAATAAATACAAAGTCCCTTTGTCGAGGAGAAAACAATAGGTCACAATTCAATTATAGCAGTTTTAGATTCAAGGAATACAGAATTTTTATCCTAAAAGCCTTCAAAAGGAAAAAAAAAAGTGACCTTATTTCTTACAGTATAATGTTAAAACAGTTAGCCAAAGAGTGTATTTTGAACCACATTTAAAATATAAATGTGACATAAAATGATCAGCCATACATCCTAAAGCAAGGAATGAATATATATTGTTAGCTACTTACAGACAGTGTTTTGAGGGGGATTTTGAGAAACATGCATACAATAAGACTGACCACAAAGCATAGAACTTCTGGATCAATGGGAATATTATATCAGAAAAGGAATGATACAGCAGCTAAGTTCAAAATTTCACCTGAAGCTTCTTAGGATTATTATTGCCTAAAGGAAATGTACTAAGGCACGAAGATTTTTTTTTTTCCACTGTTATGCCAAGAAGAATCTGTCAGAGGTGTTTAAAGGGGAAAATTGCTTTATTATTTAAAGAGCCAAAACAGACATGTAAAACAATGGGTTATTGGCATTAAATATCAACCTCAATTACTCTAAAGAAACTGCATTATGCTACCAAATTCTGAAATCTTGAATAGTTTTAAAACAGCTGGTAACAATTATTTAAATAATTCATGGCTTGTAATGTGGAATTTAACATAACTATATTGCATATTATAATAACTATTATAACTATATATGCTTATTTTAATATGCCCCATGGCAAAATATATCCCAAATATGGCAACCAAAATCCCTGAGAGAGAGAGAGAGAGAGAGAGAGAGAAAGAAGAAGAACTTGGGTATAGGCCAGAGGTACTAGGGATAAGAGGATTCACCAGAGACAGAGTAGGGTGCAGAACAGGCAAATTTACTGAAATACACTGCTGAGGGGATTAGCGTGCCAGACAGAGCTGGCCGCGCCATTTGCGGGTTCCTCCCTGGCAGGATCTCAGGCCTTAGTGGTGATAGTGCTGAAACTCAACCCCTAGACTACCAGGGAGGACCAAAACATCTTTTTGATTTTAAGTGTGACATAAATATCAGATTAGCAGAATGATCTAAAAATATATTGAGGTGTACATCATCCTTAACATTCCAGTGAGTGAAGAATATCCAGTCTTTTGCAAGTTCCAGACTTGCTTTATTGACAAAGGGGGAAGAGAATGTGTTTGTGGTGGAGAACCTCTCCAAAGGAGAAAGAAACCAAAGGAGACCCAACGAGAATGACTTATCAAATGGTTCTTTATAATTCAGAAGGACAAAGCAATGCAGATGTATAAAAAAATATAAAAGCCTCACTTAAGGGACATTATTTTGTTTATCATTGTCCAGGTCCACAATAATAGGTTCAGATAATAGATTTCAAAAGCATAACAATAACAGATTCATACAAAGTCAGATTTATATTCACCAAGCTTAGGACTGTATCAAAAATTGTTGTTATTTTAAAAGCTATAAAATTAAAATATATATATCCATCTACCTGTGTACCTATCTTCCTATCATCTCTATATACCAGTCTATATGCAATACAGCACATAGGTTGACATGAATATGTTTTCTTCCTTTAGACAAACCCAAACTACAATCAAAACATTGCTAAGGAACATGGAATTTGATAAGAGAAGACACATAATCCTAGAAGTGTCCTTCTGCCATAAGGTAGGTTAAATGGTCTTCTCATATGGGGAACATAGTAATGTTTATAATCAAGACTTTCTCTCCCTTAGGCAGTACTTGGTGAGTTTTGCACTTTCTTTCAAGTTTTCTACTTACTCTTCATTGCTGATCAACCACAAACCAACACATTCTTTAATGTAGCTTAGCATCTCTAGTCAAGTTCCTTTAAAAAAAAATGCTTTTAATCAGCAGAGCTATATACCTACTCTGATTCGTTATGATCTTAATTTTAGATTAAATTTTGGACAAAACTTAATCTCCATGAGTATTTCTCCTCCCTCCCCCCAAAACCCCACATTTTAAAAATTGAGTTAACATTGGTTTATAACACTATGTAATTTAGGGGTACAGGTTCACACCTCTTCACATGTATGCTACTATACTATGTTACACTTCACATGTATGTTACTACACTACATTATGGGTGCTTTGGCCAAAACACCCACAATGCTCCACCATAGTCCATTGGCTTTGGGTTCCCTCATCTGTTTGTTCCCCACCCTTCCCTCTTATTCTCTGGTCTTCTTCGAACTTCTTAACTTCTTTTTTCCTTAACAAGATGCTTAGCAACCCAGTTAAAATGTATCTTGAGGGGCCTCCCCTGGTGGTGCAGCGGTTGAGCGCTGGGCTGCGAAGCTGCCTGCAGCCTTTGCAGTGCCGGTTCGATCCCCAGCCACCAGTGAGGGTCCCATATGGCGCAGCAGACCTCTCCTGCTGCGCCTGCTGCTCCCCTCAGCAGTGTATTTCGTCAGTCTGCCTGTTCTGTTCCCCACTCTGGCTCTGGTGAATTCTCTCACCCTCCCGCACTTTCTGACTGTACCCAGTGCTTGTATAAATAAATAGATAAATCTTTTTTTTTTTTTAAATAGAGGCATGTTTTTTATTTATTTATTTGTTTGTTTTGTTTATGCATGCACTGGGTACAGTCAGAAGCACGGGAGGGTGAGAGAATTCACCAGAGCCAGAGCGGGGAGCAGAGCAGGCAGAAGGACCGAAGTACACTGCTGAGGGGAGCAGCGGGCAGCAGGAGAGGTCTGTGCGCCATGTGGGACCCTCCTCAGGTGGCCGGGGAGCAGCCGGGGATCGAACCAGCGCCGCAGAGGCCGCCGGCAGCTTCGCAACCCAGCGCTCAACCGCTGCGCCACCGGGGAGGCCCTAAATAGATAAATCTTAAAAAAATATATCTTGAATATGGTAGCACATGAGGCTTCATGACTTGACTCTTGTAGAAGACATGCTGGTATACCTGGAAATAAAGGTCTTTGGTCCTTCAGTCAGTCCTATTTTAAGAAGGAAAATTGGAACCTCTATAAAAAGTGGGATAAGAATCAACACCTTTCACTTCCTAGCATCCCTGACTCTAGAATGAGAGTGCAAACGCAAACCTTTTTTATGTGCCTTAAAACATGGATATACCCTTCAGTTTGAGTCCAGACATATCTTGAAATGTTTAAATGATATTTTTTTCTTTGCCATAAATATTTGAGTGATGTGGTTACAGTGTGGCTCACTATATAGCTGCTAATTTGAAAGAAACATACAAGGAGTTATTCAGTTAAAAAAATAGTAATAAAGTTCACTTTTTTTTGCTTGTAACATCAAGTGTATTTTAGTTGGTACTCATGGACAGGAATTGAAAGAATGGCTCAAAATGGATACAATACTTTGATCTGTTATTCAGCAAGCTATCAAATGAGGTGTTATGACTTACAGTGAGCAACTTCAACCTATCGTTTTGCCAATCTAAAAATCTGATTAAATGTCAAACAAGTGCAATGTGAATGTGCCTTCGGGAAATGTTCTCAATAAGTAGAAATGGCTCCTTTTTTACCTTTTCTGATTTAAGCAGTGTTTTTATGGAATACCAAGTTATTAAGACTGAGAAGGGCACTGGATCTAAACTGACAGAAACTAAAATTTCAGCTATTTGCCTACCTCACAATCCAATGCTTCCCACTCACCCCACTTCTCATTATGCTCTAGTCATACTGCCTGTCTCTTGGTTTCCTCAGCATGCCAAGATACGTTGCCCTTTCGAGCCTTCACATTTGTGTTTCCTCCAACTGGATCTTACATCCAGATCTTAGATAACTTGGTTACTTGAAGGATTGACAGAACTGGAACATGTGGTTCCAGTGTAGCGCATCATGTAGCTGCTAATTTGGTGCTGGCTTTTGGAAGATGAATCTGTCTCCTGCCATCACACTGCCTGAGTGTTCTCAGACCACCACTGAGGCTGGCTTCTCCCAGAGGGGGCCATGCCAGTGAAAGCCACAGAGATAACATAGCTTCAGTTCCACTACATTTTATATTTCATTTTTATTAATTGTTAAATTAACACTTTAAAAATTTACTTTGGGATTACATTTGTATTCTTCCATATGTGCATATGTTCCACTCACCCTCCACCAAACCACCCTATGACTGATCTACTTCCCTCCACCATCCCCTCCTCCCATCCTGCTGGAGAGGTCTGCTGCGCCTTAGGTGGATTAGCTCCCTAGCTGGGGATCCATCTCAGACTGTAGTGGTGATAGCACTAAGACTAAACCTTAGGCCACCAGGGAAGCCATCTTTTGGGATTTCTGTGTATATTTTTATGTTATCTGAAAAAGGTGACAGTTTCACTTCTTTTCCAGTTTTCAATTCCTTTTATGTCTTTTTCTTGCCTAGTTGCTCTGGTTAGGACTTCCAATGACTATGTTGAACAGTAGCGTTGACAGTAGACATCCTTGTCTTGTTCCTGATCTTAGCGGAAGCACTTTAGTTTTTCATTATTGTGTATGATGTTGGCTGTGAATTTGTCATATATGGCTTTTATAATATTTAGGTAATTGCATTCATTTCCATTTTATTGAGAGGTTTATTATAAATAAATGTTGGATCTTGTTGAATTTTTTTTTTTGACATCTATTGAAATGTTCATGTGATTTTTATTTTCCTTGTCATTGTTCTGGTGAAAGATAGTGAGTAATTTGCATATGTTGAAGAAGCCTTGCATTCCCAGGATGAAACTTTGATTGTGGTGGATGATTCTCTTAATATGTGTAATCAGTTTGCTGGGGATTTTGTTGAAGAATTTTGCATCTGTGTTCATCAGGGATGTCAGGTTCTTATGATCCTTTGTATTTCTGCAGCATCTGTTGTAGTTTCACCTCTATTGTTTCTGATTCTATTTATTTGTATTTTCTCTTTGTAAGCCTAGCTAAGGACCTGCCAGTTTTGTTTATTTTAAGAGAACCAGCTCTTACTTTCACTGATCTTTTGGACTGTCATTTTGTTTTCTATTTCTGTTGGTTTCTGCTCTAATTTTTATTCTTCCCTTCTATTTTTTTGAATTTTTAAAAATTTTCTAGTACCTTTACTAGAAACCTAATGGAAAATTAGGTTCCAGATAACTTTTGATTTCTTCACTGACCAAGGAGTTGTTCAGAAGCATTTTGTTCAGTCCCCACATGTTTTGGTTTATTATGGGATTCTTCTTGTGGTTAATATCTAGCTTTATGCCTTTGTGATCTGAGAAGTTGCTTGATATAATTTCTACTTCCATATATTTTCTGAGACATGTTTCATGTGTCTGTATATGATCTATTCTTCTGTATGCCCCATATGTACTTGCGAAGAGCATGTATTCATTTCTTTTGGGGTGGAACGTTCTATAAATGCCCATTAAATACATTTGGTCCAACACTTCATTTAAGGCCTTTATTTATTTGCTAATTTTCTGTCTGGATGATCTATTCCTAGTTGGTGGTGGTGGTGTGTTGAGCTATCCAACAATAATTGTATTTTGTCAATCTGTTGTTTTACGTTTGCTAACTAGGTAACTAGATGGCCCTATATTCCATACATATATATTAATGACAATTATATCTTCACGAATCGTTCTCTTTATCATTATATAGCTTCATCTTTGTCTTTGATTACTTTTTTTTTGGATGGAACTCTACAGGTATACAGATTCTGTCCATTTCTTCTTTAGTGTTTTGTTGTTGACTCATAATATTGTTGCTCAAGCTTCTGATTTTGTGTTCCTTTGTCATTTTGCTCAGGGTTTTGTATTCTGCATTCTTTTTCTGTAGAACTCCTTTCAACATTTCTTGTAGAGCAAGTTTGATGGCGATAAATTGCATTAGCCTCTGTTTGGGAAAAATTTTATTTCACTGGCTGGCAGTTCTTTTCTTTCAGGATTTTGAATAATTTATTCTAGTGTCTTCTTGCCTGGGCAGTGACTGGGGCAAAAATCTGAGGAATGCCTAATTGGATGCCTTTGTTAATTATTTTTCTTTCCCCTAGCTTCTTGTATTTTTTTTTATTTTTGATAATTGACAATGATGTGTCTTGATATAGGTCATTTTGCATTTAAAAATGTGGGTGCTCTCTGCTTTCTGAACATCGATGCTTATTTCATTCCTTAGGTTTGGCAAACTGAGCTATTACATTTTTTGAATAGGATCTCTTTTCCTTTCTCTCTTCACCTTCGGGAATACCCATTATCCTTATGTTTCCTCTTCTAATTGAATCTGATCTTTCTTGTAGGGTTTCGTCATTTTTTCCCTGCCTTTTTTTTTTTCCCCTCTCTCTCTCTGATTGGATAATTTATATATTTGAGTCTTCTATTTCTGAAACTCTTGTGTCATTTTAATCCTATTTAAAGCACTTTATGTATATCTTCATTTCATTTAGAGTCTCTTTTTGTGATCTTTTAATATTTTCAAGCTGAAGACTCTTTGTTCCTGGTTCTTCTCTCTGAGGTCTTGTACCTGCCTAACTTTGACTGTCCTTTCATTAGCTTATTTAGCATTTTAATATTACTGTTTTAAAGTTTTTGTCTGATAGGTATTCCATTTTTATATTCTTTATATATGACCCAAAACTTGTTTACTTCCTGCTTTTTTTTTAATCTTGGATTCAGATGTTCTTTGCTTTCTAGGTCTGTGTGTTCCTTATTGGCCTTCTTGTGGTCGGGATGCTGTGTGTTTAGTTTTGTGTTTCTTCTTAGTTTAACTTCACATGGGGTAGATGCAGGAGAGTCTGCAGGCTTCGATGCTCAGTCTGTTTTGTTGAGGAGTGTGTTTTTTTTTTACCATTGCCTCTTTTGTATCTCCACAGCAAGCTCCATTCAAGGTGCTTCAGTGGTTCTAACTTCATACCCTGCCTTCCTGCTATTCCTTTCTCCCTGGGATCATGATCTATGAGGCTGTGTCTCCTGATGAGGGGGGCTAGGTCACACTAGGATTCAGTGAGGCCTGGCAGGTAGGCACCCTAGCAGGATGTGTGTTCCACCACATAGCTATGGTGAAAGGTGATGGCTGCTACATCTGCCACCACCATTGCCACACTCCCATGGGACCTGAATCTGCATGCCTGCTTTATACATTCCAAGGATTTAAGGACATACCTCATTAGTACTCTCTGTTATTGGACCCACGATCAATATAGCCCAGCATGGCTTTACTTGGTGACTCCTTGATCTCTTGCTTCTGGGTTGGGGTTGGAAGGAGAGCTGGGTCAAAGAATTCCCAGTCTCCCAGGCCAGACCTGTGCCTGTGTGTGAGTGTATTCTCTTCCTGAAAAATCCCTCGAGGGAAATTGACCATGCCCTAGAGGGCCCTAGAGTGTCATGGAGGGCTGAAACCCCAGCTTATTCTGCTGGCCTGGGGTATCTGCTTTCCCTGCTATTCTCCCCTTGGTCACCTCCCTCTCCTTCCCTTCAGCAAGCCACTAACTTTAATGCAAGTCCTTGGTGGGGAAGTCGTAGGATTCTGTTGGGGAAATTTCATATCTTCTCTTGAGCACATATTATTTTCTTATAGTTATTTTTAGGGGTGAAGGTGATCCCAACCTATTCCACCATGATGTGGTGTGGATCCCCATTTTATTGCTCTAAAAATTAACAGAGTAATAGTAGCAGTAAACAATGGTAATATTTCTTTGAATGGTATCTTTTCTTTAAATATCCAACTTCTCTATACTTTCCTGGTTTTTTAATTTAGTTCTATTTCAATTTTTTTCAAGAAATATTCTTTGATTTTATGAAAGAAGTATATTGAAAACTATAATTCACTTACAAATTAATTTACATCAGCTATGGTACACATATTCTGTCAAGTCCTATAATGGTATTTGTGAAATATATAACTTTTATTTCACTTTAAAAGTTGATTAGCGATGTTGAACATTTTTTCATATGCCTGTTGGCCATTTGCATTTCCTCTTCAGAGAAGTTTCTTTTTAGCTCTTCTGCCCATTTTTTGACTGGATTATTTTCTTTGTTGTTGTTGAGTCTCATCAGCTCTTTGCAGATTTTTGTGATCAGTCCTTTATCATTAGTGTTGGGTGCAAAAATGTTCTCCCAGTTGGTGGGGTTTCTCTTTGTTTTTGTTATTGTCTCTTTTGCTGTGCAGAAGCTCTTTAATTTGATGTAGTCCCAGCTGTTTATCTTTGCCTTTACTATCACTGCTTTGGGTGATGTGTCTGTAAAGATGTCTTTGATATGCAAATCACATAGTGTTTCGCCTATGTTTCCTTCTATATATTTTATGGTTTCAGGTCTTATGTCTAGTTCTTTAATCCATTTTGAGTTGATTTTTGTGTATGGTGTGAGGTAGTGGTCAAGCTTCATTCTTTTGCATGTAGGTATTTACCCAAAGGACACAGAAACATCAATTCCAAAGAACACCTGCACCCCTATGTTTATAGCAGCACTGTTTACAATAGCTAAGCTTTGGAAACAACCCAAATGCCCAAAAATAGATGACTGGATCAAGAAGATGTGGTACATATATACCATGGAATATTACTCAGCATTCAAAAAAGATAAACACATGCAATTTGCAGCAACATGGATGGCGCTGGAAGGGATCATGCTCAGCGAAATAAGCCAAAAAGAAAAAGAAAAATACCGGATGGTCTCACTCATAGCAGGAATCTAGAAAACTTAAATAAGGGACCAGGAAAATGAATAACTATAAGAAAGTGAAAATCAAAATCAACAAAAAACTATGAACCAGAGACACTTTTAGGGGGGCGGGAGGGGAGGGATTGGGGTCAGAATGGGGGGGCTGCAATTGTATGGGGAATATAAAAATAAAATTTATTATTAAAAAATAAATAAATAAATCTGAAAAAAAAAGTTGATTAGCAATAAGACTTTTAAATGTATTTAGTATATGATTCATGAATGTACATTTCATTCAGTTAAGGTAAAGATTAGACTCATTCTAATATCTATACTAATTTTCAAATTTATAAAACACTGAAAAGAATAGAGACACTGTAGCCTGCAAAAGTATTTAAATAACTTAATAATAACAATGATTCAAATAAATGATGCAATTTAATTGGTTGAATGTTACTCTACTTAGTTTTTAAAACAATTGGCATGGTATGTATTTTCTTTAAATGTAACAGGTAACTAACTCATCATTAGCATCTAAACTTCAAGTGGGATGTGTATTTACCAGTGCCCCTAAGTTCCCTATATTAATCAAATCTTATAACAGCAGTCCAATTTTCATGCAGAGGTGTAAAACTCTTAAGATTAAAGGCATTATCATCATCCACCATACATTAAATATAAATATTATGGATGCATGTATTTCTTGAGTTATAATTATAGGCAAGAATGTAAAGTTTAAAATTACTAAAAAAAATATTCTATTCTTCAGCCAGGAAATTCAGTTGTATCACCAACTGGAATTTAACATGACACATAGCCCACTGTTAAATGAAATAAACCATTAAAAATGTTATTTGATATGTTAACTGTGACCATTTTATTAACTAAATCTTTTGGTGTTGGTTTAATTCTATCTTCTTATAATTCTATTTCAAACTCTGAAAGTTGTTTTTCTTCATTGTGAATTATTGTGGCCAAGAAAATATGCTTTGTATCTTATTGGACAGCAGCATGACAGTTTGCAAAAAGACAGGTCTTAGAGTCAACCCTGTGTTTGAATTCCACTCATGCCTTTCATTTGCTCATGACCATGACAGGTTACAGATTTTTCTTTGGTTTCATTGTTCTCATATGTAAAAGGAGATTAACACTCAATATACAGTATTGTTGTAATGTTCCAGTTAGACAAATTATATGCTTTGCACATACAAATGCTTAATAAATGTTAGTTCTTTAAACCCTTTTCATTTTTCACAGTCATCTCATAGACAACACCACTTACTTGCTGTGACCTTGAACAAGTTACTTAAAGTTTCTCACCTATAAATTAGATGCCTATTCCTCATATATAAATGAGAGATAAAAATAGTGCCTAAATCATGAAGATCAACTGAATGAATTCAAATATGCTTTTATAATAGTGTCTATAAAATAATAGTTAATTTATATTAGCCACCAACATTATTATAAAGATTTTAGAATACTTTTCCCAATACTCAAGAACCACCTCCATAGCTGGTTGTAATAAGACTTTCAGATTTTCATAAATTTCCCACCACTAGCAACATCCAATATAATTTTGGTAAACTCAAGTGCAGATGGTGTATTTAATTTCTGGAGTTTCCCACAGCCCTTGAAGTCCATTCTTAGATCCCTTAGCATACTTATAAAAATTTAATTTGGGAACTATGCGAAGGCATATATAATATTTTTGAGTGTGGAACTGTAACTGAGCTCTAAATACATAACCTAACATTTGGCGTTTATATAAAATGATTTATATTGTTTTAAAACATCTTTAATATGCATTTGTTTGTACATCTTTCAAGGCCATAGATCGCTCTTTTTGGCTTCCAAGTTCATAGCATACATTTTACTACAAAGGTATTTTTATGTGTGTGTCCTCATTTTGCTATTTCTAGCTCAGATGGAGAGTTTCCATTAAGTTGAACATGGCAATTATCCCACTGTATTTTTTTTCCAAAAGCATTAATTTTCCACCCTTCAAAGACATGCAAAACAGAAATCTTTCATAATTTTGTTTACATAATGGGGTCCTGTTGTATGAGTCAGCATAAGCAAGACACATCCATCAGTGAATCATTTCTTTCTTTAACTAAAGGTATCTCATTCTTGTCGTTTCATGACAAATCCAAATTTCATCTCCCAGGTAATCGATTAAGGATGAATCATCTGAGATTTGTCACAATTCAAACAAACAAAGAATGTAAATAATAGGTCTGCAGTATGAATTCTGGTAAGGGAGGAAGGAGAAAGGAAATAACATCAAAAGAAATAGACCTTTACATTCTGAAGTATTTTGTTCCGATTATTTCAGAAATGTGCACACTGTTAGGATGATGAGTAAGCAGGAGTATCAATAAATTGGAAAGCCTACCCCTGATAATTTGTTTCACAAAATTTTAAAATGCATACATATATATTTCCAATTTTATAAATTCTGGTATGGGAAATGCTTAAAACAACAATTTTATATAGCAAAAATAGAGTCCCCCAAATATACCTGTGATATATATTTAAACTTTTCTTCATTACTATAGAAATTAAGAGGGAAAGATTTCTGGCTTTTTTCCTCAAAAAACAGGAGTGTACGTTTTCGTAAGGTAGAAAATGATCCAGTTTTAGTGTCATGTGATTAACAGTTACTGGAATCTACGGAAAATAATGGGTAACTCCAGAGTCAAGTAATTCCAAATCAGGAAATGTTGTGATTCCCAGGACCAAAATGTATGAACAAAAATATTTTATCATTGAAATATTTTCAAGAATTAAAAAATCTGATAAGCATTGTATGTCATTCCAATTGTTGACTTTGACCTCAATAGTGGTAGGTTATATGAATATATTTATCTGTTTAAAAGATTTATTTATTCATTTACACAAGAACCGGGGTACAGGCCAGATGCACGGGAGGATGAGAGGATTCACCAGAGACAGAGCGGGGAACAAAACAGGCAGACTGACAAAATACACTGCTGAGGGGAGCAGCGGGTGGGACAGGAGAGGTCTGCCACTCCATGTGGGACCTTCGCCGGCCGACCGGGATCAAACCGACACTGCAGAGGCTGCGGACAGCTTCACAGCGCTGCACTCAACTGCCTGTACCATCAGGCGAGGCCCTGAATATATTCTGAATATTTTATTTATCTGAATATTTTTCAGGAACTGGTATAATATAACCTAGCAAACTTAGGTTTGTATAGGTAGTATATATCAGATAGATAGATAGAAAGATAGGTAGATAGGTAGATATTTAGATAGGTAGATAGATAGCCTGGCATATAACAGGCACTTGATGATATTTTAACAAGTGATAGAGCTAGAAATACATCTGAATATTGTACTAGAAACATACTAAATTTTATATGTATCTATTTGTGGGAGACGTGCATATGAATGAATGATTTTGAATTTATATATATAGTTGCATGTTAATATTTTTATAATTCTATAGATCAGTAGGTTGATATATCATTTGCATTATTATATTTCATATCCTAGAATACAGAGTTTCTGTTTTATACTTCCAATGAAGAACTGTACATTTTCTAAAGTAATACTCTACAGTGTGGGAGCATAGTTTTGTTGATTGTACATAGTATATTGTTTTGAAGATTTTTACAAAAATTATTTTAATATATTAATACTTTTAATTAGCAACAAAATAGTTTACTTCATCATTGCATGTGTATAATCTTCATTTTTCCCCAAAGAATGACTACATTCTTCCCATTCCTAAAACTGTATTTCATAAATTTTTCATTTTAAGGTAAATCATACTGATTTGTATGTATTTGCACTTGGAGAATTTTGGCTTCTTTCGTATCTGAATTTTCCCTATTTGGCTAAGTATTATTGTTTTAGCTACTATAAGGTTGCTTTTCTTCTCTCACTTATATAGGGTGACAGATAACTGGTAGTGAATGAAGTTCGGTATTTGGTATTAATATAAAGCACACATTTCCTCGGGGTGTGCGTGTGTGTGTGTGTATATATATATATATATATATATATATATATATATATATATATATGTTTTATATACTGTTTCCCCTAAGTTTCACACTAAGTTGTTACTATTTTTAATTGAGAAAAAAATTTGAGTTTAATATGTGCATTTTGTTATTCATAGCTATCAATTTTTTAGTGCTTTTTGTGGCTAAACATATGTATCAACATTTTGATTGCGGTTTTAAGTTTAAAAACAGTTAACTGATCTTAAGGCCTAAGATGGTTGCCCACCTTTGGTAGGAAGGAAGATGGTGAGCATTGCTGGCATTCTGCTGGTGAACAGATTTCATGAAACACTCCGTGTAAGTCTTTCTCTTAACTATAATCAGGCATGCTGTCAGTTGTCATGGCCAACTGGTAGAGTCAAAGTTTGTATTTTATCTTCCAAAGGAAAACTCATACAGTAAGCTATGGAATATAACTGCTGACCTGTGACTTATTTTTAAAGAAAAACATGCAGCCCAGAGAGGGAATCACCATGCTGTTAACATTTGAGTCAGAAACACATAATACTTACATTGCATGTATTTGAAAGGGGGGATTTGGGGAGATGTGACAGCAGCTACAGCTACTTTTATAATATTTATGGCTTTCCTTTAATGAGATGGGACCAAGTTCTATATTTTTGAGAGTTTGGTATTTTGAGAGTCTTTGGCCCTGAATTTTGAGGGGAAATTGTGGCTAAATGGAACAAAATACGAAAGGGTATTGCTTTTTTTTTTTTGTATTTTGTATTGAAGCATTCTACATCCTGATATACATCAGTTAAGCAGACATTATACATAAAGTATTGAACAGTTGAAACTATTGGACCTCTATAGAAAATATGGAAGTTATAAAATTATTGTATTGGCTTTAATTCAAGTGGGAAAAGATGTGTATTACATGTGGTGACAACTGGAATGTACTTTGAAAGATGTTAAATACTATTTTATCCCAACTCTTAACCAGGTTAGACTTGAACACATAAGCTGAAGACTTGCCAAGATCAAAGTGAATATGTAAGAGAGACACAGCATGTTAATTGATTGCTCTCTGGAAGAAAAGTCATTTGACTTGAATTGCGTTTTTAAATGGCAACCTTTATAGCAGAGGTTTAGTCTTTTTGGCTTGGTAACCAAACTTTAAGAGGTGATAAGCCATACTCAGAATTTCCGTAAATCTCTATGACAGTTTCATGATACTATACTTTAGTGGTTGACTCTAGCCCATTACTCAAATGAAGAATCCCAAATGAATTGAATGTTCTTTCTTTTATCCATGTTCCTTTCATTGATTCTGGCTTAGGATTCTGGATGAAAGATTTAAGGTAGCAAATGTGTCAAAATACTGCATCTTGTTGGCATGTAAGAAAGAACATGAGGAAAACAGAAATAGCCTGTGACCTTTAGCTAGTAAATGTTGTAGGCAAGAAATGAACAGACTCGAGAAACAATAACCCTCAATGGATTAAATCAGTTTCTATGAAATACCATAGTAATGCCTCTACTCCTTCATCAGAATGGCATTTGTTAATTTGTTCTTTATGCATTTGAGTGCCAGGTATGTGTCAGATGTAAGTAGTTCATCTCTTACACTATGTGCTTTGAATTTTTTTTTTCAAATGATATTGACAGATCTACCTAACTCAGTTGTGCTCTCTTGTTGGCCTGTCTTACAAGCAAAATTGTACATTATGAGAGAACTAACTAGAGTAGAAGCAGTGGAAGATGGTGAAAGTTGTCAGCACAATATTTATAGAACATGAAATCAGATTAAAAGCTGCTTTAATGCTGTGAGCTTCTACTTTCTCAGCAACCTTATGTTTACCAACTCTATATAATCTTAAAAAATCTACTATTGGCGAGTAAAATGTTTTTTTTTGTTTTCATTCTAAGTATTCTTTACCTCCTTACCTACCATTCATATCCCAGTAACTTTCCTGTCCCTACAATTTCAATGAAGTTATCCTGATTAAAGTCAATGAAAATTTCCACTTGGTCAATCCAATGGAAATGTTCCAGTACTTGTCTTAGATTTTTTTTTCTCTCAGTGCATTAAAAGAGTTTCCGGATCAGGGAAAAAAATATAGCTATCTAAGTTGTGAATGAAGGGACTTTTGGGGACTATTAAATTTGTATAGTTTAAGAGAAGTGAAAGATAATTGAAAGATTACTGGGGGCATAATGATGTCTTAAATTAGTCTGCAATATAAATGGAGAAAAGCTGGAATTTTGTAAAAGTATAATTGGCTTGTTTTAGTTATGTCCAGCAAATTGAAACCGTAGACTTTTCTATCACAAGAAATGCCGATATAGAAATATCTACTTGGAAATGAAGTGTAAAGAATAAATGAGAGCAAGCAAGAGAGCTGGGGCCAAGCTGTACAATGAAAAGAAGGGTAAATGATGGTACCATAGGAGGAAACTGAAGGGGAGATGAGAGGAAGGAAATGGGGAATAATGGAGTGATGCACGAGAAAAACAAGGGCCCTAAGTCAAAGAAATAAAACTTTGGATAATGAGGAAATGGGCAGATAAATAAAATTTGAAGACTCCCTCTGGGGACTTTGGATGCAGTGATTAGAGCTTGATTGTAAGTTATGTGAGGACAGTTTCTTTAGAGGTTAGAGAGCAAGTCAGTTTTAAGTGTAAACAAGATAGCTATGTTTCCTTTAAGAATATTTAAATTTGAAGTAAAGGGAGATGGGAAGGAGCTATGGAGCGAGGGGAAATCAGGATGGATGGAAGGTTGTTTTATTTTTTCATGATTTTAATCAGAGTAACACAAAGTATATGGCAACAAATGAATCAAATAGGAATCCTCTGCTTTTTTAATATTTATTTATTTATGCAAGAACTGGGGTACAGGCCAGATGTGTGGGAGGTGAGAGGATTCACCAGAGACAGAGCAGGGAACAGAACAGGCAGACTGACTGAAATACACTGCTAAGGGGAGCAGCAAGCAAGACAGAAGAGTTCTGCCATGCCATGTGGGTATCTCCCCTGCTGGCCCGGCCCCAACCCACACTGCAGAGGCTGCAGACAGCTTCACAGTGCTGCACTCAACTGCCTGCACCACCAGGGAGGCGCAGGAATCCTCTGCTTTTAACCTTTTGTTTTAAAGTCTCTTTCTCCAAGGTTAAGCATTTTAAGTATTTGTTTTTCTGATAGAAAACTCTATGTTCAGATAATCTAATTCTGGTTCAATTGTTGAATTGTCACCACATTGTAAAAGATACATGTTTAACTCACTGAAATATCAACATTTCCTTTCTCTTCTAAGTTTCTGATGTCCACTTTATGAATTGTAACTATTTTCTTATGAATTTCCATATCTTTTGATTCCTAACTTGATAGAATAATATTAAACTAGTACTTTTTATCCTGCATTTCGCCCTGCTTCCTTCCTCAGATTTATCAGTTACACTCTTATAATGACAAGAGTATTAACATCTTAGTCATATCCTACAATTATTGTAAAGTCTCCTGTGCTCTCTTCATAGGAAATGTGAAAGATCATATTTCTCTTTCTTAGCATGAAACGTCATGATTCGAAAGGATGTTTCTGTTGTCAAAGAGTAAACAGATTTCTTTCCTTATATTTCACCAAATTTTTAAACTATTTTGAATACTATAACTTTATGTAATATATGATTTATAAATGATACCTCTTCCCATTCAATAGGTGGTTCTTTTATTTTGTTGTTTATCTTCACTGTGCAGAAGCTTTTTCGTTGGGTGTAGTCACATTTGTTTATTTTGGCTCTTTGTTACCCTTGCTTTTGAGGTCCGATTTAGGAAAACATCTCTAAGACTGATGTCAAGGGAACTTTCTACCTGTATTTTCTTTAGGGAATTTTATGGCTTCAGGTCTTTCATTCACATCTTTAATCCATGTTAAACTGATTTTTGTGTGTGGTGTGAAATAATGGGTCAGTTTCATTCTTTTGCATATGGCTGTTTAGTTTTCACAACATCATTTGTTTTCTTGGCTTCCTTTGCCATAATTAATTGACTGTACATTAATTGGTTTATTTCTAAGCTGTCTATCTGTTCCATTGATCTATGTCATCATTTTTATGCAAGGTTTGCTTTCACTGCATTGGTATAAGTGAAAGCCTTGTCAGAATAAATTTAAGAATAAAACCACAGGTAAGGGAAATGAGATTCTATTTACTGTACTTAGAGAAGTTTTAATATAATTCAGAGAACTGGAGTATAACAGGGGAGGAATGTGAGTTTAAGAAAGGACATATTACTCTGTGATTTTGCAATTAAGAATAGATTAAGAAAAAAGGAAAAAATAATGCTGAGAAAATAAGGAATGGGTAAATTTCTCTATTAGGTGAGAGAAAATGAAATTTATTGTTGGCCTTATACAAGAGCAAGGACAACACACTAATCAGAAGAAAAAGCATATCAGGGAACAGACAGGTATTTTGGTAAATTTGGTGTTAGGAAGATGTGAAGGTTCTCTTCTGACTCCTAAGTTTTTCAATAAAATAAAAAACAAGGTTATGAACTAAAAGGGTAAGCAAGGGTATAATAGGTTTACAGTGAGTATGGATGGTATGAAATAGCTCAATGGAGGTAAGAGAATGAATTGACTAAGGAAATAGACTAGATCTGCTAAAAGCCATAGGTTGTACCCCTGAAATTTGCAAGGTCCCAGACAAGAGTTCAAATGAAGACCTACCTGCCATATGTCTAAATATTTAGAAGTTAAAAATAAAATTGTTAAATAAAACATTTTATCCATATAAAGTTTGTTCTATCATCATAGTCTACAAATGCAGCTTCAAAAAGAAAGAATTGTGTAACAATTGTAAAGGTAGGTTTTTTTTTTTAAATATGATTGAAAGTCAGCAAACATTAAAAAAAGAGAAGTTAATTATTATAGCATGCCTGGATGGTCTGACAGTGTTTCAGAATTTTTGACTATAACAAACTATATTTATTATTCCATAAATTTTATTTTTCTTGCTATCATTTCAGCAAAATCATTTGCCATTAAATTACTTTCATCTAATTTGTTGCCTATAATGAACCAAAGGATTAAAAATAAAAATTCTAAATATGATTGTATTCATAGTATATACATTTGAATGTTTGCTCTAAAGTTAATTAAATTTTAAAATACAGAAATAACATCACAGGTTTTCATGAAGTCATCTTCTAAAAGTTAAAAAGCCCTGTCAAATTAAAATACAAATTATTAAATCAGTTATTTAAATGAATTATTTACCTTCTCCCAAAATTTAAATTGTATCAAAGTCTATAAAAGTATCTACTGTTCTAGAGTTTGTGTCCCGTCTTTCAAGTCTTGAATATTAACATGTCAAAAGAATGTACTTGCTATGTGATTCATACAACATCTAGACCAGTGACTCTAAATGAAGGGGAGGAGGTAGAGATGATTTTGCTCCCCAGGAAATATTTGGCAGTGTTTGCAGATACTATTTTTGGTTGTCACAAGTTGGATGTGGCTACTACTGGCATCTAGTGGGGATGCTGCTCTACAATGCACAGATAGCACCCAGGTGATAAAGTCATTGGCCAAAAATGTCAATAGTGCCAAGATTGAGAGATTCTGGTGTAAATCTATATATCTTCCTGGTACACAGTTTCATCTGGGGATTTCTTTTCACCATCATGTTTGGTAGTCCCTTTGCCTATTTCTTGTTTGGATATCCATTTTATTATATATCATATTTTCTCTATCCATTTATTTAATTTTTGATTACTACTTTTTTTAAACAGTACACCCTTTAATGGGATGCTAAAAAAAAAGGAAATTTTACAAGGGTTTTTCCAACTCAGCATTGGATCCCATTTTGTGTGGCTAACATGGGTTCATGCTTTACATCTCAGCTTTGTACATACTTTGTTTCTCTGAACTAAGTAAGCTTACCTTTGCTATATGCTTTTTTATAGTACTCAGTACCTTTACTGGCTAGCATTAGATTATATGTATATCTATTTAATTGTTTTTTTCAATATCTTTCTCACTGGGTCATAGGCTCTATGAATGCAGGGTTCATTTCAGCTTTGTTATCTGCTATGTCTACTATAGGGGTTAGAACATAGTACACAATACCTACTGGTTGACTGAATAAATGAGAAATTAATTTGGTGGTGTGGTAATGACTCTAGAAGTCTTCAAAGAAAATCATCCAGACTATTTTTGCCACTGACCAAAATTCGGTCTATTTTGTTTGTTTGGTTCCAGATAGAGTATTTATTCTGTTTGCTATTATAACCTATACAATGCTGTTACTATCAGGACTCTAATCTACTTTGTCCTTTTACTCTGCCTGCTTAAAGTACAGTGTTTTTCACTTGCAAAAGCTTTCAGAACACCCTGGCTTCAGGCAAGTAAAAGTATTATCTTCTGAGATGAGTGTTGTCTGGAAGACTCTAACTCACATGTGCTTCCCTACATGAGAAGTTCCTTTTTTCCAAATAGCTATTTCCTAGGATAAGAAGTTTATAACAAAATGATGCCTCACAGAAGCCACTGGATGTAACAAAACTCCCCACAGAAAGAGTTCAAAATAAGCATTTTGGTGACTACTTATAAGAATAAGATTTGTATAAGTATGTCTCCTGCCCAAATATAAACCAAGCAATGCCTAGAGTCACTAGGGATATTGTAGAGACACTAAGTTTCTCTAGCATATGTTCATTATTAGACAAAATCCATTCTATTTTTCATTGATATATGTGCCTGGTCTCTTCCTGCAAATGTCCTGAAAATATATATAATTGAGCAGCTATTTTCTTGTAAGGTCATCTTCAGGATGACTTTGTAGTAAGCAGTTTTCATTTGACATGCTCTCCCTTTCCGTGTTCTTAGGGCCTCTAAAGGAAGCCAAAGCCAAAATGACCAGTTCCCTGCTCCTCACTTTCCTATTTGTGTCCCTTATCTGTCTTCTCATCCTTCGGAGCTATAGATCTCTATAAAATATTAGGGTAATGGTGAGATCAAACACTTTGACTTTATAGGGGAAATAGTTTAATATATGTAAATGTTTGCATGTGGAAATATGAAATCTATTGGTGAAATTTAGGGCTGTGAGTTAACAGTGAATAATGCATTTCTAGAGATTTGGTTGTATGATGAACATCATTCCCTAAGCCCCTTGAAAGGCTCCATTTAGGTAATCTCTGCTCATACACGATTGGTCTGCTAATTTCTGGTAAAGAACAGGCCAGTGCATGATGCGGGACACTGGTCATGTGGAAACATTGCCTTTTGGAATGCAGCAAAAGGAAAATTAACTTACTTCATTAGGAAGTTACACAGATGAAACTTAAGACTGCTTTGTGAAGTATTATAGAAGAATGCCAGCACAGTAAGGATTAACCATGGACAGATATTACCCTTGAGCCCTGTAGTGTTCAAGGTTTTTTGTTTCTTTGCTTAATATATTTCATACATAATGCTTTCCCCTGAGTAAAATGAGAAGTGCTAAATTCATCACAAATAATGACAGTGACTCAATGCAAGGCAGACTTTTCTTGTGAATCTGGGTCAAAGTGAAATAATGGCTCTTACCTTCAAAAGTGTGCTACCATGATTAAGGTAAGATTTGCAGAAACTTTATTTCAGTAGGATTTTAGCTCATCAACTGGAAGTTTTATAGGTGAAATAACTAGATAACTGGTCGGTTGGCAGGTAGGCAAACAGATATAACATAACAGTGACTTAATATTATGAGTTAAGACTGTGTCCCTGGAGACTGAGTTCATATTTTCATATGCAAACACTTGGGCAATAAGCATTAGTGGGGTGTGTGTGTGTGTGTGTATATAGTACATAATTTCTATATATACATATAGATGCATAATGTGTATATGTTTGTGCATATACCTATGTTTTAGTTTTTAATATACCTAAATAATGTAAATATATGTAATAAAATCTAAAAAATAATGTGCTTAAGGCATTTGTTATTTTATTTGGTTGTATCTTAATCAGTGAACGGAGTATATGAATTGCATTTGCTAATGTTGTGATATATTTCTTATGGCACAGCTTTTAGTGCTTTGATAAATGATGTTATACACTTTCAACCACTTTTAATTATCCCTAATAACCCCAAAAGGTTTGAAAGTGTTTTCAACTCTATTCAAAGTGGCTTGCTGGCTATTAAAGACTGAGTGCCTCTGGCTGAGAGGCATCTTGACTGCTAACATGGGTAATTATAGACATTCTTAAGGCTATTAAATTCATAAGGCTATTAAAACATCTAATGTTTCTTAGCTTTGATTATAAGACATTGGAAATTGCATGGCTGGATTAGGAGTGTCTTGTGTTAAGCAGTTAGGCCATAAGATCTCTATACCAAGTCTTATCTATGTTCTATCATGTAAAACTACATTTTAGTTACTCCATAACCATTAGCTAATATCTATTTCTTGAAGACTTAATGTGTCTTCCTATACTGTAGTTGAGCTTCTAATTTATGTAGCATGTGAAGAATTAAATCTTGTGCTTAGTTAGCATTCTTTGTAGAATACTCTGAGTAGAATTGAATGCATACGTAGACATAGGGCCTTGCTATTTGTATAATACACTGACATATGCAGATACAAATATATGAAGCAATAGATAACTTTTAAGTTGTAAATAATCTTAGAGGTAATCCTTACCAAACTTCTCATTTTTCAGTTAATAAGGCTAAGGTAGATAGTTTATATGATTTATACTGTCACATAGCAGGTTTTTGGCAATATTGAAGCTATATGAAACTGTAGCTGCCAATTCCCAATGGAGAATAATAGCCTATTATGTTAATATAATCCAGTCTTTGTAAAATAGCAAGCTCTCCCAGTTTTATTTTCTACTAAGTAAATGTATTACAGTAGATGATTCAGTTGTTTGTATGAATAAATCTGATGGTTGTTAGATAGAATACAAATAAAAATTAATAATAATTAGTTTCTGACAGTTCCATCCTGTCAAATTGCCCGAGTCTATTTTAGAGCACATGTGCTTTTTAAAGCATTCACATATCTTCCTAAAATAATCTACCCTTGGAAGTTTCAGAAAGAAAAAAAATACTATAAAATAGGAGTCTATCCTCCACTACCTTCATTAGGTAAGGACTTGAAAATGACTGGATCCTTAATCTAAATTTCAGTGGCAAATATAATTGGCAAGAAATCAATCAAATTTTATGTACTGTAAAATTCTAAAATGAAATAGCATTTTCAAATCCTAGCTCTGTTCATTTTATCATTTGAGAATAGCTATTTTCCTCACTTCATCAGTTTCTACATCTGAGAAATGGGAATAATACTTCATTAAATTATCTATATTTTGAGTGTTTAATAAAATAATGACTAAGGTATGCATTGCAGAAAATACCGATACATAGCATTTATCTACCACAGGCCTCCATAAATAATCCTCAGATTATATTTTATTTTAGCACATGTGTGACGTCCACTGGAGCGTTATAAAATGCCTGTTGGAGGGTGGACCCTAGACTGATGTCCTACTTACATAAATTTGGGGGTCACTGTCAAGTAAACTTTTGGTGGTAACATATTCTCACTTGACCTCACATGAAATACAACAGAGCTGCATCACATATCTTTCATTGTACACCTGAATTTATGGTTTGGCTAATTACTTTGGATATTTCAAATGTTTTAAATTATTGAATGTATCTTTAATATAATATTTAACTTCTTATTATTGTAAATTCCTGATTAAGAGTTTTTTACATTTTCATACGAGAAGGCCAGGTTGACCTCATCACCATTATAATCAATACCATGGGAAGTCTGGTTGAAAATCTGCCTTATTTCAACCATTAGAAAGCAGTCTAAAAGTATCTTCTCTTACATGAATTATATTAGTTTCCTCTTGCTGCTATAACAGATTACCACAAGGTTACAGGCATAATGTAAATTTATTATCTCACAGCTCTGGTGGTGAGAAGTCCTAAAATCAAGATGTTGGCAAGGCTGTGTTCCTTGTGGAGCCTCTAGGGAAGAATCCATTTCCTTGCCCTTTCTCGCTTCTAGAAGCCAACTGCGTTCCTTGATTTATAGCCCCTTCCTCCATCTTCAAAGCATCTTTAAATGTCCCTTTCCCCTGGGACTCACTCTCTCCATCTGCCTCCCTATGTCTTTCTCTGTCTCTAATTTCTGATTCCATCCTAAAATACTTTGCCCCCTCTGCCAGCATCTTGTAAAGACCGTTATAATTATATTAAATCTACCCAGACAAGCTAAGAAAATCTCCCCATCTCAAGGTCCTTAATAATCACACCTGCTAAGTCCCTTTTGTCATGTTAGTTAACATTCACAGGTTTGGGTTCTGAATATGTACTTTACCATCTTCTCTGCATCATCTTCCTGTTGACAAGCTTTACCATGTGCTTTAAATCTGAAACTACAAGGCTTACAACCTCACTCTTTAAAAGCTGGTGGTGGGTGTGGTTTGCTAATATACACCTGAAGGTATGATCCTATACCTCTAAATCATATGCAGTGATGTGAACCAATGTTTGTGCCATTAAAAATATAGTTAAGGGCCTCCCCGGTGGTGCAGCGGTTGAGCGCTGGGTTGCGAAGCTGCCCGCAGCCTTTGCAGTGCCGGTTCGATCCCCGGCTGCTCCCCACCCAGCCACCAGAGGAGGGTCCCACATGGCGCGCAGACCTCTCCTGCCGCCCGCTGCTCCCCTCAGCAGTGTACTTCGGTCCTTCTGCCTGCTCTGCTCCCTGCTCTGGCTCTGGTGAATTCTCTCACCCTCCCGCGCTTCTGACTGTACCCAGTGCTTGTATAAATAAATAAATAAATCTTAAAAAAAAATTAAAAAAAATATAGTTAATAAGCTAAAGTTATTTTCCTAGTCCTCACATGATAGCATGAGGAATGCAGGGCCTACAGGAGACAGTCTGTACCTTCAAAATAACAGCCAAGGCACTCCTGCCTTAATTTCTCCTCCTTCGTGTTTTTTTTTTTTTTTGGGGGGGGGGGCAACATTATAAGCATATGTAGCAGGGAGACAAAGTTAAAAGCAAATGGACCTTCTTACCTTCTTCATTACAGTCTCATATAGTTATTAATGCTAGCACTCTAAAATGCGATACTAAGTTCTCAAAATAAATTTTTAGGGCACAGTAATAATTTCAATACCATGCTTTAAGCATGTTTTGTATGCTTATAGGTCATTTTAGAAAGATGAATGTGCACAAAGAACATGCTAAAGTACAACATAAATTAAGGAAGAGAAGATGGCTAGATATAGAGTATATTTCAGCCATAATCTGTTGCAACTTGTAATTCCAGAAGAAATTCAGAATTTAAAAGACTTTCTGCCAGAGTGGCAGTGAAAGATTGCCACCTGCTAAGTGCCAACTAAGTATCCTATACTGGTGCTTTTCAAACTATTCCCAGCAGAGAACCAGTATGTTTTTGTTTGTTCTTTTACTTTTTATATGTCATTACGAATTTCTCACAGATGGGTAATTTTTAATAGTCATAGTTAATTTATAAAAATAATTGAAAAGAAACACAAACTACAAACCTGTCCTTAAATTATTACTGGATTCAACAAGCATAAAATTAATGGCAAACTGTTATAAAAAAAATTCTAAATGTTTAGTCTCAGTTTCTGTGTGGCAGATCCTCAGATAACATTGCTTTGGTTCAGTATCTTTTTGTTACAACATTGATGAAGGAAAAATGTTGATTCCCAGCCAAGGTCACTGTGTGGAGTTTGCACCTTCTACCCATGTCTGCTTTGGTTTTCTTAGGTACTCAGATTGATTCCCTCATCCCAAAGCTGTGCATGGAGATCCATTAGTGTATCTGAGTTAGCCCAGCGGTCGTGAGTGTGTGTGTGTATCCAACAGTGTATAGGTGTCCCCCAGCTACCCAGGTCCCTGGGCTAAAATAAGAGGGTTAGAGAATGATGGAATGAAAACAAATGGTGGTTTAATATTAGAAGTTTTGAATTCTTTATTGAGAAGTCTGATGACATTTTGTGACCAGAAATATGCTATTGGAACTTAACTCTTGTTTACATCAGTTAGCCTATGATCAAATTGGTTTGTTATATATCCTTTCACTTACAGTTCCCTAGTACCTATCTACAATGTTTAGTGACGATTTATGTCCTTGTGTACCAGCGAGAAACACAGGTCTCCACACTTGGAAGTGGTGTTGTCTGATGTTATATTTTTTTATTCATTCATTTATTTATTTAATTATTTATTTATTTATTTATTTATTTATTTATTTATTTATTTATTTATTTATTTTGTTTATACATGCACTGGGTACAGTCAGAAGCACGGGAGGGTGAGAGAATTCACCAGAGCCAGAGTGCAGAGCAGAGCAGGCAGAAGGACCAAAGTACACTGCTGAGGGGAGCAGCGGGCGGCAGGAGAGGTCTGCGCGCCATGTGGGACCCTCCTCCGGTGGCCGGGGGGCAGCCGGGGATCGAACCGGCGCCACAGAGGCTGCGGGCAGCCTCGCAACCCAGCACTCAACCGCTGCGCCACCGGGGAGGCCCTGTCTGATGTTATATTTAAGCACTGGGTTTTTAATGTTTATACCATCATAATCAGTTACTGCTATAAGGCATCTACAAAATTTAAGCCAGATTGTTTTTTTTAAGACTGCCACTGAAAAAGGTTTGACTGGAGAGATATCTGACATTCTTGGTCATGGACTTGCTACATATAAAAGTAAAGGTAGCAGTTAATGAAGAGAGCAGGAGAGGCTAATGGACAAGAATGAAGGATTATTACTTGGTTTATATTGTATGTTTAGAAAAATAAAGATGACAGAGTAGTGTTATTTGTAATTTTGAAATAATAGTAGGAATGAATTAATTGCAGAACAAGATTGATGTTTTTGAAATACCAAAGGTAAAGGTTAGCAATAAGACTGTGATCCATTTTCACATTTTCTGAGAAAACAATTCTTGCTACTGTGACCGAGTTCATCCTTTTTCTGTTCTTTCCCTCCCCTACTTTTCTAATTTGTCTTCAAGTCCCACTAAGATGACTGCCTAATGATAGCTCAAACCTGTAATAGTGTCTGCTTTAACCCTGGGACATCCACTAGTACCTGACACATGGTAAATGTTGAGTAAATATTTGTCGAAAGATCAAATTAATGTACAGTGCCCAATGCATGTCAAGATGTTTTGTTTTTCCTTGTCTTTGTGATTTTGAACATGGGTTTCTCTTTGCATGTACTGTTCTTTTCTAAAATTCTTCAAGTCAGGTTCCATCTACATGGCACAAATTCTCTGAACTCTTCCCCAAAATCCTCAGAAAAATGCTTCCTTAACTCTGCTCCAAGCCTACATGTATTATTTCATTGCAATTATTTATTTATCTCTTTCACAATGAACTGACTGATCTTGAGTGCAGATGTTATGTCATTTCAACCATTTTTGTCTGTGTCCACAGATCATCCTAGGCAATCATAAAAAAATTTATTCTGCAGATGAATAAGTGAATTTTTCATTGAAATCAAGAGAAATTTTAAAATGGCTTTAACTGTCACACATAATTTTTTTTATGTTTTACTTCTGTACTTTGTGTAAAGCTTCTTAACTCCTAAAGCCTGGAGTTACTTTAAAATTTATTGATAACAGGTATTCTATCCTCTACCTTAATCATTTTGTTGTGTTGTTTGTTTTCCAGAAACAAGGATTAATTTACACAAATAAATAAAAACATGCCTTCTTTCATATTCTAAAATATACAGTCCTCCCTCCTGTAAATTATTATCTGTGATGCACTATCTACTTTGATGTTTTATGTGTTCTGGGATGCTTTTCTAAATACCAAAGATTTCTTGCCTTAGTACTGACCCCAATTTTATCAGAAGACGTTTATAATTGGGGGCACATTCAACTGATCCCTAATCTATGTCAAAGTTACTTTCCTTAGGTTAATTACCCAGTACTTAACTCTCTCATTTGACCCTCATACAAGAGCATATTCAAAAAGATTCCAACCTTACTGAAGTAATGGATTGCATGTTTTCATAATTCTCTGCTAGTTGGATAATAACTTGCAACAAAATCAAATCTTTTCCCAGCTTTATCTCACTCTTTGCAACATCACCAGATAAAGACTCTTTGAAGATCACTTATTTCAAGTTACATCTTCTGTGGCAACCAATCTCACTACGTTTTAACCCTTACTCTTACGCTCCCATTTTATCTTCTGTTAAATAATTAACAGAATTACAGTCCTCAGTGTATCCCAGATATTTGTCTATATTATCTGGAGGGAGGGGATCCCCTTCATTTTAAATTGAAGTAGAATTGCATGCAGCATCATTTTAGCTTCATACGGATTCTGCATTTATATGCACTGCATAATGATTATCACAATCAGTAACCATTTCCTAAAGCAACTTTCAAATTTACAATGCCATATTATTTAGTCCCCATGCTATACTTTACATCTCCTTGACTTATTTTGTAATTGGAAGTTTGTACCTCTTGATCTCTTTCACCGATTTCACCCGCCTCCAAGCCCTCTACTCCTCTAGTAACCAACAATCTTTTCTGTCTCTATGATTTTAGCTGAGTTTGTTTCTTAGATTCCAAATATAAGTGAAATTATATGCTGCTCTCTCATACCCTCACGTGAGCATACTCTCTCCCCACTTTTCCTCCCTCCCTCCCTCTGTTACTTCACTTCCCATAATACCCTCAGGGTCCACCCATGTTGTTGCAAAAGGCAAGATTTCTTTCTCTTTGAGTAGTGGCCCATTATGTATACCTATAGATACCTCTATTTCTGTCTGTCCATCCGTCCATCCCCCTGTCTCACCTATGCACTGTGGGAACAGATAAACTTCCCCTAGTCGAGAAGGTAATTTGAGTCCAAAGAATGAAGCAAGCACATTTCTTTAATCACATTTAAAGTTTATTAAAGCCAACTTATAAAATGGGTCCTCAGCACAGAAGCGGGTGGACAGGACTTTGGGTCAAGGCAAGATCCATACCACTTACCCTGATAAGGGTCTTCTTATATGCTGCTTAGTAAGTGTGATGATTCTTGTGTAAGACTAATGGTACCAGATGTTTGGTGGGGGGATGTTGAGAGGACCTGTCACACTTGCCTTTGTTCTATTAAGATTAACAGAGTAGGGCCTCCCTGGTGGCGCAGGGGTTAAGATGCAACCTATGAAGCAATCTGCAGCCACTGTAGCACCAGTTCGATTCCCGGCCAGCCAGGGAGAAACCCACATGGTGCAGCAGGTCTTTCCTGTCTTGCCTGCTGCTCCCCTCAGCAGTGTACTTCAGTCCATCTGCCTGTTCTGCCCCCCACTGTCTCTGGTGAATCCTCTCACCCCCTGTATCTCTGGCCTGTACCCCAATTCTTGTACAAAAATAAATAAATCTTTTTAAAAAAAGATTAACAGTTATGTATGGATCACAAGTACTCCAGGTTAGTACGCATGAATGAAACTAGCTAAATAGGCTCTTTTCAGGGTAGGGTGATTACCAATCACTGGTCTAAGATGGCATTGATACAAGATGCTGTCACTTTGATTTTCCTATAGACATCATCTTTATTCATCCATTAGTGGACATTCAGGTCATTTCTATATTTTGAGTGTTGTAAAATAATGCTGCATGAATATAGGGGTGCATATCTCTTTTCAAATTAGTGCGTTCATATTCTTTGGGCAAATACCCATACCTAGAATTGCTAGATCATAGTATTAACTTTTTTTGAGGAACTTCCATACTTTTTCCATGATGAGTATGCCAATTTACATGACCATTAACTGTGTATGAGGGCTCCCTTTCTGCACATCTGACACTTGTCAAAATGGTGATTATCAAAAAGAGAAAAGACAGGAGTGAGGTGGCATCTTATAGTTTTAGTTTGCATTTCCCTCAGATTAGTGATCTTGAACTTTTCATGTTCCTGCTGGTGATCTGTATGTCATCTTTGGAAAATTATCTACTTAGCTCCTCTGACCATTCTTTTAATAGGATTTGTTAAACTTAGTTGTGTGAATTCTTTGTATATTTTGGATATTAACCATTTAGCAGATTTATGATTTGTGAATATCTTCTCCTATATGGTAGGTTGCCTTTCCCTTTATTTTATAATACATAATGAAAAATGTACTTTAAACTACATTATATCATATCACATACTTGGAGTTCAGTTTAACTTTTACCAAATTAATGTTGAAAGAACTTGACCTATTTTGATACATGGCCAACACACAAAACTCAAAATAACAATTTATCTGTTATTAGACTCATGTATTCACTTGTCTATGCAGCCAATACTTTTTGAGGACTTACTGTGAATCAGGCTCTTTTTTTAAATCTGGAGATTTAGTATAGAGGGGAAAAAAAAAAAGATTTTCCACAGTTGACCTTATATTCCTGTACTTGTAGATAATAAAGGGAAAACCTGCATAAACAAAATAATGTCTTACCATTTTGTATTATGTCGCATATCCAGAGAGCTGTGATAGTGACTGGACGTTTTCTTTATGTAGGGCAGTTAGGGATGGCAACTCTGAAGTTAGTCTTTGACACTGGAGGGGTGAGAAAAGTCTGCTACCTTGAAAGGAAGTTTTTTCCAAGTAGATGAAACTAGCAAATGCAAAGACCCTAAAAAAGGGTTTCCCTTAACATGTTCAAGGAAGCCTCAGAAGGCCAGTGTGATTGGGGAATAGTAAGCATGTTTGCAAGGAAGAAAATGTATTGTATTGATATCATCGAGGGTTAGGCAAGAACCAGATCACATAGGGTCTTAACTGTAAAGTAAGTTACAGTGTTAAGCAGGTGATGATACAATTGCATTTACATGTTTTTTTTTTTAATTGTTCCTGTTATAAGAAGAATGGATTTTTTAGGGGGTAGAAGCAGGAATCCCAAGTAGGAGATTATGTCAGTGGTACAGAATGAGTTGGCCACCTATGTGGGGAGATAGTAGGATTGATTGGAAATAAACAGTATAGTGGACAGAATTTGCAGACAGATTGATTTGCTTTGTGACTAAAACAAAAGAATAAAAAATGCTAATTTTTTACATAAAAAAATTAGAGAACCATGTCTCTCCCTGGTAGTGGGTATAGAGGATAATTTTTTCTTTCCTGTTTACCTTCTAGTCCCACTTCTGAATATAGCACCCTGATTTTCCATTAGTGATTATTCTTTCTACCAAATCATGTTATTTGTGTTGTTTCTTAGCTAAGGTATGAGTATGAGATGCAAGTTTGAGCAACAATTTTGTACTGAAGTAATTGACTTTGTGACCACACTTGGTGTGATCAGATTTAACCTTGAGACTCTGGGCTGAACTAGTGAAGATAATGTGCTCTTTTTTTTTTTTTTATTTTATAGAGGCATGCTTTATTTATTTGTTTGCTGGTTTGTTTGTTTGTTTTGTTTATACATGCACTGGGTACAGTCAGAAGCGCGGGAGGGTGAGAGAATTCACCAGAGCCAGAGCGGGGAGCAGAGCAGGCAGAAGGACCGAAGTACACTGCTGAGGGGAGCAGCGGGCGGCAGGAGAGGTCTGCACGCCATGTGGGACCCTCCTGTGGTGGCCGGGGAGCAGCCGGGGATCGAACCGGCGCCGCAGAGGCCGCGCGCAGTTTTGCAACCCAGCGCTCAACCGCTGCGCCACCGGGGAGGCCCAATGTGCTCTTTTTCTACTGTGAGTGGTATATTAGTAGGATTTCAGCCTGAACAGCTAGAGATTACTACCCTAAGAGAGCATGCCAAAGAATGAGGTCAATGCAGGAGCAAATCAGGCAAAGTGTTAAAGAGTCCAAGTACTTATATTTTTAACCCCCTGACGTCCCATACCTCAAACCAAATCTCCCCTGGGACCTTTCATAAGTTGCTCAAAAAAATGGCTTTCACATACTTGAGACAATTTGAGTTGTGTTTCTCTCCCATGTAACCGAGTTCATAGTAATACAGGTGAGAAAAATTGTTTAAGGTTTATTAAGATTGAAATGCCTATTTAGGTTTGCCAGATTAAAATACAGGAGGCCCAGTTACATTGGAATTTCAAATAAATTGTGAATATTTTTAAGTATAAGTTTTTAGTAATTTATTGGTTTTAGTATATAGTTATTGGTATAAGATTTACTGAGTGATTACTGTGTACCAGAGACCATTAAAATGCTTCAAGTACAACAATTTAATCATTGCAAAAGCCTTTGGCAGATAAGGAAAGTGAAGCAGAGCAAATAACTAACTTTTTCAAAGTTACAATGCTGGCACACTTAACATATACATGCTTTAATATGCATGATAAAACATTTTTTTTTAAAGATCTGTTTATCTTATTTATACATGCACTGGGTACAGTCAGAAGTGTGGGAAGGTGAGAGAATTCACCAGAGCCAGAGAGGAAAAAAGAACAGGCAGACCGACGAAATACACTGCTGAGGGAAGCAGAGGGTGCGGCAAGAGAGGTCTGTGCGCCATGTGGGACCCTCGCCTGCGGCCGGGGATTGAACTGGCACTACAGAAGCTGCGGGCAGCTTTGCAGCCCAGCGCTCAACCGCTGCGCCACCAGGGGAGGCCCAATAAAACTTTTTTTTTTTTGATGGAAGTACAATGAGAAGATGTTCTCAGTCATTCTGCTTACGAAACTTTGTGCTACTTTAGAAATACCATTATTGATACTAGTACTAATATAACTCTTGGTTCTGCAGAAAATCCTTTGTGGCATTGGGCTCCATATCTGTTTTATACTTGACTCCAGTCTCAACTTCCACTAAAGGTATCCTTCACTAGAAGATTTTTTTTTTCCCCTGTGTCATCTGAGTGGGAATCATCTCTGTGGGAGGAGTTCGAAGTACCTAGAAATTCAATTTTTAACATTCGATCCTAGCCTTTCATGTGAAGGTGGACAGCACTTGTTAAAGCACATCTACTTACAAGCTAAAATTCCCATCTTCAAAAAATACCTTTTTCCAGCCATGATATGGGGCAGGCTGCTTGCGATTGAAAGATAAGCCACTCAGGTACCTGGCAGAAGTTTGCAGGTCTCTCTTTAAAAAAATATATTTATTTATTTAAAATGGTGCTGGGAAAACTGGGTCGCTACATGCAAAAGAATGAAGCTTGACCACCACCTCACACCATACACAAAAATCAACTCAAAATGGATTAAAGAACTAGACATAAGACCTGAAACCATAAAATATATAGAAGGAAATATAGGCAAAACACTACGTGATTTGCACATCAAAGACATCTTTACAGACACATCACCCAAAGCAGTGATAGTGAAGGCAAAGATAAACAGCTGGGACTATATCAAATTAAAGAGCTTTTGCACAGCAAAAGAGACAATAACAAAAACAAAGAGAAACCCCACCAACTGGGAGAACATTTTTGCACCCAACACTAATGATAAAGGACTGATCACAAAAATCTGCAAAGAGCTGATGAGACTCAACAACAACAAAGAAAATAATCCAGTCAAAAAATGGGCAGAAGAGCTTAAAAGAAACTTCTCTGAAGAGGAAATGCAAATGGCCAACAGGCATATGAAAAAATGTTCAACATCACTTGTCATCAGGGAAATGCAAATCAAAACTACCATGAGATACCATCTTACACCAGTGAGAATGGCACATATTAAAAAAACTAGCAACAACAAATGTTGGCGAGGGTGTGGAGAAAAAGGAACTCTTCTGCACTGTTGGTGGGAGTGCAAACTGGTCCAACCACTGTGGAAAGCTGTGTGGAGATTTCTGAACCTACTAAACATAGAGCTTCCATATGACCCAGCAATTCCACTCCTAGGTATTTACCCAAAGGACACAGAAACATCAATTCCAAAGAACACCTGCACCCCTATGTTTATAGCAGCACTGTTTACAATAGCTAAGCTTTGGAAACAACCCAAATGCCCAAAAATAGATGACTGGATCAAGAAGATGTGGTACATATATACCATGGAATATTACTCAGCATTCAAAAAAGATAAACACATGCAATTTGCTGCAACATGGATGGCGCTGGAAGGGATCATGCTCAGCGAAATAAGCCAAAAAGAAAAAGAAAAATACCGGATGGTCTCACTCATAGCAGGAATCTAGAAAACTTAAATAAGGGACCAGGAAAATGAATAACTGTAAGAAAGTGAAAATCAAAATCAACAAAAAACTATGAACCAGAGACACTTTTAGGGGGGCGGGGGCGGGAGGGGAGGGATTGGGGTCAGAATGGGGGGCTGCAATTGTATGGGGAATATAACAATAAAATTTATAAAAAAAAATAAAAATAAAAAAAAATTTAGTTCTTAAAAAATATATATATATATATATTTATTTATTTATTTATTTATTTATACAAGCACTGGGTAGAGTCAGAAGTGCGGGAGGGTGAGAGAATTCACCAAAGCGGGGAGCAGAACAGACAGACTGACGAAGTACACTGCTGAGGGGAGCAGCAGGCATGGCACGAGAGGTCTGCGGGCCATGTGGGACCCTTGCCCAGGCAGCCGGGGATTGAACCAGCGCTCCAGAGGCTGCGGGCAGCTTTGCAGCCCAGCGCTCGACTGCTGCGCCACTGGGTAGGCCCAGAAGTTTGCAGGTCTCTTAAGAACAATAAGCATGGTACGTGCTTGTGGCTTTCTGCATGGGGTTCTTGTTTAATTTCCAGGAGCACTTGGGCCTTTCCTCTTCACTTCTGTCATGAAATGGGCATTAACACCACAGTTTCCATTTTGTTTAGTTGTAACTTGTTATTTCTGATGCTGAAAATTGCCATTTTAATCTCTAAAAACCTAAAGCATTTTTAATATATTTGGAATTGGAAATAATTCATGTGCTCAATCGTCCACCTTGATTCAAAGGTTTTAGTACCACTTTTATCTTGTGTTTTTTTTTAAGATTTATTTATTTATTTATACAAGCACTGGGTACAGTCAGAAGCGCAGGAGGGTGAGAGAATTCACCAGAGCCAGAGCGGGGAGCAGAGCAGGCAGAAGGACCGTAGTACACTGCTGAGGGGAGCAGCGGGCGGCAGGAGAGGTCTGCACGCCACGTGGGACCCTCGCCCGGTGGCCGGGGATTGAACTGGTGCTGCAGAGGCTGTGGGCAGCTTCGCAACCCAGTGCTCAACCGCTGCGCCACCGGTAAGGCCCACAACTTTTGGGCATACATAAATCTTAAACATGTGGTCCACTCAATCTTTTTTATTTACACCTTGAATTTTTGTGTTTGATAACTTTTAAAAATTGTCTCACAATTCCCTTTTTGTCATCATTCCTATTCACAACCTCCTAACAATGTTTTAACTTCGGCAAAAAAGGAAAAACCTTAAAATAAAAGGCTGTTTTTTTATTTCATTTTGTTTATAAGTTTCATTACAGTTTCAGTGATGCAAAAAATATCTATCTACAGTTAAGAATGCTTATGTCCCCTCATATTTTTAACTAGGAAGAGTACTAAAACTGAAATAAGTCCATTCACATTTTAGAGAATGTAGTAATTAACACATACTTCAAAATGGAATAGCACATACAAAGAGTTTTCTGTACTTGAGAAATCTTGCTATGCTTTCATGGTCAAATAAATTTCTTATACAGTGTAAATATTCTTGCCTGTGAGGGCTGGAAAAGCTAATACTTGTGTTAAACAATAAGAGATGTATAAACCTCAAGGAAAATGGACTCAGGAAGCTTTATGTAGATAGATATTTGATTTTAAGTTGAGCAAGTTGATTGCATGACATTCTGGTCAGGTGGTATTAATATATCTATTTTTTGAAATAATTTTTCCCAACTATTACATTTCTCTTGAATAAATACTTGTATGAGGGCAAGGTAAGAATTTGGGTCACTTTGTCAATTAATACCTAGTATTTTCCTGTGATGATACAGCAAAAAAATATTTTTAGTATAATCCCTTCACCAGTCAAAAATAATGGTGATCACTTACTACAGGAAAAAATAAATTAATTTCAATTTCTTTCTTTTTTTTTAAGATTTATTTTATTTATTTATACAAGCACTGGGTACAGTCAGAAGCGCGGGAGGGTGAGAGAATTCACCAGAGCCAGAGGGGAGAGCAGAACAGGCAGATTGATGAAATACACTGCTGAGGGGAGCAGCGGGCGGCAAGAGAGGTCTGCGCACCATGTGGGACCCTCGCCTTGTGGCCGGGTATCGAACCGGCACTGCAGAGGCTGCGGGAAGCTTGGCAACCCAGCACTCAACTGCTGCGCCACCGGAGAGGCCCTTCAATTTCTTTCTTACCTTTCCCATTCTGAATTTACATTTGATAGTGACATTTGATTCTTAAAATGGTTATGAGTTTCACTAAGTGCTTGCTTAACCACTTCTAGATTTTGGCACATGATTTCTATCAACACTAATATTCTACAGATACAAACCAAGTCCTACTCTCTCTGATAATAGAAAACAAGGAAAGAGAGAAAAAGTCAGTGACCTGAAAAAGGAGCCAGAGGAAAACAATGAAAATAACCACACTAATTGATAGTTATAAAGAGTATAAAATAATCTTGCTGACAGGTTCCCTAGAAGAAGGCTCCTTAGTTAGAAGAATTTAGCTTCGGGGGCCTCCCTGTGGCTCAAGGGGTTAAGTCTTAGCACTATGAGTCTGTAGGCAGCCACTGCAGCATGAGTTCCATCCCCTGCCAGCCAGGGAGCTATCACATGGTGCAGCAGACCTCTCCTGTCTCTCCTGGCTGCTCCCCTCAGCAGTGTATTTCAGTAGATCTGCTTGTTCTGCTCCCCACTCTATCTCTGGTGAATCCTCTCACCCACCCCCGCTGCACCTGTGGCCTACACCCCAGTTATTATATTTATAAAATAAATCTTTTAAACAGAATTTAACTTGTCAGTAAAGAAATTTGTGTTTCAAGATCAGGAAACCTTGGCAATTACTGACCTTAAGGTTTATTCCTGACACATTTTAATCTGTTTTCATTAAAAAAAGCACTGTTCTTTGCCAAAGCAAACATTGACTACTTATGTGCTTTGATCTTATATTTCTATTTGAACTTATTATGTTGATAACATTTCAAATTTTGTGTATGTAATTCCAACATTTACACAACTTTTACATCTCAGGATTTCTTCAGTGGTTTTCAGATGGTGTTTTTATATAATAATGTTTTCCAGGGTGTTTAAATTGATAACATTTCAAATTTTGTGTATGTAATTCCAACATTTACACAACTTTTACATCTCAGGATTTCTTCAGTGGTTTTCAGATGGTGTCTTTATATAATAATGTTTTCTAAGGGTTTTGACTGTTTGTACAGTTAGCAATCAAATATCTACTTTTGTTTGCGTTGATGAGCACTACAGTGTGATTTGGCCTGAGATAATGGATAGGTTTTTCTATATTTGATAGCTTTTCCTATCCTTTTCTTACAGTCATAGAGTCGAATTGATTCTTTACTTCTATTGTTTTCCATTCCAATATTATACCAACTAAAGTAAAAAGAAGCAGACTGCATTCCAATGTCAAAGTGTCAGCTAGCTCTCCAGCATGACTCGATGATCCCTATTCCTAAATGTTTGCATTCATTTCAACACTCAGGAAAATTGCCACAAATAATGGCTATAATTATTACAGTACATTTGTTCCCTAAATCGACTTTAGGGAGAAAATGTTATCCTGTTATTTTTAGCAATGATATAAACTAGGCTGTTGAATTGAGGGATCGCTTCCGAACTGACCTGGAAAGGGGACAGAGAGCTACTGCTGCTTCAATTACATAAATATGGAATACCTGACTATTTTAAGAGCTATTTAGTCTTCTATTTTTTGACCAGGAATCACAAAGTTGCTGCCCAGATAAAGAACAAAACATGATTTATCTATTTTATATTACTGTTATTTTAGTAATCATTTTAAAGTTCTATTTCATTTGGACATTTGCAGATGTAAAGATAAGTGAATCAGGGTTTAAGTCATGAAATCAAGGTATGTTTTTTTTTTATAATTGATTTTGTAGTGATGAAATCAAATCATTTTAAATCAACAGAAATTGTATCTATCTTTTTTTTTCAAAGATTTATTTTATTTATTTATACAAGCACTGGGTACAGTGATAAGCTGGGGAGGGTGAGAGAATTCACCAGAGCGGGGAGCAGAGCAGGCAGAAGGACCGAAGTACACTGCTGAGGGGAGCAGCGGGCGGCAGGAGAGGTCTGAGCGCCATGCGGGACCCTCCTCCGGTGGCCAGGGAGCAGCCGGGGATTGAACCGGTGCTGCAGAGGCTGTGGGCAGCTTCACAACCCAGCGCTCAACCGCTGCGCCACTGGGGAGGCCCTGTATCTATCTTTCAATGAAGTCCTAAACTGATAGCTTTCTTTTCTGTGTCAACCCTGGGAGAGTCAAACCAACAAAAAGAGTGTTAGTAATTGTGTCTTTAGTATTTTTCTTTTTTTTTAAATGGTTTTCTTTTTTTAGGATTTTATTTATACAAGAACTGGGGTACAGGTCAGTGGTGCGGGAGGGTGAGAGGATTCACCAGAGACAGAGTGGAGAGCAGAACAGGTGGACTGACTGAAATACACTGCTGAGGGGAGCAGCGGACGAGGCAGGTGAGATCTGCTACGCCACTGGGTTTCTCTCTGGCTGGCCAGGAATCGAACCCGCGCTGCAGAGGCTGCAGACAGCTTCACAGCGTGGCGCGCGCTTAACCCACTGCACCACCGGGGAGGCCCGATAGTATTTTTCTTGATTATAGTCTTATATTCCTTTTCCCCAGTGCACTAATATATCTTAGTTAAAACAAAATATAATAGGAATAGTGTTTGCATATGAAGCACCCTTAAAATTCTTTCTTTTTTTAATTTTGCTTTTGTCACTCTTCAGTCATTTTTGTCCAAGGATAGGGTTTTTTTTTATTTTAAGGGGGGAAAAGATAATACAGGCCAGATTGCACAAATGATGTTATTCCAGGACTTGATCTCCATTTCATTTTAAGATCTCAGTTTCTAAGAACCTATCAACAATGCTAAATGAAGAATTAACTGCATTTCTCAAATTTTCTTTCTGTCCCCAAGCAGTGATGCCAGTTTACAATACCACCAATAATGGAGTTCTCTAGGTAAAGGACTTGTTAATTTCTGATTTTTTTGGCTCCCCCTAGTATCCCTCCTCCTTCCCTCTTAACCTTAGCCTAAAAGCTTTCAGGATGTTTATTAACCTCCATTGGCTTTTTTACTTTATCAGTTGTCTGCTATATAAATATCCAGTATGTGTTTTTTTTTTTTTTTGTTTGGTTGGTTGGTTTACTAACTTTGCTACAGTTAATTCTCTCAAACAAGGATAGTTTTATTTTTTTTTATTTTTGATTATTCAAATCTTTCTTAATTCTAATTTTTTAGCAGTATGATCATTTTGCATTCTTGCTAGTGTTTTGAGAGTATAGGATTTCCCCCTCAGGTGTAGTCAACTGTTGTAGAGCAACCCCAATACAAAACGGGGTGCCTGACTGTGGGTCCTCACCCACGCACTTAAAAGGACTTATCAATACTCTACTGCAGGCACACGCGAAAGGTTAATAAAGGTTTATTTACAAGGGAAGGGGAAATGAGGAAATGTACAGCTCAGGGAGAAAAGTGGGAGACAAAGTTTTAAATGCGTCCTACCCGATCCGCCGATCTGGAATCCCAAATGGCGCTCTGAGAGCTGGCTGCAAGCCAGGAGCCGTGAAGCCAGGAGGCGAGCGACAGCGAGCCCCCCCCAAGGCCCACGTGTTTGGTTTTTATATCCAACCTGGCTGCCCAACTCCACCCTCAGGTCCCAGCCACCTTCCCTTTGGTGGTGATGGGATTTGTCTTTCCCAATGTCTTGATGGCTTTGGTCTGGAGTGGGGGTGGGGTCCACAAAGCCTCTATGGGATTAGCTCAGGACATCATTTCCCCCTAACAATTCCCTCCTTTCACTTTTTGACACCATTTCCATGGTGATGAAGATCAAACATATGGATGCTGGGCAGCACTCCCACCACCGAAACATCTCTTGTCCTCCACCATAGTCCATTGTGATTTCCTCCTCACCTCTTCATTCCTATCCCTATCCCCTCCCTCTTTGAAAGCTGCAGATCTATGGTCAGCTTTCAAATGTTGGTTTTAATGCTTGCCTTTGACCCTTTATTCACTTTTTCTATATTCCACATATAAACGATACCATCTGGATTTCACTTTCTCCTTTTGGCTTATTTTGTTTAGCATAACTCCTTCCAGCTTCATCCATGTTATTGCAAATGACATGAGTTTGTCTTTTTTGATGGCTGAATAGTGTTCCATTGTGTGTATATATCATATGTTAATCCATTCATCTGTATTTGGGTACTGAAGATTGTTTCCATAATTTGGCTATTGCAAATAATGTTGCTATGAATGTAGGGATGCAGGTTTCCTTTCTAATTAGTGTTTTTGCATTTGGGGGTTGGATACCTAATAGTGAATAGCTGGCTTGTGTGGCAGATCCATTTCTAGTCTTTTGAGAAACCTCCACACTTCTGGCTGGACCAGTCTACATTCCCACCAACAGTGTTCCTTGTCTCCACACCCTCGCCAGCACTTGTTTCTAGTCATGTTGATATGAGCCATTCTCATTGATATGATGTGGTGACTCATTGTGGTTTTTATTTGCATATACCTAAGGATAAGTGATGAACAATTTTTCATGTGCCTGTTGACCATCTGCTTGCCTTTGTAGAAGTGTCTCTTTAGCTCTCCTGCCAATTTTTGATTGGGTATTTCTTTTGAGTTGTATGAGCTCTTTGTAAATCTTTGCTATCAGTCCCTTGGATCACACACACTCTCCATGCAAATGTTTTCTCCTATTCCATAGGATGTCTCTTGGTTATAGTTATGGGTTGTTGTTTTTTGGGGTGTTTTTGTTTGTTTTTGCTATGCAGAAGCTTTTTAGTTTGATGTAGTACAACTAGGCATAGTTTTTGTTTGTTTGCCTGATGATTTATTTCCCCTCCCTCCAAATTATTTGTATGAAACTGAATTAGTGTTAGTGTCTGTAAATCATTTTTCCCATTTTTGAAAGTAGAGAATATTTTCAGAAACAAAATAATCTAAGTTAAAAAAATGGTAAACGGAAAATGGCACCAAAAGAGGAATAGTCATTATATGGTTACACTATAGAATTACAACACTACCAACAACAATTATAGTGTTATTAGGTGTCATTTATATAGAATTTATCATGAACTCTGTACTGGTCTGAGTGCTTCATCTTCACTAACTCATGAAATCCTCACCACAGTGGGGAAAAAAAAAAAAAAAGACAAAAAGAGGTTAAGTAATTTTCTGAAGGTCACAATGAAAATGTCACAAAGGAAAAATGGAAGTCAAGATTAAGCCAGAAGATTTCAAAAAAAAAAAAAAATTCAGAAACGTTTAGATCAGCTATTGAGGAATAAAATTCAAAATAACTTAAGCTCTATCAGGAGAAAAAAACTATTAAGGATCTAAGTGAAGAAGAATAATAATATGAGTTGCTAAAAATAAATTAGTCTGTCACTTGATCTTATATCGAAAGATGTGACTTCTAAAGCTTAGTAGATTACATGTTAGCAGTTTCATTGGTCAAGTCATGCTTGGGCCTGGGATGTCTCACAGTAACAAATGGTATTTGATGAATCTAAAGACGTTTCCCTCCAGATCCAATAGTTTAAATGTATTTAATACTATTCACCATTTAGGGATTTTTTTTTTGCCTGAAAACAATTTTAAAAAGTGTGGGCACCTAAACATAACACATTGGAATGATATAATAAAAATAAGTTTTAAAGAGAAAGATAAAGAGCCAGGTGTAGCCCAGATTGTAACCTGACAGTTTAATGACCTTGGTAATGTTTGTTCATCCTACCACCCTTTCCACTAGAGCCAACGGATCCTAGTGTTTCTTAAAACTTTGAGTCACACACACTCTATGTCTAGGAGAGAGTCAAATTGACCAAGATTTTTTCCTATATCTAGATATTGGCAACACCAAAGTGCTGAGAGAAGAAAATAAGGGGGGAATGGCCTGACATAGAAGAAAGGCAGATTAAACAAATGAAAAGCAATCCTCTTCTGTCTCCTACACTTTAATAACTAAGGGTGCTATCATACTTTTGAAATACTTTTCTTTTAATGTGGGATCCTTAAAATGACTCTTTTCCTTAAGATAATTAATATATAAATTGGTACAAATATATTAAGAATGAAAAAGATGTTAGCAGTATTCTCTATTTCTTACTGCTACAGATTTATATAGAAATATTGTTACACAGATAAGCAGTATCTCTTTAAAAGCTTCCTCTTCAATTTTTAAGTCCAAGTGTATAATTATTGATTCAAACTTGTAAGAATTTTTAAATCTTATAAGTGACAGAGCCTAATTACTAATTTCTTCCCAGAAATTCTATATTTGATAAACTTTTAAGTTATTTTTTCATTGGTAGATACCCAATTTAAAAAAAATCACAAAGAAAATACATTTTTAAAATATGAAGATAACATCTGAGTAGAAAATGGCAAGCTTTAATTGATAATTTTTATATTATTACAAATTAAGTGAATGATTATAAATGCCAGGGAACAGAAGATTATTTCATATGGCTCTCAGTTCGATGTGGATTGCCAATGTGGGAGAAAATCCTTGTAAATCTTAGCATTGCTCCCACACAACCACCTACACAGATGATCGCTTGACTTTCACGCTAACAATAGATGTGTTAGTAGAGCTCTCACCATCTGCAAAATGAAGTGCACTTTAAAAAAAGTTACTGCAGCAGACAGTAGTAATTGCTTATATATTGTGATTAGCATTTTATATTTACATTTAAAAGGTAAAATTTTAAGCAGTGATGTTTCCCAGTTTAAGGTCAGTCCCTTTGATAAGTCCAAAATTAAATAAGGTCAGACCTAGATATCAGATAAACTTATGTTAGAAAAGTTAATTTTGAATTTCTTTATAAAAATTATCTCTATCCAAGAATTCAGAATAATATGTAAATTAAATGAATATTGCATACTCCTCCAATAATACTTAGAATCTTATATATTAGTTATAAGCCTCTCTGCAAACTTACTGGCACAACTGTTGTGACTTTTTTTTAATAGAATTCCTTCAAAGGCACATTTATTTAAGTTTCCCTGTTCTTAGATCTATTTTGTTATGATTATTGTAAAAAATAAGCTTTATATCATTAGAAGGTACAGTTTTTGGTTGCTTTTCCCTTACTGATTTTTGTCAAGGATTAAAAGTCTATGATTCCATTTCTGGGACTTTGTGTAGGATTCTAAGGCAACAGTAGAAAATGACCTATCTGGGTTCTGTGTAAGGATGAGAGCAACTTAAGGATTCATGTGTAGACTCTGCCCATACTTGGAAGGCTGGATGTGTAGAGAGGAAATAGTCATGTGGCTAATGGAGGGCAGAATGAGACTCATTTTTATTAGCCCAACACAAACAGGTGCAGTACCACTCTGTGCTGGCAAAGTTCCTATGTGTTTCCAACCAATGTGTTTCTAACATTCACCCTGAATAATCTAACATTTGTCCTTTCATACAGATGGTAGAGGTAGTCTCCGTGAATATGAGAGCTACTGTAACCCCAAAATATCATCCAAAACATTACCTAAAATTCTGTGTACATAAATTCTGTGTTTAATAATGTACATTTCTTTATTATAAACATGGCCTTTTCCAAGCTTATTTTAATGCAGACTATTTTAGAGTGAGCAGTACATTGAAGCAGTAATAACTGAGTATAATTCAGTTTTATCTAATTTATTTTTCTTCTTAAATTGTAGCCCTAGAAGTTTAATATTAAAAGGAAATTTAGAATTACACACAGAAAATAAAACATCAGATGATAAAATTGAGGCTCAGTAAAGGGTTACACACCTAGTTAAGAAAAAATCCAGAACTGATCCCTGATTCCTAACCCTGGTCTACTGCTTTTTCTATTATACTATCATAAAACATTGAGACAACAGTGGTCTCTTGGGGGTGAGGGTGAAAGGGGTGCTGGAAAGGAATAGAAAGCAGGAGAAAAGTAGTGAAAACAGATATGCTGATCCTGCAATTATTTTTCTAGGGTTAATCCATATAAAAGAGCCATTAGCAGATTGAATTGTCATTAAATCAGTGTTAGATATGTAGGTCAGTTAGCCCCGACTACCTTTCTGCTACGATTTAGTTTAAGAAAAAGCCTCAGTGTCAGGATTGGGGAAGTTTGCACTCACATCTTTCCCATGGGAAGAGCTATGAACAATGAGCTAACGCCTCACACATGTTATGAAAAAATGAAAGCTAACCAAGTGTTGGAGAAAAGGGAACACTTGTGCCCTATTGCTGGGAACGCACGATGGTACCGCCATTATGGAAAACACTAACATTACCTTGAAAACAATTAAGAGTAGAACTACTATGGAATCCAGCAATCCCACTTCTGGTTCTGTATTCAAAGGGAATGAAATCAGATTCTCTAATAGTTCTACGCCCATGTTTGTTGCAATATAATGTATATGTATATTTATACAACATTACACAAAATTAAATAAATCAGCCACCGAAATACAAATAAGACTCAATTTTATTTACATGTGAAATGTAAAAAGCAGAACTTATAAAACAAACAATGGATTGGTAGATTGGTGGTTACCAGGGACTGTGGGGTAAGAGAAAGAGGAAGAATTTGGTAAAAGTGTGCAAATTTTTAGTTATGTAGGATGAATAATTTCTGGAGGTCTAATGTACAGCATGGGGATTATACTAAATACTTGATTGTGTACTTGAAAGAGAGGGAGGAGGAGGTGGAGGAAGAAAAAATCATAACTATGTGAAGTGATATGTTAATTAGCCGGATTGTTTTGTACATGTATATCAAAACATCACAATGTGCTCCTTAACTATATACAATTTGTATGTGACGATTTTACCTTTTAAAACTGGAAAAAGAGGGCCTCCGGGGTGGCGCAGCGGTTGAGAGCTGGGTTGTGAAGCTGCGTGCAGCCTCTGCAGCGCTGGTTCGATCCCTGGCTGCTTCCCGGCCACCGGAGGAGGGTCCCGCATGGCGCGCAGACCTGTCCTGCCGCCTGCTGCTCCCCTCAGCAGTGTACTTCGGTCCTTCTGCATGTTCTGCTCCCCGCTCTGGCTCTGGTGAATTCTCTCACCCTCCCATGCTTCTGACTGTACCCAATGCTTGTATAAATAAATAAATAAATAAAATCTTAAAAAAAAACAACAACACTGGAAAAAGAACTGTTTGAACAAGCAATTTCAAATTTTCTTTATAGAAATTAAAAATGAAATAGAAGTAACAAGAAGAACCAAATGGAAATTGCAGAACTGAAAGTGTAACTGAAATAAAAGATCAAAATAATTCACTTAATCTGAATAACAGATGAAATACTTTAAAAAAAAAAAACAGAATCACAATGGCCTACTGGGGCGGGGTTACTTAAATAATAGTTGAACATATCCCACTTTTTCTTTTTTTGTTAAAGATTTATTTATTTATTTCTACAAGCACTGGGTACAGTCAGAAGCACGGCAGGGCGAGAGAATTCACCAGAACCAGAACAGGGAACAGAACAGGCAGACCAACAAAATACACTGCTGAGGGGAGCAGCGGGCATGGCAGGAGAAGTCTGCACTCCATGTGGGACCCTCGCTGGTGGCCGGGGATCGAACCAGTGCTGCAGAGGTTGTGGGCAGCTTCGCAGCCCAGCGCTCAACCACTGCACCACCAGGGAGACCCAACATCCCGTTTTTAGATGAGACCAATTTACAGATTCAAGAAGCTGAGAAAATTTCCAAATGGGATAAATACAAAGGAATGTACTTGAAGGCACAGTGCACTCAAACTTCCAAAGATAGATTAAATACTTAAAGCAAAACAGAATAAAATGACACAATATTTATAGGGGAACACCAATTTTTTTTTAGTTTCTACCTTTTTCTTTTTCTCATATATATATATATAACATATGTAATATAATAATATATAATATATTACACATTAATATATGTATATTACATCATTCTTTTTGTAGAGTATCTAATTAATAGTTGCCTGTTAATTTAGTTTTTTAATTTATTGTAATTGTTTTCCTGATCCCTTATTTGGTTCACCTATGTTCCTCCTATAAGTGAAACCATCCAATATTTTTCTTTTCTTTGTGATTTATTTCACTGAGCATAATCCCTTCCAGCTCCATCCATGTTGCTGTGAATGGTGTGAGTTTATCATTTCTGATTGCTGAATAGTATTCCATTTTATATATATCATATCTTCTTGATCCAGTCATCTATTTTTGGGTGTTTGGGTTGTTTCCATATCTTACCTGCTGTAAACATATAGGAATGCAGGTATCCTTTTGAATTAATGTTTTGTGTCCTTTGGGTACATTCCTTGGAGTGGAATGGCTGGATCATATGGAAGCTCCATTTTTAGTAGCTTGAGGAACCTCCAGACAGCTTTCCATAGTGGTTGGACCAGTTTGTATTCCCACCAATAGTGTAGGAAAGTTCCTTTTCTCTCTACATCCTTGCAACATTTATTGTTTGCTTTTTTTTTTTTTTTAATGTGCTGTTCTCGCTAGTGTAAGGTGGTATGTCATTGTGGTTTTGATTTGCATTTCCCTGATTACAAGTGATGTTGGACATTTTTTCATATACCTGTTGGCTATTTTTATTTCCTCTTTGGAGCAGTGTCTGTAGCTCTTCTGCCCATTTTTTGACTGGATTGTTTTTGGTGAGTCACATCAGCTCTTTGTAGATCTTTGTGATCAGTCTATAGGGGATCACCAATTTGAAAGACAGTAGATTACTCATTAAGCTATACCTCCTTTTACATTGAAAGGCATCTAGCATGCTAACTTATGCTAAGAAAGAGAAAGAGGATATTTGTGTTCATCCTAGTAATGACCACAGATTACTGTAGAGTGACATTTTCCAATAGAAATATAGCCACACAAGCAAGCCACACATTTAATTTTAGATTTTTCTAGTACCCATATTTCAAAAAGTATTTAAAAAAACAGGTGAATATATTTAGTTTAACTATATATTTAAATCAATACAATCTAAAATATTATTTCAACATTTAATCAATATACAAATGTATTGACCTATTTGCCATTATTTTTCATATTAAGTCCTCAAAATCGTGTGTGTATTTTATACGGACAGCATGTCTCAATTTGGACGTGCATTTGTTCCTGATTTTGCTTTCCCCGGGAATTCTGATAATGATCCCTTCTTCACTTTCCTTTGACCTAGAATTGTGATAAAATAGTCTCACTTTTGCCTTTATCTTCAAAGCAACTTCTCTAAGATATTAGAGTTGGATTATTGGCAACAGAAACAAAAACTCTTTACTGTGACTGACTCACATCTTGTGTGTATTCCAGAAGGGGAGGTTACCATTTTACAGAAAATTTAACCTAAAAGAAAGTAGATTATGTGGGTGACTATTTTTTAGACATATTGCAAATATTTTCTTAGGTTTTCAAGGCAGCATTGTTGTTGAAGATTACCAAATTATATTTGAGTTAGCCTTGTATTTGAACCAAGAAGATTAGATTCAAACCACTCAACTAGCTATTTAACCTTAAACAAAACAAAGTTTCATTCAGATTTTATTCTTCAGGATAAATGAGGATATTAAATCACAAGATTTCAATAGGTTATGTTATAGAGCAGCCCCGATATTAAACGGGTTCCTGGCTGTGGGTCCTCACCCGCGCGCTTTAAAGGGACTTATGAATACTCTACTACAGACACACACAAAAGGTTCATAAAAGGTTTATTTACAAGAGAAAAGGAAATAAGGAAAATGTACAACTCAGGGAGAAAATAGGGAAATAAAGTCTTTAATGTGTCCTACCCGATCCGACGACCTGGAAACCCAAAGTCACTCTCAGAGCTGGCCGGACGCTGCGAGCTGGCGGAGAGCCAAAAATGGGGGATCCTCTAAAGCCCACGTGTCTGCCTTTTATATCCACCTGGCTGCTTAACCCCACCCTCAGGTCCCAGCCACCTTCCCTTTGGTGGTGATGGGATTTGGAGTTCCCAGTGTCTTTGACTTTGACCTGGGGTGGGGGTGGAGTCCACAAAGCCTATATGGAATTAGCTTTGGGACATCCTTTTCCCCCTTACAATTATACATGTGAATATGCCATATGTATTGTCAACATTCAGCAAACCTAGTTGAATATAAATCAGAATTCAGTGTTGGTACTTATTTTTAATGTTAGAGGATAAACTCAAGGAGTATATTGGAAATTGGTGACTAATAACAAAAAGAAATTGTAATGCTTTCAAAGTGGCTACAATTGCCCAGTCAGTCTGCTAACTTAATGGATACTCACCCAGGGCATGACACTTTATCAGGTCACTGCCGTTATCTGCATTCTGAAGTCATGAAACTAAGTTTGCCTGTTATTTTCTATTACTCAGGAAAGATGCTTCAGTTCAAAACATATTTTAATCCATTCACAAAATCACTGCATTGAGCTGCCTCTCTCAGAACAAGAACAGCAATAAAGCACAAAACTTTAAGCAAAGAAGAGAAATTAAAAAAAACCCACCTTTGTGACCTTGAACACTTGATTTCATGCTTTGTAACATGGCAACATCAAATTGGATCATCTTTGTAAGTTTCCACTCAGTGCTGCTATTCAGTTGATAACAATACTACACTGAATGTATATTGAGTGTGCACATTGATCAGAGAAATTACAAGGTCACACAGCTAGTGAGTAAGACACAGGATTCAAACCTATACCTCTGTAAGCTCTTGTCTTAACCATTGTGTGATGATGATAGAGGAAATGTTATGAAATACAGTAATGAACAAAACAATAATCCTTTACATAGATCTTGTGTTTATCGCTTAAAAGTGCTCTTAAGCAATTTTCCAATATTCCCTAAGACTATGGAAAATCTTAGGTTTTTGATTCCTCCTTGTTTGACAAGCCTACCACCATACTAATGGTTTTAAGTGATTCCCTATTCATTCTGACTCTTGACTCAATCCTGTTGAAGCCACATTGATCAACATTGTCAATTTATTCACTTTGTTTCTTCCTTGCATGTGTCTTTCTAAACTTCACCATTGTATCAGTCATAACTCTAAATATTTGTTTTCTTTAATGTTACTACTCAGAAATGCCAAGCTTTCCTAAGGGGAAAAAAACATGTAATTGCTCATCAGCACCATTAAACTCATGATTTTCTGTCTCTCCTGGCTTTTTAACATCACTTAACAGTAATTTCATTTGACCCTAAACAATCGCCTTCCACTTTTCTTGCGTCGATTGCCACACCTTTGCCACCTTCCTCAGGCCTCCTTTCCTTTAAATAAATTGCTTGCTACATCAGAAAGAAAATATAGGATATTGATTTTTGTTGTTTTTTTTTTCCCCACATAAATCTGTTCTACCACCAGAGGTATCTATAATAATCCTCATTCTCACCTGTTTTCATTTGTTGTGGAAAATGTTTGTTCTCCTCACCAATGCCAAACTTTCTACTTTTATTCATATTCATACTTGCCTCCTGGCTCTATGGACTTACCACTTTTCTCTTTAGTATAAAGACTCCTCCCTGTTCCATTTTTTTAAAAGATTTATTTATGTATACAAGAGATGGGGTACAGGCTAGAGATATGGGGGTGGGGGGTTGGGAGGATTCACCAGAGACAGAGCGGGGAACAGAACAGGCAGACTGATGAAATACACTGCTGAGGGGAGCAGCAGGCGAGACAGGAGAGGTCTGCTGTGCCATGTGGTTTGCTTCCTGGCCGGCTGGGATCAAACTCATGCTGCAGAGGCTGTGGATTGCTTCATAGTGTGGTGTTTAACCCCTTGCGCCACCAGGGGGGTCCTCCCTTTTCCATTTAGTCTTGTACTACCAAATGCCTCTATATATCCTCCAGGAACCTAATCCTCAAAATAAATGTGAAGGTTCGTTACCTTTATTTCCAGTCTATTCTTCCTTCTATTTTCACTATCATGTTTAGAGATTTTATTTCAACGTAAGTCTTCTAAAACCAACAGCCGTGGGCTGATCTTTCTATCTTCTTCATTCTCCTTATCACAAAGTTAGTGTTATGGTGGTTGGATAATTTTCCCTTCTCTTCACCAGAATATCCCGGTAACTTGCCATTTAGCTTGTGCTCAATAAATATTTGTTGAACAGATGTAAACATTTCCTCCACAGAAGCTCGCCACATAAAATATCTCAATGATGTCAACTCTGCTTCCATAATTGTGCAGTATATCCCCTTTTTAATTATTATTTTCTGCCTTTTGTGACCAGGTCTTAATTGGTCATCTGGATTATCCACTGATCTCCTAACAATGCATCTGCCTCAAGTCTTCATTTCTGCCTTCTTTCCAGAGTTAGCTTTTGGGAAAAAAAAAAAAAAAAAAAAACCATGAACACATCCTTTGTAAATCTTTTTCTGTCTAAAATGGATTTTTCCAAACTTGATGATAATCAAGCTTTTGAAGTGTCTTCAATAATTTTATGAATCTACATTGCCCTTGTGTATATTTTTACCCTCTGGATTCATTTTATTTAACTGAGGTCAGGCAACTATGTTTTCATACTCCCACACTCTGTGGGTACTGGTTAACCGCCACTCACCCTGGAGTACATGGGGGTGGGGGCGTGGTAGCAGCTCCCAGCTCTAGCTTTCTGACTCTGTGGGAAAAGGAGCTTCAGAAACCTGAGGGCAGCTGTCTGAAGAGTTGACACAGGTACTCAACTGGCAATTCACAGATCATTGACATGGGAGGAGAGCAGGCGCATGAAAGTATCTGGCCGGTGCACTGACATTGATGAGTATATGAGCCAGTTAAAAAAACTGGGAGCCAAAACAAGATCACAGAAAACTGTAATTAGATGCAAGATGCAGTAATTGCTGTAACTGAGGTTTCGGATGGGATCTTGGCAGAGGTTTCTGCCAGGTCTTTACAAGAGAAGAGAAAAGAGAGGGCATCCAAGATGATACTGAATATTGGTCAGGATTTTAACAAGCAGAAATGAGAAAAGTGATATGAACAAAAAGCACAAAGCTAGGAAATCTGGGGACAACAATCAAGAAAATAAAACAATATTGTATCGCTAAAGGCTAAGCTACACCATCTGGACAATAAAAAAAGATTATTGACAGCAATTGAAAGCATCTCAAATTCAGCAGGTCCCAAGATAATTTTTTTTTATCTTTTCCCACAGATTATGTCATTTTGTAAGTTATATCTTTTTTTTATTTAAATTTTATTTTTATATTTCCCATACAATTACAACCCCCTTATTTTGACCCCAATCCCTCCTTTCCCCACCCCCCATAGAGTGTCTCTGGTTCAGAGTTGTTTGTTGATTTTGATATTTTCTTTCTTATAGTTACTCTTTTTCCTGGTCCCTTATTTAAGTTTTCTAGATTCCTGCTATGAGTGAGACCATCCAGTATTTTTCTTTTTCTTTCTGGCTTATTTCACTGAGTGTAAGTTGTATCTTTTTACTTAAAGCCTGTTCTTTATTCCTTTCCATTATCTAATCAACTGCATAGCTGTAAGCTCTCTGCCTTTGCAATACCTGCATCTGCTCCCTGTATTCTGTTTCTACCATGGCCCTCCTCCCTGTCCTTATATCATAAGCTTGTAATCACTCTTCCCCTACCATTTCTTAATATTTAAAGAATTTATTTTATGCATGCAAGAACAGAGGTGTAGGCCAGAGGTTCGGGGTGGGGGGGAGTTAAGAGGATTCTGAGAGACTGACTGACTGAAATACACTGCTGAGGGGAGCAGCGGGCGAGACAGGAGAGGTCTGCTGTGCCATGTGGGTAGCTCCCTGGCCAGCCAGGGATTGAACTCATGCTGCAGTGGGTGGTGATAGCTTGATAGCACTTTGGTTTTAACCCCTAAGCCACCGGGGAGGCCCAACCTTTCCTTTCTTATTCTAATCTATCATATCCACCATTCAATTCCTAAAGTAAAGCTCTGATCATTCACCTACTCGAAAACTCTCAGTAGCTCCCTAGTTCCTCCTCAGTTAAATGCAAACTTATCTCTACATTCAGTTTTCTTTGTGACATACAAAAAGCTGTACATAGTGTATATATCTTGATGCATTAGAAAATAAGTGTACACCAGTGAAGCTATCACCATATGCAGTACCATAAACTGAACCATGACCTTTGACCAACACCTCCTGAGGATTTGAGTTACTGTCCAGTGTACTTTCATTTCAGCCTGAAAGACTCTTAATATTTCCTGTTGGGCAGGTCTGCTAATGACAAATCTTCTCAGTTTTTGTTTATCTGGGAATGTCTGAATTTCTCCTTTTCTGAAAAATTGTTTTGCCAAATATGATTCTTGGTTGACAGTCTTTTCTTTCAGTACTTTTTTTTCCATCAAAATTTTATTGATTTACTGTTTGTTTACAAAACTCAATCAGTTTGAGAGATCAACTTCATGCCTCAGTATGTGTACATGCTTCACTCACCCTCCACCAAAGCTTCAGTGCCAATGCCCCGTGTCACCTTCACCCCTCTCTATCCTCTTTCTTCCATCCCTCACTGCTGGTGACCGCCACAATTTTCAGAGTCTACAAGTTATTTTTGTTGTGTTTTGCCAGTTTATTTTCTTTGGTTATTCATATTCCACAAATGAGAGAAACCATATGATAATTGTGTTTCAGTTTCTGACTTAGCCTGATCATTTTGAGATCTAACCTTATTGTCCCCAAATGCACTATTTCATCTTTAGTATCTAAGTAGTATTCCATTAAGTATACATATCACAATTTCTTTATCCTGTTGTTTTTTGATGGACATTTAAGTTTGAATATGTAACCCCACTGCCTTTTAGCTTTCATGTGTTCCAAAATTTTTGGCCAGGCTTAACAGTAACTCTTTCATAGAACTAGAGGTGCTTTAAAATCATTGCCCTGCAGTGGGAAGCAGGTCTGATTACTAGAAGATTCAGTGCAAGGGATGATAATAGCAATCCTCAAATGCGATTCATGCAAACTGAAGTCCCTTCAAGTAATCAATGGTACCTAAATATGCCAGAGACCATTCCCAAGGGAATGTAGGCATACAATTAGGAGATATATTGTGTATTAAAAAATTAAAAAAAGATGTGGGGAAACATGCAGTTCAGAGTCTGGAAAGGGCATAGCTTCATTAGGATGTTCAGCTACCTTGCAGGAAGACAGGAAGACTGTGGGAGTGGGAAAAGATGGTGCAAGATTGGCAGTGACCATAATGGACCCTGTGGAAAGTGGACCCAGTACTGATGTATGTGGTGGTAATAAATCAGGTGGGTGTTGAAGCAACTAGGGGTACCTTTGCAGGTCCAGTTTTTAGCATTGTGCCCTTAATTCTGAATCAGCTGAAGGATAGCTTGCAGGAAGGGGTCGGGGATGTATAGAAACTCAAATCTCACACTGGTTAGCATATATTTGTCCAAGAAATGGGACAAGAGTAGGCTTCCTTGTGGACAAGCTGGAGAGCAGTTAATCCACACAATGAGGAGACTTAAGTAGAGGAATATCATTCTGTGTTTTGTTTAATTGTTGACACTCAACAACTGACATGACCAGGAAAATAGAAATGAGCTAAAATTTTAAATTTGGCTGAGAAAACTAGATTTGAGGAAGATGATTATCAAAACAGACTGTAGAGGAATGTGGTTTCCATCATGGGGAAGGGAAAAACATACTTTTTAAAATGTTTTTAAAAGATTTATTTATGTATTTATACAAGCACTGGGTACAGTCAGAAGCGTAGGAGGGTGAGAGAACTCACCAGAGCCGAGAGGAGAGCAGAGCAGGCAGACTGACGAAATACACTGCTGAGGGGAGCAGCAGGCGCTGCAGGAGAGGACTGTTGCGCCATGTGGGACCCTCGCTGGCAGCCAGGGATTGAACTGGCACTGCAGAGGCTGTGGGCAGCTTCGCAGCCCAGCGCTCAACCGCTGCACCACCAAGTGAGGCCCTGGGAAAAACATACTTTGAGACTAGAGTGAACTGATTTTATACCATGATCAGGTCGCTTTGTCACAATATTAGCTTCTTCATAGTGGTGAAGATTAAATTATTTGTATAATAATTTATGTGTGTGTATATATATATATAATGTCTAACATAAACACTCAAATTATTGTTCTTTAATCAGAGATAATCTCATTGGAATAAGAAATGAAAGTTTAGCTCAAACAAATTATTTTTCTCTTGCAATTATTTCTAGAACCTATGAGACTTTATGCCAGATGAAGAACAAAAACTCCTGCTGGAATCAATGTTGATGAGTCACCACACAATTAAATTCAGAATCATGGTGGGAAAGGAAGTCAAATGGATTTATAATATAATCATTCATTGTAGAAATGAAACTGACAAAATGTAATAGTAAGTCACATTTTGAGGAGAAAATGTAAATGTCAGTAACCCACAGGAAACTAGTGAACTATTTAAAACCATCTTATTAAAAATTTGAGATGTTTTTAAAAACAAAACAACCATTTATTTTACTTTGCTTTTATTTTAAAGATTTATTTTTTTTAATACAAGAACTGGTATACAGGTCAGAGGCACAGTGGGGTGAGAGGATTCACCAGAGACAGAGTGGGGAGCAGAACAGGCAGACTGATTAAAATACACTGCTGGGGGGAGCAGCGGGCGAGACAGGAGAGGTCTGCAGCACCATGTGGGTTGCTTCATGGCTGGCAGGGATCAAACAGGCACTGCAGAGGCTGCGGACAGCTTCCCAGCTCTGTGTTCAACCCACTGTGCCACCAGGGAGGCCCACAACCAGTTATTTTAGGTAGCTTTCTAAATCCTTTATCTCCTTCCAGTATTATATTGGATACCCATGTTCAGGCCCTTACTACTCTCACATGAACCATGGCAAGGCAATAATAATCAAACAGGTATGATTGTCATCAAGTATTTGTTCTGTGGACCAGCTACCACACAGCTAGCTCTTTCTCTCCATCTTTATGCCCATGCAGCTCTTCATCCTTCTGGTCAAATCTTTATCCATCCATTGGGTGCTGTGTGTGAGTTTTTTTTTTTTTTTAAGATTTTACTTATTTTTGCATAGAAGAGCTGAGGTGCAGCCAGAGGTGTAGGAGAGGGGTTGAGAGGATTCACCAGAGACAGAGTGGGGAGCTGAGCAGGCAGATTTACTGAAATACACTGCTAAGGGGAGCAGCAGGTGAGACAGGAGAGGTCTGCTGTGCCATATGTGGGTTAGCTCCCTTCCTGGCTGGGGATCCAACTCAGGCTATAGGATGACAGCACTGAAACTTATTTCCCAGGCTGCCAGGGAGGCCCAGATGCTATGTTTAATATCGAGAATCTGTTTTTTAAAACACAGAACTGTTGGCCTCCCTGGTGGCACAAGGGTTTGAGTCTCAATGCTATGGGGCTATTGGCAGCCACTGCAGCACAAATTTGATTTCCGGCCAGGGAGATGAGCCACATGGTACAACAGACCTCTCCTGTCTTACCCGCTGCTCCCCTCAGCAGTGTATTTCAGTAGATCTGCCTGTTCTGCTCCCCACTCTGTCTCTGGTGAATCCTCTCACCCTATACCCCAACTCTTGTATGAATAAATAAATAAAATCTTTAAAAATGAACAGATCTGTTAAACAAAAATCCTCTGAGATTCTCAGTAAATATTCAATCCTCTGTGGAGAGCACATAAAAAAATTATGAAGTCATAATGTAATATGATAAAAATAGCAACTTCTAGGGATTGATTACATGAATTACAGTGTACCTGTGCACTGAATTTCTATGCAGCTATGTGTACAAGTGAAAAGGGAGGAAACAAAGCAGCATATAATGTTGATATCTTATGTTGCTACATATAATATATATATATGAATTACATATCTTAGATACCTACACTGGGCTGTATTTGTGCACAAAATATTAAGCACGATGTTCATCCTAGTGTTAACAGTTTCTGTAGGAATGTCAAAGTTGGAATTATCATCTATCTCTTCATTCTTTGCACATTGTTTGAATTTTTGATATTAAGCATACATTATATATATATATAATTGGATATCTAATGTAAAAGTTATTCAGACTTTAAATATCATGTTGTGACTTGGAGATAAGTGAATCCCAGCCCTCCCACCCCCACTTCCTAGATATGCTATTTGTCCTTTCTCTGTCTCATTTATTCATCTGAAAACTGAGGGAAATTATAGTTCTGCCTTCATAAAATTGTCAGTGTGAGATAAGATAATCCAACTAAAGTCATATTTGTGATACCTGACAAAGAGTAAGCATTCAAAAAAAATTGATGAAGGAGAAAAAGGAGGAGGAGGAGAACATAATTAATCCACTTTAAGTCCTTCCTACCATGAATCTGTCTCACTAAAGATCTCATAGTCAAAGAAGGAATAGATTAGAAGGACTCATTCTCTTTTGAGCAAGTGTTGTCTAAGGTTGGCCCAGTGAAAAACCCTGCCAGTTGTTAGTACCATTCAGGTGGTTCTCATAATTGTTCCTTGTGAACCAAGGACCAGCGTTGGTCCAGAGAGAACACAAAAGTAGACAATGGATGACGAGTCATAGGTCAGAATGTTAAAGACCTACATTGCCTCAAAGGACCTTATGGATCAAATCCTATCTTCACATAAGAATGGATGGGGGGGGGGGTTCCCGAAGGCACAGGTGGCTGAGTGCAGTGCTGTGAAGCTGTCTGCAGCCTCTGCAGTGTGGGTTTGATTCCTGGCCATCCAGGGAGATACCCACATGGCACAGCAAACCTCTCCTGCCATGCCCACTGCTCCCCTCAGCAGTGCTTTTGGTTCTTCTGCCTGTTCTGCTTCCCGCTCTGTCTCTGGTGAATCCTCTCACTCTCCCGCGCCTCTGGCCTGTACCCCAGCTATTGTATGAATTAAATAAATAAGAATGGATGAGGGTGTGCATGGAATATATTTCCCTGTAAGATGTCCTGCTCTGAAGTGTGGCACTAGTTGACATTCCTTGCTTGGGCTCTTAGAGGTTCTGAGGGTTTTTAAATGTTTTCTTTTAGCAAATAAAAATAGTATACCCTGAGTATCAGGACAATGCAGAGATAGCAAGAATGGGGTTAGAGTGCAGGTGAAATGGTGACTGTCATAGTTTTTTTGCAGTGACTCATGTTAGATTCTGCTCTGAAGGGTCAGGCAAAACAGTAATAGAGGGCAAAATAACACTAATGTATTCTTCTCAATCATATTTATATGGTTTTCTGAACTTTGTTGAGGAAGTTGAACTTAAAAACAAATCTTGAGGACCCATGTGCACCAAACATGACAGGAAGGCTGCATACTTTTGGGACGTGAAACAGTTCATAGAGTTGGCACATGAATATCTGAAAAATAATCTTTGTGGAGAGAAGAGGCTGACTATGCCTTGGCGCTTTGGCTGTAAGATTCCAAGGGTAGTGAACATTTGTATTTTTTTCTTCTGTTTTTATTGAGAAATAACATACATCATTGTATAAGTTTAAGGCATACAGCATATTGGTTTGTTTTGCATATATTGTGAAATAATAACATTAGGTTGAGATAAAGTCTGCTTTGCTGTCTATTTTAGTCTCTGGAATGGGAGGAAGTGCTTCAGCCTCATCCATGTGTTCTGGCATTCTCTCTGTGATATCCTGTTCTTGACTAGTTATCAGTTGTCATTCTTGCAAAGGGGAGCAGTGTCAGGAACAACCTTTGTCCCCATCTTAGTGGCATCACTCCTACCTTTTCTTGAACATTTCTGTTGGAGAGTAATAATGACGAAGACTGAATATTCCTGTCAACAGTAATGAGATGGTATCTTAACCAGGAGTTACAATTTTGTTGATGAAAAAGTATTAAGGAGTTTGCTGGGGTTTTTTTCTGTATGCTCCTAATTTTGTGTATTCCAACTCTTATACCTTACATATGGGGACCTCATTTATTTCATACAACTATGAGCTCTCAGAAATCCTTTGAAATGTTTAGGATGAAGGAGACTGTTGAAAGTAAGTTTGAAAGACTATTAAATATTGCTTTAGAACCTCTGACAATATATAATGTTATTGTTAGAAGGGCTGATAATATGTAATGTCATTGTCAGAAGGAAGAAAAGGGGCGATGAAGCTTTGTTTGAATCTGCTAAAAAGATTTCTCTGATTTCCAGAAGATACCTAGAACCAAGGCACTTGGGTGGTGAACTTAAAACTTCTATTTCAAATGAATAAAAAAAAAAGACAAGACCTCTTTCTAGAGACGGAGAGTCACAGAGTGGACGATGCTAACATAGTATTGTGATATAAAAACAACTTTAATAAGTGAAGCTGTGGGTTGAATGCAGGAAAATCTATTTTGCCGGTGATGGAAATTATCTCCTATCATAATGTCAAGATGTTTTCTACTGATGACAAACCACTTTCTCCAGAAGACACATTTAAATTTTGTTTAAAATGATGTAATTGATGGTACCAAATGGCAGGTACCTCTGGCCTCCAAATAATTGCAGGTGATGTACATTATTAATCTCTAAGCAAAAAAACAATGCTACAGGAACTATGAATTAACAAACATAAGTGTTAAAACAGGCTCACTGACTTTCAAACCAGAAAACATGCTTAGTAAATTTGATAAAATATTTTCTAGGAGGCTATAGTGCAATTGTACAAAGATGAAAGTCTGTCTCAGAAGACACTGATCTTTGGGAAATTAAGATTCACAAATTGTGGATCTGGCCCTTATAGAACATATCCAGGCAGACTTTTTTAAAATATATCCAGGAATTTGGTAACTGTAAACTCTCCCAAATAACGATGCTGTTGTAGACAGGGGGAAATGCCAAGGTAATTGCTCTCCTCCCTGGCTCCATGAAAAGCAAGCATGGAGAATATTTCAGTGGGAATATTTTTCTGTGAGACAAACTTGTTTAACTAAAAGCAGGACCACCTTCATGAGTGTACAACTTGTGCAAGTGCACAAAGATCTGTGCTGAGATTCTCCCCACATACGCTTTATTCTCCTGAAATTGAAATTCTTAATTTTCTAAAAGAAATGCTTTGCATTTTCATTTTACTCTGGGCCCTGCAAACTGTATAACCTATTTTGAGGAGAGGTTCATGTTTTAGAGAGAAAAGAAGGTTTCTTGCAAGGTATTTCTCTTCCTGGTATGTAACACAGAACATCACAGCTTCAACACTAAGGAACCGTATTGGCTAGAACAACAGGCATCCCATTGGTATTAAGTGTGGCCAGACAGTGACGTTTGGGGGCAGTGGAAAGCCTTGGAAATGTTTATGGAAGCCTGACCAAGGTGGAGAAATTAGATTTCAGATATTAGTGAGTTTTCCACATCCCAGAAGGATGGGGCCAGAGTCATAAATAATTGATTTAAGGCAATAAATAATTTCATTCTTTTTTTTTTGCCTCACTGACTTTGTAAATTGAGATCCAAACCATTATAAGATAGTGAATAGTCTTTTGCTGTAGTCGTCCTGGACTCAACAGTACATGCTAACTTCACAGACTTGAACAAGCCACTTAAAATTTTCATGAATCAATTTAAAAGCAGCATTTGATATTTGTATCAGTAACTTGCATCCTTTTAAAGTGTAGTAAAATACTGTGTCTTTACATTATAAATATAAGTAGTGGTGTGCTACCGTTTGTTTGATTCTTCTTGTCTCACTTGAAAGATAAAATTAAACTTGTGAACACTAAAGTGCTAGAAGGGCAGTGATCTAATAAATTTGAAAAGATTTTAATTAAAGCACTGTATTATCAAAAGACATAAACTAAGAGGATATGCACTGAAATCTATGATAGAGAAACAACAGCCTAAAAATAACCTGACTGATTCATTACATTCTTGAATGATAGAGTAAGGAATCCTTCTTTGAAGCATGCCGAGATAAGGTTTTGTTTTTTTTTTTTCATAGAGGCATGTTTTATTTATTTATTTATTTGTTTGTTTGTTTGTTTTGTTTATACATGCACTGGGTACAGTCAGAAGCACGGGAGGGTGAGAGAATTCACCAGAGCCAGAGTGGGGAGCAGAGCAGGCAGAAGGACCGAAGGACACTGCTGAGGGGAGCAGCGGGCGGCAGGAGAGGTCTGCGCGCCATGTGGGACCCTCCTCCGGTGGCCGGGGAGCAGCCGGGGATCGAACCGGCGCCGCAGAGGCCGCGGGCAGCTTCGCAACCCAGCGCTCAACCGCTGCGCCAACCGGGGAGGCCCCCGAGATAAGTTTTATACAAATAGATATAAACCCTAATTCAAATAGTGGACAGAGTTTTTATGAAATTAACACCAATCTTAGTAGATGTAAAAGCTGAATGATGTTTATTAGCTCAATCTTCTAAGAAAAGTAAGGATTCCCCCAAAATATAAAACTACATATTCATAAACCATAAAGATATCATCAAAAAGGAAAGTCATTTGGATCTTGATAATTTAGCCAACACCTAACACAGAAAATGAGTGCAGAAAGGGCTATCGGGATGTTTGATAATTCTTAAATTCTAAAATTATGTTGGCTTGAAGGTATACTCAGCAAAGTATATTTCAGCCCAGCCTTCAACACTTCTGGCCCATATTTAATTTTAAGTAGCGAGTAATTCTAAAGGAGCCAGATATCTATAATCAAAACAAGAAGCTCAGAATTAGAATTTCTATTTTAGTAATATATGATATTTATAAATTCAATGTTAGTATTCAGCAATATCATATCATTCTTTACATCAGCCAGGCAAGTATGGTGTAGGTTTTCATTCTCTTTGAAGAGAAAGAAACCAAAAAAAAAAAAAAAATCAGAAAAGATAACTGGTTTGTCAAGAACCCATGCCTTCTAATTTAGAGGCACATGCTCTCAAAGTGTGCATGAAAAATTATAAAATGGGGTTTATCAATCCAAGCACTAATTACATTGTGACTTTCAGTGGCATTGCCTCTGTTTCTCTTTTTGTATCCTGAAACTCCATAGCTATCTCATTGACAGCTTCATTTCTATATTCTGTTCATTGATTTTGTTTTTAAGGACTTTCATTTGTTTTTTCTGAGTTTTCTTGGCATGCTTCCATTTCATTGAATTTATTTTTTTAATTTTTTTTAAATAATAAATTTTATTTTTATATTCCCCCATACAATTGCAAATGCCCCATTCTGACCCCAATCCCTCCCTTCCCGGCCCCCACCCCCCAAAAACTGTCTCTGGTTCATAGTTTTTTGTTGATTTTGATTTCATTGAATTTCTTTATAATTGTAATTTTAAACTCTGTATCTAATAGGAAGAACTTATCTTCCATGTCTTTGAAGTTGGGCTCTGGAGATTTGTTCTCTCTGTGTTTTGTATTATTCCCAAGGACTCCTGTGACCAGTTGTTTGGGTTTTTCTTCTCCACTATTTGTTTTGGGGCTAGCTGTTGTAGTTGGGGTATCCTCCGGGCATGGCTACTTCCCCCTTACTAATCAGGGGTCTTATCAGTCTGTAGGGACACCTGGTGGGTTCTTGCTGGACGTTGCAATGCTCAGAGCCATTATTCTATCTCCCCTGGCATAGGTCCAGGGTCACACTGGTCTGGGTGGGGTGTGGTTGGAACAGTGTCCTAGCACTCAAGAGGCATGGGACCACTGTGGCCATCCCCCACCCCCAGTACAAGTCCTATATTACTGAGTCTGGGAAGTCACTCAAGAGCAGTGACTAATACATTTTCTACATGCAGATCTCTCTCAGTGCCTGCTTTTCAGGGTACCCAACTTGAAGCAACACCCATGTTATAGGAATTAGTAGAAAGCAAGATTGATCTAATCATGGCATTTTGCCTGTGCATTGTCATTGCTTCAAGGACTAGAATATGACTCAGCCTAGACCAAACAGAATTTCTTTTAGAGATGTTTTTCAAAGTTGGGCAGAGTAAAAGACTTCCTTATCCTTTAAGACACAACCTTATTTGGTTGCATTACTTAATCTACTGCATATCAGGCCCATGGTCATTTGGCGTGAATAAATAAAAGAGGAAAAATACCAGAGACAGAAGAATCACAAACTCTGTTATTTTTATCATAGTGGATAATTGAACATGTGCATTAGCATTTTTGCTTAATTTGGGCTTGTGCATATAAAACCAAAGAACTCCAATGAATACTCTGTCTTTAAGGTCTATGAAAATAATTAAAAGGTTGGTTGGAAATAAGTTATACACACACACACACACACACACACACTATTTTGAAAGTCTAAAGTCATACCATCCTGAACATGCCTGATATCGTCAGAAAGCAGAAAATACTGCTATAATACAAAGGAATGCATATAAGCTGAAGGCAGATGCAATAATTAAGCCCTTTCATTTTTGCTTGGGGATTTATTGGTATAGTCATTTGAGTAGTAGCTGTTGCACAAATGATTATTTCTTTGAGAATGTATGTGGGCCTCTATCAATTTCTTTTTGAAAGCAAATCCCTTTCCATGAATGGCTTTCTACCTATAAACTAATAGAAATATATGCCTTTAATATATTAACATTTTGTGTGTGCTTGATAGAAAAGAGATTTTAGTATCTGGGCTATGTGTTATCCTGTAATTCCTCTCTATAAATCTCATAGACATTTCCCCTGGCTGAAATCTAAATCACTGACATAAGAAAACAGGTGTATCTATGAAGAAAGCCATTTTGGGTCATGGGAGGAAGACATTGAGGAACCTGCAAATAGGCCTCCTTTAGACTGTACTTTGTACTTTGTCCCTGTGCTTTCAATCCTATAGCTTCCGAGTGTCTCAGGGCTCTTTCTCCAACAATTACCACCTTAGTTCATATTAGTTCTGCAAACATTTACAGAGAATCGATCATATGTCAGGGATTGTGATAAGACATGTATTGCTTTTAGTGTCTCCTAGACTTTCCCCCCCTCTAATAATGGTCTTTCTGGGAAAAAGCCTTCTACACATATATATTTTTTTTTTCAATGTCTGATGATATTTTTACTACACTCACATTTGAATGTCAATTCAACTGGTTATATTTATTTAGAAGAAAAAGTCTTTCAATACTTTAAAAATATCATTCCCTTGTCTAATATTCCTTAGTATCCCTTAAAGATCCTATGATGTCAATCTGCTCTTTTTGTTTTTGTGTTTTTTTTTTTTTTCCAAATACATCTGCACACTCTTTCAGATACCACCCTCCACCCCCTTGGACTTTTATGTGCCTTTTCAACCTAAGTTACTTATTTCATTGGGCAATTTCATCTTTTATTTTTTCAAATTTTTCTCCCTCCCTCCCCTTCTTCCTTATTTCTCCTTCTCTCTACTTTTGAAGTTCCTCTGCTTCTCTTAGAACATGTTACTATTCTGTATGTTAAATCTTTTGCATGTGCTTTCTATTTTTTTCAGGAAGGATAATTCCACATGACTTATCGTAGTAGATAATTGAGGTTGTGCATACCTTCAAACATAACTATTATATTTCTTATTTTGTTTAATAATCATAGATTTTATGTCCTAATTATTGTATCCTGATCTCACTTCATATTGTTAATACTTTTATTAATTTACAGTTAATTTACTTGTGATCTCTTTTTGCAAGCTTTTACATTTTTCTAGAATTCTGAACATCTCCAGTGATATACATGGCATGGGTTCTTCTTATTCTGTTCTAGGCACTTAGTAGTCCATTTTAATCTGGGCCATTTTATTTATTTTTTTCATTTATTTATTTTATGCATACAAGAGCTGGGGTACAGGCTAGAGGTGTGGTAGGGGTGAGCAGATTCACCAGATACAGAGCAGTGAACAGAACAGGCAGACTGACTGAAATACACTGCTGAGGGGAGCAGCGGTCGAGTCAGGAGTGGTCTGCTGCATCAAGTGTGTTGCTCCTTGGCCGAAGATCAAACTTGTGCTGCAGTGACTGTGGATAGCTTCATAGGTTGCCAACGTCTTAACCCCTTGCACCACCAGGAAGGCCCCTAGGCCATTTTAATACAGTTTGGGAAATTTCCTTCTTTGGTCATTTACCCTCTTGTGTTCTCTATTTTCTCTTTTTGGTACTGAAGTTAGCCCGATATTAGAGTAGCCAATTGTTTACCTACTTTCTTATTGTTAGTCGCTTATTTTCCATCTCTTTGTCTTGGTGTTCTCTTTTTTGTGGGATTTCTCTCAACTTTATATTTCAACCTTTCTGTTGAATTTTCAGTTTTGAATATTTCATTGTTACTAACAAGAACTCTTTGATGTTCTCTGACTTTTTCCAATTTTAATAGAATTTTGTTTTTATTTCTTGAGTGAAATAGCTTGTGCTCAATGGGTATTAATATTTTCAATTTTCTTTTACTGTCTACATCTCTATGTTTCCTCTAGTTTTCCTTTTTCTCTCAAGTTTGAGGTTCAGCAAATGCCCATTACTCTTTTAAATTAAGAGGGAGACACTATAAAATTGTCTCTTCTGCTTTTCTTAACTCTAGGGTTTTTCAGGTGTAAAATACAGCTTTTATTATTATACTTGAAAATGTCAATTATAACACATTTTGTCTTTGAGGAAATGAGTCCTCCATTCCCCTGTGTAGTGTACATACGCCTAGGTGCTCATGTTCTGGCAGTATGAATGAGGAAGGGGACTGAGAATACCCAGTTCAGTGTGTAGACTTATACTTAATTTGGCCATTTTCGTTAAACAGCTCTGCCATTAACCTTGTTCTCCAATGAGACTACAGTCTCCACCTTAGACTCTCTCTGGTTCAGTTTCTCCAGAGACTAATCCCACTCTCCCAACTCCCACCCCACATCACAAAAAGGATTATTGACATCCATTTATGAAATACTAGGTATTTTGATTTTAGTAACTGTTTATTACTAAGTTATAAACTGACTTTGACTTTGCCACCTGGAGAAAGGACATGAGATGTGAATCAAACATCTCTGGATATGCAATTTCAAAATACCCTCATAATGCTGGTCATATTTCTCAGCCCCACCTGCCAAGATATGTGTTATTTCCAATTACTGAGCGACTCTTGGTATTCCACAGGAATATATGCTCTCTTTTCCCCATGAAGGCTGTTTCATTGTTGGTTGTTTCCTTTGCTCTTGAGGTCAAGTATCCCTCCTCCATCTGCTTTATGTCTTTCAATACTTTTCAAATGGCTTCTATGCTATATAGTCATATTCTCAGTGATTTTGTTCTTTAAAAACAAAATCCTAAAAAAAAAAAACCTGAAACTAATTCATATCCATTTGGTACTACTTTTTGAAGACGATATATACACATGTCATAAGATAATCAAGATGAATTAGAATTTTATATTTGTCAGCCTATTTTGTGCTTCATTGTTCCAAGCTTCTTTAATACTTAATTCTCTATTTCCCTCCCATTTAATATATATATATATATATATATATATATATATATATATGTCTGTGTGTGTGTGTGTGAAGTCTCATTTCATTGGTAATCCAAACCTTGATAGAATGAGGTAACTCTGATAGGAAATGAAAGAAGCTATCTTACCCTTCAAAGCTGTCAGTAAGTTTCAAAACACTTAATAGTAAGGGCTATTTAGATAGACACAAATCCTCGAGCTTTGTGGTTTAATAGCAAACACAAATAATATCTACTTGATCATATGGATGTGCCAAAGACAGCAATAAACAAACAAAAAGCACAGAGAGAGAGAGAGAACTCAGGCAGTCAAACTTGCATTAGGTTGGACAGAATCCTACTGGACATAGTTTACTGGAATGTGGAAAAACTGCTAACACTTTAATTGTATCTAATTTACCTAAAAGCAAGCAAACAAACAGCAAAACAGGAATTATTTAGGACCTCCCCTGGTGGCGCAGGTGGTTGAGCGCCGCACTGTGAAGCTGTCCACAGCCTCTGCAGTGCCGGTTCCATCCTGGCCGACCGGCGAGGGTCCCACATGACGCAGCAGACCTCTCCTGTTGCGCCTGCTACTTCCCTCAGCAGTGTATTTCATGTCTGCCTGTTCTGCTCCTCACTCTGGTGAATCCTCTCACCCTCCTATGCATCTGACCTGTACCCTGGTTCTTGTATAAAAATAAATCTTTAAAAAAAAAAAAACAGGAATTCTTTAGTGCCATTACAAGTGAAATGCTTATAGTACATTACAAAATTACATTCTTCTATCAAAAATCCAAATTAATCTATGGAATTTCCCCTGGCTTCCTTGTCAAAACTAAAAATTCTTGTGGACCATGGTAAGAAGGCAACACACAGAAACTGAAAAATACCATAGTGTTAGTGTGTGAAGGAGGTGCATCTAAGACCCCAAATTGTTAAGAGAGGGGCACGTTCTAAAAGGGATTTGTCCATCTGCACATACGAAGGCAAAGAAAACATACTCTTAGTGTGAAAGGGCTTTAATAGAATTAGTGTGCACAGAGAAACAGATTTTAAGTAAATTTCCCAATCAACCTCACTAAATTAACGACCCCTTTGTGGGCAAGTGCCTAACCAAAGAGGTTCATTCTGAAGGTGGGGCTACTGAGGCCCAAAAGCTTACTACAAGTCTACGGTACCTTCTGGTGAGTAACCAAAAGAAAGGGGTTAGGCTGGTCACGGAGAGCTGCCTTCTTGCTTCCTTGTTTTTTGTGCTTTAACTTTCAACTATATACCTAAAAGTAAACTCAATTGATATTCTTACTTGTAATCATTTTTAAGAAAATAACTTGAGGTACTTCTAATCACCTTGATCTATAATGAGAGAAATTGGACTGTAAAGTTTACATAGGACAGTATCAAACATATGCTAAACTGTTTGGGATTTCTTTTTAAACAGTATTTGGATGTGGTTTCAGCTACTGATTCAGAAATAAAAGTAAAAGTAAGATTACTAATGCTGTAGATTTTCACTGCCATTAGAAGAAAAACAACTGCAGTCATACCTGAAGTATCTGTTACATGACAACTGCCCATGACTCTTGTGCTTATTAGGACAATCAGGCAATTCAGAATTTAAATAAAATCCAATGTGTCAAATTTGGAAAAAGCACTGCATGTTAAGCTACAATATTTGATAACCCATAGTGTTAAAGGTAATAATAACATAATTAAAGTAATTTTTAATTAGCTTCTTTGTGTTGTTTTTGGTGTGATATACTAACTTCACTTTTTCCTATTAACATTTTTGATGAATAATTGACAAATATAATTGTATGTATTTAAAGTGTATAATGTGATGATTTGATATGCATTGTAGAATGATTGAGGTGATGATGTGTTTATTACTAGCTTTGCTTTTGCTCTACAAAGGAAATACATGACATTAGTAAACCTTATTGTAAGCAAAAGCAAATTAATCATCTAGACATTCTTACAGTTAAAAATCTTTGTAAAACAGTGAAATAAGATTTAAAAAAAAGTTACAACAAAGCTTATACACATAGTCAGTGACAAAATAAAATCTGCTAAGCTGTAATTATTTTAAATCCATGGCTTAGAAGATAATAGTAATAATCAGAATTGATAGACGAGTCAAAAGTAAAGGGATCATGATTTTAATGTGGATGACTTCAAATACAGCATTTAAGTTAGGGACTTGAGATGTCGCATAGAAAATGTTTCTGCAGTTTTATATAGGTTACTTCTCAAAATATTTAGGAGAAACTGAAGTACTCTTTGCCTAAAATGTCAATAAACTTAACTCTAATTGTATTTTATTGCTTCTGAGATAAGTTTATCTCTACTCTTCATATTATCCTTAGGTCTTAACCTTCTGATCTCTCATTTATCTTCATTCTTCAAGTGTGTTTTGTTTAAATAGCTGCACTGTGATCTTGATTTAACATATTGTTTTACCTCCTGGAATTTTCTTCTCTCCTTTTATTCTTTTTTAAATTTCATTATCCTAGCCTGTGGAATGCATATTGAAAGAAAGTTATGTCTCTATATACTACCATAGCCACAAACAAAATAGTACCCCCATCTCATACAGAAAAAAATCCTGGCACAGGGCCTCCCTGGTGGTGCAGCGGTTGAGCTCTGGGTTGCGAAGCTGCCCGCAGCCTCTGCAGTGCCAGTTCGATCCCCGGCTGCTCCTCGGCCACTGGAGGAGGGTCCCGCATGGCGCGCAGACCTCTCCTGCCGCCCACTGCTCCCCTCAGCAGTGTGCTTCGGTCCTTCTGCCTGCTCTGCTCCCCGCTCTGGCTCTGGTTAATTCTCTCACCCTCCCCCGCTTCTGACTGTACCCAGTGCTTGTATAAATAAATAAATAAATCTTTAAAAAAAAAAAAAATCCTGGCACAGCAGAAATAACAAGAAATAACCAAGGCCAACCTTGACCTTAACATTCCCCTCAGACTTACATTTAACAGGCTTCTTTCTGACTCTAGTTCCTGACTTCTCTTCTCTTAGAGTATTTACTAGACAGAACTTGTTATTGAATTTCTTTCTCTTCCTCTTTGAGATGTAAACCTTTTCAAAGGCCCCTTGCCAATTTTGCCATGCAGGAATATCTTTGACAAGGACCTAAGACCCATCCCTTTGAAATGAAATGCTCAAACAAGATAGTGCCTTTCTCTCCCAGTGTCTACGAAAGGGTCACAGACTAACTTCAGTGGTCGCTGATTGCAAACACAAGTGGCCTAATCGCAGAGAAAAGTTTTACAAGCCCAGTCAACTAATTCAATATACTGAATGCTCAGAACACTCCATTCATCAAGCACACTTGCCCCCTCCACTCCTGCCCCAGTATTTTCCTAATGTCTTCTAGTATAGTCTACTAAGTCATTCCTATCCCTTTAATGCCTTGGAGTCTTTTGTTCCTGAGAGGTTGAGTTCAGATTGGATTTTGGCTTTCCTTCCCTATTGCCATAACCTTGCCTATTTTATGTTCCTTGTTTCATTGTTTTTACAATTTTATTACTCTTATGGCCCACAGAACAAATATTATTCTAGGTACCAATTAGTAGTATTTAACTTTTGACTTTTTTTTCCAAATTTAATGTTACATCTACATCAAAATAAACTTTTTAAAACAGACTGTCTATATAATATGAATTCAAAATACAGCTATACTAGTTTCTATTGCTGCTGTAATAAATTAACACAAAGTTAGAAAATTAATTTTCTGATAATACTGGATGTCATGTGTCCAAAATTGATCTCAATGGACCAATGTCCAAATGTTGCCATGACTTTTTGCTCCTTCTGGAGGCTCTAGAGGAGAAATCGGAGCCCTATCTAGTTCAACTTCTAGAGATCATCCGCATTCCTTAGACCTTTGTTCTACTCTACTTCTACCTCTGCTTCAGTCATCCGGTCTCCTTTTCTGGTTGACTCTCCTGCTTCCTTCCTTTATTTATAAGGCTGCTTTTGATTACACTGGACCTACTTGGGACATCCAGGATAATGTCACCATCCCAGGCTCTTTAACTTCAAGTCATGAATCACATCTATACCATCTCTTGTTTGCCATGGAAGATAATACAGTCACAGATTCTGACAATTAGGACATCTTTGGGGCCCATTAATTTGCCTGAGTTGTCCAGTGTAGAATATGCAGGCTGTATTTCTGCAAGATCAGAAAATGTTGGTTGTATGTGGAAAATCTTAAGTAACGCTACCTAGGGAAATTAAATGTATCAGAAATACTAACGATGTGAAAAGAATCAAATAATCATCATCTGGCCAGGATATAATCGTTCAAAATCTAGATGAAGGGGAAAAAAAACAAAGATAGATCAAATCAGCCAAGAAATGAGTAGCTATTAATGTTCTAAGTGAATCTGACAGCACTGAGATGAGTACACCTATTTTTAATTGATTTATAAGCCTATGGTTACAAAGAATGTTGAAATCCCTGTTGATACCTTTTCTCCTTCACTGATCCCATCACACACCCATGATTTGTTTCCACTATAAGAACAAAAGAATGTACCCTTACTTTCTAACATTTGACTTCTCCTTAATTATTAATAGAATGACTCTTGCAAGTAACCTTTATAGACTCAAGACTTGTCACCCTATTTTTTCAGATGTTGATTTTATTTCCTTGGCTAATATCAATACTTATGAAAATGTTAAGAAACCCAAAAATTGTTGTCTCCATATTTGGCTGAGACTTTTCTAATCACTATTTACATGAGAAATATTCAAATTCACAAAATGATATATACACATTCAGAAATGAGTACATATTTCTTGAACAGATTTGATTAATGCATGCTACAGTTATATTTCAGTCTTTTTCCACACTTCTCCCACGTCATTTGTAATAAAAAGTAAGCATAATTCAAAGGAGATATTGCTTTCAACTTTTTAATATTAATATCTGAATAGAACACACTATCATTAAAACTTTCAAAGTCCTAATGGTTAAGTAAAATGCAAGTTATATAATATCAGTATTTCTTTGTTGCTACTTTTTTTTTTTTTTTGGTATCCAACCTGGGAGATGGGAGAAAAAATAGCTAAGGTATTTATGACTGTTTCATTCCTTGAATCCTGAGGGCTATAGTGGGTCTGCTGCTCTCCATCTTTCAGTTTTATATATATATATATATATATATAAATATATTTTAAAATATATGCATATATGTACACATATACACACATACAAACATATATAAGATATATAATTTTTACCTTTATGTAAGTTAAAGAGAATAAGGGAAAATAGGTCTATTCTGTCTTCCCAGGAATTTAAGTCTAGATTTCTCTCTAAGGACATTTTTCTTTTTAATTATGCTATTTGTTAATTATATCAAGAATTTCTAATGCATTATCAACATTTGCTATATTCTCTCATTTTCTGCTTATCACTTAATTTATTAGCTCCATGGGAATGTGGGTCCAAAGTGCCATTTTGTCCTTATCATAGAAGTCCATCATTTTATCATCTTGTTTTTAATGCCATCTTCTCACTGGACATTTTCAGTGAAATTTTTTTATATCTTGTCTATTTTGAATAATGCTGAAGTGAATATGGAAGTACAGATAGCTCTTCCAAGTCACGGAAACAACCTAAGTAAGTTTCTGTCAAGAGATGAATGGCTGGAGAAAATGTGATGCATATCTCTGCCTATTTATCAGTGTGTATATACACATGTGCATAGGATATTACTCAGTCCTCAAAATGGAAATTCTGCCATTTCCAACATGGATGAATCTTGAGGGCATTACACCTACTGAAATAAATCAGGCACAGAGAGACAAATACTGTACAGTATCATTTATATGTGAAATCCCAAAACAGAACAGAAAGACAAATCTGCATGGTGTCACTTACATGGGAATCTAAAACATAATAGTATGGTGGTTGTTAGGAGGTATGGGAGTGGGGGAAATTGAAAGTTGTTGGCCAAAACACAGACTTAAATCTAGAAGGTGAATAAATTCTGAGGATCTTATGTACGGTATGGTAACTATAGGTAAAAATACTACATTATATATTTGAAATTTCTAAGAGATAAGATCTTAAGTATTCTCACCACACGCACGCACACACAGGTAACTATGTGAGGTAATGGATATAGTAATCTACTTGATGGTGGTAAATATTTCACAGTGTATACATTAAGTATATATAATTTTATTAGTTATACCTTAATAAAACTGGAAAAATTCTATAGTAAATATTATTCTTGCAAATTTTTTATTTGGTTGATTATATCATAATTTCTGTTCCTTTTTGTATCCTCTTCATTTCAAATTAAGCTCCTGTATTTCCATTTTTGCTTTTCAATCCAATTACATTTCAAAACTGGTGATGGACAGAGAAAGAGTCAGAAGCTTCCAGGTCTTTAGTGCATTTGTCATTTTCTAAGAGGCTTTAGCGAGTAATGGTGTTTTGCTGGGGAGTGTGGTGCAGTTATTATTTCAATGCATATTTGTTCTGAAGATACATAATTTATAGGGTTGTATTTTTGTTAATGTTATTAGGTACAAGGAAGGTAGACAATATAATCAAGCTACTTGATAATCTGAAACTATCATAGACATTTCTTTCTTTAATTTTCTTTAACTTAGAGTAGGGTAACGAATACAATTATTTAGCCTGCTTTTCATTAGCTCAACTAATAGGCTTAAAAATGGTTGTATAAGGAAAATCCTCATATGATATAAATTGTTCTTTCAAATCTACATTGAACCTTAGGAACTTTGCTTTCAGTAGAGATTGGTACTCTTCAGTTCTCATGCCCTGTACTTCATTGACTTTCTCCAGAATTGTATTAACTCTCAACCAGGAAGGAAACATAAGTGAAATCTGTCAAGAAAAATCTCTGAAATTTAGAAATAGGAAAAAGAGATTACTGAACTTGACTTTCTAATATTGGGGCTATTTTAACAATTTTGTACTGCAGAGGTTAAATGGTAGTTCTTTAAATCTGGTAGAGATCAAAGTAATTTCTATCCATTAGAACACAATAACCCCTAAAGGTTTATGGCCCTGTTAGAATTTAACCAGTTTTATATATAACCCAACAATCTAACCCTATCATTTCATTGTTAAATTGCCTATACACCTACCATTTCAAATGCTTTTTGGGCCTTTTTTTTTTCCCTCCCACCACCTGACTGGTTTTCTCACCAATAAGCAAAAGTAACGTTTAATCTTTCATTTTATATTTGCTTTACATTAATGATTTTACCCTTTTGAAAATTATTATTTACCCATGTTGGTAATTTCACTGAGCTACCTCGATGCACTAACCTGATGGAGCCAAGTAAAACTCAACTAAACATGGTGTAATGATTAAAATCAGGCTTTTTCCTGGCTCCTGGAATGATCCTCTAGTGGCAGTAGAACTTTCACTTTACTTACTCTGTTTCTCTAAGTTGCCTTTCTATTGATTTCATGTTTTTAATTTGTTTTTGTTTTGCACATAGCTGATAAGTTATTTTCCCTTAGTGGTAGCAGCAATTAGAAATTCAGGCTTAAGGTCTGACGATTTGATGCTTGCTCTCTGTGAGATGAGTAAGATTTATTTTCTGCTAAGAGGAATGACAGAGAAGACTGTTGATCTTTTTGGTTTTTGTCTTCTGATGAACTTAAATAAGTTAAGAATTCTGTACCCATTGGGAGGAATAAACCTCCTAATTTTAACTAGGGAATATTGGTGTTTAATGTTTAACTGCAACTGACATTACAGGTTCTGTTTTGTCTGTGCCGCTGTGTTTGATAAAAGGACTTTACCACTCACACTGTCAGTGTGAAATGGTTTATTTATAGAGATAAATGAGCCTTTACATAACCCTAATACCCCTTCTTAAAATCAGAGGGAAAAAACTGACCTAATAACTAATTGTGCAATTCATTAAAAAGTTCTTACAGAAATTGCTAGCTCAAAAGCATTTTCAATCCAACTTTATATAATTAGCATGAGTCTTCAGACAAATTGGACTGGGTTAGTAGTTTTGGCTAGACTAATAAACAGGAATTATCGGTCTTTTCCTTGAGTCTATAAGTATAGTATATAATCCAAGCATTTTGTTTTTTGTTTTTTTCAGATTTGAATTTTTGTTCTCTTGAAGTATGGCAAATTAATCTGAACTTCTGGACTTCATGTACTGGTTTACTGGTCAAAAAAGGTAATGTTACTCCTATAAAACATTTAAGATTATGAAAAAGATTAAAAAGTCGTGCTCAGCTAAATTGAATCTATTCTGAGACATTTTTTTATATCACCAGTGATTATGTTTTGTAGTGTTTCAGTTTAAATATAATTTCTAAGATTCTTAGATAAATTATAAATTTGGATTAATATTAAATTGGGTTAATTAATGGATAATAAGATGCCTAGATAACTTCTAAGTAAAATTAAATACTCAAACATTGATTACTTAACATAATTTTAAGTTTAGATGCTTTTACTTATTTTTCTATTACAGTGGCTATATCTGTGTGCGATGTTAATGAACAATTTCACTTAAACTACTTTAAGAAGACATAAAAGTGATAATGTGTGACTTGTATGGAATAAGTTTTTCTAGCATGTTAAAGTTTTGACATAGTTCTCAATTTACAGACCTCTCAATATTTTCCTGTGAACTAAGTCTGTTTTCTTTATTAAAGTTATAATCAATATGGTCGGTTAACACTACACTAGGTATACCTGAGTATGTAAGGGTAATGGGATGTGATTTGAACTGTCTAGTTCTTCTAGAATGTCAGACAAGTAAGTAAATAACATATTAATAGAGATGACAAACTGTAGGTTTCAGAGATGGTATTTTTTAATTTGAGTTAGATAATAATTGGGCATTTAAGAAACAATGAAATGTATTTAAATGTTGTTAAAGTTGGCTGATTTTGGATGTGTTTATATTTGTGGGAAAAAGAACATTGAAACTTTTAGGGCAAATATGTAAATGCAAGAAAAGAATGTGACTTTTTACTGGTTAAATCATTAACCAGTATTAGAGATCTGGTTTGCTTTTTCATGGACTATAACATGTTAAGTTTGAGGTGGACAAAATTATAGTTAGAAATATGTGTACAACATAGTGGTTACCACCAGAAGTCTAGTTTTTCTGTAACCATACAAGTGTCCTTTACAATTTCACCAACCCACCCCGCAACCCCCTTCCTCTCTGGTAAGCACCATTCTGTTGTTTTCTCTGTAATTTTATTTATATGTCTATTGCAGTAACATTAGTTTAGAATGTTGTATGTGATTTAGTGGTATAGGATCACCCCCTTCAGGTGTTCTATTATTTTTTAAGATTTTTGTTTTATTTTGAGGGGGAGTTGGTGGTAATGTTGGCTTATGCTGTTTTCATTTTGGGAGTATCGGACCCTAATCCCAGTTTCAGTGTTCCCAAAGTGTTCCCACCACCAAATCGCCCATCGTCCAACACCATAGTGCTCTGTGTTCTGTCGTCTCCACTTGGGTTTCACCCCACTTTCTCCCCCTCTGGAATCCTCAGTTCCATAGTCAACTTTCAAGCATTAGGGTTTTTGTTTGTTTGTTTGTTTGTTTTAACATTTATTTATTTATGCAAGCACTGGGTACAGTCAGAAGCTCGGGAGGGTGAGAGAACTCACCAGAGCCAGAGCGGGGAGCAGAGCAGGCAGAAGCACTGAAGTACACTGCTGAGGGGAGCAGCGGGCAGCAGGAGAGGTCTGTGCGCCATGTGGGACCCTCCTCCGGTGTCCGGGGAGCAGCCGGGAATTGAGCCAGCACTGCAGAGGCTGCGGGCAGCTTCGCAACCCAGAGCTCAACTGCTGTGCCACTGGGGAGGCCCTCAAGCATTAGTTTTTAAGTCTGGCTTTATCTCACCTTTTTTTTGATTTTCTGCATTCTGCTTATAAGTCACACTGTTCCATATTTGTCTTTCTCCTTAAGACTTATTTCGTTTAGCATAATCCCTTCCAAATGCATCCAGGTTACTGCAAATGGCATGAGTTTACCTTTTTTTTTTTTTTTTGAAAGATTTATTTATGCATACAAGAGCTGGGGTACAGGCCAGAGATGCAGGGGTGCGAGGATTCACCAGAGACAGAGCGGGGAACAGAATAGGCAGACTGACTGATGTACACTGCTGAGGGGAGCAGTGGTTGAGTCAGGAGAGGTCTGCTGCGCCATGTGGGTTGTGCCCTGGCTGGCCGGGGATCGAACTCGTGCTGCAGAGGCTGTGGATTGCTTCATAGTGTGTTGCTTAACTCCTTGCACCACCAGGGAGGCCCATGAGTTTACTTTTGATCAGAGTAGTATTCCATTGTATATGTATCTTTGTTTCACATGACTGAAATCATGAGTATTTGTCATTCCACGTCTGACTTATTTCACTTAGCATAATACATACCTTCAAGGTCTATGTTGGTGTAAATGGCAGATTTCATGTCTTTAATAGCTGAGTAGTATTCTGTTGTTTGTGTAGATATGTTTGTGTGTGTGTAATATATATCTCATATTCTCTTTATTCATCATATGTCAGTGGACACTTAATTTGGTTCCATATCTTAACTATCATATATAATGCTGTGGTGAACTTTGGGTGCAGACATCTTTTCAAATTTGTGTTTTTATATTCTGCAGATAAATAACCGAGAAGTTGAATAGCTGGGTCATATATTATTTCTATTCTTAGGTTTCTGAGGTACTTCCATACTGTTTTTCATAGTGGCTGCAGCAAATCCTCACCAACCCTTGTTTCCTGTCTTTTTGATAATAACCATTCTGACAGGTGTATGTGCACATATCATTGTGGTTTCGATTTGTATTTTCCTAATAAGAGATGATGAACCTTTTTTTTCTTGTGTCTTTTTTAATTCATATTTCTGCTTTGGAAAACTATCCAGATCTTCTGCCTGTTTTTGTTTTTTTTTTTTTGTTTTTTTTTTTTGTCATTGAATAGTATGAGTTGTTTATGTATTTTGGATATTAACTCCTTATTGGATATGATTTGCCAATATCTTCTCCCATTCAGTAGTTCACCACTTTGTTTTGATTTTTTAATTGTGCAGAAGCTTCTTAGTTAATGTAGTCACATTTATTTTTGTTTTTGTTTTCTTTTCCCTTTCCCCAGATTCAAATCCTTAAAAATATTACTAAGAGCAATGTCAAGGATCTTACTGGCTGTGTTTCCTTCTTTTGTTTTTTTTAATTTAAGGTATTTTTTTAATTTTTATTTATATATTTTACATCATTGTTCATTTTTGTACAATGTTTGATTTCCCCCCTTAGCTGTAGTCCCCATAAAATTCTCACCATCAAACCACCATGAACCATCACCATAGACTCTTGTGTTCTTCCCTCCTGTTTTGACCCCTCTTTCTCTCCCCCTCTCATCCCCTTCGCCTGCTGAATGTCTCTGATTTATAGTTTGCCTGCTAGTTTTCTTTTTGTTCTTTTAATAATCCCTTGTATGGTTTCCCTGTTCCTCCTATAAGTGAAACCATTTAATATTTTTCTTGTTCCTTCTGACTGGTTTCACTGAGCACTATCCCTTCCAGCTCCTTCCAAGTTGCTTTGAATGGCATACTTTCATCTTTTTAGATTGCTGAGTAGTATTCAATTGTGTATATATACCACATCTACTTGATCCAATCATCTCTTTTGAGGCATTTAGGTTTCCATATTTTAGCTATTGTAAATAGTGCTGCAGTGAACACAGGAGTGCAGGTTTCCTTTTGAATGAATATGTTTGTGTCTTTTGGGTAGACTCCTAGGACTGGAATTGCTGGGTCATGTGGTAGATCCATTTTCAGTAATTTGAGGGTCTTCCACACAGCTTTCTATGGTGGTTGGAACAGTTTGCATTCCCACCAGCAATGTAAAAGGGTTCCTTTTTTTCCACAGCCTCAATTTCAGGTCGCACATTCAAATTTGTTTTGAATTAATTTTTGTGTGTGATGTATGATAGTGAGCTAGTTTTATTCTTTTTCACATCTCCCTGAAATTTTCCCAAAATCATTTACTGAAGAGACCTTCTTTTTCTGCACATGAATTTGTCCTTGTCATAAATTAATTGCACATATGTGTGTATTATTTCTGGGCTCTCAATTTTGTCCCATTGATCGATGTGTCTTTTTACCCTAATAACATGTTGTTTTGAGTACTATGGTTTATAGTGTAATTTGAAGTCAAGGAATGGGATAACTCAATTTTTGTTTTATCTTGTAATTGCTTTGACGACTCTGGGTATTTTATGACTTCATACAAAATTTTAGGAATTTTTTTTGTTTCCGTGAAAAATGCCATTAGAATTTAATAGGAATTGTGTTGAATATGTAAATTGCTTTACATAAAATGGTAATTTTATCACTGTTAAATCTTTCAACCTATGAGCATGAAATACCTTTCACTTTCTTTGTCTTTAATTTCTTTCAATAATGTCTTATAAGGCCCATTAGTGGCCACCAGAAGAGAAGGGGGGAAGAGGTAGGTAAATTGGGTAATAGGGAACAATTGTATTGTAAAGAATAGAAATTGAACTTTTAATCCGATGGTTTCACCTATATCTGGAATATAGAGAAACCAAACAAAGGGTCAGGAAAAAGACAAAACTCGCAAGCTGACCATAGATGTGAGGCATATATCAGGGGAGGGGCTGAGATAGGGGTCAAAACAGGGGCTGGAAAAGCACAAGGGACTACACAGTGATGCTTCACGGGGACTATACCTGAGGGATGAAATCAAAGACTATTCAAAATAAAGAACTATGTAAGAAAATAAAATTCACTGTAGAAATTGGAATTTTAGTAAACTCAATGTAGTATATACACATTGTTTTTTTAATGATGCATATCTGAATCTTTAATAATACAGTTCCTGAATAAAAGAAAGTCAAATGGTTATAAGGAAAAAAATGTTTTCATTTTTCAGTGTGCAGATCTTTTACATCCTTGGTTAAATTTATTCCTAGGCAATTGATTCTTTGTGGTTATAAATGGGAATTTTTTTTTAAACTGAAGTTACATTGGTCTATAACATTCTATAGGTTTTAGGAGCACAACATTATACTGGGCTGTTAGTAAGGTCATGACGTATTTTTCTGTTTTTTAAGCAAAAATGCATCATGACTTTTCCACTAACCCAATATTTCGACACTGGCATATACTACATTATGCTCATCAACAAAATTCTAATTTTTATCCATCACCATACAAATGACTCCTTTTACCCAATGTACCCACTCTACTTCCCCCTTCCCTTCCCTTGTGGTAACTATTTGCTTTCATAGTAAGAGTTTTGTTCATTACTTTGTTTTGCTTACTAAATATGAGTAATAATCTCATCTTTCCCACTAACTTATTTCACTTAGTATACTGCCCTGTACATTCATCCATGTTGTTGTAATGACAGAATTGTATCATTTATTATAGCTGTTATATCTTTTATTATGTTCTATCTTTTATTATAGCCTGCACCCAGGGATTTAGCTCTGTAGGGCTTTAACTTAGAGGGATTGGCAGGCCTGATGTCTTAAGGAGCATTGCAGTGTGGTCTGCTTGTGGCTAAAACCAATTTGTGGTGTGTTGAAGGAGCTGAAGGATGAGGTTTGGCCTTAGGGAAACTGCAATTCAGTTCATGGCTCACCCTTGCTTTAGTTTTGACTGTACCAACTAGCCTTGGCATCTGCTTGCTCCTATTATTTCCAGCAGGGAAGTGTCATTCTCTGTACAAGGGTGCATTGACCCTGCACTCTAGAAAGGAAATGTAAAAATAAATGGTGCCCACCAGTACCTACTTACTGGAAAGAGTTCTCACTGTCCCTTGCCCATTCACCAGTCATTTCAGGTTAAGTAGATGAATCTGATCCTCGCACATTTGTTTTTCAAACTACCACTATGCTCGAAGCTACCACCATAGCTCGAACCACCAGTCCTGTGACTGGTGATCCTGAAAGCACATACTTAGAAAAGATGTTTTCTGTTCCCCAAAGCTCCTTACTTTCCCTCAATGTATGCCCTATTAGTTTCCAAATCCACACATTTTGGGAGACTTATCTCTGTTGGGAGACCCAAGGATTGGAGTGCTGGGTGCGGCACCCAAACCTTTCGCTTCTAGGGGAGAAGCTCAGGATATCCCTCATTGTGCGTTTCCTCACCTGGGGTCAGATTTTTGATGATTACTAGCCTGTGCCTCTCCCGCCCATATCTATCTTCCATTTTGTCTTTTGTCTGTTTAGCCCAGAGCCTCTCTTCTTCAGAGGGAATTACTCCATATATAGATGCATAGTGGGTAAGTTTCTGGGAGGAAGTAAGCTTAGCACATTCTTACACTGCCATCTTCCCAAGAATCCTAGATATATTAACAGGAGGAAATACATGTTTTTAATTACCTTCTGTGGGTAATTCTCTATCTCAACAAAATAGTTTTTATTTAAAATAAACTGTAAACATCAATTCTTCACTTGTCAAAAGGACACGTTTCCTTCTAATAGTATATAAAAGTTTTATGTAATTACTGTAAAAAGATGTTATGGTCGCTATGATTAAATAGGTAACTATGTGTTACTTCTGAGGTATGCATCACTGTTTATCAATTAACTCAATATCTAACAACTTTCTGGATTTTACTTTCCAAAGATGGAATCTAAGATGAGAAAAAAAAAATTAGGCTATCTTTCATATTTTAAAAGATTTTCTTGGTCTTGGAGGTACTTGGAAGATCACGGAGATTTGTTATTTACATGAAAAAGTTGCTATAACTTTTGGTTGATAGGCCCGTATTTCTTAATTAGCTGAACACTATTGTTAGAATTGTATGTCTTCTGATTTTCTTTTTCACACATGTTCAGCCTTCTTAAGGTTAAGTTTGTATAAATAATGTAAATATTGCAGACATTATAAGAATTCCATAATGCATCCTTTTAAAAAAAATGTTTATGCATGCAAGAACTGGGGTGTGGGCCAGAGGTGTGGGGGTGTGGCGAGAGGATTCACCAGAGACAGAGTGGGTAACAGAACAGGCAGATCTACTGAAACACACTGCTGAGGGAAGCAGCGGGTGACACAGGAGAGGTCTCCTGAGCCATGTGGGTTAGCTCCCTGACCAGCCTGGTATGGAATGCCTGCTGCAGTGGCTGGTGATAGCTTGATAGCGCTGTCTTGAACCCCTGCACCACCAGGGAGGCCCCCATAATGCATTCGTATAGGAATAATTGATTAAATCTTTATAAGATACTTACTGTATCCCAATAGAAAACTATATTAGTAGTACTGGGATAAATTAACTGCACTGTCTCAGTTTTATTATCAAAGGGTTTTCTGATTCTGGTGTTTGTCTCAAGTCTCTGGTATAAGCTAGAACCTAAAATATGTGCCTTTTAACAAAGACAGTTATCAGAGCCTCTTAGAAAGGATTGTTAACAGGTACTCTAAACTATTTATACGTCAAAGAAAAGACACTTATCTATAGGCTGTTTAGCTAATATTGCTTAAATAACTTTGATTTTATACCATGGGCTCAGTAAAGATTTCCAGGACTATTTTTTTAGTACAGAAGTAGATAGGCTTTGTGAAAGTAAATTGCTGATCTGAGACCCAGTGGAGCAAGAAAATTCATCACATAGTAAGTACTGAGAAGTGTTACTCTTGTTTGTTTGGAACATAATCATTTTGTAAAGTTCAATTTTCAATGATATGTAGGGAAGCCCTGTACTTTTTAGAATAATCCTTAACATACAATTTAGTAGATGATGCCTTTGTGAACCAAAGTTAAAATGTTTTCTTGTTATTTGATTCTCACTTCTCATAATTTAGAAACAAATACCTGTTACGTGAGTGACAGTACTTTTCATGGCAGGGTTTTATTCTTTTTATTTACACAGGTTCAATAAGAATATCTTTTTACTGGACAAATTAGGCAACCGTGGTCATAGCTCGAACATTGTATTTGCAAACGATTCTCATTAAGTCAGTAAAATAAGTCCAATCACAGAACCAGTATTGATTGTATGTGGACAAAATACCTTTAAATGCCTACAAAGAAAACTGAATTGATATGTGGCTTATAAGATACCAGTCTTACAGGTAGTATGAAGGTCACTTTCTGACAGGCCAGGAATCTAGAAAAGTTTAGGGTTCATATTACTTTCTGGAAATTTCTATCTGTTAAGAATTTCAGATAAGAATTACAGATAAAAGACAATTGCATCATTTGTAACATTTTTTCATTTCACTAGGTTTTGAAGAGGCAGTTTCTAATGCATAGATTTATTCAAGTATAGTTTCTTGCAACTACACAAACAATATTTCTGTCAGGATTAACTTCTCATTACAGTAATTTTTTCTTTAAAGTATGAAAGTATAGTACATTAAAAAATGATTAATTCAGTCCTAAAATTATTTCATCAATTTGGTAGATTTGAGAAAGTATGGTTGATATTTTGACTACAACTTTTTTTATACAATCAAATTAAACTATTGATTTTTTAAATCAAATACATTAAACAATGTACTATTTAGGAAACTTAAAAAAAAGCAGTCTCACTATATGTTTATACATAAAAGCAAACAGTACCTGCACTGAAATTGATTATGTGCCTTGAAAGTTTTTCATTATTGAATTTCTAGAGAATTTGGAAATTGGATCAGAGACAAAAAAAAAAAAACCTGCATTGCTAAATTATTTGTCTTGTTCACTAATACTAGGATTTATCAACTCATTACAGAATGAGGAACATTTAAAATCAGAAAGTTGTGGTTTAAAAAATCTACAGGTGTTTATTTGTAAGTGATTAATGCATTAGCAACTGTTTCTTTATATGCTATGGCAGTTTATTTCCATGAAAATTCATCTTTAAATTACTTTTGCTATCAATAGGAATGCATGGTTCAGATTTTTAGAAACTTTATTGCCATAGAGACTTGAAAACTAATCTCATTCCTACAATCATAGAATTCTAAAAGTATGAGCAACATATTGTTAAAACTAAATAATTATTTCCTTTTGTATGTGAGATGTTTCAGTCAGCTCCTCTCATTTTTATTCAAATACATTATCCTACCAACTTACAATTCCATTATATGTATTGTAATACCTGCTTCTAACTACAGGGCCTTGAAGTTTAAAGAGGACAGTCTCTCCTCCCCTCCAAATAAACAAAGTCTCTAATTCAAATACCAGTGACTTAAATATGTTGCCACTTAGAGATTCGATCATTCATCCCCAAATCTCTTCGTCACATTTTTTAGCAACTAAAATGAATTTTCTCCCATTGCTTTTTATTATTCACATTTGTTTCCTAATATAGGAAATTTACAACCAAGAGTTTTATAAGTTTTTTGATGTTTATGGAAAAAAACTCCCTTTTTCTAAATATTAATGTGATTTATGTGTAAAACATTTCTGGGGCTCATCATACAATGGAACATAATAATGTATTCTGTTAGCTTCATAGACTTGTAGATTCGGTTTCTTCCCAAGGTTTGGGCAGTTTTCAGTTGTTATTTATTTGAATAAGCTCTCTGTTCCCTTCCTTTCTTCACCTTCTAGGATACCCATAACCCTTACTTTTCCTCTCCTGCTGGAGTCGTATTGCTGTCCTAGTGTTTTAGCATTGCTTTAATCTCATTTTGCTCTCTTCCACGAGATCATCTGTATTTCTATCTTTGAGTTCACATATTTGTTCCTTCATTAGGTCAATTGTTTCATAGCTTTCTATAGTAATCTTTTTTTTAAAGATTTATTTATACATACAAGAACTGGGGTACAGGCCAGAGGTGTGGGGGATGAGAGGGTTTACCAGACACAGAGCAGAACAGGCAGATTGACTGAAACACACTGCTGAGGGGAGCAGCATGCGAGACAGGAGAGGTCTGCTACGCCGTGTGGGTAGCTCCCTGACTGGCCGGGGGATTGAATTCATGCTGCAGTAGCTGAGGGCAACTTCATAGGTTGTGTCTTAAACCCTTGCGCCACCTGGGAGGCCCTTCTATAGTAATCTTGATCTCCTTTGAGTTCTTTACTTCCTGAATTGAATACTTAATTTATTTCCACCTTGTAGTCACTTTATTAAGGTATTTTTCTGACTTTCCTTCTATCTCTTTGAATTTCTGTGTTTTAATTTCTTGTTTCTGGAGAGTTGTCATTCTCCAGTTGTGATTTCATATTATTTTGAGGTTTCAAGCTCCTTTGTGTATTTTTCCTTCTGTCGACTGGGAATCTAGATCATCAACTTAGAACTGAGATGTTGGTTTTACTTTTCCTGCAGTTGATGATAAGGCTTTATTTATTTTTGTTTACTGATAACTGCCTTAGGTGCTGGAGCAAGTGAGTAGCTGTTATGTCAGTTGGGTGGGGTAAGGGCAAGGAGTGGGCCAGACTCTATCATGGGCATCCCTGCAGGGAACCTTGTTCCTGGGCTTGGCACTGCTCTTAAGCCCTCCTTTCTCAAGCCTGAGATTTGACACATGAGTCAATCTGCTTTGGGTATCCTTCAGTACAGATCCCAAGGAGATGGGTGAAGAGAAGCAAAATTAAGAATGCTTTCTCTGTTACCTTCTCACTGGTTTCCTGGCACATTCAGAACACTGCAGTTCTACTTTGGCATTCACCTGGACCAAGAGCATATTCCTCCTCTCCTCAGGGTCTCTGGCTAGGCCTGCAGCCCTGCTATCTCCATCCATCCCACAGAACACAACCTCCTTGCATCTCCCTCCACCTACTTTCCATCACAATGTCACATAAATCTCCGTGTCATCCTCTGTAATGCAGTCTGTGTTGGTCTCTGAGATACAGGCGTTGCTTCAGCCTCACCTTGGTTGTCTGTGGGATTCTTTTAGTGTCCTGTTCCTCGAAGATTTCTCCTCTTGGGAGAAAACAAGGGGTATGTATTATTTATAGTAATAATCCAGAACTTATTCTTATCAATTATACATGTATATGCACATGAATATACACAGAGATGAGGTTAGAAACATTTTCTTTAACTTTTGCTTGTCTCATTTACAAAGACCATTTTCTGCTCTATTTATGGATGCCACTCTGATATCTAAAAGTAATTCTTTGGCTTTTTAAAATAGGCCTTCCTCCAAATAAAACTATATTAACTAAAACTACATCCCAGTGGTGGGTGTGTTGTGGTAGCAACACCTGAAGAGGGAGATCCTATACCTCTAAATCATACACAACATTGTAAACCAATGTTGCCTCAATAAAATAAATAATGCCCTTGTAAACTGATAATATAGATTCTAGTATAAAATTTCTCATTCTTTATTGGTAGAAATTACTAAACATTTACATACAAACAATATTCAGGAAACTACATAAATATTAAGTGCTAATTCGTAGTAGTAACACTTAGCAGTAAGCTAAGTTTTAATAGAAATACTTTAATAATCCAATGCATTATCAAAAATTTTGTTTTGAATTATTAGCCTCAGTTTTCCTCAAGATGTATATTCACCATATCACTAAGTGCTCTGACTCTAAGCCTATTTTCAAATTCTAGACTAAGCAAGCTCAAACATTTTTTTTGCTATATTCTATCTTTAGGCCTTTATGCTGAGAATCTATATACAGTGGCACTCTAGGAAGGCACTGTGACTTCTAGCATTTTCTATGCTATGTGGCAATAGAAACCTTGTTCTCTATAGTAGTTAAGGCTGAACTAGAGAAGTAATTCTCAAAAACAGCCTTAATAGGATTTAGTTTGTTCACACATTTGGAAAACTGATTATTTTATTTACACATTTCCTTCATATTTTGTCAGTATCACTGCAATCACATATCTTCTCATAAGGTATTTTAAATTCTCTGAAATAGGAGCTACCAAAATTAATTGCATTTTTTATAATCCCCAAACTGATCTCTCTCCTCTTGCCTTTCCTACTGCAGCCTCGCTGATCCGGGTACAAGGTTGAAATTTCCCCCACCCTATCAAGTCTCACTTTCTATCAAGGTCATCAGTTTTATGGAGCAATGAGAACAATCCCAGTGTCCTGATCTACGACATAAGACCCTCCTCATAAATGCCATCACTAATCATCCTGTGCCCCTATTTACAAGTGTTACTATGAATGCTGCTTAGAGCGAATTATGTAAATGTGGGATGGAGGCCATACCTACTAGTTCTGGCTCCTTTCTAATTTCACCTCCAAAATGTAGAGAAACAATATGTTATCACATACGGCCTGGACTAACCTTGAGGGCATCCTAATATCGAAAAGGCGGCCCCAAGCCAGGGAGTTCTCTTCTATAGTGAGAGGATCTCAGCAGGTAGCTGATCAACTCACATACCTGAAAGCCTTTATCATCTTATTAGTTTCCAATTGTCTGCTCCTCAGTGCTCTCACACATCATTTAGCTGAAGCCTCAGCTGGTCTTTGTCAGCTCTCATCAGGAGATCTGCATCCCAGTGATATCACATTGATTTTATATCACAATATAAGTCAAATTGTAAGTTTGCTTGGCCAGCATCTAGGAACTACTTTATAATAACTGAAATTCAGCATTTCCAAAACCTGTGTTTTGAAGCTGCTGCCAGGTGAAGGCCCGTAATGGACTTAGGAAGACCAATTAATTAGGATACTGTTTCATCTGTCAGAATTGTTTAGCAATATCCAAGTAAACAACCTTGTGTTGCTTCCAGGTGTATTGCTCAATTTCCAAACTTTCTTTTTAGTATTTTCAGAGGAGTTTAAGGCTTCTGTCTCAACCTTGGCTTCACATGAGAATCATCGAAGGAACTTTTAAAAATACTGATGCCGAGGCTCCACCTCCAGAGATGATTTAATTGATCTGGGGTGAACCCCAGGTATTGGTACTATTTAAAAAGTTCCCCAGGATATTCTAGTTTGAAGCCATTGTAGAAGAACACAGGTATATAATAGGAGTTGCTTGAACTTTTCTGTGCTTAATAAGCTTCTGCTAGGTCATTTTAAAATGTTCCATTAAGAGAAAAAGAAATTAATATTTTATTAAGGGCTTTAGTCTTTTATCCATGTTTCTGTACTGCATTTAGAAAATCCTTGTTTGAATACTCTTTAGACTGCTTTTTATCCTTGATATGACATTCTTTGTTAACCTTGGAATTGACAAATATTAAACATCTCCTACTATATGTGGGTTAGGCTCTGTGAGAAAAACAGTTATTTAGAATATTAACCTCAATACATAATTTAATTTTGAAGGCATATTTACCTGAAAAAATTACAAATAGAAACCAGTATTTACTAATGGAGCTAGCTAAAAATCTTGAATTTCTTTCCCTCTGACCTCAATGTGATGAGATGAAAGAATCCCCAGTCTAAAGTACAATAAATGAGATGGGATGGGATATGAAGTGACCAAAAAATTGACCTTATTCAATGACCAGCGATTAGGGAACAGTTTCAGAGGAAAGCGCCAGTGATAGATTGCAATTACTTCCTCTTCCTATATTCACAGGTTATAGTGCTGTTTTCCTTTAATGCTGCATTCGGCCATGTGACTTACCAGTTGTCAATGTGCCAGGTCTGAGTCTTCCACATTTGTCCTTGCCTCGTAGCCCTCTGATATCACCATTGGAATATGCCCTTGACTAGCCTGTTAGAGGATGAGACATAGGGAGGAGAGTAGTCACCGTAGAGAAGAGTCACCTGGGCCCAGACTTGAGTAAGCACAGCCAGCCAAGTCCAGCACTCATCTAGGGAGGCACAGTTGACCCCGCACACACTGTTGACAGTACCCTCTCAAATGTGAATAATAATCCAGTATGTAGAGTGGAAGAATGCTGTGAATAAAAGCTTCTGTCTATTATTTCTTTCTCTGCTTTTTAAAGTGTGAAGATTTTCCAGGATAAAATCACCCTTCTAATGATTACCTATACTGATGATTGGCAAGGGATTTTAGGAATGTTGCTGAGTATCTTGTAGAAATATGTCTACCCTCTTATGTTATCTACCAGAGAACTACTTAAACCTTTTTTAAAAGACAAAGCCTTACTTTGAAATACACACTTTCAATTTGCCTCATCGCCCAAGAAATGGGCAGGAAGATAAAGTATCTGACTGCTTCTGTCTAGGACTTGTACTTGGAGGAAGAAAAGGTAATAATGCCATCTAAACTTAATTTGATCTTTCCTCCTCCAGGGTTTTCAAACCATGCCCAATTGCTCTTACAAACAGCTCAAAACATCCAGGTTTATTAGAGTGTAGATACTTTCAGGAATAGATCCACCCACACAGACAGTAGATTTTTGCAGAAATTTAAAGCAAAGTGATACTCAGTGAGCTTTATGGAATTAATAAGGAGCCAAGTATCAATAAAGAATTTAGGGAGGTACACAGTAATGACCCAGAACTATTTGATTCACTCCCAGTGTTGTATCAAGTTTGCTGTCAGGCTTTCTCTTCCTACTGCCTATTGCCCAGCAATTCACATGGGCTTCACACTGCACATGCTTAGCATGCCACTTGATAGCCAGGGGCATAGGACTGGGGATTAATCTCCATCCTTGGCTCATAACACACATTCACTTCTAGGCATGACTCTTGTATTATTCACTTAGATATGCATAAATTCATATTTGTTCATCTGTGTTGACATAAGAACCCGAAAAATCACAAAGCAACAGGAAAAATAGAAGCTTGATAAAAACATTGTCTGCAGATGTGAGCTATACAAACCATCCTTCTAACCACCCCTTACCTAATCATTTTCCTTTAGCTAAATTATATACAGTCTTAAATTTTAATCTATACGTATTCCTAAAACATATATGCAAAAGTATAGACATAAAGATATAAGCTGTGTGCTATAATTTGGAATTTTCCAACTTAAAAAATTCTGAGTTTTGGGCCTCCCCGGTGTCGCAGCGGGTTGAGCGCCACACTGTGAAGCTGTCAGCAGCCTCTGCAGCGTGGGTTCGATTCCCGGCCAGCCAGGGAGAAACCCATATGGCCCTGCAGACCTCTCCTGCCTTGCCCGCTGCTCCCCTCAGCAGTGTTTTCAGTCAGTCTGCCTGTTCTGTTCCCCGCTCTGTCTCTGGTGAATTCTCTCACCCTCCTGTACCTGACTGTACCCAGTTCTTATATAAATAAATCTTTAAAAAGAAAAAAAAAATATTTAAAAAATTCTGAGTTTTATGTATATCATCATAGCTTCATTTCATATTCCATTGTGTGACAGTTCATTTATCCATTCTTATCCATTCTCTTGATGGACACTGGGTTGTTTCCAGGCTTTTTGCTCTTAAGAATAGTGTTACTGTAGATGTCTTGATGTAAATATTTGAGTCTCTCCTGGGAGTGAAATTGGTGAATCGCAGGGAATTTGTATTTACAGTTTTCTGAGAAAATATCAAACATTGTCCAAAGTAGTTGTACCAATTTAGACTGCCTCCTACAATCAGCAAATCATGCTAGAGAACTATAGCTTTGTCAAAGTGTGGTATTGTTAGATATTTTATTTGAATTTTCACCAGTCCAAATGGAAAAATAGTTCATATCACTTTGATCTTGGTTTGCTATTTCACTTATCAGAACACATTTTTGGATTTATTAGCATAAAAGTTTTTATCAAATGGTTTTTTCTCGTGTTTCCAGTTTCCTTCGTGATTTGTAGAGGATTTTTACATATTCCTAATATTTATTATTTGTGTGGTGACAAATACCTTAAAGAAAGTGACAAAATGGAAGTGTAACTCTTGAGGATATTTCAAAAGTATATAAAAGTTGGAAGAATAGTTCAGTGAACACCTTATTAACCTTGTTCGCCCTAGATTAATCAGTTGTTAACAGTCTGCCACATTTGCTGTGTTAACATGTTTGTGTGCATATTATTTTGCTGAACTACTTGACACTTTATATCATTGAGTACTTCACATGTATCTCATAAGAATGAAGATACTACCTGCCTCTGTAACCACAATATCATTACTACCTCTCTAAAAAAATGTTATATATTTGCAATATTCTAATATCCCATTTTCCCCAAAGTGTCTTCTAGAGCTTTTAAATATTCAAACTTTGCAAATTAATTTTTGTTTTTATGTCATTTTAAATATTGAGCAATTTTCCTAGTTACTTGAGGATTTTTGTTTTTACATTTACAACACCCCCCCATTCTGAATTTTTGTTATTGTTTCCTCATGGAGAGAATTAGTTCCAACATTTTTGGCATTAGATGCTTTACAGAGAACGTTAATGCCTTTTTACTGGGTCACATCAGAAGCCTGTAATGTCTGGTTATACCACTACTGGTGATACAGAATTTTATTACCTGTTTAATGCACTGTTGACCAGATGTCTCCATTATGAAGATAGTTTTTTCTTTGCATTCAGTAAGTAATCTGTGGGGTGGTATATTAGTACCAAATAATCCCAGTGGTTTTGACATCAATTAATCATTATAGTAATTACATGAGAAGTGGTAAATTATTTCCAAATGTACTAGCCTGCAACTTCATCCCAACCACATTTTAAAAAATATACCATTATGAATTCATTTCTTTAAAATGAATGTGATAGGATCAATTACTGCTTAATACTTTTTAAGACTTCTTTTTTTTTAGAGCAACTTTAAGTTTATAAAAATACTGAGGAAGGTACAGAGATTTCTCTCATATATCCCTTTCCCTTCTATGGGTTGCCTCTCCTAAATCTCCTATTGTCAACATCCCTCATCAGAATGTTGTGTGTGTATTCATGCATGTATGTATGCATATGTATGTATATATGTGTGTGTGTGTGTGTGTGTATATATATATTTTTTTTTGCTGAATAGTATTCCTTTGCCTGCATATTCCAGTTTATCCATCCTTATACTAAATGACATCTTTGTTGCTTCTAAGTTTTGGCAATTATGAATAAACCTGATACTGTGGATGCTTCTAAGTAATCCACTTTGTGCGGACATAAGTTCTCAACTCCCTTAGCTAAATACCAAAGAGCACAATTGATTGGGTTATTTTATTGAGTTATATGAGTTCTTAGTAGATCTTATATACCAGCCCCTTGTCAGATGTATGACATAGAAATATTTTCTCCCATTTGGTGTAATGTCTTTTCATATTAATGATGGTAATTTTGCTTTGCAGAAGCTTTTTATTTTGATCCAGCCCCATTTTTTATTATCCTTGCCATTAGAGTCAAGTCCCAAGGACATCAATAAAACCAGTGTCATCGAGTGTAAGAGAGACTGGACTAATTTCATTTTCTGCATGTGGCTGACCAGTTTTCTCCAAACCATTGAAGAGACTTCATTTCTCCATGACTTTTCAAATGTTGAACTGGCACTGCATAGCTGGGATAAATCCCATTTGGTTGCATTTATTTTCATAAGAGCTATTGGTCTGTAATATTCTTCTAAAGTCCTTCTAGTTTTGGTATTGTTAATTCTAACCTCAGAATGAATTAGGAAAAGAATAGGTATATTATTTACCTTAAATGTTTCATAGAATTCACCAGTCAACCCATTTGGGACTGGTTCATTCTTCTTTGGAGGTTACTGATTATTGAGTCAATATCTTATAGAGGACTATTCAGATTGTTTAGTTCTTTTCATATGAAATTTGGTAGATTGTCTTTCAAGGAGCTGTTTTTCATCTATTACTAAATTTATGGACATATATTTACTAGTATTCCTTTATCAGTCTTTTAATGACTTGGTAATTTGTATCCTTTTTTTCTTAGTGAGCCTGACTAGAGTTTTACAGGCTTTATTACTCTTTTCAAAGAACCAACTTTTGGGTTTTATTGATTTTTTTTTTCCCTATTGATTTCCTGTTTTCAATTTCATTGACTCTAGTTCCTTTTTTCCCTCGGTACTTGCTTTGGGTTTAATGTGCAGTGCTTTTTCTAGTTTGTTAAGGTGTAGACTTAGATTACTGATTTTAGATTTCTTTTCCAATGAATGCATACAATGCCATATACATTTCCTCTAAGCACTCCTGTTGCCGAATGTAATAAATTGTGTTTTTATTTTCCTTTAGTTCAAGTATTTTTGCATTTCTCTTTAGACTTCTTAAATCTGTTATTTTTTAAATATATTTTTGTCTAGTTAATACTGAAAGTGTGGGTTCCCACCTTCAGGCATTGTTCCCAGTTACTACATTGTTCATAAATGTCTTTTTAAATCAATATTGTGTCCCCTCTGTTTTCTTACTGAAGCTTGTTAAAAATCTGTTGGATTTGCTTTTTAATGAACTAACTTCAAGTTGGATGATACAATTTTTCTAACATTACTTACAATATTTCACTTAATTCAATTCTCTTAACTGCTTCTATTTTTGAAGATATTCTATTGTTCATGTTCTACCTTCTTAATTTGTACATTTAACCTCATTAACTTTGAAGGCCTTAAATTTCCTTCAATGAAGCACTTTTCACTGCCTTATATAGTCTTGCTATGTAGTCTTTTTATTGCTACTTATCTGTTTTACAATTTCCACTGTGATTATATGATTATTTGGCATTGTATTTCCAAATTTCTAGTGTTGTGAAATTCCATGTCATAAAATTTTAAGTTACATTCTCTATGCATCTTCATCTAAATACAATCCAGCATCATTCAATATTATAGTGCTCCTTCCATAGTAACATGCAAGTTTAGACTATCCATAGGTTCTGTGAAAGTATGTACTTTATTTTCTTGTTGGATGGAAAATTTATTCAGTAGGTCAGTTAGCACTGTTCCAGTTATCTCTTGTCTACTTGCCATATCAAAAAGAAACTTGAAAAAATATACAAGTCCATTACAATAACCAAAAAAACACTTAGGGATAAGTTTCACCAAGGAGGTGAAAGATCAATACTTTTCAGTGTGGTTTTCACTGTAAAACACCGAGGAAAGAAATTGAAGGTTAATTAGAAATATTCCATGTTCATACATTGGAAGCAAATTAAAATATACATACTATCTAAATTAATTTTCAGACTTAGTGTATTCTGTATTAAAACTCCAACTGAATTTCTCAAAAATAGAATAAGAATACTAAAATTTTTGTGGAACCATTAAAAGCCCCAAGTAGACAAATCTTGAGAAAGATGAACAGAACTGAAGGCATCATGCTATTTGATTTAATACTGTATTGCAAAGGTATAGTAACAAAAACGTACGATACTTTCACAGAAACAGACAACGATCAGTGGGACATAATTAAGAGCTGAGGGAACAGAGTGACACAAAAATATATGGTCAATGAATAATTGACAAGGGGGGCAAGCATACTTAATGGGGAAAGTATAGTCTCTTCAATAAATGCAATTGGGAAAACTGGATATTCACATGCAACCTACGGTCTCGGATCCCTATTGTATGCATCACCCCCAAAATGCACAAAATGGATTAAAGGCTTAAATGTGAGACCGAAAACAGTAAACTCCTTGAATGAAATGTAGGGGGAAAGCTTCCTGACATTGATCATAGCAGTGATATTTTGGATATGTAACTAAAGGCACAAGCAACAGTAACAAAAATCATCATGTGAGACCACAATAAACTGAAAAGTTTCTGCAGAGCAAAGGAAACAACCAACAAAATGAAAAGGCAGCCTTTAGAACGGGAGAAAATATTTACAGAAGGCCATTCCAGGCCTAGCATCTTACACTGCCTCTTCTTCCCTCAGGATCTTACCAGGAGCACTCGGCATAGAACTAGTGTTCCAAGTTCCTGCCTCCTGAATACTCCTCTCTATGATACAAAGCATGTCTCTCCCTTTCTCACCTCTGAACTTCTCCATTCCCAAGGGGCAAGCTGCCTTGCACCGCCAACATTGAGACTCTCCATCACTGAACAAAAGGGTCCAGCCCTCAGTGGGCATTAACTCTGTATTTCACCCTCACTTGGAGGATCCCCTCTGTAAAGCCTATGTGCCATATGTCTGTGCCCAACCTCCCAGCTTGTTCTACTGACTAGAATGATCAATGCCCTACCTTATTGTCACCACAGCAAATCATCAACCAATCACCTCCAAGGAAGTTCTCAGTGGGTCAGTCTCATGAAGCAAGCAACGAGCTGGTGAGATTTCTCTTTTTAACAGTTATTTTCCAACCTCCTTCCCCAGTAATGCTTACTAAGGCAAAGGAGGTTTCTATTTGTTATTTGTTCAGGGAGTTAGAGGTTCAAATCTCTACAAATGTTTATTTTCACACCCTGCCCACCACCAGTGCCTGGACAATCCTCCACCATGTTCTAATGGGCTTCTCCTCTTCTGTGAACAGTAGTTGATTTTTTTTGTGCTTGTGGGAGAAGATTCTTAGACTCTATCTATCTTGCCATGTAATGTCACCCTAGTTTTCTTTATGCTTTAGAACTCATTCTTGTTCACACATGGATTCTTTAAAGCCAACTTAAAAGTCTATTTTCATTAGATACATTTGGTCTTGTTTCTAGCATATTACTTTTATTTTTCTGTATTTCTTTCAGATATGTATGGCTCTTATCCTCAGAAAGTTTCTGCTAGAACTAGGAATATTTAAATATTAAAACATTCCTATAAAAACAAACAGAATATTGTACATTTAGGTCTTATATTTCATTGCCAAAGGAATGTATCCAAAGCAAATATTTATACAAGTGGTCAGGGAAGACAGTCAGCCCAGGTTATGTGTTCTTTGAACAAGGATATATTCAGGGAATGCCTTTTAATTTGTTTCCATATGTTGTTAGAGGTTTATTGATTATATTTATTCATATCTTTAGATTCTCATTATTCCAATATGCACTTGTTTCCCTGAATGTAATTGTGCTTACAATGAACCAACCTCTACTATCTAACAAAAAATGACTACTTCTAATTCTTTGACTTCTTCAGAAGTGATTTAAAAGGTTTCTTTTAGAAACCTTTAAAATATTAAAGGTATTAATATTAATAATATTAATATTAATATAAGATATTAAACTTCCTTTGTGTTCACATTTTATCTAAATCTAAAATACAACTGGAAAAAGAGAATTTCTAAGATAATTTCTTGGATATAAGCGTTCTTAAAATGCCAGTGTAGGTATGTGATGATTCTGCAATCCTCTCTACAATCTGTCTCAATTCATAGCGCCATATCCCTTTTCACAGAACTCACAAAATAGTGAGACTGAAGGTAGAATCTGAACTCAAAAACTCAGTAGAAGCAAAGATGCAAAAAAAGAAGATAGTCTTTAAAGACTAACTTTCTAAGTCAGTTATAAACCTAGTAAGTATCCTTTAATTTCAGAAAGAAATGTACAAATATTTAACAAGCATTTTAAAATTATTATTCAGTGCAAGTATATAGATTCTGGGCTGCAAAAGCTGTTAATAATAGGGTAATTTGTTATTGATATTAAAGCGCTATAATATAATGTAAAGTTATTGGTCAAACAAAAGCATCAAGACATCAAAAAATGAACAACGAAATGGATCAAAGGTTGTAATAACCCCTCATTTTATCAAGATAAATAGGATGAAGGGATAAATTTCCATTTCCACTCACTGTAATGAAAATGTTCATATAATTTCCAGGTCATGAATTGTGATATTTACTATTATTCTGGTTTGCTAGCTAGCAAAGGACAGTACAATGCATGGGAACTGAATACAAGGTTTCACAAACTGAAATCATTCATCTCAAGCAATAATAATCTCTAAAGCAAGAATCCCTCTAGGGTATCCCCTTTACAGTGGAAGGGTCATTTTATCTTAAGGTCATGGTACCTTAATTTCCCCATTCTGCGATGTTAACATCAATAACCCATGCTGGGATTAATACAGCATACCCTCCTAAAATAACCTTCTATTACAAGGTTGGATAGTTCTCAAAAATCACCTTCAATATCAATCTTATGTAATGATGAAACCACAAGGTTAGAAAGTTTAGGTTTAATATGAATCTGAGATTCTTCTTTGTAATAACATGGGATGATAATGACTCAAGGTAATAGGAGAATCTGCAGCTTACTATTGATTTCTTCAAAGTACAGATAAAATATGAACTCACAAATCAGACAAAGCCATCACAGACAAATAGCATAGAACTCAGCTTAATTACCGCACACTGGACATATAAGTAAGCTCACCCCAGATTCTGTATTGCTTCAAAATTATATTTTGACAGTGTTGTAGAAATGGGTTACTTTGCCCAAATGGATAATTATCTGTTATGCCTATTTTGGGAAAGGTATACTGCATGTTATTCCTCATGTATGAAAGTAAATGTTACATAAGCAGTACTGTACAACACAAAAACAATCACACTTAAGGGATACATGTTTGGGTTCATAGCCAGGGCAAACTTTAGAAAAAGTAATTATCCAAGCGACTATAATCCATTTGTAAAGGGTTATATTGCTCTGTCTCACAGGATTGATGTACCTATGCTTAAGTATTTTGTTTTCTTTTAATCTTATCACTAATACTGATAGTTTGGGAGTATGTCATCACATCATTAATATATGATATTTTGCATACTATCACATAGTATATTATATCTACCATTATGTTTGTGTAAATGCGTACATGAATGCATGTTAGTAAAGTAACTACGCATTGCAGTTATTACCATTTTCTCCCATTAAAGAAGAATCGAACACAATTTTCAAAGATTTTTCTTATAATAGTAGCTAACATGTGTCAGGAAAATAGGTTGGATGTTTCTTAGAATTACATGAAAATAGAATTAAGAAAATTAGAATATATTCTAGTGTACAGAAATGTTTTCCTTATTTGAAAATGATAGTACTTTTATATCTGTGATTATTTTGTTACTAACTCCAAATTTTATACTTAAACAGGAGTGCTGGAATATAGTATATTAATCAAAAAATTTCTCTCCCTAGTTGACATGAAGATTTTCTCTGTTTACATATCAGAAGTGATAATACGGTAAGCATCCTGTCTATTTGAATCACTTTAATATCACCAAGTACTCTCTGGATCACAGCACAGCTAGATAAATTTAGTATTAGGAACAAAAGCCTTTGTGTTCCTAAAACAGTATATAATGATAAAGCACTCATGCTCCTGCCTTATTCTTAATTTATTGAACCCTGAACATCCTACTTTTTGATATCATAATGTACAAAGTTTATCTTATTTTAACTTTCTGATACAATGCTAAAGCTGCTAGAGGAAGTTTTTTTTTTTTTTATTGTAATTGCAGGCTTTCAGGATGACTCTGACCCTAGAAGGGTCAAATGTTAGCTTTCTGTACCAAAAAAAAAAATACACTAATTCATATATAAAAATAATGAATATAATCAAGAAAAATGAAAAGCCAGATTAGTTCTTCTAAACTACTATAATTACCAGCTCAGAGTTTCTCCCCATCTCTGCAAACACTCAGTACATAGGAAGGCGCCCAGTGAAGTAGAAGAAGCACAAGCTGAGGAATCAGATGGGTGAGTCTTAGAATCCCATTACGGCACCTATGAACTGTGTTACATTGAGAAAATTGTGTCACTGCACTGTATTTGTCTCATTGTTCATTTTTCTGCATTAAGGGGATATTGATGACCCGGAATATTTTATAGCGGTATATATTGTGTGCAAAATATATAGCATAGAGCCAGTCCTAAGCATAAAATACGGTTTTTAATAATCTTATTTTACAATAGCTGATCTCCTATCCTCTAAGTCCTCCTCAATAATCCATCCTCTGCTTAAAGTCCTTACTGTATAAGGGATTCCTTAAAAACTTGTTTAAACCAACCACAATCTTTAATACTATCCTTAAATGTTCTTCCCTCCACAGTAAACTTTATGCTGAAGTACATGGGTCTACTCACTTTTCCTTCTTTTAAATAGGCACTCATATTTAAAATTCCCCAAATGGAATTTATGAAAATGAATTCTTGTACTAGCACTATGCTAGACAATAAAAAAATGATAAAGATACATTAGGAAAAATAATCCTGTTTATAGGAACAGGGAACTTTCTATCAATGGATAAGTGTTGTTTTCTTTTTAATTTTTTTCAGCTTGGATTGTTGAGAAGCAAAAACCAATAATGTCTGAAGAGTTGTCCCTTTAGTCTTTAAGCCAAAAGGCACAAAGTTTAACTTGAATTTCATGGCAATAACCCTTAGAAAGAACTAGCAATGACAAACTTTCAGTGCATGGTAATGCCAATAATATATGCATGAATCTATATAGGTTCATAAAGATACTGTTAAATGAGATTAAGCTCACCTCTTGTCAAGCCATTTGTTCCATAGATTCCTAAAAACGGCAGTGAAAATTGAGTTAATATTCTCAACACTCAGATGCATGTACTGTTTTTAAATGTTTCCAAAAATTTCCACTTGCGTGACAACATGTGTGTACCATCCGTGGAAAAGAGAAGGCAGAACACAGTTCAGAGCAAGCCTCTGTGTATTTTGCATGTTGACAATAAATAAATTCAAAGGCTAGACTCATTCATTACAATATAGATAAATTACACAGAGAGGTTGGAAATCGGATTCCTAACTCTTGCCAAAAATACTGTAAAATGCATCCAGATTGCTCCAAATTAGCAAGAAGATTTGTTGGAGACACTATATTGCCTTTCCATATGCTGAGGCTGCCCTTTTAGCAGCTCAGCAAAAAAAAAAAAAAAAAAAAAAAAAGGAGGCGGCATAGAAATTGGGTTAAAAGTGGCTGTTCGGCTAGGTTCTGCTTTCTGCCCATTTCCTTGTTCTCCAGTACTCTGAAATCAATTGAAAAATGGATATGCCTCTACTAATGGAATTATTTCCTAATTCTTTATTCTATCCCTGACTGTGTAAATCATTTTATAGTACCTTGAACATTGTCAAGTGAGGTTTTACTTTAGTCTCAAAAACTCCATTAACTCGACAGACTCCAAAGTATACAGGAGAATCAGGCCTCTTCTGCCCCAAGAAATTTTGCAATCTACAAGGATCTCTAGGTCAAACCTTTCTGACAAAAGGATTTGAAGTCAGGAGGGTCGTAAGAGCTCATCTAATCCAACTACCCAGCAAAAGCAGCATCTCTTTTTACAGATTCTCGGAAGATGATAAGCCCACTAGCACTGGTAACTTACCAAAGAGTACAAGTTCAGTTTATTGTGGCCTGTCTTCATTTACTAGAAGATGCTAGTTTATATTGAGCAGAAATTACCCTACCTATAACTTACATCCTTTGGTATCCTCTCATATCTAAGGACCATTTCCTTCCTCTATATAATATATCCTCAAGTGAGTGTGTGTGTATGTATACATACAAAAGCAAATTCATTAACATCCCAAGTATTTAGTGCCATGGTGTATGGAATGTAAATTGGTGCAGTCACAATAGAAAACAGTCTGGAGGTTTCTCAAGACATTAAAATCAGAACAGAACTATCATAAGATCCAGCAACCCCTCTTCTGAGTATATATCCTAAGTAAATAAACTTATTATCTTGAAAAATTATATATATGTATATTAATTTTTAAGGAAATTCAGAATCTTAGAGTATATGTTGCTCAATTCCTGTACGTTATCATTATTAATAGAAAGTAGCATTGTTTCCAATATGCTGATGCCTTCAGGGTTTGTAAGAGGTAGTAGAAAAATTTGTCCCTATACTACATGTTCTCAGTATTTTTCCACTTCAGGCATTGGTTTTGTTTTGTTTTGTTTTGTTTTTCTGTAGATTTTTTCCTTTTGTGAGATCCTGATCCCAACATTGTATTTGCCTATAACTGAAACCCTATGCTTCCGATCTTATGTCAGCCTTCTAAATCTGTAACACTCGTAGTTCTACCTCCCCCTTTATATCATTCTTGTATCTTCCAGAATTTTACAAACAGCCCTTTTGCGAATAAACTTGCATTTCATTTTTCACTACACAAGGTTATATTAGAAGCTACTGAATTTTGCACACAAAACTGCCTTTTGTATCTAATATAAAATTGGACATATCACATCCCTCATAATTGCAAACCACTTTTTATCTCTTTAAATCGCCATTAAGATTTAAACTGTTCATACATTTAATCCAGCCATTATACTTCAAGAAATTTATCATGAAGGTATACTCTAGAAAATACAAAAGAATCTATGTTCTTTGATGTTCACTATAGCACAATGATAATATTAGCGACTCTAAATAAATTAATAGCCATCAATCAGAACTGGTTAAAATAGTTATATCCATGTAACCTGCAACTTTACAGAGTATGAAAAAAATCCTCATGTCATCATTAAGAGGATTTCTAATATTTAAGGGTACAAACCAAGTTATAAAATTATATATTGTGTGCTAAGTCAGTATATTTAAATGCATATATCTACATAGATGTGTGTATACACATATACAGTTGACCCTTCAACAACACAAGTTTGAACTGCCTGGGTCCATTTATGTGCAGATTGTTTTTTTCCCCCACAGTCAGGGATTCAACTAAACAGATAAGTTGGTTGAATCTGTGGATATGGAACCACAAATATGGGGAGCCAACTTTACTAGACTCAAGTATCTGCAGATTTTGGTATGGGAGGCATGTGTCCTAAAACCAGCCCCCAAGGATAACAATAACTCTAGTTAAGGTTTTGAGGAGTCAAAATTTCTACACAGATTTTCAACTGTGTGGGAGTTGGCACTGCAGCCCCTACATTGTTCAATGGTCAACTGTGTGTGTGTGCATGTGTGTAGTATTACATACATAGAAACTAAATAGTTGTCCTTATGTGTTGGCTTATCTGACCTCATTTTCAAATTCCCTATCTACGTCTAGTATGGTAGCTGTAAGAGAAAAACTTGGTTTCCCAGAATCCCTTACAACTAATGTTGAGTATGTAAAACCGCTGCGACCAATGACCTAAATTAGAAGTCTTTCCTTGCTGCCTCTTCCTCTTTGTGTATCCTGCATGAAATGCCACTGTGAAGCCTGAGGTGCAACAGCCATTTGGTGGCCATGAGACAGCAGGAATGAGCACCAGAACCAACACAATAGAGAAACAATGTGCTTGAGTCTTTCCTGGTATCCTAGGGTAACGATACCAGCACTGAGATACCTACTTTTGTGGGTTTTGCAATGAAAAATAATTAAATCCCTGGATATTCAGTTATTATTAGTAGACAACACATGTCTAGCTGATATAAATATTAATTCTGGAATAAGAGAAAGGCGGTATTTTTGCTTTTTAAGATTTTTAGTCTTTCGTAATGGTTGAATTCTGTTGTCAAAGAAATAAAAACTGATTTTTAAATGCATTTGTAGTCAGTGAGTTTTATGCATAGTTGTTTCAAGTCTTGGCTTATAAGAAAAATGTTTTCTTTTTTTTCTTGCCCCAAAAATTGTTTCTTGAATTTATACTAGATGGATAAAAACTAAACAATCTATTATGTCATTCCATAGCAGAGTACTTCCTGAAGGACTAATGACATTGGTGATTATACAACTCAGCTGACAAATGGCTGCTCTTCTCAGGAAAAGTAGGCAATTCTCTCGTCTTCAAGATTAGTTAAACATCCCTGTTCATAGAAAAATTGTAGTAATGTTTCATACTGTTGTATGGTACTGAGGGTTTGCTTTTTGACATTTAGAGAAAGATAGAACTAAAGAAGTGAGGTAAGTATTTAGGATTGTTATTCATGAAACTATTTTAAAGCAGTAGTCACAGGATGTGTTCTTGCATAGGTGAAAACTAACTCTTTATATCTGGATTATTTATACTTGAAAACAGGTTTTTATCTTACGTATTTTTAAAGATTGGCCCTTGACCAGTGCCTGGAAGTTGAGTTCCAAACCCTTGGAATGTGTTAACTGTACCATTTTGACCCAATAGTTAGTGCTAACAATTATTGATGGTAAACGTCTGTTTTCATTTTAGGAGTATCGCATCTAAGTAACTGAGATCAGTCATGAAGGCACTCACACACTGACTCCCCCCACCCAGGTGAAAACTCTGGACACCAAGACTCAGATGAGCAACACTTCGTATGTATTGTCACATATTTTGGGGAGAATTAAGAGCATCTGTGCAACTCCTTGGGAGTGGCAGTTGGTAGGGGATTGGAAGTTTATACCTGCATTCTGCAGACATCACCTCATGAGTCTTTCCCCTTTGCTGATTATCATCTTATATGTCCACTATAATAAGCTATAACTGTGAAAATAACAGCCCCCAAGTCCTATGAATCCTTGTAGTGAATCATTGAGCATGAAGGTGGTCTTGGAAACCATTGACATAATTCCCTAAAGTGAAGTAGCCAGAATTATAAATAACCAGAAAATTCCTTGATGCTAAGTAATTGTGGTGCTATAAATATTCCCTCAAAAGATTCTTTCATTCCAGAAAATAGATTAAGGTATAAAGGCAGATACTAATATATATAATATAAATCTTATATATGATGAAATATAAAATAGAAACAGGAATCAGCAATTAGTGATTTTTGCAATTGCTAAATTGTGCTACATTTTAGTATACTAAATGTCATTATAGAAAATTGGATGGTGAAATGCATTATACCTTTAGTTATGTCAATTGGATATATTATTCTATAGTCAAGGTAGTTAAGACAATGAAACAGAAGTGAGAAACAATCTCAAGAGGTAAAACTGTTCCTAAATGAAAAATAACTTCATAAGTAGTCTTAAAATACCTTGTGTAAACAAAAAGGCTTAGATCTCTTAATTTTTTGCCCTATCAATATGCCTTAGCTTTCTATTCATAAAGTCTGCATAAACCTAAAATATGAACTAGTATTAATATTATGACTATCTTCTCCTTAATCTTAATTTCTATCTGGTTCCATTACAGAAAGTTTAGCAGTCAGCTAAAACATTTGCCAAAGGAACATTTCTATTATATACTTTGAAAGTGGGGAAACTGAGATATATAATCCTTAAGTGAGAAATACTAAGATTCTTAGAAAAAACACTGTGTGTTTCTTGTAAAATGTAAAAATAAATTTTCTAGAATATTTCAAGAAGTTGGTATAAAACAGGCAGATGCCTAGAAAGAATTATTTTGGGGAATCAAAACTTGAGTCAAGGCATCTGTGGACATTGTATCAGTTCATTTAGTCAACAAATATTAGTTTTTTATGTGCCTGAAATTTCTCTAGCATTAAAAACACCAACAAAAAGATTTTCCATACATTGTAACAGAGGAAGCAATCAGTGAATAACTGCACAAGTAAAAAAAGACATATCAGATGGTGCAAAACGCTACCTAGAAAAATAGTGCAAGAAAGATGTCTTTTGCAAATATCAAGGTAGATTTGGATATGCCTATGTTTATGTACATAAATGTATCTGAAACTATCTATAGGCTCAGTTTGTAGGAAACTTGAAATTACAACATAAATTTTTATCATGGGTCAGATCAAGTTTGATATAATATGAATCACCAACAAAATCTGAAATACAAAAATGAAATGAAAAACAGATTTGTTGGACGGGAGGTAAGGAAGTATTGGTAGAAACATTAAGTCCACTGCCTTTTTTTTTTTTTTCATGTGCACTGAAATAACAAAAGCAACTCATATCCTCAAACAGTAGCACTGACACTAAATCATTTGGAAAAGAAAAATAATTCAAATCAAATTCCATTCAGTGGCCCTACCAGGTTGTTGTTCAACTGAAAAATCAATGGATAGGCTGCCTTCTAAATGGAACCTCATGCCCCCCACACCTGCCATCTCACTAATATGTATGCCTTTGTGTGACCCTGGACCTTAAGAGCAGGCTGAACATAATGACATACTTCTAACAGACAGACTGCAGTGAAAGCATCACTTCTGAGGTTAGGCTACAAGACTGAGACTTCTGTCTTGCTGACATTCTTATACGCTCACTTGCTCATTTTGAATCCTGCATGGAAGCAGATCATGCCCCTGTTGTACCCTGAGATATCTAAGACCCCCAGCTGGCACCTTTATTGCAATTCTGTGAGAATTTGAGCTTGAGAATCAACCTGAGTCATGCACAGATTATTCTTAAACTACAGAAATGGGGCATGATAAATGTAATTTTTATGTCACTATATTTGGAGGTCATTTGTTAGGCAGCGATAGGTAATTAAGGCGTTACTGTTCTCTTAGATTCCTAAGGCAGTATTTATTTTCTTACATCTGGAATTTTAATATGGTATTTGTGTTAACTATTATAATGGTTCAAAATATTAGTTCAAAAGCACTTAAGCCTAGTATAGATTTTGGTTTCTGAACAGTTGGTAAATTAGAGTCTGCAGCTTCCAGTAAATGATGCAATCAAGATTGGAATACTAGCAAGTTTAAAATGTTAAATATAAATTTTATCATCAGTTTTTATTAAATTCATACTACAAATTCAGTAAAGAAGGGGATATTAACATAGGAATAAAGATGCATTGTTAGAAGCTTCACACTTGGTAAAGTTAAAAATTGTAGTACTTAGTCATTTATTTTGTAATACATTCTGTAAAATCTGTAAGACAATTCAGTCCTTTTGAAGTGGACATGCACTGAAAAAATATTGCAGTTCTGACAGCAAACAGGAATGGTATGTCCTTTACATGCTGCAGACTATGAAGATAGAGGAAATGCAAAGATTTTTCCTGACAGACCAAAGAACTGGCAACTTATAGTAGGTTGATTATTTAATATGCATAGAGTGCCCACTATTTTATATTTTTGAAAGACAAAATTGCTTCTTTGTTGGCATTCTCATTTCCAAAATTCTTACCTGCCTTGGTACCTATGCCTGTTACCAGGGAAACAAATTGGGCCTTTGCATAAAATACATAAAATCTCTTTTATGAGACAAGCATGAAATTTGCCATTCATTCTATGATCCATACATCCTCTGTATCTGTTCATGCCTTCTCCTTCCTGTCATTTTTCTAAATAGATAACCCCATCTGCAACTTTGATCCACATACTAACTCCTTGTCATCCTCTCCTCCTCATGCCCAAGGTTGGAATTATTGTTGGTAATGGATTCACATTCACCAACTCGCCACTGAAGCTTCATTCACAATTATCTATCCTGTCTATCAGCAGATGAATGGATAAAGGAATTGTGTGTGTGGGGGGTTGTGTATATACATATATAGTATTTAAGGCCTTGTATGATGTATATATATGATAAATACAGTAGAATATTATCCAGCCTTTAAAAATGATTCTGTTACTGACATTTGCAATAAAATGGACTTGAAGGACCTTATGTTAAATGAGTCAACCATAAAAAGGAAAATACTTCGTGATCTCACTTACTTGTGGAATCTAAAAATTTAAAGTGAAATACATAGAAATGGAGGCTAGACTGGTGGTGGTTAGGGGAATGTTGTGCAAAAGATAGAGTTGGAGTTGTATAAGATGAGTATATCTAGAGAGGTAATGAATAGCATGATGACTTAATATTGTACTGAATACTGGAATTTTTCTGAGAGTAGATTTCAAGTACTCTCCTCACACACACAATGGTAACTAGTGAGGAGATATGTTAGTTACCTTGGCTGTAGTCATCATTCACCATATATATCAAATCATGTTGTATACCTTAAATATATAATTTTTATTTTAAAATATTTTTAAGACTTGTCATTTTCAACAAAACAATGTATATTAAATGTGCTTTTATTTTTTCAGAAGTTTTTCATCAATTTTCTGGAATAAGTATACCTTCTGAGCTCTTGTGTGAATGAATGCATGAAAATTTATAACATCAGCTATATTAATTTTTTGTGCTTGCTGTAATAAATTATCATCCACTTGGTGGCTTAAAAACAACAGAAATTTATTCCTTCACAGTTCTGGAGGCTAGAAGTCTGAAATCACTATCACTGGAAGGAAATCAAGGTATTGGCATAATCATACTTTTTCCAGAGGCTTTAGGGGAGAATCTGTCCTTGCCTATTCCAGGTTCTTATGGCTGATGGAATTGCTTGGGCATTTCTGGACTTGAAGCTACATCACTCTAATCTCTGCTCCCATAGCAACAAGGCCGCCTTCTCTTTGGCCTTTATCAAATCTCCCTCTGCCTTGTGACTGCATTTAGACCCTACCTGTATAAAGCAGGTTACTCTTCCCATCTCATCATCTTTACCCATATATGCAAATGCTCCTTTCCCACATGTGCAAGTCCTAACAATTAAGACTTGAATCTTTTGTCCCTTGCAGCAAGGAAAACAAGTGAGAATATAAATAATTGGAACTGCATCAAACTAAAATGCCTCTGCACAGTGAAGGGGACCATAACTAAAACAGAGACATCCTACAGAATGGTGAAAAATATTTGTACACCATACATCTGAAAAAGGATTGATAGCAAAGATCTACAAAAAACTTATATAACAAAAAGAAAGCAACCCAATCGAGAAATGGGCAGAGGAGCTAACTACACACTTCTCTTAAAAAGACATACAGGGCCTCCCCGGTGGCGCAGCGGTTGAGCGCTGGGTTGCGAACCTGCCCGCGGCCTCTGCGGCGCCAGTTCGATCCCCGGCTGCTCCCCGGCCACCAGAGGAGGGTCCCACATGGCGCGCAGACCTCTCCTGCCACCCACTGCTCCCCTCAGCAGTGTACTCCGGTCCTTCTGCCTGCTCTGCTCCCCGCTCTGGCTCTGGTGAATTCTCTCACCCTCCCGCGCTTCTGACTGTACCCAGTGCATGTGTAAACAAAAAACAAACAAACAAATAAATAAATAAACATGCCTCTATAAAAAAAATTAAAAAAAAATAAGACATACAGATGGCCAGTAGGCACATGTCAACATCTTCATCACTTATCAGGGATGCACAATGGAAAACCACAATGATACCACCTCCCACCGGTGAGAATGGCCCACATCAGAATGACCAGAAACAAGTGCCAGTGAGGGTGCTGGTCTCTTCCAGTGTTGGTGGGAATGTGGACTGGTCCAACACCTATGGAAAACAGTGTGGAGATTTTTGCAAAAGACTAAAAATGGATTTGTCACATGGCCCAGCAATTCCACTCCTAGGTATCTACCCCCAAAATATAAAAACACAAATTCAAAAGGAATCCTGCATCCCTATAGTCATAGAAGCATGGTTTACAATAGCCAAGATATGGAAACAACCTAAATGCCCAAAATCAGACAACTGGATCAAGATGTATGTATACACAATGGAATACTACTCAGCGATCAAAGACAAACTTAAGCCATTTGCAGCAACATGGATGAAGTTGGTAAAGTAATCCTAAGTCAAATAAGTTATAAGGGAAAGAATATTTATTGGGTGGTGTCACTAATATGTGGACTATAGAGAAACAAACTTTTATATATATAAAATTTCAACTAAAACCATACTATAATATTAAAATATTAAGGTAAAATTATATATTTTAAATTTTTTTTAAAGATTTATTTATTTATATAAGCACTGGGGTACAGTCAGAAGCACGGGAGGGTAAGAGAATTCACCAGAGCGGAGAGCAGACTGATGAAATATACTGCTGAGGGGAGCAGCGGGTGGCAGGATAGGTCTGCGTGCCATGTGGGACCCTCACCCGGCAGCCGGGGATCGAACCGGCGCTGCAGAGGCTGCGGGCAGCTTCGCAACCCAGCGCTCAACCGCTGCACCACCGGGGAGGCCCATAAAATTATATTTTGTATTTTCTAATTATTTTCTGATTATGTCTAGAACAATAGAAATACTCCCAGAATAAAAGCTTGTTCCAGAGTGGAAGGAATATTAAAAAAAAAAAGAAGAATCAGAAAATATATTGACTGAAGCAAGGAGTGAAAAAATAATTGTAATATATATAGATATACAGATATAGACACCATTATATACATATCCATGTATATAATATACATACATTATATACATTATATATTATATACATTATATACATTATATACATATCCATGTATATTTCATTATATGTACTATATATGTATATATGAGTCCAAAAGGAGAAGTGTACTAAATGAAATAGAAGCAGTATTTGAAGAGTTACTGGCCAAAAATATTCTTAGACTAATAAAAACATCTCAGGTTCCAAAAGTGCCTATATATCCAAAATAGTATATATAAATACAAACAAAACCACACCTGTGCATTACAATTTTTTTTTTAAAGGGGAGCAGCCGGTGAGACAGGAGATGTCTGCTGCACCATATGTGGGTTAGCTCCCTGGCTGGGGATCAAACTCGGGCAGTAGTGGTAATGGCACCGGGGCAACCCCTAGGCCACCAGAGAGGCTCCAATGAATCTTAAAGGGAATACTGAGGGCAGAAAACTTAGAGGAATGTAAAGAAGTCTGACAGTGATTATTTAATATTAAGTGATGGCATATTAATAAGACAACCAAAATGAAGCTCTCTTTCAAAAAAGGGAAAATGGGAAACAGCAGTTGCTGATACTAAGCCATCATCAATCCTGATAAGGCAAGGTCCCACAGCTAAGAATTTCTAATCAAAGCTGCTTAAATTGAATTGTATGTATTCTGCATATGGTGTAAAACATTCACAAAATGCACACTTTGTAATGAAATCATGCCGTAGTGTTTTCTGTTCTTATGTGATCTCCTTAACATCATGGAATTCTAAATGATTTGTATACCCCGTGATGGTTTGTAAAAACAAAGAATATTAAAATGATTTCTTCTGTTCTTATTCTCAAAAACTAAAAGTAGGAAAATAAAACTAAGTAGTAACCAACAAACTGATATGAAAAGAAAAAAAAAAAAAACAAAACATGACATGCTCATAGATCAGTAACTTTATAGTCATTTAAATGCCCTAAGGGATGGATGAATTATTTATAAGTACTCAAAATCCCTTATCTGTAGGTTTTTCAGTTTATACTCCCTTGATTCACTGCTTAAAGAGACTTTGATAAAAGAAAAATGAAATCCCTGGATCTTCTGCCACACAATAGTTCCCAAAGATAACCTGTGTATTCCTTATGGGTAATATGGACATCAATAGAAGTCCCAAAAAACTGCCTCTTGGAGTGCATCCACGCACTTCACATCAAAATGTTATCTCTTCCTGATATTTAGACTATATCCTTACATAAAACATTTGTTGTGGGGCCTCCCTGGTGGCGCAGGGGTTAAAGTCTCAGTACTACCTAGCCATCGCCAGCCATGGCTATGCATAAATAAATAATTGGGAAAAAAATTGCTTTTCTTTTTCACTTTTAATGTATATGTACAGGAAATGGAGAAAATCTTGAAAAACAATGTTTTTAATTATCACTAAGTGAATGGAAGGACATATGACACCAAAAATTTGGACTAAGTATTAAAAGGCTATATCTTTAAAGTGAAGAAATATTTGTAATAAAAAGATTAAATGAGACTTCTTTCATTTCCCCAATATTAATTTTGAAATACATCTTATAACCATTTATTAAGCACCGACATTATTCATAGTATTATTCTAGCTAGTAGACATCTAAAGTAAAGCTATATACAATGTAAAAACTAGCTGTTTATAATCGATGTTTAAGTTAGCATCTTTTACATACTTAAAAGCCTGATGGAAACTTGACAACTAAACGTGTTTAAAAACTGCTAAATTCGGGCCTCCCCGGTGGCGCAGCGGTTGAGCGCTGGATTGCAAAGCTGCCCGCAGCCTCTGCAGCAGCGGTTCGATCCCCGGCCACCAGAGGAGGGTCCCACATGGCGCGCAGACCTCTCCTGCCGCCCACTGCTCCCCTTAGCAGTGTACTTTGGTCCTTCTGCCTGCTCTGCTCCCCACTCTGGTGAATTCTCTCACCCTCCCGCGCTTCTGACTGTACCCAGTGCTTGTATAAATAAATGAAAAAATAAAAATAAATCTTAAAAAAAAACCTGCTAAATTCAAGATCTCTGCTTACCCAGAGGTCTTGGCCACTATCCTCATTGTGATCAAGTTTGAAATTCCTAATAAATTCACTATTTCTGTTGAAAACCATCACGAGCATACTGTATTTCATTACATTCAAGTAACATAATAGACTGAGCCTTACTGCTTCCTCTTCCACAAATATACTAATTTTCATGGATTATGTTCTTAGCCTATTCATTTATGACCTTGGCAATTAGAAAAAATTGTTCATACCCAAAGCAACTAATTTTGTTAAGAGAAATAGAGGATGGAAAAAATGAGTTATACCTCTAAAAAGCAATTCAAGCAGGATTATTTACAAAGGTAGGGCCTTGCATCGACCTGTTTTGAAAAGTGGATTTGATAAATATTGCAAAACCTGCATATATTTGAAACCTTTACATATTTGCCTACATGTCTTACAGGATGCATTTTCTAGGCTATCAGGTGGCCATGGTTGCACTACAGTGTAGAACTTATAACTCTACATTTAATGTCAAATCTCATAGGAGCTTAGCTCTGGGAAAAATTTCATATTCAATCAAACTTCCAGTTGACACATAAGAAAATCATCTTAACATTACACTTATCCCCACAATGGCTCATTATTTTAAAGTTGTTATAGATATCCTTTAGCTACAATATATGAAAGAAGGAAACATACCAAAAATCCCTGGTCTAAATATTAAGTATGAATTTTTCTGTGATAAAAGAGGTATCAAAAAACATCACATTAAAATATTTCTCATCTAACTAATACAGTATGGTCCTGGAACAAAAACAGACACACAGATCAATGGAATCCAACAGTAAACACAGACATAAAGCCACGCATATATGGACAAATGATCTATGACAAAGGAACAAAGAATATGCAATGGAACAAGGACAGTCTGGTAAATGGTGGTGGGAACACTGGACTGTCACATGCAAAAGAAAAAGTAGACCACTACCTCAAACCATGCACACACACACACACACACACACACAAAAAAAAAACCCTCAAAATGTATAAAAGACTTGAATGTAAGACCTGAAACCATAAAATATAGAGAAGTAAATATAGGCAAAACACTCCACAGCATACACCTCAGAAACATCCTTGAGGACTTAGCTCAGAAGCAATGAAAAGGAAGGAAAAGATACAGCTGGGACTTCAATAAACTAGAAAGCTCTGTATAGCAACAGAAACAATAACCAAAACAGAGATACCCTCCTGATTAGGAGAAAATATACTCCATACAATTGAGAAGGGACTGGTTTCAAAGATCTACACAAAGCTCACACTACTCCAAAACAAAAAAGCAAACAATCCAGTCAAAAAAAAATGGGTAGAAAACTGAAAAGACATTTCTCCAAAGAGGAAATGCACATGACCAACAGGTATATGAAAAAATGCTCAACGTCACTTATTATTAGGGAAATGTAAATCAAAAACACAATGAGCTATTTAAAAAACTGGCAACAAGTGCTGGTGAGGATGTGGAGAGAAGGTACCATTTCACATTGCTGGTGGGAGTGCAAACTGGTCCAACAACTATGAAAAGCTGTGTGGAGGACCTTCAAATTACTAAAAATGGAGCTACCATATGACCCACTCCTAGGAATCTAATCAAAAGACACAAAACATTAATTCAAAGGGAAACTTGCACTCCTATTTTTATTGCAGCACGATTTACAATAGCCAAGATATGGAAACAACCTAAATGCCCCCAAACAGATGACTGGATCAAGAAGATGCGGTCAATATACACAATGGAATACTACTCAACAATCAAAGTAGATAAACTCATGCCATTTGCAGAAACATGGATGGAGCTGGAAGGGATCATGCTCAGTGAGAGAAGTCAGAAGGAAAAAGAAAAGTATTGGATGGTTTCACTTATAGAAGGGATATAGGGAAACCAAACAAGGGGTTAGGAAAAAAAAAACAGACAGAACTAGCAGGCAAATCTTAAATATGGGACATACAGCAGGGGAAGGGGTGGGAGAAGGGTCAAAATGGAGGGAAGAGCACAAGGCGCTGTGGTGAAGGTTCACGGGTGATGTGGTGGTGGGAGTTTTATGGGGATTATACCTGTGGGGAGAAATCAAATATTGTTCAAAATTGAACAATGATGTAAAAAAAAGCCATACACACACACACACACACACACACAGATAAATAAATCAGGGAAAATCAAATCTTTTTCCTGTTAAGCTACTTGAAATCAAAGGAGAAATATTTGGTTATGATAAAAAAAAAATTCTCATTATCAATTAAACATCCTTTATATTGAGTGTTTACTGTGAACCAGGTATGGTGCCAAATTCCAGAGATTGCATTTGATTTACTGAGAGGTTCTTCCATTATGTTGCTTGTAATTTAGAAAGGAAAAGCATGTATCCTATGATAATTTAAAGTTCTATAAGATTTCAGATGATGTAACGTTTAATGACAATCAATATATTTGGTAATCTTGTATTCCTTTATGATGTACAAAAATCTTTCACATAGATTTACTCATGAATTTACCCCTTTGTGAGACTAGGACTATTATCATTGCAAAAATAATTACAGATAACCAAGAATATAATTTAAGAATATATACATATATAATTAAGAAGGCCATATTCTTGTCAAGAAAATAATATTTAACAGAAAGTGTGTCATTTCTAAGAGGTTAAAGTTTAATCCATCTCACACCATGTGAATTATGATAGTTTTAGAAAACTAATCTCTATCAAAAGAAAGAAGTTCCAGCAATTACCAAGTCATTTTTGAAACATTATAAAAAAAATGGTTAGAATTTTAGTTAAACTGAATTTACCATTCCACTAAGAATCCCCTATGTGTTTAATGGAACAGCCTACGGCAAGGACACTGATGCATAAGCTTTGGGAACATGTGGTCCAAAAACGTCTCATGAGTGGACAATTATATTGCTTGCTCTCAACAGTTATTTCTTTTTAGAAATATAGCACTTACCAACCACAAATCTTTAATATAGTGAACATAGCATCAACTACAAAGTTGAAAGAGAGGTCAGAAATCATAAAATTTAAGTTATTGCTTCTGGCATCATGGCAAACTAAGAAACCTGAACAACCCTTTCAATGGGGAAAAAAGAAAGTGCTCGATAAAATATTTTAAAATATTTTAACTGCACCCAAGAGTTGAAAAATTGGTAAAGAACCACTCAGAGGCCAATAAAATAAATGTAAGCCGGAACCCAGAGGAAAACCAAATTAAGGGATGCCTTTAACTTGGTAACACTTGACAAAATGGTGAACTTAAACTTTGCTTTTCAGACTGTCATGATCCAAAGGAGAATAAGCAACACCCAAGGGTTAGCCAAGTTGAGGTATCTAACAGGAAAAACCCATAATAGCAAGCCAGTGTCCCAAAGAACTAGAACTTCGAAATAAGAATATGCTAGAAGCAAATCTGTCTCCCTCCAGCCTCCAGAATACTGCCAGGAAAAATGTCCAGTTGAACTTTGGTACTGAATGCAGAGGAAGAAAAATAGATCTCCATAGAAAATTTGTATTCCCACTGCATGAGTAATCTGAAAAACCTCTAGCTAAGAATGTAGTTAGAAGTGTCCAGAGCTGATAAACCCTGTTGGTAGCCTACAGAAGAAAAAAGCCTCTGGAGAAGCTCACCTGAAACAGATTTCACAGGATTCCCACAGGTAAAGTTTACAGAACTCAAATTTAACAATTACAAAATGCAATAAAGTATCATGACTGCGTATATTTGAAATATTACAGAATATAAAAATATGGATTTTAAGTTTAAAGTGATTTAATGTAAGAAAAAGGAATAAACATACAAAAATACTCACATTGAACTTAAAAAAGTAATAGGCAAGGGAAACATATCCAACACAGTTTAATACTGATTATAATTTGGGGGGCTACATTTTTACTCTTCCATATGTGCACATGTTCCACGCACCACTAAACCACTTATGCCAATGCCCTATCTACTACCCTCCCCAATTGCCTCCTCCCTCCCCCATGTTCCCTCTGGTAACCAGTAAGTTTTTCCATGAAGTCCAAGATTCATTTTCCTGTATTTTGACAGTGTGTGATTTTGGTTATCCAGATACCACAGATAAGTGAAGCCATCTGATCTTTTACCGTCTTACTTATTTCACTTAGCATAATCACCGACAAGTCTATCCATTTTGTCCCCAAAGGCACTATTTCTTCCTTTTAAATAGTGGCATATATATTCCACAATTTATCCATTTGTCTGTGAGAGGGCACATAAGTGGTTTCCATGACTTGGCAACTGTGGACCATGATGCTATGAACATAGGAGCACATAAATCTTTTCGTATGAGAGATTTTATATTTTGGGAGTAAATGCCTATTACAGGTATGGCTGAATCATATGGGATCTCCATATGTAATTTAAGAAATCTCCATAACGGGCCTCCCTGGTGGTGCAAGGGGTTAAGATGCAACTTATGAAGCCAGTCATACCACTGCAGCACAAGTTCGATCCCCCAGGGAGCTACAGACATGGTGCAGAAGACCTCTCCTATTTCGCCCACTGCTCCCCTCAGCAGTATATTTCAGTCAGTCTGCCTGTTCAGCTCCCCACTCTGTCTCTGGTGAATCCTCTCACCCCCCACACCTCTGGCCTATACCCCAGTTCTTGTATGCATGAATAAATAAATCTCTAAAAAAAGAGAAATCCCCATACCATTTTCAATGGAGGTTGCACCAATTACTGTCCCACCAACAGTGAGTAAGTGTTCCTTTTTCCCTACATCCTCACCAACATTTGTTTCCATTATTTTTGATACAGACCATTCTCACAGAGATGAAGAGATACCTCATTGTGGTATTTGCATTTCCCTTATAAGTGGTCTTGAACAATTTTTCATGTGCCTGTAGGCCATCTGAATGTCTCTTTAGAAACAAGTCTTTATCTCTATAGCCCATATTTTAATTGGGTTGTCTGTTTTTTGTTATTGTTAGATTGTATAAGTACTTTGTATAGTTTGGAAATTAGCCACTACTCAGTTCTATGATGCACAGATACCTTCTCCAGGCCTATAGGTTGCTTTATTTTATGTTTTCTTTTGGGTACAGAAGCTTTTCATTTTTTTGTAAAGATTTATTTATGCATACAAGAGCTGGGGTACAGGCCAGAGGTGTGGGGGGATGAGAGGATTCACCAGAGACAGAGTGGGGAACAGAACAGGCAGACTAACTGAAATACACTGCTGAGGGGAGCAGCGGGCATGTCAGGAGAGGTCTGCTGCTCCATGACGGTTGTTCCCTGGCCAACTGGGGATCAAACTTGTGCTGCAGAGGTTGTGGATAGATCCATAGGTTGCATCTTAACCCCTTGCACCACCAGGGAGGCTCTGGGTACAAAATTGTTTTAGTGAGTTGTAGTCCCAAATAATTTTGCTTTTGTCCCTTATCTTTGGAGTTCGTCTCCAAATACATATCTGCATAGGTTTTTTAAGTATTTTATGGTTTTGGTCCTTATGTCCAAAACTGCTTTCAGAAACACGAATACAGGGACCTTTCTTTGTTTGATAAAAGGTAGCTCCACAACTCCTATAGTAAAAATCACAATTAGTGGAAAAAACATGAAAAAGTTCAGAATATGATTTCTACTTAAAAATGATGCTGGTGGCCTCAACACTATCACCTCTGCAGCCTGAGTTCGATCCCTGACCAGGGAGCTAACACACATGGCAGAGCAGACCTCTCCTGTCTTTCCCACTGCTCCCCTCAGCAGTGTATTTCATCAGTCTGCCTGTTCTGTTCCCTGCCCTGTCTCTGGTGAATCCTCTCACTCCCCCTACCTCTGGCCTGTACCCCAGTTCTTATATGCCAAAAAAAGATACTGATATTAAAAACCCATATAGTCAAGAAAAAATGAATGATTGGAAAGGAATGAAAAAGAGTGGTATTTTCACAGATAATGTTATGTTTTAAAATGCACCATCTGCAGACTTACTATGCATCAGAAGTTTTTAAAAAAGTATTTAATAGGGCCTCCCCGGTGACACAGCAGTTGAGCGCTGAGTTGTGAAGCTGCCCGCAGCTTCCGCAGTGCCGGTTCAATCCCCGGTTGCTCCCCGGCCACCGGAGGAGGGTCCCACATGGCGCGCAGACCTCTCCTGCCGCCTGCTGCTCCCCTAAGCAGTGTACTTCGGTCCTTCTGCCTGCTCTGCTCCCTGCTCTGGTGAATTCTCTCACTCTCCTGCACTTCTGACTGTGCCCAGTGCTTGCATAAATACATACATACATACATAAAAATGTGTGAGAAAAATAACACTTAAAAAAAGTTAATAAAATAATATAGAAATTACCTTTTTTAAGAATATTAGTAGGTGAGTGGAAAGCACAGGTTTTTCAACTTTCAAGTTTATGTTCAGAGTAGAACAAACATCTATACTCACAGTTAAATATTAACTGAGTGGTGAGCCATAAAGCCAACAACACCTGGTCACACACTAAAATATTGTCAATACCTCAGCAACCCACACATATGCTCCTCCTTGATCATAAGTACTTCTTTACCCCTTAATGTCAATACTATTCTGGTCTGTGGGGAAAAATCCTTTTATTACTACTTTTACAAATATATACACATGCATAGACACTAAAAATTAGGGTTTTCATTTTCCATCTATATAAATTAATCATATTTAACTTATTGTTTTATATTTTATCTGTTTTTTCAAGATATTAGTATGAAAAAGAGAAACTGTTTAATAGCAAAAATGGACAATGTGTGTGAATAGGATCTTTGCAATAGAAGAAACCCAAGTAATGAATAAACATAAATAATCAGATAATTAGACTCATTAGTAATCAAGTAAATACAAATTAGATGTATTTGCATGCCCAACAGATTGATAAAAAATTAAAATGTCAAGCATATATGGGAATGTGAGCTATTAGAACAATTATGTGCTGTGGTGAGAACATGGCTTTATTGGGGCAGTTGGAAATATGCATAGTCTATGACTCAGCTCTTGCACTGTCAGAAGTCTCAGTTTCTAGTGAAACTCTTGATTAAGTAATCAGCATATACTCATATAAAGAATTCTTGGAATTGTTTTTAAAGAAAAACCTGGACCAAATGCACATCAGAAATAAAATAGCTAATTGAAATGCATATGAATACAATATTATGCTAATACTATATAATCTAGCCTTTTACAAATACTATAAAATTGATGACTCATTTACAGATGATGAAAGTAAGCATTTCCCATGTCCAGACCTGAATCCTTATCTATAAAATTAGGGGTCTTCCCAGAAGGGGAATTTCAATTATCTTATCCCTTCCAAACTACTAGAAAACAAACTGTCTCAGAACACAATATTAATACTAGAATCAGAATATTCAATAAGGATAATTCAGGATATAGTATATAGAAATTTAGTGAAAATTACATAAATTAAATCATCTCTTTCATTCTACAGGATCTTTTGTTTTCAGAAGGAGGAAGAGTCTGTGTAATAAGGTTATTCCCAGGCAGAACTACTGCCCAAGGTGGGTTTATGTGACTAGTCACAAGATTTTACCAAGAAATTTAAGTCACCTGAAAAGCAGGTTATGGAAGTTCCCTGTCAGGAAGGCCAATAGAAGCCCAAAGCAGTAAGAGTAGAGAGCGCAGTGGATGAGTAATACCTAAAGGTAAACTGCACACCCAGGTTTTTTGTTTGTTTGTTTTGTTTTGACATATACTGTAAGAGGAGGCTGAAAGTCTGAGTAGAATACACCTGATATTTCTGATAGGTGTTTACACTTAAACTGGCAGAATAACACTAGACATCTTCAAAGACTCTATAAAATCAAGTAGGGACCTCCCTGGTGGCATATGGGTTAAGTCTCAGCACTATCATCCCAATGGGTCACCATGATGGCCTGAGTTCGATCCCAGCCACATACAGCATAGCAGATCTCTTCTGTCTCACCCACTGCTCCCCTAGCAGTGAATTTCAGTAATTTTTTCCTGTTCTGCTCCTGACTCTGTCTCTGGTGAATCCTCTCAGCCGCCGTACCTCTGGCCTACTACTCCAGTTGTTCTACACACAAAAATAAAAACAAATCTTTACAAAAACTGAAATCAAATCCAGTTGCAAAGTTAGAAGGGCTTTCCATGGCTATTTTCAGTTCTTTCATTGTATTCCTCATATATATCATTTCTCCTGGAATTTTTTAATAGCTTCAATTTCTTTGGTAAAGAATTCCTGTTGTGCCAAGATATCTTTTCTTATGTCCTGAGCTTGCCTTTTGGTATTTAATTGAGGCTCTCAAATTTCATTGAGCTTCCTCATGATTGCATTTCTGAATTCTTTGTATGTTAGAGCCTCTGATTTTGAGTCATAGAGCTTGGATTGAGGTCAAAATCTTTTTTCTACGCTGTGGTCTTTGGGTTGCTCCTTCTTTCTTAGGAGTGCTACCCTTTTCCCACCACAGTAAATAGTGCTGTTGCTTTAGTTTTGCAATCTTCCTGGTTCATAAGGTGGGTTTATAAGGAGCATGGGAAAATGGAAGCCCAGATGCTTCAAGTAAATGTTCACAGTCCTGGATGTTGAGGGTCCGCTACTGCTGGGAAGTCTGTACTGCTGCCTCTCTCTCTCTAGTAAGAACAAGCTCCAGTCTGTGCCTGAATTCTGTTTCCCCGGTCCCTGTTGCATCTCTTCAGCCTTGCCCTCTCCATGTTATTTTCTTCTTTCCAGCAGAATTGGCTGCCTCTGTGCCCAAGGCTTCCCTCCTTTCTCCCTGCTGCAAACCCTAGCAAGGTATAAAGGACCCCTCCAGGAGAAAGATGCCGGCAATGAGCTGGTGAGATGTAAATGTGAGTGATGGCGGTTTTGTTGGTTGTGCATGGACAGGAGGCTTGCCAGCAGAGAGCCGTCTCACCATGTCTTTGTCTCATCCTTTCTCTTCTGAAGCAGTGGGTTTCTCTACCTCTTCTGTTCTCTCTCAGTCCTGGATGCAATCTAAAGAGATTGGTCCTCAAGCTCACCTTTCTAGACTAATTTTGTAAATTGGTGATAGCTGAATTTTTAAATCTATTTTGTTTACTAGATACTGCATGTATCTGGCTCAAATTCAAAAGTAAATAGTTGCTCAAGAAGTTAAATACCAAATCACATGTCTTGGGGTGTATTAAAGGCTTTGGGAAGTCCTTTAATAAATAAACCTGTTTTATTTTAAAGAAATGATTCAAAACTTTCACTAGACACTGTTGTATCAATTCTAGTTCACTGTAATTCTTATCCTGGATAGGCAGTGAAGGTATAGAAATTCACTAACTTCATCTTTGCAATAAAACACTGGAAAATAAAAGCCAAACTTAAGTCAGAAATAATTTAATATCTAATTTCAGGAGTGCTGAGTTGTTTTCCCTGGAAGCAGAAACTGAGGTGGGATTCTTGAACATGTGGGGTTTTTTGAGAGCATGCTCTTAGAAGTGAAGGAAATAGATACACCAGGTTTTTATAAAAAAAAAAAAAGTCAAGAATGTTTTCTACCTGGAGTCTAGATTGAGCGTGACCCTGGAGGTTTCTGCAGAGCATGACTTGCAGTGCACAGTAGCTACTGCCTTTTATGTGCCCAAACCAGACATTATTGGCTCATGAAAACGGAGGTGGCATTCAGGTGAGGAGGCCAGGTATCTCCCAGGCAGCATGAAGGCAATTTTCTGGACAGGGACCAGCATTGAATGCTAACAGCCAAAACTCACAGTAGCTGAAGGATGAACAGGATCTTGGCATAGCTCCAAGAAGGTCCACTAGAAACAAAAATTTCTATTTATTGTTTATTGGACCATGGAATTGGTAATAATAAAAGTTGCTTAGTTTGAATTCTGTATGATATATTGCTTGCTAGTTTACAAGCATATTTCAATTTACTACAGCAAAACAGACTGGGTTTTTAGAATAACTTCAGTTTAAAATGAGACAAGAGGGCCTCCCTGGTGGCACAGCGGTGGAGCGCTGGGTTGCGAAGCTGCCCGCAGCCTCTGCAGCGCCCGTGCGAACCCCGGCCACCAGAGAAGGGTCCCGCATGGCGCGCAGACCTCTCCTGCCGCCCGCTGCTCCCCTCAGCAGTGTACTTCGGTCCTTCTGCCTGCTCTGCTCCCCCCTCTGGCTCTGGTGAATTCTCTCACCCTCCCGCGCTTCTGACTGTACCCAGTGCTTGTATAAATAAATAAACAAATCTTTAAAAAAAAACAACTATCACTCAGAGAACTATTAACATTAAAAAATAAATAAATAAAATGAGACAAGACCTACACTTTTAGGGCATAACTACTAATTAGATTTCACTGAACAACAATGCTTATAACCTGAATCACTGATGATTGTCAACTGTAAGAAACTATACCAATACAAATTGCAACATTTTGAAATATTTGACAGAATAATGAGGAATTGGGGGGGATTTCAACACTTTCATATAATCTCTGAAATATTACATTTACAAAATAAAAGTAATCACATTTATCTGACCAAAAAAAAAAAGGAAAACTCATTTTTTTCCTCAAAAAAAAAAAATAACATCAGAAATTTTAATTTACTGCTCATCTGAAAGCAGATATATATTTTTTAAGTCCAACAGCTAATAAGTTCTGTGATCACTTATAAGCAAAAAAGCTCTAATTATTATAATCGGTACCTATTAACCTAAAACCAACCAAGATCTTAAGTTACAACAAAGGCTACACCTACTACCAAGTCTTATTCCAAGGACATTAACTCTGAGCAGCTTTCCCTTCCTCCTGATTCAGGTGACGAGGCAGCCATCTGACTAGAACACCTATGTTACATGCCGCTGCCATGTCTGATGACACCCTCAATACTGCTGTATTCCACTGTGTTCATGTTCACTCATTGAAAGAACTAGTGATAGTCTTACAAGGGGAAAGTGAAAGGTGTACTATCTGAGTATCTTTTAGAAAACAGGACATTTGCATATATTTTAATGAAGTAGTAAATTTATACAAAATTTAAACTTCAAATATTGTTTCTTTTAATAAGTTTATTCAAGATTTGATTTCCTTGACTTTTTCCCCTAAGACTGATGAATAGGATTTTTTCCTGGACACCATCCTGAGTCTTCCAACATCATCAGCACACCACGCACTCTTTCATGCAACAACTATTATTTGAAAATGTTCCATGCGTCCGGTACTTTACTTGGTAGATTAATGTCACTCCCCACCCCAAAAGTCCTTTTCATAATCCCAGAAACTTTGAATGTGATATACACATGGTAAAAAGTTGCAGAGAAAACTAAGGATATTAACCAGTTGATCTTAAAATAGCAAGATAATCCTGGATTATCAGGGTGTGCTCAATGTAATCAATCATAAGGATCCACAGAAGTAGGAAAGACAGGACTGGGCCCTCCTGCTGGCACAGGAGTTAAAGACTCAGCACTATCAAGCTATCACCATCCACTGTGGTCTGAAGTTCGATCCCCAGCCAAGTAGCTAACCCACATGGCACAGCAGACCTGTCCTGTCTTACCCGCTGCTTCCCTCAGCAGTGTATTTCAGTAGATCCATCTATTCTGCTCCCTACTCTGTCTCTGGTGAATCCTCTCACACTACTCCAGACCTCTGGCCTGCACCCCAGTTCTTGTATGCATAAATAAATAAAAATAAATGTTTAAAGAATTGAAAGAGAAACAGGACTGTGGAAGAGAGAAATGGCAGTGTAAGAAGGACTCAATCTGATGCTACTGGCTTTGAAGATGGCGGAAAGGCCATGATCCACGGCATGCAGGTGGCCTCTGGAAGTTGGGAAAAGGCAAGAAAACCTTCTCTAGCATCTCCAGGAGGAACTCAGCCTTGCTAATACTGTGATTCTATCCTAGTGAGACTCATGTCACACATTTGCCCTCCGCAAGTGTAAGAGAATACATTTGTTTTATGCCATTAGGTTTGCAGTAATTTGTCACAGCAGCGATATGAAACGACCACAGGCATTGTGGTCACTGGGGATGCAGCAGTGAGCCAGAGAGGTTACTAGCCCTCAAGTAAGGGAGATACTTACACTCTAATAAAGGAGCCAAAAAAAAAAAAATACCTATAGTTGGTAAATGTTCTGCTGGGAGACATTTACCTGTAGGAAGTAGAATATAAATCCAGACATGAAATATGGATAGGAAATTAACACACAGACTGGAGAATGGAAAGTATATTTGTGGAATATGATAAAAGACCTAGATAAAAGAATCAGTGTTTGAAGAAATTTCATATGGTGTTCAACACCTCAGAGTTCCTCAGCTAGGTGTGCAAGGTAAGGCATTCTCTTAATATAACCCATGAAAGAATACCCGAGTGATTATAGAAATTTATAATTTAGATTTCTGCATCATTAACTCAGTAATCCAAATGGTAAATTATTTAGTAGGCTCAATTTTTCTCCACCAATTCTTTCCTAACTTCATCATTTATTCATTTTGCTATTTGGTATCATCTTTGTGAAAGACTATGTAAGACATATAAGGGAGATAAAACTTTGGGGAAAAAAAACTATCTGATTTCAACTAGTCAGAGTAATTAAAGGCACTTACTGAGGGAAGACACAATTACAAAATGAAATTTATTGGCTCTCCCTTGAATTTCTATCATGAATAACAAAAATGTCTTAAATATTAATTTGATAATTTTGATTCTACCAATAACATTCTCAGACCATCAAGACATCGTGGCACTGCAGAGAAATGTGCAAAAATTTTAAATGCTATAAAACATTAACCGGTAGGATAAGAACAAGTATTGCACATACTTTATGTAGGATTTTAAAAGGAGGGATGACTTTGTTCAGAATAAACCCTCTTACTGAACATGGGAGATGAGTTCTTAAAGCAGGTATTAACAAGTTTTGTTTTGTTTTGTTTTGTTTTTTCTTTGTTAACAGGTCAGAAAGTAAATATTTTGGGCTTTCCAGGACATATGTTCTGTTTCACCTACTAACTCTTTCACTGAATTGCAAAATCAGTCATACACAATATGTGCTAATACAATTTTATTTACAAAAACAAATAGTAGGATAAGAGTTTGCCAATTCCTGCCCTAGAGATTATTTCCTCCTTCCCTTTTTCTTTCAGTAATTCCATTCATTGGCAAAATATTTTCCCATGGAAAAAATAGTCAATAACTTAGACTGTACAACTATCAAATTGTATCAGGAAGAGTTACACTGAAAGCAAAAAAAAATTATTTTTCATTAATAAAAAACTATTTAAACTAGAAAGCCATAACAAAAAGTCTATAAACTGTATGATTCCAATTGTATGACATTCTGGAAAAGAAATTATGGAGACAATAAAAAGATAAGTGGTTGCTGGGGGAGGTAATGGGGAGTTAAATTAGCAAAGAGGGTTTTTAGGACAGTGAAAATATTCTGTACGGTATATAATGATGGATATATGTCATTATACTTTTGTCCAAACTCAGTGAGTCTACAAGAGTGAACTTGAAGATAAATTATAGGCTTTTACTGATTATGATACATCAGTGTAGAGTCATCCTAGGTTTAAGAAACACACAGTCATGGCAAGTGATGCTGATAACAGGGGAAGGGTATACATATGCATGGTCAGGGGGCATATGGAAAACAGACTATGTTTTTCTCAATCGTATTATAAACTCAAAACTACTCAAAAATAATAAAGACTTAAAAACTAAAGAGTTCTATTTAAAAAGCAACTTGGGTCCCTTAAAATCCATTTATTCCTTAGCATTTTTTTGTCACCAATGTGAGTGTGTAGGAAGAGAATCTGTTTTTCTAAAATGCTTCTAAATGATCTTTTTTCCTAGTTACAGATTTTTGAAAAGCATTAAAAAACAGTTTCACAGTGTATTCTCCTGGATGACATCTTTCCTTTGATGCAGAGGAGTGACTGTTTAAAAAATACTTTTGAAATAGTTGCTCTCCTCAAGGGAAAGTACCTCATTGTGATGTCTTTTTAGCCCCTCCCTTGCCCTTCTTCACCCTCCATTATTTTTCAAGTCTTTCAGTACTCCTGACACAATTTCCTAACATTAAATTAAGTGAGCTAGGCCAAATGCAGTCTATCTTTCTATTTCACCATCCATTTTGAAACCATGAAGTAAAATATTCTAGGTAATAGGACTCAATACTTGTCTGGGTTTAATTTCCATTACATGTTCCAATTAGCTCAACCATTTCTGCCTGATTTTTTTCATTTTTAATAAATGAAAACTCTCATCTGCATGGTTGGGAGTAGAGATATAAAGATTAAAAATGGATTTGCTTTATGTGCTCAACAATTAAAAATAAAGAAAATTAAGAGTGTCCTGGAGTTTAGTACAACACCCACAGTAGTGAAGAGGGGTGTCATATTTACTGTGATCTGTCTTGATATTTCACCAAATTGTGTAATATAACTTGAATTACCCAAACCTTATTAATAATACAGAAACCTCATATTTGTGCATAAACTTCCTTTTGGAAAGTCCAAATCTCCTTCATAACATTTTCTCTAACCATGCCAAAATTGTACTTGGAAGGCTTAGTTATTTACTTTCTTCCCATGCTACAAATGAGAAAATGAGCCCTAAAGACTCCTGATAGATGACATGCATTCAGAAGTCGGAGAAGTTGTTGGATGAAAGCTATGATGCATCACACTTAAGTCCCAAATGAATTATCAATACAGCTTTGGTTAAAAGCAAATGTTAAAAGCTTGGTTTTAACAAATGTTTGGTTAAAAGCAAATGTTTATTTTTTAGGGTGAGAAACTTCCTCCTCTATCCATAACTGGATTTACCTTCCTGTGGGAAGTAAGTAAAACCTAGATAAAATATGCATTAAATATGGTTTACAGGGTCCTCCCTGGTGGTGCAAGGAGTTAAGTCTCAGCACTATGAAGTTATCAGCAGCCACTGCAGCACGAGTTCAATCCCTGGCCAGGGAACTAACCTACATGGCCCAGCAGAACTCTGCTGTCTCACCCGCTGCTCTCCTCAGCAGTGTGCTTCAATAGATCTGCCTGTTCTGCTCCCCACTCTGTTTCTGGTGATTTCTCTCACCCCAGCATCTCTGGCCTGCACCCCAGCTCTTGTATGCATAAATAAATCTTTAAAAAAATGCTTTATACTGTACATCAGGTTGCACGGGACAATGATCCATAAGATAAGGAAAACCAATGGGGTTGAAACTATGATCACTCCAACTTACTCTTTAGAAACAGAGTCCCCAGAGCCTAGCCCCGGGATGGGGAGCCTAGGCAGCCTGGAAGGTCACCCTGAGTGGACAAGTTGGAACTAGTGCTCTGAGGATACCCAGGCAGGTAGAGTTTTCAGGGCTTCATACCAGAGGAGAAAGAGTTGCAAAAAGAACTCCAGAGATCTGCACAAGCTTCCCCACATCTTCCAACTACAAATCATGGTGCATCCGTGAGGAAATTACCCAGTGCCAGGGAAGAACACAGGTAATTCTCTGTGGGTCTCTGGATTAGTTTGCCACAGTTTCTGTAACAGAATGCCATAGACTGAGTGTCTTAAGCAACAAAAGTTTATTTTCTCACCATTCTGGTGGCTGCAAGTCCAAAACCAAGGTGTTATCAGTGCTGGTTTCCCCTGAGGTCTATTTTTGATTTGCAGATGCCCCACCTATTGTGTGTGCCCCCAGCCCATGTGCTCTTCTCCCTGGGAGTGTATCTCCAGTGGGTGTCTCTTATAAATACATACACCATATTGGATTATAGCCCCACCGCCATTTAATTTTTATTACCCCCTTTTTAAACGCCCTGTCTCCAAATACAGTCACAATGGGAATTAGAGTCTCAACATATGAATTTTGGGGGTCTTTGGAAAGAGTGCCTTTTCCACATGTCTAACAAGTGCTTCTTTTCTAGGATGTTCTTATTGAGACCTGTCTTAGAAGACAGATATCTCTTCATTGGAAGCAAAGGAAATGCATGCTTTCTGTCCACTATAAATTATCTAGAACCACTAAGCTTAGGGTTCTCTTCCTCCAGTGTAACCTACAGTATGTGTAGCAGTCACTCGGTCCTCCTAACAGGGCCCTGTGAGAATTGGGGCTCACCAAACTAGTGAACTATCTCCTAGGGTCTTGTACTTTCTGTCAGCATACATGAGACTATGCAAGCTATTAGCTTGCAAGCAGAGCAAAAGCTCAGACTCTTCACAGATCTTAAAAACAAAACAAACAAACAAAAAACCCAAAAATAATTAGAAAACTCTCCCTCATCTCCAACAGGGCCAGCAATAGTCCATGATTCTGCCAGTCAAAATAGGAAACATTGTGGACCTCCCTGGTGGCACAAGGGGTTAAGAACCTATGAAACTATTCACAGCCACTGCAGCACCAAGTTCGATCCCCGGCCAGAGAGCTACCCACATGGCGCAGCAGACCTCTCCTGTCTCGCCCGCTGCTCCCCTCAGCAGTGTATTTCAGTCAGTCTGCCTGTTCTGTTCCCCACTCTGTCTCTGGTGAATCCTCTTACCCCTCCACCTCTGGCCTGTACCCCAGTTCTTGTATGCATAAATAAACAAATCTTTTAAAAAATAGGAGATGCCGTAAGTCATAGGATGGAAAGGAGAGGACTCTGGATGACAGTGTATAGCTGATGCCCAAGATTTACCCCTAGACTAAAAGCTGCTAGAGTCCCATTTAGCAAAGCTTAAAAGCAAAACATGAAAGGATGAAATTATTTCAAAGTAACCTAGCAGCAACTCACAAGAAACTTCAAGAATATCCTGGTAACATATCACGAGGCAACATTTAGCATTCCTGGCACTCTATTAAACAAATAAATAGGCTTGTAAGGAAGCAGGAAAGGATTGCCCACAATAGGAAGAAAACCAAAAAGGAACAGATCCACAAGTTATACAAATGTTAGAATAAATAAGGACTTTAAAACAACTAGCATAACTATATTCCATATGTTCAATAAAGAAGATTGAGCATCTTAAGCAGACATCCTCATAGAAATTAAAAATACAATGCATAATACAGACAATATATTGCCTGTTTTATGTACAATATATACAGACAATATATAGCAAATTAGCCATTGTAGGGAAAAAAAAAGTGAACTTGAAAGACGTCCCAATAGTAACTGTCCAAGATAAAACAGAGAAAAATACGGGAAAAAAAAAATAAACAGAGCAGCAGTGAGCAGTGGGGTAACATCAAATTGTCTAATGTATATGTAATTCCAGTCCTCAAAAGTGATGAGGTGGAACTAAAAGAAAAAAAAAAATTCAGCCATAGCAGTCAAAATGTTCTAAATTTGATGGAAACAATAAACCCAAGTTCCACAAAGCTCAAAAACTCATAAGAACAAAGAACATAAAGAAAAACACGGTGGCACATCAACTTGTTTAAAACCAGTCCTCTAGCTAATCAATCTTCAATCTCTTTCTCTCAATATTTTATTGCTTAATAGTTTTGACCTGTGATTGACTGTGGGTAAGGGAAACCTCAGAAAGCAAAATTGAAAATAAGGACGACGGTTGTATACAGAAGTAAAATGAAAAGAAAATAAAGAGGAAAATCTTGAGTCAGAGACAAAAACATGTTATATATAGTAGAACATAGATAGGAATTGTAGCCCACATTACATGGCATTATTGCCTGTGAACACACACTGGAACAGCACCTTAAGGGATCTAGTCCCAAATATGGGATTGGGGTAAAATTATAATAAATTAAAAAACAAAATTATCAGGCAATTATAAATCAGAGACATTCTGTGGGGAGTGGAGGGGGAGGGATCAGAAAAGTGGATGAAAGAGCACAGGGGACTATGGTGATGGTGCAGGCGTGAATTGGGGATGGGAATTTTACAGGGACTACACCTAAGAGGAGAAAGCAAACATTGTACACAAAGGAAGAATGATATTATATATATTATATATATATATATATATAATAAACATCTGAAGCAGAAACTGACAAACCTAAAAGGAAAAAAAAAGAAAAAAGAAAAATCAGCTATTACAGGTGAAAAAAAAATTCTATGGGAAAGAGTATGGGGTTTCCCAAATATTAAAAATAGATCTACTTACTGTATGAGCCGAGAATTCCACTCTTATCTACCCAAGGAATACTAAAACACTAATTTGAAGGAACATGTGCACTTCTGTGTTCACTGCAGCACTAGCTACAATAGCCAAGCTATCAAAGCAGCCTAAATGCCGAACAGCAGATGAGTGGAAGCAGATGTGGTATATATACACAGTCCCATGCTCTCAGCGAGCAAAAAAAAAAAAAAAAAAAAAAAGGAGGGGACTTCCATTTTGACATGGATGGAACTTAAGGGGATCAGACTCAGTGTAATGTCACCAGGAGAAAAACAAATGCCAGATGATTTCACTCACACATGGATTATACAGAAATAAAACAAAGGAACAGACAAAGCCAAAGTAAAATAAGCCCTCGAATAGAAATTTGACTGTAGAATTAAGGCTACCATGGAGGAGGGGTGGAGGTATGGAAGGGAGGAGGGGCCCAGTGAACTGTGGTGGTGGACTATGGGTGCCTTGGTGGTGGGTGTGGTGTGGCCACACACATCTGATGAGGTGTGAGTCTGTACCTTTTAATCATATACAATGTTGTAAACCAAAGATACCCCAATAAAAAAAATACAACGTAAAAACATCCTGCAAACTATAAGCTTTGTATTAGTGGATGCAACAAAAATATCTTTCAGAAACAAGAATGAAGTGAATACTTTTTCAGACTTGCAAAAGCTGAAGTAATTCCTCACCCACAACCATGCACTAACTATGAAAAATATTAAAAGAATTCTTTTGGGTAGGATGAAAATAATACCAGATGGAAAGCTGGATTTCCACAAAGGAATAATAGTGTGAGATAAAGTAGTGCAAAGACTTTCAAAAATCAATTCTTAATGCTTTTTAAAATAAATGTCAGTTTAGAGCCAAAATAATAATTATGCAGTGTGGGGTTTATAATATACAGTAGCCCCTCCTTGCCCCATGCTATATGTTCCAAGACTCCCAGTGGATGCCTAAGACCACAGATATAACCAAACCCTAGATAATCCGTGTTTTTTCCCTATCCATGCACACCTGTGATAATAAAGTATAATTTATACATGAGACACAAGAGATCAACAAATTCTCAAAATTTTAGTAATTATAATATAATGCAATAAAAGTTATGTGAATGTGCACTTCCTCACACTCTCTCCCATTCTCTTTCTCTCTCAAAATATTAAGCATAATATATTCAGACTGCAGTTGCCCATGGATTTTGAAACCTCAGAAAGAAAAGCCATGGGTAAGGTGGAAATACTGTTATACAGAAGTAAAATACATGATAACCATAGCACAGAGGTTGAGAGGGGTGTAATGGTTGTAAGGTTCTGATATCCTATGTGTCGTAGTGTGATGTCAACTTTCGGACTAGAAGTTAAAGGTGTGTCCTATAAATCCTCAAAATCACTTAAGAATTATAGCTAATTAGCCAACAAAGGAAATAAAATCAAGTCATAAAAAAAGCTTTTAGTGCCACTTCATGCTAGTGGGAATGGAAAATGATATAGCTACTCTGAGAAAGTATGGCAAGTGCGTATAAAACTAGAATACTTTTGCTATACAGCCCAACAATTAAATTCCTGGCCATTTATCTCAGAGAATTGAAAACTTACATTCACAGAAAAAAATCAAGCAAATGTATGTAACTGCTCTGTTTCTAACAACCCCAAAGTAGCAACCACCCAGATGCCAGATGATCAAACCACTATGGCACAATTAGCATGTGGAATAGTATTCAGCAATGAAAAGGAATAAACCATTGATACATACAAATTGGATGTATCTCACAGGTATTATGTTGAAAATAAAGTCAATCAAAACTTGATGATTCTAATTTTATAATCTTCATAAAATGCTAAAAGTATAGAGATGGGAACACATTAATGGTTGCTAAGGGTTAAGCATGGGGGGGGAAGCAAAGTGAGTGTGACTATAGAGAGGTAGTACAAGGGAGATTTTTATGGTTGATGAAATAGTACTGCATCTTGGTTGCTGTGATGAAAGCTCTACATGTGATAAAGTGACACAGAATTATACACACATGTCATGCTCATGTGAATATCCTGCTTTAGATATTGTATTGTAGTTACATACATATAGTGATTGGGGAAGGTGGCTGAGGGGTACATAGGACATCTCTGTACTATTTTCTTTTTGCAATTTTGTGTTTATAACTATTTCCAAGTAAAAAGCTAAAAAATAAATTGTCTTAAAAAAAAAAAGACTACTTGGAGTAAAAGGAAAAAATCATCCATTTATTACATGTAAATAGCCAATGGTAGATCTAAACCCAACCATATCCATAATCACCTTTTGTATTAGTTGTCTAAACACCCAAATAAAAGATACAAATTTTCAGATTGAATAATATGGGAAGACAGACCCAACCACAGGTCAAAACAAGAAACTCATTTTCAATATAAAGACAAAAATGGGTTAAAAGTAAAATAATAAAAGTTATACCACATTAGTGCTAATCAGAAGGCCATAGCAGCTCTTTTAATATTAGGAAAAGTAGATTTCATAACTAAATATTTTTTAAAGATTTATTTATTTATACAAGAGCTGGGGAACAGGCCAGAGATGCGGGAGGGTGAGAGAATTCACCAGATACAGAGAGGGGAACAGAACAGGCAGATGGACTGAAGACACTGCTGAGGGGAGCAGCGGGCGAGATGGGGAGAGGTCTGCTGTGCCATGTGGGTAGCTCCCTGCCTGGCCGGGAATTGAACCGGCACTGCAGAAGCTGCAGACAGCTTCACAGCACTGTGCTCACCCACTGCGCCACCGGGGAGGCCCCTAAATATATTCTTTAGGGTGAATAAGAAGCTAATCTTAAATGTGTTAAGTCCCCCCTTTTTCTTTTGTAACCTTTATTTTCACAAGATATGTGATAAGGGCTCTGAACTAGAAGATTCTTAATTCTTAAACATTATTAGAAACCTAAATTTTATTCCATCACTGAAAACTGTAAAACTATTTGACAACTCATTGGCAATGCTTTTGATGGTATTCATGAGTGGTGTACAATATAATGTGGCCATTAGAACATCAAGTCTCTTATAAAACCAGAATTCTTGAGGTTCATATCAATATCAGTAACCATGAATATTTTACAAAAATTCATGTATTAACCAAATAAAGATCTCACAACTCAATGGGAGGTTTTTAGATGGATCCAAAAACAAATTTTTCCTTGCAAGTTCAATTATACATTTTAAAAGGTGTTCGTGTTTAAATTTCTACACTGGTAGGCAGACCTAAGGGAGATGAGGAAAACCTGTTTCAATGCTAGACAACAGATGGCAGGTAAAAGATATTATCATATACCTTCAACCAGGCAGGATAAATTGTTCAAATATATTTTAGCAGCTGTTAAAGCAAATAGAGATACAGAGGAGGTAAAACAAATAAACAAAAAAAAAATATTTCAAATGATCCTATGGAGACTAATTAAGGAATTGTGTGGTTTTAAAGTTGTATATTTTTCTGTAAATTCCCGCCTTGTCTTGGTTCTTAATTGTTCTCTTTAAAATTTTAACACATCCAAGACCTGTTATCCTGTGTCCTGGTGCTCTGCCCCATATTAAATAACTATGCAAAATTCCACAGCGATCTCCCAGAGAAAAGTGAAATTCACACTGAAATAGATATCCGAATTGACTAAGGGAATTGACTTGGCAGACATTAAGGTTTGAAGTCACACTAGAATACTGGGTGCTGTACTGAAAAGAATGGCCCCTGAGTGAGGAAACAGGTCTGTGTTAAGATAGTGTATGAGAACCCTGATAACTTATTCAGATGGCTCAATGTTCTTATTAATATACAAGAGGAATCATTCCTGCCTTGTTTATCTCAGAATCCTTTTTTTTTAAAGTAATTTTTTTAATAGAGGTATGTTTTATTTATTTATTTGTTTGTTTGTTTGTTTATACAAGCACTGGGTACAGTCAGAAGCGCGGGAGGGTGAGAGAATTCACCAGAGCCAGAGCGGGGAGCAGAGCAGGCAGAAGGACCGAAGTACACTGCTGAGGGGAGCAGCGGGCGGCAGGAGAGGTCTGCGCACCATGTGGGACCCTCCTCCAGTGGCCAGGGTGCAGCCGGGGATCGAACCGGCGCCACAGAGGCCGCGGGCAGCTTCGCAACCCAGCGCTCAACCGCTGCGCCACCGGGGAGCCCCTCAGAATCCTTTTATATAGATCATGTCACATAAGTTATACAAATGATCTAAACATGTGACAATACTAAATAGAAGAGAAGAAAGAATAACTAGGGGAACTTTATTAATTATGTGAAATGTTTTTATGCTTAGGATGCATAACATTTTATAAATTTGATATATTTTATCATTGTCATATTTACTTGTATGATTTTATCATTTATCAATTATTCCAACTACTCTTTGAAGTTTATAAGGAAAATACTCCTAGTTTTCTAAAACAACAACTGACAAAGAGGTTGTTCAAGTTCATAACCTCATTTATAACATCCTCATCAACCTATCTTCTGTGTAAAGATGACTCTTCCCAATAATTTGAGCTGCCCAGAAAGTAATTTCTCTCATCAAGAGTTCCACTTCTCTAGATATTATAAGAAGGATTATTCCTGCCTTGGAATGAAAGTGATAAATGAATATTAAATGAACCCAATGCTCCCAAAAGGGTACATGTCACAAAAAACTCTAAAGAAATCTGGGGCCTAGCCATTCTCCCACATAATGGGGCTTAGCTTTTTTTTTTTTTTTTTTTTTTTTATTTATACAAGCACCGGGTACAGTCAGAAGCACGGGAGGGTGAGAGAATTCACCAGAGCCAGAGTGGGAAGCAGAGCAGGCAGAAGGACCGAAGTACACTGCTGAGGGGAGCAGCGGGCGGCAGGAGAGGTCTGCGCGCCATGTGGGACACTCCTCCGGTGGCCGGGGAGCAGCTGGGGATCGAACTGGCGCTGCAGAAGCTGCGGGCAGCTTCGGAACCCAGCGCTCAACCGCTGCGCCACTGGGGAGGCCCATAATGGGGCTTAGCTTTGATCTGCAAAGGCGAGATTTGAGCAAACTATGGGAGACAGAGGGAGGCTCTCTTGATTTTTTTTTAAGCAATGGGAAAATAACAGTGTATTGCCCCATTTTCAGGATGTGATGTGAACCCTCTCACTCCCTGGTGTTCATTTTGAGAAGATGATGTAAGCATCCACTCACTGGGACAACAACCATGTCTGGTAAAATTCTGGTTAGATGTCTACAGCAGGCTTAGGTCAACATCACACACACACACACACACACAGAAAATATTGATATTTTTTCAAGGTAATATACTAATTCCACCACATTTAAAATATTAAATTTATATAAAAAATTAATGTCCATATGTATCTGTAATAATAAAATTTAAATTTTCACATCTGTGCTTATTCCAAACAATGAAATATACCTGAAGTTACTTATGTTAATTGAAGAAGAAAAGTTTTCAGCTATTTTGGAAGAAAAGCAAATATTTCCTAGAGGTGCAGTATATGTCCCAGGATATTCTTTAATTTTAAATGGAACTTAAAGGAAAAATGGTTATAAAACTAGTTTCCCACCAAAGTTCCTAAGATATTTCTAAGAAGGATACTAATACATTAGTGATATGAGTAAAGATATCAATAGCAAAGATAATACATTAAACAATTACTAACCTTCACCTATCAGCTATGTACTATTATTATCAGAACCATTTCAGAGTAAGAGCTTGAGATTTATAGAGATCAAAGTACTTGCACAAAGGTTAACAAAAGTGGAGAAGTCTGGATTTGAACTAATTCATTTAGGATTTAGACCCTGGTCCTATGTGATGATTGTATGGCAGGAACCATGGCAAGAAATTTGCTTGCATTATTCCATTTAATCCTCTATAAACCTACTAATTTAACACCATTACGATCCTCTCTACAGATGGGAAAACTGAGATGAGTGACATTCAGAGTGTCCCAGTTAGGATGTGACTGATCTCAGATTTTTCCAGGCAGGCTGACTCCAAAGCCAGTGTGTTTAAGTCTTGCACTTATTACTTTTACAAAGTAAAAATGGTGTTTAAAATGACTTGACATAGAAATGCTATGATCATCTTATTGATCACAGTGTAAGAACATAAATCCTTTCAATTCTTTAAACTTTATTCTATTTTTCATTTGTATTGAGCCACTTTCTTAGGAATGTGGTACACATTGAGAATCTTAAGAACATTATCTCACTTGAGCATTGTATTGGGTTATATAGAACTGAGCTCAGTTCTCTCAATGTATGTGTACAACAACACCCTTTTAGACAGAAAATTCTATGCTGTTAAATATAACCACACAGCAATAACCTCTCATATTTATAGGGACAAACATCAACTACTTAGAGGACTAAAAGGCAAGTAAGTTTCAGAAATGACTGTTCACAATCTATTTTATCCTAACAAAAGTGCATAACCTGAAATTATTTATGAGGAAACATAAGGCTAACTTAAATTGAGGAACATTCTACAAACTAACTACCTGGTTCTCACCCAAAATGTCACAGTCATGACAGGCAAAGAAATAGGAGGAACTATTTAGATTAAAGAGGAATAAAGAAACATGATGACATAATGAAACATATGATCCTGGATTAAATAATGAACAAAGGGGAATTTTTTTCTTAGAAATCTATTATCAGAACAATTGACAAAATTTGAATCAGATCTGTTGATTAGCTGATAAAATGATATCAGAGTTAATCTTAATTTAAATAATTGCACTATGCAAAGCCAGTACACAAACATCACTTGCATTTCTAGATGCAAAAAATGTATTAGAAAAAAACAATTAAAAAAAAAAAAAAACATTCCCCCAATGGAACATGGTAGAGGACAGTTGGGGCACTTCTGGTGGGATGTGTGGAAATCGACATTTGGAGAAGTTTGAACCTATAACCTCCTAATGAAGGAGGGAGAGGACCTATATATTGAAATGTTTAACATTCTGTTAAAGGAAAAAAGCAAACAATTGGAAATATAGCCCATTCTCATGGATTGCAAGAAAAAAAAATCTTCAAGGTGTGCGCAGTGTGGTAACCCCTGAGGAGGGAGATCCTACACTTCTACTACAAAAACAATGGTATAAACCAGATTCTACAATAAAAAAAAAAAGCTGAAAAAAAATGGTCATGTAACCCAAAAAATATTTACAGATTCTATGTAATAGCTATCAAAATCCTAATGGCTTTTTTCAAGGAAATTGAGTTATATGATTTGTACAGAACCACGAAAGGCCCTGAATAGCTACACTGAGAAAAGAAGAAAAACAGGTATCAGATTCTCTGACTCCAAGTTATACCACGCAGCAAAAGTAATCAAACACAGAACAAACACAGAAACTCAGACTCCGTTTGCAAAATACCCTATATAAAACTATATTAGTTCTATTTAACCAAAGAGGGAGGCATTCTGTGATGTAAATCCTCTTAAATTCATTGGTGATTCCATTTATTCCCAGGACCATTTGCATGCTGGTTTGAAGGGAAACTTTCCTTTTTTTGTCAGACTGTCCTTTTGTTTGAAATAAATCAATTTTAAAATGATGGCATCTAACTAAAAAAAGAGGTTAGCCACTTTGCTTTCAGAGCAAACAAACCACTAAAGACTCTGGTTTATAGCTTCAAGCTAATTCTTTTAAAAATGATTTAACTTCTCAGAAACAAATTAGTTTAAGCATATCGAGAAAGAGGATCATCTTTCAAAGCAATAGTGCCGGCTTTCAGACATTGTTGATGAGCGCATGCCTTTCAGAGGTAAAATTAAAAAAAATACAAATAGCCACTGATGAAGGACAAGTGACTTCACTTAAAGCAAATTGCTCCTACGATCATGTGTTTCATTTTAGTCAATTCAAGAGATCTCCCCAATTTAAAATCACTCATTCATGTAATGCTAAATAAACATATATACATATATGTACATATGTGTAGTATATATACACACACAAACACACAATATACTTAAGTCTCCAGGGGATCCCTTACTGAAAACGTTGTTTGGATCTAAGGGGGTTCGCTTCACTCATTACAGGAGAACATTTTAGGTTATCAGAGTAAAAGGGGTGAAGAACTACTAGAATGAGTAGGCAGAAGTCCAGAAATGTTCTCGATTGTCCCAAACATAAAGAATTATCCTGACCCTCTCTGGATTTCAAACATCCCCCAGTGAATGTTTATGAACATGAAATCTCCCCATCTGTGATGACAACCTCTTTCCACTTTACAAAGAAGCCCAGAACATGGTTTATAAAATTTTAAAATGAATCTCAAATTTTTAGAAATGTAACTTCCAAGTAGAGTGAGGAAGAGTTCTACTTTGTTCTTTTCAGAACATTATCAAGAGTTGCTCATTCTTACAGAAAATGATGCCAATGAAGTCTGCACCGCTCATGATATTTGAGTTGCGCATTCTACAGTATCTGTCAGTATTGGTAGCTGTCCCAAGCCCAGCCACACTATGGAGAGTATCAAGCATTGACTACCGTGTTCCCTCCTCTATGATGGTCAGACCTAAGCATTTACATAGCTAAATATCATTTTAAAAAAACAAAGTGCTTGGCAATTATGTCTCCTTTATACCAAAGTTAAAGCATTATAACATTTTTAAAAATTTGTGTTTGTCAGGTTCTATTATCTATAAATTTTATTTCAGGATATTAAATATTTTAAATAATAAAATATTTATTATTAAAAGAAATCATTAGATCTGATTGAGCTGAGAAACACTAACTTAGAATCTATGCTGATGGATAAGCCTGATTCATATTCATGTCCTCAAGGTTAGAAACACCATCTAGGCATTCCATCTCTGAAATGAAATGGTTCATTTTTGGCCTAATTATGGACTTACTACAGTGCTGCATCAACTCTAAAATGGTGAAATCTTTCTATTTTAAAAATTTAAGGACTTGATTTGCTACCTGGTATTTTTCTTAACCATTGAGCAGGAATTAGATACACTTATTCTACCACTCTTCAAAGTTACGGCTTGTGCTATCTTGAAGAAGAAATAGTTTAAACACATATAGTGAAGTCATTAAGCACTTATGAAATTTGATGCATGTAAATATTTTACTAGAGAATCTAAGTTATTAATGATGCTCTGAAGACCTTATAGTCTATTGCCAAAATCAGAGTCCTGTGAACTATAGTCCCCATCTTTTAATTTTTTTTTTTAAGATTTATTTATTTATTTATTTATACAAGCACTGGGTACAGTCAGAAGCGCGGGAGGGTGAGAGAATTCACCAGAGCCAGAGTGGGGAGCAGAGCAGGCAGAAGGACCGAAGTACACTGCTGAGGGGAGCAGCGGGCGGCAGGAGAGGTCTGCGCGCCATGTGGGACCCTCCTCCGGTGGCTGGGGAGCAGCCGGGGATCGAACCGGCACTGTGGAAGCTTCGGGCAGCTTCACAACCCAGCGCTCAACTGCTGCGCCACCGGGGAGGCCCCCATCTTTTAATTTTTAAGACTATGTATAAAACATTCCATCCACCAAACTTAAAATGTTAAGACTCTCCTTGAGAATCAACAAATCATCCAATTTGGGAGATGTAGACAAGACTTTGTTATTAATAACTTAAAGTGTCTTAATTTGACCTTCAGAACTTCCACAAAGTTCTACCTGGAAGTCTAAATTAGCTGTATGCTTACCTACACCACTGAAGTCATCTCAAAGGAAGCATGAAACTTCAGAAAGAAAACTAGAGATGTGGTAAGTATAAGGGGCCACCCAGCTGACCGGTTAAATGAGCTAAATTAATTCTAGATGAATCAGTAGTTTGAGGCAGCCCTAACCTAATTTCATACGCTGGAAATACCTTCCCACAATGTCATCTGAATCTACCTAAGCTATTCAGGTGGGCAGCAGGAAGTCTTCTCTTTGTGTTGTTGTGGACACTCAAAACCCCAATCAAAGCACAGCCTAATAAACAGCCAACCAGGAAATGAATGGAAAATTTCTCCTTCCAACCTCTGCTTTCTCAGAGCTACTTTTGCCATTGGCCTAATAATTTTAAAGCATAATATCGCTCTATTTCATCCTTCCTTCTCATTTCATGAAAATAGTTTTCTATCAAACACCCCGATTAAAAGTCTTAGTAGGGCTTGGATCAGCAGGACAAAAATCCTCATACATGGTTTATTCTTAAAATGGAAGAAAAGGTGTAACAGCAAATGTTGCACCCCTTAAAGAGTGCTAACCATGGTGTGTCTCCATCCAGTGTCTGCCTGAAGAACCGAAGTTTAGGGTTTCCATTTTGACTGCAGTAGGAATGTTTAAGAATCATGATAGTGGCCATTAAAGTCCACCTTCTTTATGCACCTTATAAATAAGGAGAATCATTGGATATCTATATATTAGGCTAATGTCATCCCTTGGACTTCAATTTCCACACTAGTAAACTGGTAACAGGATATTTTTTTTACATTTTTTTTAATTGAGGTCATGCTGGTTTAAATCACTGTTTGTGATTTAGAGGTACAGGATCTCCCCCTTCAGGTGTTGTCACCACACCTCACTCACCACCAAACACCCATAGTGCTCCAACATCATCCACTATGCTCCCTTCCTACTTTGTTCTCTCTCCCCCAGTCCTACACACACACACACACACACACACACACACACACACACACAAACTAGTAGCCTCAGTTTTATAGTCCAATTTCTAGGATTTGTTATTGGTTTGGTTTTAATTGACTCTGTTTTGTTTCTCTGTATTCCAAATATAAGTGAAACCATCTGTCTTTCTCCTTCTGACTTATCTCACTTAGTATAATCCCCCCTCCAATTCAATCCATGTTGTCACAAATGGCAAGAGTTTTTTGTTTTTTTTTTTTTTTAAAGATTTATTTATTTTTATACAAGAGCTGGGGTATAGGTCAGAGGCACAGGAGGGTGAGAGGATTCACCAGAGACAAAGCGGGGAGCAGAACAGGCAGACTGACTAAAATATGCTGCTGAGGGTAGCAGCGGGAATGGCAGGAGAGGTCTGCTGCGCCATGTGGGAATCTCCCTGGATGGTCAGGAATCGAACCTGTGCTACAGAGGCTGCGGACAGCTTCACAGTGCTGCACTCAACCCGCTGTGCCATCAGGGAGGCCCAGTTTCTTTCTTTTTATTTTTTCTATAGCTCAGTCATAGCCCATTGTTTATCTAGACCACATATTCCTGATCCATTCATCTGTTTTTGGACAGGTAGGTTTACAACAGGATTCTTAAAGGTTTGTAACAGGAAATAAGTTGTAAGATGCATGCTCAGCATAGTGCTTGACACATAGAAAGCATATTGAATCTCTTTAACAATATCCGCTTATATTTATTAACATTCCTCTCTCATTTACACCTATATTACAACAAACTCTTGCAGTCAGAATTGTGTCGGTTAGGATCTAGTCAGATTTAACACAAATATTTCAATAGAGGTAATTTAATAAAAGGAACTAGATGCAGAGATATTGGAGAGGCTCACAAAGCAAGGAGGAAACCCAGAGAATAAAAAACGATAGGCAGCTGGGCCTCCCCTGGTGGTGCAGCAGTTGAGCGTTGGGCTGCGAGGCTGCCCACGGCCTCTGCAGCACTGGTTCGTTCCCTGGATGCTGGCAAAGGTCCCACAAAAAACAAACAAACAAACAAAAAAAAACAATAGGAAGCGCCTGGCAATCCTACAGTGGGAGGAATAAAAAGAAGTGAATATTTTAATTGATCTCAGAAGACAGGGTTGCCAAGAGATAGCCTGGAGCCTTGAAGGAGGTGCTTGAGAGGTATCCTAGCAAGTAACCGGAAACCTGGAGCAAGATGTTACATGGAGAGGAGGAGCCCAGCTAGAGCTGACCAGGGGATAAGAACGTGCCCAGCAGGAGATTCAAGAGGATATAGTTTGGCTCTACAGGCACCAATGCCCTTAACAGAGAAAAAAGGCAAGAGATAGTCTGGTTTCTCCCCTACTCTGGCCAGTGCTGCCCCCTGGTGAAACCTAACCATAAGCAAGGTTGCCTAGGAAATGGAGGTGAAATCTCCAAGAAACCAAGTAAAGAAGGACCGAGAAGGGATCTGAGAGCAAACATGCAGACATCTGGCACAGAAGCTAAGTACGTGTGTCTTGTCTCATATGCAGTCAGGACTTGACTGGTTGATACTCTACTATAGCAGAAAACCTCTCTAGAAATCTTAAAAGAGCACCGAAGGATGCCTGGAGGAACCCTAGTAGCAATTAATTTACTAATTTAGGTAGCACTTCACTTTCTTATAGAGGCTCAGATTATTTTAGTTGTGCTAAAATCATAAAAATCAGAGAACTAATTTGATTATTTATGATGCTGCTTAAAGAAGTGAATTATAGTTAAACCACACACACACACACACACACACACACACACACACACACACACACCCCGCAAGCCCAATGATCCCATATAAAAACCCTCTTTTATCTTTATTGATTAATATTCCCTTTTCTACTCTTGACTTAGGTCACCCATTTAAATTGTATCTTTATATATATTCTTGCAAAATGTCTTTTTTGTGTGCACACATTGTCAATGCATGTAAAGGTAGTTTTAGTTCTTAGTCCATTAATTTCTGTAACTAAATTCCATCAATGCTTTTAAGATCTATACACATTGCTCTTTGTACACCTAATCTGTTGCTTCTATCTGCTCATATTTCCCTGAACTCTCTCCCACAGATAGGCATGTAGATTTCCATAAAGATACCGCACGTGTACTCTAAGTTCCTTTTTTTTAAAAAAGATTTATTTATTTATTTATACAAGCACTGGATACAGTCAGCAGCACGGGAGGGTGAGAGAATTCACCAGAGCCTGAGCGGGGAGCAGAGCAGGCAGAAGGACCGAAGCACACTGCTGAGGGGAGCAGTGGGCGGCAGGAGAGGTCTGTGCGCCATGTGGGACCCTCCTCCGGTGGCCGGGGATCGAACTGGCGCTGGGAGGCCCTCTAAGTACCTTTTTGAGATTTTCCTTGGAGTATAAATGTAGTTGCAAAATCGCTAGTACTTAGGCATGTATATATTTAATTTTTCTAAGTAGTACAGAGTGAGCTCTGGAGTGGCTGTGCTGGATCTACAGTTTCAAGAGCAATGGTGGGGTTTTTCAACATCCCCAAATCTTTGACATACTTGGCACAATCCTACTTTCTAACTATTGACACTCTAATAGCGTAGAGTGATCCTGTCTTCTTTTCATTTCTATTTCTCTAGTTTACAATTTAGAGAATCTCATCACATGCTGTTTTGTTGGGGGTTTTCTCTTCAGTAAACTGCTCATTTAAATCTTTTTCTTCCCTAGTTGCAGAAAAATGATTTCAAATAAAAGAAAATCCTTTTAGTCCTTAGACATATATATATATATATATATATATTCCATTTTGTCAATTGTGAATTAAATTTATCCAGTGTTCTTTTTATATAATCAAATTTATAACATTTTGGCCTTATGGTAGGTATTTTTTGAAGTTTTAAGCAGTCTTTTAATCATGCCCTTGGACCTTTTTCTTATATTAATCCTAGCATTTTACCATTCAAAGTTTGATCTTTACTCCAGTTGTAACCCACCTTTCCATGTGGGTTTTATTTTACTCCATATGGTGATTCAGTTACGACATCATCTACCAAGCAATCCATTTTCCCCACAGATGTGTCCGCACACCTGTACAAAGTTTCTAGCTAAGTCTGTCTCTGAAAGCACTGGCGTTTCATTTGCTGAGCTTTTCCTGTTCTGACAGCACAGTATCTTATGACTTTATGTCTTAATATTTGCTATGGAGAGTCTTCCTATCTTCACTCCTAAAGATTGACTTAGTTATCCCCAGATTTTCATATAACCATACATTTTTTAGAGTGAAAACTTAGTTTTTCAAGGCCCTCAAACATCCTCCTGTAACTTTAATTGGAATATTACTGAATTTATGAATTTGTTTGGGGAGAACATAGACCTTTACAATACTGTTATCCTAATCAAAGTCATGGAGTATTTTGGGTCATTTGTTGGTTTTAAATTTTCTTTATAAATATCATATACTTTTTAAACCTAACTACTAGATTATTCATGACAAATTATTATTTTCCATATTCTAAGTGGTTATTTCTGATCATTTTTGTCATGTGGTTAGCCGCAGAACAGCTGTACAATTTTATTATTAATTGTGCTATTTTGTCTGGAGTCTGTTGGTTATTCTAGTTAAATAATCATTCCATCCACAAAAAGAAATTGCCAATGTTATTATCTCATCTTCCAATTCTTGTATATCTGGCTTTCTTATCTTAATACTGGCTAGCTCTTCCCGTTGTAGATTAAAATGCAGCAGTGATAGGAGACACCCTTGCCTTGTTCCAAATCATAAAGAGAATGAATTAAAGTTACTCCAGTAAGTATAATATTTGCTGTAGGGTGTTAGAATACAAATTTACCAAGATAAGGAAGTTCCTTTATTTTCTTAGCTTGATAGGCATTTCAATTTTAAATTGATGAAGAGCTGTATCAAATATTTATTCTGTATTGGTGGAGATCATTATGTGAATCCTCCCTTAATCTACTTAGAAGAAGAAAATATTGATTGATTTTTCTAATGTTGGAGCATTCTTGTATTTATGGGATAACCTTACCTGACTACATTCTATTATTTTAAATATACCATTAGATTTAATATCTTATTTAAAATATTGGCATCTATATATGCATGAGGGGATTTTTTTCTTGTATAATTTGGGAATAAAGATTGCACTATCTTCATTAAACGTGCTGGGCATAGTGTACCTTTTTTGTATTCTGATCCATGAGAAAAGAAAAGAAATAACTGATCATGAAAGTTTGGTAGAACTTAACTCCCATGTAAAACCATCTAGTCCTGAAGTTTTTTCAGAAAAGAAGGCTTAAGAACCCATTCAATTGCGGGCCTCCCCAGTGGTGCAGCGGTTGAGCGCTGGGTTGTGAAGCTGCTGGCAGCCTCTGCAGAACCGGTTCAATCCCCAGCCACTGGGCGTGGGTCCCACATGGCACGCAGACCTCTCCTGCCATGCCCGCTGCTCCCCTAAGCAGTGTACTTCGTCAGTATGCCTGTTCTGTTCCCCACTCTGGCTCTGGTGAATTCTCTCACCCTCCCGCGCTTCTGACTATACCCAGTGCTTGCATAAATAAATGAATAAATCTTAAAAAAAAAAGAACCCATTCAATTGCTTTGCTCTTTATTGGCCTCTCGAAGTTCTCTATTTTTCTTGCACCAATTAGGACATTGCAATTTTTCTAGGAGATGATACACTTCAAACATATTTTCCACTATATTAGTATATATTCACTTAGTTATTTCTAAATTATTTATTATATATATTTATCATTCTGTATTTTATTTACAGCCTCTTTTCCTCTTGACCACATGATTAAAGGTCTGTCTATGAATCTTTTCAAAGTATAATCTTTTCCTTTGTGTATTTTTTTAAACTCTTGCTTGCTATTTAGCAAACATCTTCAAGTTAAAATTTTTGCACATTTCCTTTTAAATTTTTTTACTTACCAACAATGAATTTCAAGCTATCTTTCCTTTTGTAGAAGGATAAGAATACATCCATACAGAAATATAAATATTTCTACTCTATGATATGGGTGGTAAGCACTAATATGACTTATAAGCAATTAAAAAAAATTCTGTAGATATGTAGAGTTGGGCTTTCCAGAGAGGAAAAATTATAGATTTTGGATGTGAAAGAGAGTATTAACGTACAGTTTAAAATCTACTCTCTCATTGAGACATCTCCAAAAATTAGAGACATATTCTTTGGAAATCTAGCTTCATGTGGATTTTTCACCTTCATTGAGTTCACCTCTAACTCACTTTTTAAATACATTTTTATATGTTAACACCAAAGCAAAGAGATATGGAGATCCTTAACATAAAACGGTATTTTCAGAATTCCAGATAATATTGTAGCCCAAACAAGGTGAAAGGATAAGGAATACATTTTCCCTGTATTTTACCTATATGAATAAGAAGCAGAGACACAGAAAGACATATACCCAATGCCCACCTAGGAATTTGACAAAACACAGAAGTCCTCTAATTTATTACATTAAACCTGCCTATTTTAGATTTAATCCAACTCTTCTATATCTACAAAGAAATAAATGGATGATTTCAGATAATTTTATATAGCAGAAATATTTGGCCAATGTTCCAGAAATGGCCGGTATAAGATCATAACGAATAGCCAGCCAATAAAGGTATTTTCCATCTTGGAGTTTCTAGAGTACACACTTCCTGTATCACTTATCCCGTAGTGTTTGCAGCCATTCTTTATATTGATGTCTAGTTTTATTATTCGTTCTTGTATCGTGATTTATCAGCCACTGACATGACTTGTACCCAGTCTAGATTGACAGTTCTTATGGAAAAGGACTGTGTATTATATATCTAAGTGTCCTCTACCTCCTCAAAACCAAGTGCAGCATTCATGGCAGGCCATCAATACTATTTGCTGAATGATTGCAAGGAGGTAGCTTTGCTGAGCATTCCTGCTCAACTGCTTGAGAATAAGCTCATGTTAGGTACTTTTTCTACGAAATAAGAGATATTCTCTACTTGCAATGGCATATTCAATAGAAAAGTATATTTTCCATATTGGTCTTTATTCTGATGTTTGACATAAATTTAAAAAAATAAATTTACTTTAGAAATTCCCTGATAAAAAATATTGAGGTCTTACTGATATGAAAATAACTGGGAAGTTCTAATGTATTTCAAGTCAAATTAGAGACCCAACTATTCTGTTTGAGACAGACTTGTGCATTTTAATACACATTTATTTAAATTCTTTCTCATTTCTATACTGTGAAAATTGTGGAATCAAATGTTTTACGTAGAAAGAAATGTCAGTTGGAGCCAATCAGGGCTTAAGATTGGGGTCAAAATAAGGGGGCTGCAATTGTATGGGGAATATAAAAATAAAAATTATTAAAAAAAAAAGTAAAAAGGAATTCCTCAGAATAGAAATTAAAATTTATCACTGAGGAAAAAAAAAAAAGAAAATGCAAAAAAAAAAGATTTGCAATTTTTTTTGTTGTTTCAGAATGTCTAATTTTAATATTCATGAATGTGACTCTAGAAGCTATGTTTTCAACAATTCCTTTCTTATAGTTTCCTGTTTTCTGGATTTTTGTGAGATGAGCTATTGTTTCTGTTCAGAGATACATATGCATATAAGTTTAATGTTGGCTAATAAATATCCTAGTAGAAAATAGTTACATTTATGATTAATGACATAACCTAAATATCTCCAGGTTATACAAGCATGAAATTCAGTGTATTATCACTAATTTGATTATACCATCAATAAAAAATAAATGATCTTTACCCCTTAAAATGACTAAAACATCTTTCTTAAATTGTAATGAGAAGTTCTTTCAAATTCAGTAGTTTCCTTTTGAAATATAACAAACATCTATAAATATGAACATATAAAATACTCCTTTCCTTCTTTAAATGAAATCAAATTTTTAAGCTTTATGAGTTAGAAAGGCCCAAAAAGAGGTGAAAATTGTAAAGTGGCATTTCTATTGATAGATCACATAGTTGTAATCAACAAAATAAAATTTTAGTAACTGACAGTTCCAAAAATCTATGTGGAAAACACAAAAATTAGCTCACTTCTCTACTTATTTATATTTGTATTTAATTTTAATTTGCAATACATGTGAAATTTAAGTTTGGACAGTTAATGCTAAAATATAATGCTTTTACAATTTGTTTATAATAAATATGAATTATGTAAATATGGTGTGTTTATTATAGTATTTATTCTCTTTGTCTAACCTCATTAGAACTTTGAAGGTAAACATATCTTGTATTGCTCTATTTCCCACAGTTCCTTGCAGCAGCAAATGTGTAATATCTGTTGATCTGATTTTGATCACAAATCTCAGAAGAAAAAAAATCCCTTATTTTAAAACAGGGATGAATTAGTAGAAAATGTGTCATTAAATAATGAAATAGGTTTTTGTCTTCCATTTAATTTGCTAAGTATTCCTCTGAGCATTGTGACACACTATTGAATAACGTAATTATGAGATCTCCATTTAGAGGAAAGTAAAATTCTAAACTGAATAAACATATTATTCTGAAAGCATTATGCTTAATTCTAGGTACTGTAATATATGGAAGATGTCAGTCAGATTGACAGTGAATCTCAAGGGTTGTTGTGAAAACCCAGGAAAACAAAGAAATGAATTCCACATTTTTTCTGGCATGATGAAAGGCAGCAATACATCCAAGTGTTCAGAACAGTCAAAACTTAGCACACGAGAACAGTCCTTTAAACCAAAAGTATTAATACCATTAATGGATAGATATTTCTCCCCTCCCACTCCCCACAGCCCAGGGCTTTGGCTTTTGTCACTAATTGATTACTATTTAACAGATGAATACACAGGTAATAAAGATGACTTTGGAATAATAAGACATGAAGACTCATGTAGAGAACTAGGATTAAATCACAAATTGGCAATATAACTGAACCTTGATTATCAGAATGCAAATATCACATCATTAACTTGTAAACACTGCTAATACAACACTTTAAACTTGCATTACTGGACACTGGATAAATATTTGCTGAACGGATTGGACATATTAATAACTTCATTCTTTTCTGCTGGTTTCACATGAACAAAGAAAATCATCTCTAACTTATGTGACTTTCAAGGTGTACAAGTGGAACTCCTTAAATTATAAAACAGATGTCATGTACACCTGCATGCCAAGGTCATGCCTTCTCATATTTAGCTCATGTGTATCATTTGACAGTTTACACATCCATTAATTTTGAAGAGATTTACTACGTGAAAATATTTCATGATTTCTATTAACTTCCAATGGAAAAAAGAGGAAAATTATTGCCCAAATATATTTCTAAAAGTCCATTTCAAGATCTCTTACTCTCTATACATAAACACACACACACACATCAAAATATGGATTTGAGGTATTAATAGTTGTTCACGGATGGAGAAATTTATATCTTTTTATTTTACAATACCTATTAATATTCACAGATTAAAAGGGAATGTAGCAAGATTTATCAGGATAGGGTAAAAGGGGAAAATATCTGCACTGGTAGGGAGGAGACTAGATTCTCAGTTCCAGCTAGTTATGTGACATTGAGCTTATCTATAAACCTGTTAGACCTCTTTTTCTCACCTGTAAAATATATTCATAACTGCTATAATTTCTGCTTATTCTAAAGCTGTTTGCTAGTTCTGGAACTAGATTAAGCTTTCACTAAATTTAGGAGAGAAAAGATACTGATTCCTCAAGATAACGCCTTTTTCATACATCGGATGCCACATTTTCACCTAGATTTCCATTTAAAAAGCCTTTGTAAATATAACACACATGAAAAAAGTGCACAAAAATGGACAGCTCAATTTTTGAGTATATATCACAAAGCAAGGACCCATGAAAACACTCTCTAGCTCAAATATAGAACATTACTGCCACCCAGATGTCCCCTATGGGTTCTCCAGTCACACCATCATGCTTACAGGTAACCACTCTCCTGATTTTTATGAAAATTACTTTCTTAAACATAATCTATGTTTGTATTTGCATTCTTTTCTCCAAAACTGTACCTCAGTTTCATCTGTGCTACTGCATGTATCTGGAATCCCCCTTTCATCACTTGGTAGTATTCCAATTAAATAATCTGTGGAAAAAAAATTGGATCCATTCTACTCGATTGGTCCAATTTTCCAGTAGTTGATATAATGAAAAATATGTGTAACCACTACGTTCATATGTACTAGTAAGCATATTTCTTTTTACCTGGTGATACAGTGTCCAAATGGATCCTACATTACAGAGTTCTGTTGATCTTTTAATTGTGCTGCTTTCTTTTCTCATACCCTAAATGTATGTTTCTCTGTATACCACCTCCTTTGAAAAGCAAAAAAAAAAAATCACAATGCAATTATTTTTCTACTATCAATACCTGCTTTCAAAATCCAGCTTTCTACCAGAATTGCATGAACATATAAAGACTGACCAGTAGTTTCCATTAGCTGCCTAAAAGATAAGAATCAATGTTCCATAGTCCCATCACTTATATGACTACTATTACCTGTCAGCTTAATGGGCTCACTACCTAAATTTGAGTGATCCAGGTGATGAATCTTTAAAGCAGTATTTCTTCCATCAATTTTTAATTCATTCATTTAATAAATACTTGTTGAGTACTCCTAAGTGCCAAGTACTATTCTAGGTTCTGGACATATTGGTGAACAATATAGAAAAATCCCCTCCTCTCATGAAACTTTTAACTACAATAAAAAACAAATAATCGACCAATAAACAGAATCAACAAAATATCACTTAGCCATATTTGGTGTTCATCTAATTAAATGCAGCAATTTATAGTTACTGGGTTGCTATTTCTGAGGTGATGGCAACTGAAAGCTTCTCTAAGAACATAATAGCTCTAAATGACAAGAAGAAACCAATTATATACAACTAGGGAAAAGCATTTCAAACAGAGGTACACATTAATGCAAAAGCCCAAAAGCAGTAATGATGTTTGTATTTTGCAGAAACAAAAGAAAATAAACAGCCAATTACACAACAGCACAGTGAACAAGGGGGGAAATTGTGGATGAGGTCCAAGGGATTGGTAGGTCAGGGAATTGAGGACTCTGGAAACTAGAACAGAGAATTTGGATTAAGTTAACGTACAGCAGAAAGATTATTCAGAAGAGATGGGATCTGCTTCACGATGTAAAGAATAAATGCATCTTGACAAAAGCAGAAGAGAAGAAATGAATGGAAGATTGCAGAAGTTCAGTTACTTGTCTCTGTGAAACTGACATGATTTTCCACTTAGGCCCTCAATATTGTCACACTGACCTTAGCTATGTTTTCTAGTCTTACCTCACTTTTCCATGCAGTAACACCTTTACTCTTTACAATAACTCTAAGGTATAAAGCCATCACACAAATACTAAAAAGACACACTGAGAATGGATGAGACTATCTTGAAACATCAAATAACAAATTGAACTTGTTATTATTTGTAAGATGTGTTCTTTAACTACCCTCCTGGCAGGCCCTGGGCTCGCTATTATTTGTACCCCATACTGTGTGCTATATACATATTAAGCACTGTGGTGAAATATTTTAAAATTCGGGTTTTAAAGTAATTTCTTTATAAAAATAATAATCAAAATATTGTTTTACCACTCAAAAAATGGGCAGAAGAACTAAATAAACACTTTTCCAAAGAAAACATGTAGATGTTCAACAGATGTATGAAAAATTCTCATCATCCCTTATCAGGGAAATGAAAATGAAAACCACCATGAGACCACCTAATGCCTGTTAGAATGGCCCATATCACAAGAGATGAAAAACAAGTGCTTGAGAGAGTGTGAGGAAACTGGGATCCACTTACACTATTGTTGTGAATGTAGACTGGTCCAGCCCCTATGGACAGAAAGTGAGGAGATTCCTCAAAAGACTAAAAATGGCTCTACCATATGACCCAGCAATTCCAGACACCCCCCCCCCCATTCTGTGGCACAGCGGGTTGAACACAGCACTGTGAAGCTGTCCTCAGCCTCTGCAGCACGGGTTCTATTCTCAGCCTGCCAGGGAGATACCCATATGGCACTGCAGACCTCTCCTGCCGTGCCTGCTGCTCCCCTCAGCAGTGCTTTCGGTCTTTCTGCCTGTTCTGCTCCCCACTCTGTCTCAGTTGAATCCTCTTACCCTCCTGTGCCTCTGGCCTGTACCCCAGCTATTTCCTTTTTTTTTTTTTAAGATTTATTTATTTTTATGCAAGAGCTGGGGTAAATCAAAACCACTGTGAGACCACCTAATGCCTGTTAGAATGACCCATATCACAAGAGATGAAAAACAAGTGTTTGTGAAAACAAGTGCTTGTGCTTTTGGTGGGAGGCCCCCAAAAATAAATCTTAAAAAAAAAGACCCAGAAATTCTACTCATGGGTATCTATCCAAAAAGCCCAAAAGCACTAATTCTAAAGGAAATAGTTATATTTGTATTTATAGCAACACTATTTAAATAGCTGAGATATGAAAATGACCTAAATGCTCCAGAACAGATGACTGGATCAAGATGGTGTGCTATACACACAAAATGGAATACTACTCAGGGATGAAAAAGATAGACTCATGCCATTTGTGGCAGCACAGATGGGACTGGAAGAGAGTTTTCTAAGTGAAGTGAACCAGAACGAGAAAGATAAATACTGAATGTTTTTCTTTCTATGCGGAATCTAGAGAAAACAAAGGATCAGACAGACAATTATAATACTGGCCCATGAAATCAGAGTGAGACTTTAGGAGGGCAGGAGGGGGAGGGGGTAAAGAGTAGAGCACAGGTAGGGAGGAGAGCACAGTAGAGTACGGTGGAGGACTGTGGACACTTTGGTTTGGGAAAAACTTTGGTGATTGCACCTGAGGGGGAAATCCTGTATTGTGAAAAGTAAACAAGAATGTTTAAAAAATAAATTATAGGTATATATTGTTTCATCCTTAATACGCTAATGTATATATTGTGAAAAGGAAGTATTTTTAAACAATATTAATCAATGTCATATTTATTTTTTGCATATTTTTATTTTTATTTTATTTTTTAATCTTTTTTAATTTTATTTTTATATTCCCCTTACAGTAGCAACCCCCTTATATTTAATTGGCAATTGCTATACATCATGAATCATGATTATAGTTGTATGTAAGCTACCCTTGGCTAATAAACAAGCAGGACAAAAAATGTTTTGAGTATTAATCTCATATGTGTAAACTCACTTCTATTCTTACCCTAAGTCCTTCTTTTTTAAAAATCATTATTTTTTAAACTGATATGACATTGGTTTACAGTAAAACACTGTATGATTCAAAAGTATAGGTTTATACCTCTTCAAAGCTATGTTACCACATCATCACCACCAACAAGGCACCCACAATCCTCCACCATAATCCACTGGACATAAATGGCATCTCTTCTTCAAATTATTTCAGTATGTGGCATTTTATCCCTCCCCCCACAAACATTAGTACCCAATCTTATCTCTGTACATATATCTTTAAAACTATTTTAGCTATTGGCAAAATTTTAATGTTGTGTGCATTTCTAGCACATTAAATATTTCAAAAATGAAAGTGAAAGGGAGAAATGTGAACATTGATCCTTAGGAGAAGATCAGTATGACTTCTGTGAGTGGAGAACTGGAAGTTAAGGTCATTGAATTCATTTAATTTTCCTTATCTCTAATTTCCAGTTAATCTTTTTACAAAGAAAAAAAGTGATTAAAAGCCCTTGGCAAACTTAAGGTTTTCACCAGGCAGAAAAGTTAGGTTTTTTTATAGATTATGTTCACACATAATTAGGGATGTACAGAGGAAAGGTGATAAAGTATAAATTCCATCTAAATAAAATAAAATCTGAACCTTATACTCAAACAATTACTTTAGATAAAAGTCAGATCAGGGTGTAGTTATACTGAACTTGTGATTACCAATAGTAACCAAGTTCTACATGCCAAATATTTATCACCTCATTAACTTTCCAAATTCTTAAAAACTGACTGCAGATAATCCAGAAATCCCACTTCAAGATATTTATCCAAAAATAACTGGTCAGGACCTCGAGGAGAAATTAACATTCTCATGTTCACTGCAGTAGTATTTACAATAGCCAAGATGTGGAAGGAAGCAGATGGATAGATTAAAAAGCCTGTTATACATGCACAATGGAATATTATTTAGCCTTAAGAAAGGAAATAGATTGTGAAAAATGATATAGCATGAATGAACCTTGAGGACAGTATGCTAACGTGAACTAAGTCAGTTACAGGACAAAGCATGATTACACTTTTATGAGGGATCAAAACCAGTTAAATTCAGGGCCTCCCCTGGTGAGAGTGCTCACAGCGGATGAACACTGGGCTGCCAAGCTGCCCGCAGCCTCTGCAGCGCCGGTTCAATCCCTGGCCGCCAGCGAGGGTCCCACATGGCATGAGAGACCTCTCCTGCCATGCCCACTGCGCCCCTCAGCAGTGTAATACATCAGTCTGCCTGTTCTGTTCCCCATTCTGGCTCTGGTGAATCCTCTCACCCTCCTGCGCTTCTGACTGTACCCAGTGCTTATATAAATAAATAAATAAATAAATCTTTAAAGAAAAAAAAAAAAAGCCGGTAAATTCATAGAGTCAGAAAGTGAATGGTGGTTCCCAGGGACTGGGTAGAAGAGAAATGGGGAGTTACTGATTAATGGGTATAAAGCTTCAGTTGAGGAAGTTGAATAAGCACTAGAGATCTGTACAACATAGTGACTGTAGTAAAAAACATAATATTGAACACTTAAAATTTGCTAAGAAGGTAGATTCCAAAATGAAGAAAAAGTAAATTAATCCTGTATAAATCATTGAGCATTCTTATAATTGTATTTCTACAGCACACAGGTTTTAGTTCTACTGTAATTTTTATATCATTTGTTATTACATTATAATTACTAGTTCATTTGTTATTGCATTACAGTTACTAGTTCATATGGCTATTCTTCTAATCAGTCCTCACAACATCCCTGTGAGGTAGAAACAATTTGGACCCCATACTGTAGACGAGGAAAGCAAGGCTACCTCATCCAGTTATTAAGTACAGAGTTGGAATATGAATCTAACTTTCTATAACTCCAAATTCATTATTCTATATGTCTCCAATCCTTGTGTTAACAACTCATCCTAGTGGAGGGTATGACTTACTTTTCCTTAAAAAGCTCCTTTATACCTTCAACCAGTGGGTCTGGAGGTCATCATTAGGAATTATCCTAAGTTTCAATGACAGGCTAATATTACCATTTGTTGTACTGGTTTCAAGGGGAAAGTTTGAAAATTGTTTGTATGCAACCCCCCGGAAACCATCCTCCATCACCTCCTCAATTATGATCCTGTAACACTTTTCAAAGATGCACTTGTGATGTGCACATGACAAATGAATTACATACAGAAAGGCACCTTTGTAATGAAGAAAATTCCAATTAGACACCAAAAACTTCAATTATATCAATTGACAGGAACATTTCTTTAAAAATCATTAAACACAGTTCCAAACAGTTTTTAAACAACTTCTTTGTAAAGAGTAAATGTCAAGACACTGTCTTTAAAAACGCCAGTACATTCACATACACAAATGTAAAACAATGATTCTTAGACAATATTAATCAATGCCATTTGTCTTTTTTTTAAAAAAAAAAAGCAATTGATGCACTTTAAGAGTCATGATTATAAATTTATGCAAAATGCCTTTGGCTAATAAATAAGGAGAATTAAAATAAAAACTGTACTGAGTGTCAACTGGATCAATGATACCTAATTTGTATAGATTCAAATTATATCTGTCTACCTCAGGCAATCACCGATTTCTTTAATAACTATGTTGGAACATACTTTTGAGCAATTAGAACTCAATTGCTATCAAATAGCTTAGATTTTAAAACGACATTTAAAAATTACATGCTTGAACATTTAGAAGAAATTAAAAACCTGTTTATTTCTGATTGCTTATTATATAGGTCACTGAACATCTTCTGAGCTCAATTTCAATAATTTCATGTGATATTTTACAACATTCTTCAAATTTTAAGGATGAGGGTTAAAAGAAAACTCATCTTTGTTGTAAAACCACATAAACAGGATTAATTTTAACAAATAAAAGAGTGACCGGCCCATGCATTTAGTCTTAACTTGCAAACTCCGGAGCTCAAATTAAAGAATGCATTTGACCAAGAAAGGTACAGGTTAATTTCCTTACCCTAAATTTCTGGGGGACAAAGCACAAGTGTATATCCTATGCCATGCATAAGGGAAAAGCTCTTCTTGTCAGACTGTTCTGCTGCAATCAAGTTGATTCTAGAAAACCAGTGAAATCTAAACCATCCATGTCCAAGTTGACATCAGGATCCAAACAGTTGGAAAGGCATAGGCTCTAAATGTCATTTGAAATAGCTCCCTTTTCCTCTGCCTTAGCTTTCCTTTCAGGGTCATTATTATTATGCCTTGATTTGAGATGATAATTAATGAGCCCTGCCCTTCTTTCTTATAAGTCAATGGAAAGATAATGAAGTCAGACCAGAGAAACTCAACCCCCAACAGTAACCCACAAATCTGTGGTGATGGCTGACCATGAAATTTTATTTTTTTTGAAAATAAATGTTCACTAGAAATATGAGTTAAAAGCCACAACTAGAAAAAGAAAAATACCGGATGGTCTCACTCATAGCAGGAATTTAGAAAACCTAAATAAGAGACCAGGAAAAAGAATAACTATAATAAAGAAAAAAATCAAAATCAACAAGCAACTATAAACCAGAGACACACTATGGGGTGGGAGAGAAGAGGAGGGATTGGGATCAAAATTAGGGGGGTCCAATTGTATGGGGAATATAACCAAGATGAAAATGCATACATTGTGCAAAAATGAAAAATGATGTATGAAATATATAAAAAATAAAAATAATAAAAATTTAAAAAGCCACAACTGTTGATATTTTCACTTTTTTAAGTGGCAATCTGGGTAACAAGAACTAATTCACCCCTAGTGAATAGCTGAAATAAGATGCCTAAATAGTGCCTCAAAAATATAAGAGAGATAGCATATTAGGGAAGGAAATGTAAGACAAAGTGAAAGCCCAGAAAGGTTAACTGAACTCTCAGAACTAATTTTGCCTTGATGACATTTTCTGATCTGGAATGATTATCTAAGAAGGTGAACTGAAGTTTTGTTAACCTCATAACACAACAGAAAAAGACAGTTTAGGGTTTCCCTAATGTGGCAAATCTGACAATCTACTTTTTGAGGACTGAGATATCAGTGTTCTATTGCCTACGGAAAATGGTTGAGTTGTAGATAAACTGGTAGTCTGGGGTTCTGACCTCTTGGATAAAATGGTCTCAGGCCAGTAGGTCTCATGTGCTCCTGGCAAAAGAAGACGAAATGCCTCTTAGAGTAGTGCTATCACACCGATCCACCAATAGTTCCCATGAATACTTTCTATTAGAAAAAATCAATATCTAGTTCCACTTTTGGTCTGGGATATAAGGCGCTTATAAGTCTTCACTCCATCATAAGTAAAAAGCTGAACAACTTTAAAAACCAACAGTCTTGTTAGATCTATCAAGGCAGTAAGATCACAGGAAAAAACACTACCCCCAAAGTAGAAAAACCAACAGGTAAACACAGAAAACACAACTTTCTGAAGTAGAAAACCTGAGAGTCTGAGAAAACCAACATCAGGATGAGAAAATATCAGCTGTAATTCACAAATTGCTGGAGGATCAGTATGTGCATGTTTGAAAAATAACAACTGCTCTCCCCCCACACAAATTATCACTGCTTTACTAAATGTCTATCTCCAGTAGTTCCTTTCACCTTGTATATCATGTCATGAGTATTGAGAAAAAGTTACAAGACACACACAAAAGGGCACCACCACCACCACCAACAACAAAAACAGCTTGAAGAGACAGAGCAAACATCAGAACCAGACTTAGCTATAACAGGGAGGATGTCGGCATCATCAGACAGGATATTTGAAACAACAAATTATTAATGTGCTTAAGATTCGAATGATAAAATAGAAAACATGCAAGAACAGATGGGTAATGGAGGAAGAGATATAGGAATTCTGAAAGAACCGAAATGAAATCAAAATCACTGTAACAGAAAGGAAGAAAGTGCCAGATGGGCTTGTGAGTACACTGGACAGAACTGAGAAAAGGAATCAGTGCAGTAGAGGCTCTCCCACTAGGAACCTCCCAAAAGAAAATCAAACAGAAGAGACTGACAAAAGCAGAATATCCAAGAACTGCAGGACAACAACAAAAGGGGGATTATAGATGTAAAGGGAATACTAAAAATAAAGAAGAAAACAAACAAAAATAATATGAAAGCATTTGTTGCAACAATGTTTGAGAATTTTCCCAAATTAATGTTAGATTTCAAACCACAGATCCAGGAGTCGCAGAGAAAAAAAAAAAAAAAAGGACAATCATCAAAAGAAGATTACACCCATGCATGTATATCATGTGCACACTACAGAAAATAAAAGATAAAAATTCTAGAAAGGAAGAGAACAAAAACAAGCACCTTACCTATAGAGATGCAAAAGTCAGAATTATATGTGGTTTTTACTCCGAAATCATGTCAGAAAAAGAGTGGAATGAAAATGCTGTCCATAAGTTGAGAGAAAAAAAAATGCCACCCCAGAATTGTGAAATTATCCTTCTGAAGTCAAGGAGAAACAAGACTTTCTCACACAAAGACTGAGGGAATTTGGTGCTGGTAGACCTGCATAGTGAGAAATGTTAAAAGAAATTCTTCAGAGGGAAGTAATTGAAATAGATCAGAAACTTGGATCTATACAAAGAAAGGAAGAACATCAAAAAGAAAAAAAAATGAAGGTAAAATAAAAAAAAAGTTATTTCTTATTCTTAATGGATCTAGAAGATAATAATTTGTTCAAGATAATAATAGCAACAGTGAATTCCTTTATGCATATGTGTTTATGTATATGCAAATGAACAACAAGGATACAAGGCACAGGAGGATGAAATTAGGACTATTTTGTTATTAAAAGGTACTCCTACTACCCATGTCTCTGTGCAGTTATTTGAAAGTAGACTGGCTTATTTGTAAATGTGTATTTCAAACTCTAGAGCAACAACTTAAAATAGCAAAAAAAAAAAAAAAGGAAGTACAATCGATAAACTATGCTGAGAAAGGAAAGAAAAGGACTTCTAGACACAGCACCAGACACAATCCATGATAAAAGAACTGATAAGTTCAATTCCATTAAAATGAAAAAAGCTCAGTTCTGTTAGAGACAATGTCAAAAGAACAAAAAGGCAATCAGAGATTGGGAGAAAATATTTGCAAAGACAACCTGATAAAGGACTGTTTTCCAAGTATACATAGAACTCTTAAGACCCAACAATAAGAAAACAATCTAAGTAGAAACTGGGCCAAAGACTTTAACAGATGCATCACCAGAGATGATAAACAGACAGCAAACAAGTGTATACACAGATGCTCCCTGTCATATGTCATCATGGAAATGCAGATTAAAATAAGCTACCTCTACCCACTAATAAAAATGGCCAAAATCCCAATCACTGATAACATCAAATACTGGCAAAAAAATGTGGAGTGACATCCATTCCTATTTATTGCTGGTGGGAATGTAAAATGGTGCCATCGCTTTCAAAGGCAGATATGCAGTTCCCTGTAAAATTAAACATACCCTTAAACATACAATCCAGCAATCATGCCCCTTGGTGTTTACCTAAATGAATTAAAAACTTATCTCCCTACAAAAATCTGCGCATGGAGGTTTACTGTAGTTTTAGTCATAATTGCCAAAACTTTGAGCAACCAAGAGGTCCTTCAGTAGATGAATGACAAAGTGTGGAACTATACAAAACTATACAAAAACTGTAAAATCAATGCAGTAATTTCAACATTAAAAAGATATTATCGGGTCCCTCCTGGTAGCCTAAGGGTTAAGTCTCAGTGCTATTACCTCTACCACCTGAGTTCAATCCCTGACCAGGGAGCTAACCCACATATGGCACAACCGACCTCTCCTGTCTCACCTGCTGCTCCCCTCAGCAGTGTATTTCATTAGATCTGCCTCTTCTGCTCCCCACTCTGTCTCTGGTAGATCCTCTCACCTCCCATATCTTTGGCGTCAACCCTAGTTCTTCTACACTAAAATAAAAAAAAATCTTAAAAAAAAAAGGATGTGATTAAACCTTGAAAAGACATGAAGTGAATGTTAATACATATCACTAAGTGAAAAAGATCTAATATGAAAAGGCTACAATACTATTATGATTTGAACTATACGATAGTCTGTAAAAGGCAAAGTTATGGAGACAGTAAAAAGATATGTGGTATCCAGGGGGCTGGGCGTAGGGAATGAGTGAATAAGCAGAGCACGGAGGGTTTTCAGAACAATGAGAATGTTCTGTATGATACAATGACACTGGATACATGTCATTATCTATTTGTTAAAACCCATAGGCAGTACACCATCACAAGTGATCACTTATGTAAAGTTTGGACTCTGTGTGATTATGATGTGTCAATATAGACTCAGTGATTGTAACAAAAGAATCGTGCTGATACAGGACGTTGATGTACTTGAACTTGTGCCTGTGTGGGAATAAGAGGTCCATAGGATCTCTACTTTGTGTTCAATTTTGCTGTGAACCTAAAACTAATTTTATTATTTTAAAAAATAGTTTATTTTTAAAAGATTATATTTAAAAAATGAAAGCTCTAGTGGGAGAAGACTTATGTACGCCTATGTTCATAGCAGCATGGTCCACCATTGCCAAGTCATGAACCAACCTAAGTGCCCTTCAACGGCCAAATGGACAAAGAAATTGGACACCACTCAATGACATAGTGCCTTTGGGGACAAAAGTGATTACGCTAAGTAAAATAAATCAGAGAGTGAAAGACAGGTATCAATGGCTTCACTTATCTGTGGAATATAAATAACAACACCTGCAAAATATAGCAAAACAAATCTTAGACTTAGTGAGAATTTACTGGTTACCAGAGGGAACGGGGTGGGGGTGAGGCAGGGATTTAGGAGGAAAGTAAATAGGGCATTGGCACAGGTGGTTTGTTGGGGGGTGAGGCAAGTATGTGCACACACGGAGGAGTGAAAATGTAACCCTGAGATTGTAATAATAAAAAAAGTTTATGTAAGAAGAAACATTAGTAAACTTTTTTTCTCTATGGTGAGGAATGTGGTTCTAGCTGGATAGCAAGTGATACAACCATCACTCCCAAAACTGAAAACATATTCACTTATAAAAATCAATGTCCATGGGAACTGATTTTGGTGATATAGAAGAAACATACTGTATGTTGATAAAATTTACTTATTGGGGGGCACTGTAATCTCTAGAGAAAAGAATGACAATTTTTTTTTAAAGCAAATCAATGTCCAGCTCATACTCCCAATAAGAAAAATATGACATGAGAGAATAAACTGAATCAACAGAGAACACAAGCAAAATCACCAAAATTTCAGCTATTGGAATTAACTGGCACATATTATAAAAGAGATTCATAAATGAAATCCAAGCTGGAAAATACTTGTGGGGAGAAGGGAATTCTAAAAATTGATGGAGTAGAAGCTTCAAAAAATGCTAAATGGATAATCCAAAATCTTTAAATATAACAGATCAAAAAAAACATTTTGTGGATAATTTTAATTGTAGATAGATACAACTGAGGAGGTACTTACAAAATTATCAAGAATTCATCCCCCCAAATAAGACAAGATGGGTGCAAACTATACAGAAAAAAGATAAATGGAATTAGAATGTGAAAACCTAACTTATATTTAGTTGGTGTTCCAGAATGAGGAGAGAACCAACTGTTAGGTCATAATGACAAATACCTAAAAGCTGCAAAAGACATTAATCCACAGCAAGAAATCCACATGATTGAGCCCACACACACATTCATAAAAGCACCGTTGCATGCAGGCTCAAAAAAAGGACCCCCCAAAATAAACATAAAAATCGGAAAGCATAAATTGTGACAAACTCATACATATGTGTGTATATATGTGTGTGCACACACACACACACACACACACACAGACATGCTACAAAGGAATAAAAATGAACTGATTTCTACTTCACGACACAACTGTAAGGATCTTGCAAACACAATGCCAAACAAGAGAAATGAGACTTAAAAATCAATGTGATTAGACTTATAAAAAGTTAAAAACACAAAATTTTTGTATATGAGATGGAACTGCAAAGCAAAGTAAGCAGATATTTTAGCTAGCAATGGGATTCAAATTTTTTTTTTCTATGAATCATTCTAACCTCCCCCATAGCCACCTCTCTTCTAATCTCTTCTGCAGACCTATTCTACTTTTTTCCCCTCAATAATTTTATTTTCTTTTTTCTTTTTTTTTTCTTTTTATATTCCCCATACAATTGCGACCCCCTTATTTTGACCCCAATCCCTCCCCTCCCCGCCCCCCACCCCCCATAGAGTGTCTCTGGTTCATAGTTGTTTGTTGATTTTGATTTTTACTTTCTTATAGTTATTCTACTTTTAAGGACCCTTCTGATTACACTGAGCCCACTGGGATAATCCAAGAATAAGGTCTTTATGTTAAGGTCCTCTGATTAGCTAACTTTATTGCACCTGAACTTTAATGCCACTTTGCTATGTAACACAACATATTCACAAGTTCTATATATCAGAGAGCAGGAAAGCTGCTATTCCATCTACTAGTTGTATTATTTAAGTTTTGAAACATTTTTATGCCCTAAGTTTCTTTTCAGTTCACCTAATGTGACATCTTGAAATTAAAATCACATTTAAAATTGATGTACAATGTAATGCCAAATTTCATTACAGTTCCTCCAGTGGTTTTTACACATTTACTATGCCAATATGGAAATTAAGTTGAATAATTTCTAGCTCAAAGCCAAATGTAAAATGAAGCAAAATATGTAGATATTTTGTAAAAACATAGTGAAACTCTGGCATAACTGTACTATATACTGATATTATCATTATCTCTTAATTATCTTCAAATTCTGATACAGATATATCTTTGAATTAATTGCAGACACTGTCTAATTCTACATTTAGCAAAAAAATGATTTACCATATACATATTTTAGCAAAGAGCTTCACTATGAAATATGAAAGCAATGGAATATGAAATAAAATAGCATTACCCAATAAGCCTCCTTACATCTGTTATTCTCAAACAGCTAGCAAGAGTTCTTATATTCCCAGTAAGATAAGTTAGAAAATAATTGCCACATTACCAAGTGAGACTTTCTCAGCTAAGTATTGATCTATTTCCTGCATTTACAATAAGTGAAAACTTGTTTTTATTTTTTTCCACACATTAACAGCAAGAAATATTAAAAATATCTTTTTAGCAAAACTTGTAATAATACACCCAAAACATCTACTTCACTGATTTTTTTTTTGACTGTCACATTATTATGGAAGGCATTTCTTTCTTTCTTTATTTTTTTTTAAGAATTGGAAGGTACCATCTAATATGACCATTTCATACTACATAGAAGACAAAGCACAGGGAAGTTGATTTCCATAGCCAAAGAAGACGTGGTAACAGATCTGGGATTGAAATTCAGGCAAGAACACTTCAAATCACAGAAAATGTGCTAGAACTTTGGTTTCCAGACAGTGCTTCAGCAAAAAAAGGTTACTATTTGCAGAAATGGGCAACATAATTCTCCCTTAAAAGGGTCACTACAGCAACCAATCCATCCTTCCTTCCTCTCTTTCTTCCCTCCTCGCTCTCCCATTCTTACCCTAATATATGTACCGGAATTAAATGAACATCTGTAACCCAAACCTCCATGAAGATGACAGAAGTGCAATTTAAAAAATTCTTTGGAAAAATCTCAAAGTAACATATCCCTTCTTAAACCTCTGATATTGCTTTCCTTTACTGTCAGAAAATACCTTATTTTACCAGAGAAACATTTTTCCAGTCAGCATCCCAAATTATCAAAGGAAAGATTACTTTAAGGAATTTCTCAACACGTTTAAAAATTACGTTCTGCAAGTACTTTTAATACTTAGTGACTTATTCATTCATTCAATAAACATTTATTGGGAACCTATTATATAAAAGTAAACAATCTGAGATTTTAAAATATAATCAGTGGAATAGCACTTAAGAACACATCTTGTTTGATAGTTTCAATCATCTATATTTTATCTAAATTATTTTTTCACATAATTTGTGATTTTTTTCAGAATACGAATCACATCTCTGATTACTAAAGAGACTTGTTTCTAATATTACCCTGAATTTCTCCATGAAAAACTACTAGCATAATCCTAAATTTTAATGCATGATATCCCCAATTCTTTGCTTAGCATTTTTAAATCCCCCTTTTTATATACTTGTCCTTCATTAAAAATTTTATCACTTCTCAAAAATCTGTTTGCTGTTGACTTAAAATTCCAATGTGATTATTTTCTTCTTGATTTATTTCATTTAAGACTGCAAACTTCTTAGTCTGAATTTAACATGAAATAATTGCAAACATGAGAATTTAGTAACTCAAATATACATTTTTTGGTGAAAAATTACATTTCTGGGACTTGTGTTTAAGTGCTGTTCATGCTTCACTAAGTTATGAATAGAAGCCAATAAGTAACAGTATTTATTTTCATGGATAACACCCACAAATGACCCAGGTTCTATTATTTACAGTCTGGGACCCTGTTAGTGTACTAGGGCAGATGTAACAAAATCAGATGGACTGGGTGGCTTAAAACAACAGAAATTAATTTCCTCACTTTTAGAGGGACAAGTCCAAGATCGAAATGCCACCAAGATCAGTTTCTAGTGAGACCTCTTTGAGGTATGCAGTTGGACACCTGTTTGCTATTTCCTCAACTGGCCTATTCCTGTTATGTGCAGGCAGAGAGTGAGTGCTCTGTTATCTCTCCTCACAAGGACACTAATGCTACCAGAGCAGGGAATCACCATTATGACCTCATTTTATGTTAATTACTTCCTTAGAGGCCCCATCTCCAAATACAGCCACACTGGGAGTTAGGGCTTTGGACTGTGAATTTGGTAAGACAAAACACACAAATGATAACAGTTTAAATGGCCAAAAGCAGTGGTAATTCATCTTCTAGCATAATAAGGGAGTTCGTGTTAGGAGGGCTTTCCTGGCCAGGAGATGCCTGAATACACACAGGTACAGTAAACCTTTAGCAATGTGCCACTCCTGGGATTCTCTTAAAAATGACTCCACTGCACTGATTCATTAAGTCAGTTGTAGGCATAGTTTGTTAGTGAAAGATATCCCTACATAGCACCTTGCCCAGAAATACAGGCTTCTGAAAATAGGCCTGTCTGATGTAGCTATTACTTTCTGGCATGTAATCTATGACCAACATAAGCCACCATGAAGAAGGTAACACAATGTCTCTGATGTGGAAGTTTCCAGTCTGCCAAATTTGCTCAAGCTGCATTGGCCTCACTCACCAGATATCACAGCCACTCATGGTGATTTTCACCAACGTTTAAGATGTCTGTGATACACAGAGATTGTCATCCCAAATGCCTATTTCCTGGACTAGCAAATAAGGGAAGATACAACATGTGTGTTACATAACATATATGTTATGTATTATATGTCATGCATATACATGATACACACATCATGTGCATGATACATATGAGAGGAATTAAATGTGCATGTGTGTATATGTGTGTGTGTATCTATATATATGAGAGAGAATATGAAATAATCTGGCTCAGGATCCCATATTTTAAATTGTTCCCACAGAAAGTTCTAGCTTTAACAGTTATCTTTATTTGTTCTTCCTTCGAACTGGACGGCAGTGTAGATAGAAAAGCCCCGCTCTCCTTGGCATAGGACTCACCACAGGTTCCTCTAATTGTCACTCACAGCGACTAAACTGTTAAGTTCTGAAAGGAAAATGACTTTGATGTCACCATCCTTATATGCATGCCCGGAACCTATCACGTGTCTGATTTCACATCAGCAGGGCCACTTTGTCGTCCAGGTTGTCATTGCAAAACTCCAGGGGCACCACTCTCATAAATAGGATGTGAATGGCACCCCTGAAGTCATGCAGTGCACAACCTCACAAGCATTTATGGTGACCCTGGACCTCATCAATGTTTATTAAATTAATAAAAATATTTTCCTGCTTATGATTTGTTGTCAAATGTCAAATAAATATGCCAACTTGTGACACACATAAGAGTACATGGCAAGGACAATGGCATTGTATAATAAATAAAATGGATTTCTATTTTAATCTAAGACTAAGAGATGACTTTGAAAATTTGTGTTGATTTCTTAGTGAAGTGACAGCACAGGAACACCTCATTTGAAAAAATACTCTAGTTTGAGAATAAGTGCATTTCAGTTTCCTGTGAAAGAGAGGATTTCACAAATTCGAACTTTAAAAAATAGAGCTAAATTAGCAAACGAGATTCACTTACTTGGGTGAGCAGAAAGCATTGGGAACAAAATTTACAAATTTATATATTTTAACTTCATCTCCAAATGTCTCCACAAAATAATTTTAATACTTAAATATACTTTGAGAATGTAGCCACACTGAGCAGCAGATGGGCTCTAAAGGTAACGTAAAATACTTTCTTTCCCCAGTGAGGATCAAGTTCCCTTTTTTATAAAGATTTATTGATTTATTTATACAAGAACTGGGGTACAGGCCAGATGTGTGGGAGGGTGAGAGGATTCACCAGAAACAGAGCAGGGAACAGAACAGGCAGACAGACCAAAGACACTGCTGAGGGGGACAGTGGGTGCGACAGGAGATGTCTGCCACGTCATGTGGGTATCTCCCTGGCTGGCCGGGAATCAAACCCACACTGCAGAAGCTGCGGACAGCTTCACAGTGCGGCACGCAACCGCCTGTGCCACCATGGAGGCCCTGGATCAAGTTCCCTTTGACAGATACAAAATAGCAATCATGACAAAGTGATAAAGGTTCATGCCTGAACTTACAATGAGGCTAAGGAAGTGATTGAAAGCTTTGCCTTTTCCATTTGTGCAAGAGGTTTCGACATTTCGGTGTCTTTCTTAACCACTTTGGCTATGATTTTTTGCTCCTCTTATCAGTTCTAAGTTCATGTAAACTGTTAGCATAAATGTGTGTGTGTATGCGTGTGCACATGTGTATAAAAAGGATATTCAGAAGTGTTTTAGTTTGTATCAAGTAATGCTATCTATGCAAGTTTAACTCTTCCCAAAATGTATCCTTGCGATCATTCCAAAACTGGGATTCTATAATATAATGTAATCCTTTGCAACTAGAATAAACTGAATTGAAGTTATTTTACTCACAAACACAACAATTGTTAGAAACAATATGGGGGGCTCTTGGAATATGATATTCCCAACTAGTCAATGTTTGATGTCATCAAAGAGATGTAAAAATATGACTGACCAGTTACATGGGCCAAGCCATTTTCTTTAATGAAAAAATAATGAATTTGCTGATTGCTATTATAACTTTGGAATTCCATTTAAAGAAGATACTTGGGCCTCCCTGGTGCGCAAGGAGTTAAGACACAACCTATGAAGCTGGCCGCAGCCACTGCAGCAAAAGTTCGATTCCCAGCCAGGGAACTACCCACATGGCGCAGCAGACCTCACCTGACTCGCCTGCTGCGCCCCTCAGCAGTGTATTTCAGTCATTCTGCCTGTTCTGTTCCCTGCTCTGTCTCTGGTGAATCCTCTCACCCCCTGCATCTCTGGCCTGTACCCCAGCTCTTGTATGCATGAATATTTAAAAAATAAATAAAAGTAAACACTCTTTCAATATACATAAAGAGAAATTTAATTACTAAAACAACAAAAGTAACTCAGTAAAAAATAAACTGGATCTCAAAGTAAGGGCCACTTAGGGCACTGGTTAGAATTCTGAATTCCTATAATAAAATCCAGAATAAAATCGCAGGTGGATGGAAGGTGATGGGGATGTGATTATTAGGGAAGCTCCCGGAACATTCCTGTCCATGCTAAATCTTGAGAACAACTGAGTAGAAACCGCTTTCAAGTTCATTTAATAGTTTAGTTCATATGGCTGAAATGTTGGGGTACTTTCTTACTAAACATGAAGCCATTAACAAAGCTATGGGTATTTAAAATGAGACTCACATTTAGCTTTATTTAGCTTATAGTTAGATAAACGCTAGCTAAAACAATTCAATTTCTGCGCTGAAAGACAGAGTTACCAAAAACAGAAATGGTCTGAGATTTTCCTTGATTTGCAAGCTAACAGATTAGCCCACTGTTACTTCATGCATGCCATGGACATGGACAGGCCATCCCAGGTTAGAGACCTTGAGATGAAGAGGTTTACCCAGGAGAGCCTTGATCTAATCACACCAATCCTTAAAAGTGGAGAAACTTTCCTAACTGAGGTCAGACAAAGAGACAAGCAGATCAGGACCAGACACAGGTTGCCATGCTGGCTTTGCAAATGGAGGAAGGGATCCACAAGCCAAGGAAAGAGGCCAACCTTTCGAAGCTGCAAAGCAAGGACATGAATTCTAACTAGAGTGTTCAGAAGGTGTCCTTACTGACACCTCGACTTAAGGTGAGTCCCTTGTTGGTCTTGTAACCTCCTGAACTAAGATAATAAAAAACGTGTTGTTTCCTGTTACTAACTTTGGGGTCATTTTTAGCAATAGCAGTGACCGAAAACAAATACAAGCAGTGGTCAAAGTACCAGCATTTTTCGTGCCAATTCCCCCAGACCCAGCACCGACAGGGCATTTTAGGGAGGGCTGACAGAGACTTGCCTGCAGGACAGGAGTCCCAAGTTTAGGGGATCTGAACCTTCTGTAACAAGAAGCAAGTAAGCCTGACTTCTGCCCTAGAGGAAGATAGTCCCTGTCTCCCAAGGTCGTTTGTTCTACAAACATCCTTGAAAAAGATTGTCTGAAACAAAGGGCAGTCCATGTCTCACTTGCAAGATACAGACACCCAAGAGACCCACAGAGAATTGTTTCCCAACACAGGGTGCTATTGAAATTCACTATCCAAGCGTACCTGCATTATCATAGTTTTCATAATTTAAACTAAGTGACTGTGGGTTTTAGCATAACAATAAGTGATAAAATTAATAAAAGTCGATACAGTAGTGTAAGAAATGCCTGCAATGTGAGACTTAAAAATAAAATCCATATTATAAAGCCAAAATTAATATGTGCATATCCTGGGTTTGCTATATTTATAATGGTAAACACATGGCAACAAATGTATCTTCATTATTGAAATTACTGCAGGTGAGAAAATTTCATTACTGTGAGTCAAAACCTTTCGGATTGAAAACCACTTTCCCATTGGAAAGAATTGTTTCTGTAATGGAAGTTTTTGATAATGTGAATTTTTTTAGTCCTCTCACTACCATATTACAGGAAAAACAGACTGCTTTTTTGCTTTTTTAAGGTGTGATTTATTTTGCTATAAAACTTACAAATAGGTTTTTATTGGAATTTTGGTTAAATTGGCCCAAGTTGCAAAGGAATAAGTATGAATCGCATCTTCCAGTAAAAAACAGCTGAAAATAACGGTTGTATAATAACCTTTCTTGTCCTTCTTGAGTTGATAGACTAACTCAAACTGTAATTACTCATTTAAGAACTGCTTTGCATCTTCTAGCTGATTATTAAATGAAATAGTATCTACAGATGACGATTTATTTTCAGTGTAGGAAATATACTGGGTCAGGCAGTTTGCCTAAGAAATATTACAGTCACCATGGTGGGCATTATGACCCCTAAGTCACAAGGTCCTCCACTCTGCTCAGGTTAGCCAACATTTATAAAATCTTTTATGTTTTCTGCTATCAAAATAGTCTGCTCATGGTGACAACCAGGAAGGTCCCATGTTCTGTCAGAATTTAGGGGGAAGAAGTCAAATTTGTCATTTAGTCTCTCTAAAGATTAAAATAATAGCAGGGCAGATTAAGAACTGACCTATAACCTTTTTAGAAGATATTCAAAAGGTTATGCTTCTCAAGTTCTAGCTCAGGTACTTCCCCCCAAGCCCCAATCTGCTAGTTAAGCTGCTGCTTGTCAACCTCCAGCCCACCCCTTTGTCCTCTGCTTTGTGAAGCTCTAGCTGAGACCACAGATGCCATTTCTGCAGTTCTAATTGTTCCATGTTAGGCCATACCATTAAAAAGCGCTCTTGGGGGGGGGGGCTCCCTGGTGGTGCAAGGGGTTAAGCACCGCACTAGGAAGCAATCCGCAGCCTCTGTGGCACAAGTTCGATCCCCCGGCCAGGGAGGGAGCCACCCACGTGGAGCAGCAGACCTCTCCTGTCTCGCCCGCTGCTCCCCTCAGCAGTGTATTTCAGTCAATCTGCCTGTTCTGTTGCCCACTGTCTCCGGTGTATCCTCTTGCCCCCCCCCCCACATCTCTGGCTTGTGCCCCAGCTCTTGTGTGCATAAATGGATAAATCTTTTAAAAATAAATAAAAAGCGCTCTCAGGAGACAACAGGACTCATGGTAGACGGGAAAAAGGCTGGAGGAAGGAGGTACAGTTCTATAGGAATCTCCCTTCAAGACTCTTAATTTTAGTATCTCAGCCTCTGTCTTTTATTCCTCAGCCATCAAGATGGTAGCCGTGTTTTCCAGTTACTACCGCTCTTACCTTAGGGTCTTCCTTTGACCCTTTCAGTGCTCAAATAATTTAGAAATGATTATTTTAAAATAATTGGTGTATATTTGTGTTCCAGCTGGAGCCTGGCTGAGTTGGCCGCCAATGTACACATGAATCACCCCACAGTTAACTCTAGGGGAGAATGCAGAAGATCTTGAGGAAAATAAATTCCAGATCACACAGACCTTTCACAGTCCATACATCGTCTGATGCCTGCTACTAGGAGCCTTGACTTCTGTAAACATGAATTGATGACCAACTGTTTCTCGGGTGCATGTTTAATGGGAGGTGAACTTTGTTCTCAGGTAATGCATTTCCAGGATACTGACAGAGGCAGTGCCAGAAAGATCACCCCACACAGGCTCTGAGGGGTAAGGCCTTGTTAACGACGAAAAGGGGAAAAGATAGACAAGATCATGAAGGGACTTCTTGGTCTTGCTTAGGCTTCAGATGGCATCAATGATTCAACTCTGACCCCCAACACATTCAAGTCTTCTCAATGAAACTTTTTAGTGAAGTGCAACACATATGCAGAAAAGTATACAAACAGTAAATAGAAAGCTCAGATGATCAGAGGCTAGTGGGTTTAGTAGAAGGGTCCCCTTGGTTCAGTCCTGAGTTTCAATTCTGTCCTTTCAGCACTATCAGAATGATATAAATGGCTCTGCAGTTTTCCAGTGAGACAGGATGTATTTTTCAAAGCTGACCACAATATACCCCACCCCACGTTATTCTGGCAACATCGTGCTGACATTAGGAAGTAAAATCTATTCTTTGAACCTAAGTGGGTTGCTTCCATGGTGGAAGTGATATAACTCATTTCTGTAACTTAGTCACACAAGGAAACATGACTTCCTTCTGTCTGGTCCTTTTGGGGTCATTCTTGGAACCCAGACCCATGCTACAAAGAAATCCATCACGTACAGAGGCCACGAGGTTCCAGACAGTAGCCACTATCAAGTGCCCAGCATGTAAGTGGTGAGACAATGAGTCTTCATATGATCCAGCCCCTCAGTTTCAAGGACTGCAGCTTCCAAAGGCAGAACACTCTATCCCTTCCAAGCTTTGCATAAATAGCAGGAATCATGAGCAAAGTCATGCTGCCACTGTATTAAGCCACTTAATTTTGGGATATTTGGTTACTCAGAAATAGATCATCTCAACAAAAAACTTTGTTTAGATTTTAGCTGCAGAGAACAAATAGGCAGAGAAATACTATTAATTGCTCGGGGAAGAGGTGGTCACTGATCTGCCTTTTTCACCAGGATCTCAGCCCCAGACATTCTGGATTTCTGTCAGTCCCAAACACTGATCTTTCTTTCTTAAGTGCAAAGAGACTGCCCAACTCTGTTCACTTCTCTGTTTTTTTTTTTTGTTTGTTTGTTTGTTTTTTTTTTGTTTTTTTAAGGGAGGGAGGCTTAAATTGAGAACCTTGGGATTTTTCTTTTTTTCCCCAGATGTATGGAGGCCTAATTGACTAATAATATTGTACAGATTCTTCCTGGCTTCTTCATTGAAGCCTTCTGACAGAATTCTCAATCTTTTGCCACATGTCAAGAAGTGGTACATGCCAGAAGAGGGAATGGAGTTTGTAAAATGTTGGCTTACATCTCTGCACTTCCCACTGCACCTTAAGTGGTTATTTCTTATTTTTCTTTTTTTTTCCTGGCAACAATGGTCACACAAATTATTCCATCAGTGATGAAGATGGAAGCTCACACTGCATTTTTTAAGACCTGCCCCAGCCCCTCTCATTGCCCCCCCCCCAGGCCAGTGCTAACAGAGAACAGAACTATGTGAGCTTAACCTTAAATAGTAGGCAATGATCTGGGAGAGAGTTAGTAGATAGCGCTATAGTAAAAGTAGCAGGATTAGAAAATAATATTAAAATTAATTAACGAGGGCCTCCCTGGCGGCGCAAGGGGTGAAGCACAACACTGTGAAGCTATCTGCAGCCTCAAGTTCCATCCCCTGCCAGCCAGGGAGCTATCACATGGTGCAGCAGACCTCTCCTGTCTCTCCTGGCTGCTCCCCTCAGCAGTGTATTTCAGTAGATCTGCCTGTTCTGTTCCACACTCTGTCTCTGGTGAATCCTCTCACCCCCCCACCCCATACTTCTGGCCTGCACCTCACTTCTTGTATGCATAAATAAATCTTAAAAAAAATAATGAATAATTAGTGCCTACAATTTTCAGGATTTATGTGGGTTTAGGGGACAGGAAAGTACTTGGGAGATTTGTAGGAGTCTTGCACGAACACCGGGGTAGAGGGTAAGGCTTTCATTGAGATGAACCATATGTCACATCAGGGGGTGATACACAGGACCACCTTGGGAAGTGTGGGACTTGTTAGGTTTGAGTTGTTGTTAAGCATTCTAGATGGAAATGACCAATTGCCAGTGGATTAGGAATTCATAAAAGAAGCCTTGACTAGACAGATAAACATAACTGGGAGACCACAATATACCAGTGGCATTTTAGCACATAAATTGAATTTAAATCGCCAAGAAGAGTACATAGAAGAAAACAGGTTAGTGTCACCAAGAACCCACTTGCCCTGGCATTTCTCGGAAGGAAATAAAATAAAACGAAACAAAACAGCAAACATCAATTTCATGGTCTTACTTCCCTTAATTTTCTCATATTGCTTTACTTCTCCAATATAGACTTAGATGAATGTCTCCCAAAGTGCAGAACACCCTTTTATAAATGAAAAGAAGGAAAATCCTTGAAAACTGCTATGAGTCCCAAGAAATGGGAAGACTTTCCTGTGGTTCTCAATTTTAAACAATATTAACTGCCAGAAATAACTTGGATAACCCATTACATGCCCATATAACAAACTATGCTTATGATCCTGATTGACAGGTAAAAATCAAATACTCCAGAAAACACACAACCATAATTTCAGTGGAGTCATTTCAAAAAATCAAAAGTTAATAGAAATTTTATGAAATATAGATAAAACAACAGTGGCAAATACAAGAAAAATGTGTGGCATCACAACTAACATTCTTTTTTTGGAAAAATATCAATATAGAATGCACTGCTCAGGGTAGCCCAACCGTATACTTTTAATTGCTTGATCAAAAATACATTAAATACTATCCGAGCACTATTCATATTTAGAACATAATAATTCAACATGTTAGAAACTCCCACTTCTACAAAAGATGAAATTATTTAATCAAATTATTATGTGGTAAATGAAATACTATGACAATATATACTATGGATGGTAAACATCTGTGCTTGTTAACCTATCATCCGTTCTTCCCTCTTCTGATAGTATAATCTTCATTTTTCCTTGAACAACCCAATCTGACCACATATCTGATTTTGGAATCTGTTGAGCTTACTTTAACTTTAGAGACAAGCAAATGTTCTAATGCTGGCCCATTAGTGTATTACGTCTTTTCTGCCATATTTGGTTTGGGAATGCTCAAGTAACTCCAAATGAGAATTAACAAGCCCAGGTGAGAATGGAATATTATAAAGTATTTTCAGTGAGTCTGCAAAGTGGAGATTTGGAAGTCTGCAGTTAGGTTCATCTTGTTATAGCTCTTATACATCCCAATTACCCAGCACAGTCCTAGCTTCTACCTATAGTCCCAACATACTTACTGATAACATAGTCCTGGTTGGGATCATAAATTGTACAATAGGTTTATTCGTTGAAATAAATCTACCTAGGAATGAATTTTAAATGGGAGAAAGCAAGTGCAAGAGACGGAAAGCTATTGACAGATTTTTGCCAATATCATTTGACCACCTTGAGCCAGCTATGCCTGAGACCACATCTACATTTGGATTTTCATAATCAGTTTTAAATTGTATTTCTGTCACTTACAATTGAAACAGGACTGGTGATTACTATATTTTATGATTTTATGTTAAAGGTTTGCATAACGACCAGAAAGAAATACATTTATATATAGACTTACTTATGAGGAGAAGAATCTGAATCATTTTTTCCAAGAAGGAGGACACTCAATCATTAAATCCACATATAAGTGCAGTATATGCACTTTTCAGTGATTTTCAGGCATCTTCTGTCTGAAATATTCTGGCTTTCATTATTAGCAACCCCTGTTCATCTTTTAACGTCTATAAAATAAGCTTTTCAAGGATGCCTAATCGAACAACTAGGTGAGAGAACATGTCATCCTTTGTGACCTGAACCTTAAGATTTACCATATTTTAAAAATCAGTTTGATTGAGATACAATTTGCACATATTAAAATCTACCCAGTGGGGTTTCGTGATCACAAAAAATCTTCATTAAAACCTCTAGATCAGGATACACCGCTTTGCATTTAAAATCCACCACAAGAAACAACACACAGTAAACAAATATACAAAAGAATTCAATAACTTCCCAAACATCAATTTGTATAACAAAGCTTAATATATTACCTCGATTAAGTCTGAAATAAAATGTGAAAGTTAAACTTCATAGGCCATTGGCAGAATATAAATCTTACATAGGAGAACTTCAACAATGTTATGTTTTGTTTCCCTATTACTGCTTACTTGTGCTTACCTGGTTTCTGGTTGTTGCTCTTCATCATTCTCTGCTTTCAAAATAGGGTCACTTTTACATGCCAATTGAAAAATCCTTACATAATTACAAACTTAAGAGACTATTGATATATTTTATGCAATAGAAAAAGAAAACAATATTTACTTACCGATAGTACCTCTGTTGCTTGCAAGAATATTCAGTTATTTAACATGAATTTTGACTATAGTTATGTAAAATCTATACTGCTAGATTAAGACTGGTAGGGAACATAGAAAAAAATAAAATTTCTGAGCTTCAGTGTTGGGCTGCAATTACCATTTATGTTCCCTCTATTATCATTTTAACTTTGTCCAACAAATGTATATTAGAAACATTTTGGAAAAAAAGTTACCCGGTAGTTTATAAGTAATTTTAATCTAGTTCATTCTTTCTGATGGTGTTTTCATTTATTTGTTTTAATATTACTTTTAAAACATCAGATTTATGGTTAAATCATCCAAACACTTTTTTGTAACTACATTGACATGGGTCAACAGCAGTACACTTGTATCGATGGAACAATTGGGCACCGATATTGATTAGGTAAATCAAACAGGATTTACTTACCACAAATGAAAATCACTGCAGTCGAAGTAAATGGCCACCATATCTGCATCCAAAATCCTTTCCAGGTAATTGCACACTGTGGATGAGAATATATAAATGATGGAGGAACCCTTCTGACCTTATGGAAGTCTAAATACTGTCCTGCACCCAGTTTTATATACATAAATTGAATCAGATCTGAATGTACTTGTGTCTGGATATGAAAAGGATATAGGGCCTCCCCGGTGGCGCAGCGGTTGAGCGCTGGGTTGCGAAGCTGCCCGCGGCCTCTGCAGCGCCGGTTCGATCCCCGGCTGCTCCCTGGCCACCGGAGGAGGGTCCCGCTTGGCGCGCAGACACCTCCTGCCGCCCGCTGCTCCCCTCAGCAGTGTACTTCGGTCCTTCTGCCTGCTCTGCTCCCCGCTCTGGCTCTGGTGAATCCTCTCACCCTCCCGCGCTTCTGACTGTACCCAGTGCTTGTATAAATAATAAATAAATATATCTTTAAAAAAAAAAAAAGGATATAAATTCTCCTGAATTGGGAGTTTCTCATCAAACTCAATTAGATAACGTAGATCAAGTTCACAAAGGCTATTACAGTACAGGCCACTCAGAAATAAACATCTCTATTTTCCTCACCTTCCCAAAATAGCTACCTCCAGGTCCAAGAACATTCCGGAATTTCATATGCTATGCGATACATCAAGGATCAGTTAATCAGTTAACTTTGAGTTTTTAGACCATGTTAGTACAATCCTAAAATATGTATTTCTAGGGTTTAATCAGCATAATACCTTCAATTCTCCCTACTTTAATCCCCAGACTTCATGTTCTGAAAGCTTGTCCTCTCAACAGATGGCTTCATAGTAATTCACTTTCTCAGTTTTATTAAAGTCAAATACAAAAGCCGAGTTGCAAGTGAGCTGAGACGACCAGTTACATGCAACGTACGGAGATTTCCAAAAAAGAAAAAAACAAAACAAAACCCACAACAATGTCAGATTTCACTTGAGTACTGCAGCCTCAGCTTATCAGAATGTTGAGATTTGCATTGGGCTTTTCCAACAACTGAGCCCAACACAAGAGCCACCATTTTTGCGTTTGGTTAACTGCAAGCTACAGATACCCAAGATTAGAAATTACTACTTCAGTTCATATGGAAGATTATTTAGGAAAAAAAAAATGTTTTAATCATTAAGTTTCAAAATATTCTTAGAGCATTGCCAGTGAGACAGAAAGTCTGAGGAATTAGACACTAAAGTATATAAATCTGCATAATCAAAGAATTTTGAATAATTATGACAGAGCTAGATTGCAATAAAACATTTTTTCTTTATATATTTGTCTTTCTGTGTGTTGTGACTCATGCCAAAGTTTTAAATGGGATAAATAAGAAAAACTGTTGCATGAAATACTAAAGTAAGCAGTTCATGTAATAAAAACTGCATGCCACTTTAACTTAAAAATTAAAAATAAATCCAAGGATTCATTTAAGTTTGTGCTTATCTCAACAGAAGCTCAAATGGCATATTCATGATAGACAAGGTTAGCAAATAACATTCCACAGTCCATTGATTAAGTTGATGTTATCCATTTGAGAATGCGATAAAGAACAGTTGGACCTACTGAAGTCTAATTTGACTATGGTATAAAGAATAATCTGTACAGTTAAAGATTTGGAGTAGAGGAGTTAGAAGGACAAAGTGTTTGAGGAATATATTTTAAAAGCAGTGTCTTCACTGAATTCGTGACAAGCAAAGGGGTCAACAAAAAAATAGAGCTACACACGATCAAGTCCTTGTCTATCCTGTCTTGAAGACCAAGAAGTAACAGACATCAGAAATCACACAGATAAAAGTGGGAACACTTTTGAAAGTGTACACAGGAAATATGGAAAAATTTAAGACTCTGCCAAGGTTGCCTGGAAACAGACAATATTGAGGCCACAGTGTCAGTGAAAATGTATCTGTTGAAATGTTCAAAGTGCTACCTGAAATCACCCTGAAGTAGCATCATTCTAGATATAATGTAGGCCCTAATATTTTAATATTTTGTCAATACTTGTATTTTAATGACTCCTTATCTCTTCAGTCAAGTGGACATATTACACAATTATGAAAGAACTAAAATACTTTTCCTTGATACTTATATTCATTAGTGCTTTAAATAATTGAAAAGTATGTTTTCAATATTAATGACATTTCTCTAGAAAAGCCTGTATTTGCAAATCAGGTTACAAAAGTCTCAAAAGGAACTAACGAACAAAAAATAAATGACTTGGACAAATCGAGCTCCTCGTTTCTAAGATGGTATTAAATTAGACTAAAGAAATAATGAAAGTGAAATTCAATTCAATCAGCAAATATTTATTAATACTAAGCACTAATAAATAACTTCTACCACATAGAACATTAAGACAGGAAAGAGTTGTATCAAAACAATATTCTGCAAAAGGTATTATTGAACAGGTTTGCTGTTTCAAGTCTTAGATTAACACCTACATTTGTAGGTGGGGTAGGCAAGAGTATGCCTACCTCCCCACCCATATTCAACCATACTACACACTTTTACAGGTTTCCCCTACCATCCTAAAGTAGAATGTTTGTTATGATATAACTTGATGTTATTTGGGGCATTTGGGAAAGCTATTACCATTAATTTATATGAAAAAATCTTGAGCATTCCCAGAACCAAAAAATTACCCACTAACTCATACCAAATAGGAACATTCTACTTTTGGATAGTGGAGAAAACCTGTATGAATTGCAAGACACATACCATAGATTACTTAATTTTTTACTCTGACCAAATTATTATTTTTCCCAATGTTTAAAAAAGTGTGAACAGAAAGATGAATTATTTTTATATAATCTTGTCCATGTAGTAGATAGTAGCTTAACCTTGGCTGTGAACTCCAGGTTGTGATTTGTTACTCTCACTACTTTGCCCAATATACCATGTTATCTCTCTGACTATACTGAGCACTTAATCATTAATGGATGAGGAATTATTGAATATCCTGAAATAGGTATACTTAAGATAACTGTCTCTCTTCAGTCTCTCACCAATTATTTTTCTCTTTATCTAGGTTCTGTTGCTCATCTTGTCTAGTTTCAAAAATGCTCTGCAACAGGATATTTATTTTAATGAATATTAATATATGCAGAAAATTGCACTTTCTATGAATGTAATTTTTCATGTTGACATTAAAATAAAATGATAATCTATTCCATTATAATCAAGACTTTGCTTCTACTTCTCCATGACCATGGGATGAATTTGCACTAAATCATAGTGGAGTTGCGATGCTTTTGCTAGAGGCTCATACGCTTAAGTAATATGTTGTGTGTCATGTCATCAAGATGCTTTGCTGCAAGTGCTTTCATCACACTCAAATATTAGAGATGAAGTTTAAACTTCAGACAGAATCCTGATTAAAAACAGATGCACTGATGTGTAGAAACGTGAATGTTATGATACTTCTTGTGTACTGCAATTAAATAGTCCCTCTGGCTAGCATAGTGTGGGTGTTCTCTATTTTTCCATTTCACTTCCAATATTATATGAGGCTTGCTATTTTGTGAAAAGAACCTTCAGACCTCTAAGTAAATATGACTGAGTATGTGCATGTATCTGTTTCCTCCAAAAGTGCCACTAAAATTATAAAGGAACTGAAAATTTTATAAACGCAGAATGAAATTGAGAATGGAAAAGGGTAACAATGGACAAGATATGTCATCCAAGTTTTGACAGAGGAAAGGAAGATGAAATACTTTTATCTTGCTAAGGGAAGCAATAAGTTAAGTGTTAAAAGAGGGAGATACTGCTAAGTAATAAGTATATTTGCAGAATGCTGGAGGGCAGTGGACTTGGTGATAACAGCAAGTGGGGAGAACAAAGGTGCAGTACTCAGGTGAATATCCCAGTCACAACGTTTTCAGTGCTAAAGGTGTTTCTGTGCATAAAACAAACATCAGAGAATCTGTATTCTCTTTTTAAAAAAAGATTTATTTTTATACAAGAGCTGGGGTACAAGCCAGAGGCAAGGGAGGGTGAGCAGATTCACCAGAAACAGAGCCGGGAGCAGAACAGGCAGACTGACCAAAATACACTGCTGAGGGGAGCAGCAGGCGCAACATGACAAGTCTGCTGCACCATGTGGGACACTCCCCGGCCGACCGGGAATTGAACCCTCACTGCAGAGGCTGTGGACAGCTTCACAGCGCTGTGCTCAACCCGCAGTGCCACGGGGGAGGCCCAGAGAATCTGGATTCTTAGAGATTTGGGGTAACCTAATGGTGGGAGCTGCCTGCAGACTAAATATGGTGAAATACAATGTCCTCCTCATACCACCCGATTACTCTCGGATAGGAAACTAGAGTTTTCTGGAGAAAATGAGTAGGCAGGCAGAAAACAAACAGTTCTTCACCTGTACCTCAAATCTGGTCAGCTGTCTGGTTTCAACCTTTCTAGGAATTCAACCATGCCCATTCCCTTGCTACTGTCTGTGGCTCTGCTCCCACCACAACAGCAGCGTGGAGTCAGTGTAACAGAGAACATGCGGCCTAAAGTTTTACCCTCTGGCCCTTCAATGGGAAATTTTACCATTTCTCTAAAGTAAGACACTATTAGCAATAATCTCCATGTATATTGAGGTAACAGTTTATGTTTAGTGCCTTAAATATAAAGAGATCAATAAAGATCACCACGCATTGGAGGTGGTTTTCTAAAACAGAAGACATAGATTAAAAACAAATTACCCAGGGTCTCCCAGGTGGCGCAGTGGTTGAGTGCTGGGTGCAAAGTTGTCCGCAGCCTCTGCAGCGCCACTTTGATCCCTGGCCGCCGCCGAGGGTCCCACAAGGCGCGCGAACCTGTCCTGCTGCCCGCTGCTCCCCTCAGCAGTGTATTTTGTCAGTCTGCCTGTTCTGTTCCCCACTCTGGTGAATCCTCTCACCCTCCCGTGCTTCTAACTGTAACCAGTGCTTGTATAAATGAATAAATACATCTTAAAAAAATTACCCAATGATAACTGGGTCCAGGATGTCTCGATAATTAGGAAGTTAGAAGAATGGTCATTTAATGAAGTACCAGGAGCAGGTTTAGAGAAAGCAGATTAATAACAGAGCCAGAGATACAAGCACTAAAGTAGTTTACCTCCGGTGTACACTTTCCAAAGAAGTCCCTGGAAGATATGTTTTAGCAAAAGGGAAGGACTAACCTGAGACAAAGGGACAAAGGTAATCAGTAAAAAGAACGCTGGAGAACGTGGTGAAAGAATATTCCAGAATGACAACGAACACAAGCATTTGAGAGCAATAGTCAAGCCTGAAAATACAGATAGCTGGGGGAGGAAGGAATCTAGGAAAATAAAATGTAACTGATAGAATATTGAGAATTTTTTTTTTTTATCATGAGGAGGAAAAAAAAGCAACTGCCTTGGGAGAGATCTATTGGAGAAAAATTACTGGTAGTCAGAAAAACAAGTATGTAAAAAGACTATTATGAATGTCACGAAAATGAAAAGTGAGGTGAGGAAAGAAGGAGGTGAATGTTTTCCGGGTGTTTAATTAGAAAGTTTTGTTATGAATTATATCAAGAAATTGTAGAGGATAAACTTCCCCTCACCATGGCGCTCTGGCCTGCCTATGGACAGTCCTTTCACAAGCATCTCCCTGACCAGAACTAAGTGACATGAGCAAACTCTGCTTCATTCTTCTGTGTTACCAAAACCTAGAAAACACTCAGCACATAGTAGGTGAAAAAAAAATCTTGAAGAAATAAAGAGAACAGGTTACAAAAGCTTAAATGTTAATAAAGTGACATCGGGGCTGTCTAAATGTGATAAATTAAGAAATAGCAATTTAAGCGCATTAGCTGGAAATACATAGGTAAATTCCAGAGAAAACATGGAAAGGGGTGAGGTGTTACTTCTGCAGAGCGTGACTGGAATAAGAGGTGCATAAGGAAATGAGGTTGGGAGAAAAATGAGAATGTGGTTTTCATTAAAAACATTATGTTTGATTTTAACGATATGCATACATTACCTAGGTAAAAATAAAAACGAATTTGGAAGTTTTTTTTTTTTAATTTAAAATCACAAGGTTCTAAGGAAGTACTCAGGTCTATAATTATCTACTATCTTGTAATGTGCTAAGTTTTCTCTTTTTTCCCCTATAGAAATTCAATTAAAATAATAACATTAATAGGTCTCAGAAAGAATTTTCTTTACTTTATACCAATAGCATCCAATTGCTTCATGCTATAAAACTCTATGGCTATTCATTTAAGATTACCACACAATTACTTGGCCAAAATGCATAACCATATATATATATATATTTATTTTTGTATTATATTGAAATTCAATCCAGTTTATTGGAATTTTGGGGTTCTTAAATGACTCCTTGGTGCAGTAATTCATTATATCTCCCCTAGAATTCTCATTTTCAAACTCTTAAATATATTTTAATAGATTTTCTTCCAAATATAGGACAACAGTTTAATGATACTTTAAGGATTTATTTATTTATGCAAACAAGAGCTGGGGTATAGGCCAGAAGTGTGGGGGGTGAGAGGACTCACCAGGGACAGGGTGGGGAATACAACAGGCAGACTGACTGAAATACACTACTGAGGGGAGCAGCGGGCGAGTCAGGAGAGGTCTGCGGCGCCATGTGGGTAGCTCCCTGGCCGGGGATCCAACTCGTGCTGCAGTGGCTGCAGATAGCTTCATAGGTAGCATCTTAACCCCTTGCGCCACCAGGGAGACCCAATATTTTGTTAAATGGGATTTTGTGTAAGAAACAAGCCTGGTTTCAAATTTTGCCTCTCTCACTTAACTATGGAACTTTGAGCAACTTCTATTGATGTTCTTAGTATCAGATTTGCCACTGATACCATGACAATAACACACATTATCTCTGTGTTTTGAGCATTAGGTGGAAACTGTCTGAAAGGGCACAAAGGAGTTATACAGTGCAAATGATATTAAAGTGCAAATGATTTTTACAAAGTGGTTAAGAATATAGTACATATAACTGATATATGAGGAAACTGAGTCTCTGACTTATATTCTGTCCATTCCAAAGATCTCCCAAGGCTAAAGAAAAGTCAAGGTCTTTTTCCTCTAATAGAACTGTTCTTGTTATAAATCTCTTAGAGAAATTATAGTCTACTGGAAAAAGTAATTTTGTGACTCACAAAAGGTACAAACTCTTGCTGTGTGGGCTGAATTTGGTCCACAGAACTGCTTTATTTGGTTCCTTAGTATGTTTGTATCAGTTTCAAAGACCTTTGGATGGGGCATAGAGTCTTACATTTAACTCGGTTTTATGATCCCTTATTACATACCTGAATGCTGACTCTCACTTTTATCATCTGTCTTGTCCTAGAAGGCAGCTAAAACCCACTGCTTCCTCATCACCCTGGGTTCAAGCACTATTCCTCTTTTATTCCCCCCAAAACGCCAAAGTCAGTGCTTTTTTAATGCCTAGTTCATGGGTTATTGGCAGAAAGGTGCATTTATCCCCATCCCTCCTCTACCTCCAAACTTCTGGAAACATCGTAGATATGGAGCAGGGATCTTTATCAATACTTTTAACTATAAGTGAAGTTGGAGGTAACCCTTCTTCTAAAATACTATCAAAATAGTGACTTGTGGCTGGATCTTGAAGTGATTTGCTAAGTGGGAGAGAAAGCAAAAGGCAGTTACTGGATGGTTTTATTTATGGGTGGAATATAAATAACCGAAGAAACCAACTGGCAAAGCACAACAAAAATAATTCTTAGACTCTGAAAAACACATTGGTTACTGGAGGGGATAGTAAGGGGGCAAGGGAAGAGGGAACATGAAGGGGACAATGCACAGGAGATTTGGTGGAGGGTGAGTGAAATACTTAAAAATATGGAGGGATGAAGCTATACTTCACCAAAATATAGTTTTGTAAATTATTGGCAAATCAATAAATTTGAGGAAAACAATTTCTGACCTCAATTACTTTAGAATAGCAGGATTTGTGAAGTGGTTTTTACCCTGCTTTCCTTAACCCTGCCACACACACCTGCCTTTTTTCAGCAAGTTACCTACATGCATTTGTCTTAGGTGTGCATATCTCTGAGCAAACGGACATGGTAACACACTTCATGGTAATAGTGTTTATCAAAACTCATGCAATTTGCAGTAACATGGATGGACCTGGAAGGGATCATGCACAGCGAAATAAGCCATTAAGAAAAAGAAAAATACCGAATGGTCTCACTCATAGCAGGATTATAGAAAACCAAAATAAGGGACCAGGAAAAAGACTAATTATAATAAAGTAAAAATCAACAAGCAACTATAAACCAGAGACACACTACAAGGGGGGGAGAAGGGAGTAGGATCAAAACAAGGGGGGTGGGGCCACCCGGTGGGGCCTCTGCAGTGCCAGTTCAATCCTGGGCCGCAGGCGAGGGTCCCACATGGTGTGCAGACCTCTCCTGCCCCTCCCGCTGCTCCCCTCAGCAGTGTATTTTGTCAGTCTGCCTGTTCTGTTTCCCGCTCTGGCTCTAGTGAATTCTCTCACCCTTCTGCGCTTCTGACTGTACCCAGTGCTAGTATAAATAAATCTAAAAAAAAACAAAACAAGGGGGGGTTGGGAATTATATGGGGACTATAACCAAGAGGAAAATGCATACATTGTGCAAAAATGAAAAATGATGTAAAATATATAAAATTAAATTTAAAAAATGGTGTTTATCAAAATCAACTTGAACATGCGCTTAACATATAACAGATCATTTAACCTTCTCAGCAATTCTAAAAGGCATGCGCTGTTTTTAGCCCCAGTTTAGAGATTAGAAAACTGATGCTTAAAGAGGCTAGAAAATGTGTACACAGACATACAGCTGTCCAAAGAACCAGTTATTTGAATTACAAGCCTGTACTTTACTCTCCGAAAATGAAATATAAATAGACACCTGTTTGGAGGTATTGTTTTTAGTTTTTCTATGTCAAATTTGATGGTTTACTCATTTGAGTTTTAAAGTGACATAAGGTTACTCTATGAAAAATGTCTCTAGAGAAAATAATAGCCTATGCCACCAAGCGGAAGGATTATCATCTACCAAATGCTATGTTGTATGTGGGTTACCAAGGCATTGTTGACTTGTCACAAGATAATGGAACCAATGCAACAAATAACTGCATTTTAAAGATAATGTGATACCTGAAATTATTATATGTGAAACAAAACATTATCATACTATTGCAGAGTCCTTTCACTATTGAAGTACTTCTTGCTATTATGCCCAAATAATAGAACTGAACATGCTTTCAAGTTCCCCCAAGTCATTCTGAATAAAAAGCATAAAGACAATTGCACTGGTGCTTTTGAAAAAAAAAATAAATTAACTTTATTTTTAATGCTTATGCAAGAAAATATATACTCATTATACAGATTACAGAGTTGGAAAGATTATCAAGAAAGTATTGCCTCTACCTAACTATATCAATAAAAAATTTAGTGCATTTTTTGCCATATATATAAACTGTATTTTAATAAGAAGGTCAGGAGTCCATAGTTACATCAAAACACTACCACTAAACAGCTGTTGGATGGCAGGCACCTCTGGAAATTCCTAGATATTAGGTTTCTCTTAAACACAAGTGACCTTGATACCTCTTGGATACTGTCCATCTTTAAAGACTAACAAGCCTAGCTCCTATAAGAGAACCAATGAAATGATCTAAAAGTTTCTACATGAGGTTAGAATAAGCCAACCAGAATTCTGCAAGGCTAAGGAGGATATCATCAAATATTTCTTTAATAAAGTCACACTAACTGGCAGTTAATGTATGACAAAGGAGCCAAGTGCATACAATGGAGAAAAAAAGTTTTTTTTCAACAAATGGTGCTGGGAAAACTAGTCAGCCATAAACAAAAGAATGAAAATAGATCACTAGCATATCATATACAAATATTCACTCCAAATGGATAAGACACGAATGTAAGATCTGAAACCATAAAATGCATAAAACAAAGCAGAGGCAAACCACTCCAAGACACTGGTTTCAGAGATGTCTCTGGGGACTTGATTCCAACAGCAGGGGAAACAAAAGCAAAAAATAAATAAGACTATATCAAACACAAAGGTTTCTGCACAGCAAAACAAAAACAAAAACTATCATTAAAACAAAAACACTCCCTACAGAATAGGATATTTTTTTTTTGCTCATCAGACATCTGACAGAGGGCTAATACTCAAGATCTACAAAGAACTCATACGATTAAACAAAAACAAAACAAAAAAAACAGGTAATCCAATCAAACAATGGGCAGAAGAGCTAAATAGGCACTTTTCCCAAAGATGACATACAGATGGCCAACAGGCACATGAAAAAAATGCTCATCACTTATTATCAGGGAAATACAAATCAAAACTAGAATGAGATACCACCTCACACACAAGGGGATGACCCACGTCAAAAAACAAAAACAAAAAAAACAATCCATGAAAACAAAAACAGGGCCTCCCTGGTGGTGCAAGGGGTTAAGCACCACACTATGAAGCAATCCCACAGCCTCTGCAGCAAAGAGTTCTATCCCCCACCCGGACAGGGAGCAACCCACATGGCACAGCAGACCTCTCCTGACTTGTCCGCTGCTCCCCTCAGCAGTGTATTTCCGTCAGTCTGCCTGTTCTGTTCCCCACTCTGTCTCTGGTGAATACTCTCACCCTCCTGCACATCTGGCCTGTACCCTGGTTCTTATATAAATCCTTAAAAAAATAATAAATAAAAACACTAATTTGAAGGAATATATACACTCTGATGTTCACTACAGCACTGTTTGCAATAGCCAACACAACATAAATGTCCATTGACACATGAGTGGATTAAGAAGATACATACACACACCACTCAGCTACAAAAAAAAAAAAGATGAAATCTTGCCAACTGAGACAACATGAATGGACTCAGAAGGTATAATGCTAACTGAAATAAGAGAAACACTGCATGCTTTCAGTCATGTGGGTGATAAGCAAAGCAAATAAATAAAACACCTTAGATTCTAACAGCAGAATGGTGATAACCAAAGTGAACGTAGGGGTGGTTGAAAAGAGTAACTGTGATGGTGGAGGAAACTAGACATTTGGTAGTGATCGTAACATGGCATATGCAGAGGTTGAGCTATATTGCTGCACACCTGCACACAACTATATTGCTGCTGTAAGCCAAAGTGAATTCAACAAAAACTAAAAACAAATTCATAAATATCTTTAAAAAGTAAATGTCATAAAAGATAAGGAAAGACTCAAACTCTTCCAGATTAAAGGAGGTAAAGAGACTTTGTAAGTTTGTACTAACATGATTGGGTTTATTTTAATTAAAGGACATTAGAGAGACAATTAGTGGAATTTGAATTAGGTCTTCAGATGAAGTAATATTATGTCAGTGGTAATTTCCTTTTTGATAATTATACTGTGGCTATGATTGTCCTTGACCCTTAAATATTTCAGTGTTTACATATATACTATGAATGCAGAGAGAAAAGGTGGATACCAATACTTGGGAAATTTGATTGAAGGGAATACAGATTTCTTTGTGCTATTCTTGAACTTGTTTTTATGTCTCAATCTATGTCAAAATGTTATTACAGTTTTAGATATATTAAGTGAATATAAAAATACATGAGACATCATGGAAATTTAGGGATAATCAAGATATAGGCTCACCCTAAAAGAGAACAATCGTGTTTTTAAGTTAAATCCTTCAACAAAGAGTCAGTGCCTATTATGGGGCACACTCACTTCTGTATTAGAAATATTAACCAAAAAATAGCCAGAAATCCCAGCCTTTATGAAGCTTACATTTTGTGGCAGGGTACATCTAATGGTGTCAGTGAATTGGACAAACTACTTGTCTAAGTGAATCATCTCTCAGGTTCTTAATCACATTTTCAGTAGTCTGAAATATTCTTCCAATGAAAATAACTCAATAAGTGCTTTTGCCTCAATACTGTATCTCAATACAACTCCCACAGGTATGACCTATATTTGAATAATTCAAAAGATTTTAGGACATCTCAAATTTTTATCATTTTTTTCAAGTTGATGAAAGTAAGCATATATATTATATCATGTTTTTCCTGTCTTCTGTTAGATTGCAAAAACCCAAATGCATTTATTTCTTATTCTACAATGTATTTTCTTTATGCATCCAGAATCTTAAAAGCTACTCAAGTCCTTATTAGGTTAGCATTATTATTTTTATTGCTATCTTTCATTGTAAAAATATCCCCCCACCAATCATGTATAGTTTAATATTATACACTTGGCTAAAAAAAAAAAATCAAAGTAAATGCAAATATAATTACAAAAATATTTGGGGCAAAGTCAAAATGCTAGGATGGGAGAAGAGCTCAAAACAGAGACAACTAAAGTTAGCTCAGAAAACTAAGTGTGAAACTATCGAAGGAAATGGTAAAAAGGGATATTTGGAAGTCTAAGCACACAATGGAAGAGTCAGCTGGATGAAGCCCAATGGGATGACAAGCAGAAGGAAGGAATAAGGATTCTATAGAAGTAAGAAAAGCCCTGCAGGTTACTGCTAAGAACTTTGATACCTACTTTGGGCTAGATGATGGAGCTGAAGCTACTGCACTTAAATCCAAGATACCAAGTACCTAATATCTCCATTGACAGAGTGCTTGGGTGTGAATGTATATCCGGGGGTCCTTGAGGCAGAGGTGCTGAACAAGCTCGAAAAAGAAATATGCAACTTTACACTGTGGACATCAATGTCTCCCACAGAACAGAAACCAAGTACATCCTCTGAGTGGTGAAGGAATCACCATCACCTCCACTGCTGATCTGCAGGGGAGATTGCTGTGACAGTCACTGTTTTAAGCACTCAGCTGTGTATCTATTGTAATGGTGAAAAGAACGCCATTTTCAGTTTTAAAAAGGGAACGCTCAATGGCAGAGAGGTGAAGTGAGCTTATCCAGGGTCAAAGTCATGGTGAGTGTCAGAGTCAAGATCCAAATGTAGGCACTAAGAAGTAGCAATAAATAGAACGCTTGCTCCTATACTCCATGTTTTTACTTCCGGTCTGTTCTGTGGGGATAACTACAGAAAATGAGTCAAGAGAATCCCTGAGCCATTGAACAGGGCACCGGTTTACCACCCGGAGCATTCACTACCTAGTGCTTTCAGATGATGCGAGAGAGAATATTTGCTCCCTGTCTTCCTCTGCTTTCATTTGATGTAAGGCCTTTATCACTTGCAGCTGAAGAACATTACTCTTCCAATCCCCACTCTTGTATCTGCTTGCCTTCCCTCATCTTCACCTTCTTTGCAGAGCTGAAAATATAGGGGCAGTTTGAATACCCAGTCCGGGTTATGGAGGAGCATAATTTTCTTTCTTTCTTCCCATGCCTCAATTCCCTGGTGCATTAATAGTATATATTACTATTTTATGGCATTGCAGAGCTTTCTTTGCTTCCTCTGGACGCCACCTACTCCTGTATTCACATCTTTAATCTGCACTCTGCTCTCCATAATAGCATGCGTGTGGCTGCCTTTCAGTATTATCATTATGCCTCCCTTATTTTATTCCCTGCGCCACTCTAAGATTTTACAATGTTTTATCATTCTACTAGCAAATCTTGAAAAATGAGAAACTCCTTTGAGTAAGAGCATATAAAGTTTTAATGCTTTTAAAATTTTTATTTTATTTTGATTTCCTGGCTGACATCTTACTGGATTTTATTATAGATTATAGTCTTACTCAGTAATAACACATTTTGAAGTAGAAACTTTTCATTGTAAAGTCCTCGTAAGCCACTCAAAATCATCATAAATTTAATTCAAGGACTTCAAAAATTTGCATACTTCATGTGGGTCACTAACTTCTTCAGATGTCCTCAAACATCAAACACTTACGGGCAGATCTTTCTAAAGAGGATTTTGGTTGAGAGAAGGGGGGATCATTTTTTTCCCTAAACTTTCACAGCAACTGAAACATACAATTGTCCGCATTTGCCAAACAAAGTAGAAATATGCAGCTCATTATGCAGAGGGTGTCATCCCAGATGATTGTATAACATTTAAAGCAAAATCACACCACCTACCTATTACTAACAACTTAGAAGTAAACAAAATGGACTCTTTCTCATAGTAAACATACACAAACTGCTGAAAATTAATGTCAAGTTATTTATGAAGAAGAGTATGCATTGGTGTCTTAAACCCTGGGTAATTGTTGTATATGGTGATTCTGAAGAAAGCACCCTTCAAATTCCTTTCTTTCTAAAACTTCACTTTGACCAAGATGACAACAGGCTCAATCCTTCTTTTGTAGAGCACATTCTAAAAACACCATTGTCATGCAGTGAGGTTACATCAGCTATTGGAAACAATAAATTCAAGTCCAAATACGATTAAAAAAATATATTCTAGTGTGTCTAGACCAAAGGGTATTTAAACCTCTTGCCTGGATTTGAAATGGCTGCACCCATCCCAATCTCCTGGAATAGTCTAAAGCATTTAGAGGGAGGAAGACATAGGTGTCAGCCACCTAACGTTTTCCCAGCACACTGGTTTTCAAAGGATAGCCCCCAGACAGCAGCATCAGCATTTCCTGGAAACTGGTTAGACATGGAAATCCTCTGACCCCATCTCAGACCTACTGAATTAGAAACTCCAGAGTGCAGAGCCCAGCAGCCTGCATTCTAACAAGCCCTCCAGGTGGTTATGCTGTGCCTTCAACTTTGAGAACCTCTGATATTAGACAACTTAATTAGATGGTGTCTTGTCTTGACTCCCAGATCTATTAAACTTTGGAAAGCTGTTAGAAATCTGCTCTGCCTTTAACTTGAGATTTTGCTGACTAGTTAGATTTTAGGGATAGTTTATTGAGTTTTAGAGTTTTCTTAGTAGATGCCATCTCTATCCTTAATTACTAGAATTATTTAATTGCTTTTGATAAGTGCCAGTGAGAATCGGGCTCAAACATTCCTTCTAGAACCTTTAAATTTTCTGTGTATTGCTCATTTGCTTGTGCTTCTAAATAAATACTATATGCATGCAGGACGTCTGCCTTTTTTTCCTAGTGCATTTATTAAAGGCAAGTTCATTTGAATTTTCTCTATAGGAAATAGCTAAGAGTTCCATTGTACCACAAATTTCACTTTTATTTCTCACCCTATTTCTAACAGCCCAACAGAAGAAGGTTTGAAGGGACCTTACCCCATTGTGAACCTCTGTTCACTACCCACTGGAGCTGAGCAGTAAATTCTTTTTATCATACTTTGCTTCGTGATTTCAGTCTACGATGTGCTACATTCTGAGAGCCCCACATATTTTCATTGAATTACCAGCTTTAACATTATACAGGCATTGATTTTACTTTTCCCGGAATGATTTGATCATAGTAACAATTTATGAGTGTGAAATTGAGGACAAATAGCCTCTCAAAGCAGCAAATAGAGTCATGCCTATTAAATTAGGCATGTTTATTTTTTTAAGAGAGCTCAAAATCAAGTATGTATAGATTCACTACGTTAATGTACTTCCTATGGCAGACTGCTACTTCCATAAATGGTTACATACTAGTAAGGGTATTAAAACCAGACTTCATGTATTTTCTTTCATCTTTACCTCCTGAATAAGAGAGGAGTCAGAAGAGTATTCACTTGGAATCCAAATATCTGATTGTCACTTGTCACTTCCATATAAAAACATACTCATGCACACATGAGCGTGCACACACACACACACACACACCTGGTGACCATTTCTTTTAACGTTCTACAAATAAGGAAAACAAAGGATCAGATAAGTGATAGCCCAAGGTCACAGCTAATACCTGATTTCAAAATGTCATGAAAATCTCTCAAAAATACGTGCGAGGCTCCTATTACAGATCAGCATTTTTTTTCTATGAAGGTCTAGACAGTAAATATTTTAGGATTAGTGGCCCAGATAGGCTGTGTCACAACTAGCCACCTCTACCATTGTGATCGGAAAGCAGCCATAGGCAACACTGTAATTAATGGATGTGACTGTACCAATGCCACTATATTTACAAGAACAAATAGTGGGCCAAATTTGATAGTGAGCCAGTAATTTACCTTATGCAGGTTCCTGCCTTGCATCTCAATCTTTAATGAACCTATAAATATTCTTGGGGTTTTTGATATAATGCATATTTTGATTCCATGAGTCTGATTTCAACTTCTAAAATGCAGCTCATTTTGGACACTGCTAGTCCATAAGACCTCTATCTGAGTAGTGAGTCTAGACTTTAGAAAGCCTTTCACATTTTTTGGGTATCATCACAATAACTTCCTCCTAAACAACATACTTATGTTTAAGGAAGATAAATTAACCTAAAAGTATCTTTGTCACAATTCTTTCAGGATGCTTAAAAAAAGTTTAAAGAGATTCAGGAATAATTAGGATATAGCATCACAAGGACAATTGTTGGCTATCTGCATATATAAACATTTTATAACTCACTTATTAAAATGCCACAATAAGCGCTTGCTTTGTGAAAATCTCAATTACAGGCTTGAAAGAGAAATAAGTTGAGACTGTTAACGCTGTGGAAATCGGTACTTTGGACTTGGAATAAAATATTTGATGATAATGTGAAAGATTAAAAATCCTAGAAAGCAAAGATATAAAGAATGGGAAACTATTAAAATATTCAAACAGTGGTTGCAGACAAGCTGGGGAAATCCTTTCAGTTATCTATTAGAAAAACATAATTTAGCAGCTTGACGGGCAGCCTTTGATTTGCCCAGGATTCCATAATTTGGGCCAGGCTTGTGGTGAATGGTTTGTCTCCTAAGCATGTAAAGGTTCGAGTGTGGTTCTCATGTCTATGATTGTCTCCCATTTTAATCACTCAGTAGTACAGCACAAACGAGAGTGTGGCACTGGTTTCAAAGAGTGAATAGTCTGTATAGGATCAGCCTAAATATTCAAGCACTTATCAAGCTCCATTAACCAAAGCAAGACACAAGGAACAAACCCAGAGAGAAAAGAAACTCCCCCAAGCAGATGGCGTGGTACATTGGGGTGGGGGTGTCACAAATTTAACAATCTACCACCAATAATGATACCAAAAATATAAGTGAATAGGTGAGATAAACTTGTCTCGTGTAATGTGAAAAAGGAAAAGACAGTGTATCTAAACCAATGTTTTATAACATGTATTTAAATATGCAATCATTTAAATATCTCAAGGAGAGACTTTACCATTTCATTGACAAACTAGCATTTCACATTTGTCTAAATTTTAAAAATATCTCATTAAAAAAATGGAACACTGACTTATATCCAGCTTTCCTTTATATATTTTTAGCTGTGTTATCTAAGAAAAGCTACCGAGCTTCTATTCCCTCATTTTTAAGACAGGGATTACACTGGCTTGTCATATTGTTATATTATATCGGTGGTGGGGATTAGAAGAGAGCAGAAGTAGGGACTAATTTAGGAATAAGATCCAGGTATGGAGAAGCAGCTCTGTGTAGCAGAAAAAAAAAATTGTTTTTTTCCTAATACTTCGTGTTTCCATGCCTCCATGCTACAAATAAGTAAATTAAGGTAAATTCTTTGAGTCTTGGGTGACTGTGATAATAAATGGGATAATACTTGTAAATGTTCTTTACTATTGCAAAGGGATATGTAAAAGTAAAGAATTATTATTCAATTTTGGTAAGAGGCTTAGAACACTTTTCTTTTAGCTTAGAGCACAATCACACTGATCTCTCAGGATAGGGATGGCCTTATTTGTCTCCTCCTTAATAAAAGCACTTGCCAGAGAGCATGTAGTCAATACATATGCATTTGCTAGGTTGAAAGTAGATAATCATGATATTTAAATTATTAGAAATTCATTTTTTCTGTTGCTAAAAACAGGAAGCAGTTAAGTTTTTTTTTTTGTGCTCTCATTGAAGTGCAACTGGAGAACCACACATGAAAAATTTCAAATAATATCCCTATATTAGAATTCCCTTTAAATTCCTGGTCACATATCAACTCATTGCTTATCATTTAGTTAACCAAGTAATAAATAAATATTGGCATTGACAAGAGAATCATGAGAACATTAATAATAGTGTGTACTTTTTTTTAGATTTATCTTCATGACTTGCACATGGTTTTTAATTGAGATAGAGCAATGCTGTCAAATAAACTTGACAGGAATCATTCAGTTAACTTACACTTGACGTAGTAAAGCTCACATTGCATTACTGCAGGCACTGAAATGACCTCTGTTGCTGTTGGTAATACAAAGGGGGGAAAATTTCCAATTTGAAATATCATTAATTTGACTTCAAGAGCAGGAAAATATGAATAACATATGTTTATGTTAAATCATAAGTTATAATACACACAAATAACATACTTCATATCAACCACTTGAAATATAGGAACAAATGGTCATTTTTATATTTTTTTTCTGTTTGTTTCCTAGCATTTTTTATTTTCTCTGAACATAGTAGTCCTGAACATATTCAAACATTAATTTATTACTTACTTAATTTTATCCTACATTTATTATTGCTCCTTAAAATTGGTACATGAATGCCAGGAAGATTTATTACTAATCATCACTATTAAAAAGTAGAATAAAGAGGAAAATATCACTTGAAGGAGATTAAAACACTGAAAATAGTCAAAAAGAACAGTAGTGCTGATCTCTTTGTATCAACATGATGCTACGCCTTCTGTTTTTGCTTAAAGAAAATTTATTTTGGTCCTCCCTGGTGGTGCAAGGGGTTAAGTACCACACTATGAAGCAATCCATAGCCTCTGCAGCACGAGTTCAATCCCAGGCCAGCCAGGGAGTTACCCACATGGCACAGCAAACTTATCCTGACTCATCCGCTGCTCCCCTCAGCAGTGTATTTCAGTCAGTCTGCCTGTTCTGCTCCCCGTTCTGTCTCTGGTGAATCCTCTTACCCCCCAAATTTCTGGCCTATACCCCAGTTCTTGTATGCATAAACAAATATTTTTTTTAAAAAAAGAATAAGCAAACTGGTTAGGATGTAAACTGATTCATCCACTGTGGAAAGCTATGTGGAGGTTGCTCAGAACACTAAAAATTGATCAACCATATGATCCAGTGATTCTACTCCTAGGAATCTACTCAAAGGACACAAAAACACTAATTCGAAAGGAAACCTGCACCCCTATGTTTATGGCAGCACTATTTACAATAGCCAAGATATGGAAATAGAAGAATGGGTCAAAAAGTCGTGGTATATTCATACTCTGCAATCAATAAAGATGAACTGATGACATTTCATTTGTGGCAATGTGGACGGGATTATACTAGCTGAAATCAGTCAGAAGGAGATACTGGATGGTCTCACAATTGGAATATAGAGAAACCAAACAAAAGATCAAGGAAAAGTCAAAACTAGCAAGCTGACCATAGAACTGAGGCATACAGCAAGGGAGTGGGGGTAAAATGGGAGGGATGAACACAAGGGAATGTGGTGAGGGTTCATGGGTGATACAGTGGCAGGAGAATTATGGGGACTACAATGATGCAAGAAAAAAATTAAAAAGATAAGCAAACTGAACATAAAAGTACAGAAAAACTGTTTCACATCCAATACATGATTCTTTTCAATAGGCGTCAGAGCCTAAAAATGCCTTCTCTGACCTTAATAGTTTATTAAAAAAAAAAACCAAAAAACTAAAGACTGGAATTGTTACAGTCTTTTGACCATGATTTAATTAAGACAATATTGTTCAACTCCCTGCCATGAAACAATATCATTGCTTACTTTGCCCTTCATATCCTTTAATCTCTATTATATTTACATTTTTAAGACTTATAAATTTTGCATTCTATCTTGTAACTGTAAGTGCCCTAGTTGTTTTGTATTAATTCTGTTACAAAGTGATTTAATAATTTTGTTTAGCTGTCCCTTTCTTTTTTAAAAAGAATTATTTATTTATGCATACAAGAACTGAGGTAGAGGCCAAACTTGTGGGGGAGTGAGAGGATTCACCAGAGACAGAGTACGGAACAGAACAGGCAGACTGACTGAAATACACTGCTGAGGGGAGCAGTGGGCGAGTCAGGAGAGGTCTGCTGTGCCATGTGGTAGCTCCTTGGCCAGGGATCGAACTTGTGCTGCAGAGGCTGTGGATAGCTTCATAGGTTGTGTCTTAACCCTTTGCATGACCAGGGAGGCCCTAACTCTTCCTTTCCAGAGATCTTCATCTTAGTTTTTTCAAATGTCTAGATTTCAATCATGTAATGGAATGTAAATTAACTTCCCCACCATCCCCCAAATACAAAACAAAATGGCATTAGTCTTTTTATGAACCCAGTGGATGCATGATACTGTGGTGATTCCTTATCTGGTAATACATTTTCCAGTTAAAGTTTCCCTTAAGGGGCTCCCTCGTGGCACAAGCGGTTAAGCTCAGCACTGTGAAGCTTTCTACAGCCTCTGTAGCATGAGTTCATCCCTGGCCAGGGAGCTACTCACATGGCACAGCAGACCTCTCCTGACTTGGCCGCTGCTCCCCTCAGTAGTGTTTCAGTCAGTCTGCCTGTTCTGTTCCCCGCTCTGTCTCTGGTGAATCCTCTCACCCCCTCACACCTCGGGCCTGTTCTTGTATGCATAAATAAATAAATCCTTAAAAAAAATTTCCCTCAAAAATGTGGCCATTGTTTGGATTTTTCTTCATGCCAGGCCCCACCAAGACTTAACAGGGGACCTAAGTTCCAGTTCAGCCTCTACAAAAAGTTGAATTTTACACAAGTCAAACTGGAGTTTCCTGGTTTGCACCAGCGAGGTCATCTGCATTATTAAAACCTCCGGCCTTCCCCTTGCGGCAAACACCATTTGAAGATGCAGTGCAAACCAGCCTGCAGCACACTCTGCTAGCCTGGACCACCTTTTACTAACAGGTACTTAAGTCCTATGAGCAATGAGTCACCTAGGCATTCAGTTTCTAAAATAAACAAACAAACAATGATTTCATGTAGTGGACCTCAAAATTAGAAAGACAGGAGGAAATGCGGGGAAGCAGCAAATATCAAAGGAGATTATTTGTCACATATTAGGGAAGAAGTGACTGCCATTCAGCTCCTCTCCTGGCCTCTCCTCCCAGCTTATCATGCCTCTACTACCATTGCCTCCTCATGTTTCCTAAAAGATCACAAGCACATCACAACCTCAGACATTGCACTTTGTTATGGATTGAATATTTGTATTCTCCCAAAAGGCATTTGTTGAAATCTGTGAAACTGTGTTGAGTCAAAGTCCTATCTTGTCTCTAAGCTGCCATGTTCCGTCTTCTAGGTGAAAAGTAAGCAGCTTGACTCAGCAGCCTGACTCAGCTCCTTATTGGCAACTAGGAAGGAACACCCACTCACTGGGCTCTCCTCATAGACAATTACTGAACAACAGCGACACCCCATTCCCTCCTTTTCAATGATTAGGGGAAGAATAAGAAGGCCATCTTCTCGTTACAAATGACTCCACACACGGGCCTCCCGTGGTGGTGCAGGCAGTTGAGTGCAGTGCTGTGAAGCTGTCCGCAGCCTCTGCAGCGTGGGTTCGATCCCAGCCAGCCAGCGAGGGTCCCACATGGCGAGGTAAACCTCTCCTGTCTCACCCGCTGCTCCCCTCATCAGTGTCTTTGGTCCGTCTGCCTGTTCAGTCCCCCGCTCTGTCTCTGGTGAATCCTCTCACCCTCCCGTGCATCTGGCCTGTACCCCGGTTCTTGCATAAATAAATAAATCTTTAAAAAACAGAAACAAATGACTCCACACTGCAGGTTTTTTTTTTTTTTTTTGCTTTGTTTGAGAACTTGCACTAACTGATTGTTGTTTATTATTGAGGCAACGCTGGCTTACAACACCGTATATGGTTTAGAAGAATAGGTTCATACCTCAGATGTATGTTACCACACCACACCCACCACCAAAGCACCCATAATCCCCCACCACAGTCCATTGGGTCTTCCCACACACGCTCTTTCCATGCCCACTCTCCCTCCCCTCCTAGTCAGCTCAATTCTGCAGCCATATTTGTAGTCTTTCCTTGGGTTTAATTTGTCATTTCCTTTGTTTTGTTTCCCTATTTCACATCTGAGTAAAATGATCTGGTATGTATTTGTCTTTCTTCTCACATCTTTGTGTAATTCCCTCCTGTTCAATCCATGTTCCCACACTGTAACTCTCTGTCAATCAATCCAAAAGTTTCAAACAAATAACAAATTTAGCTAGACCACGCCCCCCTTGTGTGATGCTTGAAGATTTCCCTATGCTTTTTAGACCCTGGCAGAACACACCTTGGGACTACTCCTTAGCTGTGAACCTGAATCATGATTCCTATTCTGGAGTAAATGCTTTATTGATTATATTGCAATCTCAATATTTCTTGGTCAACAAATCCTAACTCTCAATATCATATTATTGGGAGGTGAGAGCTTGGGAGGTGATTAGGCCATGAGGTGGTGTCATACCCCTATAAGAGTCCCAAAAGCTCCCTCGACCCTTCTGCTACATGAGGACACAGGAAAAGACAGATGTGCATGAACTACCAACTGGTTTTCACCAGACACCAAATCTAGCAGCACCTTGATTTTCGACTTCCCAGACTCCAGAACTGTGAGAAAGAAACATCTATTGCTCATGTCACTCAGTCTATGTTCTTTGTATTTATGATAGCCCAAAAGACAAAGACACGCTTGCTCTTCCCTCTCCTGGAAAGCTCTTCCTCTCGATTTTGTCAAAAAACAAATCTAGATTTAGGTAAGGGAAGACTATTCGCAAGGGATACTATTGGATGGAGAGGGGGGACCCTTATCATGAGGTCTACAAGTGTCCTCAACATCAGGCAGAAAAGGTTGTGATTTTTTTTTCTTAATAGGGAGAAATACATAAGGCCAGAAAAGTAGGCATGAAAAAGGGGACAAGGAGGGTGGCATGATTGGATCAGAGAATGTATGATTGGATCAGAGGATGTTTTATTCTCAACTTGGCCTATTCTCAAAGACCCTCTAAGGAGGAGCTGTATGCTGATTCATGTTGAGGACATATTAAAATCAGGATCTGGAAAGAATAATTAACCAAACTTTTGGTTAACAAGCATTTTGTTCTGATTGATCAGTGGGGGGCGGGGGGGCAGATCATCTGTGAGGTGAAGAAACTCAGTGTTGGAAAGATCTGTGTTTGGCCTTGTCATAGGTAAACAAACTCATGCATGAGTTTTTACCTAAGTCACATGGGAAAGAGCTTCCTAGCAAAAGCCATTTTCTGAGATACAAATAATTGGGAACTACTTATCCAGTGCCTTCTTCCAGGGTCACAGGTTTCCCTTAAAAACACTGAACATAACCAAATAAGTTCCCCAGCCCAATATCTCAAAGCATGGGATTCAGTCATCTACTCTCCTTTTCTTCCAGTTTATCTTGCTGCTACTATAGTGACTTATTTGTGGCAAATATCACAAGCACATTCCAACTTTGTAGACTTTGTGCTTGCTGTCCCCACTCGTGGAATGCTTGCTCTATCAATTTCTATTCTGAAAAGCTACCACTTTAGAAATATTATTTCCACCATATTTAAAATAATGACATTTCACCATCATTAAACTCCCTTTCTCTTTTACCCAGTCTTTACTTAATACGTAGCAGGCACTAGACAAATGTCTATTGAATAAATATATTTTTATACTTACTATCTATCTTTTCATCTCTAATAAATTCTCTTGAGTTAAGTAAAGGATATTGGAGTGATCATGCATTTAAATTGAAGTAGTATATACTTATTTCATAAAGCCAATTAAAGGAAAACTCCAGAAACTAAATATCATATGTAGTAAGGTTTTATCCATTAATGATGATTTAAAGCTCACAGCCAAAGTCTAATTTTAACCATACAAAACTTTATACAATGATAGAAAATCTGCACTTGTCGGAGAGTAGCCAGATATCAAGAATTGATAGAGGATTCTATTCTGCCTGACCTTTACTAGTCAATATATTCACGTTCCATTCTGAAATCGGTATTTTAAGATGATTTTTCTACATCTAGAAAAATAATGATTTTTTTGTTGTTTTTAGTAGAGAAGTAGGAAACATTTTCTTTCTTTAGACATGGTCACTCATATTAAGCATGATGTATTTCTGTGAAGCATAATACTTCATGTGCATATTTGAAGTCCATTTTTCTCTTTAGATTAAATTTTACGTATTTTATGAATAGTATAGCAGCATCATTAAAAAAAGCTTTACTGATATAAAACTTGCCAAGCTAATATTGTCAAGTAATTCCTTGTAATATCTATGTTGATATTAGTATTAACTCAACTCTTGAAAACTAAGCAGCAAGCAAGATTTTGAAATAACTGTGTGTCTGTTTTTAAGGACATTCTTTATTTTTCTCTGAACAAGCCTGTTGTAGGAATTAATGAGGACATTTGTAATGCAATTTGTTCTTCCTCAGAGAAGGTATTATCTCTTAAAGGAGTGAGAATAAGATGTAACTCTATTCATTAGTTCCAATTCTCACAAAAGTTGTGAGAATAACCCTCTAGACAAGGGCTTACAGAAGGAACATTAAATGGATAAAAGAGTTTATATCCCAAAGTGACTGAAGATGTAACATGGGCTATGATTATCATCCCTTAATAGGACTTGCCATTCTGAAATATAAATTCTATTCAAATATGAACTAAAACCTTTCAAACTACTCTTATAAAATCCTCAAGTGCTTTGGCCTTTGTTTAAAACTATGCAAACTAATGATCTTAAGGTAACAGAAAAATCCATGGGCACTTAATATACAACTGCTGAAAATCATCTCCATTATGTTTTAATAGCTTTAAGCAGGTATAGCTTATGCACTATAAAATTTAGCCACTGTACCTATATGATTCAATAGTTTCAGTGTATAACAGTACTGAATAACCATCTACAAAACCCAATGTTAGGAATTTCCACCTCTCCAAAAGGTTCCCTTATTCCCATTTGCAATTTATTTCCACTTCTACCCTCAGTCATAGGTAACCACTGATCTGTTTCTAGCTCTTTAAATTTGCCTGTCTAAATATCTTATGTCAATGGAAGAACATATAATATTTTGAATAGGCCTTTTTTCACTTAGTGTAATGTATATTTTTAGCATGAATCAGCAGTTTGTGCCTTTTGATTGCTGAGTAGTTCCCTGGTATATAACTATACTGTTTTCTTTACCAGTCAATGGACACTTAGATCATCTGTTTGTTGTGATTATGAACAATCCTGCTATGAGCACCTACTTACGTGTGTGTGTACATATGCATTTTTATTTCTCTTGCATAGATTCTTAGAATGTAGTTGCTGGAATGTATGGTAAGTTTATGGTTGACTTTAAGAAACTGAATTACTTTCTAAAAAGCAGAAACATCAATGCAGGATGAACCCAGTTTCTATTCTGTATAGAGTAACTATAATTCAGGAGACAGAAAAATACTAACAGGTGTAAAGTAGGGGTTCTTCTGTGGTTTTATTTCCCTGGTGAATAATGACAAGCATCCTTTCATCTGCATATTAGCTACTCAAGTATGTCTACACAAATGTTTTGTCCATTTTAAAAAAAGGGTTGTTTGTCTTATTGAGTTGTTAGAGTAGATATCTGGATATAAGACCATTCTCAGATATGTCACTTGCAAACATTTTCTCCAGGCCTGCAGCCTGCATTTTCATCTCAATAGTCTCCTGAATCACAAAATTTGAGTTTTATGAAATCCTATATACATTTTTCCTTTCATGGATCATGCTTTTGGTGATGTAGGTATAAAATCTGCCTAATTTAAGATCACAGAATTTTTGTTTTCTTCTAAAAGGTTAATAAGTTTAGCTCTGAAATTAGTATCACTGTTTAATCTTGAATGAATGCATGGTGTCAAGGATGATAGTTCACTGGCGTGCATGTGGAGATTTGATTACGCCATTTCCATTTGTTGAAAGGGTTGGCTTTTCTCCAGTTAAATATCTTGAAATTTTGTCAAAAATCATTTAATGATAAACACAAGGGCTTATTTCTGGATTCTCAATTACATTCTAATGACCCATATTATCTATTCTTAAGCCAATACCTCATAGTCTTGATTACAACAGCTTTGTAGTAAGTTCTGAAATAGAAAAATGATTCTTTCAACTATGTTCTTCATTTTCAATTGTTGCTTTTGGTATTAATGTTCCCTTACTTTTACCAATGAATTTTCGGAGCACCCTGTCCCTTTCTACTATGATTCTTACTGGTGATAAGGATTCCGTTGAATTTATAGACCAATTTGTAGAGAATTACCATCTTTACAATAATGAGTATTCATGTCCTTGAACATGAACTGCTCTCAATTTACTCTTTGACTTTCTACAATGTGTTGTAGTTTTCAGTGTACATCATGTATTTATTTTGTTAAAACTTAATTCTATATATTCATTTGATGATACTATATAAATAGAATCATTTCCTTAAGTTCATTTTTGGATTGTTTGTTGCTAGTATGTAGAAATGCACTTGATGTTTTTATTTACTCGTATTTTGCCACCTTGCTAATTTGTTAGTTCTAGAAGGTTTTTGTCGATTCCTTTGAGTTTTCTAGGGAGAAGATATTTTCTATATAGATATATTACCTGTGAATAAAAATAGCTTCACAAATTTACTTCCTTTCTGGTCTTTTTGTATGTTTCTTGGGTTTTGTTTTGTTTTCATTTGTTTTTTACTTTTTTTATTTTATCTTACTGCACTATCTAGAGCCTCTGGTGCAAATTTGAAGTAATGAGATCAAATATCCTTGTCTTGTTATTAGGAAGAGGGCATTTCTGCCTTTCACAATTAAGTCTGTTACCTGTGGACTTTTCCTATGTGTACTTTATCTCCACTACTATTTGAAGCTTCCATAACACATAAATTATATATTCTCATCTGGACTCACATTTTTCTCATCTTCAAAATCATCTGTCAGTGCCAATTCAGGCAGCCATCATGGAATTTTTAAAAAGATAGGTAGGGATTTGATGAGAGGAAAAAGGACACTCCTACAAGGCCAGTGGAATAGTATTACTACAGTCCAAATGTTTCCTTTATCACTAGGTATATAGCACTGTATTAACTTGCTTTATATGGGACTTGGATTTGTTTTGAGAACACGGTCCTTAACACTAGATTTAGTCATGTATCCCAGCCTCTTAACTGGAATATAAGCTAGATTTATTTAGTGTTTTCAAAATATATGGCTATAAATATTTTAAATACATAAAAATGGTTATTTTCTAAAGCTGAAAAACAAGGCAGGTATATACAAAATCAAATATGATTTAATTTTTGAAATTATTTTTAGAATGAACTTGAGATATGCTTTACTGTGGCTAAGTTTCAAAAACATAATATTGAAAATGACATGCCAAATAATGATAGATACATAGCATACCAGTTATAGGACATACACACACAAAAATATATATTAAGCTCTTCATCATATTGCTTGATGTATGTGTGTCAAAAAATTAAAAATATTTTTATTTCTAAGTATGTTGGTTGAGATAACATTGGTTTAGCGTTGTATTTTTTAGAGATAGAGGTTTACAGCACTACAAGCGTATGTCATCATACCACATCATGCCCACCACCAAAGCCTCAATAATCCACTGGCTCCTACTCACTTTGCTCCCATCACCACCCCCATCTGGTAGTCAGTTCTGCAGTCAGATTCCAAGGGTTTATTTTGGTTTGTTCCTATCTGTCCCTTTGCTTAAACAATATTCTACATGAGTGAAAGATCAACTCTTCCTCCTTCTGACTGATTAGTCTTTCTGACTTACTTCTCTTAGCATAATTCCCATTGGATATCATACATTTTATAACTGAGTATTACTTCATTGTGTGTGTGTGTTTGTGTGTATGTATCCCACATCTTCTTACCACTCATCTGTTGTTGGGCACTTAGGGTGCTTTGTCTATTGTAAGCAGTGCTACAAAAAATGTAGGAATGTACCTATCCCTTTGAATTAGTGTTTCTGTATTCTTCAGATGCCCAGGAGAGGATCTGTTTTTACTGTTTTGAGAAACCACCATACTGTTTCCCATAGAAACTGGACCAGTCTCCATTCCCACTAACAGTTATGAAGGTTGTTTTTTTTTTTTTTTTTTTTTCCTACACTTGGACCAACACTTGTTATTTCTGGTCTGTTGGATACAGGCCATGCTCACAGGTGTAAGGTGGTGTCCTATCACGATTTTGATTTGCATGTCCCTGATGAGTGATGAACATTTTTTCTTGTGCGTGTTGGCCACCTGATGGTTGTCTTTTTTGTAGAAATATCTATTTAGCTGTTCTGCCCATTTTAATTTACTCTTATAAAACTACAACCTTAAAAACATACAATATATATACACATACTGAATGTCTATAGTAATTCTTCATGTTAATGTTTATATCCATGCTTTAAATGTATAGTTTATTTGAATGCTCTCAATGATTTGAGATCCTTTTTACAAATCTCAAACATTATGTAAGTGCATACTGTGAAAAAATAAGACTGGCAATGCTAGTTATATAACCTGCACTCTCATGCTTTTCTTATGAAGGCAAACTCTTTTATTCAGGAGACCCATATGCACTTTGAGAATGCAGGCTTCTGCAGGCTCCTTTGCAGCTAAATGTGGCCTTGTGACTTATCTCTAAGAAACTCGACAAAGGCAGAAGTTACTGGGTAGGTTTTCCGGAAAGTAATTTTATGATTAAAAAAAAAAAAAAAAAGAGTCTCAAGGAGCAGGCAAATTTGTCCTACAACTTTTCTCATTTTCTTGCTGCCTGGAACCTAGACTCAATTCCTAGCGGGAGAGTAGCCATTTTCGTAATGATAAAGACTAAACCTGCACATCAAAAGATGCAGAGAAGAGAGGAAAAATATCCAGTTCCTTGAGCAGCTGCTTTGGCTCTTGCTTGCCCATTTATTGATCTCCTATTTTGTGAAAATAAGCAAGCTTACTTCAGATTTGATTAAGGCACCACAGTCAGCTTTTGCTACATGCTGTTGATACTCTCCTTAAATAAGACATATTCCCTTAACTGTCCCTCAGTGCCCCAGCCTCCCTCCCCAGAGGTAACTGTAACTAGCTGTTCATATTGTAGTCTTCCAAAGAAATTGTATGCATTAGATTCCATTTTAAAGGGTAGATAAGAATTGTATTTTCTTGATACTCATGATGCACTTTGAGGATCCTGGATTACCAGAAATGTTAACGTAACTTAGATATTATTTATAGTTTCTATGTAATTAAAAATGGAAAGTATATCAAGCAACTATATCATGATTTGGAACATGATCAACATGAGTTTTGTTTTGTTTTATTTTAATCTAAAAGGAAGGCCTGTGGAGCAATTGCAGAAAATAGGTCACAACCCAGATAACTACTTTCAAGACCAGAAACTTTGCGAAGAAAAATCTAGCACTAAGGACGTAAGGAAAATATATGAACTGGATAATATAGATGACTTTAAAATATTCTTATAACAAAGACTTTTGCTACTGGCTATGTAAAAAGTAGCCTGCATCAGACATACCTTACTATGGAGACAAAACTATACAGGCTAAATAAAATATTGAAAGCATCAAAGAATAAACAAGACAGAATAAAAGGAACCAAGATCCAGGAAAGAAGGAACATGAAATCAGAGCAGACATATTATTTGTTAACAGTTTTCCTCTAGAGGCATCTGCTTATCTCATTGAATCCAGAGGCCTGACCAAGTGCAATGGGCTAGAGCTTACAGCATCCTCATTAGTGCAGAGGGGCAAACACTGGCACTTGGAGCTACAAAGACAGTCAATACTTCAGCTGCCAAAACCCTATAATTTGAGCATATCAAAGAACTCAACATCTGCACTCAATTTTTCCTTGAGAAATGGAGTGAGAGGCCAAGAAACCAAGGGAAAAGGCAGCTGCTAAGGGGCTACGATGCCAAGCATATATTTGGGCAGCCTCAGCACCCAAATGCTGTGCTTGGGAGACAGATATTGAAGGAAGAACCTGCCAAGGTGGAGGCCTCTGAAGGGTATGCCCTAGGGACATGACAAACAAACAAAGCAAAAATTTCCAAAGCTAAAAACACAGCCTCAAATCACATCAATATATGATGAGACTGAGATGGTGTTTTGAGTCTAATTGGATACCAGAAGAAAACTGAATTCATTTAGTATCTGACATTCCACCCAAAAATTTTAACTCATTTTGGGGAATAAGACAACAGTGACTAAAAGCTGCAAGAAAAATATTATATACAAATGGATCAGATAAAAGCAGTATGTTTTAGAAGACACTGATTTTATAATCATTAATATAGTCAATAAAATGAAGGATAAGGTGGAAAATTTCACTAGATAATGGGGGTAAACAAATGAATCAAATACAACTTCAAGAACTGAAAACACCATGACTAAAATTAAGAAATAGATGGGTTTAACAGCATAAACAAAGAGAATAAATGAAGTACAAGTATTTCAGATGGAAGCACAGTGAAGAAAAATTAAATAAATATAGAAAAGAGGGCCTCCCTGGTGGTGCAGCGGGTTGAGCACAGCGCTGTGAAGCTGTCCCCAGCCTCTGCAACGTGGGTTAGATTCCTGGCCAGCCAGGGAGAGTCCCACATGGCACAGCAGACCTCTCCTGTCACGCCCGCTGCTCCCCTCAGCAATGCTTTCGGTCTGTCTGCCTGTTCTGTTCCCCACTCTGTCTCTGGTGAATTCTCTCACCCTCCCGCGCATCTGGCCTGTACCCCGGTTCTTGTATAAATAAATAAATCTTTTATATATATATATATATATATATATATAGAGAGAGAGAGAGAGAGAGAAAAGAACATGAGGGAAAAGATACATGGTTTTAAAAAATCTAATATTCATGCAATTTGAGGAGAAAAAGAGAAGGAATAGGCACACTTATTAGATAAGCTACTGGAAATCAAAATCAAAGCAAACTTAAAAACAGCAAATGTTGGGCCTCCCTTGTGGCCTACAGGTTAAGTCTCAGCACTATCACTGCCACAGCCTGAGTTTGATCCCTGCCAGGGAGCTGACCCACATACCTCGCAGCAGGCCTCTCCTGTCTTGCCTGCTGCTCCCCACAGCAGTGTATTTCAGTAGATCTGCCTGTTCTGCTCCCCACTCTGTCTCTGGTAAATACTCTCACCCCTTATACCTTTGGCCTCTACCCCAGGTCTTTTATTATTATTTTTTCAGATTTATTTATGCATACAAGAACTGGGGTACAGGCCAGTGGTGCAGATGGTGCGAGTGGTTAAGCATATCACTGTGAAGCTATCTACCTTAGTTCTTCTACCAAAAAAAAAAGGCAAATTTTATTTTTTTTAAGATTTATTTATTTATTTATATAAGCATGGGGTACAGTCAGAAGTGTGGGAGGGAGAGAGAATTCACCAGAGCCAGAGCGGGGAACAGAACAGGCAGACTGACGAAATACACTGCTGAGGGGAGCAGCGGGCACGGCAGGAGAGGTCTGTCGTGCCATGTGGGACCCTCGCCAGAGGCCAGGGATGGAACTGGTGCTGCAGAGGCTGTGGGCAGATTCGCAGCCCAGTGCTCCACTGCTGCGCCACCAGGCGAGGCCCAGAAACAGCAAATTTTAAAGGATAAATCCAATTGACCACCTAAATGGGTCAACTGGATGGTGGAGGCTGGGAACCAGACCTTAGGTAAAAGTGGTGTGGTGTATACATGTCAGGATGGAAAGCTGTTCTCCTGCAACTTAAATCATACTTTGAAACAATAGTAACGCAATTAAAATAAAAAGACATTGCTTTCACAGAATAAGACTGACAGCCAGTTTCAAAAGACAAGAGAGGCCAGATGTTAACAATATGATTAACTTGAAAATCTCAAAGAAAATAAAACTGAACTCGAATATATCAGCAACATATTAATTTTAAATATGCTCAGCACATACCAAAAAAAAAAAAAAGTCCTATTTGGATAAAAAGTAAACTGCGATTATATGCTGTGTATAACAGAGGCACACTCAATATGAAGACACAAAATTTGAAAGTAAAGATAAAAGGTTGACAATGCACACACTAAAAAAGCACCAGAAATAAAAGATATCTGGAGTAACCAAACTAGTATCAGGCAGTGTAGACTTGAAAGCAAAAAAAAGCATTACTGAAGACAGATTTTGTAATGATAATAGGGTCAATTCAACAGGAAGATATTAAAGCACTTCATTTATATCGAGAATGATTTAATCTCAATAAATACAAAGCAAAACTTATGAAACAAAAAAAAATCCAATAACAGTAGAATATTTTATGACATCTCTTCAAGAAACAATACAATATGCAGGAAAATATTAGAGTATATTACAAAATTCCTAATTGGCATACTTACACTGAATGCTAGCAAGGTAATTTTTTAGCCTGTTATATAAACTCACAAATGAAGCTCAAAGAGATTATAAGCAATTATTGCAAAGTTATGTAAGATTAGTATGAGTCTAGTTTCAAAACTAAATCTAACACTAAAGCCCATGATCTTTTTTCCTATAAATCATTCTATCATAGATTTGAAAGTGATTTTTGTGTTTTTGCACTCTACCAGGCTTTCCCGGTGCACCATACTTCTTAACAATTTGTCCATGAAGAGATGTTCTAGAAAGCAAAAAAAAAAATTCCATAGCCCATTAGGAGGGGTCATAACCTCTCATTGGACTTCACTATTTTAACTTAGCCCTAAAAATCCCTGTTATCTTGGAATCTCTTCAATTTGCTTTCAGTTTTTCCCAAGCTTGTTTGAACTCTGATCAACCCTACACACACACACACACACACACACACACACACACACACACACACACTCTTTTGTGATGGTATAAATCCAGTAAATACTGTATCATGTATATATATAGTCAATATATATCATTTGAATATATCTAGATATATTAATAACCTTATTATAGTTATATGAATAACCCTAATAATTATATTAATTATTTTTAAAGATATATATTTTATGCATACAAGAACTGGGATGTAGGCCAGTAGTGGGGGGTGTGTGTGTGTGTGCACACGTGCACCGGGGGTGACAGGATTCACTAGACACAGGGTGGAGAGAACAGAACAGATGGGTTAACTGAAATACACTGCTGAGGGGAGCAGTGGGAGAGAGAGGTCTGCTGTGCCATGTGGGTAGCTCCCTGGCCTGGGAGTGAAATCCCATCGCAGTGGCTGGCAACAGCTGGATAGCACTGAGCCTTCAACACCTGTGCTACCAGAGAGGGCCTATATTAATAATTCTTTAATAGCCTCTTCCAAGAGTAGCTCTCTTACTTCAGAGAAATAATCTTCCAGATTTTCTAGTGAGTAATTTTTCATTTTTCCAAATGTATGGTAAGTTGGGGTATAGTAGGATGGCGGAAGAGAATACTATTGACTATAAAAGCTGCTCATGCAGGTGCTGGTGGCTTTATGGCTTCACTGAGGGTCCTGATAACTGACAAGGACAGTGGAAAGTTAACAAGTCTAGTATCATCTTACACTAGTGGATTGCAAGGAATATGGTGAAGACCTTGTCAGTCTTCAAACAGCCTGTTATAACTCTCCTGCCTATCTCTGTCCCACCCTTAGTTTCCACTGTGATTTTGCATAATTTTTACCTCTTCTGGAAAAATATAACTGAACAATAGAGGTAATATAAAGATGTTTCCATATTTATGCTACCTCTTTGGAGTAAGCATTCATATCTGGGACCACCTTTTAACTGATTGGTTTCACAGAAGAAGACTTTATTGTAAAATCTTGATGATGCGTCAGCATGTTTGAAACTTGAGATCAAGTTGTCTGTTGGCAGGAAATCTTCTATCTGTAAATTCAAATATCACTCAATAACCCATAGCTTCAAATGAAAATCATGAGAGGAAAAATATGGCATTTGTCTTAATGAATCTACTTTATATTTGATATAAATGCAGACTTTAAAGATCTAAATGAAACCTTTCTAGACAAGATAAAAAGTTCATATCTGAAGTTACAAAAGGCAGTCTTCCCTCAAATGCATTAATAAAAATTATCAGTGAGAAAAAGTCAAATCCAAAAAATAGCTTCAAATGCGTTACAATCCACAGGAAAATCATCACCAGAATCATTCAAATCGACTCCTACCTTTCAACTCAAGACAAAATAATTATTAGTGATGAATAGTCTGAGTCACCTGTTCTCCTAAATTAAACACAATGGCCTACTTAAGGTACACACACACACACACACACACACACACGTGGACAGCTCTGAAATTTTAATCTACAATCGATAGCACTAGTAAGGAGACCATATGATTGACTGTTTTGAAAATTAAATGAACCATATCATGGTTTTTGATAATAAGGCCCCTCTGCAATTCATTCTTTCAGTTTAATTATGTGTACTTTCTCATAAATGCTTGTTTATGCATGTCTGGGAAACAAACATTACTCAATCAAATTATAGCTATTCTATACTGAACTTTTGTGTGTCTGTATTAAATCAAACCTATTCAGTGGTATTTAGAAACAGCTATATGCCAAGCCCCTGTGCTATTTGTTGGGAGATAGAAAAACAAGTATGGGTTGGCACATAAGGAGTCATGATCTACTAAGATCTAGTGAGTTCATCTTAATTGGAATTGAGGTCACACTGCAGTGGGAAATATTTCAAGAGGATTTTAAAGTATGAAAGGAAACCTTCACTTTTGGAAACCTTTTGCGTTCCATGAATACTGTGTCAAAAATGTTTAACAAAGGTATTTGTGGGCTTTCAGAATATGAGTTGGTACAAGTATTTAGTTTGTCTTATAATCTGAATAGCAGAGAAACACTTGAATTTTACTCTCCCCCCCTACATATCATGGTAAAATGCATTTGAGGTGAATGATTTGCATCATGAATAAACTTAACTGTTCACCAGACAGTTCTTTAATTATAAATCTTTAAATGTTTGGGAGGATTGCATTTCACTTGAATTCCTTTCACACAATGTCAAATTGTGAAAATACAACTTTTGTGTTCTATAATTAGAAGATATTGCTAAGGAAGGCCAAATGACAAATTATTTCCTTTAAAGTGTACATATTGGTACAAGTTTACATGTTGTCTTTTCCATTGCCTTTAAAATTATATTTATGCAGTGAAGATGGCAAAGTGTCTAGCTTTTAAAAATATATTCTTTCTGCAGTACAGAACACTTTAACAAAGTAATGCTGGATATGTTTCAAGTCAGTAACTCTAATGGCATTCTTCAATTTCTCATATTACCAAGCCCTCAGAACAAAAGTGCACTATCAATAGGGTGCAGATTTTCTTGCTAACTCATTTTGATTTCCATTGAAACCTTTTCTTCATACTTACATGGACTCTCTAAAAAGTCTCCAAGCTTTTTAAAAATTTTAAATACTGGATGTGAAGACTAAGCCAGAAGCTATTTATTTGGGAAATGAATTATCCTAATCTCTTGCAGCCATTTCCACACTATAAAAATGTAGACGAGAAATGAAGAATAACAACAGGAGGGACAAATAAGCAGTGACAAAACTGAAGCCCAGTTTGAAGGAGATCACTTTAGATGTTTAAATGAGGATTTAATGGTAAAATGCAGGACTGTCCAACACTAGGTATCCAGTGTGCAGTTGTTAAAATGTAAATGACTTGCCTTAGAAATTGACTCAGGAATGTAAAATACCAATGACTTCACAATTCAAACCTATATAGATAACACACATAATCAAAACATCAAGTGCATTCCTCAAGTCCCTCAATATATACTAATATACTCAAGTACGTACTAAGTCAGTAAGTCAGTGGTTCCCAAACTTCTGCATGCACCAGAACACTGGAAGGCTTATTAGAACACATACCACAGGGGCCTTCCTGGTGGCCTAAGGGTTAAGTTTCAGCGCTATCACAGTGGTCTGAGTTACATCCCAGGCCAAGGAGCTAACCCACACATGGCACAGCAGACCTCTTCTATCTTGCCCGCTGCTCCCCTCAGCAGTGTATTTCAGTAGATCTGCCTGTTCTGCTGCCCAGTCTGTCTCTGGTAAATCCTTTCACCCCCTGCACGTCTGGCCTATATCCCAGCTCTTGTATGCATAAATCAACAATTTTTTTTTAAAAAGAACACATACCACAGAGCTTCAACTGCGGAGCTTCTGGATATGGGTGGGGCCCATATCAAGAATTTGCATTTCTAACAAGGGCCCAAATGTATTTGTCTGCTTGGTTTGTCACAACAAAATACCACTGACTAGGTGGCCCAAATAATAGAAATTTATTCCTCACAACATTCTTGAGGCTTCAAGCAAGGTATGTTTCATTTTTTTTAAATTATTTATTTATTTTATACAAGAACCAGGGTACAGGCCAGATGCGTGGGAGGGTGAAAGGACTCACCAGAGACAGAGCGAGGAACAGAACAGGTAGACTGACAAAATACACTGCTGAGGGGAGCAGCGGGCGCGACAGGAGAGGTCTGCCACGCCATGTGGGACCCTCACCACCCGGGGATTGAACTGGGGCTGCAGAGACTGTGGACAGCTTCACAGTGCGGTGCTCGACCACCTGCACCACTAGGGGAGGCCCCAAGGTAGGTTTCATTTTGAGGCCATTTATCTTGGCTTATAGGCATTCACCATCTCAGTGTGTGCGCACATGACTACTTTGTAGATATTGGGGGGGGGGTGGGCGGGAAGAAGAAATGTCTCTTGTCTGTTCCTCTTCTTATAAGGACACCAGTTAGTTTAGGGATCTAGCTTTATGGCCTTATTTAACTTGGATTTGAACTTTAAAGGCCTTACCACATTAAGGGTTCCAAGATATAAATGTGGGGGAACACATTGCAGTCTTATACACCATCTGATGCTGTTGCCATGGTTTCAGAAACCATATTTTTAGAACTAGTATGTTAGGTACTATGATGAATATAAAGTTATGTTTACAAAGGCTACTGCCCTCAATAAGTTTCCACTCTTTGGGAGAAGACAGGTCTAAAGAACATAAAATATTTAACAAGCAAAATAATACCGCATACAATCTGCAATAGTATGTCTGGAAAAATATGTTATGGGTACATGGAATTAAAATAAACAAAATCAGAGCCACAGTGTCACTAATTTGGAAAAGCAAATAAGGTAATGTACAGGCCTAGGAGGAGCAGCTGAACACAAAAGGGGAATGGAAAGAATAGAAATTCAGACGCACTGTTTGAGGACCTAACAAAAATTTTTGATTAACAATTAAACTCAATGAGAAGTTCAATCAAACACAGAGAGTAATGGGCCTCCCTGGAGGCACAGAGGTTGCGCGCTGGTTTGTGAAGCTGCCTGTCAGCCTCTGCAGTGCCGGTTCGATCCCGGGCCACCAGGTGAGGGTCCCACATGGCGCGCAGACCTCTCCTGCCGCCCGCTGCTCCCCTCAGCAGTGTACTTCGTCAGTCTGCCTGTTCTGCTCCCCGCTCTGACTCTGGTGAATTCTCTCACCCTCCCGTACTCTGACTGTACCCAGTGCTTGTATAAATAAATAAATCTTTAAAAAAAAAAACAAAAACACAGTGTAGGATCTTAGAGACCCAGAAACATAGAGTCCCTCAATATTAAAAAAAAGAAAATCACAAAGACACTAAAGGAAGTCAACATTGGAAGTGTGTTAAAGGTGACAAGAATATTTTGGAAATTGAAGATACAAATGTACAAATGACCAAAGTGTAAGAGGAGAGATGAGGTTTAGGAAAAAAAATGACTAAACACTCTAAAAAATACCAGGATCCATTTGAAGAGGAAACTGTATGATGGGCATTTCAAAAGATGGAGATAGAATGAAGCATAGACCTTATTCAAAGAAATAACATAAGAACTTTCAGCACCTAAGGATAGACTTGAATGTGCATGTCCAAGAATAGAAAGGACACCCAAATTTCTAAATGCAAAATGACCTTCATCAAGACACATCATTGTTAAATTATGAAAAGACAATTATTTAAAAAAAATAAAAGACCAGTAGGGATAAAAAGAATGCAGCATTCAATGATAACTTGATCAGATTTTCATCTGATTTCTCAGATACTTTTAGGCTAGAACACAGTGGAATGACATACTAAAAATTTAAAAAGGCAAAAATGCCAGTCATGAATATACAATCCTGCAAACTTATTCAAATATGATGGAAAAAAGGCCTTTCCAGATAGAAAAAAAAGCTACTAGAGTTAATCACCAGCAAACCTCCATAAGAAATGTCGACAGGAGTTCCACAGGAAAAGAAAAAACACAAAATCTTGATCAGGCTGATAAGACAGAATCAGAAGCACAAATAAGAATATGAGGCAACACCAAAAAACTAACAGGAAGGATGAAAAGGCCAAAATCTTTACAGCCAGATGAAGAATCATTATCAGCACAAAAAGGCCCATTTTAGATATATAAAGTATGATACAACTTAAATGGTAACCACAAAACCAGAACTTGAACAGAGACACATAAAGTGATAGAGCAAAGAGAACCACCAGGGAAAGCCATCCAAATGAAAAGACAGAAACACATGGTAATAGAAACAAAAGATAAAATAAACCTCATATCAACAATTACCTTAAACATAAATGGGTTGAACTCGCCAATTAAAAGACACAGAATAACACTTTGGATTAGACAAAAAGCATGACTCAGATAAATTATGCATACAAGAAACTCACTCCAGATCTAAAGACAAACACAAGCTTAAACTGAAAGACTTCAGCAAAGTATTTCAAGCCAATTAACACACACACACACACAATGAGGACCTGCTTTTCTCATATCTGGTAATTACATTTTTTTGGCTGAAAGTTTAATTTAGGGACAAATATGGGCACTATATAATGATCAAGAGGGCAATTCATCAAGAACATATAACAGCTATTTAATTTACACACCCACAGATGCACCCATATACAAACTATTAACAGAACTAAATTTAGCAACACATTGACAGCAAAACAATGAATTTCAACACATGAATTTCATGTGTTCAATAAATTGAAAGAGGAAGTAATAAGGATATCAGGGCCTCCCCGGTGGCGCAGCGGTTGAGCGCTGGGTTGCGAAGCTGCCCGCGGCCTCAGCGGCGCCTGTTCCATCCCCGGCTGCTCCCCGGCCACCAGAGGAGGGTCCCACATGGCGCGCAGACCTCTCCTGCCGCCCGCTGCTCCCCTCAGCAGTGTACTTCGGTCCTTCTGCCTGCTCTGTTCTCCGCTCTGGCTCTGGTGAATTCTCTCACCCTCCCGCGCTTCTGACTGTACCCAGTGCGTGTATAAACAAAAAACAAATAAATAAATTTAAAAAAAAAAAACATGCCTCTATAAAAAAAAAATAAATAAATAAAACAAAACATTTAAAAAAAAATAAGGATATCAAACCCTTAAATGAAGCTGTGGATCAGATGGACTTAGTAGATATTGACACATCCTTCAATCCCAAAAGAAATTAATATACTCTCCTCTCTCCTCCCTCTCCTCTCTCCTCTCTCCCCCCTCCCCCCTCCTCCCCCCTCCCTCCTCCCCCCTCCCCCCTAATGTTACAGCTGAAGGAATTAGAAAGAGAATGAACAAATGAAAACAAAAATCAATAGTAGGAAGGAAATAATAAAATTAAGATTAAAATAAATGAAAGATGATACACTAACAGGCAGTTCATTGAAAGGATAAGCAAAACTGACAGCTAGCTAGGCTCACAAACAGAAGAGAAATCCTAAATAAAAGGATTGAGAAATGAAAGATGTGACATTTCAAAAGATATTGCAGAAATACAAAGGACAATAAGAGACTATTATAAACATCTATCTGCAAACAACTGCACAACCTAGAAGAAATGGACAAATTATTAGAATCATGAAACTTTTAAATACTGAACCAGGATGAAATATAGTTTGAACACATGAATCAGAAATACAAAAATGAAATGAATAATCCAAAAATTCCTTAAGAACAAGTCTAGGACTAGATGGCTTCACTGATACAATCTACCAAACCTTCAACAAAAATCTACTTACCTATCCTTCTCAAACTGTTAAAAAAAAAATCACCAGGAAGGAAAGTTTCTAAACACATTTCTCAAGGTAAATATTACCTTAATCTTCAAATAAAGCAAGGAAACACACATATATACACAAACTATGGAATTTTATCTTTGATGATGTGATACAAAAAAAATCTTAACAAAATCTTGTCAACAAGAGAGAAACGTCCACAATGACCAAGTGGGATTCATTTCAGGGATGCAAAGTTGGTTCAACATATGCAATCAATGTCATTCACATTAACTAAAAGATGAAAATCACACGATAATTTCAATAAAAGCTGAGAAACCATTTGATAAAATTCAATACTCATTTATGGTCAAAATTCTCAATAAAATTTTAAAGGAGAGAACATATCTTAAGATAATAAAGGTCACATATGAAATCTTACAGCCAAACAAGGACCAAGACAAAGAGGTCCACTCTAACCACTGCTGTTCAACATAATGTGAAATCCTAACCAGAACAATTAGGTCAGAAAGGCATAAAATGAATTCAAATCGAAGCAGAAGTGAAATTATCACTTTCACAGATGTCATGAAAATATACATTAAAAAACACAAAGGCTGGGCCTCCCTGGTGGTGCAGCGGTTGAGCGCTGGGTTGCAAAGCTGCCTGCAGCCTCTGCAGCGCCAGTTCGATCCCTGGCTGCTCCCCGGCCACCAGAGGAGAGTCCCACATGGTGCACAGACCTCTCCTGCCGCCCGCTGCTCCCCTCAGCAGTGTACTTCGGTCCTTCTGCCTGCTCTGCTCCCTGCTCTGGCTCTGGTGAATTCTCTCACCCTCCCGCACTTCTGACTGTACCCAGTGCTTGTATGTATGTATGTATGTATGTATGTATGTATGTATGTATGTGTAAATCAGTCAATCAATCTTTAAAAAAAAATACGAAGACTCTAGCAAGAGACTACTAGAAATCTAGAAGTAATAAATGAGTCCAGTAAATTGGCAGGATATGATGGTCAACACAAAAATCTGTTCTTCTATAGGCAAACAATGAATTGGAGGAAAGAGAAACTAAGAAAGCAATCGAATTTACAACTGCAGCAAAAAGGATGAAATACCTGAGAGTAAAATTGGCAAAGGAGGTGAAAGATACTTTAAGACATGTCAAAGGACATAAAACACAAAGAAATGTAAATTTGTTCTATGTTCATGGATTGAAAGAACATTATTAAAATGGCCTTATTACCTAAAGAAATAGATAGATTCAATGTGATGTGGATCAACATAACAGGCGAGACAGGAGAGGTCTATTGCGCCATGTGTGTTAGCTCCCTGGCAGGGGCTTGAACTCATGCTGCAAGTGGCTGCAGATAGCTTCACAGTGCTGCAACTTAATCCCTTACACTACCAGGGAGGCCCCAACCATAACTGTATTCTAAGTCTAGAAGTCAGATGTCAGTCCTCCAGCTTTGCTCCTCTCCTTCAATATCATGCTGCATCTTCTCAGCCTTTTACCTCTCCAGATAAACTTTACAATCAGTTTGTCAATGTCCATAACATAACTTGCAGGGATTTTGATCAGGATTGTATTGAATTTATAGATTGTTAGGGATAACTGACATCTTGACAAAGAAATTGTCATATCCATGCAAATGGGATCGCTCCATTTATTTTTCATTTTGTTCATTGTTTTGTAATTTTGCTCATAGAGATCTTTGTACACACTTTCTTATATTTGAATATTTCACTTCTGGAGGGTGCTAATGTAAATGGCATTGCCTTTTTAATTTCAAATACCACTTGTTTATTGTTGTTTTTCAGGATTTTTTAAATTGCAAAATGTTGATCAACACTTACATTATTTCTTAGAACCACAGTGCATGGCAATCTTTCATTCTTGGCTTACAAAATACAATCGACAACAATCCTACACTTTACAAGTTAGACAGTGCCAAAGAGCAAAGCACAAACTATGAACAGAATTTTGTCAATTTCTGAAATGTATTCTGTATGTTTAGTCAACATCACCAAGAAATCACTTGTTAGACTTTGGCAGACACTTTAGAAATATATGTAACTTAATTTGTAGAATATCATTTAACTATAATTACTTCTAGTGAATGTAATTATGCCTTTTCCATAACTTTACCACCCTTTGTCCATTCTCAGTAGAAAGGACAGATACTATACTATTTTTTTAATGAAATGAATGATATCTGTGATTTTATAGTCATGCCATATATGTATTTGAAATCATTGTTTATTTTTGCTCTCTAGGCTTATCTGAAGAACAAGTATGGAATGAAGGAAAAGATGATTTCACAATTCATCTGTATGCTCAGAAAAACAAAACCTTATTTTAATGGAGACAATTCCACAATGCATGAAGAAAGACTGTTTCTTGGAATTCCTCTTGTAATATATTTCCTAGGGCAGGAACATCCAAAAGTACAAATAGAAGTCTCCAGAGAAGATGCTGTCATAAACATCATGTTTGGGAGAGGAATCATAATGCCATGAAAATGTATAGATGTTTATTTCAGTTGGGACTACAACCGATAAAATTATTGCCAGGACTAATATGTTTGTCACAAGTACTGACTCAACTTGCTCACTAGGAAGGCACAGCATCAAGATATGGTATTATAGATCTATGAAACACATTAGGAAGCATCTCTTGTTGCTTTCTGCTGTGTGACTGTTAGAATGCCACTGAAAGTATGGATTTCTTAAAGACTGGGGGGAACTCACCCAAGGATACCCGCTCAGTTGCTGTTCCAGGGGGGATAATTCTTAAATAGCTCCCTAAACTTCTTCTACAATACAGAATTCTGAGAGCTTCTCAGTTCTGTTCATTTATATTTTACTAGAAAAACTTCATTGCCGGGAAGAGCATTTCAAATTTTATTGCCATATGGTTGCCTTTTATATTTTCAAACTCCTTTGTATATGTGGTTATATATTTTTCATTCAATCTCACATACTTCATCTTTAGTTCTTTATTCGAGGCCAGCACTGCTATAGTTTTATATAATTTATTCTTCTAAAGCTCTAAGATCTGTTAATTTCCTATTTTCTAGTTTATCTTAACTGTATCATATCCATATTCTCTGAAAAAAGATTTCACTAGTCCTCTTAGTAATTTATATTTTAATCTAGGTTTAAATTTTGGAATGATTTTTACATGGGTCATAAAATAAAAAAATAAATAAAACTCAACAAATATTGAAAAAATAATAAAATATATATAGTAAGTGTACACATGCGTGCACACACACACAATTCATAGTTGTAAAAGTTCTCCCAAGTGTTTGCTAAGATAGTTTTGGTCATATTCTGTATCCCTAAGTCGCTTTCCTTTTGTGGTACATTATGAACTGGAGAGTTATTTCTTTCCCAACAAAATTACCCAGTTATCAAGAACATTTTTGTTTGGCCATTTTGTACCAAATTTCTTCTGACACTGTCGCCCTCTCCCCATTGAATGGTACCCACTGACTGCAGAAACAACCTAGTCTGACTCTAAGAGTAGAGAACTATAAAAATTACCTAAGGGAATTACCAACAATTCCCTTGAAGATGGTAAATGTTTCTCCAAACTTGTCAACTTAATATCAGTCCCACCGTTCTACACTGCATTTCTTCTTTTTTTTTAAGATTTATACAAAAACCAGGGTACTGGCCAGATGTGCGGGAGGATAAGAGGATTCACCAAAGACAGAGTGGGGAACAGAACAGGCAGACTGACGTAATACTCTGCTGAGGGGAGCAGCAGGTGAGACAGGAGAGGTCTGCTTAGCCATGTGGGTTGCTCCAAAGCTGCCAGAGATTGAACCAGCACTGCAAAGGCTGCCGACAGCTTCGCAGCGCTGCGCTCAACCACCTGCGCCACCAGGGAGGCCCCCCTACACTGTATTTCTGTTGAGCTTTTCTTGCCTGTCCAGAAGGCTCTTTCATGTAACTCAGGAATTCTCTTGCAACTGTGTCTCCCAATCTGTTCTTCTGATAGGCGCATGAGTTCAAAAAAAAGAACATCACCGATTGTCCTTAAAAAATCCTCTCTAGTACTCAAATTTTCCTTTTAGTTACTACATGCTAGAAATAGGCTACAAGTAGTACAATTTGTTATCTTTAAAGTTCTTCTTTCTACACCCTGTATAATCATTTTGTAACTCACCTTGGGCATAATTCACACTGAGATTGAGTAGTTCCATTTAACATCCATAAACTACTTATGTTATTTCCTATAATTTCCTTATTTGATCTTTCAAAACTTAGGTTTTAAATATTCTGCCATGTTTGCACATTTTCCCAATTTTATTTTTTTATTTTCTATACTAGTTTCCCACTGCCACTGTAATAAGTCAATGCAAACTGAATAAGATTATTGTTTCAAGCCATTAAATAAGGGCTCAATAAACTACAGCTATTATTTTTTCCTATTCTCCAAAGACTTCTTCCATTTGAAATTCAGTTCTTTCTTGTGCTCATGAAATTTTCCCCTTCTTGCTTTCCCCTTTGTTCTCTTTATAGAATTTTTATTGTACACATTGGATTTCCTGGATCTGTCCTTCAGGTCTCTTATCTTTTCACTCATCGCCTTCATTTCATTAACCTTTTCCTCTGACTTCTGAGAAAATGTCTCAGGTCAATCTTTTAAATTAATTATCTGGACTACTGCCGTATTGAGTGTGTTTAATGTCTATTGAATTTTTTTTAATTCGATCAGCATGTCTGATTTGTAAAAGCCAAAATAAGTATGTGGAAATCGCCCACTGTGACTGTAGTTTTATCAACTACTTTGAAAAATCATTTTGAATGTCTAATTGATTCCTTTCCATAGAAAAAAATAATAATGTTCTTTTTAAAGCTAAATTTTAGAGATTTAAAAGTGGTTTCTATTTTTTCCCCCGAAGAAGACTATTTGCTTGGAGTTGCCAACACCAAACATTTGTATTTTTTCCTTTCCCCTTTCTTCCTCTGGATCTTAAAAGAACTATTCCACATCTATATTCAAATGTTGTAGTAATAGACATGGGAGAGGAAAATAATATTGTTATTTTGCTAAAGTGTAACTTAAAATGCAGATACTTTATTACTTTGTTGGGCAGTTAATTTTCAGTATTTTATATGCAGGCACCGTTGGATGAAATACCCTAGATCCTCCTGGGATTGCAATTTGTTCTTTGTCAACTGCTTCAGGCAAAAGTTTTCCTCTTGGGTCAACATGCCAGAACTGGGAGCCCTGACTGCTAAGAATGCCAATGCCCTTTAAAGATGTAGAAGTAGTCGCCATGAAAAGAAAGCATCTTTTACTTCCCCTTGTGCATCTGCCTATGGTTGTAGGGTGTGTGTGTGTGTGTGTGTGTGTGTTTTGTGTGCGTGAAATGCTCAAATTGTGTTCACAGTATAAGTGGGCAGATTTGGAAGAAGCTTGGAAAACAGTTGTTTGTATGTTGTACACAAGCCTATAAATACTGTTATCAGTCACCAGGCTCTATGTTAAGAAGGAGGAGGAAGAAGGGACAGGAAGAAGAGAAGGAAGTTAACACTGAACAAAGACTATTTTACTATTTCAAATGACCACCTGCATTTAAAATGCGCTTCTGATCATTTCAATTTTCTATTATACTTCATCTTTAAACAAGAAACATATTTCAATCAAAGCAGAATTTGCTTTGGAGCAAATCTGAAGAATCTGGAATAGGTATTTCTCTAAAGTTCCCCCCGGTCCAGCTTCCAATGTTCCCTTTCTCTAAAAACTGCCTCATTGCAGAGAAATGTACCCGTATTTTGTGACTCCAGTTCCTTAGTTAATTCTGAGTGATCTTGGAGTGGAATCAGGGCCAAAACTAGGATGATTAGATACTTTCTCCTTGGTAATATCAAGAGGGAAAGAAGGTGAGGATTTCAGTTATGCTCACTGAAGTGGTCCTATTGATTAGCTCCCTGAACTTTCTGCAGAGCACCACCGGGCTCTTTGGTTTCACTCTACGCTTTTCCTGCATCCTGCTAGCCATCACTTTCAACTGAAAGATTCAGAATTTAATTGACTTTATTATCACTGACACTAAGAACATTTAAAGGCAAAACTCCTGACTGTGTATAATTTCAAATTATGAGATGACAAAGACACCAATGGAGAGATGTGCTTCAAAGGAATGTGTAACCAGCACATATGAACTAAACTATAAGCATGTCCACGAATAGCCAACGTTTTGCTTTGGTTCTCTTTGGGAGTTCAGTATCTACATCTAAGAGAAAAGAGACTGCTGGGGAGCCAGTCAATATTTATATCAAATATTTTATGATTGGATTTTTTTAGGACAAAGAGAATATCCATCTTTTTTGTAAGATTAGGACATCAGAATACATTTTTATATTCACATTTTCAAACCCATTCACCGTAAGTTTATCCTGATCATGCTGGTTAATATAAAATCAAATAATTTCATACAAGGAAATGCAAAGCACAGCAAAGAGTCCTTAACTTGGATTTTTAATCAGGGTTGTTGCTGAGTCAAGATAACTCCCCATCATGCAACTTTTAGGACTGTGAAATTAAATCTGAATTTTAACAGCTTCCTTAGAACTTGACAAATACCCTCAGTTAAAAATTCAAGGACATGGGCCTCCCTGGTGGCGCAAGGGGTTAAGCACCACACTATGAAGCAGTCCACAGCCTCTGCAGCAAAAGTTCAATATCCAGCCGGCCAGGGAGCAACCCACATGGCCCAGCAGACCTCTCCTATCTTGCCTGCTGCTTCCCTCAGCAGTGTACTTCAGTGTATCTGCCTGTTCTGTTCCCCATTCTGTCTCTGGTGAATCCTCTCACTCCCTGCATCTCTGGCCTGTACCCCAGCTCTTGTATGCATAAATAAATAAATCTTTAAAAAATTAAAAAAATAAAAATAAAAATTCAAGGACATATAAAAGCATGGGGGTTATTTGTCCAAATGTATTTTCACATGACCCAACATGCGAGGTTCTCTAAGAAGAACAGGAGTCAAAAGCAGATATAATGTGTAAGTTCCAGAATTATAGGCACTGCTGTAGCTCTAGTTCAACTTGTTCTCACATTAAGAGAGATACAGATGATCTACCTACATCCACAGTTATATTAAGGAAGTTACCATAGGGCTTATGTTGTGATTTAGTTTTATACACTTTGAAGCCAGATAAATGATAAAATTTTAAAAGACCTATCAAGATACCTAGATCTTTTATGAAATATTTGAACATAGCAACTCAAATATCAAGGCCATTGTCCTATAACTTTTTTTTTTTTTTACTTTCCTCAGTTTGTGAAGAAAAGGTCACTTAAGTGACAAGTTCTACTTTTAGCCATCTTAACAATTGTTGGTTTGACAGTGGAATTCTAGTACTGTCCTTAGATTGACAACCCTCACCCTCACATTCTGTAAAAGCTTTTGCTATAGGGGCCTCCCTGGTGGCGCAGGGGTAAAAGACACAACACTATTGCCAGTCACTGCAGCATGAGTTTGATCCCCGGCCAGGGAGCTAACCCACATGGCACAGCAGAACTCTTCTGTCTTGCCCTCTGCTCCCCTCAGCAGTGTATTTCAGTTAAATCTGCTCTTCTGCTTCCCACTCTTTCTCTGGTGAATCCTCTCACCCCCTATACCTCTGGCATGTACCCCAGCTCTTGTATGCATAAATAAATATTTTAAAAAGCTCTTTTTTCCTGATCATGCAGGTTAGCTGCAGTGACTCAGCTCCATGTACTGTTCAGGTCAAAGTGACTTGTCATTCTGGGATTCAGGGTGAATGCATGTTTCCTGTCTACAATGAAATGTTCTCTATACACAGAGGAGAAGAACAGGGCTGACAGAAACATACAATACCTTCAGGATTGCCCCCCTCCAGTCCATGACCCACTGATCAAGTTAAAAGATGTGGTAAACCCATCACCATCGGATGGGGGGGGGGTATCTACTGTTCTGATGGGATGAAGATTTCCTAAACACCAATGTAATCTAAATATTCTCTGCCCCACATATGAAAAAATGTTCAACATCACCTGTAATCAGGGAAATGCACATCAAAACTACCATGAGATACCATCTTACACCAGTGAGAATGGCACATATTAAAAAAACTAGCAACAACAAATGTTGGCGAGGATGTGGAGAGAAAGGAACTCTCCTGCACTGTTGGTGGGAGTGCAAACTGGTCCAACCACTGTGGAGAGCTGTGTGGAGATTTCTGGACCTACTGAACATAGAGCTTCCATATGATCCAGGAATTCCACTCCTAGGTATTTACCCAAAGGACACAGAAACATCAATTCCAAAGAACACCTGCACCTCTATGTTTATAGCAGCACTGTTTACAATAGCTAATCTTTGGAAACAGCCCAAATGCCCAAAAATAGATGACTGGGTAAAGAAGATGTGGTACATATACACCATGGAATATTACTCAGCATTCAAAAAAGATAAACACATGCAATTTGCAGCAACATGGATGGCGCTGGAGGGGATCATGCTCAGTGAAATAAGCCGGAAAGAAAAAGAAAAATACCGGATGGTCTCACTCATAGCAGGAATCTAGAAAACTTAAATAAGGGACCAGGAAAATGAGTAACTATAAGAAAGTGAAAATCAAAATCAACAAAAAACTATGAACCAGAGACACTTTTTTGGGGGGTGGGGGGTGGGGGTGGGAGGGGAGGGATTGGTGTTAGAATGGAGGGGTTGAAATTGTATGGGGAATATAAAAATAAAATTTATTATTTAAAAATAAATAAATATTCTCTGCCCCAGACACTCCTGAATTTTTAGGTAAGGACTGAGATCACAGACAACTGGCAGATTCGAAATATTTTTCCACAAAAGAAAATAAGAGGACTTGGGAAGCTGTAGGAGCTTTGGTGAGATAATGAAATGTCAAAAGTTGATCAGCATACATGTACCTGCCTAAACTTAGTCTTATTCAGGTATATTGATCTATTATCTCCACTCAATTTGTTTAATTGTCTCAACATGTATCAATAGTATGTACCTTAACGTGTATCTATCCTAAGAAGTGCCACAACCATATTTTTTTAAGTTTAAATTCTGAATAAAAATAAGTAACAAGTGTTCAGCACTTTATTATACATCCTCTGAGTGAGATAACATATGCTGGAATTTATTTCCTCAAAAGGTGATGTCCATTTTCCAGGCACATTTCTCACAAATATGCCAGTTCGCAGGACACATATACAAAGCTGAGATTTAGGATCCCGCTTATTGCCATTTTTATTTTTCTCTGCTTTAATTAAAGCTTTCATTGATGGTGAAATTATTGGTCCTGGAATGACTCTTGACAATGTCTGAAAAGAATGTTTAAACTCATTGTTACATGGTGCTTTTGAACAAGCTAGCAAGAGAAGAGCAGCTATTACATTGCACACAACAACTAAATTTTTATTTGGTAACTGCCTCAAGGAATTTAACTCAGAAGCTACTAAAATGTATGTAGAGTCCTCGTTTGCTGACAATTTATCTTTTGCTTTTTTTTCTTTTTAATGCAGACAACTGCATCTATCACTTCACTTTATTTTTTATACCTATGGAAATAAACAATTTTGTTAGGTTTTCAAAATAGAGCTGTTTCCTTACACTAGATGATATCATTACACTCAACTTTTGTCATCAAGCAGTGTTTTAATTTTCACTAAGATTTGTGTGTGTGTGTGTGTGTGTGTTACTTAGCTGGTTGTTTTATTTTTATTTTGTTGTGGATACTCCATGTCAGGCTGCTAATTTCTCCTTTGGTGACCTTAAAAGATATTTCCGGACTCAGATTTAAATTCAAATCCCATCTTCCAATTCCAAGTATAAGATTATTAAATATTTCAGTGAATTTCTCTGAACTTCACATATTTTCTCTTGAGAATGGAACATTCAAAGCAGAGCTAGAGTTTGCTATTAGATTTGTAGTAAAGCAAAGCAGAGTGACTGTGGTTTAAAGACACATGGAATGCCACCAAATTAAAAGTGTGAAGCTGCCAACCGCCTGCTCTCCTTTTCAGAAACATGTGCAGCAGGGTAAGATAAGCGCCTATCACCTGAGCGCTTTCACTGAATTAAGGTGGAAGCCTCACGAGGCCATGAACGGCCACTTCTGTTACAGAAACTGGAACAGGGATCATAGCCTCCAAATTCTGACTTGCCTGTGTTCCACCAAATTGATTTGAACCCCCATTTTGGTGCTCAGCCTGACCAGCTAACTTGCCTGACAAACCTGCCCTTTGCTCAGACTGCCTTGGCTGGTTTTCCTAACATATCTTTAGTCAAAAAGAAAGGCAGGAATATGAAGTATAAAGTAAGGGGTTCAGGCTGAGATCTTGACATTTCCGCTTTACAGATCCCTTTTTAGCAAACAACTTGGGGCACGGCTCACAGCTGCAGAATCCAAATGTCTGCCTCAAACGGCTGTTTAACTTATGGGGTACAGAACACAGATTCTAAGTTTGACTCTTAACTCTGCCAATGTGTGATCTTTATCATATTACTTATCTGTGCCTAAGAGTCCCTGGTAATAGAAGCAATGTATTAATAATATCTACTTTATAGAGCTCTGATGAGGCGTCAATGAGATGATATAGGGAGAAAGCAATTCACAAGTGTTCCAGTCATAGTAAATACTCAATAAATGGTAACTTGCAAAGATTGTTCAGTGAAATTATAACCCGTCCAGGAAGAAAAACAAAACACTATAAACAAAAATGTTTGTTGCTAAGTTAGATATTTCTCTTAAGGAGAATCAAGTTGGTCAGGGTAAAGGGAGACAAGTAAATTACATTCTTGCTTGCACATCCTTTCTCCTTTTAGTATACCATTTAGGACAACATGAGTGAATGGTTTGTAGGGGGTGCAGTTTTGTAGCTGCTTCTATTCTGAACAACAGTAGAAGGACTAGAAAAATTGCTGTCCTCTAGAAGTACAGTGCGAGCCACCGAGGCTTATTTTAATGATCTATTCTGTTCAATTTAATGTATCTAAAGTGCAATTGCATGCCATTTATATTATTGGGCTATTTTGCCTCCCCCTCCCCCCTTCAAAACCCTTTATGCATTTTTCAGTTACAGCACATTTGAATTCTGCCCAGCCCACCGCACTGTAAGTGTTCAATAATCATATATGGCTAATTTCTACCATATCAGACAGCACAGGAATAAAGATGGGGAAGTTGAAGAAGAAAAGTCGGGATGGAAAACGGGATTTAAAGCAGTCTAGTGGTAGTGAAGCAAATTTTGTGACCAAATACTTTGTTTTCAGGCTGCATGATGATAAGCCATGTTCGTTCAAGGCTGCTATAAGCCATATTAACTTAAGATATAAGTCTTGCCACTAAGAAAATCTGACCATCTCACTAAGACATTGATCAGTTGTAAAGCAGTACTGAAAATGTCTTTTGTTGCATACTTAATACATTTTAAAAGGTGTAGTGGCTCAACACCACTCACTTTCATCATAAAGGACCTAATAGGGCCAGACAATTCCTTCAACACAGCTGATTAAAACTCTATTGCATTGTCTCCTAGCCTTATCCTAACATTCTTTTCCAAATGCACCACTGAGGATGGCTCTGTAACAGCCTATGGGCAGTGTGCTACATATAGGAATATTGATCACTTTTATCATAGTCTCTTAAGAATTACACATTTTATTGTACTAATGCTTCTTACAGTAACTATCATATTAAATCAGAACTTTAACATTATGATTCATAAATAGTATGAAACTTGGCACCCATAAATCACAGTACTAAATTGGAAGTTTAAAGTTAAGATTTATAAACTAACATACTAAATCACAACTTTAAAATTTAGGATTCATTAATAAGAACTTTTATATGCATGATGTATAAATCAAAGCACTGTACCTGATTCTTGGAAGTTAATGCATGTAAATCATAATCCTGAAAGTTAATATTAATAAATCAAGGAAATGCATTCTACTTGGTAAATTTCTTTTTTAATCGAATAGTTCCTACATTACATAATGGCACTATCGCCTGAAAAACATGAATCTCAAAGCTTCCTTTGATAGCCATTTCTAGAACAGCTTTCTTGTTTTATTTAAGCCCATTTCTCTCATGCAAACATGGAAATATCTGATAATGCACCTTGTTCATACAGACTCTCATTCTCTTAAACAGTAATTAAATTTACACTATGGGTTTTCTGTTTCCAAGCTAGAAATACCCATAGAACTTAGCTTTCCTCCATAGGAGATATTTTCTGCACCTTTGATCATTTTTAACAAGTGTCTACAAGTCCTTTTGAGGATGATGTGAGCAAACCTGAACAAAATGTTCTTACATGGGTCCTATTAACACAGAGTGTGGTGGATGGATTACTTCTGGACCCTCATATGTCATACCTGTTTGTAACAGTCCATTTATATCTCACAGCCAAAAGAACAGGAGCAACTTCAGTCTCCCATAGTAATATGTGATCGCGAACTCAGGAAGAATTGCTTTACTCTCTTCATGCTTAGATTCCCTAGCCTTTGAGTAATCAACCCCCCCCCAAAAAAAAAAAAAACAAAAAACAACTGGCTTCTGTCTCCTCCATTCCATAAAATAGCTCTTACTAAAGTTTCCAAAGACCTCCATGCTGTCCTTGCCAAAGACCAAAAAACGAGAGAACCCTTATCTCCTTCAACAAACATGAATATGCATGTAGTCATTGACACTTGGCACTGTTCCCTGTATGAGTGTCTGGGACACCTTTCTTCTGCCTTTCCAAAAGCTCCCTCCAGTCTCCCTTATGACACTATTATCCTAACACCTCAACCTCATAATTTAAGTATTGTTTTACATTTATCTCCTTGAGTTTCTTGTTTTCTCACTCTCTCTGTTCCCTCCTCTTTGCCCATGGGATCCACTACCAGTTAAATATTTATTTACAGAAATCTTAAGATCTAAAAATATTTACTTGGTATTTCTTCCTTGATGTGACACTAACCCTGTTGAAATCTACATGCTCAAACTGGGTTTCCTCATTTCCTTGGGCAAGCATTTTCTCTTTCTTCAATCCCATCATTTTCCCCAAAGTCTAATTAGCTCAGACGCTGCTCAGATTTCTTCCATCCATTCCATCTAGTCTTCCATCTATTCCTCAGACGTTGCTCAGATTTCTTCCATCTATTCCTACAGTCACACTTTTAGCTTCGGCCCCCATTAATTCTCCCTTGGACTGACTGTTCTATAGTTTCCTAACAACTCAGTACTCAAGAAAGGTTATCCAAACATATAACCCCCATCACCTGCTCCTCATATATATGGCTCTGATAACCCATCTGCTTCTACCTTCTCAACTCCATCTCTGCCTCCCATCATACTTTTCAATTTAAATGAGTAGTTTTCAATCTGGGGAATTTTGCTCCCCAGTGAACGTTTGACAGTATCTGAAGACATTTTTGTTTGTCCCAACTACAGGCGGTATTGCTACTGGTATCTTGTAGATAAAAGCTCCAGATGTGTTTAATGTCCTTCAATGCACAGCATAGGTCCCTGCAACAATTCGCCAGTCTCAGAAGTCAGTCAAGCAAAAGTTCAGAAACCCTACTTTACACAAAGTATCCATTCTTTATCAAGGTGATTGCAACAGATTTTGCAACAGCTATGTGTGCCAAGTCTTTATGCCACAGAGGTGCAACCTCCTTTTCCTGAAATACTCCACCAAGCTTTATCCCGCATGTCCCAGTTTAATGCCTCCTCCTCTGAAAAAGGGATTTATCATCCTTCCAAACATCAGTAACCTACCAATATGGCTTTATAGAAAAAATGTGCATGGGATTCATAGTCAGAATGAGATTGCCTTGAAACATGGTTCCATGTTACTAGGGCTGTGTCCTGGGGCAAATTAACCAGAGTCACAGTTTCTTCTTCTAAGAATTGTGAATAGAAAATTCCAAACTGACAACTTTATCACTGAGATTTAATCACATCGATGCAAGGGATATCAAGCTCTACATTGTCACCCCAATGACCACTAATATTAACTTGGCTGGTTTCACAGTTTGTTCTTCCAAAACAAAAGGATCAAGTCACATGAAGGATGAATTCTTCAATCAGGGAAATAGAAGTGACAGAGCTCCCTGACTAGACCCTCCCAATAGGCTTTCAAGGTCTATTTGCAGGGAAATAAAAACAAGAAAAGAGTAAAATATGTCTAATATATGTCCTGGGCTTCACTTTGATACCTGGGTTGTTCCAGTAAGATTAACTGGATGACACTAGTTACATCTTCTTTTGGAAATATGTTTCATTATGTAATATACTTAAGCCAGCATAAGAATTTTCAGTTTAGGGGGGGTGGGTGGAGGGAGGGGAGGGACTGGGGTCAAAATGGGGGGGTTGAAATTGTATGGGGAATATAAAAATAAAATTTATTATAAAAAAAAGAATTTTCAGTTTAGTTGGAAACATTGGACTGGAATTCTAAATCAGCCAGAAGGACACTTTAACTTGTAATCCACTAGTAAAATGAGGTCATAGAACAGTACCACATACTTTTCTATACAATGTTTTAAGTAGTGAAAAGGTACACAGATCTCTATCAGCTTAAAATGAGGTTAAGTCCTGATAAGCCCATCATAATTTGATAATGACGTAAGTTGAAAACACTGACAACACAGAGCAGAGTTCACTGTGGGTGAACCCTTCTGATCATGTAGCTGATTGGGAGCTGTTTGCTCTCTGCTCCTACCCAGCATCAATAGAGAGTATGGGACCATGTATTGCGAGCCCAAGAAAACATCAAAAATCAAATATTGAAGTCTAGTTTCTACTTCAGTATGATTGTATATTACTTTCACACTATTGTCAAGTTGAACTATCTTAAATTGAACCATGGTGAGGCGGGAACCACCTGTGCTCACAACTTGAAATGGAAGTGTATGAAATGGAAGTGTATGAAATGGAAGCTAGTGTGGCCATTTATGTGAATGGAACCCTTCAGGTCTGTGTACTTATTAGTCTTTTCTGTTATATCCAAAGACTTCTTTTAATGAGCTAATTTGTAGCATGGAAGATGCAATATGCAGTGTATAACACTCTTCTGTACTAGGGTTAAAATATAAATTGGTCAGAGTGAGGTAGACCTCTAAGGAGGACATGTGGAAATGTATTTGAAATGCTCAAAACTGTGAATGTGATTCATTCTTCCACTGAAGTGCCCACAAATGTTTACTTGAGAATTTTTTGAAGCTTTTTAAAAGGACTTGCAATGAATTCAGCATTACAGTAAGCAGAGCCATCCTACCGGCAGTAATGCTCTTGCAGCTTCTCAGCTATTCCCAGAGGAAATAATGGCTGAAAGGAAAATCAAGTGAAAAAGAACTTTCATCAGATCTACTATAAAAGGCTTTTCTGACATCACAGCATATGCAGATTTCTTTGATAGTCTGACTCTTTGGGTATAGTTTAATAACTTTCTTTTTCCCCCCCATCCCTTACTTTCTCTAAGTAATCTGACATGTCAATAATTTTATGCATAAAATTATACATTTTTGTGAGGTAATACACACTGATACCATTTCAAGCACACCACCAGGCAGACCTCATGAGAGTTTAGTAACATATTTGTGATTCTGAAGTATATTATAAATTTCTAAAGAGTAGTTCTAATATTTACTTGTTTTATTAAGAATTGAAAGTTTGAAATGTGTATTTTTTATGTAAATGAAGTGATCTGATTTTTTTTAAGTGGTATTCCTTATTACCAAAGGAGAAAAAGCTAAAACATTATTCCCCTTAGAGATTTTGTCACTAAGCACCATCACATAGTCCAGAAAGTATCTCAAAATATGAAAGTGATATATTTCAATATAAATCTATAAAAAGTCCATATGCCATAAACATGACTGAAAAATGAGTGGTACATGATGGCCTAGGTGAAACATTTAAACATTAGGGCAACCAAGGGCATTCTAGTTTATTACAAATATGTTGTCACAAACAAAAATGGGGGAAATAACATTTGCAGGATTATACAAGGATATTTATAGTTAATTCAACAAGAGGCAAAACACAAGCAATTAGTAACATAGAAAAAGTCTTAGGTTTACCAGTTATTTTATAAACTGCAACTGGAGCAACTATATCTATTTGCCTTCCAATTCTTTCTTTGATGTGATGTTTCTACCCAGGACTGACTGGCACGTGAATAAAAGGAATTGGTCATTTTATATAATTCTGGTAGGTATATAAATCAGTAGTACAGCTTTCTAGAGAGAAATTTCTCTTTAACATGTTAATATATTTTGACAGAAAGGTTTCTAGGAAATTACCCTAAGAAAATAACTACAGCCGCAAGATGTCCTTTGCAACGTTACTCAGTACCCACAATCATCAACCTAAATATGCAAGAATGGAGATAATTTGAATAAATGTTGAAGAATTACAATGTGACTGTGAAAAAGTTATTCTGGAAATAGAGTTCCTTATATAAGATGCTCATAACTCAGGGTTGTATGGGGAAAAAAAAAGAACAACACAGCTTCCAAGAACATGCACACCGCACTCCTGTGTTAGAATGTTTTAGCCACAAGAATTGCTTAAATCTACATAGGTAGTAAAATTTTATTATAGTGTGTGCCAAGAAAAATGAGGAGCCACACAAAACCCTTCTCAATAGCTACTCTTGGATGAAGACAACAATGGTCCCTCATGATTCCAACGGGGACAGGAAAGCAGCCCTGAGGAATCAGTTACCACATCGTCCGGAAGTAGGCTTCTACCATTCTCTAATGATTCTGCCTTTTGTGCCTTCCCTCTCTCTTCTAATATCTAAATTTCTTATTTCTTTTTCCTATGCTCTTTACTTCTACTATCATTATTGCTTTTGTTTCCGTATGCATCCCTATTCTTTATTTTTTACATCACTGTGTAGTCCCCGTAAAATTCCCACCACTAATTCACCCATGAAGCATCACCATAGTCCCTTGTGCTCTTCTCCCCCATTTTGATCCGTTTTCTCCCCCTCCCTCACAGAATGTCTCTGATTTATTGTTGTCTGCTAATTTTTCTGGGTATTTTGATTATTTGTTATTTTTTTTTCTGATCCCTTATTTTGTTCCCTATATTCCTCCTGTAAGTGACACTATCCTATACTTTTCTTTATCCTTCTGGCTTATTTCACTGAGCATGATCTCTTCTAGCTCCATCCATGTTGCCGCAAATGGCATGAGTTTATCTTTTTGATTCCCGAGTAATATTCCATTGTGTATATGTACCATATCTGCTTGATCCAGTCATCTATTTTTGGGCATTTGGTTGTGCATCCCTGTTTTTTTGTTGTGTCTCACAAACAATCCCCTCAACACCTCAAGAGAGGATCCTATTGACCCTTCATTTAGCATCCAGTGTAGTGTGTCCACACTGAGTACAGTTCTTATGAGGAGCTACTTATTTAGCTCCTGGGCCAGTTTTTAGCTGGTTATGTTTGCTTTCAGCACTGCTTCATGATCCAATCAAATTTCTCTTGGACAGCAGAGTCACATGAGATGAAATCTAACTTATTCAGAAGAAGCTACTAATGCTTTCCTGAAAATGGGAGTTATAGATCTGGATGACACTAAGATACCTTTCTATGATGAAATTATAGAATCCACAGAATAGAATCTCAAATATAGGTCATTTCCATTTGCTACTGATTCATTTTATATTAAACAATTTTATTACCTACCCATAAAGAAAATATAAGTATTCAGTTTTAGTAAGTTTTATGTTTTCAATAACTTGACCCAGTCTCATGCCTAAAGGCTTTATCTTTTCCAATGATCATTTGTAAATATAGGCTTCTTCAAAAATATCTACTGAATCATATGTATCATTCCATCATCTATTCTAACTCCCCTTCCCATCCTGATTCCTGGAAAAGCCTTATCATTAATACTTAGTAATGTGGGCCTCTCTGGTGGCCTAGGGGTTATGTCTCAACACCATCACCATTGAGGCCCGATTCAATCCCCGGCCAGGGAGCTGACCCAAATATGGCACAGCAGACCTCTCCTGTCTCGCCCGCTGCTCCCCTCGGCAGTGTATTTAAGTCAATCCATCTGTTCTGCTCCATTTCTGGTGAATCCTCTCAATCCTCCTGCCCAACCTCTGGCCTACACCCCAGTTCTTCTGTAACATATTTAAAAAAAAAAAAATGCCTAGTAATGTCAGCAACAACTAAATCCTAAAACACTCCCTTTATCCATGCTACATTTTTTTTTATCCATGCTACATTTTGTTTCATTTTGTCTTCCTCTTAAAATGTGTATGAATATTGCAGTTAGTTACTTAGATTATATACAGAATGTTAGAGTACTTGGTTTTGAGGCCATATGAACCAAAAATTTTCTTTTGAAAATTTGGTGATTTTCTATCATAACTGTTTCTCCATAATCAGAACCTTAGTATTTCCAATTTGCTCCTTTCCTGGCTTCAGAAATAATTCTATAAAAATTCTGATCTGTAGGGATATTATTTAATGTCTTACTTAATGTCACCCTAGTCTATCTATTTTTATTTCTTAAGCCTGCTGTTATGGTTCATTTTCTTCCTGCTATAGCACACAGCAAGTAGATTTTTTTGACCTTTTTATTCTATCATCAGTTTGATCCTGTTCTTTATACATTTTCCATAATTCAAGTCATGCATATTAGTCTCCACTCTATGTAAGACTTTTTACTAGAAACTCTTACACATACAGGTCCCATTCCCTGCCCATTAGTGGTGGGAAGGGACATATATTTATAATAAAAGGAAAGGACACAAAGAACAAATAGCTAGAAAATGTATTAGAAATATCAGAGTAAAGTGGAATTAGTGAGAAAAGCAAAATAGGAGGAATCTTAGGAATATGGAAATAGGGATATTGTATTTTTCTTTATGTCATACATAATAAGATAGGTATTAAATCATTTTGAATTAAAATTCACTGAACCAGAAAAATATAATATCAGGTTGTCAGTATTGGGAGCGGGTGCAAAAAATTGTTCAGGATGGAATGAGTCATGGTCAAAAGCAGCAGAATGAAGACTAAGTAACGAAAACTCCTAAGAGAAGCCATTAAAGAAACTTCAGGAATGTCCATTCAGTAGGATGCAGACACATAAATGCTGTGTTGCAAAAAGTATGCTGGAAAGATTGTTACCTGAGCACCTGAACATTTTGATAGTGGAAAGAGACAAGACATTGTGGAGTTAATAAATACCATGAGATTGCTCTAAGAATAAAAATGATCAGAAGAGTGACCAGCATCTAAAAGGGCAGAAAGAGAGGGCTATTACAAGAGTCTTCATAATTACTGTCAAATGTAAAATGGCATAGGGAAACATATGTAGGCAGACCTTATACCACACATAAAATGAACTTGAAATAATCAAACCCTGAAACGCAGGATCTAAAACTTTAAAATTATAGGAGGGAAACAGAAGAAAAGCTACATAATAGGTTCGACAATGATATCTTGGCTATGATACCAAAAGCACAGGCAACAAACAATAAAAGATAATGTGGACTTTATCAAAATTTAAAACTTTCAAAGGACACAATCAACAGAGCAAAAAGGCATCCCTTTTTGTATATCTGATAAGGAATATCCATAATATATAAAGAATTTACAACTAAAAAACAAGTTTAAAAATGGACATATGACTTGAACAGACCTTTCTCCAAAGAACATACAAATAACCCATTAGCATATGGAAAAAAGTTCAACCCAAGTGTCCACAGATGGATGGATTAGCAAAATGTGGCACATGCATACAATGGACTAGTACTCAGCTTTTGAAAGGGAAAACTCGGATATACCTTACAACAATGCATGAAACTTGAGGTGGCTAAGTCAAACAAGCCAGTCACAAAAGCATAAATACTACATGATTCCACTTAATGAGGTATGTAGCAGTCAAATTCATAGAGACAGAAAGTAGAATGGTGGTTGTCAGGGGCTGGAAGAAAGAGGGAAATGGAGAATTGTTTTAGTGGGTAGTTTCAGTTGGAAAAGATGGAAGATAAAGTTCTGGAGGTTGTTTGCACAATGGTGTGCATGAATTTAATACTACTGAACTGCATACTCAAAAGTGGCTAAGAGAGTAAACATATATATTTCACCACAACTACAAATAGAAATATAATTTTACCACAAATTGAGAGAAATATAAAAATTGATTAACATGGCAAATTTGATGTTATGTGTGTTTTACTGCACTTAAATAGAGCATCTCATGTCCTGGAAAGCCTTCTACCCTCCCTTAGCTACTGACCTTTTTACAATCCTCAAGGTTATAAGGTCTCTTCATCTCTTCCTGTCAAATTATGCCCTCTTCAAATTTTTCAGATCATGTCATTTGCTCAGAAGGAAAACTTTTCTTGACTACCCAAATCAAAAGTATGCTCATTGTTTGATGTTTTATCATCCCTCCTACCTTTCCCCCACTTAAACATTGGTTTAAGTATACAGTTTTGGAAGAACATTTCTTTCAGCCTGTATTCCCTGATAGCCTGTAAATTCTGTGAGAACAGGAACAAAAGTCCAAGTTAATACATAGTTGTATCCATAACAGCTGGTAACTTGACAGGCACAGAGTTCATTTTCAGTAAATACATGTTTAATTAAGAAGTGAAGATAGTTGCTAGTGAAGCATTTAGTATTGGGGTTAAATATAATAATTTATCATCAAGGTTGATAGAAATCCCCAAGTATGAGTAACATTTGAGGAATGAAAGTTCGATATAGTTGGCTGGCAATCATTTATTCCCATTTCCTTCTTTCTACTCTGGATGTATAAAACCCAAATTATATTCTCATACTCTTGCACTCAATGTAATTAGGTTTCACTAATGAGTCTCATTCGAGGATCAAATGGCTTGAAGGCCATCTTCCTGCTGTGGCTGCTGTCACTGTTTGCAAAGCATTCATAAAGCTCTGTCTCTCTGTGCCTAGTGACAACACATTAAACATGGGTATGAGGGACACAGCAGGTATAGTGCCAAATGCATCTTCCTCATCTTTGGGTTTTGGCTACAGTGAATATAGTGGCAGGCTGCCAATTTTCATCCTCTACTTTTATAGACTTCTCAGGCTCTGTAATATACCCCTTTCTGCTTAAACTACTTAGAATTGTCAGCTCACCACACTGAATCCAGATACGCTAAGTTTTGAAAAGACTAGAGCTAAAACAAAATAAAGCAAGTTTTCATGTTATTGACATATCACATTAAACTCAAGTCATGGCACAATTCTGGAACAATAAGTGAACAAGTTGTGATCATTTAAAATGGAGGAAAAGTGGTCATGCCAAGTTAGACTAGAATCACTAAATGAATGCCATGGTAACCTAACATTAAGTGTTTCTTGATGGGGTCTTTACACTAGCAAGTAAGTACAATCTCATACTCCTAGGGTACTTAAATTTCAGCAAATATTTAACAAAAATCCTTCATGTAACCTCCTATGACATTCCTGGCCAGGATCACTCTAGTACACTTGAACACTATTGTCCTCTACATTCCTGTGTCATTCTGCTTACTCTTGTTAGATCACTATTATCACACCAGTTCAGTTTCACATCTGTCCTCATATCCCCACCCCCCAATCTGGACTTCCTGGATGTCAATAAACATATTATTCTTCCATATAATCCTAAGACCTGGTATAACACTTGACATACCGTGATTTCGATATTCAATACTAACATTGAATTATGCAATAACTAAGTAAATTCATACATGACAGAAATATCAACTTCAAATGCACTGATTAATGGAGTGATATGAACTGGAGAGAAGTCTCAATTAGAATTACTCCAGGTTTTTTCACTCTAATTTTTAATCCTAGAAACAACTGTGGCCTTATTTTGTGGCACTGTATCATTATGAATTAATTGGTACAATATCACTTTTATTCTGCTCCGCAATTGAGCTCATCATTTTGTTTGGATGGTGTTCAGCCTCATCGACTAGATTTATAAATTTCCTAAAGATTCAGGCTTTGTCTACTTCTTTCCCTTGGCCCACATCATTAACTTCACTGCTCTGCCCACAGTGGGTGTGCAGTAGGCCCTTTTTATATGACCATTTTCTTGTTACTGGTTCTCATCCTCTTAGTTGATTCCTCTGCTGGCCTCCAAGTCTCTATGGCAAGTCTCTTTTCAATTGAGAATTAGTAGGGGATCAACAGAAACTATTGTGTGTTGCCTCTCATTTCATCATTTAGAATAAACTGACTTTTTTTTTGGACAACACCCATATACTTAAGACGCCCACATATTTGGAGTAAATCACTGTAAATAGGCGATCAGCAGAAAACAACAGCCTGTAGAACACATTACGAAGGAGCAGCAGGAAGCCAAGTTTTTCGTAACTGGGCTACTAGCCACCAATTTAAAGCTTTCATCTGAACACACTTGCACCAAACAGAAGTCTGTTTTTCTGCACAACATAAATGGAAGGGGACAAAACACTGCTGCTCTAAGTTTTATTAAATTGATATTTTTAAACAATTCTGGCTTTGAGTTAGTAAACATGCTTTGGAAATGGCATATCCAAAACAATGAACTATGCTAAAAATAAGAGAATGTATGTAAGTATAGACAAAAAAGGGGTCTTCCTTAAAAAAAAAAAAACATTTCCACTACTACTATCACCCCCTACCTCTTAGCATAAGATTAATTGGCTCTGGAGATAGGACAGTCAGTTCTTACATAACGCCACCAAATGTTTTCTGTCTTTTAAGTCTCTAATAACACTAGTTGCTAAAGGGAAGGCAAACAGCTCCATTCTACTTCATATGAATGCTGGAGAGCCTTTTTAAATTTTGGTATTTTTTAGTTCCAAACTGAAAATAAGCATTTTCCACCCCCCCAAAAAAAAAACAAAAACCCATTTTGGAGGTGAGTTATTGAGAGCCTTCTTTTCTACTAATGATATTCTACCACAGAGCAATGAATGTGAGCTTATAATCATAAAAATACTTGATGAAGCCTTTTTATCCAAATATCCCAGAGCATTAAAGGAAATAAAAACACCATCCATTTGCATACCAATTCTGATAGCGAATAAAATAAACAAACAGGCAGAAAATTGTCTAAGGAGTTTCTGTGCAATTCATAGTTTCAAAATCATTGACAGGGATTATTTTTGATCCCCCGCCACCAGGCCAGGTCTAACCAAACATGTCATCTTCCAGTGAAAACTTACATGTGACCAAAAACCTCTGACCTTAGTCATGAGCCCACTATGTCCATTTTGCTACTTAAGACTAATTCTTTCAAATAAAATTTTGTTGTATCCTTTTCCCATACCTCTGCTTGCAGAATTTCAAAACCTCCTGATTTATATGTGGTTTTAGCTATCTAAGTATATATACACGCACATTTATTGGGCTTTATGCAAAACTTTGGGAGATTTCAGAGCAGTTAACCCATTCCATGTTCTCCCCATGCACACGCAAAAAAAGTCATTTTAAATTAATACAAAGATACACCTCATTGGAGAGAAAAGTGACATCATAAATGGCAAACTACTAATGCAAAAGAAGAACAGTGCTGCTTACTAGGAGCCAGGTGGCCCTAACCTGGTCCCATGAGACTTGCTTTTGGATTGGTTTCATTTCGAGCCACTCAATTTACAGTAAAGAAATAGAAAACCCCCACCTGCCTAGAAAAGACGCATTCCTGCATTCCTGTAGTTCCACTTACCAGTGGTGACAGGGAACTGGAAGACTTTGCAAAGCTCCACGGCCTGAAGAAACCACCAAGCCTCAGTTTGCCTTATAAACAGCTCAGAGCCAATCAAAAAGCTCTATCAGTATCTTCATTGACATCAGGTGTTCCCTTCAGCACTCCTCTAGTGCGTATATCTGAAAGCCTTGTTCATCAGCATTTGCGTCACCTGGAGGCTGGATAGACCTGGCCCAACTTCTGACTTCTTAATCAGTAACTGCATTTTTAAAAGATCCTCAGGTGGTCCAAATAAGCACTAAAGTTGGTGCAGCACTAATCTCAATGTGCGCTCAGCTTCTGACTGCAGGATTTGGCAAAATGATTCTTTAGAGCAGAACCTGATGGTTGAAGAACATTTTAGTTCTGAGAGACTTTGGCTCTATACATTGAATCCTTAATTTGTGACAAAGCTCTACAAGCTTAAGAAGTCTGGGACTTCAGGGCCTCTCTGGTGGCACAAGAGGTTAAGACACAACTTATGAAGCTGTCCACAGCCACTGTAACACGTTTGATTCCCAGCTGGCCAGGGAGCAACACACATGGCACAGCAGACCTCTCCTGACTCGCCCGCTGCTCCCCTCAGCAGTGTATTTCAGTCAATCTGCCTGTTCTGCTCCCCACTCTGTCTCTGGTGAATCCTCTCAACCCCCACACCTCTGGCCTGTACTCCAGCTCTTGTATGCATAAATAAATAAATCTTTAAAAAAAAAGTTTGGGACTTCAAAATTCTAGAAAAATGATTGTAATCTGTATTTTCTTTGAATTTTTCTCTTTTACTTTTACAAAATGCCACTTTATTACTGATAAAATGTTTACTTCACACTCTCTCTCACACACACACAAACGTGCGTAAGTTCAACGCAGTTAAGGAAGCTTGAGAAAGCTTCATACCATGAATATGACAGAATTCAATTTTTGTGCTAAGTAAATAATTAATAAATGTTTCTTGAACTGTTAAAACAAATGTAAAAGATGAGGTTTAAGATAGTTACAGATAGTGCAGGGACGGTGACAAGAATGAGGTTCAATTATTAAGAATCACTGCTTTCTAACAACTAAGCTGAGTCTTTCTCTTGTGAACCAAAATAGAGCTGGATTTGGGTAAAGGAATGTGGGTGCTTTGACGGTGGTGGTGGTTTGGTAACGTAGATATGAGGAGGTATGAGACCATTTCCCTAAATGGTGTACAATGTTGTAAACCAATGTTACCTCATTAAAGAAAAAAATTTGAGGGCCTCCCTGGTGGTGCAAGGGGGTAAGCACTGTACCATGAAGCAATCCGCAGCCTCTGCAGCACAAGTTCAATCTCCGGCCAGAGAGAAACCCACATGGCACAGCAGACCTCTCCTGTCTCACCTGCTGCTCCCCTCAGCAGTGTATTTCAGTTAGTCTGCCTGTTCTGTTCCCCACTCTGTCTCTGGTGAATCCTCTCACCCCGTGCATCTCTGGCCTGTACCCCAGCTCTTGTATGCATAAATATTTTTTTAATAAAATAGAAAAAATTTGAAAAAGACACGCTGAAAATGCAGACATCTCAATCCCGTTCCACCTCTTTTATTGGCTGTTGACCTCATTATGTCTGCTTTTTTCCCATCTGTGTCTGAAGAAGGTGACCTTTCACAATCCAGCTGGGTTTAAAATTCTCTTTCCAATGGCTTGGAAGACTTCAATATTATTACTTGCATTAGACATAAAGGAGTGATCGTATTGATCAGTAATTTTTGTTTTGGTTGCTTTTTTGCTCATTTGTTTTTAATTTTGGAGAACTAGTAACTGTTCTAAGTTGGCATTATGTGGAAGGAGGCATTTAGATGATGGCTTCATCTTATTAAAAATTCCACCCAAGTTTTAAAACCACATTTTCCAAGAAGTTTTCCTTAAAATTGTAATGAGCACTGTGTGTTAAAAAAATGATTTCACTGTTAAATAGGTTGGGAAGTATTGGGTTATACAAGTGAAAAAGGCAACAGGCACATGAAAAAATGGTTGTGTTCACTTATCCTCAAGGAAATGCAAATCAAAACCACAACAGATATTACTTGACTCCCTGGCCTGTTTAAACAAACAAAACAAACAAACAAACAAAATAACAAAAGTTGGCGAGGCTGTGGAGAAAAGGACCCCTCACACTCTGTTGGTGGGCATGTAGGCTGGTCCAACCCCTATGGAAAACAGTATGGAAGTTTCTCAAAATATTAAAAATAGATATAGCATATGATCCAGTAATTCTACTCCTTGGTACTTATCTAAAGAATGCAAAAACATTAATTTGAAGCACTCCCCTGATCATTTCAGCACAATTTACAATTGCCAAGTTATAGAAACAACTTAAATGCCCAAGGGCAGAGGCATGGATTAAGAAGATGTAGTGTATATACACAGTGGAATACTACTCAGCTATGTACAAAAAAAGATGAACACTTGCCATTTGCAACAATAATGGAGCTGGAGGGGATTATGCTATCTGAAATAAGTCAGAAAGAGAAAAACAAATACCAGAAGATTTCACTGATATGTAGAACACAAAGGGGAAAAAACTGACAAAACTAAACCAAAGCAAATCCTAGAAATGACTGAAGAAGTGAGATGATTAGAGGGGGCAGGAAGGAAGGTGTGAATAAAGGAGACTGTGTACCCCAATGGCCTAGGAAAAAGGACTATAAGAATTTGGTGGTGAGTGTGGTGTGGTAACATACATCTGAGGAGGTATGAACCTAGTCCCCTAAATCATAAACAGTGTTGTAAATCAATGTTAACTCAATAATGAATTTTTTTTCCATAAGGGGGAAATCTTTATGCAATGATTATTAGGACTTTAGCATGTTAATGAGAAATGAGAACCTATAAGAAGTGAGGTAGGATACAGTTGCAAATTTACACAAACCTATTTGGTCATAGACTATTTGGGGGGTAAAATATCCCAATGGACTAATGTCCTAAGATAAATGCTGAACTCAAAGTGGAAGTTGGCTGAATGGATGGATAGGGTTAGATAAATAACATATATAGTGTTTTGAGGTGGGACACCTAACAAAACAGGGAGGAAAAAGCTGTCAGAATTTTCATACACTTATGTCTGGAGAAGATTTCTTGCTCATGTCAGAAAAATTGACCTTTTCCAACATGAAAAAAAAAAAAAAAAGAGTAGTGTGGGGATGTACTGCAGAGGATTTATCACTAGTGGCTAAACTAATACTCTTCCAATATATAAGAAGAAGGATGACCTGAGGATTTGGAACCTTAACAGTGGAGATATTTTTAGATATACTTCAATACTTGAATTAAACACAAAACATAGCTGACTATATAGAAGTGTTGAAAGCTCAGCATTTATACTCAAGTAAGCAAATTGCAGCATTCTGCACCAGCATCAAATTTTGAATGCTTTTTACCTAGATCCTCCTGCAATTCAGCTTAAATGGAAGAAAGGTAAATGTTACATCTTCCCAAAAAACGGCAGACACATAAGAAGGCAAGAATGCCAGAGATTATTGGATCTCCATAGTGACCAGTAGGTCAAACTATATCTAAATTTTTATTTCTCACTAAAACATGTTTGGATAACCAAACAGTTATGTCATACTAAACACACTTATGCACTCTTTCATAAAGTGAAGAGTTTGTTTACAAGAAAACCTTCTGAAATGGAATCATGTTTTGATCTTTGCATGGCAAAAAATAAAAAAAAAAATTAAAATGTTCCCTTAAGGCCCTAAATACAGCCATATGCTTTTGCATACATTTTCACAACTCAGCAGCTGCTCACTGAACCTCTTCCATTTCAAGTTTTCCTGTTGACCACTCTCTTCTGCAAGGCTTCTGTGACTGCCGGATGGAAATATTTACGAAAACATTGGGGCAGCCAGGATCGTCCAAGTGTTTTCAAAATGTTTGCTTGGCAAAGAGTTGCTGGCAGGCAAAATATGCTCCTACAAGGGTTTCAGTAAGCGTTTATGCCTCCTCAGTATATTACATTTGTAAATGTGGCAGAGACCTAAACTGTGATCTCTAGAAGCTTTAAATGAAGAAGTGGAAACTCACTTTGCCTTGGAGAGGTTTTGCACCTGTCAATACTACCAAAGCACTTTAATGGATTCATAGGCAGGCGCCTCCTTAACCACCTCTATAATCACAGACACAAACTGAGAAAACTGAAGTTCCCCATGATCTCCCTAAAAGAAATCAGTTAATTTGTTTCAGAAGAGTCTTTTCCTGAAGGCGTGACTTGTGTTAGGAAGGACAATGAAGAAGATGGGGAGAGTGAGGGTTTTCACACCGGAGAAAGACATAGAAGAATTGGAGAGGATGGTGCATCCAAGAAAATGTAATAGCAGGTTGATGACTATTAGGACATTGGTCACCCTCTAGGTGACCAGGGGATTAAGCTCGAGATATAGGCAAGACCCATAATGGTGATATTTCTAAATCATATGGAAGAATTTGCAAAATCCCTGAAGTGATATAAGCAGTAGCTCTGTGGTATGATTTGATTGTTATCTTTTAAAGGACTATTTGCTTCAAAAGAGCCTGAAACTCTGTTGCAACTGGAGCACCACTTAACTTGAAGACAATAAAAGGGGATTTAAAAGTTTGAGCAAAAAATGATAGTTATATAAATGGAATCAGACAATATGGACCCTTCTGAAACTAACTTCTTTTACTCAGCATAATGATTGTGAGATTGATCCAAGTTGTGGTTTGTATCAGTAATTCTGTCCTTTTTATTATAGAAAAATATCTCATTGTACAGACGTACCACCATTTGTTTATACATTTACCCATCAAAGGGCATTTGGGGTGCTTCCAGTGTGGGGAGGTTATGAATAGAGGTGCTGTAAACATCCATGCACAGATGGAACTCTTTTGTTTACCAATTATGGAGGTGGTTACACAAATTTATGTATATGGGTTAGAATTTGTAAAACTATAAACTAAAAATGTTAATTTTACTATATGTTAATTTAAAAATAAAATTGTAAACAGTGGAAATGAACTGAGCTAAGAAAGTAGCAAGGAGACTAGAGAATAAAGATTTGAGATAATGCCAAGTTTGGTTCAACAGATTGTTTTACAGGGAAACAGAAATTTCAAGGAAGTAGATTTCAGTAATTGCAGGGACAACAGTGAGCTCATTCATTCATTGTTAATTTTCTGGATTTGATGAGAACCTGAGAAGAAATCAAACAATCAAAATAAAATTAGATGGGTCTTAGGGAGGTGCTGCACTCAAGACTTCCAGGGGGGAACATCTTCCCAGTTGATGGAGACCCAGCCACCACACCAGCCCATCTGGATTCTGGAACTTGCATAACAAAAACCCAGTATTTTCTTTTAGTCTAATAGTCATCCACATATGTGCCCACACTACCATTTCTTCTTCTTTTTTTTTCTTTTAAAGTAACACCTGTATAAAGAAACTAAAAGGAAAAAAGTTATGTAGAATAGCCAGAATGCAGCATATTGTTTATTTCTAATCCTTAGCTGAGCTGCCTTTGAAACCATTCAGAAAACTGGGCCTCCCCTGTGGCGCAGCGGTTGAGCGCTGGGCAGCAGAGCTGCCCACAGCCTCTGCAGCGCCAGTTCGATCCCCGACTGCTCCCCGGCCACCAGAGGAGGGTCCCCATGGCGCGCAGACCTCTCCTGCCGCCCGCTGCTCCCCTCAGCAGTGTGTTTCCTCAGACTGCCTGTTCTGCTTCCCGCTCTGTCTCTGGTGGATTCCCTCACCCTCCCACGCTTCTGACTGTACCCAGTGCTTGTATAAATAAATAAATCTTTAAAAAAATAAAAAAAAAGTCTGGCGGTCACACCCCATTAGTAAATCCACATGGTTGAGACGTGTTGAACCTGAAATCACATACTGAAGCAACTGGCAAATTTGTTAGACATTTTGCCATTAAAATTTCAATATAAGTGAGGGTGGGGAAGCAAATTTCACTAGGTAAAATAGTGAGTTAGTCGATTAGATCTTTTTAAAACAAAACCAGTCTGTAGTAGGTTATCAGAAGCTCATCAACATATGGGTATTATACGGGAAGAGGAAATTATGAGATGGTTGAAAGGATGGCCAAATGCAGGAAGTAGGAAATCAGATGACACTAAGATCTTTTTTTTTCCAAGAGTGACTACGTGATGCATTGATTACCCAAACATCTGTAATTCAGTCTCTCTCTATTCAGACCCTTTACAATATCACTTTGCAACTTCTACCACTAAAAAGCAAAATCTATTTCACCAACCACTAAAACCTGGGCTGGTCTGGTCACCCGCCTTGGCCAATAAAATGTGTTGTAAATGGTCCTGGGTCATGCAGACTCTAAACCTCAAGAGGTCAAGCATCCTTCCTTGTTCTCCCAGAAGTCTGTGCACCCACCAGGTAAGTTAGCTTGGGTTAACACTTCCGAGGAGCACATGGAACAAAAATGAAGCCTACCTGCCCAGTTAAGATCTCTCTAGAGCAGCTAACAGGCAGCAGAGCATCTGGCGACGTGACCCGAGAAACATGAGTAAACGCTTGTAAAATCAACCAATCCCGCAGTAGAATCCTACAACTGACCCAAAGACCTGTGAAGAAAATAAATCCTTGCTATTTTAAGACACTGAAATTTAGGGTGGTTTATTACATAACATAGTTGTTAACAGAAACAAACCTCAAAACACTTTATATTTCTGCATGCATTAGTTTCCTGTTGCCACTATAACAAATTTCCAGAGACTTAGTGGTTTAAAGCAACACAAATTCTTTTACAGTTCTGAAGTCCGAAAGAAGTTTCACTGCGCTAAAGTCAATGTGTTGGCAGGGGTGGTTCTTTCTGGAGGCTCTAGGGAAAAACCTATTTCCTTGTGATTTTTCAGCTTCTAGTGTATGACTGCACTCACTGGCTTGTGGTGGCGGCCCCCTCCATCTTCAAAGCACATCATTCCAAATCTCTGCTTTCATTATCACAGCACCTTGTCCTCCAAATCTAACTTCTCTTGTGTCCTTCTGAAAAAGCCTGGTGTGAGTTATCAGGTACGGCTAGGTATGTGAGGAGTCTCTCCATCTCAAAGTCCTTAACTTAATCAGATCCACAAAGTCCCTTCTGCTGTGTAACATAATAATGAGATTCTGTAGATTAGCCTGTGGACAGAGTTGCAGGACTATTATTGAGGATCCACACTACCTTTTCCTTAAATTAACAGCAGAAAGTTCACATACAGGGCATGAGGGATGAAGATCAAGTTCAGTTATAGCAAGACTGGGGAATGAAACGATTATAACTTCAAATTTAGCTGGAAGAAAAGCCAAATTAATGATAATAATAACTACTACTTATTGACCTCCTACTATGAGCTGGAAACAGTGGTAGGCATTTTACTCTTAATTTTTGTAATTATTAAAATCTATCAAAGTAGTACTTTGCCTACTTGAGACCAAGACTGAGAAATTTAAATAGCTTGTCTGTAGCTTCTGAGTGATTGAGCTAGGATGTGACTCCCGTGCCTTCTTCCTCCTAAGTACATTATCCACATTGCTTAATTAAAATCTCTGATACTCTTTTATACTCTTTACTCGCTCAACTTGCAAATCTAATATTCTACAGACAATATTTATCCAACAGAAATCTCACAAGGCAAAAATGAGAAACACCCTCTAGTTCTCAGGTAGGGAGCAGGGTATCTACAGATTAATATAACTAGACTCCAAATGCTTAAGTCAGTTTTTAATGCTTAACCTGACAACAATATATTTTAGATTTTAGACTAACAATATAACAGTAACTAAAAACTGTTCTTTTGATATTCTTGCACTTTCAAATTTTGACCCATGGTGGAACTTTTTTTATTATCCTATGAGTCATGTTTTTGATTTGAAAATTACACTCAGTTGAAGTATTTTCACTTTGGCTTTATTTTCATTCGGGCAACATACTTGTAAGTTTGGGTTACTTTACAATTTCTTTGAAATTTTTACTTTGAGAAGTATCTCTGAAGAGTCTTTTTGTTAATGAGGAAAAACTACTGCTTGGCTGAAAAACATTTCATTTGTAACTGAAAAGTTAAAAGCTTTTCTGCCTGGGTATGTGTCAGCAGCAAGGAACAAGAAGTGCAAATGCATGGTTAAGTGAAAACAATTTAAATATGTGCATATTAAATGCACCCTTATTTGAAATATTTGTTAATAAAATATTCATGCACAATTGTTATCAAATACTTGACTTCAGTGTATTCGTAAGACTTTAAAAGCTATCTTGGAACCTTACAAGATCATTATAAGGGTAGAGGGTAGAGTTCGCTGTTTACACAACTAAATAAAGCCCACTGATTTATTTTGTGGTAGGTTCCATTTTCTAAATGACAAAACTCAAGCAAATCAAAATCTAGAAAGATGATTGCAGAACTGAGGCTACTAGGGAGGAAGTTGGGCATCAGAACAAAGTGGGTAAAGAGGTCCAATGGTATACAATAAAGGGATATGGGTGCTCTGGGGTGAGTGGGGTGGGGTGATGCACATCTGAGGAGGTGTGAACCTGTTCCTCTGAAACATATACAGTCCTGTGAACCACTGTTAATTCAAAAATAAATACAATACTTATTTTTAAAAAGGAAATAAAACAACCAGAAAAAAAAGCATGGCGTTACCATAATGGTGAGAAAAAACCTTGCTGCAGTTGCAAAGGGATGGGGCATTCCAGAAACATAAGATTTTAATTTAGGCACAGAAGGAACCAAGAAATTAGAATCTGGTATGGAAAACAAATTTATTACATGACAGGGATGTAAGTTTATAAATTTTGTGGCCCTAGGTTTAATGCAGGCTAGATAGTATATCCATCTGAACAAAGATGAGAATTAGCAATAAAGAATAGTACTATGACAGAGATAAAGTAATATTGGAATGATTGGCTCATCTATTTATACCTCTAGCCCTCAACTTCTATTTCCTCAAAAATCTATAGCTACCTGTCTCTTTTAATCATTAACAAATCTCCTACCAATTCATAGTCCTAGAGGCAATAACAGAAAAGCTTCAAGATGCGGGAGCTTCATAGAGGAAAATAATCTTTGATTTGAAAGAAATATGAAAAGCCATCAAGTTCAAACTTCATCCACTTGACAAAATCTCCTTAGAACACCCATGACAGAGTCATCCACCTCTGCTAAAGTTCTTCCAAAGCTGATTACTGTCAATCCACTACAAGGCAAGCCATTTGGTTCATGACAGTTCTTATTCTACTTAACAAAAATCTACATCCTTAGAAAGGTACCTATTAGAACTTCTACTGAACTCTGGATCGAAGTTAGAGTTAACTAAATCCTGTGCTGTGTAACAACTCAAAAAAAAAAAATTGAAAAAGAAACAGACATGTGCCTGTCAGGTTTCTCTTTTGGAGCTCAGCATCCTCACACCTCTATTTGTTAACTTTTTCCAGAAGCATCTCATAATGCAGAATACAGTGGGGTTGCCCCCACCATGGTTAGGACACTCTTCATCAGTGTTCACCAAGCTGAAGTGCTTTTGTATACAGAGGGTCATATTCTGGGCTTAGGCTGATAAATATCAGATATTGATTGCAGGGATCACCTTTTCTCAGGGTAGCTGCAACAGTAACACCTGAGACAATCAGTACTTTGATATCCCTCTTTATTTCTGACAACTGCGATGGAGGATGATTTTCTAACCATTCCCTAAATTGACATTAGAGAATGGTAGAATGGTTCTGTAGACTTAGAGTACAGTTACAATGACTACTGGGAGCTCTAAAAGTGGGAGAAATGCAGTTAGGCATTCTGGCCTTTTCTTTGGAAGATTCTCTTCATAAGATTTTTGAAGAACATTCATTCGGAGTATGGGAAATAGAACAAAGGGAAAACTAACTTGCTCTGCAGAAACAAAGCGGGGTTTGGAGCTAGTTCTTTAGCAGTGGGAGAGAGAGAGAGAGAGATCATTAAGCCCATTTTGGAAAGATAACAAAAATTACAAAACAAAAACAAAACTCTGGAGCCACCTGGGAGTGCTGGCTATAACAACAGAAAGTGATGGCAGAGCTAATCTCAGGAGAAAGAGTAATCCCCCATCCCAGCTGTCAGAAATAAAGAGACAATGAAAGTGCTGATTGTTTTCAAGTGTTGTTGCTGCTGACATTGACTAAGGGCAACAGGGTGCAAGAACCAGGGTCTTTGGTCTTCATGTCACGTAAAGATAAAAAGAAGGAACTGTAGGAGACAGAAAGTTGCAAGTGAGGCCACAGGAAAAATCCAGGACACCCCCAAATCTGTATACTCTGTTACAAGGAGTACTAGAAAAAAAATCACTGACCTGCAGGAAACTTTGTATACTGGGTGTTACCAAAGACATCTCTAAAAAGCAAAACCTGTTCACCAGGCCAATGGATATTTGGAAAAAATTACTGAAACGTTTTGATATCAAAAATATGGTCAATTCTAATGCACATATTTGTGTTAAAAAATTAGATCCAGCTGGAGAGATAAGTAGCGATCTGGGCAATACATGTCAGAAAAAATTGCTCAAAATGCAAAATATAAAAGTAAGTTTCCAAGTAATTGTGCATAAAATGTACACCCAATAGAGTTTTAGTATATCTTCCTATAAGAGAAAAGAGCTGAGAGAATGTGAATTAGGCGGTATTAGCAGGGAAAATGACCGAGAGTCTTCTGATATTGATTGTGGCATTAAAACTTAAAAAAGGGAAGTATGCGGGGCCTCCCTGGTGGTGCAAGTGGTTAAGCACTGCACTATGAAGCAATCCGCAGCCTCTGCAACACAAGTTTGATCCCCAGCCAGGGAGAAAACCACATGGCCGAGCAGACCTCTCCTGTCTCTCCTGCCGCTCCCCTCAGCAGTGTATTTCGGTCAATCTGCCTGTTCTGTTTCCTGCTCTGTCTCTGGTGAATCCTCTCACCCACCCCCAGCATCTCTGGCCTGTACCCCAGCTCTTGTATGCATAAATAAATTATTCTTTACAAAAAAGGGAAGTATATGCCCTGAGTAGAATAAAAATCATTCCATGTTTACATGATTAATATGAAAGTGCAGACCATCAATAAAAATATCCACATAGCAACACTTTGAGGATGAAGCTAAAAGTACTTGAAGAGACATTTGAAAAGAAGAAATATTGGGTCTCCCTGGTGGCGCAAGCGGTTAAGTCTCAGTGCTATCATGCTCTTACCACTGTGGCCTAAGTTCGATCCCCAGCCAGGGAGGTGACCCACATGGTGCAGCAGACCTCTCCTGTCTCGCCCACTGCTCCCCTCAGCAGTGTTTTTCAGTCAATCTGCCTGTTCTGTTTCCCACTCTGTCTCTGGTGAATCTTCTTACCCACCTACACCCCAGGACTTATATGCATAAATAATAAATCTTAAAAAAAAAAGATGAAATGGATGTGTTACCCACAACTCCCTTTTCTTGCTCTCTCCTGCAGCAAAATGCTGAAAGGAAAGGCCAAGGGAAAGAAGGTGGCCCTGGGCCCTACCATGTTGAACAATCAGGAGGCCAAGAGCGTGGTAAATGCCCTGTTTGAGAAAAGGCCCAAGAATTTTTGGCATCAGCCAGGGCACACAGCCCAAAAGGGACCTCACTCACTTTGTGACATGGCCCCTCTCCATCAGGCTGCAGTGGCCAAGGGCAATTTTCTACAAGCGGCTAAGTGTGCCTTCCACCATACACCAGTTCACCCAGGCCATGGGCTGCCAATCAGCTGGCTCCTCCGCTGCTTGTGCTGGCACACAAATAGGGACCAGAGACCAAGCAAGAGAAGTAGCATAGATTGTTGGCCCAGGATGAGAAGAAAGCTGCCAGCAAGGGGGATGGATATCCCCACTAAGAGGGAACCTGTCCTTGGAGCAGGGGTTGATACTGTCATCACCCTGGTGGACAACAAGAAGTCTCAGTTGGTGGTGATCACACATGATGTGGACCCCAAGGAACTGATTTTCTTGCTGCCTGCCCTGTGTTGAAAGATGGGGGATCCCTACTGCATTATCAAGGGGAAGATGAGGCTGGGGCTTCTGGGCCACAGGGAGACTTGGGCCGCTGTCTCCTACACACAGGTTAGCTTGGAAGACAAAGGAGCCTTGGCTAAGCTGGTGGCATCTATCAGACCAAGGACAATGACAGATAGGATGAGATATTAGTCACGGGTGTGGAGGGGGTGTCCTGGGTCCAAAATCTGTGGCTCTTATCACCAAGCTGGAAAAGGAGAGGCTAAGAACTCACCACTAAATTGGCTGAGCATATATATGCTGGGGTGTTTTCTGTACATAAAATAATAAATGTCCTCCTTCGGCCAGTGTCAAAAAAAAAAAAAAAGAAAAAAAGAAAAGAAATAGCAATAGAGGAACCAAGTTGAGAGTTTAAAAAAAGAAAAAAATGAACAAAAACAAAAAGAAACAAGTGAAATAATATCAATGAAAGAGGAAACAATAGAAAAATCAACAAAAACAAAAACTGAATAGAAAATACAAAAATGTCTGAAAAGCTTGATAATGTGTGTGGAGGGAGTGGGGGAAAATTGTATATTACCAATATTAAGTGAGCAAAAATACATGACACTGTAGTTTAGCATATTAGAGTATGCCATGATCTGCATATGCAGATCATGGCATACTATGCCATGGATATAAATATAATGGATATAAATGTATATAATATGGATATAAATATAATGATACACTTCTCTAAATTATTAAATCCAGAACAAAAAAGGATCTATTTTATGGGCCCTTACATTTGTAGGAAAAATACAAAAAGGCATTTGGATAGAATATATAATAACTTCAGGACAATGATAACTTTTGAGCAGGAAGAGGACAGGAGTGAGGCTATAGTTATATCTATTATAATTCATTTCTTTATAAAAAGGAGGTGTGAAATAATAAAGCAAAATGTCAGCTCATTTTTTATAGGTTACATTCATGACTATTCTAACAAGAAATTATATTTCAGTAGGAAACTCTGTATCTTCTATTGGACACTCTTAGTTACCAGATTCTAACTTCATATTCACTGTCTTTAAGCTATTTTGCACCTATTTATAACCTGTAGATAACTGATATAGTGCTCAAATAAAGTTCAATGCTGTCACATTAAATTTCTCCAGTCTATTAAAACTGGACTGTCAGCAGAGATTTAATTGACCTCCTCCCTGATAGCCAAAAATAAAAACCACAGTTTTGTCTCCACTTACAATTAATCTCAACACTGTTCATATAAATGTGTGCTACTTTTCCCTTTTTATAACCTTTTTATTGTGGTATAATCAACATACAAAAACCTACATATTTAATGTCTACAACATGATAAGCATACATCCATGAAACAATTAACACAAGGTATACCATAAACCTATGCTTTGAATGGGTTATAATAGCTGCCTGATGATATACAAATAAAAAATTTATTAAACATGTGTTCACTTTTATATCTGTAAAACAGCCGAAATTTTATCTTTTCGAAAGTTATCTTTTAAGACAACTTTCTGTGTGTTTGTGATATGTGAATTTTTTTTTTAATTATGTGATACACCACACACCTGGCAAGGGACTGATATCAAAGATCTATAAGGAGTTTACACAACTCAACAAAAAGAAAACAAATTGCCCAATTAGAAAATGGGCAGAGAAGTTAAATAGACACTTCTTCAAAGAAGACATACAGATGGCCAATAGGCACATGAAAAAATGTTCATCATCACTCATCACTAACGAACAGCAAATCAAATCCACAATGAGGTATCACCTCACACTGGTGAGAGCAGCCCATATTAAAAAGACCAGAAACAACACACGCTGGCAAGAGTATAGGGGAAAAGGAACCATCTTACACTGTTGCTGGGGATGTAGATTGGTCCGGACCCTATGGAAAGCAGTATGGAGTTTCCTCAAAAGACTAAAAATGCATGTGCCATATGACCCAGCAATTCCACTCCTAGGTATCTACCTAAAAAATAAAAAAAAATAATAATTCAAAATGAAACCCAGGGCCTCCCCTGGTGGCGCAGCGGTTGAGCGCTGGGCTGTGAGGCTGCCCGCAGCCTCTGCAGCGCCGGTTCGTTCCCTGGCTGCCGGCGAAAGTCCCACAAAATGAAACCCACATGCCTATTTTATAGCAACACTATTTGCAATAGCCAAGATATGGAAACAACCTAAATGCCCAAAAACAGATGAGTGGAGTAAGAGGATGTGGTACAATGGAATATTACTCAGCAATCAAAAAAGATAAACTCATGCAATTTACAGCAACATGGATGGCGCTGGAAGGGATCATGCTCAGTGAAATAAGCCAGAAAGAAAAAGAAAAATACCAGATGGTCTCACTCATAGCAGGAATTTAGAAAACCTAAATAAGGGACCAGGGAAAAGACTAATTACAATAAAGTAAAAATCAAAATCAACAAGCAACCATAGACCAGAGACACACTACAGTGGGAGTGGGGGGGAGGAGAAGAGGGATAAGGGTCAGAAAAAGGGGGTGAGAATTCTATGGGGAATATAACCCAAATGAAAATGCATACATTGTGCAAAAATGAAAAATGATGTAAGGATTATATAAAATAAAATAATTTATAAAAAAAGAAGATGTGGTAGATAAATATACAATGAAATACCAATCAGCAATCAAAAATATTAACTCATGTCATTTTTAGCAACATGGAAAGAACTGGAAGGGCGTCTACTAAGTGAAATAAGCCAGGAGGAGAAAGATACATACTGGATGGGTCCACATGTGGAATACAGAAAAATCAAGCAAAGGGGCAGAAACAGACAAACTTCAAAACCAACCCTTGAAAACCAAACCACAAATCTTTGGCTTTCAGCAGGAGGATGAGGGTAGGGAAGGAAAGGGATAAAAATAGGGAGTTGGGGCCACCCTGGTGGCGCAAGGGGTTAAGATGCAACCTACGAAGCTATCCGCAGCCACTGCAGCATGAGTTCGATCCCCCGCCAGGGAGCTACCCACGTGGGGCAGCAGACCTCTCCTGACTCACCCACTGCTCCCCTCAGCAGTGTATTTCAGTCAGTTTGCCTGTTCTGTTCCCCACTCTGCCTCTGGCGAATCCTCTCCCCCCACACCTCTGGCCTGTACCCCAGTTCTTTTATACATAAATAAATAAATCTTTTAAAAAATAGGGAGGTAGGGGAGAACACAATGGACTTGTGCTTTGGCAGTGGGAGGGTTTGGGTGACTACACCTGGGGTGTAATCTTACACTGTCAGCACACTAGTATGGGTGTAAAATAATGGTACTTCAATAACAATTAAAAAAACTGAATAAATATTAATTTAAAAAATTATATGACAGAGGTTTGGAAAGACCAAAGTTTTGGAAGGAAAAGAGCAGAACCAGAAATACCTCAATGGCAGGGGAGCATTGCACAGGAGAGGTACAACCAGTAAGGGGTCTCCCAGGGTGGAGATCACAGAGAAATTTGGGGGCATTATTATTTTATCATATATTTTAAACGCACTTCCTCTAAGATGTCCTGTTTCACTCTCTCTCCACTTTCCCCAAACTTTGAAAAATATATTTTACTCAAAAAAGCCTTGTAGTAGTGCTTTTAGGAATAAACGAGGGGGCAAAACAAGTTCAAGAGCACTGCAAACATTTCATAAAAACTCCTGAAGGTCCACTGGCTATTTTCCCATGGTGCATTTCAAATTTTCAGCAAGTAAGGTAAAGACCATTTCTTTTTTGTCCATGGAGACAATCATAGTATAGGTAAAGTATTTTAAGCCAAATTTTAAAATATTTTGCTCCCTTTTTAGTGAGTTATTTCCTATTAATTATAGTATAAGATATGTTGGGTTATTATAGTGTCATATTAATTGTTTTCTGATAAATGTCAGGCCCATGTTATTAAAGGGGTTATTTTTTAACTAAGAGCCTTTGTTCTGGCTGATGAAATAGAGTAAGTGTCACATTATCGGATCTTGACATTTGCAAAAGACAGAGTGCACTGGACAATTAAGGAAGTGATTTTATTCAGACTATTGTAACAGGGAGCATGTTCATTAATGAGAAATTTCTCAAAGAAATGGAAGGAGGCCTGGGATTTTATAGAAGCAGGTAAACAAGGGGATCATTAGTGAGTTTCATAAGTTATAGGAAGGATGGAGCAGGAGCTTATCTGTCATTGAGGGAGGGTGGGTTTGGGTCTTATCTCAGAATATGGGAGAGCAGAGAGGTCCTTGATGGTTAGCCCACTCAGAACATGAAAGCGTAGAGGATTTTTCAACCATCACTGCTTCCCAGGAGCAAAGGATTCAGATACATTTCATTTTTTTTTTCAGTTCCTTCTGTTGTTAATGATAAATGAGTATCACTGCTGCTGAAGAGCTCAGAGGCATTCTTAAACTTCCTGAAAGGGGCACTGTCTAAGAAATAGTCTTTCAAGTGTTCTTGTCTGCATTGTTCTTGCAAAACCAGTAGCACAATCTCAGAGTTAGTAGCAAAGATAGTCATTTTAGGCTCCTGGAGATCAGACATCTTAAAAGATTATCTAAAGGGAAAAGAAAAGAAATATATAAATGGCTGAATTAAAGTACAGAACCAGAAATTGAACTCTGAGAGTAACCAGTCTAATGGATTCCAAGAGATTGTTAGAGGAAAATCTTTCTGTTATGGAGCACCACCTATTGAGTTTCTTGAACTCTTAGCTAGGATGTCAATGCTCTTAGTGATGTTGCCCACAGTCTTAGTTTCCTCTCACATAAGGAAATACAGCGGCTCATGCATTTGGCAGACTTTTTAGCGGTCCAGACTGTGGTCAGCCTATGGATAGCTTGCTGTGGTGATGAGTTCTTCAAAATTATAGCAAATTACTGAAGTTCAGCTGGACAGGCTTTTTCAGATTTTGGAGAAAAGGCAACCTGAGGTTCCAATAAGGGTCTGAGTAGTGAAGTTTCAATTCTTAATGACTCCAAGTCAGGTGATAGGGACACAAACAGGAAATGTTAGTTTGCAGGATTATGATCAAATATTCAAGTAAACATGAACACTTGAAAATTTGGTAAGGCTTGACAATTTGGGCAAGATAACAGAATCCAATTCAATTTGCAGTTCAATACCCAAACGGTTTTCTATAGCGGGAGAAGACAATATTCTGTTAGAACATAGGCAAGAGAGTTGAGTATAAAATTTGATGGGTTATTATTTAGTCTTATTATTTTTTCTGATAATAATTGTTAGCCTCAAGGTAATAAAGGTGTTATTTTATATGTAAGAGCCTTTGTTCTGGCCTATTTTTACCCACAATTTGCAAAAAGGTGCAAAATAGCTCAAATATAATGAATATGATTGAAATCTTGTAACCCAGAGGGTTTTCCTACAGATAAAGCAGTTTCCCATTGAAAAAAAAATTATCTCTATAATCACCCCATTAATCAATCTCAAAGAAAGGTTATTCTTGATTACAAATAAGTCTGGTTTCATTGGATTCAACCTAGTTATTTACAGTAAGAATGATAATTTACTTATATAGGCCTTCCTAAGTAATTTTTTTCCTTGAAATTTTCATAAGGAAACTCATATTGGACTTTGAAAAACCCCTGAAGGCAGAGAAACAAAACCAATAAATCACTATAGATTCCACTTACAATAATATAGATTTGGGCAAATCCCTCTCTTCTTGGGGTACCCCAAATATCCTAAGTATCCTGGGACTGCTAGGAAGTGACCATTTTTGGTCAATCATCTTGAGAACGCTGTAAAGTGGGTACCAGACCAGTTTTTCCAAGAGGACTTTTTACATATTGGCTCCATACAGTCAACCTTATTTCATCAAAAGTGTCTGGTTACATTTGATTATTTGAACATCATTCTTGAATATGACATTCAGGAAAAGGCCTTAATTGCATGACCAATGATTCCAGTTATGTCTCATTGTTACCTAATATCAAGCAAGGCAGTACCAGAAATCTGATTAAAAGAAACATTATGAACAGGGAGAGCATTGATAATTCTCTGGAAACTTCTATGCCACATATATGTTCTGAAATACCCATATTAATAATGTTTTACCCATATATAGATAACCAAGAGAATGTTAAGCTTCTCTTTATATTTGATGATGTTTCCCTGTAATTCATTAAATAAAAATTCAAATAACCAAATCAAATAAATCTAATTATTCTTGAGCACCTTTTATATAATAAAATAACAAGTCTTTGTGATTTTCCAGGGGCTCATAGGAAGATAATGGTAGGTGTAAATGACATGAATTAGGAATTGATTTTGGGAAGGCAAAATATCAAAAGTTGTCAGATTTGAACACTTGATTAAAATAGGATCATGGCTTACTAAGAAAAATATTTGGATAGTTTTTTAAAGCAAAGTGACAAGAATTTTTTTTCTTAAGTACACATAAGAGGTAGAGAATCTTAACACTTTCCCAAGTGAGAAAGCTTTGTTTTCTTGAACAATCAAGGTTTTAATAAAACCAATTCAAACCATAAAAAGGTTATTCTGTTAGAACACAGAATCTTTGCCATTTAGACAGATTACATAGAAGATGAAGAATAACATTTACAACCTCTTATTAAAAGCAGACCAATAATCCAAGAAAAGTTTGTCATTTCAACAGAAAAAAAATTCTGGTTTTTGCATCAGTACAGTATTTGACACAAAAGCTTTTTGAATATATTACTTTTTTTAAAACCATCAAATTCTGGCCAGCTTTGACTATAGCAGATAAAACTTCCTTTCCAAAAACTCCTATAATTGTGTATATCTGTAAATATCCTTTATACTACATCTTCTCAAAGTAGCAAAAACGAATACTTCCAGATCAAATATCTAGAACCTCTCTGAAGCTACACAAATATAAAAACAAAGGTATATAATAATGCAGATTATATTTACTAATCAATGTTTCAGTATTCCATTTTACTTTGGGACTGAACTAGATAGTTAATGAATAGCCAGTACCAGTACAAGATTTTAAGTTACCTAAAGACCTTGTAAACCCTGTTAAAGTTAACAGACTATGAAAAACGATTGCTGTTGAATTAAATTTGTCAAAATAATGATACAACTTGGTTAAACACAAATTTATATTGTTTATAATCTTATACATTTAGTAGAAATAATTCTATCATTTTTGATCAGTAAACATATATAATTTTAGAAAGAACATACCCAAGTAGAATAACAACTTTTAAGTATATTATACTTAACACCGGTAAATCAGAGTTGTTTTTTTTTTTTTTTTTTTTTTATAGAGGCATGTTTTTTTTATTTATTTATTATATTTGTTTGTTTGTTTCGTTTATACATGCACTGGGTACAGTCAGAAGCGCGGGAGGGTGAGAGAATTCACCAGAGCCAGAGTGGGGAGCAGAGCAGGCAGAGGGACCGAAGCACACTGCTGAGGGGAGCAGCGGGTGGCAGGAGAGGTCTGCGCACCATGTGGGATCCTCCTCCGGTGGCCGGGGAGCAGCCGGGGATCGAACCGGCGCCGCAGAGGCCGCAGGCAGCTTCGCAACCCAGCGCTCAACCGCTGCGCCACCGGGGAGGCCCCAGAGTTTTTTTAAATTAAGCCAAAAATGTCAAGCTAGTCTTATTCACCAAAGCTTTATCTGAATTATGTGAATTTGAATTCTTAACACAATACTGAGTTGATTTCTGTAAGCATACTTTAAAATTTGGATGTCGGCCTCCCTGGTGGCGCAGTGGTTGAGCGGTGGGCTGTGAAGTTGCCCGCAACCTCTGTAGTGCCGGTTCGATCCCTGGCAGTCCGCCTTGCCGGCGAGAGTCCCACATGGCTCCACAGACCTCTCCTATCTGGCCCGCTGCTCCCCTCAGCAGTGTATTTTGTCATTCTGCCTGTTCTGTTCCCCGCTCTAGCTCTGGTGAATTCTCTCACCCTCTCGCACTTCTGACTGTACCCAGTGCTTGTATAAATAAATAAATCTTTTTAAAAAATGGGGATGTTTGAGATGTTAAATCACCCTATATTCTCAGAATTTTAAAAATGTATTTATAGGGCCTCCCCGGTGGCGCAGCGGTAGAGCGCTGGGTTGCGAAGCTGCCCGCGGCCTCTGCGGCGCCGGTTCAATCCCCGGCTGCTCCCCGGCCACCAAAGGAGGGTCCCACATGGCGCGCAGATCTCTCCTGCCGCCCGCTGCTCCCCTCAGCAGTGTACTTCAGTCCTTCTGCCTGCTCTGCTTCCCGCTCTGGCTCTGGTGAATTCTCTCACCCTCCCGCGCTTCTGACTGTACCCAGTGCATGTATAAACAAAACAAACAAACAAACAAATAAATAAATGAAAACATGCCTCTATTAAAAAAAAATCTTAAAAAAAAATTTAAAATGTATTTATATAAGATTTTTTTAATCTATTGATATATGCCAACCAAAATAGAGCTTCTTTAAGAGATATTTATCATTTTTATTTATTATTAATAATATTTGGAGGTAGGAATATATTATAGTCACACAGTGAGAGGTATATTACATGAATTATACTCATAAAAACACATAGGGAGACACAGACAGAAAGCCGGTTGCTTCAATTCTAAAATTTCAGTTGTGGAACAAGCATAAACACAGAAACATAACTCTGCAAGTCTAGGTACCCATTTCCAGGTGGACCTGAGTTTCTTTATTGATTTGGACTCGAAATAGACCAACAGAAAGATGAAAGATTTTCAAAAAATAGATTTCTTTCACCTTTCACCTAACAGAAATAAGATTTCATAAACCATTAGCCATTCACACAGATCATCAAGTGGAGAGATCACGAAATCAAAAAGAGCTGGCACCAGAAATCAAACCTGTAATTATTAACTATCAAAATAAATCCTGGGCCTCCCTGGTGGCACAAGGGGTTAAGACACAACCTATGAGGCTATCCGCAGCCACTGCGGCACGAGTTCAATTCCCGGGCAGGGAGCTACCCACATGGCACAGCAGACCTCTCCTGACTCCCCTGCTGCTCCCCTCAGCAGTGTACTTTGGTCAATCTGCCTGTTATGTTCCCCACTCTGTCTCTGGTGAATCTTGTCTCCCCCTGCACCTCTGGCCTGTACCCCAGCTCTTGTATGCATAAATAAATAAAAATCCTTAAAAAAATCCTAATGATGCACAAGAATCTGGAGAACAGGAATAGAAGGAGTCACATTCATCTTCGGGTTTTCAAATTGTCAGTCAGGTGTAGAAAGGGTTCGAAGAGGCCTTTTCATTGGGATATAGTAAATGAGAACAGGGCCAGGGTAGAATTTCCTCTGAGTCACGGTATTAAACTGAAAAACAAGAGGTACTGGACAATTAAGATTATTTTTTTTGGACCATTGCAATAGGGATCACTTTCATTAATGAGGAACATCTTAAAGAAAAGGACAACATCCTGGAGTTTGAGGGGCAGGTAAACAAGGGAGTCATCAGTTCAGTGAGTCTTATGGAAGCCAAGAGGAAGGACTGAGAGTCCCTGAGTAAGCGAGAGTAATCTCATTTCAGTCATTCATGAGTGATCCTTTGAGGTGAGCGTTTTCTCAGAAAACAAAAGGGTGGGGAGATTTCTCAACCATCCCTGCTTTTGGGGAGCACAGGGTGAAATTCAGAATTGTCACATTAAATTTCTGCAACCTATAAAATGGTCATGAAATATAGATTACGTTTGACTTGTAATTTTGCTCATTAATAATCATTAATATTCTTATGTTACCTGGTATAAAATGACAAATCTCTTAATACCATGTTACATTGGTAGTATAAGCTTAATAAATAGCATTAGCTTACCCATGAATTAACTTTCTATTTCTTCTCATTTCTTTAGTTAATAAATTCTACTTTGATAAATTTTTAGATTGACAGTTCCATATATTGGATAGTTGGTAATTTTATTATAGATAGAAACAATAATTTAATCCATATTCGTAGATCTAATGCTGGAAAACTCCTATTTCAGTTTTATAGCAAAGACAAAACAAGGTTGTGGTTTCATAGGAGGGAGTCATTGTACAGAAACTTAAAACACAAATTGGCATGTTAAAAATATATACAGTTTTTGGCTTCCCTGGTGGTGCAAGTGGTTAATAACAGCACTGTAAAGCTATCCTCAGCCTCTGCAGCATGAGTTGGATCCCCAGCCAGCCAGGGAACTACCCACACGGCACAGCGGACCTCTCCTGTCTTGCCCGCTGCTCCCTCAGCAATGTATTTCAGTCAGTCCACCTGTTCTGTTCCCCACTCTGTCTCTGGTGAATCCTCTCATCCCTCCACATCTCTGGCCTGTACCCCAATTCTTGTATGCATAAATAAACAAATCTTTAAAAAAAAAAAAAACACCTAAGATGAAAAGCTTCTACCCAAGAGGTCAAGTCTCAGTTTTTTCAAAATCTGCAATTTATACTGATTTCTAATTACAGACCAGCATTCAGGAAAAAAGTGCTCCTGGGACGACATATTTTCTACCTACACATCATTCATTAAAATTAACTATATTAATTTTATTTTGAAAATGGATTATTTGACAATTTTTGTTTACATGGGCGGATAGGAAAGATTCACAAAAAGTAGGAAAGTAGCGGGTCAAGGAAACCCAAAACATAAATTGTCTGTCCTTGAAGAAATAAGCATATATAATCACTCTTAAATTTTTTCCCAACTCTTCAAAGAATACTTAGCTTATAGAAAGAAAATAAAAAAGCAAAAATGTAAAAGGAAAGAAAAAAAATAAAGCAAAAACTAAAGAGTCATTAGCTTTATGAATATGTTTTTTTTTCAGTTATGGTTCTTCTAATTGACATTATATGAACTAATTCAATTTGGGATTCACTTGATTGCAGAAAATCAGTTTAATAAAAATTCATTATTTTTAAAAGTTTTCCAAGATAGTCTCTGGATATATACAATATTGTATCATTTTTAATATAGCTACATTTTATAAGTTCCCGATAAAGATTCATAATAAGGCTCCATAGTTTTTCTATTAAAAACCCTTTTAACATTTTCAATTGTAAATGAAATATAAGATTCAAGTGGATTTTCTTTTGCTAAATACATATCTACAATATATATTTTGAATCCATACAAAAAGTTGTCTTTTAAGGAGAATATATACAATCAGTTTGTACTTTATTTTTGGATTTCTGAGAAATGTTTCCCTAAAAATGCTCTTAGTGGTTCTAGTCATCCTAAATGTGTGGTTTCAGAACATAACAGACAGCTTAGGAGTAACACAACTTTTTATGACTTCTATTTATGCCTTTGCATTAATAAACTTTGTCTTTGAAATTTATGAGTGAATGGTGAGTTTTACCCCTCCCAACCTGCCTAATGAGTTAATTTAAATTTTTCTCACCTATTTGGTGTAAGTGGCCAGGATCCATAAATTTTGTGGTAATGTGATTTAATCCAATTAAAAGGTCTCTTCTCTCTTGCTGTGAGGTAAGCTGCACCTCTTTTTTGTTCCAATTTTCTGGTATTCTTCCCAAAGGGTGCCAGCCCTAGATTAATTAACAACTTTGTAAAGCCTTCCTTCATTGAAGTGACTTCAGGACAACATGCTGAGTCTTAGGTCAATAGAGTAAGAATTCCAATCTCTTTTCGTCATATTGAAATGTTGGAGTTTGGGGTATATAGCTTTCTGTCATTGGCTATCATAGGTCTGCACATAAAGATTATAAATATGTGGGATGGAGCACCTTTTCTAAGTGTTCCACCAACCCCATTCAATAGTGTGAGCCACTGTGGTGATGAAAGAGGATCTAACAAGGAAGTTACAGGGCAAATCTTGGCCAGCTAATAGGTTGAATTGTAGCTTTCATGAGAAAAATCCTTTAGTATTCAACAATTCAAGAAAGTGGTTGCTAAGAGCAGTCTAATCATTCTATCTGACTGGATGGTACAGCTCTACAAAGTATGAGATGTAAATACTTGCTAAGTCCCTGCTCCTTAGAAATGTATGGTCTTCCCACTTCTCCAAAGAAGAAATGCAAATGGCCTACAGGCATATGAAAAATGTTCAGCATCACTCATTATCAGGGAAATGTAAATCAAAACTACAATGAGGGGACCTCCCCGGTGGCACAGCGGTTGAGCGCTGGGTTGCGAAGCTGCCCGCGGCCTCTGCGGTGCCGGTTCGATCCCCTGCTGCTCCCCGGCCACCAGAGGAGGGTCCCACATGGCGCGCAGACCTCTCCTGCCGCCCGCTGCTCCCCTCAGCAGTGTACTTTGGTCCTTCTGCCTGCTCTGCTCCCCGATCTGGCTCTGGCGAATTCTCTCACCCTCCTGTGCTTCTGACTGTACCCAGTGCATGTATAAAAAACAAAAACAAAAACAAAAAAAAAAACTACAATGAGGGCCTCCCCTGGTGGCGCAGCGGTTGAGCACTGGGCTGCGAAGGTGCCCACAGCCTCTGCAGCGCTGTTTCCATCCCTGGCCACCGGCAAGGGTCCCACATGGCATGCAAACCTCTCCTGCTGTGCCCGCTGCTCCCCTCAGCAGTGTATTTCGTCAGTCTTCCTGTTCTGTTCCCCACTCTGGCTCTGGTGAATCCTCTCACCCTCCCACGCTTCTGACTGTACCCAGAGCTTGTATAAATAAATAAATAAATCTTAAACAAACAAAAAAAAAAACAACTACAATGAGATCCCACCTCACACATGTGAAAATGGCCCACATTAAAAAAAAGGAAGGAAGGAAGGAAGGAAGGAAGGAAGGAAGGAAGGAAGGAAGGAAGGAAGGAAGGAAGGAAGGAAGGAAGGAAGGAAGGAAGGAAGGAAGGAAGGAAGGAAGGAAGGAAGGAAGGAAGGAAGGAAGGAAGGAAGGAAGGAAGGAAGGAAGGAAGGAAGGAAGGAAGGAAGGAAGGAAGGAAGGAAGGAAGGAAGGAAGGAAGGAAGGAAGGAAGGAAGGAAGGAAGGAAGGAAGGAAGGAAGGAAGGAAGGAAGGAAGGAAGGAAGGAAGGAAGGAAGGAAGGAAGGAAGGAAGGAAGGAAGGAAGGAAGGAAGGAAGGAAGGAAGGAAGGAAGGAAGGAAGGAAGGAAGGAAGGAAGGAAGGAAGGAAGGAAGGAAGGAAGGAAGGAAGGAAGGAAGGAAGGAAGGAAGGAAGGAAGGAAGGAAGGAAGGAAGGAAGGAAGGAAGGAAGGAAGGAAGGAAGGAAGGAAGGAAGGAAGGAAGGAAGGAAGGAAGGAAGGAAGGAAGGAAGGAAGGAAGGAAGGAAGGAAGGAAGGAAGGAAGGAAGGAAGGAAGGAAGGAAGGAAGGAAGGAAGGAAGGAAGGAAGGAAGGAAGGAAGGAAGGAAGGAAGGAAGGAAGGAAGGAAGGAAGGAAGGAAGGAAGGAAGGAAGGAAGGAAGGAAGGAAGGAAGGAAGGAAGGAAGGAAGGAAGGAAGGAAGGAAGGAAGGAAGGAAGGAAGGAAGGAAGGAAGGAAGGAAGGAAGGAAGGAAGGAAGGAAGGAAGGAAGGAAGGAAGGAAGGAAGGAAGGAAGGAAGGAAGGAAGGAAGGAAGGAAGGAAGGAAGGAAGGAAGGAAGGAAGGAAGGAAGGAAGGAAGGAAGGAAGGAAGGAAGGAAGGAAGGAAGGAAGGAAGGAAGGAAGGAAACTGGAAACACAATTGCTGAAGAGGATAATGGAGAAAAGGGACTCTCTTACACTGCTGGTGAGAATGCAAACTGGTCCAACCACTATGGAAAGCTGTTTGGAGGTTGCTCAGAAAACTAAAAATTGATCTACCATATGATCCAGTGAATGCACTCCTAGGAATCTACCCAAAGAACACAAAACCAATAATTTGAAAGGATTTTATTTTCATGCCTATGTTTATTGCCGCACTATTTACAATAGCCAAGATATGGAAACAACGCAAAACAGATGAATGGATCAAAAGTCATGGTATATTTACACAATGGAATATTACCCAGTGATCAAAAAAAGACAAACTAGTGTCATTTGCAGCAACATGGGTGGAGCTAGAAGGGATTATGCTAGCTGAATTTAGTCCGAAGGAAAAACAGAAATATTGGATGGTTTCATTTGCATGCAGAATATAGAGAAGCCAAACAAAAGGTCAAGAAAAAGACAAAACTTGCAGGCAGATCACAGATCTGAAGCAAACAGCAAGGGAGGGGGGGAAGAGGATCAAATCAGGGGAAGGAAGAGTACAAGGGACTATGGTGATGGTTCACGGGTGATATGGTGGTGGGAAAACTATGAGGGCTACACCTAAGAGGAGAAACCAATTTTTGTACAAAAATGAATAATGATATTCAAAAATTGAAATTGAACAAACAAAGATTTTCTAATTCTAAACCAAAAAAAGAACTAGGTAGTACTCATATTTGTAGCCTCAGTAGCAGTTCCTCTCCACATGCTGCATTTCACCACTTGGAAAGCTGCCTGAGTCATCCCCAAAATCTCACTACATTTGTGTGGGATAAGACCTGGGCATCAGTCTTCAATTTTTTTTCTCTTTTTTGGAGCAATTACCTCCAAAGATAATCACCATGATTAGTTTGATGTGTGTTTTCTAGATCTTTAATGTGCATTTTTAGTCTGGTGTCAGTTTATTTTGAAAAATAGTTTTATTTCATGGGATTTTTTTGTCTAATAAGTGGCATCATGCTATATATAGTTCCTTTACAAACTTGCACTTTCTGATTCATTTCTTTGTTGGTAAGGTTTTTCTGCATCGAATAAACCTATCTTATTCTTTTGAAATAAAAATGTATGGTCTTCCTTCAAGTGGTAGCCCCTACACAAAGACAAGGGGGTTCTTAAGTCTTGTCAAAGGTGAGAGTGGTAAATAAAAGTATCCTCTTGGGCCTCCCTGGTGGCCTAGGGGTTAAGTCTTAGCACTGTAACTGCTGCAGCCTGAGTTCGATCCCTGGCCAGGGAGCTAACCCACATATTGCACAGCAGACCTCTCCTGTCCCGCCCGCTGCTCCTCTCAGCAGTGTATTTCAATCAGTCTGCCTGTTCTTCCCCCCCCACTCTGGCTCTGGTGAATCTTCTCACACTACCCCCCCCACCTCTGGCCTATACCCCAGTTCTTGTATGCATAAATAAATAAATAAATAAAATCTTTTAAAAACAGTATCCTCTCTACATAATGTTTAAGTGAATGTTTTTTATATGATAATGTTATGAAATAACATACATAAAAAGCAAAATCATAACTCATGATACAAAGATGAACACATAGTAAAGGTTTAATGGACTCATGTTAGGGAATCAGGCAGATGTTATAAGTAGCCCCCAAATCAAAAAAGCACAAATTTATATGATGTGCAGATAAACTGACTTTCCCCGGTGGCACAGCGGTTGAGCGCTGGGCTACGAAGCTCCCCGCAGCCTCTGCAGCGCTGGTTCGATCCTTGGCCACTGGGGAGGGTCCCACATGGTGCGCAGACCTCCCCTGCCGGACCCACTGCTCCCCTCAGCAATGTACCTCGGTCCTTCTGCCTGTTCTGCTCCCTGCTCTGGCTCTGGTGAATTCTCTCACCCTCCTGCACTTCAGACTGTACCCAGTGCTTGTATAAATAAATAAATAAACAAACAAATAAACAAATCTTAAAATGACTTAAAAATAAACAACAGGCTAGAATCAGGTAACACCAAAGAATGTATTACAGACAATGTATAATTTTTCGCTGAAACAACAATTTTTATCTACAATGACTTTCTGACTCTGCTTTTGATAATTTTCTTACTAGATTTATATATCATGCTCCACTTATTGGAGTTAGAGTGAAAAACAAGAATTTCATATTCAATACTAGGCTCTGATGCCCTGTGTTACTTATTAAACCTATCACAAAAAGAAGCACTACTTTCAAAGGTTATAAAAATTCCTTGACAAATCTAGAAAAAAGATTAATCTTATGAAAATAATATTGAACAAAAGAAGCATGACATGAAAGAATATATTCAACACATTTTCATTTTTATAGTTCCAAAACAGGTAAAACTAAACTCTTATGAAAGCACACATATAAATTTAATTATAAAAACGAGGAATTTAAGTATCATAAAATCCATGCATGAGGGAAGTTCTAATTTGACAAAATGTTTCCTCTGGTAAATTAAATTAAAAAATATATATCACATCAAACTAGAGTGACATATGAATAACACAAACACACCTCTTCCCTTTCTCATCCTCAGATACCATGGTTTCCTTTCATGTTTTTACACTATTTCAGCTCCGGCGCATGTACAATGCTTCCATGTTTATATATAGGAATAGAACAGAAGATTTCGCCCAACCAGGAAGTGTTCTAATGACATTCCCTTTCCCCACATATCTGTGCTATTAAAATAAAATTCATATAGACACAAACACTCATGAGCCTGACCCTAAAGCAGTTTGATAGAGAGCTTTTCTCCACAAGGATAAGAGTTTTAGATCCAGATATATAGATAAGGGCCCTTTCATGCACCTTAAGGGAAGGGTAGCTGCATATTGACTTAAAATTCACTGGATTCTTGGGCCTCCCCAGTGGCGCAGGGGTTGAGCGCTGGGTTGCGAAGCTGCCCGCAGCCTCTGCAGCACCGGTTCGATCCCCGGCTGCTCCCCGGCCACCAGAGGAGGGTCCCACATGGCGCGCAGACCTCTCCTGCCGCCCGCTGCTCCCCTCAGCAGTGTATTTCATCAGTATGCCTGTTCTGTTCCCTGCTCTGGCTCTGGTGAATTCTCTCACCCCCCTGTGCTTCTCACTGTACCCAGTGCTTGTATAAATAAACAAATAAATAAATAAATAACTCTTTAAAAGCAAAACAAAAAAAAATTCACTGGATTCTTGGGGTAATGGAGCCCAATATGTGAACAACTTGAGTAGTTTAGCATTTCTCAATGGGATGCTATTGGCATTTTTAGCAAGACAATTCTTCAATATGAATCATCTGTTCTAAAGAGCATGCCATATTTAGCACACCAATAGCACCCAAGTCATTGTGACACGCAAAACCCTCCCACAAATATCTGACTGCCCTTGGAGTATGTACTAACCCAGATTGAAATGTTACCATCTACCGAGCAGCAGCATTATTTACCATCACGAAGAGGTAGCACCAATCCAAATGTCTGTCAACAAATGAATGGATAAACAAAGGTTGTATTCATTCAGTCTTAAGCAGCAAGGCAATTCTGATACAAGTGACAACATCAAAGAACCCTGAGGACATTATACTAAGTGAAATAAGCCAGTCACAAAAAGACAAATACTGTGTGATTCCACATATGAATTATCGAGAGTAGACAAACTCACAGAAACAGAAAGTAGAATGGTAGTTTTCAGGGACTACGGGAGAGGGCAAAATGGAAAATTGTTTAATGGATACAGTATTTCAGTCTTGCAAGATAAAAAGTTCTGAAGATTGGTTGCATAGCAAGGTAAATATAATTGACACTAAGGAAACTAAACACTTAAAATGAGTAAGATAGTAAATTCTATGTTATGTGAATTTTATCACAATTTAAAAAATACTACCATCCATCTGAAATTTTTAGAAAAAAACATTATTTAATGCATATGTTATTACACAGAATGATATAATAGGCCATCTACATAGCGACTTTTTACAAATTATGACTTTAAAATTTGCAAGGAAAATGGATTAATCACACTTTTCAACACTCAAGAAAAAATACTTGTGCAGTACACTGGAAAAAATATTTTATAAGAGTTCTGGGGGGGTTGATTCTAGATAGTAGTTTTTTCACAGAACTTTTGCAAAGTAAATGTATCCAGGACTAGTCCTGGACACAAATGTAGTCATGTTAATATTAAAATCTATTAACACAACTTTCAGAGCTCAAAAGAATTACTAATTAATTAGTAATTAGACACTGGAGAATCTTGAATAGTTTTTTTTTCTTCATGCTTCAGATGTTATCTCAGTTTTTCTATGTATTTACAAGGCAACTCTGTATGTCTATGCTTGTATAGAAACATGCTAAGGAGTGATATATCTATAGAAGGGAATTTACTCTTGAGTTCGTTGTCAGATCTTCCAATCGGTAGCTCATTCAATCAAATGATGTCAAATTTTGTGTCCTAGATGTGACATTAAGATAGATAGAAAGAGGCCTCCCAGGTGTAGGGGTTAAGTCTCAGCGTTATCACTATTGCGACCTGTGTTTGATCCCTGGCCAGGGAACTAACCCACATATGGTGCAGTAGACTTCTCCTGTCTCACCTGCTGCTCCCCTTAGCAGTGTATTTCTATAGATTCACCTGTTCTACTCCCCACTCTGTCTATGGTGAATCCTCTCACCTCTGGCCTATACCTCAGTTCTTCTCTGCATAAATAAATAAATCTTAAAAAGAGAGAGATAGAAACACATTGAAAAAACAATAAACTTGCATCTAGAGCTCAGGAAAAGGTCAACACTGTCAGTAGCAGTGTGGAAGGCATACAGATTATTAAAATAACATTGTGTTAAGTCTAAACATCCTAGAGTGTTTATCTACAGCTGGAACAGATCAATCTCAGGAATGTCAGTACCTACCACTTCTACTTGTCTCCATCTTCCTTATATTTTGTACACTCTGGATGGCCTGACTCTATTCAATCTACTTAACACCTTTGGACCTCAGTGTTGTTAAAAACAATGATAGATGTTGAGCTTAAGTTGGGTGATCAAAGGACAATAGGAAATGCATTTTAATGGGATTACAATAGCTGGTAGGAGCAATTCATCTGTGGGCCATAGCTTTTCAAGCCCTTGTTTCACAATTATCATTCATCCCTGAAAGCATCAATTCTCATTTGTTCAAGTTCTATACTGCTGCTATGAAGCCCAATGTAGGCATCAAAATTATAGATTTCCAGTATTTTGGCTCATAATTCTCACTTGTTCACTGTGTCGTTAAACTCTTACAGGATCATAAACACTGACAGGAATGTATTTTATATATCCATCCCTTTATTCAGTTATCCACTTTCATTGGTTTTGGGGAGAGAAGCTGCTAGACATACAGGAGAAGACTGAGCTCAATGTCTCACTGACTGGGGGAGAACAGCATTGTTACTGGTGTCATGGTGGAAGCTCTTCATATCCTTATCCGTGTGATAAAGGCTTGTAGAATTTTTATATGGTATTTACAGCAAAACACATAGAAGGAAACAGTATGATGGATTAAGAAATTAAATGGGCTGAGACTATGATATAATTTGGAATAAAACTGATACCAAACTTAGAATGAAATTAGATTGTTTTCTCTGCAGAACTACCACAATTTAAATAATCAATATAATTAAAACTCACCCCAGTGTAATAAAAGGTCATCTCAGTATATCTTGGACCATTTGGGGTTTGTTGTTATTTCTTGTCAGGAAGCACTAACATGTCTCTTGAACTTACTATTGGCAGGACTGCATTTTATGAGAATTTGGCAGTGGAGGGTAAAATAATATACCACCCCAAATATGTTACTTTGGTATATTGAGCATTTTGAGCTTCTCAATTGGAGACAATTGAGAAGAAAATCACCTTGCCCTCCCCCATTTGCCTAAGAGCAGACATTTACAATGGTAAATGTGTCCGGAATCCCCTCTCTATCAGGAAGGACAAGAACATAATTAGCAGAGAGAACATTAGACCTTTGGCAGCCCAGAGATGGCACCAGAAGAATGACCATAACGCACTTTGCTAGAACTAGCCCTCACCTACCATTATTTCTCCATATATTTGACTTCCCACAATTTGCCACTCCTAGAAGTGCAAAGTCCTCTTACATTTCGTCAGTTTTCTACAAAATCTTTGTTCTCTAAGGTGCTACAGAAGCTCAAGTTCTAACCATCCCTTTGAGTTACTCATCCTGAATGCTACCATGTCTAAGTGTTATGTCTGCATTAAAACTTCTGTTTTCAGCTTGCTGTTCTTTTTTTTCCAGCCTCAATTGTAGACCCCAGCTAATGAACCCAATGAGGAAAAAAAAAAATTTTACTCCTCTCCAGCAGAGAGCAAAGAAAAATGAGAAAATTATACATCATATGGTCATGACATTGCTGGGGCTCTTTTGGTGTTCACTGATTTATCATCACCACCCCCAGCCCCAAACACACACCCACATCTGGTGTATAATTCCTTAGACTTCCTTGGATGGAGAGTCATCGGCTGTTCCCCGAGAGGATAATCTACCTCTTACCCCTGGGAACCATGGGCTTGTCTAGCGCTGGTTTCTACCTCGTTCCACATTCCAAAAAATAAGAATGCATTTTGTACTAAACTTTAACATGGACTTTTCTGTGCTCTGACCAGAACAAAATATAATTACTATTCAAAAAAAAAATAAAAGGAAAGGCAAGTCCAAACATTTCTCCTAACCCAGCATGGTTTCTATGGTTCATTATTACAATCACTTCCTTAAAAAATGCTTCCAACTCCCTTGTACTCGCTCAGTCCCTTAATTAATCTCACTTGGGAAATCTCAAGCCTTCAAGTATTTTCACCGAAGCAGATTAACATTTCTGGGAAAAATCAAATCCACACAATTTGGCTGAACATTCCACTTTAAATTCATAACAATCTGAGACAGGGCACAGCAGTCTTACATTTTCCTAGGAAGTTTATTTTCCCACCTTCCAAAATGGCCATTTGGAGCTCCTTCTCACTCTTCAAATCTACTCTCACGCCCACCCCACTCTCAGCTGCTGAGGTTGCCCCCTACTTCATGAGTAAATGAGAAGCAATCCAACAGTATGTCTCTCATCCTCACTGACCAATATCTCAATATATCTACTCTTTTAACAGGCTCCTTGCTCCCAAGAAAGTCATCACTTCCTCTTGAGCTTTGACTGGCATCCCTTCTGCCTTCTCAAAGTTAATCATCCCAAGGTCAGTCCCATCAACACAAAAAACATGCTGGTAACTCCCTATCAATAAAAAGGAAGATTTACCTCTGGAATATCCTCCTGCAACCAACACCCCTTTCCTCTCCATCTTTTGCCCACATGAAATCTTTTCAAATGCACTGTGGTTCAGATGCCTCCACTTCCTCACCCCCCCCATCCCACAAGCTCATCAATAACATACGTTAAGACTTATAACAGTTTCTCTAGTGCCTTCTCCAAAAGGTTCTCATCTCCTCAACCTCTTTATATTTCTTTTTTTTTTTAAGATTGATTTATTTATTTACTTATACAAGCACTGGGTACAGTCAGAAGCATGGGAGGGTGAGAGAATTCACCAGAGCCAGAGTGGGGAGCAGAGCAGGCAGAAGGACCGAAGTACACTGCTGAGGGGAGCAGCGGGCCGCAGGAGAGGTCTGCACACCATGTGGGACCCTCCTCCGGTGGCCTGGGAGCAGCCGGGGATCGAACTGGCACCGCAGAGGCCTTGGCAGCTTCGCAACCCAGCGCTCAACCGCTGTGCCACTGGGGAGGCCCCTCTTTATATTTCTTTACTCTGTTGTCCTTGAAATAGGACTACTCTCGAAACACTTCCCTCTCTGGAACCGGCACTCTAAGGTGTATCTCATTCTTTACTCTTGAGTCTCCTTTTCTGTCTTCAGCTTTTCTCCTCCTCCACATGGTGGAGTGGACCACAGCACAGTCAATTCCATGCTCTCTTCTTAAGCCAGCAGTTCTCAAATCTAGTTGCTCTTTCAAACCACTTAGCGAAGTCTCAAAATATGTAGCACATGCAATATCCTGTCAACGATGCTATTTGAATTGGCCTGGGACAGAGCATGACATGTGTATGTTTTAACAAGCTTCGTAAATGATTCCAAAGTATAATCCAGACTGAGGAACGCTGCCTTAGAAAATATCAGGTCATAGCTTTAAGTGCTGATTGTATGCCCACGATTCCAGATTATATGCCCATGATTCCAGATTATATGACCATGATTCCAGATCGCTCCAGCACCAGTTCCCCTGAACTTTCCACTCCATTCATCTCTTGATATCTGCGCTTAGTTGTCAAGCATCTCAGAAGAAACATATTCAAAATGGAATGTGATGTCTTTCTTTTTTCAGTCCTACAGAGCCAATCTATCAAGTAGCATTGACTTTCTTTTCAGGAAATATATCAAATGTATCTCTTCCCATTTCCATTTCCCTAATTCAAACTGCCTTGATTTCATCCCCTGCTCACTGCAATAGCCTTTCAATCGGCCTCCTCGCTTCCGTACCCCACTACCTGCTGTTCTCCATATAGGAAGTAGACTTTGTTAATGTCAATGAAATCATGATACTCCTTTGTTTTAATATTGATTGGTTTGCACTGCTCTTACAATAAAACACAAACCTCTTACCCCTGGTTTATAAGGCATTGGAGGTGCTTCTCAAAGCAATTTCTACATAACATTTTCAATCACCCACTGGAATCCAACCTTACTGCGTCTTATTCTACAAACACATCATGATCTTTCTTGGCTTAAGGCCTTTGCAATTGCTGTTCCTTCTGTCTCTGATTTGCCCCTTCCCATATCTTGTACCTCATCTGTCTTCTGTGAAGCAACATGTAATTTCCTCAAAAATAGCATAGTGGTAAATAACACTGTCTCTGTGTCAAACCACATAGGTTCAAATTCTAGCTCCATAATCTCTCAATAGTGTGATCTTTGAAGAGTGAGGTAAACAATCTGTGTCCAATGGTGATAAACGTATAGAAAATGTAAAATTAAGATGACAAAGGTACCAACGTCAGAAAGTTGCTGACATAGCCTAATCCACGTGAATGGTCAATAGAGAAGTACTTGGTACATAATAAATGTTACCTATTAATATAATTCTCTGACTATCCTAAAGTAAACTGGCTAGTCTATCACTCTGTTGTTTATCTTAAATACGTATCATCTCTGTTTCCTGATTAACTGTTTTAAGTAATTTTATGTTTATTATTTTATTTTTATTTTCTGCTTTCCCAAACAACACTGACCACTATAACCCAGGTGCTACTAGAATGTTCCATGAAAGCAAGGATGTTAGCTGTCTTCCTCAGCACTGTATATAGGGAAGAACCTGGCACACTGTATACATTCAGTAAATATTTGTAAACTTAATATTGGCTGGTATAAATAGAGCATCTTTTTAATTTACATTCTTTATAAGAGAGGAATATGTGGGAATGAAATCAGTAGATAACACTGAGTGCCAATGTTCTAAAAATCAATAGTTTTTTTTTTAAACCTGTAAACCTCACTGTGTACTTGTTTCTAAGAAAAGACTTTCAATAACTCAGCAGTGAAGTATGACATATTACCTCTAAAGGAAAATGTTTTCCAAACATTTGTTGTACATATTCTGCAATTGTGATAAAACAAATTGTATTTTTTAAGGCACCACTGAGAAATAAATCCAATTTCTGGAAGTTCAAAGGAAGTATTTTAAGGTAATATCTTCATCTGAAATTTGTAAGATCACTTCATGTTTTGATACAAATTGTATGTTTAACCAATCCACCATGATATCACTGGAAGATATCAACCTAAGCTTTTCTTCTTTACAATATGAAAACTTCTTTACAGTATCAACATAATCTTTAAACTTCTCTGTAGCTATTTTAAAAGAATAATATAAATTTATCTTGATTACCATTATTTCACCCACAGAAACCATATATATATGCTTAGAAAGGGATATGAATAGCATAAGACAAGTTCAAAGACTAAAATGAATAATCAGTCCACTGAAGGGGGCTCACACATTTCACAAATGAGTTTTCAAGAGACACCATATTCTTCATCATATTCTCACCATTTAGTTTGAGTAGCTCCTGAAAAATCAAACAGGAATTTCAGGAACAAATGTCCCTTTTATTCCCTTGTAAAAATCCTATAGCTTCATTGCAAAACATTGTTCAATATTTTTATTGAACTTGAAAAATTGAAATGAAACAGAATAAAAATTCTTTCCTGTGATGCTAATGTTTCAAAACCGAGGCTTATGAATTGTCACCACATCTGAGTATTGAGAATAATGATTATTTGCTCTCTTCAGTTGATGCTTTGTGTGATAATGTTGGATGGAGGAGTAGTAGCAATCGCTCATTTATTTGAATCACAATAGCTGCCTGAGAAACCTGAAGTAAAGGTAAATTGATACATGAGGTTTCTGTCCCCATATTGTTTTCTTGGATTCCCAGTGCTCCAATAACTTCTGCCAGGAGGAAAGCACATAGAGAATTTGAATCATATTGCAGATTGAATTTCATTTGAAGGACTGGTCATCTCACTACAAACCATGCAGACCTACCTTACCATTACTTCCGTATTTTATAATGACCCGTGAAAGATGAATAGACCTCTTTTTACACATATGAAATGATTCTATGATATAAATTGATTCTTTTATATCTAACTTGTTTTTTAAGAACTTTTAAAACACCAGACTTGGATGATAACTGGGAAGAGACTGGCTCACACACATTTGGGTATTATATGTCCAGTGATAAAATGAAATTCATTTTATAAGAACTCATATTTTAGAGTATCTTTTGGGTTATTTTATAAAACACAGTTTGAGAAGAAAAAATAGCATGCCAAAAATTATAACTTAAAAGCTTTAAATTATATATAGAATATTAGAAGGGGAATTTTTCATTCACTTGATACAAAATACGAAGTTACCTTATCAAGTTCCTTACCTACTTCACTCCATTTTCTCCACCAACTCTTCAGTAAATATATATTTGAAAGTCAGTATTAAAATATCACAATGTGCAGGCCACCCTGGTGGCCTCGGGGATTAAGTCCCAGTGCTATGGCCTGAGTTCGAACCCCAGCCAGGGAGCGAACCCACATATGGTACAGCAGACCTCTCCCGCCTTGCCCACTGTTCCCCTCAGCAGTGTATTTCAGTAGCTCTGCCTGCTCTGCTCCCCACTCTGTCTCTGGTGAGTCCTCTTATTTACCCCCACACCTCTGGCCTACAACCCAGTTCTTCTATGCAAAAATAAAATAAAATATCACAGTGTAAATCCATAGGAGGTTTTATATGTGAGTAGTCTTGGAAAGAAGCCAAAGGACACAGCCTGCCTCCAAACAGGTCTCCCATCTTACCTCATCCAAAATATGAATTACTAGTCAATTAATTCAGTGCCATTTCCAGAAAGACTTGGTTGCATTAATATATTGCTCCTTGGAATCAAGGATATGACTTATCACTACTTTAACAAAGGTACAATTCTAAGATTTGCTCATTTAAAAGTGCAGGAACCTATCCAAAAAAATGTGCTAGCAAAATGGAAAAGTGGGGCCTCGATGGTGGTGCAAGGGGTTGAGACAAAGCCTATGGGGCTGTTCACAGCCACCGCAGTGTGAGTTTGATCCCTAGCCAGGGAGCTACCCATATGGTACAGTAGACCTCTTCTGGTTCTCCCGCTGCCCCGTCTGCAGTGTGTTTCAGTCGATCTGCCTGTTCTGTTCCCCACTCTCTCTCTGGTGAATTCTCTCACCCCCATACATCTGGCCTGTAGCCCAGTTCTTGTATGCATAAATAGATAATTTTTTTTTTTAAAAAAGAATGGAAAAAGTGTCCAGCATGTAGGAGGTCTACTTGTTACTGGTTGAGATATTGAGGTTAGATCCAGCAAAGAAAGCAGAATGGAACTTTCCTAGCCATGCTAATATCTATTGGAGAGATTTATAAGAGCTATTCTGTGACCTAACTGCAGGAGTAAAGTCAGGTAAGAAAAACTGAAGATACAGAAAGGAGGAAACAAATAATACAGAGGGGAAAACTTGGGTGAGGGGAGAGAATATAAAGAAACAAAAAATCTGAAAGAGTCCAGAGAAGAGCTGATTCAGTAGGACTCTTGGTGACATTGGATTTTAGCCACCTTACTTCTGAATACTTTGGCATGCACCTACTGCTAAGGAGAAGAATTTTTAGAGAGGCAAAGTTATTCAGAGAATTTTGAAGGTTATGATAGAATGGTCGTTCTCAACATTTAGGTTATGGATAACTTGATGGCCTTGAGTTATTTCTTTAGTAATTGCATCCCAAAGTCACTACTACATCGTTTGGGAAGCCATAAACAACTTTGATATTAAGAACAAAGTTTGTGCAATCAAAAGTTTCAGGAACTGCGGAGTAGGTAATCAAGCACTAACTAGATGGCATGCTCAGCTCACCAAGAATGGCTTCTTTCTGGGCCTCCCCTGGTGGTGCAGCGGTTTGAGCGCTGGGTTGTGAGGCTGCCCGCAGCCTCTGCAGCGCCAGTTCGATTCTGGCTGCTCCCCGGCCACCGGCGACAGTACCACCGGAAAAAAAAAAAAAAAAAAAAAAAAAGAATGGCTTCTTTCTGCATTCTGAAGTTCTGTTCTCAAGATCCAACAACGACAGTAGTGCATATTTAACATACAACAGCAGACTGATTTTTTTTTTTGTTTAGAAACAAGGGTAGTATTCTAAAAGAACATGACAAAAACAAAGGTTGGGTCAATGTGTTCCTATATACATAGTGGGCTAGGCATTATCATAGATAGTTGTCAAAATTGAGTTAATGACTCAACAGTGCAATCGCTAGGGAAAAAAACAGTGTATTTATTTGCAATGGCTAAAAAAATGAATTCTGCTTTTGTTGTGGGTTCTCAGAACTGTGTCTTCTCAGGAAAAGGTATGTTGAAGCCTTAACTTCTAATACTTTATTTGGAAGTATGGTTATTCAAGATATAATTGGTTAATTATAGTCAGAGAATATATTACAGTCAGAAAATATTCCTATATTTTGAGTCTTAGAGATTAATTGAGGCTTCCTTTGAAGCCTAAAAAAGAGTTGAATTTTGTAACTGTTCCATGTGTGTTTGAAAAGAATATCTACTGTTTGTTAAGGGTAAAATTCTCTCCATGTGTAATTTTTAGTTCAAAGCTAATAATCATATTTGATTAGTCTTTTTTTTTTAATTGAGGTAACTGGTTTACAACACTGTATAAGGTTCAGCAGGAGAGCTGCACACCTTGACAAATGTGTCTATTATTACACCACACCCGCCACTAAAGGCCTAGCTACCATCCACCATTATACAATTAACCCCCTCACACGTTCCTCCACCCACTTCCCGCCCTCTCACCTCTGGTAAACCATCATTCTGTTGTCAGAGTCTAAGGGTTTGTTTTACTCTGTTTGTTCATGTGCTTTATTTCTTTATGTTCCAAATGCGTGAAATCCTATGGCATTTGTATTTGTTTTTCTGAGTTATTTCACTTAACCTAATCACCTCAAGTTCTTTCATTGTTTAGTTTTTTATTGCTTGATTAATCTAACAGTGTCTAATAGAAAATGTTTAATAAAATTTCTAATTACAATCATTGATTTCTTCATTTCTTCGCTTGTTCTTCCAATTGTAGACCTATATATTTTGACACTATATCTAAGTAAAGATGTTCAAGACATATCTTCTTGAACTATGCTTCACTTTACAAACATATAGCACATTCAGCTTAAAGTATCTTTGAATTGAGATTAATTTTTTGTCTCCCCAGCTTACTTTTTCTTTGTATTTATCAACTCTCTCTTTCCCCTTCCATTTTATTTTAATAAATAGCTAGACCTTATAAGCTAGCTGTTCTGCATGTCATTTAATCAAATTTGAGAGAATCTATAGATTTATATTTGCTGTAACTTGTTATATTAGGATTCATTTCTGTACCTTATTTCATGTCTGTATATTAAAAGTCATTTTTTTAATATATAGCATACTCCTTTCCTTACCTTTCATTAGAGAAGCTCAACTCACTCTACTCTTTTTGTACTTTAGCACCCTTCCTCAGAACATTAGCATCATTCAGACTGCAGTTTTTATTTTTCTTAAAGATTGATTTATTTATGCATACAAGAGTTGGAGTGTAGGCCAAAGGTGTGGGGTATGAGAAGATTCACCAGAGACAGAGTGGGGAGCAGAACAGGTAGATCTACTGAAATACACTGCTGAGGGGAGCAGAGGGCAAGACAGGAGAGGTCTGCTGCACCATGTGGGTAGCTCCCTGGCCAGGGATCAAACTCTTGCTTCAGTGGCTGCTGATAGCTTCACAGTGCTGATGCTTAAGCCCTTGCTCCACCAGGGAGGCCCCAGACTGCAGTTTTTAAAGTATGGCCCACAGCCTTTTTGGGATTCCTATGACTATTTCAAAAACATATGCGTGGTCAAATGATTTTCACAGTGAATTAAGTATTTATTTGCCTTTTTCTCTCTGCTTCTTTAATGAGTGCTCAGTAGATTTTTGTGGAGACCACACAAGGTATGGATCACAATAGACTGAATGCAGAAGCACAGATGTGAATCTAGCTATTTCCTGTTATTCTAGACATTAAAGAGATTTACAAAAACATAAAACAATGTACATCCCAGATTTTTTTTTTGTTTTAGAATTCTTTCTTCATAAAAGATGTCATTCATGTTACCTTGAAATGGGTTTGTTGTTACTATTTTTAACAAATACTGTGAATTTTTTAAAAAAATTAATATGGTGATATTAGTGGACCTAACTCATATAAAGAAAAGTTCTTTGGCATTCTTAATGGTTTTTAAGGATGTTAATGGATCTTGTGGCCACAATATTTGAATACTTCTGGGTTAAATTTTGTTTCCCGATGTTTAAAAAAATACAGCTTAAAAACCACTATTTGCAAAAACACATTGGAAGTTACTCACTTCCAATTTTATACATACTTTTTATTTTTACTGAAATGCTTTCTTCAGGAGTTTGTTGAACTACTGTTCAAAACTTAAAAGTTGGAGTAATAACTGTTATAAGTGTTTTATTCCCACAGAATTTTTTTTAACTTTCATATTTATCTATTTTAGTGGATGTAAAATTCTAGGCCCAAGTACTTAGTAGGTTCAACTCTTCACTGTCTAATTTCACCTAACATTTCTCTTCTAAAGTTTGATAGGGGGCCTCCCTGGTGGCTCAAGGTGTTAAGACACAACCTATGAATCTATCCACAGCCACCGCACCAAGAGTTCGATCCCTGGCCAGCCAGGAAGCTACCCACATGGTGCAGCAGACCTCTCCTGACTTGCCCACTGCTCCTCTCAGCAGTGTGTTTCAGTTTGTCTTCCTGTTCTGTTCCTTGCTCTGTCTCTGGTGAATCCTCTCACACCCCACACCTCTGGCTTGTACCTCAGTTACTGCATGCATAAATAAATCTTTAAAAAATGTGTTTTCCTGTTTTTTTGTTCTTGTAATATATCACCACTGTTTCCAATGAGTCATGATAATGTGTATTCATGCCCCCGAAAATGGAAGTTCTAAAATACTTTGAAAATGACAAGGATGCAACTGTTAGGCACCATGATGTGCCCCAGAACCCTTAGTTGTTATTGTGCCATCAAGTGTCCAAGGAAGTAGAAAATGAGATCAATAACCATACAACTGTAAATAGAACTTTATCAAATCATTTTAAAACCAGCAATGAATGACAAAACTGGTGGGGTGTGGGAGGGAAAGACCTTGACATGCATTTTATGGCCCATATTTATTGTCATTTATATATAGGATCTTAAGACTGACAACGAAAATTGATTACAGTAGCAAAAATCCATGAAAAACTTCTTACATGTCAAAGCAAACGTAGGAAATTAGCAGCTCTAAGACAGAAGTGAAGGTTGGTAGAATCTTGAAGAGCAATCCTTACATGATAATTAGGCAGTGAAATACATACAGAAGAGGAACAAAATCAAAAAATAAATTCTCTCACTCAAGTGTCAATGTATGCTGCACATTACTAAAGAAAGTACAAGGAAAAGAATTATTTCTTGGAGTAGAATTGAGCAGCCTTAAATCTAGAGCTCATGTTCTATTCCTGCCAGGAACCTGAGTCATTGTTTTATCTCAGGCAAGTAAGTCATTTTGCTTCTTTTTGCCTCAAATTACTCATCTATAAAAAGCTATACTTTCAGTATTCTTATAGACTATCCCATCACGCCTCTTCCTTATCCAATGAGTGCCGGATATCAACGCCGGAAACAAACTCAGAAATTAATTCAGAAATAAAAGCTCTAATTCCAAAACATAAAAATAAAGATGGAACATAGAGAATAAGCTAGCTCGGAAAGTCCTTCGTTGTAGATTGCATTTAGTTCATGGATATGATTGACATAACCTTTAAAAAGTATTACTTGTTTTAATATCGCTTATGTTTAAAGTAGATTATGGATGAAAGAGAGTCCACATTATCATTCACCTGCCCTGAGGAAAACATAAAGTTAGTTCTAATGAGTTTCATAATTTTGGTTTGCTATCATTATTATAAAAACATTCATGAATACCATGTACATGTCAAATTGAGCTTTTTTCCAATTTTAGCTTTTTATAAGTGAAAAAATTTTAATAAAATGGAAGTCATCACTTTTTTTTTGAAGTCATCACTTTTTCAGGAAAAGAAACTTCGCTATTATTTAGTGTCACTGTTTGACAGTCGGTTTTCCTGCATGATCAAATACAATCCATGCATGAAGCCCATGCCACAGCGAAAGGAACAGAGGGACGTTGGGTCAAAAATGGTAAATAGGGGCCTCCCTGGTGGTGCAAGGGGTTAAGATGCAATCTATGAAACTATCCACAGCGACTGCAGCATGAGTTTGATCCCCAGCCAGGGAGCTACTTGCATGGCACAGCAGACCTCTCCTGTCTTCACATGCTGCTCCCCTCAGCAGTGTGTTTCAGTCAATCTACCTGTTCTGTTCCCCACTCTGTCTCTGGTGAGTCCTCTCACCCCCCACACTTCTGGCATGTACACCAGTTCTTGTACGCATAATTTTTTTTTCAGATTTATTTATACAAGCACTGGGTACAGTCAAAGCGTGGGTAGGTGAGACAATTCACCAGAGCCAGAGTGGGGAACAGAACAGGTAGACTGACAAAGTACACTGCTGAGGGGAGCAGCGGGCGGCAGGAGAGGTCTGCGGCGCCATGTGGGACCCTCTCTGGTGGCCGGGGATCGAATTGGTGCTGCAGAGGCTGCAGGCAGCTTCTCTGCCCAGTGCTCAACCTCTGCGCTACCAGGGGAGACCCTGCATAAATAAATCTTTTTAAAAAAGAGAATTAACTTTAAAAAAAAATGATAAATAAGTTGCCCTTAGTTACAGAACAAGTTCGTGGCACAACTAGGAATCATGTCCTGATCTATTAACTTCAACCCTCCCCTGTTTATTTTCTGTTCTATTTTTATGTCTCACTCAATTCAACCGCATACAAAAATATTTATTGAATAGCTACAAAATGTCCTGCTTTTGTGAGTTTAATTTGAAATACTTATTAACTCTCTATTCCTGAGCAAGTTAGTTAACTTCCCTGAACATTCAATTTCTTTATTAGTGAATGAGATGTAAAAATATCTATTAATTTATACTATAGAGCTGATATAACGATCAAAGAAGTACCTTGTGAGACAAAACAATAAAAATTCTCTGAAAAGCTGTATTTCAGCCAAAGTGAGAGATGAAACCAAAAGACTAGCGAACATAGAAAGAAATGGAAAACAGATTTTTTTTTTAATGATAATGAACCTTTTTTTTAAGATTTATTTATATATTTATACAAGCACTGGGTACAGTCAGAAGCGCGGGAGGGTGAGAGAATTCACCAGAGCCAGAGCGGGGAGCAGAACAGGCAGAAGGACCGAAGTACACTGCTGAGGGGAGCAGCGGGCGGCAGGAGAGGTCTGCGCGCCATGCGGGACCCTCCTCCGATGGCCGGAGAGCAGCTGGGGATTGAACTGGCACTGCAGAGGCCGCGGGCAGCTTCACAACCCAGCGCTCAACCGCTGAGCCACCGGGGAGGCCCGATAAATGTAATTCTTAACAAAATCATCCTTAAGTTGCATTCTCCCCTTTCTCCCTGCTCTCAGCAGCACTGGCCTCCTTTCAGTTCAGGGAACACAGAAGACTTTTCTCCTCTTCCCTAAGCTACTTTAGAATATTCCCTCCCTCTAGGGGATGTTCCTTCCTAGCTAGTTGCATGCATGGTGTCTTCTTATCTTTGATTTATATGTCTCAGCTCAAATATTCATCTCCCTAGAACAGTTGCCCTTATCACCCTCTCCAAATAAAGTCATCCTTCTTAATTTTTACCGTAACATTCAGTTCCTCATTAATATATGTATTGTTCTTTTCTAGCGTTCTACTGCAACCAAGGAATTTAAGAGACTTGAGAGTGAAAATTATATGTGGGCTTCTCACTACAAACTGATTAGAAATATTTGTTGCAAAGATAAAAAAAAATAGTAAAGTAAGACATGAAGAAGGGAATAAAGATTTCTGAACATTGGGACTGCTGAGTGCATTAAGTACTGGGCCAAAGAGGGTCCAAAAAAGGACTGTTTCCTCATAAGACAATGAGGTTTTTTTGTAAAGGTCATCTCTCAGCTTTAAATACATATCACATTCTTAATAACAAACTCCTATTAATAGGAGTTGTAATTTCTATAGAAATTAAAAATCAAGGTAGGCTGTTAACAGCACTTGTGTTTTTCATTTTAAAAAACTGTTGAGCATATCAAATATAGGTTTTCATCTAACTTTTGACAAGGTGAAGAACTTGACCATATAATATACATGATACAAATCAGCTGTCCTTTTGTATTGCAGTATTATTTGAAATTGCTAGAAATAGACAATCCTTTAACTAGACTAACGAAGAAAAAAGGAGAGGACACCCAAATACACAAAATCAGAAAAGAAAGAAGAAAATTGTAACTCATGCTACAGAGATAAAAATAAACACATAAGTCAACTAAGAACATTTGTACTCCAGCAAACTGATTTTTTTGTATAAAGATGTGATATATGTATATGTGATACACATACACACACACACATACACACACACACACAGAAGTATTACTCATCATTTAAAATTAAGGAAATTCTGATATGGGAGAACATGGATGAACCAGGAGGACATGTTGCTAAATCAAACAAGTCAGTAACAGAAGATCAAATACTCCCTGATTCCACTTACAGGAGATATTCACAACAGCCAAACTCACAAAAGCAGAGAATAAAGGGGCTGTTGCCAAGGGGGCATGGGGTATGGGGAACAGCAAATGGAGAATTTTTATTCGGTGAGAATAAATTTTCATTTATACAAAATGAGCTAGGTTCTAGTGATCTGCTTATAAACCAGTGCCAAAAATTAACAATATTATATATTGTATTATACTGTATTATATACTTAAAAATTTGCTAAGAGATTAGATCTCATGCTAAGTGTTCTTATTTCAATAAAAGAAAAAAGATGTTATAAGAAATTATCTCATGGAATCATTCAATGTTGAAAGAAAAAATAATGGGAAAAATAAATAAAAGTGAAGGCGCCTCTGGACTTTCTCTCCCTGGTCCCATTGTCAGGAAGATGGCAATGATAAAAGTACTTGGTTGCAACATCCTGAGGATGACAGAACCTCCCAGATAGTCTTAGATAGCTCATTCCAAATGGTTCTGTATGAAAGAAGGCAACATCTGGTCTCTTTGTGTGAAAAAAAAAATTGATAGAAAAACAACTACATCAATGTAGCAATTTTAAATAGTTAAAGGATAACTGAAAGGTAATAGGTTGGCTTCATCATTGATCTGCTGCTGAAAAGTTGAGGCAAATCTACTCACATCTTTAGACTTCTGGTTTCTTATCTGCACAATGAAAGCACTGGCCAAGGCTGGTCCTTTGCAATTTGTGCTCAAATAAAATTTTAGGGTAGCATAGAATCTCCCTAGGATATCAAAGGGAGAAAGGACAGGAATTCTAAACTTCAAAAAGTCCAAGACATTAGATTGGTACTCAACTCAATGGTTTTAAACTACCTCAAAGCATTACTGCTAAAAGGCAAGTTACCAAAATTTGTAATTATAAATTTCTAAGAAAATTAAGAGGAAGAGGTATAATACACTACTCTTCTCCAACAATAGGGACAGGACAGCTCTATCAGAGTCATTTCTTAAGATTTATTTATTTATGCATACAAGAACTGGGACACAGCCCAGAGGTGCAGGGGGGTGAGAGGATTCACCAGAGACAGAGCGGGGAACAGAACAGGCAGAATGACTGAAATACACTGCTGAGGGGAGTAGTGGGCGAGTCAGGAAAGGTCCACTGTGCCATGCTGGATCGAACTCATGCTGCAGAGGCTGCAGACAACTTCATAGGGGGTGTCTTAACCCCTTGCGCCACCAAGGAGGCCCTCAGAGTCATTTCTTAACACTATTTTTTCATGTATATATCTAAATTAAGGTGATTTTCCCCACAAGTAACAATATGGAATTTATTTAATCAAAAGGATGGAATCCCAGAGTTGGTGAGGTAGAAGATGAAGACATTCAGTGCTGGTGGCATGAAAGGTGGATTCATCAAGAAGTTAATAAAGCCTAAGCTTTATAGGCAGTCAAAGAACTTTAATTTTGTATAGACATTTGAATTATTTTTCTTTTTTGATTATAATTTTAATATTAACTTGGCAGTCATTTTCACATTTCCATATGTGCACCTGCTTCATTCACTCTCCACCAAACCTCCCATGCCTATGGCCCATCCCTTTCCTTCCCCTGTTTCCTCATCCCTCCTCCCATGCCCTCTGGTAACCAGTATATTTTTCACAGAGTCTAAGAACTATGTTTGCTATGTTTTACCAGTATATGTCCCTTAATTATTTATAGTCCATAAATGACTGAAAGTATCTGGTATCTTTCACTATCTGACTTATTTCATTTAGCATAGTCACCTCAAGATCCACTCATTTTGCTCCAAAAGACACTATTTTGTCATTTTGATAGCTGCATAGTACTCCATTGAGTATATATTCCACAAAGTAACATTGTAATTAAGTACATATTTGAAAATCGAAACCCACATTTTTCCATTTACTACACTTTTGATGGTGATATATCACTTATTTTACAACACATTGCAATACACCAAATCTACTGACCTGATAGAATGCTGAATTAGTGTCTTCCATTTTCTTTTTTAAATTGAAGTAACATTGCATTATAACATCATATAAGTTTAATTTTCTTGTTGTGCTCCCCCATATATTGCTTAATCTATGACCCTAGAAAACCTGCATCAACATCTGGCTATCACACTTTTTTCCAACAAGTCTCCTAGCAAAGAATTCTTGATGGGGTCAGCTTTGCTCACTGACTAGGTTGGCTCTGACTTACACAAAGGCTTCTCACAGCTAACTGGTGATATGTCTTTTCATTTCCTTCCAGGCATTCACTTCCAGGCCTTGTTTACTTCCTCCTAAGTGTACGCCATATGTCCTTTTTTTGTAATGATGAACTATGTCCCTAGTTTCGAGGATGATGTCACATGCTAATTGACTTAAGCCATGATTTTAGAACCAATTTACTGCCAGAGAAACGGATGTTGCCTAATTGACTCAAATATAAGTCCACTCTGGAAATGAGGCTGAAGTTAGCTTACATAGGGAGGCATGGCTTATGGAGAAGATGAGACTGGAGTTAGCTTACTATGGATATGGGCGATATATGAAGAGGGCTGAAACTGAACCAAATTCAGATGTGGGATAGCTTAAAGTAGTAGAGTAGCTTAGTAGATATAGGAGAAAAGCCTTGCTTGGAAGATTCTGGAAAGACGACCTCCCCTGGTGGTGCAGGCGGTTGAGCGCCACACTGTGAAGCTGTCCACAGCCTCCACAGCACCAGTTCGGGCCAGTGAGGGTCCCACATGGTGCTGCAGACCTCTCCTGTCCCGCCGGCTGCTCCCCTCAGCAGTGTATTTCATCAGTCTGCCTGTTGTGTTCCCTGCATTTCTCTGGTGAATCCTCTCACCCTCCCACACATCTGGCCTGTACCCCGGTTCTTGTATAAATAAATAAATAAATAAATAAATAAATAAATAAATAAATAAATAAGAAGATCCTGGAAAGAAATTTTCTAGCTGTTACAGGAGAATCGTAGAACGATATTTTCTCAGTTCTCTCTCCTCCTCCCCCCACTCTCTTTTTTTCTTATGAACATGGAACACACCCACCTCATTGGGTGCCAGCCACCACTGTGCCATCACAATGAGGGAAGCACTGACCAATCACAAAGCTCACATATGCAAACAGGCAAAGTTAAAAAAAAAAAAAAACAGAGAAGCAGATCTAGAGTTCTGTCGTTTTCTGTACTAATCCACCCAACTTCCATACTACCAGTTATGTGGGCCAATAAAAACTCTCTATACTACTGCAACTTACACAGAATTGTAAACCAGTGGAACAATAAAAATTTTAGATTTATTTTTTCTGCCATCTGCAGACAAGCACAATAATGAAAAATTCATCAAAGTTCCATTATTCCACCTGCATCAGAAAATGATCATTCAATTACAAGGCAATTAATCCCTTTATTTTCTACATCTGTTAAATTTTCAATTAAGAATTTGACCTTTATGCTCATATCTTTTCTATTGTCGTGAATTTCATCTTGATGCCTTTTAAATCTCCAAGTGAGGATGCTGGGGGGATTGACAGACATATGAGAGTCAAGTATAGAGAGTGCTACAGGAAGAAATATAAATTTGGGGATCATCTGTATATAGATGGCATTTAAAGGCCAGGAGTCCAGATGAAATCACCTAAGATTTGAGTGCAGACCGAAATAAAGAAATCTAGGGCCTCCCAGGTGGTGCGGCAGGTTGAGCACAGCACTCTGAAGCTGTCCACAGTCTCTGCAGCGCTGGTTGAACTCCCCAGCCTGTCAGGGAGATACCCACATGGCACAGGAGACCTCTCCTGTATCACTCGCTCCTCCCTTCAGCAGTGTATTTCAGTCCATCTGCCTGTTCTCTCCCCACTCTGTCTCTGGTAAATCCTCTCACCCTCCCATGCCTCTGGCCTGTACCCCAGCTCTTGTATACATAAATAAAATCTTAAAAAAAGAGGTCCATAAACTGCATCTTTCAGGGCAAAATGGGGCAATCTGAAAACCAACGCACAAAAATGACATCATCATTGGTTGAGTTGAGTTAACCACACGTGTTCTCCATATACTTCTCCATTTTACTCTAAATGTAATCAAGGTAAAATCCTCTCACAAACTCCCATCATAGGGGTGGAATTATCACACAATATTAATTTAGACCTTACTATATGTCAAATCACAGCACAGTCAACAGCTTGCTCACTAGTTACAGCAAGAGGCAAATTAAAAAGAATCCTATCAATAAAGAGAGTTGATGTTTCTAGAGAAGCAAGGCTAGAGGAGAGAGGAGAAACAGCTGGATGGGAGACAGACAAATGGATTGAAACTCTGAGCAATCATCAATACTGCCCCCTTCTGGGGATCTCCAGGGCCGGTAACTAGGAACTAATTGAGAATGTTTTAAAAAATTCTTCAGAGCGATTGCTTTTCTACATTTGTAATAAAACAGAATTTTTAAGAATCTGTTTTGTCATGTACGAATTTGAAATAAGATTTAAAAAATAACATTCTCTTAGGTGATATTTAAAACCCTTGTTGCTGCCTACCTTTTAAAAGAAGCAAAATGGCATTTCAAAGAGGCAACCGAATCTAGAAAGCAAAGGATCACAAAACAGGTTAGCAACAGCTAGAGTTCATGATTATTTTTCTAAAAATAGCTACTTGTATTTTAGAAATACACAAAGGGTAATTTAAGAGGCTTTTTTTAAATAATAAAATATATGTCAAGCCCACATTGCAAACCAGATTTAAACTCAGTGAAGTGATCTTTCATACATTATACAGTGGCAATTACCATGTAAATAGATTTTAAATAAAGTGATGTATTATTTAAAACCTCGGTGTTATATAAAGCAAGCATGGGAAAATGCTTGATGTCTATTTTATTTTCAAATCAGCAACCCCTTTTCACACACAGAAAAGGACAATGATTGTACTAGATAAGTTTAATTATATTCCTATAATAACGTGCTTGTAGCCCCTATGATTATATATTTCACCAACATTTGTGAAAAACATTATCATGTCCCCTATATTTCCTTTCAGAAATATTTTAATGAGAACTCCTAGAGAATACATTCAATTCAGACTGTTACAAATGACCTGAAATAATAAAAATCATGATGCATGAGAGCGCAAATTCCCCCTCAGATTTTTCAAGGTGTCCTTGCAGGACAGGTTGAAAGGAAGGGAGGAAGGAAAGACAATGCATTTAAGGAGGGTTTCATGGACCCTAAAGAGGATATTGAATCTGAGAGACCACGGTTAGAGTCAGTCTATGACCACTTGTCTAGTGTCTACCGTTTGCAGTAGCATCTGAGAGTCACATGGAGTTGAGTAAATGACCAACAATGGGGCCTCCCCTGGTGGCGTAGGCGACTGAGCGCCTCACTGTGAAGCTGTCCACAGCCTCTGCAGCGCCGGTTCAATCCCGGCCGGCTGGCGAGGGTCCCACATGGCGCGCAGACCTCTTCTGCCGCCCGCTGCTCCCCTCAGCAGTGTACTTAGTCAGTCTGCCTGTTCTGTTTCCCGCTCTGTCTCTGGTGAATCCTCTCATCCTCCCGCGCATCTGGCCTATACTCCGGTTCTTGTATAAAATAAATAAATCTTTAAAAAAATGACCAACAATGGAGCCAGTTACCTTTGGGGTCACCTAGTCTCTACTTGAGCAAGCACAGTTCTTTTTTGATGCTAAAGAGCCATGGGGAATTCGTCCCTCCCTGTGCCTCTTCATCTGTATCCCTACCTAACTCTAGTCTCATTGTCCATTTTCCTTGGCTATTTTGGCCACATCCATAAATGGACAGAGGAAGGGTGATGATGATCGCACTCCTGAACACACAGTGAGTTGACAGTGACATGGAAGGGAAGATTGCCACAGTTTACCTGAGTATAATCAGCTTGAGATTCATCTCCTACACACATTTCTCCTCACTAAATAATTAGAGACCAGGAAAATCACATTCTAGAAGGTACATTTCTTAACTCAGTGACCTAGTCCCTGCAAAGCAAAAAATACTTTGACTACTCTAGCTGTTATCTGCAAATTAAGAACATTCCTCTCTCCAAGAAGTGTTCAGTTGTTATCGATCATCTAATATCCCCTGCATTTTCCTGTCTCCTCCTACTGATCATCTTCATTTTCCTTTGGATTCTGTCTTTGTTCTCAAGCATACCATTCTATCCACTCATCTTGGATTACTATTTTTTTATTTTTTTAAAGATTTATTTTTTATTTATACAATAGCTGGGGTACAGGCCAGAGGTGAGGGAGGGTGAGAGGATCCACCAGAGACAGAGTGGGGAACAGAACAGGCAGACGAACCGAAAGCACTGCTGAGGGGAGCAGCGGGCGCGACAGGAGAGGTCTGCCATGCCATGTGGGAATCTCCTAGCTGGCCGGGAATCAAACCCGCAGTGCAGAGGCTGCGGACAGCTTCACAGTGCTGTGCTCAACTCGCTGCGCCACCGGGAAGGCCCCATTTTAGATTATTGTAATAGCCCATTATATGTGTCCTGTCATCAAATCTCCTTTTACTCATCAAACATTACTGATCGCCTACTCTGGACATTCTGCAGTGAAGAACGTGGCGTAGAAATCTGTTCTCAAAATTTGCCTCCTTGTGTACATGACCAAAGTTATAATCCAGCTTCCTCACATCCATTTTTCACTTAGTCTAACTCTGCATTGATGTTGGAAGCAAATACAAACACTTCATCCTTGCCAATCAAACTATCATTTACTTACTCATCTTCATCTCTGAACATCAAACTCTAGAATGTTCATTAAACAGTTGTAATTCAGTTGAAAGAGTGCCACTAATGAATATGAATTCACATTCTTGCCCTGGACATGAATTTAGCTTCTCTAAGATTCAGTTTTCCAATTTCTAAATTGAAGGTAATAGTTCTTCCTTCAGAAAACTTTTGAAAGATTGCAATGCCACATGATGCCAACAAAATTATTTTGCAAACTGAAAAGTACCATAGAAAGAAAAATTATTATGTCAAATTGCTATTTGCATTTTCGGTTTTCTACCAACACCAGACTATTATGAAACCATGAAATCTAGTGTAAATCTAATGACTACTTCAAAATCAATTTCAAGTAGTAGTGTGTGAACATGAACAGTAACAACAGATTACCCCTACCTGAAAGGTTACCATGTGCCATAAATAAAGGATTTCTAATGCACTATCTTATTTTAACCTTTTGAACAATCTTAAGAGGTACTACAATTAGAAACCCCACTGCACATGAAGATAATAAGCAGTACCTAACTTCAAAAACTTGACCATAGTGGGGCAACTAATATGCAATAGACTCAAGGGTCAAGTATGAGACTGTTCCTCTCGCTGAAGAATGCATAACCACTACATTATTTTTCAATTTCTGAGGTCTTCTATTAAATCCTTTCCTCACCTTGACTTGACTTTATACTTTCTTCCTTCTGCGACAAGGATTTTTTATATAATTCTTCACTTTACACAGCCACTACATAGTAAGTTTGATTTTCCCATAACAGTTATCAAATCCTAAGAGGAAGGAACCATGAATTATCCTTCACTTAAGTTTTATTCCACAGCTCCTATACATCCTTGCATGGAAAGCAAATAATTAGTAAACAGACCTTGCCTTAATTTGGCACTACAAGGAGACCAGACAAAAAGAGGTAACAATGTATACCATAAAGAATACCGAATTAGCAACATCTAATTCTGAAATAATTTAAATATAGAATCCAAACAATTAAATCATCATTTAATCATTTATGGCTTGGGATTTCTTTACATTTGGAAAAGAAAACCCTGAATAAGTAAACCAGGTCTTCACAACAAATAACGTTTCTCACCTGTTCTTGTGTATTAGCAGTATATTTCTTGAGTTTGTTTGTGGTAGCCCACTAAATGCTAAAATCCCTTTTCATGCCCTGTTAAAGAGATGGTGGAAAACTCTGCTTAGTATGTTAATGTAGTGCCAAGCTGTCACATTATTCAAATATCTGATTTTGTAGGTTGTGTGTGCGTGTGTGTGCATGTGAGTGTGTGTTTGATAATGATCTGTGAGGTGTTGTTTAAAGTTGAGTTACTTATTACTGAAGCAGGGAAGACTTTTTCTTGATTTTTTTCTATTAGGCCTGAGAGATTGAACAATAAACATGCATTTGTTTGAACGTTAAACTCATAAAAGGAAAAGTCTGTATAATACATGTATTTCTACGTCTTTATATACACAAATTTATTTAGACATAAACATATTCAGACATGTATTATCTTAATTAAAAGATATGTGCACTGCAACCAAGCATAATAAATAAAACACCCAGTTTCATAGTTTACACTGAATCACCTTCAAAAAGCTGACCATAAAACTGAAATATCCAGAGTGGGGAGGGCTGGGGAGAGGGGTAAGAACAAACAGGGAAGGGAGCACAATGGCCTATGGTGGTGGATTATGGGTGATTTGGTGGTGGGTGCTGAATGACGTGATACTTGATGGGGGGTTACTACTGTTATTGCAATTAAAAATACATTTATTTTAATAAATGAATAAAATAGGCAAATATTTCTTTAAATGAAAGTTCATCAGGTTAGGGGGGGAAATAAAAATAGAAAACTGATGTCAAATCCTACCTCACCAGAATTCCATGGGGTAAGAGAGGCATATATTAAGGATTGAATAAATGCTGATTCCTTGGTTGCTTATGACCAACTCCCCCCACCCCCAGTGTTTTTTGATCTCCCTGATTGAGACAAAGGATAATGATGAAAATTTCAAACAGCTAATTTCTCCTTAGAAAAGTAAAGAATAAGGAAAGGAATTAATAAACCTGTGCATGAATTCCCAGTGATCCTCTACAAAAAAAATAAGAGTATCCTTAACAATCCTTCAGTCATTGATGTCTCTTGGGAACAGATGGGAAAGAGAGTATTTAATCTAGCAGAACAAAGGGAACAACTTGTAAAATGAGATTACAGCAGGCAGGTTCTCTGCTTATTTGACTTGATTCCTTCTCCTTTGTTCCAACATAGACCTGAGACTCAGAATTACAAAATATACATTAAATATTAATGTGTATAACTGTAACAAACATCACTTTTTTACCTGTCAAATATTCTTAGTCCCCAGGCGATGACTAAGAAAGTGGGCATTAACTAATGGATTAGCCAAAAGACGTTTTAGTGAGACTTTGCCCTGCATTAATAATCACTCTAAGTTCGAGAGTGCATATTACCAAGTAACAGAGGCATAGAGAAGTACTAGCCAGAGTTAAATGTAGTGAATTAAACCCAACAGATGGAAACTACATAAGTCCCCAACAACAGGTGAGTGGATAAAGATATGATATATATGTACACCATGGAGTACTGCTTAGTTATTAAAAAAAAAAAAAGATGAACTCTTGCTACTTGTGACAACATGGATGGAACTAGAGGAAGACAGTGGTGGAATATTCCATGGGAGATCCAAAGACAAATCAAGACAGCCTTTGCCTTCAAGAAGTATTTGGCCCAATAATATATTACAGAAATTTTATTTGGCATAGTTAATCACTGCTATAGATTTTGGAAAAAAAAAAACACCTATACTGAGCCTAAATGGGAACTTCCATGTTTCATTAAATAAATGGGAATTTAATTTTATATTAATAGATGGTAGTATTTTAGTTTTCAAAAAACATTTTTATTGAATTAATATCAGTTTACACTGTTGTTTCCATACTAGAGGTAGGATCCCACCTTCAAGCATTGTTGCCATTGTGTACTCACCATCAGAGAAGCCATAGTCCACCACCTAAAGATGGCAGCATTTGAATGGATGAAAGAGACAGGGCATGGCAACAGTACATCATGGAAAAGTGATTAAGAAGAATAGATATGATGGTACCTTCCTAATTGCTAACAACTATTTCCAGAAAGATAGTTCGGAAATACTTAGTGATTTGGTATAAACACTATGCGTTGGTTGGCTGACCTTTCGTTTCTAGCAGGCAGATCCCACTAACCAAAGAGTAGTATTTCTTCATGATTATCATGACAGCTTATGCTCAGATAATAAAAATATCTATAAAAGTCAGGTATTGTATAGGTATTGACCTATACAAGTCAATACCTGAGTCCACAGATAACTTCTGATCAATTTAATTGGCCACCCATCTTGCAGAGTACATCAATTTAATTAAGATGCATTATATAATTTTAGCATATAACTAGCTTCCTCGGTTGCAGAAAAGAGGGAAGGTGGCTTCATGGGTTTTAGGGTGTGTTTTCTTTTAAATTATATTATATTTTATTGATGTAACATTGGTTTAATCTCTATATATCATCTAAGTGTATAGGTTCTCACCTCTTTAGATTTATGTCACCTCACCACACCCACCACTAAGGCACCCTTAATCCTTCACTAGAGTCCATTGAGAACCTCCCCACTTGGATAGCCTCAATTCTCAATTCTGAGGTCAGATTTCTGGGGATTGTTTTTTAGATTTGTCTCTCTCTATTACAAACGAGTGCAGTCATATGGTACTTAACTTTCTCCTTCTGGCCAATTTCACTAAGCATAATCCCCTCGAGTTCTATCCATGTTGTCACAAATGGCAAGAGTTTGTCCTTATTTTAAATAACTAAGCAGTAGTCCATTATATACACATAAATATATACTTATATATAGAGAGATAAACCTGTATATATATATATATATATACACACACATATATACCTGTGTATGTATGTATGTGTGTGTGTGTGTGTGTATGTGTATATATATATATATATATATATATATCGCACGTTTATCCACTCATTTGTTGTTGGGCACTTTTGTTGCTTCCATAACTTGGCTGTTGTAAATAGTGCTGCAATGAGCATGGGGGGCATAGAACCCTTAAAATTATGGTTTCTATACTCTTCAGATAGATTCCTGGGAGTGGAATTATGGCAGATCCATCTGGACTCTTTTGAGAGCCCTCCATACTGTTTACCATAGGGACTGGACCATTTTACATTTCCATCAACAGTGTAGGGGGATTAATTTTCTCCATACCCTCATCAACTCTTTCTGGTCCTATTGATATGGTCCATTCTCTCAGGTATGAGATGATGTCTCATTGTGATTTTGATTTGCATTTCTCTGATGGTAAGTGAGGCTAAGTATTTTTTCCAAGTGCCTGTTAGCCATCTTCATATCTTCTTTGGAGAAGTGCCTATTTATATCTTCTGTCCATTTTTTGAAAGTCGTTAAGTTTGATTATATGCACATATTCTGACCCTCACCCCCATACAAACATTTAAAGAGAAATATTTTCTTTTCATAGAAAAGCATAGCGCAGATTTTAAATGACCACAAATGTGGATTATCTCTAAATTTACTCTTAATTATATTTTTCATCAGGGCAAGAGCATGACAAACCTGTCATTAATGAATACAATAAAGGGCTAGATAGAAAGAAACTGACAATATAATTACAAACTCAAATTTCTTGTAGACATTTTTAACATAGGTCATGTAGGAAGTCACCAAGAGATCTGTCAAGAAGAAAAAAAAAAAAGGATAGTCATGTGGAAATAAACAAAGACCACCCAGATAACAAGCAAACATTATTTATTCAGAGCTTGCTTAGGCTAACTAGAAGTAGAACATGCTATGTGAAAGGTTAAAGGACACATCTGACATTTTCTGCATGGTCCCAAGTTGCAAGTGGGGACAAAAATTAGGGAGACTGGCTGTGACTATTGGGCCAACTCATGACTATTGGGTTTGACTGCGACAGAAGCTGTGGTTTTCTTGCTCTGTAGATTGTGGATCACAGATCTATTTTTACAGATGGTCTGACCATTGTTCCTTTGTGTATTTAGACTCTAAGCCACAAATCTCAAATTATTTGGACTTAATGTTATATGCTTGGGTGAAAACTATTGTGATACCTTCGTTATGATATGATTTCCTCTTTTATTCAATAAACTCAGGAGTTATAAAGCCTATTACAAGAAGATAGAATCTAAATAATTAGTAAAACGTCTCCTTAGCTAAAGCAATGAAATGTCAGCATTATCACAAATTATAGTATATTTGTTGAAGCAGATAAAAATGTGACAATAATAATTTGCCCATTTAACTAAAAAATATGAGGAAAGTAAGAATTTCTCAGTCTTGTTTGAAATTTGCTTCAATACCAACAAATATATTAGTACTTAAGCTGTCAACAATTTGCGATATATTGACATAATAATATTTTAATTTACTTTCATTACAAAATACTTTCATTTCTTAAGGGGCCCAAATATTCATGGCCAGGAGATAATATATCACACCTTAAAATAATTACTTATGTATAGTACTTCTCTGAGATAACTAGGAAAAAAGAAGTCATTCCCATTTGAAATTTGAGAAAGCAGGATCAGAGAAGCATACTGACTTGCCTAGGATCTAGTTACGATCCGTGCTACAAATTAGACTTCCTAATTTCTAGTTTCATTTCTTTTTTCTCTCGATTTTCCACCCTCTATTTAATTGCCAAGGTGAATGCCAATTTCATCAGCCTTACAATAGCCTCCAACATGAAAGAGAAAAAAAAAAAAAACCACTACTAAAAACACAGTGGACATGACAAGCAAAGAAAATCTAATGAAATTATATAGAATAATAACTTCTGCTTTCTCCCAAGTATAGACTGAAACTATGTCAAGTCCAAAAAAGACTGACAATCCATCCCTGAGAATAGACAAAATAATCTTGACCCCAGAGAAGGGGACTGTGGGATTAACAAGAACAAGGCAGTGGTAGAAGGAGGACAGAGAAATTTCAGCAGGAATAAGTCTACATAATTGAAATACAAAGCTTTTTAGAGGGCTCCTTGGAGAAACATCATCTAGAATACTTTCCTTGTAGCAGAAAATAAGGAAATTGTCAAAAAATAATGAGAACAAGTCAAAAGGAAACAGAAACTAACTTGAATAAACTTCCACTGACCAAATCTGGGGCAAGTCAATATTAATAATAATAAAGAAGATAACAACAACAATGACATTATGGATTAAAACTCATTAAATAAAATAATTTATGGGTTCCTAATAAAGAGAGAGAAATACAGAATGTCCTTTCTGTGGTGATAACATAGAAATAATATTGCAATGACTATAGGGAGGAAAATAAAGGTCAACATTTTCCAGCAATTATAATTAATTCAAATTAAAAATATCAGTAGATGCTAAAACTAATGGATGAAACATTTAGAGAGAACAGAATACTCAAACATCTTCAAATAATAATTGTTAATGACAAATGGAAATATAACCATGCCAGGGAGAAAACTGGCAGGCATCACCACATAGCCAAGTGATCAAAGTCAGTATCACCAAAAATAATTCCATTTGGTCAGTTATCCCACTTCTGGATATTTACCCGAAAATACAAAAATACTAACTCTAAGAGCTATATGCACTATATATATATATATATATATGCATTATTTACAATAACCATGATATGGAACCAAGATATACAACAATCTAAGTATCCATAGATTCACAAATGAATTTTAAAAATGACTATCTACACAATGAAATACTATTCAGCTATAAAAACATAAAATTCTGCCAGTTGCAACAACATGGATGGACCTAAAATGAATTTGCTTAGTGAAATAAGCCAGACAGAAAAATATATACACTGTATATCACTCACATCTGCTATGTAGAGAAAGCAAACAAATGAACTCAATAAAATAAAAATTAACTTTTGTACTTTAAGACCAGCTAGGAGTTTCCAGAAGGGAAGGGAAAAGGAAAATTGGGGGAAAGGGGTTGGTGGTATGGTTAAGGATAGATTTAGACTTTTAGTGGTGAAGTTAATGTAGTATATATACACGTTGATTCTCAAGGATGAACACCTGAAACTTATATAAGGTTAGAATAATAATTAGAAAACATTATAATAATATAATAATATATAATAATATAATAAATACATATGTAATAATGATATAATATCATAACATTATAATACTGTTATAATAATAATAAGACACAATTATAACAGAGACAAAGCAACCTCAGGTACCCGCTGATATGATGCACTAATAGAAACAAAACATCTTGTATGTATTATTCCTGCCCCAAACACACAATCTAAATCTAATCAGGAGGAAATCTTAGACCCTCCAAAATTAAAGGACATTCTACAAAATAACTGATCTTAACTCTTCCAAATGTCAGTGTCATGGAAGATAAAGAAAGCCTCAGGAACCGTGCAAATTAACGGAGCCAAAGAAATATGACAATTGAATACAAAAGATGATCCTGGATTGGATCCTGGAGAGGAACAAAAAGTTGCTATAAAGGATGTTATTGGAACAATTGGAGTAATTTGAACGCAAATGCAGTTTAGTTTATACTACAGTATCATTGTTAAATTGTTAACTACCCTGACTTTGATAATTACACTGTGATTATATAAGATGATATTTTCGTTCATGGAAACCACATAATGTTTTGGGGAAATGAGGCACAATGACTATAAAGAACAAGTTATTCAGATATTTTTTTCATATATATATATATAAATGGATATGAATTTTCTCTCTCTCTCTTTATATATATATATATATATATATATATATATATAAATGGAGAATATGGAGAATGGAGAGAGAAAGACACAGACAGAGACAGAGAGAGAGAGACAGACAGAAACAGAGAGAACAATAATGACAGGCAACTTATGTATTAACATTGAACAAGGACATTTTGACATTTTAGAATTATTTGTATTACTTTACCACTTTTTGATAGCTCGAAATGATTTCAAAATAAAAAAGGACATTTGGAGTAACAATAACAAAATTTAAAAATAAAACATTTTTCACAGCAAACAACCTTTTACTAATAGAACTCCTGAGACTTATAAAACAAAATAACTCTTACCCCTTCTCCAACCTTAAGCCCCTCTAATAACAGAGTCCTTTTCTGAAATCCTTCTAAAGAGATGAGGTAGATTACTAGCTCCTAAAGACACGTTGAAACATTATCCAAAGTGTATATTTTTGAGCATCTTAACAGGAAAGCTGCACGACTCCTTCTGTTCCCTAGAGAGACACAGCGCCAGGGTTATTGTACTATACCTGTTGTAGCAATTTACATGAATTGCAATTAATTTATGTCCTATTTTTTCTTTTTTTCTTAAAGATTTACTTTTATTTATGCATACAAGAACTGGGGTGTAGGCCAGAGTTGCAGGGCATGAAAGGATTCACCAGAGACAGAGTGGGGGACAGAACGTGCAGAACTACTGAAATACACTGCTAAGGGGAGCAGTGGGCGAGTCAGGAGAGGTCTGCTGCACCACGTGTGTCAGCTCCCTGTTCAGGGATCAAACTCATGCTGCAGTGGCTGCTGATAGCTTGATAGCACTGACTTTATTTAACCCATGCACCACCAGGGAGACATATTTCCTGTTTTTCTTGCCACACTGAAAGCTAGTCCTCTAAACTCATGATCCTCGCTAGTCCTCCAAACTCATGATGCTCACTTTCATATTTCTTCCTTTCTTGAACATCTAACTGTAATGATTAGACAGTTACTCATCATTTCCGCCTCCTTCTCAGATATATTGCGTGCAAAAACAGGCTAAAATGAATTTGGCCACTCAGCAAACATCAGGGTGCTATATTAAACTTTGGTAGCTATATATCCCCTTCCTTACTGCTTCCATGCCATGGAACGTAACAGTGAAACCAAGTCTCAGAACAAATGTTGCAATATGTATAAAAGATTATTCACAAGGAGGCATGGCACTTGTTCTATACCCAAGAAAGGGCTCACTCTATGACCAATAATTCAAACTGATGGCACTGGATGGAATGTTGGGCTCACTGTAATCTCATCTATTTTCATGAAAGGACATTAGCCTTTGTAACATTAGCCTACCAGTCACCTATCTTGAATTCATATTCTCTCTCTCTCTCTCTCTCTCTCTCTCTCTCTCTCTCCTCTTCCCTCCCTCCCTCACACACACATACACACGCATGTTTGTGTGTAGGGATGGAGTAGTGTAGTAGTTCAATTCCAAAACCCATAGGTTAAAATACACATTTGTCAGTGAGATTGTCTCCTGTGTACCCAGGCCAGCACTCAGACATCATTCTCTTAGGGCAGAGCTCAGCAAATGTTTCTGCAAAGGTCCAGACAGTAAATATGTATGGCTTTGCAGGTCATGTGACTTCTGCACTAACTCAGCACTGTCCTTGCAGTGCAAAGGCAGCTAGAGACAATGTGGAAATGAATGGGTAGTTCTGTGCTCCCACAAAACTGCAGCTATAAAATGGGTGGCAGGACAGTCTGCTGACCCTTGTATTAGGGCAATGAAACAGACTAATACACTGTGAAGATCATAGTGATGGGTTGAAATAGGCTGGACTGTCCTCCAAGTTTTCTCTCATGTCTCTCAGGTTTTTTTATTTATTTATTTATTTTCTTATATCTTTGCTCATTTTTTTTTACAGTATTTCATTTTTCTCCTCAGGTGTAGTCCCCATAGTTCATGCACCACCATATCACCCATGAACCATCACCATACTTCCCTCCCCTATTTTGACCCCCTCCTTCCCCTCCACTGGTGTATGCCTCTCTCTATGGTCAGCTTGTAAGTTTTGTCTTTTTTATTTGACCTTTTGTTCAGTTTCTCTATATCCCACATATAAGTGAAACCATCCAATATTTATCTTTTTCTGACTTATTTCGCTTAGCATAATCCCTTCCAGTTCCATCCATGTTGAACGAATGGCATGAGTTTATCCTTTTTAATTGCTGAGTTGTATTCCATTGTGTGTCTATAACACAACTTTTTGATCCATACATCTGTTCTGGGTCATTTAGGTGGTTTCTGTATTTTAGATATTATAAATAGTGTGCAATAAACATAGAAGCCCTTATTTCCTTTAAGATTAGATTTTTGGTGTTCTTTGGGTAGATTCCTAGAAGTGGAATCACTGGATCATATGGTACTTCCAATTTTAGTGTTCTGAGGACCCTCCCCACAATGGCTGGTCAGGTGCCTCAGCTTTGAATGGCTTATCATATTGTGCTTTTGTGTCTTCTTGCTTCCCTATTCTTAGACATGTCATTCCCTTCTACAAAACAGAACCACAGAACACTTTATGATGCTCAGGGACTGCCAGCAGAGCAGGTGGTCTACAAAAATGAGTCTGCTTTCATTGTTCTAGCCTGGTCAAAAGGTGAGTTTCTACCTACATACTGCACATTAACCAAATTACCTCCTATATTATCAAAATTTAACAAAGTCCCTTTAAAGCACAGAAAATACCTTTATGTGTAAGTTATTTTTATCAATGCCCCAAACAGCTTTACTTTACTCATAATTAAAGTACTGCAAATATGTAGCATTTCGCCACTTGGAAAGTTTTTTCACACACTTAAAAACCTTGAATGGTAGACAAGGTTGGTAATGTTCTTAAAAAGATGATAAAATTAAGGTCCTGAGACACTCAGAAATCTGCCCAAGTAGCTAAAATTAGAAACGTATCCTGTCTTCAACTCTTTCCACTATAATATAGAGCACTGCAAATCTTACTCTAGGGACTAAAGATAAACTCAGCAAAATTTCAAAAGTTGAGAATCGTTCATCCTCCAGAACCATGGTGAAATCAGAAGTCAAAAGAGAAAATGTCGAAGACCATGCCCTAGGAAGAGCAGAAGACACAGAGTCTAATTGTTTCTCCTTATTTGCAAAAACACAGTTTGCTTTCGGTCATTCCTGGCAGTATCTTTCAAATTTTGCTCATGATAAGGCTTCCCCTTGAAAAGGAAAGGAAATTGCAAACGAGAAGCACCAACCCTTACTCTCCAAGGCAGAGAATTAATCAAATCAGAAATTAAAACCAAAAAGGAGACAAAGAGTTTCTGCTCTTATAATGCTAAATATTCAAAATGTTACAAATGGGGGCCTCCATGGTGGCACAAGGGGTTAAGTCTCAGCATTATGAAGCAGTCTGCAGCTACAGTAGCATGAGTTCAATCCCCGGCCAGGGAGCTGACCCACATGGCGCAGCAGACCTCTCCTGTCTCACCTGCTGCTCCCCTCAGCAGTGTATTTCAGTCAGTCTGCCTGTTCTGCTCCCTACTTTGTCTCAGGTGAATCCTCTCACCCCTGCCACACACCTCTGGCCTATACCCTGGTTCTTGTATGCATAAATATATAAATCCTTAAAAAAATGTTACAAATGGTTGGAAGACAACATTGTACTAGTTTTAACTAAGAAAAAGTAACTGGAGGAAAATATTTTATGATGGGGTTCAATAATGCAGGTATACTCTCCAAAGATTACAGGGATTCAACCATTTTCCTCTAAAAGAAAGTAAACCAGCTAGATATTCAATAATTTACTTTCTGTATACCTGTTATGGCCTAAAGAGCTTCAAGACACTAAATCACATACTTGCAACTCATTAATATAATCTCATATTGTATCAGTGTAGTGTTCATTACGTGAAGCTAATCTTTATTGAAATATTTTCCACTTAAAGAATTTAATTTAAAATGCTATTGTTGGGTGCAGGGAAAATTTTTCCCACTCCTTTGGGTTCTTCTCAGGTTGGACGAACAAACAAATTAATGTTAGAGATTAGTAGGAGAAAAGACAAAATTTAATTACATAAGTATAGAGAATATGCATGGCTATAAAATCTAAAGAAAATGGAATAAACCAGAGGTTTATATCCTGTGAAAGGAAATGGGGTGATGCCCTTGGTGTGGGGGCGAGGGCTCACAGAGGATTCGCACATGACAAGAGGGGGAGAGGAAGACTTCATATGCTAAAATCTTGCCTTGTCTTAGCATAAGTTTCTCCTATCTAGAAAGTTTATTTCTAGAGATGTCCATAAATCCAGACAATCTGCATTCTTTAAGATTATAGTAACAGGGCCTCCCCGGGTGGCACGGTGATTGAGCACCACCGATTGAGGCTGCCGGCAGCCTCTGCAGCGCTAGGGAGGGTCCCACATGGCACGCAGACCTCTCCTGCCACGCCCGCTGCTCCCCTCAGCAGTGTATTTTGTCAGTCTGCCTGTCCTGTTCCCTGCTCTGGCTCTGGTGAATTCTCTCACCCTTGCGTGCTTCTGACTGTGCCCAGTGCTTGTATAAATAAATAAATAAATCTTAAAAAAAAAAAAGATTATAGTAACAGTTTGTCTCCAAGCCCACAGGATACAGTTGACCTTAGTTCTTTGGTGACACCAAGGTGACATACTGGCAAAAGCCTGTCTGGCATTTCTGGAGAGACCAACCCCACATTACATAAAAAGTCATCCTTCCTTTATCCAGAAAGAAAATATTGTCACTGTAGAGACTCTCAATTAATAATCATTTCAAGTATCTTCAGCCAACTATTTACCATGTTCAAAAAACTATTGACCAGTGATTATTTGGACAATGAGAATTGTACATTCATTCTTTCAATAAATCAGATCAGTGATCAGTCCTCTTATCACTTTTCACCTTTTTTTGTTGAATTTTCATTATGCATTTTGTATGTGCATGTATCGTGTTTCTATTCTGATAACATGGATTAGTCTGGAACAAACACTACAATTTGCCTCATTGGTCAGACACTGTATTATTAGACTTGAAAATCATTTTAAGAGACTCAGATGCATGGATTCCAGCTGGGTACAGTAATTTTTTCAGTAGTGTGGTAATTTTCCCTCCAACACAAACCTGCCCTGGATCAAGACTCCTAGAGGAAGGAACACCACAGAAGCTATAAGTAAGAGGCCAAAATGCCTTTCATGCAATTTCAGATAGGTTCTTCCCTTTTTAGCTGTAATAAAAGGTCTTTTAAACAAAGGAAAGGCAGAAAAGTGGATTTCACAAAAAAAGTACTACAGATTTTATCTGGTGAACAATGCTTTTGAAAGAGAAACATTCATCTAAGAAGTACAATTATTTTATTGAAATATTCTAGTGTCAGTGGTTTATAAATACTTTCAAGGATACACCTTCTCATTTGACCCTTGTAACAACCCTGCATTGTCCATTAGATTTCTTTTTTTTAATATTTATTTATTTATGCATACAAGAACTAGGGCACAGGCCAGAGGTGTGGGGGGTGAGAGGATTCTCCAGAGAGAGAGTGGGGAGCAGAAGAGGCAGGTGGACTGAAATACACTGCTGAGGGGAGCAGCGGGTAAGACAGGAGCAGTCTGCCGCGCCAAGTGGTTCACCTCCCTAGCTGGGGATAGAACTCATGCTGCAGTGGCTGTGGATACCTTCATAGTGCTCCAACTTAACCCCAAGAGCCACCGGGGAGGCCCCCATTAGATTTATTTACCAAATGAGAAACTGAGGCTCAGAGTGGATAAAAATATATCTCTGACAGAGTTCACAGAATTAGCACAAGTTGCTGAATGGGAACCAGAAGGCAGAGGATCCATTTAGCTTGAATTGTTAAATTGACCATGAAAAGGGCAGGGCATATTAATGCTGCCTCAAAACTAAGGGTAACAACAAGGGTAATAATTCTGATGTGCCAACTGTGATTGAATACAACGGCTCAGGTTTCACCAAACTCAAGCTGGCGAGGCCAGCCTCCGACTGTTGTAAACATTTTATTGAAATACAGTACACCCACTTATTTCTACAGTACCTGTGTCTGTTGTTGTGCTACGAATTGCACTACAACTACGGAGTAGCTGCAGTAGATGATGTGTTGTCCACGAACATAAAGTCCGCATTATCTGATCATTTAACAAGAAGTTTGCTGCTTGAGATCACTGTATTTCAGAGGATTCTGAAGTTATATTTAGTCCTCATGATTGACTATTGTCTGCCCAGGACAAAGGAAGAAGGAAATTGTCTGTTACCCTTACATTGCCTTAGATAAAAATGTCATCTTGATTAGGCTCTTTCTTTTTCTGGATATTTCTCTCTGCTCCAATGTCACACCATTAGCATTACATTTTCAGAAATTCGGTTTACTGGGTTTACTTAGCAGTGATAAGGTCGCTTGACTTAATTCATGTTAACTCACCAAACCTGCATTTTAGGATGGGTTAGTTCTAATAAGACATGATCCATGTAGTGAGCCCTATCCCAAGTATAAAATTGTCATGCATCTGTAAGTACACTACAGTTGATCACTGTTTCTCTCTGGTGTTACATACTGCTCTATTATTTTTTCTCAGTTCTAATCAAGTCCATAAGTTCATTATGATTAAGAACCACTTTTTCCTGTTCCTCCCTGGTGGTGCAAGGGGTTAAGTCACAGCACTATGAAGCTATCCCCAGCCACTGCAGTGTGAGTTCAATCACCCGCCAGGGAGTTAACTCACATGGTACAGCAGACCCCTCCTGCCTTGCCCGCTGCTACCCTCAGCAGTGTATTTCAGTAGATCTGCCTGCTCTGCTCCCCACTCTGTCTCTGGTGGATCTTCTCATTCCCCCCACCTCTGGCCTGCACATCAGTTCTTGTATGCATAAATAAATAAATAAATAAATAAACTTTCCCCTAAGTCTTTGTATCCAGTCATAGGACTAGGTATAATAATACTACTAGGCATTTAATAAAAATACTTTGCTATATAGTTTTCTAGACAAAAAAAGTAGGGCATCACTGAGTAAAAGGTTCCCTAGGGCTTGGTTTAGCAATAATCTTTCAATTAAGCATCCATAAGAAAGGCAGGGCTGTATAACAGTTTTAGGAGCTATTTTTTTCCAAAATCAAAGTTTTTTTGCACTTCTATTAATCAAACTGCAGACTTTTTTTTTTTTTTTTTTTGGTGGGACCCTCACCGGTGGCTGGGGAACAAACCAGCGCTGCAGAGGCTGCAGGCAGCCTCGCAGCCCAGCGCTCAACCGCTGCGCCACCAGGGGAGGCCCTAACTACAGACTTTTTTGAGTTTCAAATCCACAGTAGCTGGCAGCAAGTTACTTACATGTGCATAGTTGTTATTATTATTATTTTGTGTGTGTGTGTGTGTGTGTGTGTGTGTGTGTGTGGGACCCTCGCTGGCAGCCAGGGAACGAATCGGTACTGCAGAGGCTGCGGGCAGCCTTGCAGCTCAGCGCTCAACCGCTGCACCACCAGGGGAGGCCCAGTTGTTATTTTAAATGTACATCAAAGCTTCTGTTAGCAGGACATGCAAAGTATTCAGCATATATAGACACGGGATATAGAATGCTGGAGCTAGATGGGAACTGAGAAATAACCAGGTTCCTTCTTAAAGATGATTAGCCTGAGGCCCAAACAAGTGATCAGTGTATAAGGGAAATAGTTTGGTCAACTAATCATGCCAGTGGGAACAATGATATCTCTGACTCAGGTATGGTACCAAGGGAAGGAAGCTTTGAATGAAAGCAGCACCAGAAAGAAGTACATACCTCGGGAAAATAATCTTATTTAAGAGGTAAGAGAATGGAATCTAGTACCAATTTGTTAATATGTGGTTGGTAATCTTCACAACTCTCATGTAATTTTGCCTGGAAGAAGGGAAATGGCACTATAGTGTGTAAACTGTGAAACAATCTTACAGAAATTAAATATACATATTATATATAATTCATTTAATGTGAATATTTCTGGTATATCTGATATGAAGTTAACATTGGTTATCTCTGAGTCATGTGCTGGCTTTTTGCTCTCAGATTCTCCCCCATCTCTCTGTCCTTTTCTGCATCACAAAGAACATTTCTCCTTGTACATTTCCCTCTGTCTTCAAGGTAATTTTAAGTATTTGGAGGTGATGATGGAAGACTAAGGATGGGCGGAGGGGAGAAGCCAGGATCTTCACTTGCTCTGCTCTGGGCTGCTCTAGCAGCTACTGTGTGCCACCTCTCTCCAGCACATCTTTTCCTTTGTATATCCATTTCCCACCAGGCTGACTATTATACTTTCAGCATCTATCATCAGCTCCTTTATCTTCCACAATGCTGCCCCCTCATTTACCCCTTCAGCCTAGAACTGGCAGCACTTTCTGCTTCCTGCTAATACCTGGATTGCTTTACACCCCCTCTTTAGATTCTCAGTTTGTCAAGGACTCCCATAAGTAAGCCCCATATGAAATTTTCTCTTTAAAATACCTAGTATGAGTTCACTGATTTGTGGAATATAAATGGGATAAAAGTAATGGAACAAGCAAAACCAATCCAAAAGCAAGCCCTTAGACTCTCATAGAGAATGGTGGTTACCAGAGGGTAGCAAAGGTACAGAATCGCTCAATATTGGATGGTGACCAGACACTGGTGGTGGTTTGGGGTGATATACACAGTCGCTGAGGTGAGAAACCATGCATCTGACACCTGTGCAATATTTCAAATTATTGTTACCTCAGTAAAAATTTAAAAAAAATACCTAGAGTGTTTTTTCTTTTCTGATTGGAACCTGATTAACACAGGTGGAGGAAGGGAAATATTTTCAATACTGATTCACAAAACCACACTATACTGGGGTAATGTTTAAATTTTTCTTCAAAAAAAAAAAGTCTGAGGAAACTCCATTTTTTACAGAGTACTCCCAGAGTAATAAGAAAAAATGTCTTTCAACCATGAACATGATGCAACAATGACTGTAGTCCACAGTCCTTTATCATCCCCAAATGAACTTTCCTTAACATTCACTACGCTTTGTAAGTGTAGTTTCCATTCAAACTAGAAACAGAGCAAATGTTACACTCTCTGATTCTGCTTTCATCTGCAGCAGTGCATTTACATGCGGCAAGTCATTTACTTGCTGACCTTCAAGGAAAGGCCTAAGAGCTACCCTCAAGCGCCATGTCAGACCAGCCAAGATTACAGTGGTAGATAATGTCCAATGTGTGTGAAGATATGGGAGTATGTGCCTTACATACTCTAATTTGACATCTTGCCAGGTTGTCCTCGGTTATCACTACACTATAAATTCTTAGAGATCAAGAATTTTTTCTTAGTTTCTTTTGTTAAGATATTTGATAGCACAATATCTAGCACTTAATGTAAATATCTAAAAGTTGTCATCCTGGTGTTCCCGTATTTCTCTATGATACTACTTTGTCACTACTTTATCACATGTCTCCTGTGCTACCTTTAGAACTTAAATAAACACCATCAAAATGAAAATAGACTGGAATGGGAATACTCTATCCTCAGTCTTCTACCTCATCCATCATATCTTGAAATATTGAAATATCACTATATTCCCAGGCCCAGCTGATATTTTACCTGTTTCATGAAATATTGTTGATTATCTTGGCCAAAAGTGATCTTTCCCTCTTCAGTCTGAATTATTTTTATGGAATTTATAAAAATCTACTTTCAATAATTTATATGCTCCTGGCCCTTATTGAATTGTAAGCTATTCCTACCACTTCATAGAGAGAGGAATTGGGTCTAATATATTATGAGACTTCCCAAGTGCAAGTGCACTATTTGCAAATAGAGTTTATTTGCTAGCTGGAAGAATAAATGAATGAATAAATGAATGACAAAGAGATTTGTCCAGATAAGAGGAGTC